>NC_079191.1:230022543-231259210 GCF_029499605.1 Hyla sarda
CTACAACTCTCAGCATGCCTAGACTGCCCTAGACTGCTAGTTCTGTAACATCTGTCCCTTCAGATTTTGCAATTTTCATGAAAATTTTGAAAATTGCTGCTATACTTAGAAGCCCTTAAATTTTTTCAAACAGTAAAAATATGTCCATTTTTATGATGCCGACATAAAGTAGACATATTGTATATGTGAATCAATATAAAATGTATTTGGAATATCAATTTTCCTTACAAGCAGAGAGTTTCAAAGTTAGAAAAATGCAAAATGTAAAAAATTTTCATGAAATTTGGGGATTTTTCACCAAGAAAGCATGCAAGTAACGTCGAAAATTTACCACTAAAATAAAGTAGAATGTGTCACGAAAAACAATCTCAAAATCAGAATAATCGGTAAAAGCATTCCAGAGTTATTAACGCATAAAGTGACAGTGGTCAGAATTGCAAAAAAGGGCTGCGTCCTTAAGGTGAAAATGAGCTGCGTCCTTCAGGGGTTAAAGACTGCTTCACAGCTATGTTTGGAGCTGTGCTCCTCTCACCACTCCTGGCACTCCATCCCAGAAGCTCGGCGTCCCACGTGTTTGCAGCCTGCTCTGTTCTTGCTCCTCACAGCTTCCCACCGCATCGCCGCCACCACCACATCAGCCTACACCTCACTGCTCTGCTCCGCCGCATCTCCCCCACTCAGCCTCCTGATCTTGCACCTCCGGTCTCACGCCTCCTATCCACATCGGGACTGCATCAATCCTCTCCAGAGACCTCGCCTCTGTATCAGCAGCCTCCCCACTGACTTCGCGGCCGTGGCCAGACACAGGACGGGTACGCGGGATCGCCACATGGCCGCTAGCTGGCTATGCAGGGTGGTCAGAGCAGCGTCTCACACACCCGCTGCTCACATGCTCCAACCCTGCCTCTTTCTCCTCTTATAAATCTTTTTTTCCTCTTCTGATACATTTTCATTCCCTCTGAAAATATTTTTTTTATTTTTATTTAGTTCTATTTTTAGAGTGGTAAGGAGACACAGAGACTATGCAAGCTTGCTATGATAGATCTCACCCAGCTTAAATTGTTCAAGAATGCTCACTAATGCCCTTCATTATGTTGCAGTTACTTAGGGTGCACTACAAAGACACAGAAGAGCAGGGTTTTCTGTGTGTGCCGTGTATTGGGTTAACCATAAAAGTTGGACATAGGAATGGAAACTCCAGCACTGGCAAATTCCAACAAAATGCATGTCTTTATTTCTTCATGCTTCGTTTAATATGAAGAAATAAAGTCAAGTTTCTTATTAAAATCTGCCAGTGCTAGTGTAATGGATGTTTATTTGTGTGTATATATACACACACACACACACACATATATATATATATATATATATATATATATATATATATATATATATATATATATGCTTGTTTATGTGTATACGTAAAATCTTCATTTAGGGGCCTCCATCCCCCGTATGCTGTTTTGCTCCTTCCTGTTTGGCCCCCACCATCGAACAGAGGAAATTGCTGGCTAGTGCACAAGAGGACTTGAAGCCCCCTGAAGTTTAACAAAGGACAAAGCCCAAGGCCCCATCCCCCATTCTACTCTCTGCTCACCCCCTCCCATCGAGTAGAGTTCCTGGAAAAAAGACTTCAGGAAAAGCATACCTTATATGGTATGCCACAGCTATATGTACCCCCCTAGTGAGGATGGGAACTTATGTTAATTACAAAGGTGATTTAAGGTTGGACGGTTTGCAATAAAGCTCAGTTGAAGCAGAACTTTGAAGTATTTGAAACTGTCATGGCTCAGTTTGATTTACTTTGGTGTACACATTCTGATTTAGCCGGGAGTAAGATAGTTACAAGATCACTGATAATAATCTATATCACTAGCATCTCTGTTTTAGTCACTGAGCTCTGGCATTGCCTCCTCTACATCCATGCACAGCTCAGCTCCAAGAGGGTGAGAGCTGGTTTACACACTTGTATGCTTAATTTGCATCCTAGAGGTTAGGCGTCCACTGGCTCAGGACAACTGAAATTTAGGGATAAAGGGGGGGGGGGGGGGATTATCAAAATCTGTGCAGAGGAAAAGTTGCCCATTTACCCATAGCAACCATTAGATTGCTTCTTTTATTTTTCAGAATTTTTTTTTTAAAATTAAAGGGGCAACTTTCTTCTGCACAGATTTTGATAACTGCCCCAAAATGTCCCAAAGACAATAAATGTGGAGAAAATTGCTATATACAAGTTATACTGTATATTGGGCAAAAATAGTGTTGCACCCATGCTCCATCATTCTCATTTTTTGCCGTAGATTTTGTGGTAAAATTATTGATTTCATACAGAGTAAAATGGGTGGCACAAAAAATATAGGTTCTGTAGGTGAACTGATTTTTAAAAGATGAGGAGTAAAAATTTAAGTGCAAAAATAAAAAATAATTTAAAAAAAAAAGCCTGCGTCCTTTAGGGGTTGAATTCAAAATGTACTGTTTTGTGTTTACTCCCCATGCATGTCTTTTTGTCTGTCTCCTTGGTACCTGCTACAACCAAATGTTGTGTGTAATCTGATCTTGCAATAATTTGTTATAGCCTTTCATATGTCTACTTTTTTTTTTCTAACATACAGTTGAGTTTTATACTTAGTTTATATTTTATAAAGTAAGACGTTTTGAGCGGCGTTTACATTTTGTGCATGTCAGGGGCATAAGCTAAACTTAGTGGCCTATGTATTACATCTCATAAGAAACATGTTTACCTGTGGATTGTTTTCTACTCCATCAAAAATATTTTCCGAGCCATGATACTCTACTTAGGTTTAGAGGCATACCTCATGGAATCAAGCTTTTGATAAAATCAGACTATTAAAATTTCCATTACTTTTTTCAGCTGCCCAGAGATAGCTCTGAATGTTCTACTGTTTATTTCCATAATTCTTATGAGAAAGCTTGTATCAAACAAAAATAGCCTTTTCAAAGAAGCACTCAGGGATATTTTTTTGCTAATATAGAACAACATAGGCTAATATTAAGGAATAATTCTTAGACATAAGCATACACCCCAACTATAAGTACCCATTCTGGTTATAACCTAAGCATGTTATAAGGTGCTAGGGTCTCAACAACAACATATACAGTGTATCTCCAAAAAAACTGCATGATACAAAGAAAAAGGAGCAATAGCTACTGAATCAAAAATAGACCAACAACTATGGTAAGCAGTATGGCTTTAGTATATGCAATATGATGCATATTACAGAATTTTTAAGAAAGGGAAAGATGCCAAAAAGTACTTTGTAAGGCTTCCAACAAACAATCATAGAAGCTAAGTGCACTAAGTAATCTGGACTAATCGTCTCTAAACTAAAGTGCCTGACTTTGCAATTAATACATAGAGTATTGGATCATAGCGACTCACCCATTTTAGTATGCCACACTGCCTTCCCCAATGCATGTTTCGTCAACCCACGACTTTATCAAGGGGCAATACGTTAGCACTATCAACCCTTCCATTTACATGCTGCTGGAGTAAGCGTTTGGCAGCAACTCAAATCCGAGCTGCAACTAATGGCGCATGTGCCAGGAACCCGGGCAGATGTCTGCTTACTTCCTCCACCGCGTCACAGCAGCAGAGCGCAGGGCACAGAATGACCATTTTCGGACCTGCACACTGCGCTTACTGATGCCCGGAGGAAAAGGCGCCCCGCCCGGACAACCCTGCACATGCGCACCGCGTGCCCTGGGTGAATTTATTTTGGTTAAAAGCTATAAAAAACTGACATGAGCCAGTGGAGACCAATTGCAGCAGACTGACACAGCCTGGAGGTGGCGGCAGCAGGAGGAGACCATATATTGGCTGAATGACATAGCATGGAGGTGGCGGCAGCATGAGCAGAACATATAGTGGCTGAATGACACAGCCCAGAGTACGCGGCAGCATGGGGAGGCCACATGGTGGCTCAATGACACAGTCTGGAGTTGACAGCAGCATGAGGAGACCACATAGTGGCTGAATTTCACAGCCTGGAGTTGGCAGCAGCATGAGAAGACCATATAGTGGCTGAATGACACAGCGTGGAGGTGGCGGCAGCTTGAGGAGAACATATAGTGGCTGAATGACACAGTGTGGAGGAGGCAGCAGCATAAGGAGAACACGTAGTGGCTGAATGGCACAGCCTGGAGTTGGCGGCAGCAAGAGGAGACCATATAGTGGCAGAAACGTAGGACGGGCTATGTGTCAGTGATTTTAAAATATTCCACCACACTCTAAAAACAAAAGTTAATTAGGAAGTGGACTGCAGCCACGTTACCTTCTAGTACGTAAATACATAGCGAGCACAGTCTTGCAGTAAGAATTCTCACAAGAGTGATTTGGTGGAATTGTTTTTAAATCTTTATGAGACATTAAAAGTTAAGTTTTATATTTTTTGGTGGATGGTAAATTTAGGATTTAATGGTCACAGTAGTGACCAATTGGTATTATAATATAAAGTGATCCTCCATCCACTGGTCCTTAACAGTGCATATAGTGGCAGAATGACACAGCCTGGAGTTGGCAGCAGCATGAGGACAACATAGCAGAATGAGACAGCCTGGAGGTGGCAGCAGCAGCATCAGGAGTCCTGAAAGTGACCCAGTGACAGAGTGGTGTGGTGGGTGGCAATACCAATACCCGGTGATGAAGGTGGGTGAAAAAAGGTCTGATGCAGAGGAATGTTTGTAACTGGGGAGCAGCGCCTTCAATATGTTTTGCACTATCCATATTTGTGAAGTGTTGGTGTGGCACCATGGTCAATCTAGGCTGATGCATCAGGTATTGGTGGGTGGAAATCCTGGCTGATCCATGCCTGATTCATCTTCACAAAGGTCAGTCTCTCCACATTTTTTGAGAACAGACGAGTTCTCCTTGGGGTGACTATGGCCCCCGCCGCACTAAATACCCTCTCTGATGGCACACTACTGGCCGGGCAGGACAGCTTTTCCAGGGCAAACTGTGCTAGTTGCGGCCACAAATCAAGTTTGGCTGCCCAGAAGTCCAGCGGATCTTCAAGGTGTGTTGGCATGGGCATGTCAAGGTATGCCACCACCTGTTGGTTCAGGTGCTGCTTTAGGTCTACCTGCTGCTAATGAGTTGCTTCACTATGCGTGTGAAGAAAGCTACTCATCATCGACTGTAGACTCAAGCTGCTGCTGATGAAGCTGGTACTGCTCCTGCTACCCCACCCCTCCCCAGTAGCCATGGCAGTGGAACATGAGCGCAGAAGGCCCCCTGAGTCAGACCTGCGAGAGGATGGACGATGGCGCCGATAGGCATCGGCCAACTGACTACGTAGGATGTCTCTGTAGTAGGTCAGTTTGTCCTCCCTCTCGAATAAGGTGGAGAGCAAGAAGTCAACCCACTGCCGAAAGGTGACAATTCGGCGGTCACTACACAAGCAACTGAGCATGCGTCATGCCGATTGTACAAGTGACTCGAAGGCACTCCCTGCCTCCATCTCCACTGCATACTGCCACGGTGTCTGGTTCCTCTATCTTGCCTTCCTCATAACCCTCTTGCTCATCTGGCTGCTCCTGCTCCTCCTCTCCTGTCAGATGACTAGAAAAACTGCCCATTTTGCAAAACCTAAACTGTGCCCCTCCCCATCCTCCTCCTCCTCCAGTTCAGCCCCCACAAGTCTCATGTGGTCGTGAGATGTACACATCACGTCTCCAGTGCCCTGACCAGTCATCGTTTATAGCACATATTGTAGGAAATGAAGCAGTGGAATGACGTTGTCCATCCCGTAATCTTAATGACTGACTAAAAATGTGGCTTCCTCAATGGGCCTGAGCAAACGGCAGGTGTCACATATGAGCTGACACTGGTTGACATTCCCTATCCGCTTGGATCATCAAGAAATCGGTGATGGCTTTTCTCTTTCTCATATTGTAGGTCTAACATATGGAGGGTGGAATTCCAGCATGTGGAAACATTGCAAATCAGACAATGTTGGGGGATGCCGTTCTGATGTTGCAGCTCAAGGAGGGTGTGCTTTACGTTGTACTAGTGGCTGAAGTGCAAGCAAAGTTTCCTTCCCATTGTAAGGATGTCTTGCAGATGGGGGAACACTTCAGAAACAACTTGACAACCAGACAGAACACGTGTGCCATGCATGGCTCAGCCTTCCCTGTCGCAGCGCAGACAATATGTTCTTCCTATTGTCCGTCAACATGGTTCCCATTTCCAGTTTTCGTGAAGTAAGCTATGCTCCGATTTCTTTATGAATGACTTTTAGCAGTGCCTTCCCTGTGTGACTCAGTTCGCTAAGCCAAACCATGTGAAGAACAGCGTGACACTGCCGTGCCCTACATACATGGTATGCTGAAGGGGCTCTGAGACTTGTCTGTGCAGTTGAGGCTGAAGACACGGTAGAGGATGAGGAGACGGAGTCACACACTGTTACAGGACCAACAGCCAGAGAGCATGGAGGAGGAAGTGGTTTGACCTGTCCAAGTTGCTGTTGTGTCTGTGCAGCAACCACATTCACCAAGTGGGCCGTAAAGGACATGTATTGTCCGTGGCAGTAGTTACAGCTCCAGATGTTGGCGCTGCCGTGCACTTTGGTGCACACCGACAGGCTAGAGGACTGGCCCACCTTCTCTTCCACAAAATTGTGCACGGCTGGTACTGCCTTCTTCGCAAAGAAATGACAACTTGGGATGCTCCCCTTCGGCTTGGCACAAGCCATCAGTTCTCTGAAAGATGCAAAGTCCATCACTATAAAAGAAAGGGACTGCAGCACCAGCAACTTGGACATGAGCAAATTCAGCTTCTGCGCCGTTGGATGAGTGGGCGCATGCTGTTGCCTCTTGGACATGGCTTCGCCGATGGATTGCTGGAAGAATGAATTACTCAAAGTAGGAGGAGCAGGAGTATTTGGAGCGACAGAAGAAGGGTATGACACACAGCTACCTTCAACTGACGTGGTGGAGACTTGGCCGGCTGAAACATGGAGCGGCGCGCCCCTGGGTGATGCAGCAGGCTGGACCACCACATCGGAGCCATGGTTCTCCCAGGCCGCTTTATGGTGGTGCAGCATATGTTGATGCAGGGGGGTGGTGCCAACATTGGGACCCTGGCCACGCTTCACCTTCTGCCAACACATCTTGCATTTGGCTATGTTAACCTTCTTCCGGATGCTTGATGAAAAACTGCCACACCGCAGAGTAGCTGATTTTTCCACCAACAGTCCGCACTAATTGACTGCTACTGCCACCGTCTCCAGGAAACCCTGTTCAGCTACCTCCTGGGAAGGTAGGCTTTCTCGAAGCAGGTGGTCTCCCCCAGGCACGTTTGGCTCCAGAATTTTGACTTCTGCCACCATGCTGACTGCTAACCATGCTACCACCTTGCTGGCTCAGCTGCTGCCTCACGGGCAACCTGAAACCCTTCTCCTGAAGATGATGGAGCCCCTTTTGCACCTGGCTCCCAATTGCAACCATCTTCATCATCATCAATAAGTGTCTGCACGTCACTGATGTCCTCCTCAGGTTCCTCAACAGTGTCTGCTTCAGGACCCTGAAAGCTGGCAATATCACCTCCCACGTCACTCTCCTCATCACTACTTGCCCGCCTAGTGGAGGAAGAGGTGAATGTCTCCTCCACTTCTTGGCTGGGCAGTAGCTGCTGACTGTCCTCTATTAGATTGTCCTCACTGAATAGTGGAGCTGAACCACAGCATAAGATACTTCTGTAGGGGAGGAAACAGCATAGGACAGAGGCAATTGGAGGACACGGACTACTCCCAGGCCATGCCAACTGAGGGTCGTGTCTGAGGAACCCTCCGACTGTTGACTGGGGATGTGAGATATCACTTGTGATGAAGTGGATGACTGAGTTAACCAATCAATGACCGCAGATGGGTTGCTGATACCGGGAGCTCAGGCCTCTCGCTGAGACTCCTGCTTCCACTCACCCCTAGTCTGATGTAACCTCTGCCTGCGCCTAATGAATTTAGGCCTCTGTCATGCCTGTGCATGTCCTGGCTTAATAATACATTAACCCCTTTCTTATTAAATGTTTAAATCATTCCCCTTTTCCAATTTTCTATATAAAAAAAATATATATATATATATATAAACATGATTAAAATAAACATAGTTTGTTTTGCCACGTTCAGAACTATCAGAACTATGAAAATATAACATTATGTATCCTGTATGATACATGGCGTAAACATAAAACGAACAAACAAACCTCAGAATTGTGTTTTTTTTTTGTTACATCATATCCCAGAAAAATGGAGTAAAAAGTTGGCAAAATTGCCAAACTGATACTGATAAAAACTACAGATAAAAAATGAGCCGTCATACAGCCGTGTTTATGGAAAAATAGAGACGTTACAGGGATCAAAAAATAGCAATCATTTTTTTTAAGTTGTAAAACATGACAAAAGCTATACAAATTGGGTATTATTGTAATTGTGCTGACTTAAAGAAGCAAGATTACATGTAAGTTTGACTGCAACAGTTAACAGTGTAAATAAGAAGCCCCCAATTTGCAATCTCTTTTTTTAATTTCACCTTACAAGATCTGAGACAGCTTCTCCTGGGCCACACACGGGGAGTAAATGAACACACCGAAATCAGGTCACGGATAACTGTCTTTACTGATGGTGGATGCAGATGATATTGCACAGACAGTTGGTTTTGGGTGAGAGAATGCACCGTAAACCCTTGAGATTCCTGTTGCCTTGCTGGGACTTGTGGTGCTTTCACCAAAGGATGTATACTGACTTGTAAGACGGGTAGATGAACCCTAGTAGGTAGGGTCCTGTCAAGATTTTGAAGCCTTCTCCGCTGGGGCATGAACTTCCACTGTACAGGAGATTCTTGCAGAATGACCAGATGAAGTAGATTTGAGCTAGGCCTTCCCTCAGAGCACACAACACACCTTAACCACACTGTGGCTCAGGAACAACTGAACTTAGACTCAAACTGGGGCAACTCCTCGCCCCATTACACTATAAGGGTGAGAATTTAGGGGTTCTTATTGGCAGGCAGGGTCAAATAGGGTTCACTGCCCTCACTTAAGGCCACAGAAACACATTAACAACATATATACAAATAATCACAATGGAATTAATTTAGAAAAATATATTATTTAGCAATAAAGTGCGAACATAATTAATATAACTGTAAGTCTCTGTTGGGCCCAACACCCTGTGCTGCCAAGCTGCCCAAAACAGTCCAAAGCCACAGGACAGCTACTGGTGCTGGGGTGAACCCTAGTGGAATTTCCGTGCCGGAAACATCTGGTACGGAAAATCCTCCATGTGCACAGTGCAGCAGAATCCTGTTGAATTCAATGGGACTCTGTCGCAGCGGAATCTCCAAGCCGGATTACAATTCTAAAGTGTAAACATGGCCTTAGAATTGGTGTACAACTCCGTTTCTGAAAGTTATGTGTTTGGAGCCCTCAGCAACAATTCTCAGCTGGCTAGTGACATAGATGACACTGGCGCTGCTTCTGTGCACAGATATGTCCTTGGACAGGAATAGGTTAAAAATACTGGTTCAAAAAACTTACAGTCAACGTAATACTAGAGAGTATACATACAGTTAAAGTCACATGTTTTCAGACACCTTAGCTACATTCAATTAAACATTTTTCACAATTCCTGATATTTATTTTTATAGGCACAAAAGGGGCCCACAAAACCCTTTCTTTGATTCCCTAAACCATAAAATGTAAGTTTGATTTTATCCAGATAAAAATATATATTTATTTGTAAGCAGAGCAGAGTTGACACATCTCACCCTTGAGCCCTCGCCACGACATGGACAGGACCGGACCCCAGTCCAAAAATAGTAGTGGAAATGAAGAGAAAGTCCAGCGTGGCAATTCAAGCAATGCTCGGTACTTTATTCAGCAATCAGCCAACATGGAAGACAGGTGACGCGTTTCGGCCACAATGCGTAGCCTTAGTCGTACCCAACTAAGACTAAGGCTATGCATTGTGGCCGAAACGCGTCACCTGTCTTCCATGTTGGCTGATTGCTGAATAAAGTACCGAGCATTGCTTGAATTGCCACGCTGGACTTTCTCTTCTTTTCTACTACAGTGACCCCCCGACTTATGATGGCCCCGACATATGATCATTTCAACATATAATGGCCTCTCAGAGCCTATCGTATGTTGAAGGCAGCATCGACATATGATGCTGCTGTGTGTCGGGGCCATCATACAAACAGCTATCTGACAGCGCTGACAACTTCAGCAACTGACAGATAGTTGTTTCATGTGCCCCGTTCTGCCTCCTGTTACTCACATGCTGTCCTGCTAACTCACGCAGGCTTCCACTGTGAGCTCTGTGTAAGCCCCCCCAGTGCAGCCATAGCCAATAGCCTGGAGCATCTTGCTGCAGGCATCCAATGAGCTGCTGGCTGCCCTCCCCTTCCTTTCCTATAGAGCTGTAGTCGGCAGGATCGTAATGGAGGACATTCTGTCCCCCCTGAAGGTATTTAAAGAACTGTACAGTACTGTATGCGATGTCACACATCACATACAATACATATACACACAATACACCTCATACATCAATGTTTCCCTATCAGTGTGCCTCCAGCTGTTGCAAAACTATAACTCCCAGCATGCCCAGACAGTCAATGGCTGGGAGTTGTAGTTGTGCAACAGCTGGAGGCACCCTGGTTTGTTAAACACTCCCCATACACTCCACATACAATGGTCATCCCAGAACCAATTAGCAGTTTCCCATAGAGATATGTATTCAACATACAATGGTTCCAAGGCCCCAGAACCAATTACCATTTTTACATAGACATATGTACTTGACATATGATGGTTTCAACATATGATGGTTCTCCTGGAACCAATTAATATCATATGTTGAGGGACCACTGTATATTTAATTGTGTATCAAGTGCTTCACCAGTTAAAATGTTCAGGTAACACCAGATTTAGTAAATTAGGTAACTACCAGTGCTTTGTATCAAACTCCTAAAAGTTGCCTTTTGAAGATGCTGGCCCCTTTTGGGCCTTTGTGTTAGAAGATTTATATGTTCCCTATACCCTAACTTGGATACTTTTGTTGTACCATTGATATGGTATTTGGTAGGATTACCTTTAAATTGTATAACAAGGATCACACATAACTTCTAGCCTTGTTTTCTGTCTGATGTTTTGAGATGTTTCTTCAGTATCTCTGCATAGTTTTTTTCCCCATACTGTCATCTGTTTTGTTAGGTCCACTAGTCTCTCCTCCAATAAAGCATCCCCACAATGTGATGCTGTTACCTCTGTGATTCATGGCTGAGATGGTGTTCTTTGTCTCAGAAGACTTCCCCTTTTTACCCATATTTGTAACAACGATCACAATGGCCATTTTGTTTCATCAGACCACAGGACATTTTTTCGTACAGAGTGCAATAAAACATACATTGGTTTCACATGATGCAAACTTCAAGAGTGCATACAAGAAAGAGCTCTTATGGGAAAATAGAAATGTACAAAGTTATAATGTTTAAAAACGCTTTCAGATTCAAAATGTTGAGCATTTACGGTACATGGCATAGAGAAGGTGAACAAACCATTCCGGGGAAGGTATCAGCACAGGTCTTTACTAAACTGTGAATCTATCAGTTTTTTTCTCTCTGTTATGTTCCAACCACAAAGACAAAATCTCTGAGCTGATTTAAACTTAGGCTACTAAAAACAATACCATTATACAATATGAGATCAACAACTTTTTTATTTACACAGGACATTTCTATAGTTGTAAACCACAGCCTGGCTTTTTTATGCCAATTTTAAAGCAATGGGTTCTTCTTTGTTGAGTGGGTCTTACAGGACGTGTCGATGAAGGACATGTGTTACTGTTGATATAAATACCTATGAACCTGTCTTTCAGCATCATCACAAAGGATTTTTTCTGTTGTTGTTTGACTTTTTTTTTTTTGGGGGGGGGGGGGGGGGGGGGTTTGCACCTAGGAGACAGAACATTTCTCCTTCCTGAACAGTATGATTGCTATTTGTGGTATAGAAGTTTTGAATGGTGGGCATTCGGGTGCTGAGACACACAATCTTTAAAACAAAATGGCAGCAGCACTTAGTCAGGCACTGTGCCACTTTGTGTCTGCTTGTCATCTAAATTTACAAAAACCCAGGGCCACAAGATCCCTTTTGTGAACCCCCCCCCCCCCATTCAAATGTAACTTTTATTACTCTCATATTAAAATAATAGTGACAGGGGATTTAAAAACCAGCAAAACAGTTCCAGATGTAGAGATCTATTTAGGGATAAACCCACTTGATCATCGGGGTCTGCAGTCCCCCTTTTTATCTGGAATACTGTATTGCTAATTAAAAACCTAAATGTTGCCATCCACTACTAATTTTGGCGCATCAGCACCATCCTCAGGAGGAATACACCCCTCCATGTGTTCTCCATGGCCTTTTATGTCCTAGGTATGCAGCGTCATTACTCTGTGACAGCCTATCTGCCAATCACTCTCCTCCATACATCGGACCAATAAACAGGTGTATATTACCTATACCTGTTCTCTCATCCTCCAATTGGAGCATCAGCTCACCTGTAAACAGATTATGTCATCCTCGGCTATCATCTCAAACTGCCGATGTTTCGGTCATTTCCTGATCCGGCACTGATCTTGCGTTTCCTCACGCATGCGCGTAAACTTAGGTGTCAGATTCTGTATAAGACGCATACTGCGCTTGCGTGCAGCCCAATACAACTGTTCACTGTGTATTCTCAGTTGTAAAATTCTTAACAGGTATATAAATGAATGGTGTGCAATGATTAATAAACAATATACATGAGTTCTGTGCATATGATTGCTTGTTACATGAATATGTCTCAATAATAATAATACATTTCTGTGGTGATGTTTGTCCTCATGTATCAGCCCACTGTGAATCTGCAGGTTACATATTATTGATGGAACTATGATGGTAAACAGAATATGTAGAACCTATATGTATATAGATATCATACTGTCAAAACTACCCTTGATGGCAAACATTACTATCCATTCCACATATTCTGTTCTCAATATATGTGGATAGTGCAAACAGAGAACATCAATAACATGGTATATGAAACCTACGGAATATATATTTCCTCCACTCATATTTAAACACAATCATTAATCCTCTACAAGGGCAAATCATCCCCAATTGTTTATCAGTATATCTTAATCCAACAACCCTTGTTATTGAAGGACATGGATAAATAAGTAACATATGCACAATATTTCCCATACGGGAATGTAATCTGAGTCTATTAATTTTCTCATCTACACCATACATAATGGTCCGATTAAACTACAGGGACCATGATGCACACTAAATTGAAAAACCTAAAGCTGAAGAATTGGAAGGATCTTACAGGATGGGACCAAAAATTTCACTAACAAAAATAGATACCAAGATGTGAACATTTTAAGCTGATCAAGAAAGGTAGCAACAGAAAAGCCTTCATTAAGGCCTCGTGGGGTCATACTTTTTAATCTGTGTATCCATCTGGCTTCTACTCTCAACAATTGCTGATCGATATTCCCTTGTCTCGCACCCAGATGTAAGTGACACAGCCCCAAAAAACTTATATCTTTAATACTAGTATTACTTATATCTTTAATACTAGTATTATGTAGCAATTGCATGTGGGGGTATGGGGGGATATGGGGGTATCCTTCTTCTGATGGAGCTTAAGTGCTGTGAGATACATCTCTTGAATTCTTGAGTAGTCTTGCCCACATAGACCCTCGGACATGAACACGTGGCTACATAAATGACATTCCTGCTACTGCAGTTGATGAATTGTCTTCCTTCTGATCCAATGAGGTAAGTGTTGCTCTTCTATCAGTGGCCCGGGCATGTTGATATGCCCATTTCAGATGTTTTTTTTGGATAATCCCGCTGTCTAAACCTCTGATATAACCTCCTACTTTCCTCCTTAAATTTGTCATCCTCTGAGCTATTATGTCATGCCCACAAATACTGTACTATGGGTATGCTGGCCTTGAGACGGTCAGGGTCCTAGCTCCTCCAATGTAACAATGAGTTGGCAGATGTAGGTTTACAGTATACCTGTGTTTGAATCTTTAAATCCTCACCAATAGATGTGGAGGTCCAAAAAATTTATAGAAGAGCTTCCAATTTCACTAGTGAATACCATCCCTATGTCATTAGCATTTAAAAGGTGAACAAAGTCATTGAAAAGGGAGATATCTCCGTCCCAAAGACATCATCGATACAACAACCCCAGAAATTCATATGATCCGTGAAAGAACTTAAAGCTTCAACAAAAACAATAGTGTCTTCACACCACCCTAAAAACAAATTAGCATTAGTAAGAGCACAAGAAGACCCCATACCTGTACCCTGTGTTTGGTGATAGAAAGTGCCGTTGAATAAAAAATAATTGTGAGTAAGAATAACATTTCATAAATTAACAACAAAAGCATTGTGTCCAGAGAAAAAGGTGCTTTTGGTGCTAAAAATGTGTGTGATAGCGGTGATCCCCAAGTCATGCTGGATATTGCTGTATAGACTCTCAACATCGAGGCTGGTAAGTATGATAGTCCTTGTTACAGTAATATTTTGAAGTTTTAACACAGTATCCTTAGTATTTTTTAGATACAATGGTAATGTGACTACGAAGGGAGATAGCCCCTTGTCTATATAGATGCTCGCCCCCTGTGTAAGACAATTGTTCCCTGAGACTGTGTGGGTCTGCCGCGAATTGGTGTGGTTGGAATATGTGCTTGTCACCTATTGACTAAGCTTTAAGCTATGTATGGTTTCATAGAAAGTCCATAGACCTTTTATCTGTATGTGTTAGGGAGCCACCACTATATGGGAAGATACCCATAGACTCTTAATAGACTAATGCTGGTTGCTTTACAAAAATAAATAAAACATGTTTGTTTATTTTCCATAGTATAGGAATGTAGTGAGTACACTACCTTTATATGAAAATACATATAGAAGGTGACGATGATTCAAGAAGGCAAGTTTTTCTGTCAGAAATGTTTTTAGTTGTAAGTGCTGTCATGTTAACTTATTATACATAAGTACTGTTATATAATTACTTTTTAAAAATAACTTGTGCTGTCAATCTGATCCTGTACTAACCATATTCTAATGAGGTAAAGTAAAGGGATTATTATTGCATCTAATTAGCCTAGCAATTCTTGATTAATTGAAAGAAAGGAGCTCAATTTTCTGTAGATTATTTTTCATCCTATTAAGATCCATTTTCCTTGTATATTTCATCACTGGAGCTAGTGATGTCAATTAGTTGTCAATCACAAGAGACCTTTAAACAAAACAATTGTCCTTTGCATTATGAGGACATAAGTTGTAAAATATCCAGAACTCTAAGGCTGGCCATATATATTAGATAGCTTTCATGTGAGCTCCCCCACTCAGCTGAGGGGAAAAATCTCCCTTCAGAATAAAACAATCCTTCTCTGCAACAAGTCTGCTGACGGTGTTGAGATAAGATGAACATACTTAGAGTATCATATATATATAATCATCTCACTATCTGAGCTGTGGCAGAGATGTTATTTATGCAGTAGCTTAAAACAATATATCCTAGATTTGATTTGCTTTCCTGGTTTACCATTGCAGTTTAGTATGTTTATATATTTTAAACACAGTAAATAAGTAGATTAAAGGGGTTTGCAACATAAGGTGACTTAAAGGGGTACTCCGCCCCTAGACATCTTATCCACTATCAAAAGAATATAGGATCAGATGTCTGATCATGGGGGTCCCGCCGCTGGGGACCCTTGCAATCTCCCTGCTGCACCCGGCATTCGTTTAGAGCATTGGGTGCAGCGCTGGAGGCTCGTGACGACACGGGCATGCCCCCTCAATGCAAGTCTATGGTAGGGGGCATGACTTCCGCCCCACATTACCAGTCATCCGGCATGGAACGAAGTTCGCTCTGTGCACCGGATGTCTGGGTGCTGCAGCCGGGATCGCGGAGGTCCCCAGCAGCGGAACACCCCCTACCTGCGGACTGCCGGGGCGCCCCGTACAGGAGATCACGGGTTTCCCTGTGGTCAGACTCCAGTGATTTATAACTCATCCCCTATCCTTCGGAGTTATATTCCACTACAGTACTCCTTTAAGTACTTACCTGCCAGACAGTAATGGACATGCTTAGAAAGGATCTGTTCTTGTCTAAATGGCTGTGTTGTGACAATTCTGCTTTCTTTTTGTGAACTGGCTATTTCTTGTTTGAGTTCCCTCCAGCTACAAGTTTTTTTTTTTTTTTTTTATTAAAGTACAATTTTTTTTCTTATAGGAAAAATGCACAAAAGCCCACTGAGCCCAAGAAGGCACAATCTAAAAAGGTGAGTTTTCACATTTTAGAATGTTTTGACAGTATTTAAATGCAATGATTTCTGATTTTTTTATGTTTATTTGAATTTTTCAGAAGCAAGTCCCCATAGATTCCTTATCCGAAGATGAGGGTGAGGACAAAGAATTTGGCTCAAGATGGGCTCCAAGCCCAAGTGTCAGTATTTTTTACTTCCAGCTGGAAAATTGCTAGTGAAGTGCGCAGGATAATTTTGGACCGTGTTGCGCCACTCTGTTTTTTTTTTCTTATTTATTTATTTTTAGGATTTCATTAAACTTATTAAAAAATGTTTTTCTAGAAGCAAACTATTCTACAGAGAAATGTAAAAAAAAGTAAAACAAGTGAACACAAGAAGTCAGTATCCAAAAAGGTAAGCTTTCAATTTTTTGACTGTTTTGCTCTCCGCCCACTCCCTTTCTATAATGCGGGGCCATGCCATAGCGTCATAGCGGGTCAGGATTTTCTACTGCATAGAAACAGAAGCCCCCAAAAGTAGCAAAATGGCATTTTTTCTTCAATCTTGTCGCACAATGATTTTTTCCGTTTCCCCGTAGATTTTTGGGTAAAATGACTGATGTAAATACAAAGTAGAATTGGAGGTGCAAACAAAAGCCATCATATGGATTTTTAGGTGCAGTTGCCCCTAGCAACTAATCACATTGCTTCTTCATTCTTTTTGCTTGCTTTCTTAAAGCTTTAAAGAGCCAATGTGATTGCTTGTGTAGTCAACTGAATACACTATAGAATAAAGTGAACTGAATAAACTATTAACAAAATCTTTCAAATTTCAGAGTGGCGCTTGTGCTGATCAGGCGAACATTGAAGGGGGGGCAGGACGAGCTGTTCATTATAGACAATGATCTCCTGATAACAATGGTCGAGGCTCATCCTGCTCTGTGGGATTTGTCCGACCCACACCACGCCAAGCGCCAATATTCGCAGGCTCTTTGGATTGAGATTTATAGTGCCATCTGCAACAACTAGGTGGATCTACTGTCATCTACTGAAAGAGGGAGTGTTGGTAAATATTTTTACCGGCACGTCGATTAAAAATCGGTGGATATCCATCAGGGACCGGCACAGGCGGATCTTCGGGAGGAAGAAGAGAGTCCCAGTGGATCCGGGGCCTCCAGTAAAACCCCCAACTATAACTGGTCACTCCTTGGATTCTTTAAAAAGTGTCACGAGATGCGGAAGTACGTTCAATTTTTTTTCCTTTTTCAAGTTTTTTTTTGTTAATAAACAAAAAAATTTTTTTCTCTTTCAGGACACATTTCAGTGTTAATTGAAAAAGGGCTCAGACCCTCTAAAAGACACCCCACTCACATCCCCCCACCCTCCCAGCCCCTGACACTGCTGATCAAGGGCAAGAACCTTCTCCCGACCAGCTTCCTCATCATCCCGACCAAGTCGCCAGAGGATCGAAGCATCCTTTGGAGATTTGGTCCGGCCGGTAAGGACTGGTGGGAGACACTATGGGATCCTTGAAGATCTCATAAAGCTCACAAAGGAGAGCTTTCTGAGATTGGATGATAAAGTGGAAGTCTTGAGGGAGGAGCTTTACCAGTTACAGCAGGGGGAGGAAGGGCCGTCTATTGGTCCCCCTTCAGATTCTCTACTTTATCTCCAAACACTGGCTCCCATGCTGGAGAGACTGTCCCTTGAAAAGCAATGTCAGTTCCGCAAGGAGTCGTTCGATCTTCTGAGTAGACTCTGCTGCCTCCCTTCACCCCCCCCAATCACCCCCCCAAGCGGCACACTCCACATAGCGTCTTGCACGTGACAGTCTGTAGTGAGGCTTCAGCAAGTTGGCACACATTTGGAAAGCCTCGTCCCCAACAAAAAAAAGGGCATTCTCACCAGAGTAGTCCTATCTCACCAGAGTAGATCCTGTTGTAATTGTAGTTCTCCAACCCAGTGGGCGCCGGCTTCTGGATCCTGATGTGTTTCCCGTTGACTGCTCCAACACTGTTTGGAAACTTTGGGACTTCCTGGAACTTCTCTGCGATGCCAAGCCAATGTTCTGCTGAAGGATGCGGAAGAAAGTCTGCTAGAAGGCAATCCCACAAGGCCTCGCAGGTGGTCTGAACTTTGTAGAAAATTTGGATGAGACACATGTAGTAGATGGGTGGAAATAAAGGATAAAAACTAGCCCAGGTGTATAACAAAAAGGCTATTTTTATTCAGGATGCATGCATCCTGCATCCTTATTTCCATGCATCCTGAATAAAAATAGCCTTTTTTGGTATACACCTGGGCTAGTTTTTATCCTTTATTTCCACCCATCTACTACAAGAAGGCGCCGTGTCTCGTCAAAATTTTCTACAAAGTTCAGTTACGTTTTACCGGACCTGCCAGTCACGGTTGAGTACGCAGAGGCAGCCACTTACTCACCAGCACCGGTGATACCGCTCGGAGTTTGGCTTCGTGCAAGCCTGCATGCACATCGAGGTGTTGTGCGCTCAGCGCAACAGGACACGGTAAGGTGCATTAACTTGCACTTGCTCATCATAATTACCAACAGTATTACACTAGGAGCGCGCCTCTTTCTTTCCTTTTCTTCGCAGGTGGTCTGGACAATCCCAGAGATTGTGGAAATTCCTAGGCGAAACTGGAAGTGGAGCGACAAAAAACTCCCAGGAACCTGAAATTAACAGTTAAAAAAATAGAGTTTTAGTGTTTTACAAAACACATTGGATGAACATTGCAAAAAAAATGAATTTTGACTACATACCTGAGGGTTACGATGAGGCATTCTTCTGACGAAATGATCCTTCTGAGGTGGGTGTCTTGGCGACGGACCCTTTCACTGATGCATTGGAGAAGGTCATCAAACGTTTGTACAGACATCTGTAGGTAGCTTGCGAACTTCTCTAGGTGCTGCCCCAGCTCCACATACAAAGTAATGTGCACCCCATGGGTCATCCGTGCTGGGTGGATCCAATATCTTTGGCGATTTCTCTCATCATCTTCGGTTCTTCTCCTTCTTTTTTGGGCACACCACATCAGCACATGGAAACTATAGGAAAGTTGGGTGGGAAACATGGTGAAATTTGCTATGGTAAAGTCTGACAGCAAGAAATCCAAGCAACAGTACTCTCTCTCACAATGCTGAAATTCAGACCGGTGTCAGATCATTGTGGCACCCTTTTATACCCTTCCTTTGGAGTAGGAGGCGGTGCTTCAGGTGTTGCAAGGTGCGACAGGTAGGGCATTTAAAAAAAAAAGGGTTAAAAATAACGGACGCCATAACGAATGTATAACGGATTTGGAGTCAGGAAGGATTTTTTTTACCCAAAATTTTGAAAATTGTGTTCTATCTTTCCTTTGGATCAACACTGCACTAATATACTGAACTGTATTATTTTATTCTTCTATTTTTCCTGATACATTTTTCTATTTTGATTTGACATTTTATTAATTAGAAGAGCATCTTGAGCAAACTCAGTAATTACATCTGATGAAAGAATTTGCATTATTACTCTTTAAGAGCTACTTAGCATCAGCATGAACATTAATTTTCATCTAAATACAACTGTGTAATAAATATATTGAAAGTGAAGGGAATGGTGTTTTCCTAGTACCACTGTGATCATAAACCAATTTTTAAGCATAATATCTATTAGTTTGCTTGTTTTGTAACAGCTGATACATCAGATACTGTATGTTCAGATATTAACATTTTAATTGTCTGTTGAGCAATCTTAAATCTTAAATCAGTAGTGATATTGAAGTACGATGATAAAATTATTATAGGACATTGGACTTGAGTGAATCATGAAAAATTGTACTTTCAGCTGAATCTTCTAAAATATAAATCACTTTGGCTCTTTCCAAACATCAAAACTAGAAAATCATTTCTATGATATTTGTAGATAAACACCCCCATTTACATTGACACCCACATTTACTGGGCTTTGTGTAGTACTGACATGACATATTTATTTTAATGCTGCTTCTGTAAATCAGGTCCAACAAAGCAGTGTTAATACTTGTCATAAGTCATAAGGCTAATACAAGTCATAAGGCTAACAGATATCTATCCACATCCCCTATACATTTGCATGGTCAGCTCGGCCAAGAATACATGTATTCTGAATACATGGCTTTATTATCCAATCAGGAGACTACTAGAACTGTCTTTGACAAGAATAGCTGCTCCTGTATAGATTCACCTGAAGCAAATCGCCCAAAAATTTTATTTTGGACAAATCAGATTTTATGGGTAAAATTCGGAACAAATAAGTTTAGTTCAAAATTGATTCATTCACCACTACCTCTATTGCTGTATTCCATATTTTCTCTTCACAGGGCTTTGCAACAGGACCATAACCCCTTAAGGACCATGGGTTTTTCCATTTTTGCACTTTCATTTTTTCCTCATCACCTTCTAAAAATCATAACGCTTTAAATTTTTCACCTACAGACTCATATGGGGCTTTGTAATGACATCAATTATTTCACCAAAAAATTTACGGCGAACCCAGAAAAAAAATATTTTTGGGGTAACAATGAAAAAAACACTATTTTGTTACTTTTGGGGGATTTTGATTCTACGCAGTGCACATTTTGGTAAAAATGACACCATATATTTATTCTGTAGGTCCATTTGGTTACAATGATACCCAATTTATATAGGTTTTCTTTATTTACTACTTAAAAAAATTATAACTACATGCACCAAAATTAGTATGTTTAAAATTGTCCTCTTCTGACCCCTATAACTTTAAAATTTTTCCATATATTAAGTGGTAGGAGGGCTCATTTGCTGTGATCTGAAGTTTTTATCGGTATCATGACTGTTTTGATCTGATTTTTTGATCACTTTTTTTAAAAGTTTTTAGGGTATACAAAGTGAACAAAAATATGCAATTTACACTTTTAGTCCCCTTAGGGACCTTTAGGAGGAATCATTATATTCCTCATACAGCCTGCCAGGTTTTATCATTCACAGTGCAGCAGCCGACACAGGAACAGAGGTAAGCCCTCTGGCTACCTCAGAAGTGGATCACCCCTCCGCGATAGCACTACGGGGGGGGGGGGGGGGAGTTCGGAGGGATAATCCACCTCACCTCAATTGTTTTATATTCTTGAAAAACGGATCCATAATTGGGAAATAGCCTGCATGTATTCCTGTTCATTTTGAGTTCATTCTACAACAGGCAGTCTTTTAATACATACCATGAAAGAAAAATGTTAAGGTTCATATTCTACTAGTTTCTGAATATGATAGGTAGGAGAACAATAGAATAAAGTATTGTAAGTGAGATGTAGAGGAGAATTTGAATCAACAATATGCCCAGTGTG
Organism: Hyla sarda; assembly: GCF_029499605.1. Classification (NCBI taxonomy): domain Eukaryota; kingdom Metazoa; phylum Chordata; class Amphibia; order Anura; family Hylidae; genus Hyla; species Hyla sarda. The sequence goes on from NC_079191.1 coordinate 230,044,227, forward strand.
ATCATTTTCTTTTTTAGAAATCTGTTGTCTAGATGGAACGGAATTTACTTTGGAATGAAACTGCGTCCTTGCAGGATGTACTTTTTGTTCAAATAAATATTTATTGAAGAGTTTACAAAAATACCATAGACATACATAAGCAGGTGTAAGCAACTTTATGGAATCTAAATCCATAGCAGAAAACTGACTTACAAGTACAATCATACAAATAAGAATGAAAATCAGAGATGTCTAACCTGTATGCAGTAACAACTAATGCCTCAATAGATATTAGTCTGCAAGGACAACAAGAACAAGAGGAGGAAAGAAAGAAGGGGATGAGAAAAGGGGGCAATAAAAAGGATAGAGGTAAGTCCCCCTTTTCTTATCACACACAACCTAAGAACAGGAGAAGAAAAAGCCAGGTATCAGTTCAGAGTTACCTTGCAGGTTACCTTGCCTACTGTGGCTGTTCTGGAGACTGCATGGAGGCAGGGAATGGTATATTATGAATGTAAAAACACAATTTTCCATGTCAATAACAACCGGGTGATGGTGCATAGTGGTATAAGTAATACACTGGATAATATCTAAGATCTGTGCCCAGAATGGCTGTAGTATAAGACAAGTCTACCTGTGTTTCGACATCATCAGCAATTGTCAGGTATTGAAGGATAGATATGAGCAAGGAGTCGGGGCCCTGTACTATTTAGTTAGAATCTTGTAATTTGTCTTTTGACTTTGCACAAGATGAAGGATTTATGGCAAAGGGTTATGGCCTTTTGCCAGGAGTCAATTTCCCAGGACCACTCAGCTCCTTCTTCCAGCTACTGAGAAAAGGAAATAGAGAATGGCGGAAAGATTCTAGGAAAAGGTTTTATAGTTCGCTGACTGATTTCAATACTGGTAAGATGGAAACACTTCAAATGTATTGAGAGCCATGTAAACTTAAACTGTCTCTGGAGGACCTATAAAAGTGTGCCATTTGAGAATATTAAAATGTCATCTGTAAGGAAGGGGTGCAATCTGGTGTGATATCAGACAGGGCTATCAAAAGAATAAAAAGTGAGCAAAATAGACACATGTTTCCTTATCAAGGCCTAGAAAAAAGGCAGAGAAAGTGGGAGGAAGGAAAATATTGCTCATTTTGGAAGTAAGAGGGCTGTTTGGGGAGAGGAGGTCTGAACTGGCCAGGTAAGAATTACGTGTTTGGAGTATTGATGTAGGGAACAGCTGCATTGCGCCCAAAAACCAGTAATGAAAGTTCTAGCTTTGGAAGCCATGGGAGTGTTCTTGGGTCAACATTAGGTATTGGGGAAATGCCTCTAGAATTAACAGAACTATTAGATATCTTAACCAGGACACAGGATCATATAAAACTTTTAACAACAGTATACAGGATTAGAAAAGCTGAGCAAAATTCTTCTATAAACAGCACCACACCTGTCCTTAGGTTGTGTGTGATAGTACAACCTCATTGACTTCAGCTGAGCGGCAATACCACACAAAACCCCAAGGTAAGTGTGGTGCTGTTTTTGAAAGAATTCAGCTCAGTTTTTGAATCCTGCATTACGTTTAATAAAAATTTGCAATGATGTAGGCACAATGAGATTCCACAAAAGTGGAATCATGAAATGTTTTATAAGAAAAAGTACTAAACCCTAACCTCTTAATAAGAGGACATTTTGTTGGCCTAGGGACTGGTAAAGTAAATTTTTTATTTATATTTTTTAAAAAGGGGACCAACAAAAGAAAACAATATTTTTTAGTTACAATATGTTTTCTTCCGATAAACATGTAAATAAAATGCATGAAATTACATCTATTATTTCAAGGGTACTTGTTTGAAACTGAAGCAAGCTCATCCAAAGATATCTTATTGGAGTGTGAATTCTAACAAATTAATTTATATTTCTACACAGTAGAATTGCAACCAGATTTTGTTAGTTAAAATGCTGAAATGCATTTACAGGTTTACAGTGATGGTTAATGCTATCCCCATCCCCTCTCACGTAAACATATGTGTAAAACTGTAGACATGTATGCACAATTAATACCTGCATGCTTGTTGAAAGAGTGAAGATGTGTCCTTTTTTGTTTTTAACATATTGCCTAGGGATGAACGAATAGAATCTGACGAATCCAAATTTGTTACGAATTTCAGGAAAAATTTGCTTTGCCACAAATCCGAATATCGCCCAATTCGATTGTACAAATCGCTTGATTAAACGCCATTTAGTGTGGTCCATGCTCCAGAGCATCTAAAATGGCAGATTAACATGTCAGGACATGGGGCAAGGAACTCTGGGAAGGCGGCAAGGTGGGTAGGCGGGATGACCGTGAATCACATGCAGCATGCAGCCTATCAGCAGCCAGCCACCCCTGTGATGCCACAGCCCTATATAATCGGCAGCCATCTTGCGGCAAGGCATTGCAACATTTTATTTCAGAGAGAGCGTATTATTGCATAGAGAGATAGAGCAGAGAGTGCGTTGCACAGAAAAACAGCTTGACATCAGCGATTCAGCACAAGCCCAAATCACTGCAGAAAAGCACTGACAGGGAAGGGAGAGAGAAAGTACACTTTTGGGTGTATACACAGCGACTCTACTGCTGCAGTGGTGTACAGCATCTCTAAAGCTTCTAAGGGCCAGTTAGGAAGAGCACTAAAAGCCATTGTCACCTGCTATTAGTCACCTGCCTAATCCTAATACTGTACTGGGCTCTACTACACAGCGATTCTGTACTGTTGCAGTTGGGTGTACAAGAACTGTAAAGCTAACAGGGGCCAGTTAGGATGAGCACAAAAATCCATAGTCACCTGATTACAGTGCCTAATACAGGTTGTGTGGCGGAGCTTACTGTCCTCTCATAAGTATAACCTGTGCGCACATAGGTGGTTGTCACGATTCGGCTGGCAGAAGGTGGATCCTCTGTGTCAGAGAGGGATTGGCGTGGACCGTGCTAGTGGACCGGTTCTAAGTTACTACTGGTATTCACCAGAGCCCGCCGCAAAGCGGGATGGTCTTGCAGCGGGTCGTATCCACTAGCAACGGCTCAACCTCTCTGACTGCTGAAGATAGGCGCGGTACAAGGGAGTAGACAAGAACAAGGTCGGACGTAGCAGAAGGTCGGGGCAGGCAGCAAGGATCGTAGTCAGGGGCAACGGCAGGAGGTCTGGAACACAGGCTAGGAACACACAAGGAAACGCTTTCACTGGCACAATGGCAACAAGATCCGGCGAGGGAGTGCAGGGGAAGTGAGGTATAAATAGGGAGTGCACAGGTGAACACACTGATTAAGCCAACTGCGCCAATCAACGGCGCAGTGGCCCTTTAAATCGCAGAGACCCGGTGCGCGCGCGCCCTAAGGAGCGGGGCCGCGCGCGCCGGGACAGGACCGACGGAGAGCGAGTCAGGTACGGGAGCCGGGGTGCGCATCGCGAGCGGGCGCCACCCGCATCGCGAATCGCATCCCGGCTGGGAGAGGTATCGCAGCGCACCCGGTCAGCAGATTTGACCTTGGCGCTGCAGTTGCGAGGATGTTGCGAGTGCTCCGGGGAGGAGCGGGGACCCGGAGCGCTCGGCGTAACAGTACCCCCCCCCTTGGGTCTCCCCCTCTTCTTGGAGCCTGAGAACCTGAGGACCAGACTTTTGTCTAGGATGTTGTCCTCAGGTTCCCAGGATCTCTCTTCTGGACCACAGCCCTCCCAATCAACCAAAAAAAATTTTTTTCCTCTGACCGTCTTGGAGGCCAGTATCTCCTTCACGGAGAAGATATCAGAAGAGCCGGAAACAGGAGTGGGAGAAACAAGTTTGGGAGAGAAACGGTTGATGATGAGAGGTTTAAGGAGAGAGACATGGAAGGCATTGGGAATACGAAGAGAAGGAGGAAGAAGAAGTTTGTAAGAGACAGGATTAATCTGGCACAAGACTTTGAAAGGACCAAGATAGCGTGGTCCCAGTTTGTAACTGGGGACACGAAAGCGGACATATTTAGCGGAGAGCCATACCTTGTCTCCGGGAGCAAAGATGGGGGGAGTTCTTCTTTTCTTATCGGCAAACCTTTTCATGCGAGATGAAGCCTGTAACAGAGAATTTTGGGTCTCTTTCCATATGGTGGAAAGATCACGAGTCACTTCATCCACAGCGGGCAAACCAGAAGACAAGGGAGTAGGGAGGGGGGGAAGAGGGTGACGGCCGTACACCACGAAAAATGGGGATTTAGCAGAAGATTCAGAGACTCTGAAGTTGTATGAGAATTCGGCCCATGGTAGAAGATCTGCCCAGTCATCCTGGCGGGAGGAAACAAAATGCCGTAAATAGTCACCCAGAACCTGGTTAATTCTTTCTACTTGCCCATTGGATTGAGGATGATAAGCAGAAGAGAAGTTTAATTTAATCTTGAGTTGTTTACAGAGAGCCCTCCAGAATTTTGACATGAATTGGACGCCTCTATCCGAGACGTTCTGCGTGGGCAAACCGTGAAGACGAAAAATGTGTACAAAAAATTGTTTTGCCAACTGAGGCGCTGAAGGAAGACCAGGAAGAGGAATAAAATGTGCCATCTTGGAAAATCGATCAACGACCACCCAAACAACAGTGTTGCCACGGGATGGGGGTAGGTCAGTAATAAAGTCCATACCAATCAGAGACCAAGGCTGTTCGGGGACAGGCAGAGGATGAAGGAGACCAGCAGGCTTCTGGCGAGGAGTCTTATCCCGGGCACAGACAGTACAGGCCCGCACAAAATCAACAACATCCGTCTCCAGAGTCGGCCACCAATAGAAACGAGAGATGAGTTGCAAGGACTTTTTGATGCCCGCATGGCCTGCGAGGTGGGAGGAGTGACCCCATTTGAGAATCCCGAGACGTTGGCGTGGAGAGACGAAGGTCTTCCCTGGAGGAGTTTGCCTGATGGAGGCTGGAGAAGTGGAGATCAGACAGTCAGGAGGAATGATGTGTTGCGGAGAGACCTCTACTTCCGAGGCATCCGAGGAACGAGAGAGAGCATCGGCCCTAATGTTCTTGTCGGCAGGGCGAAAATGAATTTCAAAGTTAAAACGGGCAAAGAACAACGACCACCTGGCCTGGCGAGGATTCAGCCGTTGGGCAGACTGGAGATAGGAGAGATTCTTGTGATCGGTGTAAATGATAACTGGAAATTTTGATCCCTCCAGCAGATGCCTCCATTCCTCAAGTGCCAATTTAATGGCCAGTAGTTCTCAATCCCCGATGGAGTAGTTCCTCTCCGCCGGAGAGAAGGTCCTAGAAAAAAAACCGCAAGTAACAGCATGCCCGGAAGAATTTTTTTGTAGAAGGACCGCTCCAGCTCCCACTGAGGAGGCATCAACCTCCAATAGGAAGGGTTTAGATGGGTCAGGTCTGGAGAGCACGGGAGCAGAAGAAAAGGCAGACTTGAGCCGTTTAAATGCGTCTTCCGCTTGGGGAGACCAGGACTTAGGATTGGCATTTTCTTGGTTAAAGCCACGATAGGAGCCACAATAGTGGAAAAATGTGGAATAAATTGTCTGTAATAATTGGCGAACCCCAAAAAACATTGGATAGCACGGAGTCCGGAGGGGCGTGGCCAATCTAAGACGGCAGAGAGTTTATCTGGGTCCATTTGTAGTCCCTGGCCAGAGACAAAGTATCCTAGGAAAGGAAGAGATTGACATTCAAACAGACATTTCTCCATTTTGGCATAAAGTTGATTGTCTCGAAGTCTCTGAAGAACCATGCGGACATGCTGGCGGTGTTCTTCTAAGTTGGCAGAAAAAATCAGAATATCGTCCAGATACACAACAACACAGGAATATAAGAGATCACGAAAAATTTCATTAACAAAGTCTTGGAAGACGGCAGGGGCGTTGCACAGGCCAAAGGGCATGACCAGATACTCAAAGTGTCCATCTCTGGTGTTAAATGCGGTTTTCCATTCGTCCCCCTCCCTGATGCGGATGAGATTATAAGCACCTCTTAAGTCCAGTTTGGTAAAGATGTGGGCACCTTGAAGGCGATCAAAGAGTTCTGAGATAAGAGGTAGGGGGTAGCGGTTCTTTACCGTGATTTTATTAAGTCCGCGGTAGTCAATGCAAGGACGTAGGGAGCCATCTTTTTTGGACACAAAGAAAAATCCAGCTCCGGCAGGAGAGGAGGATTTGCGGATAAACCCCTTTTTTAAATTTTCCTGGATGTATTCAGACATAGCAAGAGTCTCTGGGGCGGACAGAGGATAAATTCTGCCCCGGGGTGGAGTAGTGCCCGGGAGGAGGTCAATAGGACAGTCAAAAGGCCTGTGAGGAGGTAAAGTCTCAGCTTGCTTTTTGCAAAATACGTCAGCATAGTCCATATAAGCCTTAGGGAGACCGGTTACAGGGGGAACCACAGGGTCACGGCAGGGAGTACTGGGATCCGGTTTAAGACAGTCCTTGAAACAAGAAGTACCCCAGCTCTTGATCTCTCCTGTGGACCAATCAAGGGTTGGGGAATGGCGTTGAAGCCACGGTAGTCCAAGGAGAATTTCGGAAGTGCAATTGGAGAGGACCAAAAACTAAATTTTTTCGTGATGAGGTCCGATGCACATTAGGAGGGGTTCCGTGCGGTAACGCACGGTACAGTCCAATCTTTCATTGTTAACACAATTGATGTAGAGGGGTCTGGCGAGACTGGTCACCGGGATGTTGAACCTGTTGATGAGAGAGGCCAAAATAAAATTTCCTGCAGATCCGGAATCCAAGAAGGCCATAGTAGAGAAGGAGAAGGTAGAGGCAGATATCCGCACAGGCACAGTAAGGCGTGGAGAAGCAGAGTTGACATCAAGAACTGTCTCATCTTTGTGCGGAGTCTGCGTACGTCTTTCCAGGCGGGGAGGACGGATAGGACAATCCTTCAGGAAGTGTTCGGTACCGGCACAGTACAGGCACAGATTCTCCATGCGGCGTCGTGTCCTCTCTTGAGGTGTCAAGCGAGACCGGTCAACTTGCATAGCCTCCACGGCGGGAGGCACAGGAACGGATTGCAGAGGACCAGAGGAGAGAGGAGCCGGGGAGAAAAAATGCCTCGTGCGAACAAAGTCCATATCCTGGCGGAGCTCCTGACGCCTTTTGGAAAAACGCATGTCAATGCGAGTGGCAAGATGAATGTGTTCATGCAGGTTAGCAGGAATTTCTCGTGCGGCCAGAACATCTTTAATGTTGCTGGATAGGCCTTTTTTAAAGGTCGCGCAGAGGGCCTCATTATTCCAGGATAATTCGGAAGCAAGAGTACGGAATTGGACGGCGTACTCGCCAACGGAAGAATTACCCTGGACCAGGTTCAGCAGGGCAGTCTCAGCAGAAGAGGCTCGGGCAGGTTCCTCAAAGACACTTCGAATTTCCGAGAAGAAGGAGTGTACAGAGGCAGTGACGGGGTCATTGCGGTCCCAGAGCGGTGTGGCCCATGACAGAGCTTTCCCAGACAGAAGGCTGACTACGAAAGCCACCTTAGACCTTTCAGTAGGAAACTGGTCCGACATCATCTCCAAATGCAGGGAACATTGTGAAAGAAAGCCACGGCAAAACTTAGAGTCCCCATCAAATTTATCCGGCAAGGACAGTCGTAGGCCGGAAGCGGCCACTCGCTGCGGAGGAGGTGCAGGAGCTGGCGGAGGAGATGATTGCTGAAGCTGTGGTAGTAGCTGCTGTAGCATCACGGTCAGTTGAGACAGCTGGTGGCCTTGTTGCGCTATCTGTTGCGACTGCTGGGCAACCACCGTGGTGAGGTCGGCGACAGCTGGCAGTGGAACTTCAGCGGGATCCATGGCCGGATCTACTGTCACGATTCGGCTGGCAGGAGGTGGATCCTCTGTGCCAGAGAGGGATTGGCGTGGACCGTGCTAGTGGACCGGTTCTAAGTTACTACTGGTATTCACCAGAGCCCGCCGCAAAGCGGGATGGTCTTGCAGCGGCGGTAGTAACCAGGTCGTATCCACTAGCAACGGCTCAACCTCTCTGACTGCTGAAGATAGGCGCGGTACAAGGGAGTAGACAAGAGCAAGGTCGGACGTAGCAGAAGGTCGGGGCAGGCAGCAAGGATCGTAGTCAGGGGCAACGGCAGGAGGTCTGGAACACAGGCTAGGAACACACAAGGAAACGCTTTCACTGGCACAATGGCAACAAGATTGGGAGGGAGTGCAGGGGAAGTGAGGTATAAATAGGGAGTGCACAGGTGAACACACTGATTAAGCCAACTGCGCCAATCAACGGCGCAGTGGCCCTTTAAATCACAGAGACCCGGCGCGCGCGCGCCCTAAGGAGCGGGGCCGCGCGCGCCGGGACAGGACCGACGGAGAGCGAGTCAGGTACGGGAGCCGGGGTGCGCATCGCGAGCGGGCGCCACCCGCATCGCGAATCGCATCCCGGCTGGGAGAGGTATCGCAGCGCACCCGGTCAGCAGATCTGACCGGGGCGCTGCAGTTGCGAGGATGTTGCTAGCGCTCCGGGGAGGAGCGGGGACCCGGAGCGCTCGGCGTAACAGTGGTGTACGTTTTCTTTTCCTGTAAAACTAATTTTGGCATAGTTACTGTGAAAGGCCAGCCAAAGCTGCACCCTTGTTTTTGTAGCCTAATACAGTTTTAAGCAAAGCGTTTTGTCTGCTTCTCATAAGTGTAACCTGTGCATACATGGGTGGTGTGCGTCATTTTTTTCATGTAAAACTAATTTGGGCCTAGTTACTGTGAAAGGCCAGCCAAAGCTACTAATTTTTTTCTGTAGCCTTATACAGTTTGTTGTGGAGCGCATAGTCCTCCTCTCATAAGTTTAAACTGTACGTAAACGTACGTGGTGTCCTTTATATATTTTCCTGTAAAACTAATTTGGGCCTAGTTACTGTGAAAGGACAGCCTAAGCTACCCACTTGTTTCTGTACCCTTATACAGTTTTAAGCATAGCGTATTGTCCACCTCTCATAAGTGTAAACTATACGTACACCTATGTGGTATACATTTTTTTTTCTGAAAAACTAATTTTGGCCTAGTTACTGTAAAAGGCCAGTCAAAGCTACCCACTTGTTTCTGTAGCCTTATACAGTTTGTAGTGGAGCGCATAGTCCTCCCCTCAAACTGTACGTACACCGAACGTGGTGTCCTTTATATATTTTCCTGTTAAACTAATTAAGGCCTAGTTACTTTGAAAGGCCAGATAAAGCTACACACTTGTTTCTGTAGTCTAATACAGTTTTAAGCATAGTGGAGCACATTGTCCTCCTCTCATAAGTGTAACATACACGCACTCAGCTGGTGTATAAGTATGTCAGGCAGAGAAGTGCCAGGAAATACACAGAGGAGTGTCAGAGGCCTAAATTCATCAGGTGCAAGCAGAGGTCGCAGCAGAGTAGGGGTGTGTGGCAGCAAGAGTCGCAGCGAGAGGTCTGAACTCCCGGTGTCAGCTAGCAGTCGTTTCTTGACCAGCAACCCAGCAGCCGTAATTGATTGGTTCACTCCGTCATCAACTTCATCCCAAGTGACGTCCAAAACCCCCAGTCGACAGTCGGTGGGTTCCTCAGACTCAACCCTCAGTTAGCATGGCCCTAATGCTGCTGCTGCCACCTCCAGGCTATGTCATTGTGACACCATATGATCTCCTCATGCTGTTCGCACATTAAATTAAACTTTTAAATTTTTTATCTACATAAAATCTTCAATTTAAATTTTACTAAAAATCTTTAATATTTCCAATTGTGAGGCCCTGTGGTCTTGTCAGGCTGTTGCCACCTCCAGTTCCAGGCTGGGTCATTCTGACACATTATGGTCTCCTCATGCTGCTGTCACCTCCAGGCTTTGTCTTTGTGCCATTTGTGCCACCATATGGTCTCCTCATGCTATCTGCACATTAAATTAAACTTACATTTTTTCAAATCTATATAAAATCTTCAATAAAAATTTTACAAAATATCTTTCATCTTTTCAAATGTGAGGCCCTATGGTCTCGTCAGGCTACTGAAACCTCTAGGTTCTGTCATTGTGCCGCCATGTAACTCCTTGTTATATTGGGTTTTGTGGTCATACAGTTTTAGTTCAAAGTAATTGCTTCGGGCACCTGGGAAATTAAACTTGTGAATCTAAACAAAATCTTAAATTAAAATTTTAGAAAATCTCTTCAGTCTTTTCAATTGTGAGGCCCTATGGTCGTCAACGTCGTCATAACTGTGGAATTGCCACTAGAGTCCAATTAAACAGGTTGGAACGATAACAATTAACCATAAATGGTTAAATTAAAGATTTGCACTTTCACAGTCGGGGGTGGGGGGGGGGGGGGCTGAGAGGCAGGGGCTGGAACAGGTGGTAACTCGCTTTGCGGCAGCCAGCCAGCTCGAAGCTCACCAGAATGGGTCCTCAAAAAAGGATTTTAAATTTTTTTAATAAATTCAAATTAAATTAAATAAAAATTGCATTAAAAATCTCTTTAATCTCTTCAATTGTGATGCCATATGGTCTCCTGACCAGGCTGTCACATTCAGACGCTCTGCAGCAGTGATTCTAAGAGCAATGGTTGTAATCTGCTTGTCATACTGAATAACAGTATTATTTCACTAACATGGCAAACTCCCTATGAGTGTTATGACAAGGCAAAGTGTTCAACACCCCTATTGAGGCTCTCAGTAGCCCAGAAATAGCAGTTTATAGTCGGCCGAATCGAATTTACAAAAAATCATCCTTTCTATTGCCCAGAATTCTGGCATAAGAAAAAAAAAACAAGAAACAAACAAAACCAAAGACTTACCTCCAACTACTCCCGCGCTGCCTGTGGTATCACTGTCCTGTCCTCTGCTGCAATCCTATTCCTGATTGCCAGAGGTCGGCTGATTGGACTACTGCTCAGTTACTCGTCGGCCACAGTGTCCTACCTAGGCCGGTAAAAAGCTGTGAAGTTTGGGGACCTGGCTTAATTTATCACTTTACTTTTAAAGATCCAAATATGGATGTTTATTGAAGTGTATTTAGTAAAAATTCCTACACAGTTAACTTTATTGTAAAATGTACTTGTTGGCCCTCATTTAGTAAGCTAAAAACCCATAAATTTTTGTTTGGTGTTTCCAGACAGCGTGCAACAGTGTGCACCAGAAACATTTTACTAACCCTATATTGCATTGTGAAAAAGCTCTGCTCTGCTTGTAGTACAGTCTGCGCCTGGAACTAAAATCAGCAAGGGGCCAAAAAATACAGAGCCAGTCCCAAGCTCCCCACAGTAAAGTAAAATATTACATGATCCCCGGCTGATTTTGTACATTTGCCCATTGACAAAGAAAAGATCAGTCTATAATTTTTATGGTAGAATTATTTGAACAGTGAGAAAAAAAATAACAACAAAAAATCTAGAAAGACACATTTCAAATAAAGTACAAACCTTTTTTGGCTTTAAAGAGTAATGTTTTACCCCCCCCCCCCCCTTCGTATTCATGCCCCCATCCTGATAACCCCCCCACCTTAATTTTTAACCCCCTGGTGTTTTTACCCTTCTTCTTACAGATTTCTTCTGCTCACTGTTAGTTGTTCAGAGCATTTCCCGGCAGGCACAGCGACATCTGAAGCTATGCCGTGGGAACTTCCGCCCTCTCTCTTCTATGCTGCGCTCGCACTACGGAGCACAGCATAAAAGAGGCAGCCAATCATGGCAGATGCTTCTCCATCTCTTCGTCTCTGTATGTGTTACACAGAGAGAAGGGGATTGGAGCAGACCTGCTGCGATTGGCTGCACACTGCGTCTGCTCTGCCCTGCATGACTGACAGGGCAGAGAGCAAACACTGTGCAAAGCTAAGCTTCAGACTGCATTTCCAGAGTCCAAAGTCTGTGCGTGTGAGAAGAGGAAATGTGGTCTGGACAAGAAGGGAGACCTCTATTGAAAGGATTTTTAAAGCATGAAAAAACATAGAAAGCTTAATTTTTTTAACAGACAGTAAATTAGGAATGAAATATAAAAATTTTTTTTTGCATTTTCATTTTTTTGTATTATTTTGTGTGTTTCATTAAAGAAAGCTGCAAGCAGGGGTGTTGCTAGGTCTGCAAAAGACCGGGGGCGAGAGCCCATAGCCCAAGCCACACCCCATTCACGCCCCTAACCACACCCTAGTCATGCCCCTTACCACACCCTCATTCACACCCAACCGTGCACAGTATACCAGTATACAAGGAAAATTATCACCATACATTTTACTGCCATACTGTTAGTGACCATATCTCACCAAAACTAACGCCAATATTACCAATAATACCAGTACAAAAAACAAAAATTCTCAGCATCTCCAAACAAATGAAACACGTGCACAGGTGCACACTGCTAGTTTTGTGTGTTACCAGTAGGAACAAAAAATACCGCCATACAATGACCACCACCACCATTAACACTGACTAATATTTCTATATTTGTTACTGAATAAAATAAACTATACAAAAGACCATATTCCCAAATCCTGGGCACAGGATCTGTATACCATGTAAGTGATTATATACAGGACCATATAGTGGTATATACCAGCTGTACTGTACATGGGCTCTGTATACCATATAAGTGATTACATACAGGACCATTTAGAGGTGGTGGGCAGCACAATCTACAAATCTGCAGCAGAATATACGCAAGTGTGAACGTAGACATAAAAGGACATCTAGGGGCTCATAGATGGCATCTTTTCTGATCAGTGGCATCCTCTTTCCAGCCAAAAGTTCATCTCTTTGGCATCTTCAGGACAAACATGTTGGACTCCGCATTTTTCCAGTGCCCTCCTCTACACAATCTCCCCATATATAGGCCTCCACACTATAACAAATGCCCCCTTGGTTTCGTGCTCAGTAAAATGGGCACATAGGTTGACAAGTAGTCAAGCATGTAGGTAGGTAACTAACCAGGTAGTTAGGTAGCCAGTTAGGTAGTCATGTAAGTAGATAAGTTAAGTAGCCCAGTATGATAGTAGTGAGTGTTTCCCAACCAGGGGGCCTTCAGCTGTTGCAAAACTATAACTCTCAGCCTGCTCAAACAACCTTTGGCTGTCTAGGCATGCTGGGAGTTGTAGTTTTGCAACACCTGGAGGCACCCTGGTTGTGATACACTGCCTTGGAAGGCTTCTAAGGCAGCGTTCCCCAACTAATGTACCTCAAGCTTTTGCAAAATTGCAACTCTCAGTTTGCTCAAACAGCCTTTGGCTGTCTGGGCATGCTGGGAGTTGTAGTTTTGAAACATATGGAGGCACCCTGGTTGTGGAGCACTGCCTTGGAAGCTTTTCAATGCAGTATTGTTTTTACAACCAAAGTGCCTCTAGATCAGGGGTCTCAAACTGGTGGCCCTCCAGATGATGTAAAACTTAAACTCCCAGCATGCCTAGACAGCCGTTGGCTGCAGCCAACTGGCCTTAGCTACAGCCAATGGCTTTCCAGGCATGTTCAGGAATGCTGGAAGGTGAAGTTTTGCAATATCTGGAGGGCCACCAGTTCGAGACCCTTGCTCTAGATGTTGCATGCTGAGAGTTGTAGTTTTCCTGTATCTACAGAGGGACATAGGATGGCGGTGGGTTCGTGGTGTGGCCAACACCTCTACCCCACCTCTTCCCCATGTGGGTCAATGTAGGCAGCATATTTTCCCACATTAGGTAGGCAGCATAATTTCCCCACATAAGGTTTCCCCACATAAAGTAGCAGTTTCCCTACTTTAGGTAGCATTTTCCCCACATTAGGTAGCATAGTTTACCCACATTAGGTAGCATTTTCCCCCACATTAGGTAGCATAGTTTACCCACATTAGGTAGCATAGTTTACCTACACTAGGTAGCATAGTTTACCCACATTAGGTAGCATTTTACCTACATTAGGTAGCATAGTTTACCCACATTAGGTAGCACTTTCGCCACATTAGGTAGCATAGTTTACCCACATTAGATAGCATAGTTTACCCACATTAGGTAGCATAGTTTACCCACATTAGGTTGCATTTTCCCCACATTAGGTAGCATAGTTTACCCACATTAGGTAGCATAGTTTACCTACACTAGGTAGCATAGTTTACCCACATTAGGTAGCATTTTCCCTACATTAGGTAGCATAGTTTCACCACATTAGGTAGCAGTTTCGCCACATTAGGTAGCATAGTTTACCCACATTAGGTAGCATAGTTTACCCACATTAGGTAGCATAGTTTACCCACATTAGGTAGCATTTTTCCCACATTAGGTAGCATAGTTTCACCACATTAGGTAGCAGTTTTACCACATTAGGTAGCAGTTTCACCACATTAGGTAGCATAGTCCCATCCCCTTCCCCCCCTCCGACACAGACAGACAGAAAGACAGACACACACAGAGACACACAGACACACAGAGACAGACACAGACACACACACACATAGATACACACATAGACACACTCACCTGGCACTCTTTCTCTGGCGGTGGCCTGACGAGTAACGTCACTGCATCCTCCTGTGCCGGTCGGAGGAGGAACATCACTTGCGCGACGGCAGGCTCACTGTCTTAAAATGGCCATTGTGGTATTGTGCCGCAGCCACTTTAAAACAGTGAGCAACGGTAATGCCGAGACCCGGGGCTATTGGGGTTACACCCGGGGCTATAGCCCCGTTATCATCCCCCTGGCAACGCCCCTGACTTCAAGCATCATTACTTGTGAGTGCCCTATTCATCTGTCCTCGTGTGGAAACGCCTCATATGAACTGTTTGCTATTTGATAGTGAGCACCATCAGCTATGGTAGGATGCTAGACTGCCATGAATAGGAGTGAAACTGTAATTTATAATCCACCTGTGGCATGAGAATGTGTACAGTGCCGAAACAAAAGCTTTTGTTGTGGAAGTACATTTTTCCTCCTCGCCTTCTAAGACCCATAACTCTTATATTTCCATCCACAGACCTATAAGGGCTTGGTTTTTTTTTTTGTGCAAACAATTGTCATTTGTAATTACATCACTCTTTTTACCATAAAATGTACAGAAAAAGTAAAAATAATATTGTTTGTGAGGGAACATTTTTAAGAAAACACCTACCGGTACAAAGTACCCTTCTGTCTTATTAGCTACATAGCCTTTTATTTATCTCTGCAGTGCAGCGGTATATTCATTAGGTTTGCCCTTTACACTATACTTTAAAAGTGTCACTACTAATAGTGTTATCTTATTAGTGATATAATTACTATTATTTATGATCACCATGTTTATCATGTTGATTACTTACATCGCAAACTCTGACTACAAGTATTACAGTCTTTTTATACTATGTCTAATTTTTAACACTGTTTTTAGAAATATCTTCATTGTGTGTTAAGTATTCTTTACATTTGCTGTATTTCAACTACTGATGACATCATACGGGTTGTATAGTCACTACTTATGATGTCATGATGGTAGCATCTTTGAAGGGTATTTAACCACTTGCAGCATATGGACATTTATAAACATCCATAAGCGGCTCCAAAGGTATGAAATGCGCTCAGCAGGTGAGCGCGCATCATACCTGGGGGATTCCGATTGCTATAAGCAACCAGGAGCCACAGCTAATGCCGGACATCGCTACGTCTAAAGTGAAACTAAAAGCTTCCCGGCAGCTCAGTCAGGCTGATCGGGACCATCTCGGTAAAATTGCAATATCCCGATCAGCTAGAATGCTACAGGAGGGTGCCTTACCTGTCTCCTGTGTGTCCAATCAGCGAATGAATGCTCCAAGCCTGAAATCCATGCTTGAGCAATCAACCGCCGATGACACTGATCAATGCCATTGCATTGCA
Organism: Hyla sarda; assembly: GCF_029499605.1. Lineage (NCBI taxonomy): Eukaryota > Metazoa > Chordata > Amphibia > Anura > Hylidae > Hyla > Hyla sarda. The sequence goes on from NC_079191.1 coordinate 230,059,966, forward strand.
ATGGCAGGGATCAGTGTATTGAATCAATATACTGCATGTTATAGTCTCCTATGGGGGCTATAACATTGCAAAAAAAAAGTTTAAAAAAAGTTAATAAAGATGATTTAACCCCTTCCCTAATAAAAGTTTGAATCACCCCCCTTTTCTCATAAACAAAAAAAATATGTAAATAAAAATAAATATAAACATATGTGGTATCACCATATGCGTAAATGTCCGAACTATAAAAATATGTCATTAATTAAACCGCACGGTCAATGGCGTACGTGCAAAAAAATTCCAAAGTAGTGTATTTTGGTCACTTTTCATACCATAAAAAATGAATAAAAAATTGATCAAAAAGTCAGATAAAAACAAAAATGGTACCGATAAAAACTTCAGATCACGGGACAAAAAAATTAGCCTCATACATGGAAAAATAAAATAGTTATAGGGGTCAGAAGATGACAATTTTAAACGTATGAATTTTCCTGCATGTAGTTATGATTTTCTTCAGAAATAATACAAATCAAACCTATATAAGTAGGGTATAATTTTAACCACTTAAGGACCAAGCCCATTTTGACCTTAAGGACCAGGCCAATTTTATTTTTGCGTTTTCGTTTTTTCCTCCTCGCCTTCTAAAATCCATAACTCTTTTATATTTCCATCTGCAGACCCATATAAGGGATTTTTTTTGCGTGACCAATTGTACTCTGTAATGAAACCTCTCATTTTACCATAAAATATACGGCGAACCCCCCAAAAAAAATTTTTAGGGAGGAAATTTTAATGGAAGCCACAATTTTGCACATTTTGGAGGGTTTTGTTTTCACACTGTACACTTTATAGTAAAAATGACATGTGTTCTTTATTTTGTGGGTCAATACGATTAAAATGATACCCATTTATATTTTTGTACCGATTAAAACAAATCAAAAACGTACGATTATAATGATATCCAATAAAAAAAATAATTAAATTCTTTAAATCACTCTATTCTAACCACTATAACTTTTTAGAATGTTCCATCCATGACGCTATGCAGAACTAATTTTTTTTCTTTTTCATTTATGCTGTTTCATTTATGTGCAGTTTTAATTAAAAAAATGTATTTCCACAGGAAATTTATACAATGAGCTATACAAATATGTTTGATTTTTAGTTTACAGTGGATTGTCTATGATATGATCATGGGGAGCCATTCTGACCCACTGAATCCCCAATAATACACAATGGAACTATTTAAATGCCACTGTCAGTTAAACAGGTAAATAGCCAGTAATTCGAGATTTTCCTAGTCTTATTGACAGAAAATCTTCAATTTTATCACAATACAGGAGGCTCGTATTATGCAGGTTTAACGCTGTTAAAATCCTCTAAATAACATTTATCACTATACTATACATAATATAACAATACGCTAAAGAATGACCATTGAAACATGAGGGTCAGGTCTGAAATAGAAAGTTTTGAAAATGAATTCAGAAGACTAATCTGCAGCTTTCATAAGATATGAAAGGGAACCTCCTGTGTGACAAACTTTAGTGGACATGGCTCCTCTAGTCGAGTGAGTCCTGATTATGGAAGTGCCTATGCCAGCTAATTACATTGTTTATCTAACCCATCTAGCTAGAGTGGCACTGGAAGGAAACTGGAAGAAATGGCTTACAAAAGGAAATCAATAATTGAGAAGAAGAGGATGAAAAAGAGAAAAAAAGAATAGATGGATAAAGGAGACATTTAATGAAATATGGTAGTAAAAGTAAGAATATGTAAATATGAAGATATGTAATAAAAAAGGAAATAAATAAAATAATATATATATATATATATATATATATATATATATATATATATATAAAACTCAATGGGGGACATGTATCATTCTGTGTCTATTGTAGACACAGTTCTACCCCTTTACACTGCTGTCTAATTTACACTCTTGCTCAAGATTTACTAAAGTTGTGTATGTCCTTTGATGTATTTTGTGCAAATATAGAAACACCCCCCCTTGCTCTACCGTGCACTCCTTCTCTACCTCACATGCTACACTGCTCACTGCTCATATCTAGAAGTGCTGGAGCAGCAGTGTGCGCCTAACAAAACTCTAGTACACAGAGGGGGAGATTCTCAAAGAATTTTGCGCCAAAAAATAAAATAAAAAATAAATTTTTGCACGAAAAGTGTCACCACATGTTTAAAGAGCTTTGTGCCACGGTTTACACTGTTCACGTCAGTTTTGTAAAAGTGGGCGTGTCTGCGTATATTTTCTGCTTTACATATTTATACGTGGGGTGAGAGTCCAGTTTACATCAAAAATTTCACACCAGCTTTTTGATAGTGTAGAAATCACAGAAATGGTTGTAGTTTTATTATTTTGTGGGTATTTTTCATAGTTTTTTTTTGGGGGGGAAAGGTGTTATGTAAGTAATTATAAAAAAATCTCATTATTGAAAAACGTTATATATAAAAAAAACTCATTAATGAAAAACGTTATAAAAAAAAATATATATATATATATATATATATATGTGTATGTATATATATATATATATATATATATATATATATATATATATATATAGATATGTTCACTTTTATTTTTAGTTTTTTTCTTGGTCACTGCACCTGCACTCACATTTAAGCTCAGAAATGTTTTATTTATACAGTTATCGCTTGTCTGGGCACTAGTAACCATGGAATATTTCATGAGATGTTTCCACCAGAATTTTCTTGGATGTAAAAGTTGGCGCAAAAATCGAAAATTTTGTCACAAAAAAGAAAAAAAAAGTGGTGCAAAAATGAATTTTCACATATTTTCAAAGCAGCAAAAGAGACCTTTGAAATGGGAGGAGAAAAAAAAAAGGTGTGAATCATATCGCTGGAACAGAAATGACAGCAGTTTTTGTGAATCTCCCCCAGAATGTCTGGGTTAAAAAAAATATGTAATTTTGCTGAACAATCTGTCCCCTTACCTCTATATCTGTGTTTACCAACCAGAATGCCTCCAAGTGTTGCAAAACTTGGCATCCTGGTAGTTGTAGTTTTGCAAAAGCTAGAGGCACCTTTGTAGCAGAAATTAGTGTGCGACATGGGTATGCAGCAGAGCTGAATGTGTGATTATATGTAAACATGACCACGCACACACTCAACTCTGCTACATACACCTGATCACACTCAGCTCTGCTATATACACACATTCACACCCTCAACTCTGCTACATACACACATAACATACTCAGCTCTTCTACATACACACATAACATACTCACCTCTGCTACATACACACATAACATACTCAGCTCTGCTACATACACACATAACATACTCACCTCTGCTACATACACACATAACATACTCAGCTCTGCTACATACACACATAACATACTCACCTCTGCTACATACTCACATAACATACTCACCTCTGCTACATACACACATAACATACTCACTTCTGCTACATACACACATAACATACTCAGCTCTGCTACATACACACATAACATACTCACCTCTGATACATACACACATAACATACTCACCTCTGCTACATACACACATAACATACTCACCTCTGCTACATACACACATAACATACTCACCTCTGCTACATACACACATAGCATATTCAGCTCTGCTTTACACAGTGTGAAGTCTGAACTGTGTCGGGAAGTATTTCACCCGCACTATAACCCGGTGTAATCGGGTGTATGGGGTTAGACTGCGGGTGAACGGGTGATCACAAGTGTCCATAATCATTACATTGTTATTAAAAGGTACATGGAAAGATTTTAAGTATCACAGAGATAATATGACTAGCGGCAGAAGTAGCGTAATCTCCGCAATCCGCTCTGAAAAATGACATCGATTATTTAGAGCATCTCGCTAAGTGCAGTCAAAGACGGCTTATATTTGCATTCAAAAAAAGGTACTTGCGGAAAATTTTGGGGTGTAGAGGAAAAGTACGCAGTTAATAAATCCGTGCCTACTATAGATGTCACTCCAAGGTACCCCATATCGGGACATCAGGAGGAAATGCTCTATCAGAATGTATGCAAAAAAAGACGCAAAAAACTGCTTATTTTGCGCAATAATTTACACACAAAAACGGTGTAAATTCTTTGATACATGTCCCCCAATGTGTGTATGTGTGTGTATGTATGTTCCACAAAAATGTCCAAACGGCTAAAGATATTAACATGAAACTTGGCACACATCCTTTCCTGGCTGGGCCGAAAAAATCTGCTGCACTGCTACATTTTGCCAAAAATGACATACAAATTACAAATGTTGCAGATTACTCTACCTCGCCATTTCTTCTCCAAAATACGGTCCGTTTTCTCTAGTTATATTTGGAAACACAAGAGACCTCGTATTGCTTACTCATTACTGTCACGTTCGGTAGAACACGATGGCATAGGATTGCCTGATATTGAAAAATTATATAGATCCATTCAATTCAGTAACTGGATAGACTTGGTTAGCCCAGTGCCCTACTCACCTATATCACTGACTACCGCATCAATGGCCTACTCAGGTAATCTGAGACGAGATCTCTGGTTTCCCCCGAAACGTAACAGGTTGATGTCCAACTCCAACCCTCTTTTCTATGGTATCCCAAGCACATCTAGTCTTTTACTACCAGCTCTCTCTCTCCTTTCCCTTCCCCCCTTACTCCCTCTTCTCTTCTACCTGTGGTTGTGGACAAGGATCCATCCGGATATCTAGATATGTGGTCCAAGTTAGCAGAGGTCCCTTTGGCGGAGCTGTTCCCGGACGGTCGGATCCTTTCGGACGATGAGACAAGACTCTTGTTTCCAGGTTGTAATCTTACATTTCTACACCTTACTCACTTTCGCACCTGTGGTCAAACATTCCTGAGTAAATTCTACCCTTTAAGAGATCCTACTGATTTTGAAATCTCTCTTAAATCTTCCTCCCAAAGACGAGAAAATTGTCGACCCTCTTGAAAACCTGTGCTCGGGTGTAGTTTCACTACAGAAGAGGTCAAATTTATCTTAAAACATAGTAGAGGTTTCTTGAGATGTGTGCGGTAACAGGAGTCTCAATACAAATTAACTTACCGATGGTACAAAACGCCAGATTTTCTTTACACGCACAAATTGGCTGACTCCGGCTTGTGTTGGAGATGCGGATCACACGTGGGAACGCATCTTCACATTTGGTGGTCCAGCCCTCTAATTAGGCTGTATTGGAGAGATATTGAACGTTATGTCACTAAAATTGTACGAGTACCTCTTGTGCTTTCTCCTGAATATGCATTGCTTAGTTGCCCCTCCGTATACCATACACCTAGTTCAGACTCACTTGTCACACAGATGTTGATGGGGGCAAAATCTTTAATCCCCTTAAAATGGTTGCAAACGACACCTCCCTCTGTGGAGGAATGGCTGATGAAGGTCTCGCAGATTTGTAGTTTTGAATATCTCACCAGTAAAGCTAACAGGTCAACATCTAACTATCATAAAACATGGGACCCAAGGCTGAACTTTCAATCTCCGAGTCATGAATGTTGTATTATAAGGCTCTGTTATTTAGGTACTAAGAGATGTTTCCACTAGGAATCTTTCCTACGTTCCCCCCCCCCCCCTTCCTTTCCCACCCACCACTCCCTCCCCTCTCTCCCGTCTACTAAGCACCTTTTGTCATTACTGTTTATTGATGATTATCATCCCTTATCCCTTCTTTAAGGAATGAACATGTGTAAATATCATTGTTATTACGTTGTGCTTATTGTCAGCCTTGACTTATTACTATTTCGGGGGGAGCAGCTGCGACTGGCTCACCCTCCATTTTCTCGCTCTATGATACTTGTTTGCTGGTTATATAATTTAAAAACCTAATAAACGCTTGTTTGAAAAAAAAAGAAACTTGGCACACATGTTACTTATATGCCAACAACAAACATATGATGATTTAACCCTTACTCACCCCCCATTTGCCAGGGGCGGGGTTTATGTTTAAAGTCCCATACAAGTCAATGGGAAATATATGTCACTGCATAACTTCCAAACGGCTGGAGATGTTTTGATAATACTTGGTCACATGTTACTTTATATGTCCACTTAAAATATAGGATAGTTAATTTAACCCTTAACTACCCCCATTTGAGAGTGTCAGTATTTTTGTTTAAAGTCCCATGCAAATCAATGGGAAATGTATGTTCTCACATAACTTCTGTACGGCTGGAGATATTTCAATACCTGGGACACATATTACGAGTCGGGATAGGAGGTCGGAATAGGAGGACGGGATAGGAGGACTGGGATAGGAGGATCGGGATAGGAGGACGGGATAGGAGGACAGGATAGGAGGATGGGATAGGAGGTCGGGATAGGAGGTCGGGATTGGAGGTCGGGATAGGAGGACGGGATAGGAGGTCGGGATAGGAGGTTGGAATAGGAGGTCGGGATAGGAGGTCGAGATGGGAGGTTGGGATAGATGGACATGATAGGAGGACGGGATAGGAGGTCCGGGATAGGAGGACCGGGATAGGAGGACGGGATAGGAGGACAGGATAGGAGGTCGGGAAAAGGAGGACGAGATAGGAGGATGGGATAGGAGGACGGGATAGGAGGACAGGATAGGAGGACGGGATAGGAGGTCGGGATAGGAGGTCGAGACAGGAGGAGGGAATAGGAGGACGGGATAGGAGGTCGGGATAGGAGGTCGGGATAGGAGGATGGGATAGGAGGACGGGATAGGAGGTCTGGATAGGAGGTCGGGAAAATGAGGTCGGGAAAAGGAGGTCGGGATAGGAGGTTGAGATAGGAGGACGGGATAGGAGGTCGGGATAGGAGGTCGAGATAGGAGGTCGAGATAGGAGGACAGGATAGGAGGACGGGATAGGAGGTCTGAATATGAGGACAGGATATGAGGACAGGATATGAGGTTGAGATATGATGACGGGATAGGAGATTGGGATAGGAGGTCGGGATATGAGGACAGGATATGGGGTTGGGATATGACAACAATATTTGAGGACGGAATATGAAGTTCCTCCTTTGTTTATTTTCCTCCCCAACAAGGATTAGAAAGGAAAAAACGGGCAACGCCGGGTATTAAGCTAGTATAATATAAAAATACAATATATAATAATATGAGAAGAAGTATAAACACAGAGAAGTACTTATCTCAGGTGAAACAGCAAAGAATGAGGGAGGGGTCTACATGTTCGCTCCGTATATCACCTATGCCGACCGTTGATTGGTTACCTGTTATACCTATTTTGCATATGTCATTTTTTTCTCAGAATCTCCTAATGTTAACTCTTGCTGCTATTTGTGAATACAATTGAAGCAGTAAAAGAAAGATCTGCATAATGTGAGCCTCTTGTCTTGTGATAAAATTGAGATAGTACTTTGCTGGCTGGTAACAGCCACTGTCAGCTGCTTGATACAGCTGACAGCCACCAGGTATGGAGTAGGTTTAGATCCTAAGTCTGCTCCATACCTCCTTACCATCATGATGTACAGGTATAACATAGTGCTTAGGATGGAGGCATTTTTTTGTCTTTCCACTCTTTTTTTCCCCTTCTTGCCTTCTAAGAGCCAGAACAATCCTTTTCCATTGACAAGGCTTCATGAGCATTAGGCTTAGACGTTAGTTTGTTATGGAAGATAGTTACAGAAGAAATAGTTCAAGAACAAACTAACGTCCGTTATCAATAACAGACTATAACGGATTCATACGGATATTAGAAAATCCCATAGACTATAATGGGATTTTCTAACGGACGTATAGAATTTTGTTACAGCCGTTTTCAGCTGATTTTCACACGGATTTTCCTACGGATGTTTAAAAACGGAGGATTTTGTAGTGTGAAAGCAGCCTTAGTTTTTTTTTGCTAATATCCCCCTTAATTTTACTATAACATGTCAGGTATAACAAAATCAAAAACATTTGTGTTGTGAAATTCGAATTTTATTTTTATTGCCGCTATTAAAACATGTACAACATTATAACTTAAACGGGTACTCTGCTGGGAAAAAAAAATTCCGACACTCTTTCAGATTTTTTCATTTACTGAATTATATATATAGTTAAAACTGCACAGGACACTTACATATTTTCTCCAGTTAATTGTGTACATTACTTGTATTAAAGGGGTACTCAGGTGATTTTTTAAAATCACCTGGTGCCAGAAAGTTAAACAGATTTGTAAATTACTTCTATTCAAAAATCTTAATCCTTCCAGTACTTATCAGCTTCCTGCAGAAGTGGTAGCTGCAAATACAGTGAAGGAGTTTAAGCATGCATGGGATAGGCATAAGGCTATCCTTCATATAAGATAGGGCCAGGGACTATTGATAGAATTCAGATTATTGGGCAGACTAGATGGACCAAATGGTTCTTGTCTGCTGACACATTCTATGAAAACTTCTGAATTCTTGTGGAGTCCATGCTTTGGCAGCACCAGGGGGACCTACAGAATATTAGGCAAGTGGATTTAAATGGGCACTCTCATTAAAACTAATTTTTGCTATTGCACTTCTTATGGTAAATAAAAAATATTTCTAATATACTTTTGTTTAAAAAAAATTACGTTTTCTATGTTTTATTTGTGCTTAAAAAAGCTCAAGAGTTTGAATTGGAAAAAAAAAAAAAAAAAAAAGCTCAAGAGCACATTTTCCTCCATCAGATGCACAGACTTTGGACCGAAGCCCAAACACAGGAAGTACAGCCTGGTGTGCTGAGGGGGGGTGTGTCCAACCAACAGCATATGGCAGTTAAGTGTGAGAGGAGCTATGATTGGATGAGGCTGGACACACCCCCCCTCAGCACTCCAGGCTGCACTTTCTGTGTTTGGACTTCGGTCCAAAGTCTGTGTATAAGATGGGGGGAAATGTGCTCTTGAGCTTTTTTAAGCAAAAATAAAACATAGAAAACTTTTTTTTTCAACAAAATATATTAGAAATATTTTTAGCAAAAATTTTTTTAACGGGAGTTACCCTTTAATGTTACGACTAAGCCGTATACATAGGAATACATTGCCAATGCTTCCTGATGATGTCTTCAATCAGGAACTGTACATAATCCTTTCTGACACGTTGACTGAATCTGCTCATTATTAAGTGCTACAATTCCTAAATATGATTAACTGTCTTAAAGTAAATATGGGGGACAACTAGCAAATTCCAAATAGACAGCCTTGAATACCACAACTAGTGATGTTGATATGAGGTGTTGTACAATTAAACCATTTCATCAGTCCTCCCCTGGACCCTCTTTGAACCAATGTCATCATGTGCTAGAAGGTTGGCAAGGATAACAGTCTTAGAACTTAATATTAATTTATTTACTTTCAAATTCAAAGCAGTTTTCTACATTAATATTCATATTCACATTTAGGATATGAAGTGATCAGAAGAAAGGGCAACATGGAATAATAAATTAAATGTTTAAATTAAATTATCTGTGACATTAGTATAAAAATGAGACCAACTTTTTCTGCCAATGCCGTCAATAATTTATTAATTATCTGACCTTAATATTTCATCTTCACCATGTTCTCCCATTGCTCTAAAACACCAATTAAGCCACAATTTTAGAATGAACTTTACAACCTGCAAGCAGTAAATTAATACTTACTACACATCTCTACCTGTCCATAAAATTTATCAAAATAGGTGCCTTTCTACTTTCCTTTGCACAGGTTTTGATAAATCTCCCCCCATGTGCTTAGGTATATGGTGGATGTTACGTCTTTTTACTACTTGGTCAAATAGGCCTCTAGCTTTTAGAATTGACCTTTTAGCATCCAGGCTGTTAGATGAAGGTGAGCCGACTGAGGATGATGAACTTGTCCCTGGTACAGTAGATCCTCCCTGTCCAGAAGAACCCATGGTTGTGAGACATACATTGTCCTTAGCAAGGTAAACCAGGGCCTTCGAGGTCAGAAGGGCGCTATCAATAGCACTAAGGCTCTGTCCTGTCTTATATTTTTCAAGATCCAAGGAATAAGGCAAAAAGGTGGGAAAGTGTATCCTCTTTCTCTCCCCCAGTCCTGAAAGAAGGTGTCTACTGCTGTCAGATAATCCAGAGCATTAAGAGAATAGAACCTGTGATTCTTCCTGTTGTTTCTGGAAGCAAAGAGATCTATAGAGAGTTTTCCAAACCTTTCCTCTATCATTGCAAATATCTCATTGTTTAGACACCATTCAGACTGAAGAAGATGAATTCTGCTCAGGAAATCCACCTTGTTGTCTTCCCCTTTTATGTGAAGCGCAGAGAGAGATGCCAACCTGGCTTCTGCTAGGGAAAAAATCTGGAAGGAGAGATCTAACAGGGAGTCTGATCTTGCCCCCCCCCCCCCCCCCCCGTTTGTTTAGGTAAGCTATAGTGGTGGTGTTGTCTGAATATATCAGCACATCCTTCCCTTGAATTTGAGGAATAAGCAGAGATATTGCCTGGAACACTGCATTGAGCTCTTTGTAATTTGATGTAGACTGATGCATCTGAGGAGACCATCTGCCTTGAAGGAGATGTTGGCCGCAGGAGGCACCCCAACCCCAAGGACTGGAATCTGTAGTTAAACTCACTACCGGTAAGGGATAACAAAGGTACCCCGTGAGATAGATTGTTGAGGTTCATCCACCATATCAAGGAGACCGTTGCTTTTGAGGAAAGGGACATTTTTTGGTTTAGTGATAAGGGATTGCTATCCCAATTTTGAAGGATATCTGTCTGTAACATCCTGGATCTGTTCTGAGCCCAATTCCCTGCTACAATACAAAAAGTCATCAGACCTAGTACTGACATTGCTTCCCTGAAGGTGCATAGGTGAGACCAGAAAATAACTTCTACTCTGTCCTTGATGAAGATCTGTTTGGCTAGAGGCAGGAGGGAAAGCTGAGACACTAAATCCAAAAGGATGCCTAAAAAAACACACTGCCTGGAAGGGGTTAAGTTTGACTTTTTTAGATTCAGATTCCAACCTACATCTTTCAGTATGGAGCAAATTACTTGAGTGTGCAAGTGAAGGGTTTCTGAGGAGTCTGACACAATCAGTAAATCGTCCAGATATTGTACTAACAGAATGTTTTGGGTTCTTATGAAAGCTGCCACCTCCGCCATCACTTCGGAAAATACCCTTTGGGCCTGAGAGACCCAAAAGGAAAGGGCTTGGTACTGTAAATGGACCCAAGCTCCCTCCATAAACACTGCTACTCTTCGAAACTTTTGATGAAAGTTGTGGATATGAATATGGTAGTATGGTAGTCTTCTAAATCTACAGAGGCCATCATGCAATTTGGAAATAGCAGAGGGATTGTGGATTTTAGGGACTCCATCCTGAATTTTTTGTATGACAGAAAGTTGTTTAACTTTTTAAAATTTTTATAACTCTGAAAGAGCCCTTGTTTTTTTTTTTTTTTACTAAGAAGAGAGGAGAACAGAATACCCTCCCCTCCTCCCCCTGGGGCTCTGGAACCAGGACCTTTTTGAACAAAAGAGATGTTATTTCTGTTATCATGGCCTCTTGTTTCCGGGAATCTTCCACTATCCCAGTGGGAAAAAATATGTTCCAGAGGAAAAGACCGGAACTCCAGAAGGAGACCCGATCTCAGGGTGGATAGAACCTAGGGGCTGCAAGAAATTTTCTCCCCAGCCCCCGCAAACCTGGACAGATGCCCCCCCCCCCCCACTGGGAGAAAGCCGTTATCGTTTGGGATCTTTAGAACTAGACTTTCTGTTGGGATTGAAGAGGAAACCTCTACCTTTGCTAGGGACTTAAAATTTCCTATTGTCCTGAAACTTCTGATTAGGCTTTCTGGATTATTTTTTTGCTACAAAAGGAATCAGGGGCATGACCCTGAGTGGGAAATCTTTTCTTCCTATCAGAAGCCTTCTCAAGTACTTAATCTAAGATGGGACCAAAAGGCAATCTCCAATGCAAAGGATGGAAAATAGTTTGCCTTTTGAGCCCACATCACCCTTCCACTGCCCAAGCCATGTGGCTGTCCTAGAAGAATTAGATAAAGCGGCTGCTCTGGCACCCAATCCTACGGAATCTACCAAGGAGTCTGCCAACAAAATCTACCGCCTTGGAGATTACTGGTAAGGATTCTAAGATCTCTTCTCTAGGGGTCTGGTTAACAAGATGGGATTGTAATTGTGAAACCCAGACTCTTATGGAGTGAGCAACACATGTTGAATCTACATTGGTTCTAATAGAAGCTGTGGCAGCCTCCCAGGTCTTTTTGTTAAAGAACTCTGCTTTTTTTTTATCCATTGGGTCAGACAGAGTTCCTAGATCCTCAGAAGGCAAGGCAGATTTCTTAGTCATTTTATCCACCGGAGCATCAATTAACGGGGCTCTATACCATGATTTAGTAACTGATTCTTCAAAGGGGTACTTCCTTTTAAAGGGGTACTCCACCCCTAGACATCTTATCCCCTATCCAAAGGATAGGGTATAAGATGTCAGATCGCTGTGGTGCCGCTGCTGGGGAGTCCTGGGAGTTCGCTCTGTGCGTAATGACGGGCGATACAGGGGACGGAGCCGCGTGACGTCATGGCTCCGCCCCTCATGACATCACGACCCGTCCCCTTAATGCAAGTCTATGGCAGGGGGCATGATGACCGCCGCCCCCCCCCCCCATAGACTTGTATTGAAAGGGGCGGGCTGTGACATCACAAGGGGCGGAGCCATGACGCAACGATGCTCCGGCCCCTGTATTGTGCGTCATTACGTGCAGAGCGAACTCGCTCTGTGCTGTAATGAAAGCGCAGTGCCGCAGCGGGGATCCCGGGGCTCCCCAGCAGCGGCACAGCGGTGATCTGACATCTTATCCCTTATCCTTTGGATAGGGGATAAGATGTCTAGGGGCGGAGTACCCCTTTAAGGAGTTTAGGAAAAAAAGATTTCTTCTCAGGATCTTCCCATTCTTCATGAATTATTTGCCTGATACTTTTACATAAATTAAAAGTGTGGGACTTCTTGGGGCCTAAGCCTTTATAAAGGGCGTTTTCGTCCGTGACCGTCTCTCTGCTCTCCTCAAGATTAGCCATTAGACAGAATGCTTTAAGGAGCTGATGAGTATCATTTGGAGAAAAGAGCAATTTGGATATAAATTCTTCCTGCTCTTCATCAGAGGAGGAATATAGAGTAGGATTTTCGTCTTGAACACTAAGAGAACTGGTAATAGCAGGGGTGACCACAGAGGAACCTGAAGCACCCACATTCCCGACAATTCCTAGTCCTTAAAGGGATGAATCTATCTCCTCCTGGATCATTACTTTTAGGTTGCTAGCAATTGCAGAAGATTCCTGGGCCACAATAATTTCAATACAGGCTGTACATAAGGATTTTTTTTATAGGCAGGATCTAATGGCTTCCTACATTCTGAACATTCTTTATTACAGGTTTTAGAAGAAGACTTCTTGCTACCCTAAAAAACAAAGCAATAGCCTGACTTAGCTAGCGAATATGGAAAGAAATGATCTTACACAGAAGTAGATCCACACCTCCGTAGCCAGGCTGGAACTACTCTTCTTTGAGAGTCCACCTCCCTGTTGGAGAAGTTCTTTCAGCAAACACCGCAGGGCAACCAGGAATGGTCTGCTCAGCTGCTGCGGGCTGGAACAGCTGCAACTGAATACTGCTGCTGCAGGCTCAGGTTCTGGAAAATACTGCTGTGGATATTGATGTGGGCTGTCTGCCTGTTGTCCACGGGGTTCCGGATACTGTAGAACGCCGATGGGGAATCCAAGTGGAGAAATCCTGCACCCCTTTTAAAAGGAGGCCGGAACAGTGAGTGACGATACGCTGCTGGGCTGAAGCACATCCGCTGGCGTCACTGCGCAAGCGTTGCTACAGCCTCAGAGACGGGAGAGCCGGCAGAGACCGTGCTACTCCACAGCCCCCACCTCCTTATGCCGCAATGACCAAGGGAAGGATGGAGAAGCAGGGCTATCGGGACCCCACCTGACCCCCGCAGGATTCGCAGGAAGGCTCATGGCTCCTCCCCAGAGGAGACTTCTGCTGGTAAGGGAGCCCCACTACCGGAGGACCTGCAGCCCCTTGGAGAGGTATGGAGACAGCTCCCGGGCTTCCTAGCGGAGGACAGGAAACCTGAACTGAGGTGTGGAGAGGTGTGTCCAATTTTATATTCCCGGATTTCCTGTCTTACGGTGGGAGGTCCTCTCCAAGGATGCTGTCATGAGCGATTAGGTAAATATTAAAGGGGTATTCCAGGAAAATAACTTTTTTTTATATATCAACTGGCTCCAGAAAGTTAAACAGATTTGTAAATTACTTCTATTAAAAAATCTTAATCCTTTCAGTCCTTATGAGCTTCTGAAGTTAAGGTTGTTCTTTTCTGTCTAAGTGCTCTCTGATGACACGTGTCTCGGGAAATGCCCAGTTTAGAAGAGGTTTGCTATGGGGATTTGCTTCTAAACTGGGTGTTTCCCAAGACACTTGTCATCAGAGAGAACTTAGACAGAAAAGAACAACCTTAACTTCAGAAGCTCATAAGTACTGAAAGGATTAAGATTTTTTATTAGACGTAATTTACAAATCTGTTTAACTTTCTGGAGCCAGTTGATATATATAAAAAGGTTTTTTCCTGGATAACCCCTTTAATAAAAAGTGATCAAAAAGTCTCATCTAAACAAAAATCATACTGACAACTGCAGATCATAGCATAATAAACGAGCCTGCATACAAAAAACAAATAAACAAATAAATGACGTAGGGGCAAGAACAGGACAATTTTTCACATAGTTATTTTGCCACAGACAAGCCTGTAAACACGAGTATCATTTTAGTGTCGAAAGGAGAAAATGTATTGACAATGTAAGCCAAGAGAGAAAAAAAAACATACAGTCATATCAAGTGGATACAAAGAAGTGTGTAAACCAGTAAGGGTACAATCAAGAACCCAAAAAAATGGAAGGGTAGAGCGGTAGATAGAGATGAGCGAATCAAAGCTGACAAACTCAAATCTGTCACAAATTTCATGAAATATTCGATTTGCAATGGACCGCTTCATTAAACTCTATTTACTGCGGCCCAGGCTCCAAGGCATCTAAAATGGCGGATCCACATGTCAGTACATAGAGCAAGGAATGCTGGGAAGGTGGGAAGGCAAGACGGGAAGGGAAGTAGGGATGACCCTGAATCACATGCAGGATGCAGCCTATCAGCAGCCAGTCACCCCTGTGTTGTCACAGCCCTATATATTTGGCGGCCATTTTGCGGCTCGTCATATCATTCATTACACTGCATACAGATAGGACGGACATCACTGTGTGTGTGCTATACAGAAAAGCTCATTCCAGCAGCGTTTCACATCCTAGTCACATCAGTGTTGTGGTGGACAGAGAGCAGTGTTTTTTTCACTGAAAAGGATTTTTACTGCAGCCATTAACCTCCCAGTCACTTTCTTCAGCATTGTATTACAGAGAGGGTCAGAAAGCTCTGTGTTGCCTCATACATTTCAACAAGCTGCCCCAACTTAATAAACCTTAGCAGAGGAGGCAGGAATCATTTTTCAGTGCAATTCTGTGTCTTTATTCCCCAACAAATCATCTGCTGATTATACTAGTCTGTAGATGGTATAAAAACCAGCAGTCCATTCCTAATAGTCTGTGACAGAGTACAATTTTGTGTTTAGTACACAGCTTTTTTTTTGGCTGCAGCACTGTTGTGTGCTGCTGGTGTTGTGCAAAAATACGTTTTTTTTAAGCATACTGTACCGCATTTTTCTGCCCTACATACTATGATAGTCCAGGCAAAAGTACTCACCAGCTGGTGTTCTAGACAAATCCTGTTTTAAGCGTAGTGAAGCGTATTGTACTCCCCTGATATACACAATACGTATGTCAGGCAGAGTAGACAATACGTATGTCAGGACGTGCACATTGGAGTGGCAGATACCTAAATTCATCAGGTGCAGGCAGAGGTCGTAGCAGAATAGGGGCGTGTGGCAGCAGGAGTTACAGCGAGAGGTCTGAGCTCCTGGTGTCAGCTAGCAGTCATGTCTCGACCAGCAACCTAGCAGTTGTGATTCATCGGTTCACTCGGCCATCCACTTTATCCCAAGTGACATCTGGCACCCCCAGTCAACAGTCGGTGGGTTCCTCAGACTCAACCCTCACTTGGCATGTCCCTCATGCTTCTGCTGCCGCCTCAAGGCTCTGTCATTGTGCTGCTTTATGGTCTCCTCATGCTGATGCTACCGCCTCCAAGCTCTGTCATTGTGCCACCATATGGTCTCCTCATGCTGATGCTACCACCTCCAGCCTCTCTAAATGTGCTGCTCTATGGTCTCTTCATACTGATGCTGCCACCTCCAGGGTCTCTAATTGTGCTGCTCTATGGTGTGCTCATGCTGATGCTACCACCTCCAGGCTCTCTCATTGTGCTATCATATATACTGCAAAACATAATTAAGGTGCTGGTCCCCAGTTTCAGAAATTCCTCTGCATTAGGGTCACTTTCAGGAGTCCTGATGCTGCTGCTGACACCTACAGGCTGTCTCATTCAGCCACTATATGGTATCCTCATGCTTCAGCCACCTCCTAGCTGTGCCATTCAGCCACTATATGGTCTCCTCATGCTTCAGCCACCTCCAGGCTGTGCCATTCAGCCACTATAGGGTCTCCTCATTATTCAGCCACCTCCAGGCTGTGTAATTCAGTCAATATATGGTTTGCCGATGCTGTTGAGCCTGGGCCTAGTTGCACTAGCTACCATAAATCTTCAATTTAAATTTCAAAATTCATCTTTAAATCTTAGGGATTGTGAAGCCCTAGTGTCTACTCATGCTGCTGCCAGCTCCAGACTGTGTCCTTCAGCCACTATATGGTCTCCTCATGCTGCCAACACCTCCATGCTGTATTACTCAGCCACTATATGGTCTTCTCATGCTGCCAACACCTCCACGCTGTGCTCTGTAGCCACTTTAAGATTCCCTCATGCTGCCAACACATCCACACTGTGTCATTCAGCTACTATATGGTCTCCTCATGCTTCTGCCAACTCCAAGTTGTGTCATTCAGCCACTATATGGTCTCCTCCTGCTACCAACACCTCCAAGTTGTGTCATTCAGCCACTATATGGTCTCCTCATGCTGCCAACACCTCCACGCTATGTCATTTAGCCACTTTATGGTTTCCTCATGCTGCCAACACCTCCACACTGTGTCATTCAGCTACTATATGGTCTTCTCATGCTTCTGCCAACTCCAAGTTGCGTCATTCAGCCACTATATGGTCTCCTCATGCTACCAACAACTCCAAGTTGTGTCATTCAGCCACTATATGGTCTCCTCATGCTTCAGCCACATCCTTGCTGTGTCATTCAGCCACTATATGGTCTCCTCATGCAGCCAACACCTCCACGCTGTGTCATTTAGCCACTTTATGGTTTCCTCATGCTGCCAACACCTCCACACTGTGTCATTCAGCTACTATATGGTCTCCTCATGCTACCAACACCTCCAAGTTGTGTCATTCAGCCACTATATGGTCTCCTCATGCTTCAGCCACATCCTTGCTGTGTCATTCAGCCACTATATGGTCTCCTCATGCAGCCAACACCTCTACGCTGTGTCATTTATCCACAATATCGTCTCCTTATGCTGCCAACACCTCCAGGCTGTGTCCTTTAGCCACTATATGGTCTCCTCATTCTGATGCCACCTCCAGGTTCTGTCATTGTGCCACTCTACGGCAGTGATTCTAATAGCGATGCCTGTAATCTGCATGTCATACTGAATAACAGTATTATTTCACTACCCCCAACACACTCCATATGCATGTTAGAACAAAGCATAATATAGTAAGCATAATATAATAAGCATAATAAATTGGACCCAAAACTAATTTTTTTCTGAAAATTCGGCAAATCAGCCAAATCTAATTTTTCAAAAGTTTGCTCATCTCTAGCGGTAGAGGACGGCAAGAGCAGGGGTGAGAGGAAGAGGGGAAGCAAGCACAGAAACTCTAAGCATTAGGTCTTCAGAGGCATACAAATAATGGGTACATAAAAACATACAGTAAAATACATCATTATACCATTGGATATAATAAAATGGACAGAGGTGTCAGCAGAGAGCACTGTGGTCAAACAGAAAGGAAATTCAACAAGAAAATAACTTCCTGTTGGGCATAGAGCTGCTATAAGTACTGGAAGGATTAAGATTTTTAAATAGAAGTAATTTACATGTTTTCCAGGGGAGTACCCCTTTAAGGAAGAACATCTCTGTAATATTGCATGTGAAAAACCATACAACATTAATCAATTTGCCTCTGTAGCAATAAAATGTGTAAACTGCTGATACCTATTTTATTGGCGGCCAAGATATTGTGCCATAAAATTGTTATACAGAAATGTATAAGGAATATAGATCTAAGGGTTGTCTTACACGTTGAGCTTTTAATAATTATTATAAAAAATGAAGTCAAATGTTTTAAGTGGATGTGGTTTCACATCAGCAAATCTTCTTTTCCGATGTTTTTGCCATAACATCACTGCATCAGACAGAACAAGACTTTGCACTTATACTGTTAAGTACTTCTGGGTGGTGTAAAATTAGACAAGACCTTCTGATAAAGGAGTAAAATGAAATGTGCAATACTTCTTGCTCGTATGTTTAAATTTCTATATAAGGTTAAATCCTATTTCCATGTCTCCTACTATACATGCTAATAGAAATAAAGACGAATTATATTTAATTAATCCCTTAACCCCTTAAGGACCAGGCCATTTTTCACTGTAAGACCAGCGTTTTTTGCACATCTGACCACTTTCATTTTAAGCATTAATAACTCTGGAATGCTTTTACCTTTCATTCTGATTCCAAAATTGTAGAACATATTCTACTTTATGTTAGTGGTAAAATTTTTGTGGAAACTTGCCTCATTTCTTGGTGAACAATTCTAAAATTTGATGAAAAAATTATAAATGTTGCATTTTTCTAACTTTGAAGCTCTCTGCTTGTAAGGAAATTAGACATTCCAAATGAATTATATTTTTATTCACATATACAATATGTCTACTTTATGTTGGTATCATAAAGTGGACTTGTTTTTACTTTTGGAAGACATCAGAGGGCTTCAAAGTTCAGCAGCAATTTTCCAATTTTTTCACAAAATTTTCAAAATCGTTATTTTTCATGGACCAGTTGGATTTGAAGGGCTTTCTTATTAGAAATACCCCACAAATGACCCCATTATGAAAAGCAAAAAAAAATTTTCATTAAAGTGCAGTTTTTTACCCCCAAATTTACCATTTTTATAAAGGGTAATGGGAGAACATGCTCCCCAAAATGTGTAACCCCATCTCTTCTGAGTATGGAAATACCCCATGTTAGGACGTAAAATGCTCTGCGGGCGAACTACAATGCTCAGAAGAGAAGGAGTCACATTTGGCTTTTGGAAAGCAAGTTTTGCTGAAATGGTTTTTGGGGGCATGTCACATTTAGGAAGCCCCTATGGTGCCAGAGCAGCCAAAACACCCACATGGCATACTATTTTGGAAACTACACCTCTCAAGGAATGTAACAAGGGGTACAGTGAGCCTTAACACTTCACAGGTATTTCACGACTTTTTGTTAAAGTTGGATGTGTAAATGAAAAAAAAATGTTTCACTAAAATGCTGTTCTTTCCCCAAATTTTACATTTTTACAAGGGGTAATAGGAGAAAACTACCCCCGAAATTTGTAACCCCATTTCTTCTGAGTATGGAAATACCCCACGTGTTGACGTCAAGTGCTCTGTGGGCGAACTACAATGCTCAGAAGAGGAGGAGCGCCATTGAGGTTTTGAAGAGTGAATTTGTTGGGAATGAAGGTCATGGGCCATGTGCGTTTACAAAGCCCCTCGTGGTGCCAGAACAGTGGACCCCCCCACATGTGACCCCATTTTGTAAACTACACCACTCTCAGAATTTAATAAGGGGTGCAGTGAGCATTTACACCCCACTGGCATTTGACAGATCTTTTGAACAGTGGGCTTAGCAAATGAAAAATTACATTTTTCATTTTCATGGACCACTGTTCCAAAAATCTGTCAGACACCTGTGGGGCGTAAATGCTCACTGTACCCCTTATTACATTACATGAAGGGTGTAGTTTCCAAAATGGGGTCACATGTTGGGAGGTCCATTGTTCTGGCACTTTGGGGGCTTTGTAAACACACATGGCCTTCAATTCCGGACACATTTTCTCTTCAAAATCCCTATGGCGCTCCTTCTCTTCTGAGCATTGTAGTTCGCCCGCAGAGCACTTTACATCCACATATGGGTATGTTCTTACTCAGAAGAAATGGGGTTACAAATTTTGGTGGGCTTTTTTCCTATTTTACCTTGTGAAAATGAAAAATTTAGGGTAACACCAGCATTTTAGTGAAAATTATTATTTTTTTTTCATTTTCCCATCCAACTTTAACGAAAATTTGTCAAACACCTGTGGGGTGTTAAGGCTCACTATACCCCTTGTTACATTCCATGAGGGGTGTAGTTTCCAAAATGGGGTCACATGTTTGTATTAATTTTTTTTGTGTTTATGTCATAACCGCTTTAAAATCAGCCACCCCTCTGCAAATCACCAATTTAGGCCTCAAATGTACATAGTGCGCTCTCACTCCTGAGCCTTGTTGTGTGCCCGCAGAGCATTTTACGCCCACATATGGGGTATTTCCATACTCAGGAGAAATTGCGTTACAAATTTTGGGGGTCATTTTTTCCTTTTACCTCTTGTGAAAATAAAAAGTAACAGGCTGGTGTAGACCCCAACTTTTCCTTTTCATAAGGGGTAATAGGAGAAAAAGCCCCCCAAAATTTGTAGTGTCATTTCTCCCGAGTACGGAAATACCCCATATGTGGCCCTAAACTGTTTCCTTGAAATACGACAGGGCTCTGAAGTGAGATAGTGCCATGCGCATTTGAGGACTAAATTAGGGATTGCAAAGGGGTGGACATAGGGGTATTCTACCCCAGTGATTCCCAAACAGGGTTTCTCCAGCTGTTGCCTACTCCCAGCATGCCTGGCAGTCAGTGGCTGTCCACAAATGCTGGGAGTTGTTGCTTTGCAACAGCTGGCGGCTCCGTTTTGGAAACACTGCCGTACAATACGCTTTTCATTTTTATTGGGGGGGGGGCAGTGCTAGGGGGTGTATATGTAGTGTTTTACCCTTTAATATTTGTTAGTGTAGTGTAGTGTTTTTAGGGTACATTCGCACTGGCAGAGGTTTACAGTGAGTTCCCTGCTAGGAGTTTGCGCTGCGGCTCATACTTGAAGCAGGAAACTTACTGTAAACCTGCCCGTGTAAATGTACCCTGTACATTCACATGGGTGGGGGGGGGCAAACCTCCAGCTGTTTCAAAACTACAACTCCCAGCATGTACTGACAGACCGTGCATGTTGGGAGTTGTACTTTTGCAACAGCTGGAGGCACACTGGTTGGAAAACCTTTAGCTAGGTTCTGTTATCTAACTCAGTATTTTCCAACCAGTGTGCCTCCAGCTGTTGCAAAACTACAACTCCAGGCATGTACTGATTGCCGAAGGGCATGCTGGGAGATGTAGTTATGCAACAGCTGGATGGATCACAACTACAACTCCCAGCATGCTGGGATTTGCAGTTTTGCAACATCTGGAGAGCTACAGTATAGAGACCACTGCAAACTGCGGCCCTCCAGATGTTGCAAAACTACAAATACCAGCATGCCCAGACAGCAAACAGTTGTGTGGGCATGCTAGGAGTTGTAGTTTTGCAAGATCTGGAGGGCTATAGTTTAGATACTACTGTATAGTGGTCTCAAACTGTAGCCCTCCAGCTGTTGCAAAACTACAAATCCCAGAATGCCCAAACAGCTTTCTGGGCATGCTGGGAGTTGTAGTTTTGCAACATCTGGAGGGCTATAGTATAGAGACCACTGTGTAGGCAACTTACTGGCTTCCGTCACATCCAGGGAGCCTGCTGCATGACATTGCGCCCGCCGATCTCCGACACCGATCGTCATCCGCAGCCTCGCCCGCAGGGTAAGTGGACACCGGTGCCGGTCCCCTTCGTTTCCCCAACCTGCCCCGCCTATTGTGGGTGGGCAGAACGGGGAAAATGAAAGTTAACCCCCCGCCCCCGATCTGCTATTGGTGGTTGCGTCTAGACCACCAATAGCAGGGATAGGAGAGGTGGCACCCCTGCCACCTCTTTCCTATCCCTTCAGGGAGATAGTGGGTGTCACCGGGTCACCATAGACCCGTAAAGACACGGAATTGCGCAAATCGCAAGTGTGAATTCACTTGTGATTTGCGCCGATGGCCGACATGGGGGGTCTAATGACCCCCCCTGGGCATTTGCGCGGGGTGACTGCTGATCGATATCAGCAGTCACCCTGGTCCGGTCACCGCCCGACGCGCTGCAGGGAACCAAATTCCCATGGACGTACATGTACGTCCTTGTTCCTTAACTACCAGGGCGCTTAGACGTACGCGTATGTCCATGGTCCTTAAGGGGTTAAGGACCAGGGATTTTTCTGTTTTTTTGCACTTTCATTTTTTCCTCCTAAGCTTTAAAAAATCACAACTCTTTCAATTTTGCACAAAAAAATCCAAATGATGGCTTATTTTTTGCGCCACCAATTCTACTTTGTAATGACATCAGTCATTTTACCCAAAAATCTACGACGAAACGGAAAAAAAATCATTGCGTGACAAAATTGAAGAAAAAACACAATTTTGTACCTTTTGGGGGCTTCCGTTTCTACGCAGTGCATTTTTTGGTACAAATTACACCTTCTCTTTATTCTGTAGATCCATATGATTAAAATGATACCCTACTTATATAGGTTTGATTTTGTCGTACTTCTGGAAAAAATCATAACTACATGCAGGACAATTTATACGTTTAAAATTGTCATCTTCTGACTCCTATAACTTTTTTATTTTACCGTGTATGGGTGTTTTTCCATGTATGGGGCCGTATGAGGGCTGAAGTTTTTAGCGGTACCATTTTTGTATTGATCGGACTTTTTGATCGCATTTTATTCACTTTTTCATGATATAAATACTGACCATAAATACACTATTTTGGACTTTTAAATTTTTTTGCACGTACGCCTTTGACCGTGCGGTTTAATTAATGATATATTTTTATAATATTTTTAATGGGAAAAGGGGGGTGATTCAAACTTTTATGAGGGAAGGGGTTAAAGGATCTTTATTCACTTTTTTCCCCACTTTTTTTTTGCAGTGTTATAGCTCCCATAGGGGGCTATAACACTGCACACACTGATCTTTTACATTGATGAATGGTTTCTCATAGGAAACCATTGATCAATGATTCTGCTGCTTTACTGCTCATGCCTGGATCTCAGTCATTCAGTCACAGTCATTCGGCGATCGGATACCAGGAAGCAAGGTAAGGGACCCTCCTGCTGTGTCATAGCTATTCGGGATGCCGCGATTTCCCCACGGCCATCCCGAACAGCCCCCTGAGCTAACCGGCATTGTTTTACTTTCACTTTAAACGGGCCGTTCAACTTTGAATGCCGCATCTAAAGGGTTAATAGCGCTTGGCACCGCGATCAGTGCCGTGCGCTATTAGCCACGGGTCCCGGCCATTGTTAGAGGGTGGGCCCTACCCACTATGAAGCCACGGCCCCGCGTTATGGAAAGGGAAAGAAATCAGGACATACTGGTTATGTACCATAAGGTGATTTTATTACATACCTGACAGGCAGTAATGGACATGCTTAGGAAGGATCTGCGCTTGTCTTGAGGCTAAATGGCTATGTTGTGAGATCACCATAACACTGATGCTAGCTTTTTGTTAACTAGTATTTCCTGTTTGACTTTTCTTTTTTTGACTACAAATCCCACAATTCCATTTTCCTCCCTCCCACATAGCCATTGAAACATAAATGAGCTGCATCCATTCAAAAGACCTGTGGTTTTCAATCATGGTGCCTACAGCTGTTGCATTAGTTGCAGATTGATCTCTCTCCCACCAAGCGATCGCTCCGCCCATTGAAGCAGACAGGCTCCCTGTCAGCAGCTGACTAGTGAGTCAGGTCTCGGCCGCATCGCAACCTGGGAAAAATCTGAGACAACAGTCATTTTGTATGCTGGTAAAAATAAATATTGGAGTGAAAATCACAGAAGGATTGTGAGAAATTCTTCCCTGGGGATAGCTCTTGGATCGTCCTTGACACCGCCACAGGACAAGTTTCCTCTCAATAAACCAGCAACAACAGTTCTTTTCGTAAGTCTGGCACCTCGCCAGCTTTATTAGACAGGTTGCTGGAAAAATAAATATGAAACAGGAACAAAGAAAACCCTAGACTGTCTAGTCTCTAACTAAACAAATCAACATGCTCTGACTAGCAACTGGTGAGCTCCTCTAGGCCAGTTAAACTTTTCCCTCCTGCAACCTTCTACTCACTGTTCACACCACACTTTGGGGCCACTCACAGCTCGGGCTGTAAATTCCTCAGCAGGAGCCCGGGCTCTCCCCTACAGCCAGCTTGCTATCTCCTAGAGAGTGCCACAACTAATGTGTCTCTCTACTTTTTAAAGACACTTCCCTTTTCTGCTTCCTCATTAATTAGGCCACATGTGGAGGCCTCTCCAGGGTGAGCAAAGGAAATACACCCTTTCCTAGCCACAGTATCACGATATATATAAATGTATATGTATATATATATATATATATATATATATATATATATATATATATATATATACATATAATCCCAAAATAACGCAGCACTACTTATCCAGTCCAACCAAAAAATTGGTGCCAGCGTCCCAAAGGACTTGATCAGAGTCCATCCAAGATAAGAACCAGATACAGGCGCAGCACTCCAACAAAAAAGTGATTTAATATCTCATGTCAGCATTACATCATATATATATATATATATATATATATATATATATATATATATATATATATAGTGAGATTTTACTCTGGGATTAGCTCTAGGGACTGTCCTTGACACAACCACATGACACTTTCTCCACTCCAGTAAGCGAGACCACACCACTTCTTCATGCAGGACAAAATAAACCACAATCCACACTGGAACAAACAAAATGCTAGGCCATCTAGCCACTGACTACACATTAGTCACTTCCCTCTCTATCCACTGGTAAGCTAGTCTCCACCAGCTCAAAACACAGGTTTCCTGCAACCGTTACTTACTGTTCACACACAGCCTTTGCGGCCTCTTGCCGTGTGTACTAAGACCACTTGTCTGTCCACTTCACTGTTGTGGGTCATTCACAGTGCCTGGCTGTGTGCTCCTTGCAAGGGACCCCTTGCCTCTCCCTCACAGCCACCCTGCTGTCTTCTGGGGAGAGTCCAGACTACACTTCCTTGTCTCTTAAATATCTCTTAACCCCTTAAGGACCAATACAAATAAACCTGTACGCCCCTGAAAGACCAGGCCTGTTTTTTCAAATCGGGGATGTCTGTCTTTATTAGAGAATAACTCTGGTAACGTTTTGCCAATCATGATAATTCTGACTAATTTTTTTGTCACAAGTTGTCCTTCATGTACATAGTAAAAGTAAGCCGATATCATTTGTAGTTTTTTTTTACAATGCAAAAAATCATGAAATTTTTACAAAAAATTACTATTTTTTGCTATTTTAACACTAATAGGTTGCATATATTTATACATACTGACCAAATAGTTTATGAAACTTATACTTTCAGATGTCTACTTTATTTTGACATCATTTTTTTGTTTTTAATTAACATTTTAAATTCGTTAGAAGCCTAACAATTTAACTTGAAATTTTGAAAATTTTGAAAATTTGAAAAGTACATCTTTTTTTGTGTGCTATGCAAGGTTTGCAGAAATTAAAAGGTAGTGGAACATAGGAACACCCCCCAAATGACCCCATTTTAAAAACTAGACCCCTCAAGGTATTCGCTAGGGGGTGTACAGTGAGTATTTTAACACCATAGTTTTTTGGCAGGAATTATTACAAAGTCAGTGTTAAAAATTCGAAATTTGCAATTTTTCACAAATACATCATTTGGGGGGCATATTTTTTGTACATCACTTCTGATATTGAAAGAAATGCACCCTATATTTTATTTAGCTGCTTGTCCCATGTTCGGAAATACCCCCGCTTTGGCCATATATGGTTCCTTGGCCGCGTGGTAGGACTCAGAAGGAGAGGAGCGCCATTTGGCTTTCAGGGCAGAACAGTACCCCCACCCCCACAAGTGACCCCATTTATATACCGCACCCCTACAAGTTAATGGCTGGACCAGGGACCTCTCTGATTGGTCCTTGGTCGGCTGGCAGTATAACGCGTCTGTCTGTGACAGTTAAGGCTCCTGATGGATATATCCGCCATGTTGTGGGAATAAGCACCCGCTCATGGCGAATATATCCATCACTGCTGCGGCTGGGTAGCTCAGTGTGTCCGCTCATGACTGCCGGCAGGAAATCCGCCGCTATGAGTGGACACACAAAGCTACCCAGCCACAGCAGGGAGCTCATTACCGTGACTGCTGCATAATGTGTAGGATCACATGGTGGACATCCGCAGCATATTACATGCTGGGGATGTCCGCCAATGCGATCCTACACATTATGCATTTTTTTAAATTAGATTCATTTAATAAATGTATTTTTAATATATATATATATATATATATATATATATATATATATATATATATATTTTTTTTTTTTTTACACTTTTATTACATTTTTATTTATTTTTACACTTTTATTTTATTTATTTATTTATTTTTACACTTTTTAATGCTTTGGAATACTTAGTATTCCAAAGCATTGCAGTTATATGCTGCCTGCCAGTTTTCACTAGCAGGCAGCATATTAGGACGTGCCTCGTCCTTTCATGCAATACCCAGGGCAGACCTGGGGGTCTTTGTAGGACCCCCGGCTGCCCAGGTATGAAGCAGCACCCCGCGATCGCGCTGCGGGGTGCTGCAGGAGAGACAGAGGGAGCCCCCTCCCTCTGTCAGAACCCCTTACAGCGCGCGGTCACTACTGACCGCGGCTGTAAGGGTTAAACTGCCGGGAGTGAAGTGAACTTCACTCCCGGCAGTGTCCCAGCCAGCCGCGTATTACACACAGCACCCCGCGATCACGATGCGGGGTGCTGCAGGAGTGACAGAGGGAGCTCCCTCCCTCTGTCATAACACTTACAGCCCGCAGTCAGCCCCCTCCCTCTGTCAGAACTCCTTACAGCGCGCGGTCACTTCTGACCGCGGCTGTAAGGGTTAAAACTGCCAAGTTTACTTCGGTCCTGGCAGTGCAGCAGGGTCCCGGCTGTGTGATACAGCCGAGTCCCTGCCGCGATCTTGTGGGTGCACTGGGCAGCACCCACGAGAATAATGGACGAGTATAGACGTCCAGGTGCGGGAACGCCCGCCAACCTGGACGTCTATACTCGTCCTTGGACGTTATCGGGTTAATACAAATTTCCCCAATGCAATACATGAGTTGCACGGCAGAATGTCCGTACAGAATTCCGCATGAATAATCCTAATGGACATTCAGCTTCAGAAGAATCCCATTGAGCTGCACTGTTCACCTGGTTGAAATTCCATGGTAAATTCTGATTCTGGCATATGCAGAAAGAATAGACAAGTCTATTCTTTCTGCAGAGTCCACAGGGAAATGCCTCTCATTGCTGTCTCTGAGAGGGTGCATTTCAAAGTGTTCCTAGCGCCCGCCAGCTAGTCAAATTTGCATAATGTCTGCACTTTTTTTTTCCTGTGGGAACCCGGCCTAAAGCTGTCCGGGCATGCTGGAAGTTGTAGTTTTTAAACAGCTGGAGGCACACTGATTGGGAATCACTGTCTTACAGCAAGTACAGAGTTAAGTGAGGTTCACACAGGCGAAAAATGTGCTGGAAACACTACTATAAGAAATCTACATAGCTGTCATTCTCAGCATTGCAAGAGAAGATGACTGCTCACATAAAGTAAAAAATATGCAAAAGCAACTAATATAAAAATAACTATAAATTTAAAAAATATACTATTGTATAAATATTTTGATATAGTAATGAAAACAAAGCACTCATATATTTCCTTTAAGAAAACTGTGGTACTCACTTGAATTTTCTTGCCACATTTGGACCAAGTCATGCATGTATGTTCAGGACACACATGGATTAATCTTTCCTATAAACCTAAATTATACGTTAAGCTTTTCAAGGAAATGTACTCGATTGTTGGGCTTTTGTTATGGAGCCGTTACAGCTGGGTTTGCATCATCTATTTGATTACCATCTGCAGCTCAATAGCTTACTAATGCAAAACGGCAATGGCCCGAGTTATTTCATTCTATGTGATACGCTCATCAATAAATACAATTTCTCAGGGGTTGTGCTATTGTGACAATGTTTCATTTGCTCTGTTACAAAAGGCAAGAAATTTTCAGAGTTGTCTTCCCAACAGAATTCACTAAATATGGCATTAGAAAATTGACCAGATGCTCGTATTCAGATGCTTATGATTTTCCAAGTTAGTAGATAAAGGGATTTTTTTTCCCCTTGTAATGTGCCCAGAACTGTCAAAACAAAATATTTAAGATGTTATGTTAAAAAGTTTATTGATATTCAATAAAAATGTGCTTTTCATTGACAAATGAAAAAAAAAACTAGTCCAGTATTATTCTAAATACATACTGACCTGCTGGCATTTTAAGTCAATGCATACCAAAACAGCTAGCTTATTGATGGTCTTACCAATGATGGATTGCAGAATAATTAAAGAAACCCAAACACATAACAGATCAGTGCTAGTTGAAGGCTGAATTGGACATTCTTTAGCTTGGGGTGACAGATTTACAAGTACAAATGCATGGATCTACTATCATGTTGACATTTCATATTATGCATGCTATTGGTAGGGAGTTGGGAGCAGTGAGGCTAAACCTGTATGCATGTTTTAATGTTGGGGTTGTGTCTTAGATTTTACATTGGTCTTTCCAGACTTTACAAAAATACTTTTTGTTGAAGCCTAAGAAAACAACATGTCATTTTGTCAACAGAATTTCTGTGATATGCTAACATGTTGCTTATTGATAATGTGTCATAGAGTATTGGAATTTTATTAGAGGTATAGATTAAAGGGGTTCTCTGGTGCTTACACATCTTATCCCCTATCCAAAGGATAGGGGATAAGATGCCAGATGATCATGCACGCGGCACCCCGTTTGTTATTAGTCCCCGGAGCGTGTTCGCTCCGGGTCTGATTACGGGCGACTACAGGGCCGGCGGCGTGTGACATCACGCCTCCGCCCCCATGTGACATCACGCTCCGCCCCTCAATGCAAGCCGACGGGAGGGGGCCTGATAGCTATATATATATGCATTATGGTGAGGAAGGATAATGAAAAAGATAATTATCCAAGAATATTAGATACAATGATAGTAGCTTGGTACAGAATAATAATAATGAAAATGGTGTCAGATGATAATATTAACACCTATATTCAAAACACTGCTACCAAAGCAACTTGTACCTTATTAATAAATATACTGCAATGCTGGCTAGATTGTCAGACTACTGAGTATATATCAAACAGAATGGCTCAAAATAAATGGTGACTGAACCAAACAATTTTATAAAAAGATATACTTATCAAAACAAGAGGACCGGTCTCTGAGAAGGATGTCAAGAAAAAGTCCCATGCTGGATAGATGTCAAAATGTGCCAACGCGTTTCACGCTCCCCTGTTCATCAGGAGACAATATGGGGGCTAGATGCAGAGAGAAGACAATCCTTGTATGGCCAGATGGAGAGCAGTGCAAATGGAGACAATGGTCATCAGCAGTTTGTCTCCATTTGCACTGCTCTCCATTTGGCCATCCAAGGATTTTATCATTTGGTCCGGTCAAGCAGGTACATCTTTATTTCTGGTCTTTGGCTTAGACCCTGATTGGGGCTAAGCAACATGAGCACAAGGACAATTTTCTGTTATTAAGCTTGTTCTTGTTACTTTGTTAGTCTTTTCATTGATGGTCCGGGACCTATTTTTTGGATCCCTTTTAAGATATATATATTAAAAGTTAAGTCTTTGTGTTTTTTTGGTGATATTATTTTGGTTTCACACACTATTAAGATCCTAGAACGGTGATTCCTTCTACTACAGTCTAACCTTCTATCTTTGGCCTAAAAGATAACCCAGCAATTTTGTTGTAGCAACACTTGGTCAAAACTAGGAAAGAACAAGAAAAAGTAGGGGAGGTAGAGTCTGAAGTCTTAGCCAAAGAAGACCAGAAGAGTGAAAAGAAGATTATAAATCCAGGGGGTGAAGCAAGAGGTTGAATTAAAGCACAATAACAATTGGGTCAAACACAGGCAAGTTAAACAATACAATTGTAGACTAGAGGCAGAGTCCAGGAATGGTAACTGATACTCAAGCAAGAAATTAAGGTCAGGAGACTTTTGCCTGGTAAATAGGACCAAAATTTGTTTAGCGCATTGTTCCTGCTCTCTGTCGTGCATGGCTTCTGTGCCTACTCAATTTATCGAACAACTGATGGCACTTTGGTTTCCTTTCTTCTTCCTGACTCTTTACAACATCTCTGACACTATCTGTCCTGCAATGTGCCTCCATTTAGACTTAGACTGGTCAGATCACAAAGTCTTGTCCCCGGCAGCAAAATCCGTATTTCTCTTTAGTGTGTTTACTGCAGTGAAAATCTCTATGACTCTGCTCTTTGATATAGTCAGCCAATTCAAACAAGGTGAGGAAGATCAACATTCTCAAAACAACAAATATCTACATGCAGTCACTACATAAATGGATGCACATATACACACTTGTATTTGTGGTGACCCAGTACAGGATATTATCCTGTCAGGTTAAAATTGCCTCAAGCACTTCCAGTGTCACGGTTCTGGGCCCACTACTTCAGGGTATATTGTGTTATGTTATTTTGTAATTCAAGTTTATGTAATTGCTCCTTAACCTCTTGAGGACGAGGGGCCTTTTATGACGTCTGCTCAGGAGCTGAGCGCGGGTCATAGCGGGGTGGTCCTGGGGGTTACCGCAATGTCCTGATCAGCTGGTAGAATGGCAGGGGGGTACTTACCTGCCTCCACGCTGTCCAACTGGTAATCCAAAGCTCCAGCCAGCCATGGCAGGCTGGAGCAATGGTGTACCGAAAACACTGATCAATGCTATGCTATGGCATAGCATTGAACAGTGTAAGCAATCGGAAGATTGCATGTAATAGTGTAAAAAAAAGTTTGAAAAAAGTTAACACGTGATTTAACCCCTTCCATAATAAAAGTTTCATCCCACCTTTTCCCGTAAAAAAAATCATCCCACCTTTTCCCATTTAAAAAAAAAGTAAACAAAAATTAACAAACATATGTGATATCACCACGTGCATAAATGTCCAAACTATGAAAATGTAACGTCACTTTAACCGCATGGTCAATACCGTACACGTAAAAAAAGTACCAAAGTCCAGAATTGCGTATTTTTAGTCACTTTGTATCCCCTAAAAAAATGTATAAAAAGTGATCAAAAAGTTCCATCAAAACAAAAAGGATACTGATTAAAACTACAGATCACCGTGCAAAAAAATTAGCCCTTGCACATCCCCGTATACGGAAAAATTAAAAAAGTTATAGGGGTCGGAAGAGAACCTTTTTAAACATGCAAATTTTTGTACAAAAAGTTATAATTTTTTAAAAGAAATAAAACAAAATCATTTTAATCGCATGGAACTACAGAATAAATATAAGGTGTCATGTTTACCAAAAAGTCCGCTGTGTGGAATTAAAAGCCCACAACATTACACAATTATGTTTTTTTTTCAATTTTTCCCCACAAATATTATTTTTTTTGTTGGTTTGGCCACAGATTTTGCGGTTAAATGCTTGATGTCATTACAAAGTAATATTGGTGGCGCAAAAAACAAGCCCGCATATGGGTCTGTAGGTGGAAAACATAAAGCATTATGATTTTTAGAAGGGAAGGAGGAAAAAACTAAAGTGCAAAATTGAAAAATGGCCTGGTCCTCAAGAGGTTAAAGGGTAGCTCCCACCATCCTATATATTTTTTTCTGTCCCTGCCTTATGCACATCTATCCCTAACCCCCTCCCTGCTTTAATTTTTTTTTTTTACTATATTAAAAATAACTTTTTGTTTGCCTGGTAGTGTGCTCACTACCAGGCAGACTTCCCCAGCAGGCACCACATCACTGATGCCTGCTGGGGCCGACTTCCGCCCTTAGTTCATCTATTGGCTGTCAGGGCATGCTGGAAGTTGTAGTAGTGAAACAGCTGGAGGCACCCTGTGTAGATGAACTATAAGTTAGTGCCATGCGGCGCTACCCCGTTCCCTCCGTCACCCGTTCTGAAACCCGAAACCCCGCTCACCTCCAACCCCTGTTATAACCACCAACTCCCCTAAACATACTCATAAATGAATAAATAATCATAAATAAACATACTTACTGATACTGAAGAGTCCGGCAGCGGGTGTGCAGCGGCAGCAACGACATGTGTGGGAGGAGTGGCCTCCCAGCCAGTGGCTGGGGAGCCCATGCACTCGCTCCCGCCTGTCTGATTGATAGGCAGGGAGTGAGTGCAGTGTAAATGAATTAGGACCGATTGCCTGGCCGCAATCGGTCCGAATTCAGACGTGCTGCAGCCGGCCACTAGGAGGGAGACCCCAGTGGCCGGTTTCAAAAGTAAAATTCACCCTGAAAATGAAAAAATAAATAATGAAAATATATTACAGATATGTTGTAGTACATAAGTACAACAACATATCAAAAAATAAAATTGGTGACAGTGCCCATTTAAGGGAAGTAATGCAGAGTAAACCATGTGATCTTGATGCCCCAATGGGATGCCCCCCTAGCCTAATCCTTACGTAGTTTAGGGGGGGGGAGGAGTAGTTCAGTTTCAGTCTAAAGTGAGCTGAGGTACAGTGTTGAGAGCAGTTAGGCTAAGTTTCTACTTGTTTTTCTGTCCTGCTTTTTTTGGTTTGAGAAAAAAACGCAAGAAAAAACGCGTGAAAAAACGCCAGTGCAATTTTTTCTGGCGTTTTTTCATTTGTGTAGAAATTGCATTTTTTGTCCACTTTGGCGGTTTTTTTTTTGGTACCCAAACTTTGTTGGACTCAGCAGTGATGGAAAAAAATTTTTTTAACGAAATTAATATTTTTTATAACAACATTTTTATTACATTTGAATTAAGTGTGTGTTTCACTTTGTTTTCTCTCTTTTTTGAAATTTTTTAGGTAGTACTACTACTCCCAGCATGGAGCACACTGTTCCATGATGGGAGTAGTAGTACCTGTACTTATAGACATATCGCCCAATGCGATCATCCATAATATAGCAGAGATGCGGAACGGCTCTATACAGCGCTCACGTCTCTGCACTATACTCCGGCCGGCCAGTGATGTGACTAGAATATCACTCATTCATATTTTCCGACCAGAGTGGTGATTGGCCGGATGGTTGTAGCCAATCACAGCTCTCAGAGGGAAATATGAATGAGTGATGTTCTATTCACTGGCTGGAGTATAGTGCAGAGTTGCGAGCGCTGACGTATATATACACCTATTCATATTCCCACAGAGAGCTGTGATTGGCTGGAACCATCTGACCAATCACAGCTCTCTGTGGGAAATATGAATAGGTGTATATATATACGGCAGTGCAGGGGACTATAGAAGAGTGGCCAGCCGCATCTATAAATTATTCAGGAGGATTGCAACAGAACCCGGGCGATCTGTCAATTAGTACAGGTACTACTACTCCCATCATGGATCACTAAAGTCCAAAAGAGAATAAAAACCGCCTGAAAAAACACCAAAGTTAAAACCCACATGGCATTTTTTCTTTGCATTTTTTTTTACTCCCATAGACTTCTATGGGAAAAATAAAACACCATGATTTCAGGGAAAAAACGCCAGTGGCTCAACATGCTGCGATTTTGCAAAACTGCCAAGGAGCTGAAAAACGCCAAAAAGAGTGAAAAAAATTCCAAAAGGATAACAACAAAAAAAATTGGCAAACTGAAAAACACCAAGTGGAATTTTTTTTAATCGATTTCTCATTGATCTACAGCTAACATCTGGCTTTAGCGTTTTTTTGGCCCAAAAAACGCCATGCGGCAGAATTGGCGTTTTTCTTGGGGTTTTTCCCACCAAAAAACAAGTAGAAACTTAGCCTTAGGAGAAGTCTGTGGTAATCTGAAGGAGACCAGAGGAAAACTTAAAAGTCTACAGCTGCGCCATTTACTAGCACCCTAACACACAGGTACAGTTCAAAGCCAGGTGATAAGGTAGAAGCTCTGGGGCATTATACAGTAGTCGGTCTAAAGTCAGCATGGAATAATAACAGTCACAAATCTAAAGCCTGCAATCTAAAGTATAAAGTCCATAGCAGCCATCATTCAGTCAAGTGAAAGCTACTACAAGTCCCAGCAATGCGACCAGCTCCCCAGGGTTACTTTGCACTTCCCCTGCTCTGATTTGTACTGTAAAGTATATTACCATCATTCCTACGTCATTAAAAGATAGTTTTCTGTAACCCTGCATCTGTGGTCTTTATTGTCCCCAGCGCTTGGCCCAGGAGAACTATGTTAACCTTGGAGCCTGGTGGGTAATGCTACCCTGGCATCACGAATTGCGCATCACCCCAGTAGTACACCACACAGAACCTGCATACATTCAGAGAAACCTGCTCCCGGGTGTACCCACACTCCCTGCATACATGGACACATATGTACTATTTGCTTGTAAACACAAATACAACTGCTCACAACATATAAAGGAACACATAGACTACATACCTGTAAATATACAAAGGCATGTTCAATACATATATATGTACTTATGTAGACATTTACCTATAGATCCTACATGATGACACAAAAACATATACCCTTACATTCATAAGAAAATGTCCCTAAGCTAGAATGAATGGAGCAGAACACTGTGGATAGTGGGAAAAAGCAATGCTAGCTAGCAAAATACTGCTTTTATTACATTTATACAAATTTATAAGACACTGACATTACACATCACCAAGGAAAGTAAGCCGGCAATCCTGCTGTGTCTAATTTACTAGCATAGGCATTTTACCCTATAAATCCTTTTTCACCAATATTGTTCCGAAGTAAATTTTAATGTTATGCTTAATAGTGTTATAACCCTACATTTACTACATACTAGGAGCTCATGGTTCAATTTGAGCCACTAAGCAAGTGAAGTAGAACCATGGTGTCCACCTCAAGTTATTTCCCATGAAACCTATTTCCCATTAGAATCAGTAAAATTTTCAATTTATTTAAAGTGAATCTGTCACCAGGTTTATTCAACCTCATGTGAGGCCAACCTAAACTAGACACAATGCTGATACAAGTGATGTATTACTTGTATCTCCTTATGCAGCAGATCTAATAAAACCAGTGCTTATCTATTGCACACCGAGCCAAGCACACTAGCCCTGCCAAGATGTGCACACGTTCAGTAGTCCTGGATATATATGAGCACCCTCCCTCCCACACCCACCAGTTGTGAATCAGCAGTGACTGAACAGGGGGAGTGCTAAGCTTGGTATCCTGTGGATATATAGACTGATTTTTTGAGATCTGATGCATGAAGAGGCATTAGTAATACAATCAGGCTCTACATCTCTCCAAACATACCAAAAAAAAAAAAAACTGAAAATAATAACAGTCAGTATCTCCAAGCAAAATGACAACAATGCACAGGTTCTCTTTGCCATAGTTGCAGTGCAAATGCAAACACACAATAGTTACAGCAGCACACAGCAACACTTAAGACATGTGAACATTAAATATATATTAAACATTTTAGATTGCATTACTGCTATATTTACTCACTATGCCAGCAAAACCAAGGTTTTAGGCACACATTTTGATCAAATTGTGTAACCATTGGAAATATTTTTAGTATGGGTTCCCAGCTGGATCCTACTTGCCTTGGAATTATAGTGAAGGTCTGGTCCCAGGAGCAAGAAATGAGTTTTGGGTCGTATCTGAATTAAAGTCACCTCAATGTGGTGGGATTTTATAAACAATTCGATCAAAATGTGTGTTATGGACCTCAATATAGCAGCAATGCAATACAAAATTGCAGTTCTAAATATATTCAAACATGCCACAAAAGATGTCTACCAATGGATTTCTTCCTATCGAGAACTGGTTTCCAATTGCTTGGAAGAACTAGAAAGATAGCTGTCAGACAAAAAGTCTTCAGTAAATGGTATCTAAAATGCATTGCCAGCTTAACCCCATGCTGCATAATGACGTACATGTACCTCCAGAAAGGGGCTGCCTTGCTACATCTGAACGTACATGTACGTCATTGCAATGAACTGTCACCATGCCACCAGGCGTTTCTCAGTTTTGTAGCAAAGCTGAGCAACCCTTGCATGTGTGCCCACAACCCCAGTCAGAGTAAAAGTAAAGTAAAGACAGAGCAAAAGGAATGAAATGTAAGCCCAGGAGTAGTGTCTCCTATCCACCGAATGCTTCAGCCAGTGAAGCGATTGAAGCAGGAGAGAGCCACAGCCCATGGTAAACTGTGCTCTGATCCTTTCAGATAACCTTTTAGTTGTCCTTAAGATGTCAGTGTGACATAAGCATCTAGCAGGGTTACAGAGGTCCTTATCAGCGCCCACAAAACAATGCCAGGGCCTGAGACTGGCCTCTAGTTTCTTGGCTTTGGAAGCCATTCAGGCTCTTTCCTAAACTGAGTTTGATCTGCTATGGCATTGTAAGGGTGCTGTTACATATGTCCGTTTATCCCTGTCCAGTGATCCAGCATCTTAATTGAAGCCCCAAATAAATCTGAATTGTTCCATTCAAATGAGGGATCATCAGATAAACTGAGCTGGATCACCAAACATAGGTGATCATACAACAAACATACTAAAAAATATTCCACTAGAAACAACTAATCACACAAAAAACATCCTAACACAATTATATCAGTTAAAAAAAAAAAAAAATAGTTGGGCTCCCAGAAAAAGGCAATGGCCAAATTTTACTATTATTATTATTTATTTAATTTTTTTTTACAAAAAAAATTGATTTTATCCTTAATGTAATAAACCATTAAAAATGTTAATAAATTACATATAATCCTAATAGTACTGACCTACCAAAGAAAATGAACATGTCCTTTTTACCACAGAGTGAATACAATAAAAAATAAAAAATAAATTTCAACCTGTCTCCCTTAGGCTAGGTTTCCACACAGGTTTTTTTCTTCTTGCATTTTTTGGATATCTGCCACTGTAGTTTTTAAACAAAAGACAGAAGTGTGTGGTATCCCGGTACCATATTGCATACTGTACCTTGGTAGAGGTCCAAAAAGTCAGAGTTCCTAGGAACGGTGGGGTCCCTCTTTTCTAGTTAGCCCCTCGTCACCCCTCAGTTAGCTAATATTCATATAAATATCAGTGTAAATATGTATATTTAAATGCCTACCTGGTAGCGTTGCAGGACCTTAGTTCATGTGACTCGGTGTTCAGAACTCTATGGTTTGTTGAAGGACCTTCGGTGATTCTTGTGTCAGGTGTTCACCCACAATGCCATGTAACGGTGAATGACAGCTGTTATGGACCAATCCAATACCGCTCAGCCCCTGCCAATATAAGGGAGCTGCAGCCAATAATCACTCTCTTGGGTTGCTGACACTGGTTGAGGTAGGACTTCCGCAACTTCCAAAGACAATTACTAGGCCAAAGCCTTGCGGCCTTGGCCTACGCTAAAGACTGTGAGTTCTTACAATTCCCCTCTAACTCCGCAAGATCACTGGACCTAAACCTACCCCTAAATTCAGCGGATCTATGCTACAAAATCCTCCTAAACTAAAGAGAACTTACCCGGTCCCAACCATCTGTCAATCGCTGCTCAGCTGTATATAGACTCTGTTATCTTGACTGTTACCGGTTTCTGCATGTTACAGAAAATCTTCAGTAAAGTTTCAACAAGTTTTCAGCTAATCACTGGTTGTGGACAATCGGTTATTCTGCACTCACCTATCGCTCTTGGGAAGGGTGGCGATAGGCCCAGCATTACCTCAGCATTTAACCCCCACCCTGGCGTCACGAGTGACAAAGGTTAATAAACCCCTGATACCTGCTCAGCAACACCCCAGCTACCCTACACACCCCGAGGCTTACCACAAAGCATATTCAAAAGGAATGGGAAATATAAAGTAAGGATTTATACTTCTTCTTCCGGCTGGATCCACTTCTGACTTGGGCTGAAAAACTGCAGTGACAGATGTCCCAAAAAAAAAAAAAAATTACAAGGAAAAATCTTAGCCTAATAAATAAAAAAATAAAACAGTTAATCAAAATTTCTGATGTATTCTAAAATGATAGCTCACTCATAAAAAAACAAAAAAGCTATGGAAAATAATGACATAGAAAAACACATTTTGTTTTACAAGAAAAAGTTTTATGATATAAATGTAAAGAACCATGTACAAGTATACGTATATACTCCACTATAAGCTGACCCGAATATAAGCCGAGGCCCCTAATTTTACCCCAAAAACCCAGGAAAAGTTATTGACTCGACTATAAGCCTAGGGTGGGAAATACATCATCCCCCCATGTAATCATCCAGACCCCCCGTCATCATTCCCCCTTCATCATCACCGCCTGTCAATCCCTTCATCAGTGGTCTTCAACCTGCGGACCTCGAGATGTTGCAAAACTATAACTCCCAGCATGCCCGAACAGCCATCGGCCCGGTGGATAGGGTTAGTCGTTCCGGGCTGTCCATTTTCACCGGGGGGGGGCTCTTCTCCATGCTTCGGGCCCGGCCCCGGACTAGTGACGTTGCCTTGATGACGATGCACAGGGACGTTGCACATGAACGTCCCTGTGCGTCGTCATCAAGGCAACGTCACTAGTCCAGGGCCGGGCCCGAAGGGTGGAGAAGAGGCCCCCCCGGTGAAAATGGACAGCCCACAAAGATTAGCCCTCCCCACCAGACGGTCCCTGCAGCATAGATGGCCCGGACCAGTTCACCCTAACTTCCCACAGAGGGGAGGTGAGTACAAAACAAAAGGGGGGGGGGGCTGGATGATGATGAAGGCCACAATGGTCTTCAACCTGCGGACCTCCAGAGGTTTCAAAACTACAACACCCAGCATGCCCGGACAGCCGATGGCTGTCCGGGCATGCTGGGAGTTGTAGTTTTGCAACATCTGGAGGTCCGCAAGTTGAAGACCACTGATGAAGGGATTGACAGGCGGAGAGTTCACGCGAGTATAAGCCGAGGGGGCGTTTTCAGCATGAAAAATCATGCTGAAAAACTCGGCTTATACTTGAGTATATACGGTATACATTTGGTATCATCATAATTGCGCCGACTTGCAGAGTAAATTTGGTATGTCATTTATACTGCATAGAGAACAAAATTATAAAAAAAAAGATCAGAATGAATATTTTTTAATTCCTACCCAAAGAGTCATATGTACCCAAGAATGACACCAATTAGAACATCTTATATTAAAGGGGTTCTCCTGTGCTGGCTAGGGGATAAGATGCCTGATCGTGGGAGTCCCGCCGCTGGGGACCCCCGTGATCTTGCACTCGGCACCCCGTTTGTAATCAGTCCCCGGAGCGTGTTCTATCACGCCCCCTCCTGTAGGCTTGCATTGAGGGGCGGAGCGTGGCATCACACGGGGGCGGAGGCGTGATGTCACACGCCGCCGACCCCGTGGCCGCCTGTAATCAGACCCAGAGCGAACACGCTCCGGGGACTGATTACAAACGGGGTGCCGCGTGCATCTTATCCCCTTATCCTTTGGATAGGGGATAAGATGTGTAAGCACCGGAGAACCCCTTTAAATATTTTGGCACCACAAATAAATGCAAATGGAATACCTGCATGCAAAAAAAAAAAAAAATTTTATAAATTGCACAATCACTTTGTTTTCATTTCTTACATTTCTGTGCTACACCTAAAGGGTAAATCAACTTCTTAAAGGGGTACTCCGGTGAAAACCTTTTTTCTTTTAAATCAACTGGTGGCAGAAAGATAAACATAATTGTAAATTATTTCTATTAAAACATCTTAATCCTTCCAGTACTTATTAGCTGCCGAATGCTACAGAGGAAATTCCTTCCTTTTTGGAACACTGATGACATCACGAACACAGTGCTCTCTGCTGACATCTCTGTCCATTTTAGCAACCATGCATACCTGATGCATACCTGATGTATGCTAAGGGCAGCATGGTGGCTCAGTGGTTAGCACTGCTGCCTTGCATTGCTGGGGACTTGGGTTCAAATCCCACTAAGGACAACAATAAAAAAAGCGTTATTATTATAATAACATCAGCAGAGAGAACTGTGGTCGTGATGTCATCAGAGATCATTCCAAAAAGAAAATAATTCCCTCTGTAGTATTCAGCAGCTAATAAGTACAGGAAAGATTAAGATTTTTTAATAGAAGTAATTTACAAATATATATAGAAAAATGTTGCCCGGACCTTCCAAGGTAGTGTGATTGATTAAATAAACAATGGATAACTGGGTCGTACTCCAATAATAATTCAATAATTATTTATTTAAAATGTATAGTGCCTTACTCCTCACAGGGCCCTTGTGAGAAAAAACACATATAATAAATGTAAAAATATGCAAATATTAAAAAGTGACACTGGCATATGAGATAGCTCGGTATAGACAAATTCATATGATGTCTTTACGGTATTATAAAGATGCAGTATAAATGTCCTTTTGTGTGACAATTGTATATCAAATTGGATACTTTGTTACCAGTCCTGGATGGTGGGACTCTGTCAGCTCCCGCTGAGGCAATATAGTTGTTCCTGTGCCTAGATATCACAGTCAGCGGTCTTAGATGGTGCTGTGGCTTTAACCCTCAAGGTCCAGGTGTTACGCGGTGATGTTCGTCCCAGGCTGGTGGGCTGGCAGGCGCCGATGGTAGAGTCGCCGGGAGACCGTGCGCTGGCAAGCGCCGATGGTATGTTTGTCAGGAGACCAAGCGCTGGCAGGCGCTGATGATATCGATCTCCTCACCGCTGGACTTGGAAGAAGCCGGAGACCACACGCTGGGTAGATGGAACTTGCCTCGTGTAGATGGCGTGTGACGTCAGCTGAGCCGGAGCTGGCCAGGTAAGATCAGGACCGGACACTAGTCTGGATTGACTAATGCGTAGGAGATCCACAATGTGATAAACTTGCTCCGTGAGCAATAGCTAGAGTTCATGAAGAGCATAAATGCCAGTGACCAAGATATATATATTTCGGATTATTTTTGCAGCTGTGGTATAGTTGCATGCCCTGTTGACCTCAGGTAGGGTTTACATATTAATTGTGAGCTGCACTTGCACCTTTTTTCCTTTTCTTCCAATTTACAAATATGTTTAACTTTCTGCCACCAGTTGATTTAAAAGAAAAAGGGTTTTCACCGGAGTACCCCTTTAAGGCTAGATTTCCACACACAGGTTTTAATCTGGTGTCTTTTGGAAATCTGACTCTGCAGTTGATGAGCCATGGGGGGGACGAGTACTAATACTTTGTATACTTTGCACTACTAATACTTTTCATTTTCCACAGCAGAGTGCATCTGTGTATTAAGTAGTTGTGCTGGCTATATTTGGGTGTTTTTTTTTTCCAATGCAAGTGAGGGCGAGTGGCACCCTCTTAAGCGGTTTCATAGCACAGACATTGCCATGGTCGACCATAGGAGTTTAGCGCATGTGCTCAACGTGATATCCAGGGCTTGTCTTTGGGAAAAAGAGCGCTGTCAGCATTGTTGCAAAAGTTGAAAGGGTGAGGAGTCAGTCTGTCAGTGCTCAGACCATATGTTGCATAATAGATCAACTTAGTCGTTCCAGAAGAAAGCCTCTTCTAAAAATGGTGAACAAGAAAGTCCATAAACAGTTTTCTGAAGACAAGCAGGATAAGGGCATGGATTACTATAATCATGTCCTGTGGTCCAACAAGTCCAAGATAAACCTATTTGGTTCAGATAGTGTCAATCGTGTGTGGGGGCAACCAGATGAAA
The DNA here is from genome assembly GCF_029499605.1 of Hyla sarda. NCBI lineage: Eukaryota > Metazoa > Chordata > Amphibia > Anura > Hylidae > Hyla > Hyla sarda. Next base: position 230,101,982 of record NC_079191.1, read on the forward strand.
ATTCTCCTCTACAGTCTGTCTTGTCTACAGTTGAGCATGGTGGTGAGAGGGTCATGTTCTGGGGCTGCATAAGTGAGGTAACCATTAATTCCAACATGTATTGTGACATACTGAAGCAGAGCATGACCCCCTCACTTTAGAGACTGGGCCGTATGGCAGTATTACATATAATGATAACAACCCCAAACTCATCTCCAAGATGACCACTGCCTTGCTAAAGAAGCTGAAGGTAAAGGTGATGGACAGGCCAAGCATGTCTCCAGACATGTCTCTAAATCCTAATGTACATCTGTGGGGCATCCTCAAACAGAAGATGGGGAAGTGCAAGCTCTTTAACATCCACCAGATCAATGATTTTGTCATGGATGAGTAAACGGGGACTCCAGTGGCAGAGGCTCTGGTGAACTTGATGCCTAAAAGGCTTAAATCAGTGCTGCGAAATAATGGCGGTCACACAAAATATTGACATTTTGGGCCCAATTTGCACAGTCTACTTAGGGGTGTATTCACTTTTGTTGCCAAGTTTTAGACATTAATGGCTGCATATTAAGTTATTTTGAGGGCACATAACATTAACCCCTTAAGGACTCCCTTTTCACCTTAAGGACTCAAACAATCTTTGTTTATGCACTTTCGTTTTTTCCTCCTCATCTTCTAAAAATCATAATGCGTTCAATTTTGCACCTACAGAGCCATATAAGGGCTTGCTTTTTGCACCACCAATTGCAATTTGTAATGAAATTACTTATTTCATAACAATCTGTGGCAAAAAAATGTTTTTCTATGCAGTGCACTTTTCAGTAAAAATGACATTCTGTAGGTCCATACGGTTACAATGATACCCAATTTATGTAGGTTTTATTTATTTTACTACTTTAAAAAAATTATAACTATATGCACTAAAATTAGTATGTTTAAAATTGTCTTCTTCTGACCCCTATAACTTTTTTATTTTTCCACATATGGGGATATATGATGGCTTTTTATTGTGCTGTGGTTTGTAGTTTTTATCGGTACCATGTTTGTTTTGATTGGACTTTTTGATTTTTTTGCTTTTTATTAATATTTTTATGGTATATGAAGTGAACAAAATTTCACAATTTTGGACTTTGGTATTTTTTTACATGTACGCCATCGACCTTGCGGTTTAGCTAACCTTATATTTTAATAGTTCGGACATTTACGCACGTGGTGGTACCACATATAATTTTTTTATTACATTATTTTATAAAAAAAATAGGAAAAGCGGGGCTTATTCACATTTATTCTCTTATTTTGTTGACCACTTTTGACTTTTTTTTTTTTTTTTAGCCTTAGGGGGCTATACCATGCAAACGTTTGATTGCATACACTGTTCAATGCTATACAGTAGCATAGCATTAATCAGTGTTACCGACGCTCTGCTGCTCTAGCCTGCTGCGCAGGTATGGAGCAGTAGATTGGACAACGAGGAGGCAGGTGAGGACCCTCCCATCGTCCAGTAAGCTGATCGGGACATCGTGATTCTGTCACGATAATCCTGATCAGCTCTACTGAGCTGCCGGGTTAGTTTTTCTTTCAGTTTAGACGTGGCATCTAAAGGGTTAATGCCGGCATCGGCCCGATCAGAGGCACCCGGCATTAGCCGTGGGACCTGGCCGCCCATAGCAACCGGGACCCACAGGGTTTAACCCGTTCTTCCCTCGTGAGAACGGTTTAAACCCCATTAGCAGGATCAGGGCATACAGGTACAGTCCCTTAAAGGGGTACTCCGGCGCTTAGACATCTTATCCCCTATCCAAAGGATAGGGGATAAGATGCTTGATCGCGGGAGTACCGCCGCTGGGACCCCCGTGATCTTGCACGCAGCACCTCAGTTAAAATCACTACTGCACTCACTACTTTACATTGTAGCAGAGTGTAATATCTTCAGTCATATGAAAAGATTGAAGAGATATAATAAAATATTTACCAAAATGTAAGGGGTGCATCAAACCAATAGAATGAAAAATACCTACTCAGGTCCGTCATAGACAATTTCAGAATTCCAGACATACACAAGCTCTGTTTACATCTCCTGGAGCAGGTCTTGTGGGTAAAGAAACCCTGCAGACTTCAAACACAATCTACATCATTACATTTCTATCTTTAGGATTGCTGTCTATTAAACTTTATTTACTGTTGCTATGACAATTGTACAATGAAATTCTGTGAAAACTGTATGCAAGGCATAACTGAATCTACTATTTGCTTATATGTCAATAAATGGACTGTTTTTAAAATTAAGAGACTAATGCCTGCTTTCAGGCTTTCCATTAAAGGAAAAGATGATCGAGGAAGCTCTAAAGATATGTGCATATGGGAAAAACAGTCTCCATGTTCAGTAACGTGAGGCGCGTGTCTCCGAGCAGCATTCAGTGCAAGGGCTTTGCCCTAAAGCTCCCATTGATTTCAAATAGATGTTCTGAGCAGAACCACGTGGAAAGAAGTGATATTTTACTTATCTTTCACACAATTCCCTAAAACTCTCTTTAAAATGATGTTTTTTTTAAAGTAGAAACCAGTACAGTTTCTGCATTAAAAACACATAGTTAATGGCCATGTGAATATGCCCTAAACAACACATCTCCAAACAATACATAGTTTACTTTATTTTTTCTTTATTATAACCCACTGTAAATGCACAGTAAGGCCATTATTTTTCTTTTACCACCAGAAACAGGCAAATTCACAAAGTCAGGAGCAGCTCCTGATCCAACCACTATATACAGCTAGTGAAATATGTATTGGACAGGTCACCCTTTTTCTCACTGAATACATATCCAAAGGTGCTATTAACTTTAGTGTTGAGCGGCATAGGCTATATTCGAATTCGCGAATATTCGCGAATATATGGACGAATATTCGTCATATTCGCGAATATTCGCATATTCGTAATGTTCTCGTTTTATTTTCGCATATGCGAATATTCGCATAAGCGAATATTCGCGTGCGTGAAAATTTGTATATACAAAATTAACACATGTGAACATTCGCATATGCGAAAATTCTTATATGCACATTTTCGCATATGCGAAAATTCGCGCACCAGTCTCACACAGTAGTATTAGAGCCTTCTTGCACCACATAAGCTGGAAGCAGAGAGGGATGATCACTGTGATGTGTACTGTGAAAAAAAAAAATAAAAAAAAAAAAGAATATTCGTAATTACGAATATATAGCGCTATATTCGCGAATATTCGCGAATTCGCGAATATGCGATATTCGCGAATAAAATTCAAATTGCGAATATTCGCGAGCAACACTAATTAACATGACATTTTAACCAGCTATTAGTAACAAGCCAAGTAATCCATATATACAAAGAAACCAAAACAAATAATCTCAGAAATTAAAGGGGTACTCTGGTGGAAAACTTATTTTATTTTTATTTTTTATTTTTTTATCAACTGGTGCCAGAAAGTTAAACATGTTTGTAAATTACTTCTATTAAAAATTCTTAATCCTTCCAGTGCTTATTAGCGGCTGTATACTACAGAGTAAATTATTTTCTTTTGCGATTTCTTTTCTGTCCCGACCACAGTGCTCTCTGCTGACACCTCTGTGCATTTTAGAAACTGTCCAGAGCAGCATAGATTTGCTATGAGGATTTTCTCCTGCTCTGGACAGTTCCTGACATGGACAGAGGTGTCAGCAGAGAGCACTGTGGTCGTTACAGAAAAGAAATCCAAAAAGAAAAGAATTTCCTCTGTAGTATACAGCTGTATATAATAAATACTGGAAGGATTAAGATTTTTTAATAGAAATAATTTACAAATATGTTTAACTTTTTGGCATCAGTTGATTTAAAAAAAAAAAATTCCACCAGAGTATCCCTTTAAGTTGTATGTAACAATTTGAAATGACACAGAGAAAAAGTACTGAACACATGAAGAAAAGTAAGCTGCAGAAAGGCATGGAAAGTCAAGAAAACAGCTAAAATATATCTGTATTTAAAAAGCAATCCAGCCCCTTGTCAGTGAAAATTAATATCAGCCAGTGTATGGCCTACAGAAAGGTCTTATTGCCAAGTTGTCACATAAGATACATCTCATGATGGGTAAAAGCAAAGAGCTATTAAAAGACCTTTGCAACATCATTGTTGCAAATTATAATCATGGCACATTTCTAAGTTTCTAAATGTTCTAGTGAGCATTGTTGGGGCCATAATACTATAAATTTGCCTCGACCAGGTGTTCCTTACAAGATTTCTGACTGAGAAGTGAAATGAATCAGAAGATTAGTCAAGGACTCCTTGTGGAGAGCTACAAAAAGATCTGGAATTAGCAGGTACTGTTGTCTCAAACAAATAGCATTTAGTGAGAAAAATTGTGACATGTTCAATACTTATTTCACCACTGAAGTAGTAATTGGCATACAAAAATAACTCTATTAGTAATGCAATACCACTCACCAATACATGGTATTTTCCCACCAGGAGATTACCCATTTTCATCCAGCTACTTATGGCCATAGGTATAGGAAGTGCAACAGTAACAGTCACACCTGGGTCCTTGAGTATATATAAAAGTGTTCTCCCACCAGGGTGCCTCCAGAGCTTTGGTTTGCAACAGCTGAAGGTGCCCTGGTCAGGAAACACTAATATAGGGCCCCTCTGTCTCAAAAAGACAACTGATATGGCAGAAAAAACTTTTCGCACTGGCGCTGCTTTCATGCGATCCACTTCAGACTCCGTATCACAGGATATAGTATGTAAAATAGGTTTTATTGTTACATTAAAACAAATGAAACATATGACAGTGTGCAAAATGCGTTTCGGGAATATATTTTCCCTTTTTCAATTGCTTAAAAGTGGCCTGTCCACTTTTAAGCAATTGAAAAAGGGAAAATATATAGAGGAAGGCTATGGAAAATGGCAGTGGTTTGTATCCCTTAGAGGTCTTCACTGTTGTCACTGTACAGTATGTCAATGTGCACTGAGTGGTAAATTAAACTAGGGGTGTGGAAATGGAGATTATAACAGTATGATAAAGCAGATTTGCCATTTGGGACTATGAAAAAGCTGGATTCCAAGAGTAAACCTGTAATCTGTATGAAAATAATTATGTATAAAAAGACTACACATAGAAACAGAGACATTATTTTAGGAATAAATAAACTTTAATTGATGTATAAGGAACATCAATATGTATTCTCTAATCAATTTAGGCATATGTATTCTCTGCCAATATTGAGGCTTAAAATGTGTCCTGGAATATAGCATGCCTGGTACACTAAATCACAAATACATGCCTCCTGATTGCATTTTCAATGCCTGAGTGCACTTCTCAATTCCTCTGGGAAGGTGTGATTTTGACTAAGATGTGCATTTTATTCCCTTAGAACTTTCTCTATTTGCTCTGGATGCGTCTTGCCAGGAATCCAGTGATAGCGCGCGGCAATAATTATAATGAGATCTGTTTATCCTGTGCATGTTAAAAAGTTATGTTAGTAAAATTAAAAAGCTGTGTGATGTTCCTGAATAGTACTGAGGATTATTTATCAGCACATCCACCCTCTTCTTCAAGGCTGGAAAGAGGAAAGGTAATTTAGTATTTCCTACTTCATCTTGTAGCTTAAGGCTAGCATTCCAAATGTTTTTTTTTTCCAGATTTTTTTCACAGAAAGAAATGCTAGAAAAAACGCCATTGCAATTTCCTGCATCTGACGTTTTTTTCTGGCGTTTTTTATGGCATTTTTGGCATTTTTGCATGAGTTGATATTGCATTTTTGGCCCCTTTGACATTTTTTTAATTTCAAAATGTGTTGGGTACCAAAAAGAAAAAAAGGATGCAGTAGGGATGGGAAAAAATTTGTTTAAGGAATTTTTATTTTTTTTATGATGAACTTTTAATTAGTTTATAATAAAGTGTGTGTGTGTTTCACTTTTTTTTCTCTAATTTCTTTTTTACATTTTTTAGGTAGTACTACTACTCCCAGCATGGAACATGCTGTTCCATGAGTGGAGTAGTAGTACCTGTACTAATAGACATATCGCCCCAGGTGTCAGTCCTGACACTCGATGCTATCGTCAGTGGCGTTGCGACCCGGGTGCGGGGGGTGCGGCCCGCACCGGGTGACACCAACCTTATGGGGTGACACCAAGACGCTCCGCAGCACCCACCCCCCCCCCATCTGTGCCCGACCGGCCTCCCATCCGTCAGCACCCCCCCCCCCCCCCCGCGCTGTGTATGCGGTGCGCCCGTCCGTCAGCCACCCCCCTCTTTCTCCGTCCATCATCACACCCCCCCCTCACCTTCACCAGCACTGTGCCCGGCCTCCGCTCCCACGTCTGCGCCGGCCTGACGTCACACCGCATGGCCGCGCAGGAGGACGTCAGTTACGTCACTCGCACGGCGCCCGGTGAGAAGGAGCGCTGCGCTGGATGGGTGAGTGTGTGTGTGTCTGTCTCTATCTATGTTTGTGTATGTGACTGTGTGTGTGTATGAGACTCTGTGTGTGTGTGACTCTGTGTGTGTGTGTGACTGTGTATGTGTGTGTCTGTGAGTGTGTGTGTCTCTCTGACTGTGTGTGTTTGTGTGTGTCTCTCTCTCTGTGTTGTATGTGTTTTGTGTGTGTGTGTGTGGGGGGGGGGGGGGGGGGGGGTGGTATAACCAGCAATCTATTGTGGGGAGACTTTGACCCATTGTGGGGAACCTGCAAGGGAACCTGCGGCCTAATGTGGGGAAACTACTACCAAGTGTGGGGAGTCTATGCTACCTTATGTGGGGAGTCTATGCTACCTTATGTGGGGAATCTGTGCTACCTTATGTGGGGAGTCTATGCTACCTTATGTGGGGAATCTGTGCTACCTAATGTGGGGAAATTGCTACCTAATGTGGGCTGTGCTACCTAATGTGGGGAAATTGCTACCTAATGTGGGGTAACTGGTACCTACCTAATGTGGGGGAACTGGTACCAAATGTGGGGAATCTATGCTGCCTAATGTGGGGAATAGATGCTACCTAATGTGGGGAAACTGCGACCTACCTAATGTGGGGGAACTGCTGCCTACCTAATGCTCCCCCCTGGCAGTAGCACCCTCATCATCCACCAGAAACACCCCCCCCCCCCCCAGCAGCACCTCCATCAGCAGATCCTGATGGTGGATGATGGCGGTGCTCCTGCCAGGAGGATGATCCTGCGGATGGATGATGGGGATGATACTGCCAGGGGGGATGGCCAGAGTAGCACCCTCATCATCCTCCGGCAACACCCCCCGAGTAGTAGCACCCCCATCATCCACTAGCAACACCACCAATACCCCCCTCCCGTCGTAAGAGCATCAGCTAACGGATGTTGAGGGGTGTTACTGAGGTTGTGGTATTATATTCAGAGGGTGCACTGTATGGCAACGTTATATTCAGAGGGCGCAGTTTGTGGTAGTATTATATTCAGAGGGCACAGTGGGTGGTAGTATTATATTCAGAGGGCGCAGTTTGTGGTAGTATTATTAGAGATGAGCGAACTTACAGTAAATTCGATTCGTCACAAACTTCTCGGCTCGGCAGTTGATGACTTATTCTGCGTAAATTAGTTCAGCCTTCAGGTGCTCCGGTGGGCTGGAAAAGGTGGATACAATCCTAGAAAAGAGTCTCCTAGGACTGTATCCACCTTTTCCAGCCCACGGGAGCACCTGAAAGCTGAACTAATTTATGCAGGAAAAGTTATCAACTGCCGAGCAGAGAAGTTTGTGACGAGTTGAATTTACTGTAGTTTGCTCATCTCTAAGTATTATATTCAGAGGGCGCAGTGGGTGGTACTATTATATTCAGAGGGTACAGTATGTGGCGGTATTATATTCAGGGGTACAGTATGTGGCAGATTTATATTCAGGGGTACAGTAAGTGGCAGATTTATATTCACGGGTACAGTATGTGGCAGATTTATATTCAGAGGGTACAGTATGTGGCAGATTTATATTCAGAGGGTACAGTATGTAGCAGATTTATATTCAGAGGGCGCAGTTTGTGGTAGTATGATATTCAGAGGGTACAGTATGTGGTAGTATTATATTCAGTGGGTACAGTGTGTGGCGGTATTATATTCAGGGGTACAGTATGTGGCAGATTTATATTCAGAGGGTACAGTATGTGTTGGTATTATATTCAGAATGTACAGTGTGTGGTAGTATTATATTCAGTGGGTATGGTGTATGGAAGGTTTATAACCAAAGAGTATAGTGTATAGTAGTATTATATTTAGAGGATACAGTGTCTGGCAGGTTTATAATAATAATTGTTTTCATATAGAGGATGAGAATGCGCTGACATAGTGAGGAGACGTCTGGGCATCACATTCTGCAGAGAGAAGTTTTAGCTGGATCAAGTCCTGGCGGTATGTACCATCTGAATTAGATAAGGAAAGACTATAGAGAAGACGTCACCTGTAGTCACTGATATCATTGTGTATTCTCCTCACTATAGAGAAGACGTCACCTGTAGTCACTGATATCATTCTGTATTCTCCTCACTATAGAGAAGACGTCACCTGTAGTCACTGATATCATTGTGTATTCTCCTCACTATAGAGAAGACGTCACCTGTAGTCACTGATATCATTGTGTATTCTCCTCACTATAGAGAAGACGTCACCTGTAGTCACTGATATCATTCTGTATTCTCCTCACTATAGAGAAGACGTCACCTGTAGTCACTGATATCATTGTGTATTCTCCTCACTATAGAGAAGACGTCACCTGTAGTCACTGATATCATTGTGTATTCTCCTCACTATAGAGAAGACGTCACCTGTAGTCACTGATATCATTGTACATTCTCCTCACTATAGAGAAGACGTCACCTGTAGTCACTGATATCATTGTGTATTCTCCTCACTATAGAGAAGACGTCACCTGTAGTCACTGATACCATTGTGTATTCTCCTCACTATAAAGAAGACGTCCCCTGTAGTCACTGATGTCATTGTGTATTCTCCTCACTATAGAGAAGACGTCCCCTGTAGTCAGATATCATTGTGTATTCTCCTCACTATAGAGAAGATATCACCTGTAGTCACTGATACCATTGTACATTCTCCTCTCTACATCAGAGCTGTAGTCACTTGTCATTTCTACAGTTAGGTCAGTGAAACTACAACTCCCAGCATAACCTCACCACTGCTCAAAGGGGTACTCTACTGGAAAACATTTTTTTTAATCAGCTGGTGCTACAAAGTTAAACAGATTTGTAAATTACTTCTATTTAAAAATCTTAATCCTTCCAGTACTTATTAGCTGCTGTATAAGCGATTCACAGGAAGTTATTTTCCTTTTTAATTTATTTTCTGTCTGACCACAGTGCTCTGTGCTGACACCTCTGTCCATGTCAAGAACTGTCCATAGTAGGAGCAAATCCCCATAGCAAACCTCTCCTGCTCTGGACAGTTCCTGACATGGACAGAGGTGTCAGCAAATAGCACTGTGGTCAGACTGGAAAGAACTACACAACTTCCTGTGGAGCATACACCAGCTTATAAGTACTGTAAGTATTAAGATTTTAAATAGAAGTAATTTAAAAATCTGTTTAACTTTCTGGCACCAGTTGATATAAAAGTAAATGTTTTCCAGTGGAGTACCCCTTTAAGTAATTCTGGGAGCTGTACATTTAAATGGTGAAAACTTCTTTAACACTTTCCTATTCTGTGGAAACTGGTATATCTGATTATTATACTGGAATTTCTCACAATGCGCTATAACAGTGGTGTCTGTCACAACAGGCTAAAAACTTACTGAGGGGGGGGGGGGTAGGTATGGGGGTGACACCATTTTCTACCGCACCGGGTGACACCAACCCTAGCAACGCCACTGGCTATCGTCCATAATATAGCAGAGAAGCGGAGCGGCTCTATACAGCACTCGCATCTCTGCACTATACTCCTGCCAGTGATGTGAATAGAACATCACTCATTCATATTTTCTGTCCAGAGTGGGGATTGGCCGGATGGTTGCAGCCAATCACAGCTTTCAGAGGGAAATATGAATGAGCGATGTTCTATTCACATCACTGGCCGGAGTAAAGAGCAGAGATGCGGAGCGCAGGAGAAAGCCACTCCACATCTCTGCAATAGATAGGACGATCGCATTCGTTGTCAGTAGTGATACCTGCTGTGATATCTCCTTAACTGCAGGTACTACTACTCCGATCATGGAGCACTCTCTGTTCCATGTTGGAAGCTGTAGTACCTACATTAATAGACAGATCACAGCGAGTGTAACTTCCGACACCTGTTGCGATCTGTCTATTAATGCAAGTACTACAGCTCCCAGCATTGAGCAGAGGGTGCTCCATGCTGGGAACTGTAGTACCTGCATTTAAGGAAAAATCACAGCGGATGTCCCTCCTGACACCCGCTGTGATCCTCCTGTATAATATTTAGATGCGGACGGCTGCTCTTCTATGGTCCCCTGCACTGACGTAGTGCAGCAGCCCCCATAAGGTAGATGTAGTGCAGCAGCCCCCTTTAGGTAGATATAGTGCCAGAAACACTCTTTAGGTAGATGTAGTGCAGCAGCCCCAACGAGGTACATTTAATGCAGCAGCTCCCTTTAGGTACATGTAGTGCAGAAGCTCCCATTAGGTACATGTAGTGCAGCAGCTCCCATTAGGTACTGTATATGTAGTGCCGCAGCCTCAACTAGGTAGATGTAGTGCACCAGCCCCCATTGGGGAGATGTAGTGCAGCAGGCCCCATAAGGTAGATGTAGTGCAGCAGCCCCCTTTCGGTTGATATAGTGCCAGAACCCCTCTTTAGGTAGATGTAGTACATCAGCCCCCATAAGGTATATGTAGTGCAGCAGCCTCAACTAGGTACATGTAGTTTAGCAGCCCCCTTTAATTAGATGTATTGCAACATCCCCGTTTAATTAGATGTAGAGCAGCAACCCCCTTTAGGTACAGGTAGTGGCAGTCCCTTTTGTCCAAAAAAAAACCCAAAAAACATATACTCACCAGGTCCCTGTAGTCAGCAGGGCCTCTCTTCTTTTCTTTTGCTCTGGTCTCTGCTCCCCACTTCGGCACATGATGATGACGTAATTCATGTGCTGGAACACAGAAGAAGGGTGCTTGGGCCTCTTGTTGGCTGCCCACATATTGCAGGGGGCCACAAGAGTGATTGACAGGACAAGGAGCCAATGGCTTTTCTCTCTGCATTTAACTATAAGTGTGTCTGTATGACGCACTTGTAGTTTAATGTGTCCTGCACATACCTGGTATGCCTGATGGCCAGTCCAGCCCTGACCTTAATATTGTGACATTCCTTGCATATTATTCCTGTATATCAATAAGGGCTGTTTTACATAAAATTTTTCCATATCACATACGAAAATAAATATTTTCCCTATTTTTTTGCAGCCAGACCTTTTTCTTGTAAAATGTTATTTCATTCGAGTTGGTGAAAAATCTGTGTTTTTATAATGTGTTTTTCTGATTTTTACCAATTTTCTTCATTTCAGACAGTTTCTTAAAAAAATAAAATCGGAAATTCAACAGCCTTAGAAATAACAGAGATTTTTTCCCTTCATGCGTGTACCATCAGCATAACTGATATTTTTGGGGCCAGTTACTGCGTGTGAACATTTCCCTAAGAGAGTTAAGGTTGCGGAAAGGAAATTCATAGGGAGCAAAGGCTGGGAGTTTAACCTGTTGGGGACCAAGGGCGTACCTGTACGCCCTGACCCCGCTCCTTTGCTATGACGCGGGGTCTTGGCTGACCCCTGCTTCATAGCCGGGTGGTCCTGGTGGCTATCAGTTGCCAGGACCTGTGTCTAATGCTGGACATCACCGATCGCGGTGATGCCCGGCATTAACCCCTTAGACGCGGCGATCAAAGTTGATCGCTGCGTCTAAACTGAAAGTAAATGGTTCCCGGTAGCTCAAACGGACTGTTCGGGACTACTGCGGTGAAATTGTGGCATCCCAAACACTGATCAATGCTATGCTATGACATAACATTGAAGAGTAGGGCTGCAGCTAACGATTAAGGACCAGGCCCATTTTGGCCTTAAAGGGGTACTCCGGTGAAAAACTTTTTTTTTTTAAAATCAACTGGTGCCAGAAAGTTAAACAGATTTGTAAATTACTTCTATTAAAAAATCTTAATCCTTCCTGTACTTATTAGCTACTGAATACTACAGCGGAAATTCTTTTCTTTTTGAAACACAGAACGAGCACAGTGCTTTCTGCTGACATCTCTGTCCATTTCATGAACTGTCCAGAACAGCATATGTTTGCTATGGGGATTTCCTTTTACCCTGGACAGTTCCTAAAATGGACAGAGATGTCAGCAGAGAGCACTGTGCTCAAGATGTCAGCAGACAGCTCTGTGTTTCAAGCGGAAAATAATTTCCACTGTAGTATTCAGCAGCTAATAAGTACAGGAAGGATTAAGATTTTTTAATAAAAGTAATTTACAAATCTGTTTAACTTTCTGGACCAGTTGATTTTAAAAAAAAAACGTTTTTCACCGGAATACCCCTTTAACCCCTTAAGGACCAATACAAATAAACCTGTACGCCCCTGAAAGACTGTTTTTTTCAAAACAGGGATGTCTGTCTTTATTAGAGAATAACTCTGGTAATGTTTTGCCAATCACGATAATTCTGACATTGTTTTTTTGTCACAAGTTGTCCTTCATGTACATAGTAAAAGTAAGCCGATATCATTTGTAGTTTTTTTTAACAATGTAAAAAATCATGAAATTTTTACAAAAAATTAAGTTTTTTTTGGTATTTTAACACTAATAGGTTGCATATATTTATACTTACTGACCAAATAGTTTATGAAACTTATACTTTCAGATGTCTACTTTATTTTGACGTCATTTTTTGTTTTTAATTAACATTTTAAATTAGTTAGAAGCCTAACAATTTAACTTGAAATTTTGAAAATTTAGAAAATTTGAAAAGTACATCTTTTTTTATGTGCTATGCAAGGTTTGCAGAAATTAAAAGGTAGTAGAACATAGGAACACCCCCCCCCTCCAAATGACCCCATTTTAAAAACTAGACCCCTCAAGGTATTCGCTAGGGGGTGTACAGTGAGTATTTTAACACCATAGTTTTTTGGCAGGAAATTTTACAAAGTCAGTGTTAAAAATTCGAAATTTGCAATTTTTCACAAATGCATCATTTGGGGGGCATATTTTTTGTACATCACTTCTGATATTGAAAGAAATTTACCCTATATTTTATTTAGCTGCTTGTCCCATGTTCGGAAATACCCCCGCTTTGGCCATATATGGTTCCTTGGCCGCGTGGTAGGACTCAGAAGGAGAGGAGCGCCGTTTGGCTTTCAGGGCAGAACAGTACCCCCACCCCCACAAGTGACCCCATTTATATACCGCACCCCTACAAGTTATTGGCTGGACCAGGGACCTCTCTGATTGGTCATTGATCGGCTGGCAGTATAACGCGTCTGTCTGTGACAGTTAAGGCTCCTGATGGATATATCCGCCATGTTGTGGGAATAAGCACCCGCTCATGGCGAATATATCCATCACTGCTGCGGCTGGGTAGCTCAGTGTGTCCGTTCATGACTGCTGGCGGGAAATCCGCCGCTATGAGTGGACACACAAAGCTACCCAGCCGCAGCAGGGAGCTCATTACCGTGACTGCTGCATAATGTGTAGGATCACATGGCGGACATCCGCAGCATATTACATGCTGCGGATGTCCGCCAATGCGATCCTACACATTATGCATTTTTTTTTATTAGATTCATTTAATAAATGTATTTTTTTTTTTAAATTTTTACACTTTTATTACATTTTTTTTTTTTACACTTTTATTTTATTTATTTATTTATTTTTACACTTTTTAATGCTTTGGAATACTTAGTATTCCAAAGCATTGCAGTTATATGCTGCCTGCCAGTTTTCACTAGCAGGCAGCATATTAGGACGTGCCTCTGGCACGTCCTACAGGCAATACCCAGGGCAGACCTGGGGGTCTTTGTAGGACCCCTGGCTGCCCAGGTATGCAGCAGCACCCCTCGATGCTCCGGGGTGCTGCAGGAGAGACAGAGGGAGCCCCCTCCCTCTGTCAGAACTCCTTACAGTGCGCGGTCACTTCTGACCGCGGCTGTAAGGGTTAAACTGTCGGGAGTGAACTTCACTCCCGGCAGTGCGGCAGGTCCCGGCCACCCGCGGCCACACACAGCACCCCGCGATCGCGATGCGGGGTGCTGCAGAGGAGACAGAGGGAGCTCCCTCCCTCTGTCATAACACTTACAGCCCGCGGGCACTTCCGACCGCGGCTGTAAGGGTTAAAACTGCCGAGACCAAAGTTTACTTCGGTCCTGGCAGTGCAGCAGGGTCCTGGCTGTGTGATACAGCCGAGTCCCTGCCGCGATCTCGTGGGTGCACTGGGCAGCATCCATGAGAATAATGGACAAATATAGACGTCCAGGTGCGGGAACGGCCGCCAACCTGGACGTCTATACTCGTCCGTGGTCGTTATCGGGTTAAGGACCAGGCCAATTTTATTTTTGCCTTTTTGTTTTTTCCTCCTCACCTTCGAAATCACAACTCTCTTATATTTCCATCCACAGACCCATTTCAGGGCTTGTTTTTTGTGTCACCAATTGTACTTTGTAATTACATCACTTATTTTACCATGTACGGCGCAAGCAAACAAATATTATTTATGTGGGAAAATTGAAAAGAAAAACGCAATTTAGCCAATTTTGGAAGGTTTTGATTTCACGCTGTACACTTTCCGGTAAAAATGACATGTTTTCTTTATTCTGTGGGTCTATATGATTAAAATGATGCCCATGTTATATGCTTTTCTATAATTGTACCGCTAAAAAAAAATCTCAAACCATTTTAACAAAATTAGTATGTTTGAAATTGCCCTATTTTGACCACCTATAACTTTCTCATTTTTCCATATATGGGGCGATATGAGGGCTCATTTTTTGTGCCATGATCTGTAGTTTTTATCAGTACCACTTTTGCATAATTTTTATGGAATAAAATGTGACAAAAAAGCAGCAATTTTGGAGTTTTTTACGCCGTTCACCGTATTGGATAATTAACAATATATTTTAATAGTTCTGACTTTTACGCACGTGGCGATACCAAATATGTGTAGTTATTTTTAAATGCTTTTTTGGGGGTAAAATGGGAAAAACTGATGTTTTACTTTTTTATTGGGGATTTGTAATTTTTTTTTACTTTTTTATTTTATATAAAGTTTTTACATGAGTTTTTACTTTACACTTTTTCTTTAGCACTCCTATACACATGGGGGTATTTGCAGACTGCAGAGCAGTCTGTAGTACAGACACTAGGAGGCAATGCTCTGCACCCCTCCATGTGTATAGCAGTGTATATGTACTACATACTCACTGTTTTACCCATGGGGGTATGTGCAGAGCATTGCACCCTTGTGTCTGTACTACAGACACAAGGGTGGAATGCTCTGCACAAACCCCCACGGGTAAAGTGGTGTGCACTGCTTACCGATATACACATATTGGTATATGCAGAGCGATGCGCCCTTGTGTCTGTAGTACAGCCACAAGGGTGCAATGCTCTGCACATACTACCATGAGTATAGCAGTGTGCATGTAGTACACACTTACACTACTATACACATGGGGGTATGTGCAGAGCATTCCTAGTCTATAGATAACACTAGGGTGCAATGCTCTGCATAGTGTGTCAATAAGCAATGCGGCAGTAACGGGGGCAGGGCGCATTAAACTTCAGGAAGCTGTCCTACCTGCGGCAGTAGTATGGAGTCCTCCACGGCAGGCTGAGGCTCCATAAGTGTAGAGCGTCCACAAGCGGCGGGGGAGGGGTTCAGAGAAGCAGCCACACACGTGATTGGTGAGCAGTGGGTAGCGAAGGGTCGGACAGGGACTAGACTAACTTAACAGAGGCTGTGGCGGTGCGGACTAGCGTATGACCGCGCGCCCGCAGCAGTGTTATCACAGCCGGAACCCGGACAATAAATCGGCCATTGTCTTCAACAAATCCTGTTATCGAATTTTATTGTTAACGTTGATTAATCGTTGCAACCCTATTGAAGAGTGTATGCAATCAGAAGATTGCATGTTATAGTGCCCTCTGGGGGCTAAAAATGGTGTAAAATAAAAAGTTAATAAAAAGTTAATTAATTTAACCCCTTCCCTATTAAAAGTTTGAATCAACCCCCTTCTCCCGTTAAAAAAAAATATGTAAACAAAAATAAACATACACATATGTGGTATCACCGCGTGTATAAATGTCCGAACTATAAAAATATAACATTAATTAAACTGCACAGTCAATGGCGTATATGTAAAAAAAAAAATCAAAATTTTTGATCCTTTTGTATATTCTAAAAAAACCTAATAAATAGTGATTAAAAAGTCCCATCAAAACAAAAATTGTACCACTAAAAACTTCACATCGTGGTGCAAAAAATGAGCCCTCACACATCCCCTGTATGGAATAATAAAAAAGTTAGAGGGGTCAGACTAATTTTTGTGCATGTAGTCATCATTTTTTTAAGTAGTAAAATAAAATAAAACCTACATTAATTAGGTATATTTGTAACCATATGGATCTACAGAATAAAGATAAGATGTCATTTTTAACGAAAAGTGGACTTTTTTTTTTTTTGCCCCACAAATATTTTTTTTTTCTGCTTTCGCCGCAGATTTTGTTCTAAAATAAGTGATATCATTACAAAGTAAAATTGGTGGCACAAAAATTAAAAATAAAGCCCTCATAGGGGTCTGTAGGTGGAAAATTGAAAGCATTATGATTTTTAGAAGGTGAGGAGGAAAAAACTAAAATGAAAAATGGCCTGGTCCTTAAGGTTAATATTGTATGTGGGCTGGCAGGGTTTTTGTGCCAGGGCAGCTTTCAGGTCTCACTCTGGCTTTGGTTTGTTGCTCAGACACTGGCAGAGTAACTGATGGTACTCTGTAAATGCTTCCTTCTTTAGACAATAGTGGTGGACGGAGATACGAAACTCCACAATAGCCTTAGAAACTCTCCCTCTCTTCTACCTCACTGGGTATGTCACTTTGACTTTCCATGTTACAGGTGACACAGTGCACTGACTGTATAAGCAGCCAGAGCCTCCCTTTTCTATTAAAAGACTTCAATTTATATAAAAGGAATGTGTTAAATCTGCTTTACTCTGACAGCCAGAAACCACAGCTGTGTTCCCAGCATTCACAGTATGATGTATTGTTGGTATATTACCCAATATACTGTACTATTTTATGGACTATTTCTGTGCAGTTGTATACAATCTATTGTTCCCTGTAGACAGCCATTTCAGGCTAATGGTTCACTGAAAAGCAGTCCAGAATATTTCTGCACCATGATCTCTACTTTATCTTCAGTGTTAGCTTTGATGATGACATCAATAACAGATTTACAAATATAGGTTAACCAGCCATAAGATTAAAACCACCAATGCATAATGTTGTGCAATACTGTTCAGTTACACTTGGGCTACCAAAACAGCTCTGACTTATGGAGGCAAGGACTCCACAAGAGCTCTGATGGTATTTCTTGGAACCTGGCAGAAAGTTGTTAGCAACAACTTTAAAGGAGTACTCCATTGGAAACATCTTATCCAAAGCATAGGGGATAAGATGTTAGATCGTGGGGATCCCCCGCCGGGCTGGCACCCCATCATTTGGTGCATGGAGCAAACTCCTTTCTGTGCCCAATGACTGGTGATGCAAGCTGCCATTCACTTCTATGGGAGGATGCCGGACGGCTATGTACTAGCCGTCAAGCTGCAAGCTTCTATGTTCTGGATGACACAGCTACCAGCCCAGAGAGGGTGTCACTTCCTTTAAAAAAAAAAAAAAAGAAAAATAGCCAGCACAACTACCTAATACCTGTTTTTTTTTTAATTTTTTTATTTTTTTTTGCTATGTGGGTACAGCTCAGCCCAGCAAGGAAGGAGTTAACTAGCACCATAGATAACACCTTGGGGTGGAGTTGTATACATTATACAGCCATCTATATAGATCTGCATAATGTATACAATGAAAAGAGTTTTACTTACCTCCGTATTCCTCTTCGGGCCTTGCAGGAGGCTCACTGTTGCTAAACTACAACCCCCATCATTCCAAGACAGCCTTTGACAGTCTGGGAATGATGAGGGTTGTAGTTTAGCAAAAGCTGATGGCTTCCTGTTTGGGAACACACTGCTTAATGGGCACTCTTCCCCAGGGAAATAAATATACTTACCCATTTTTCACGTTTCTACTCATTTTAGATCAGTGTATGCAGAGGACTACGTTGCATTGGGAGGACTACTATAATTACCTGCTTTTTTTATTTATTTCAATAAAATGGCTAATGAGGGCTTGTGGGAGAATGTTTATTTATTTGAATTTGTTTCCATTTTTGTTTGCATGTTCTGTGTTTTTTAATTTACTTTTTAGGCTTAGTAGTGGAAGCAGTTTCATAGACGGAGTCCATTACCAAGCCAGAGCTTAGCGTTAGCCTCAAAAACAGCTAGCAGTAACCCTCAATTACCCTGTTACCCACCACCACTTGGGTACTAGAGCTGGTACCAACAGGCCCGGGCATTCAAATTGGTGCTCCTGGGCCTAGACATTAACAGGCTGATATTATTTAGGCTAGAGTGGGCCAATAACAATGATCCTCGCCAGCCCTAGTAGCTGGCTGAGAATGAAAATATTCCCACATGTTTTTTTTTTTACAGAATACACGGATCTGAAACAAGAAGAAAAGGAAAATATAAAAAACAGGTTAGTGCTTTTAGGGCACTCTCCCCTGGAGAAGAGTGCCCATTATGCAGTGTGTTCCCCCACAGGGAGCCTCCAGCTCTTGCTAAACTGCGACCCCTCTCATTCCCCCATTCTAAAATACATAATGTAAACAGAAACATGCTTACGGTGTCTCATTCGGGGCTGTAAGCTTCTTCTTGTGTTTATACACCCCCCCCCCCCCGCCAAGAAGTTGTGGTGTGCTAATTTAGTCCTTCCTTGATGGTCCGACGCATAGCACTCAGTCAAGCATGATGTTACAGTAAACCAGTGGATTTGCTGTTTAACTGGGAAAAAAGTGTTAAGTTGCATGGCGCAGAACTTTTTCGCCGAAACCTACACTATCCAAAAGTGTAGCCCTCAAAGTGTATGTCCCCCATATAGATGTGTGAAGCTCATATTAATTGTATTAGTGTTGTTCAAAAACTGTACGAATTCTATGAACTGTTGTTCAGATCCAGACCATATGACCAAGATACCTGGCATATGTTTTGATGTAAGGATTCTTAGACGTGTAAACATAATTGTCCTCAAATATAGCTAAAAATAAGTTTGCATAGGTACAAGAGACCGGGGTCCCCATTGGGGTCCCGGTCTCTTGTTTGTACCATTGTTCTGAAAACTTAAAGGTGCTATTTGTTAGAACAAAATGTAGACAGTCTCTTATGAATTCTCTTACTACTTTAGATACGTCTGTACTTTGCAGGAGTTCTCCTATCGTCTGTACACTCGCATCGTTTGGGATGCGGGTGTACAGGCTTACCACATCGATGGAACAAAGCTTATAGTTTTCTTCCCATTGTACCTCTCTAATAAGTTTCAACAAATGGCTAGTATCCTTTATGTAAGATGGGATTGATGACAGGAGGGGATTTAACCTGAGGGGATTTAATTTGACATGGGGTCACCAAGTGACCACGCGTTACATCCCGGGAGCCGGCTCCCGGGATATAACGCGGGGTCACTTGGTGACCCCGTGTCATATCGGGTCGGTCCCGGCATGTACCTGAAGCCGGGACCCGGGGCTAATGGCGCTTGGCAGCGATCGCGGTGCTGTGCGCACCCTTTAGAAGCAGCGTTCAAATTCAAACATGCCAGGTATGTAGATGACATCTTGGTCACATGATCTGGATCTGAACAACAGTTCATAGAATTTGTACAGTTTTTGAACAACACTAATACAGTTAATATGAGATTCTCACATCTATATGGGGGCCATACACTTGATTTTTTGGACATCAGATTACTAATCAATAACAATATACAAATTTCAGAGGGCTATAGAAAAGCAGTAGCCAGGAACACTTTGCTTCATAATAAAAGCTCACACTGGTTTTCAGTCAAAAAGGGTATACGATACGGACAGTTCATTAGACTAAGATGGAATAACACCATAGAGGAATCCTATCACAAACAAGCAAATGATCTAGAGATGAAATTTAAACAAAGAGCTTAGCCAGAGACACTGATCAAAAAGAGTAGAGAGAGCAGACAACATAAAAAGACAGAACCTTTTGAATACAAAATCTAAACATCTACAAAAAGAAAAGAGATTTACATTCGTCTTCGATAACTCACCAATGAACCAAGCCATAGGAACAGCTATTAGATGGAATTGGTTTGTAATTGAAGCAGATGAGGACATAAAGGATGTTGTAGTCAGAAAACCTATGATCACTTACAGAAAAAAATAGAACAATAGGAGATAGTTTAAAAGAAAACAGAAAAAAAACATGGCTGGGTGATTTGTTGCCAAAAGGTAACTACTGTTGCAAGAATTGCAATTTTTGTAGTTCCTATATGGCGACAAAAAGTATTAGAATAGGCGCTATTTCACACACAGTAACAGACTTCATCACTTGCCGTTTTAAAAGTGTAGTCTATGTTCTGTTCTGTCCATGCGGTTTTTACTATGTGGGTAAGGCAAAGCGTTGCCTCTTTGTGCAAATTATGGAGCATTTTTACTCCATTCTCACCGGGAAGCATGGTTGTCCTCGCCTGATGTCCCACGTAGAGAAAGAACATGGCAATAACCCTGAAGTCCTGCAGGATTGGAAGTAGTTGTACCCGTTCCAGGTGAAAACCTCAATATAACACTTCTCAAAAGGGAAACACACTGGATCATTTGTTCCAGCGCCACAGGCCCTATAGGGTTGCCCTAGCAGTGTGCTTCTGACTTCCAGTATCACCCATCTGAAACGGTAGATATCACGTGTGAAGGGAATAACGTTTGGGATTGGTTTACCTGTATCACACACCTGTATATTTGTAGAGCAGAGTCAGAAATGGTTGAATGGCTGGATGAAGCACTTGAGTGTGCGAAACGGAGCTTGTCGCCTCTGTGCCCCCCTGCTCTTCCTTTCTGTTTCCCCCTTTTACAATGTCAGTATAATGTTGCTGCAATAAAAGCCTGAAAAAGGACTAAACTGGTGAGTGGCCGGCTTCCATTATTCTCTCTTTATATGAATATTTATGCCTGCTGTACACTGCAAGTAGCCAGAGCACCACCTACACCTAGATGCAAGAACCAACTATATGCCCTATTCCACATTGCTTTGAAGTCGCAGTGCCGAATGGACTTTTCCTGTTGTTTTTTTTTTTTTTTTATAAAAGTGACTAAGCTCTTTATATTGGAAACACCTCTTCAAACCTGCTGTATTGGAGATGCTGACATTAAGAGCCCTGTATATCAGACTATGAGTTGCTGAGAGGTTAAAGCGGGTAATGTGGTATACCAGGCTGTGGCACCTGAGCATCATGACCTACTTAACACTTGTATAAGAAATACAAATTGTGATTTTATTAGTTTGGCAACTGCCATCAGTTCCAGGAAATATTTCATTTCCTTTATTTTCCTTTAAAGGAGTTATTAAGTATTACAAAAACATAGCAGCTTTCTTCCATAAAAAGGGATCATTCTTGTACACATTTTGTTGTGGGTTTCTGCCGATCTGTTCTTTTGAAATGAATGGTGTTGCATTGTAATACCACTCACAACCTGAGGATAGGTGTGCCACTGTTTGTAGAAGAAAAGAGCTATGTTCTATTTTAAATACTGGATAACCCCTTTAAAGCAGTACTCCAATGTAAGCATTTGTTTTTAAATCAAATGGTGGCAAAAATGTATCCAGATTTTCTTCTACTTAAATATTTAACCCTTCCAGTACTTATCCGCTGCTGTGTACTACACAGTAAGTTGTGTAGTTCTTTCCTTTCTGACCACAGTGCTCTCTGCTGACACCTCTGTCTATGTCAGGAACTGTCCAGAGCAGGATAAGTTTTCTATGGGGATTTGATCCTACTCCGGACAGCTTCTGACATGAACAGAGGTGTCAGCAGGGAGCACTTTGGTCAGACTGGAAATAAATACTGTACACAACTACCACTGGAGCATACAGCAGCTGATAAGTATTGGAAGGATTAAGATTTCTAAATAGAAGTAATTTACATATATGTTCAACTTTCTGGCACCAGTTGTTCTGAAAACATTTGTTTTCCACTGGGGTACCCCTTTAATGTATACTATGTGATGTATCTGGTAATAATATTTCATAATACTGCCCATTGGAGGTCTTTTAAACCATACTAC
This sequence comes from Hyla sarda, assembly GCF_029499605.1. Taxonomy (NCBI): domain Eukaryota; kingdom Metazoa; phylum Chordata; class Amphibia; order Anura; family Hylidae; genus Hyla; species Hyla sarda. The sequence continues at coordinate 230,124,338 of NC_079191.1, forward strand.
TCCAAAAAGGTGCAATATTTATGTCAGACTTTCCATGTCTGAGACCTAGATTTGACTAGAATAGTAAATCCATGGAAGGGACAGATCTTTAATTAGAATTTAAGATTTCTCAGCAGCAAAACATTAATTACCATCTTAAATTGCCATTAATCATCAACATGACACAGACCAGGCTATAAATCAGAAATACAGTGAATTAAGAAGAAGCAAAGGAAATCCTAGATTTTGCATTTCTTTACAGTAAATGAGATTGAGGTCTCTTTGCTTTTGACAAACCAGACGGGATAACAGCTGATTTGATATTCTGCCATTTGACTCAAGACGAGCCATATAGCAGCTGCTAATGCCAGTGCCCTTCTGAATATCTTTGACTAACATTGACCTCATCGAAACTACAATATTCTAACAATGACAGCATAAATGCGATACAATCCAAGAATCCACATACATTGCACATCCAGCCACTGCAGTAAGATTAAAAGAATACACAAATAATACACAAGATCTAATTAAACCTATCTTCTATGTGATTGGCTTATAACAACCTTAAAAATTCTATTTACATAAGGGAAATTTTGTTACAATACACAACCTGTGGAAATTTTCAGTAACAGGGTTATCCAGGAAAAACTTTTTATATATATCAACTGGCTCCAGAAAGTTAAACAGATTTGAAAATTACTTCTATTAAAAAATCTTAATCCTTTCAGTATTTATGTGCTGCTGAAGTTGAGTTGTTCTTTTCTGTCTAAGTGCTCTCTGATGACACCTGTCTAAGGAAGTGTCCAGAGTAGAAACAAATTCCCATAGCAACCCTCTTCTACTCTGTGCAGTTCCCGAGACAAGCAGAGATGTCAGCAGAGAGCACAGAAAGAAAAGAACAACTCAACTTCACCAGCTGATAATTATGAGAAGGATTAAGATTTTTTAATAGAAGTAATTTTCAAAATCTGTATAACTTTCTGGAGCCAGTTGATACATAAAAATATTTTTTTTTCCTGGAATACCCCTTTAAGGATAAAAATGTAACAATAAAAAAAGTCCACTATCAAAAGAAAATATGGATCTTCTTTATTTAGCAAAATAAATAAAAGTAAAATAAATAAAACATGTCAGCATTGATGGTTTATTTTTTTTATCTCTACATGCATTGTATAAAAGCCTTTAACTGTTCATACATATTAAAGAGTGCTATTGATCTGAGCTAACCATGGTTTACACACTCATGACCAGGTTAGTGCTGAATTCTGCATCAATATTTGTCTCATGAAAAGTTTTCCAAATCTTGTACAAATGATCAGCATGCCCTGACATGGTTTATGTTTTCTCTACCTTTCTAGACACTAAGTCAGTTTTTACATTGCACTGTTAGTATACTAAAATTCAAGGTAAGTTTAACATTTAGTAGAATGATGTCTAAAAGCCAGTGACTAAACAAAAGTGGATTGAGGTTAAATGGTGCCTAGTGGCCTAAGGGTATGTTTAGAGATGGCAGATTTGTTGCAGAAATTTCCGAAGGAGCTTCAATTATTTGGTAAAAATCCATGCCTGCGCTGCAGAAAAAACTCCATTAAGATATATGGAACAGATATTTAGTTGCAGAAAAAACTCCATTATAGGTGAATATACCCTCAAGTCACATGCTGTACAATTGTTTTTCTCAGCATGTATTCTATACTGAAAATCCACAGCAATTTACAGTACATGTGTATGGTATTAAAACAAAATGTATCCACATGTAGCAAAAATAAATCCAGGCAGAAACTGCAGTATGACATTGCAGGTTTAACCCTTTGTAATGCATAGAGTATAATCTGCACAATAGTCACATGTAACACATGCTGATATTTTATGGATTCTCTGTAGATTGGTTGTGTTCTCCAATGGGAAAAAGGCTGCAGCTGAAGGACTTAGACTAACAGTCATTCCAAGCATCCAAACTAGATGACTGTGCAGATGATCCTATGTATAGCAACATGAGCAACACTGGTAGACAAAGCATTACTTCAAAGGGCACTGTCGGATACACAAACGTTTTGATATGTTGTAAAGCATGTATAACCAATAGGTTTTGCAATTGCTTTCATTAGAACATTTTAAGTATTTCATACTGAAAAAGCCAGTCAAACAACTGCCCCCCCCCCCCTGCCTGCTTGGACACATACTAGTCCTGCTGTGTCCATGCATCATCACCTATGTCATGGACACACTTCCTTGATTGACAGCTGTGAGTAAGGGCTCACAGCTGGAGGAAAAATCCCCCCACTGTCAGCTTGTGTCCCGCTACTGTCAGTGAGGACAAGCTGAGAGTTGTAGTTTTGCTAATGCTAGGGGAGATGTGAGCAGACAGGATACTGAGGGAGGGGGCAGAGACCTGCACAGTGAGGCCACGCCCCCTCCCTTTGAGAGGAATTCAGACTAGTGAGCTAAATTAAAAGTGTAATAAAAAAATAAATAAAGGTGCTAGACACATAAAAATTTGATGTACATGGTTAGGATTAGGCAGTAATTGATACATAAAAAATATATGTTTTTTTGTTGGATTTAAGGGTACAATTTAAGGTTCCAGTTATGTTAAAATGTAAGATCAGGAAACTTATGCAAAATTATTGAATCCTAAGGTTTAATGTTCTTTATAAAAACCTGCATGGTTTTAGATCTACCCTTCAGATTGGTAACAATGGGATTTTAATGCACTCCCTGTTATTATTGAGCCCCTAAAAACTCCTCCCCCCCATGTTGCACAGCTATTTCTCATTCTATTCATTTTAGGAGGAAGGAACAAAGCTGGGCTGTTTGCCATATATTTGTACACACATCGTTTTTTCCTCCCTTACTTCTTCAGTCAATCACAGCACAACACATCTCATACTCCTCTCTGCTATGCCACTGCACAATGAAAGATCACTGAACAGGCTTATTGTGCTATGATGATGGTTTGTACAGTATACTTTATAGATGGAATGTGGAAGGAAAAAGGTTACTGATGCACTGAGGAATCTTGAGTGGCTGTCAGCATGTCTCACCATCCTGGCAATGGCCCTACAATGGATGACACGGCCAGTTTAGCCAAAGAAGAGACATGAATGCTGAGACAATCAGCCTGCCAAATGCAGGATTTTTAGAGTGGGTGGTGTCTATCCCCTTCCCTCTTTAGCGATTTTTCATTTTTGCACTTTTGTTTTTTCCTCCTTGCCTTTAAAAATTCATAACCCTTTAAATTTTGCACATAAAAATCCATATGATGGCTTTTCTTTGCGCCACCAATTCTACTTTGTAATGACATCAGTCATGTTACCCCAAAATCTACGGCGAAAACAAAAAAAAATCATTGTGCGGCAAAATGGAAGAAAAAACTTAATTTTGTACATTTTGGGGGCTTCCGTTTCTACGCAGTACATTTTTTGGTAAAAAGGACACCTTATCTTTATTCTGTAGGTCCATACAATTAAAATTATGCCCTACTTATATAGGTTTGATTTTGTAAATCATAACTACATGCAGGAAAATTTATACATTTAAAATTGTCCTCTTCTGACACCCTCCTGTTGCGTTCTAGCTGCCAGGAAGCTTTTACTTTCACTTTAGACGCGGCGATCAACTTTGATCGCCACGTCTAAAGAGTTAATGCCGGACATCAGCCAGATGGGAGATGTCCGGCATAGCAGCCGGGACCCACCGGGTATGATGCCCGCTCACCTGCTGAGCACGCGTCATACCTCGGGAGCCACTTATTGACATTTATAAATGTCCATATGTGGCAAGGGGCTATAGTTTATGTACCTGATCATGGTTTCTGCCCTTAACCAGCATTTTGTTCCTGATTTTGACTGCTAGTGAACTGACCTTTTTCTGTTTGTTGACTATACCTTCTTCCTGCTGATTATGTACCACATCACCCTTTATATTTGACCCTTGGTTCTTCTGACTCTTTTCATGTGTTTGTACTGAGCTGCCCTTTTCATTTTGTGACTCTGTCACAAAATGATTCTTGTCTCTGATTAACCCATGGCTGCATCCCAGAAGTAGTCCAAGATGCCATAGAGATCACATAATGCGCATTTGAATGGGACCTGGTAGAACACACCACCAATAATTCACTCCGCAAGCAACCCATCTGAAAAGGTGCAGGAAGATTACAGCGCACACTTCCTGTATGACCCAAAATGAAATGCATTGCATTCCATATAGCATACTAGAATCTATAAAACTGAAAAATGAATATATGTAAGAACAGCAAGGAGAAAATTATATCATCCCATTGCATTTTGTTCCTAAATGATATACTATATACATATAGCTCATATAACTAAATATACACAATACAATTCCTATATAAATGTTATTTAAGACATTAGAGCTGTTTTTCTGGGTTAAGTAGTTATTTTTTGGTAAAGGAAATCATTTTGAAATAGTCAGGAAAAGACTCAAATAAAGGAAAGTTTAAAACAAAAGTTAAAATTTTAAGTGTTACTGTAATTTCTAAAAGCTTTTGACGTGTTGTGCAGACATGTCAAAAGTTTTGATCAGTTGGGGTCTCAGTGCTGAAACTCTTACAGATTACTATATATAGCCAGGAAAACATTGCAGAGCGCTTAACTCCTCGGCTTGGCACTCCTTTTGACTCACTGCAGAAATGGGCTCCATTATGGAACCTGTTTCCTACAGTGAGTAGAGTTGAGCGAACTCACAGTAAATTGGTTCGTAGCGAACCTCGCAGCTCGGCTGTTGATTACTTTAGTCTGCGTAAATTAGTTCAGCTTTCCAGGGGCTCTGGTTGCCTGGAAAAGTCCAGGATGACAGTCTTAGAAGTCCTAGGTATCCACCTTTTCTAGGCAACAGGAGCCCTTGGAAAGCTGAACTAATTTATGTAGACTAAAGTAATCAACAGCCGAGCTGCGAGGTTCACTACGAGTCAATATACTGTAAGTTTGCTCAATTCTAAAAGTGAGTCAGAGAAAGTGATAAGCTGGGGAGTGAAGTCCACTGTAATGAGCTTGTCCAGACTATATCTCAGGATCAGTGGGGAGTCTAATCACCAACCGATCAAAATGTTTGACATGTCTGAATTCCAATAGTTTTTTTATTAGGAATGAAAGTAATGCTTATTTTTTCTTGGATCTAATGTAGGATTAATATAATTATTTGTACATGGCCCAGCCTTTGCTTCTTGCTTGATTTCATCTGGTGAAATATGATTTAAAAAAAAATAATTAGTAATGACTATGTCTATTAGCAATGACTTAACCAAACCTGTTGAACCTAAACAAAGTTTGATTTGGCCATAACTCAACTCTTGGGAACCTGCTAAAATAGTGCAGTGTCCTAGTACCTGTACCAGTTACTAAAGTATAGAGTAATCATGTGACTGAGGCATCTCTCACCAAAATTCAAGTCAGTAACTGGGTACTGCAAGTTAAAGATGTAAAACTCTCATTTCGGTATATCATACTGCAATTGCAGCACATGCTAAGGTGTTGTAGATGTGTAAGAGTTAAAATTAGCACTTTTTACTGCCACCATTGGTGGAAGGATTGGTGGACGGATTGTAAAGGATTAGTGAAATATTGATCATATAATCATATATCATATGTTTTAAACAGACATTATTAAAATTATTATCATGAGTATTGTAAGACAAAATTCTTGCCCAATAAGACAATTATACAAGGAGAAAATGTTACCATACATATTACTATAATACTGCAACTTACCAAATTTAGTATACCAAGACCAACATCATCAATAATACAAATATACTAGGGACAAGAGCTGAGAGAATCAAAGCTGACAAACCTGAATTCATTACAAATTTCATGAAATATTCGATTTGCAATGAATGTGAATATCGCCGCAATTCTATCACACAAATTGCTTCATTAAAGTACATTTACTGCGGTCCAGGCTTTAGGGCATCTAAAATGGCAGATCCACATGTCAGTACATGGGGCAAGGAACGCTGAGAAGGCAATGCGGGAAGAGAAGTAGGCGGGATGACCCTGAACCACATGCACGATGCAGCCAATCAGCAGCCAGTCACCCCTGTGATGTCAGAGCCCTATATATTCGGCAGCCATTTTGCGGCTCGTCATATCTTTCATTACACTGCACAGAGACACACAGTGTGTGTGCTATACAGAAAAGCTTATTCCAGCAGCGTTTCATATCCTAGTCACATCCGCATTCTGGTGGACAGAGAGCAGTGTTTTTTTCATCGAAAAGGATTTTTACTGCAGCCATTAACCTCCCAGTCACTTTCTTCGGAATAGTATTACAGAGAGGGGCAGATAGCTGTGTGTTGCCTCATACATTTCAACAAGCTGCCTCAACTTCATAAACCTTAGCAGAGGAAGCAGGAATAATTTTTCAGTGCAATTCTGTGTCTTTGTTCCACAACAAATCATCTGCGGGTTATACTAGTCTGTAGACGGTATAATACCCAGAAGTCCATTCCTAAAAGTCTTTGACAGAGGGAAATTTTGTGTTTAGTACACAGCTTTTTTGTGCTGCAGCACTGTTGTGTTCTGCTGGTGTTGTGCACAAATACTTTTTTTTAACTGCACTGTACCGCATTTTACTGCCCTCATAAGTGCATACCACATACGTACATCTAAGTACTGTACTTTTTTGTACCTGTTAATCTGTTAAGGGCCTAGATACTGTTAAAGTCCAGGCAAAAGTAATCACCGGCTGGTGTTTTACTAAAATACATTTGTTACATACATATTAAGGGTACTGTACCACATTTTTCGGCCCTCATAAGTGCATACCACATACCTACATCTAAGAAGTGTACTATTCTGTACTTGTTAAAGGGGTATTCCAGGATTTTCTTTTTTGTTTGACTATGCTACAGGAGTTGTAAAGTTAGTGTAGTTCATAATATAGTGTCTGTACCTGTGTATGACGGTTTTCTCACAATTGCTCTATAATTTTCACCCTAATATTTAATTTAACAGCATACACAATGACTGTTGTCTCAGATTTTTCCCAGGTTGCAATGCGGCCGAGGCCTGACTCACAAGTCAGCTGATGACAGGGAGACTGTCTGCTTCAATGGGTGGAGTGATAGCTTGGTGGGAGAGAGATCAATCTGCAACTAATGCAACAGCTGTAGGCACCTAGTGATGAGCAGCATTGCCCATATTCGAATTTGCGATATTTTGCGAATATATAGACCAATATTCATCTATATTCGCTCATTTGTTATATTCGCATGGTCGCATATGCGAATATTCACATATTTGCGTAATCGAGGAAGAAAACTGTGAGGGGGCAGGTAACTCTACTATTGCTAGAGATGTTGTTGATAACCTCTGATAAGTGTATTTGCATCATTCTAATTGGCCCACAAGTGAAATTAAGGAATATTGGAATATTCACATATGCGAATATGCGCACATGCAAATATTCACATATGCGAATATGCGCACATGCAAATATTCACATATGCGAATATGTGCAAATGCGCATATGTAGAAAAAAGTGAATATTTGCCTTTTCGAATACATAGCAAATATATTTGCAATATTTGCGAATTTGCGCCCAACACTATGAAAACCACCCTGATTGAAAAAGACAGGTCTTCTGATGGATGCAGCTCATTTATGTTTTAATGGGTGGGGTGACTGATGTGTGGGAGGTAGGAAAATGGAATTGTGGGATTTGTAGTAAAAAAAAAAGAAAAGTCAAACAGGAAATACAACTTCACAAAAAGCTAGCCACAGTATTATGGTGATCTCACAACATAGCCATTTAGCCTCAAGACAAGTGTAGAGTCTTCCTAAGCATATCCATTCTAGAAAAATACTGTTTTAAGTGCAGTGAAGCGTATTGTACTTCCCTCATATGCGCAATAATTATGTCAGGCAGAGTAGTGCCAGCACGTGCACAGAGGAGTGGCAGAGACCTACATTCATCAGGCAAAGGCAGAGGTCGCAGCAGAGTAGGGGTGTGTGGCAGCCAGGATCACAGCGAGATGTCTCAGCTCCCAGTGTCAGCTAGAAGTCGTGTCGGGACCAGCAACCCAGCAGCCGTGATTGATTGGTTCACTCCGTCATCCACTTCATCCCAAGTGAGTTTCACTCGGTCATCCACTTCATCCCAAATGACATCCGACACCCCAGTCAACAGTCAGTTGGTTCCTCAGACTCAACCCTCAGTTGGCATGGCCCTCATGCTGCTGATGCCACCTGCAGGCTCTGTCATTGTTCTGCTCTATGGTCTCCTCATGCTAATGCTACCACCTCAAGGCTCTGTCATTGTGCTGCTCTATGGTCTCCTCTTGCTAATGCTACCACCTCCAGGCTCTGTCATTGTGCCACCATATGGTCTCCTCAGGCAGATGCTGCCACCTCCAGGCTCTTTCATTATGCTGCTCGATTGTCTCATGCTAATGCTACCACCTCCACACTCTGTCTTTGTGCAACCATATGGTCTCCTCATGCTGATGCTGCCACCTCCAGGCTCTCTAATTGTGCTGCCATGGATACTGCAAAACATAATTAAGGTGCTGGTCCCCAGTTTCAGAAATTCCTTGCATTAGGGTCACTTTCAGGACTCCTGATGCCACCACCAGGCTGTCTCATTCAGCCACTATATGGTCTCCTCATGCTTCAGCCAGCTCCAGGCTGTGCTATTCAGCCACTATATAGTATCCTCATGCTTCAGCCACCACCAGGCTGTGCCATTCAGACACTATATGGTCTCCTCATTCTTCTGCCACCTCCTGGCTGTGGCATTCAGACACTATATGGTCTCCTCATGCTTCAGCCAACTCCAGGCTGTGCCATTCAGACACTATATGGTCTCCTCATGCTTCAACCACCTCCAAGCTGTGCCATTCAGACACTACATGGTCTCCTCATGCTTCAACCAACTCCAGGATGTGCCATTCAGACACTATATGGTCTCCCTATGCTGTCATAAACTCCAGGCAGTCATTCTGCCACTACATGGTCTCCTCATACTGATGTCACCTCCAGGCTCTGTCATTGTGCTGCCATATGACATGTGACTCATAGTTAGATTTGATCCATTGTACCCACATGCCGGGGCCTGGGACACTAAAACTTGGGAATTAAAATTTAAATTTCAAAATCCTCAATTTCAATTTCAAAATCTTAAATTTCAATGGTCTCCTCATGCTTCTGCCAACTCCAGGCTGTGTAATTCAGCCAATATATGGTTTACTGATGCTGCTGGGCCTGGGTCTGGGCCTAAACATTTTTTATGGTAGCACTAGCTACCCTGAATCTTCAAATTCAATTTCAAAATTCATCTTTTAATCTTTGGGATTGTGAAGCCCTAATATCTACTCATGCTGCTGCCAGCTGCACGCTGTGTCATTCAGCCACTATATGGTCTCCTCATACTGCCAACACCTCCACACTGTGTCATTCAGCCACTATATGGTCTCCTCATGCTTCAGCCACATCCAAGCTGTGTCATCCAGCCACTATATGGTCTCCTCATGCTACCAACACCTCCAGGCTCTGTCAATGTGCCGCTCTGCGGCAGTGATTCTAAAAGCAATGCCTGTAATATGCATGTCATGCTGAAGAACAGTATTATTTCACTACCCCAGCACACTCCATAGGCGTGTTAGAACAAAGCAAAGTGTTCTATACCCCTATTGAGGCTCTCTGTAGTCCAGAAATAGCCGTTTTTAATATAGATTGAGGTGCAGCCAGAGTCACAGCGAGAGGTGTGAGCTCCCCGTCTCAGCTAGCAGTCGTGTCTCGACCAGCAACCTAGCAGCCGTGATTGATCGGTTCACTCCGTCACCCACTTCATCCCAAGTGACATCCGACACCCCCAGTCAACAGTCGGTGGGTTCATCAGACTCAACCCTCAGTTGGCATGGCCCTCATGCTGCTGCTGCCACGTCAAGGCTCTGTGATTGTGCTGCTCTATGGTCTCCTCATGCTAATGCTCATACCTCCTGGCTCTGTCATTGTGCCACCATATGGTCTCCTCATGCTGATGCTACCACCTCCAGGCTCTCTCATTGTGCTGCTCTATGGTATCTCATGCTGATGCTACCCCCTCCATGTTCTGTCATTGTGCCACCATATAGTCTCCTCATGCTGATGCTACCACCTCCAGGCACTGTTATTGGCTGCCATATGGTCTCTTCATGTTGATGCTGCCACCTCCAGGCTCTCTGATTGTGCTGCTCTATGGTCTCCTGATGCTAATTCTACCACCTCCATGCTTGTCATTGTGCCACCATATGGTCTCCTCATGCTGATGCTGCCACCTCCAAGCTCTCTAATTGTGCTGCTCTATGGTCTCCTCATGCTGATGCTGCCACCTCCAGGCTCTCTTATTGTGCTGCTCTGTGGTCTCTTCATGCTAATGCTGCAACCTTCAGGCTCTCTAATTGTGCAACTCTATGGTCTCCTCAAGCTGATGCTACCATCTCCAGGCTCTCTAAGGTGCTGGTCCCCAGTTTCAGAAATTCCTCTGCATTAGGGTCACTTTCAGGACTCCTGATGCTGCCACCTCTAGGCTGTCTCATTCAGCCATTATACTGTCTCCTCATGCTTCAGCCAACTCCATGCTGTGTCATTCAGCCAAAATATGGTTTACTGATGCTCCTGGGCCTGGGCCTAAAAGATTTTATGGTAGCACTAACTACCATGAATCTTCAATTTAAATTTCAAAATTCATCTTTTAATCTTAGGGATTGTGAAGCCCTAGTGTCTACTCATGCTGCTGCCAGCTCCAGGCTGTGTCATTCAGCAACTATATGGTCTCCTCATACTGATGCCACCTCCAACCTCTGTCATTGTACTGCCATGTGATATGTGACTCTTTGTTAGATTTGGTCCTTTGTACCCACACGCCGGAGCCTCGGACACTAAAACTTGGGAGTTAAAATTTTGATTTCAAAATCCTCAATTTCAATTTCAAAGTCTTAAATGACAGATCAGACATCTTATTCCATATCATTTGAATAGGGGATGAGATGTATTAGGGCTGAAGTACCCCTTTAAGTGTGTTTACCCTTACTTGGCAATTAGTATATTATTATAATCAGACAAAATTTCCACAACAAGGATGTCCATTACCCCCAGTAGGGAACCAATTGTGAAAAATCCCTGACCACTACTTGCCCACTATAGGGTCCATGTATGGCAGTATTATTGACTATGTTGGTGTTTACATAGTGCTTACATAACACCTGTCACTGAATAAAAAAAGCCCACATGGCTGATGTGTTATAAACAGCCGTGGGAGAATGTTTCATATGTGAAGGAGGCTGGGTGTGGTTAGGCGTGTGGCTGGGGTGTGATTTGGGGGTCTGGCTGGGCCCTTATGTTTGTGCTTTTGGGTACACACTCTAATTCAATAGGCTGTGCACACCTAAGGACTTTGCCTTAACATACAGGTGTCTTATCTCCCACTGTGTATGTGGCCAAAAAACATGCTTAGAGAAAACAAGTATTATAACTGCAATATTTTCAAAATGTACTACATACACTGAATGTTGTATTTTGTAAATATAATTAATATTATTCCACAAGGAAACAGTAATTGTCTTGTTTAACAATAAAAAATGCTATTAGGTAACATGGGTAGATTAGTGATTTATTCTTGATCCCCAGTTGCTAGTTCAATCAAACACAAATATTTAAATAAAAGAATTTCCCTTACAGACAAAGACACCACAATACTTTGAAATATAATATAATGTTGTGTTTGAGGTTTGGATCCAAAGGCAATAAAAGATGTCTTTAAAAAAAAAGTATAGCCTATCAATATTAAGATAAGAAAACTGCAGAATGCAAAAGGGAAATATGTTTTCTATTCTCAAAGAAGCTAATTTAATGTTGTGGTGTAATAAATCAACACAGTGTATGTCAGCTCAATTCAGATAAGTTCCTGGGTTGTGTTAACTCTACTTTTTCCAGTTCTGCATTGTTAGGTGTTATGTGCAAACTAGATTGCTTAAGCACAGAACAAGATGTGGTGCTAGCCGTATAGTCAATACCAGTGAAAAAGTTTAGAAGTGCTGTAGTTTCCATGTAGCAGATTGACACCTTACCGTTTACTATGCAATACAACTATAGTACTGTCCAAGGTGCTGAAACACACTCCACATACTGTAATATGACAAAAAATATGAGGAATCTACGCATGTTACTGTATTGTAAAGTATATTACTCAATTGTAAAGTAGAAGTATAATCCTTTGGGGTTGTCCTTTAAAGTGTTAATGTTGCCGGTGCTAGAATGCTTATGGGCAGTTTCATTGCAATAGTGACTGTATAGATTCCCGATACACCCAAGTAAGTTCTTGTATTTTCTGTACATGAATCCACAAATGGGCAGCACTGTCTTCATAAAAGTCAACATTTTCAATAGGGTTACATGTGAAAGAGTTGTTTGCCTAAAAAACAAAAAACTATGCACATGCTTTATCATCCTTATTGTTGTTTTTTTTTTTTCTTATTATTGTTAATATTAATAATAATTATACTCACAGTAGATATCAAAAGTTTGGGCACCCCAGGTAAAAAATCGTATTAATGTGCATAAAGAAGCCAAGGAAAGATGGAAACATCTCCAATAGGCATCAAATTACAGATTAGACATTCTTATAATATGTCAACAAAAGTTAGATTTTATTTCCATCATTTAAACTTACAAAATAACAGAAAACAAAAAAATGGCATCTGCAAAAGTTTGGGCACCTTGCAGAGTTAATATCTTGTACTGCCCCCTTTGGCAAGCATCACAGCTTGTAAACTCTTTTTGTAGCCAGCCAAGAGTCTTTCAATTCTTGTTTGAGGTATCTTTGCCCATTCTTAATGTTGGGGCAAGGTCAGATGAGTCTGGGCATTTAAAACCTTTGAGATTGACATCACCTGGTCTTCCCAGATGATGATTTAGAATAATCCATGACACTGGCAGGTCTCAGCTTTGCAAAGGGGGCAGTGCATGCTATAAATTCTGCAGGGTGCCCATACTTTTGCAGACACCATTTTTTTGTTTTCTGTTATTTTGAAAGTGTAAATGATGGAAATAAAATCTAACTTTTGTTGACATATTATAAGAATGTCTAATCTGTAATTTGATGCCTTTTGGAGATTTTTCCATCTTTCCTTGGCTTCTTTATGCACATTAATACAAATTTTTACCTGGGGTGCCCAAACTTTTGATCCCCACTGTAGTAGTAATAGTAGTGGTAGTAAACAGAATGTTGTTAGAGCCAAACCTTAGAGACCATTTATGATGCTTGCTTTCACTCTGGATTTATATCTCAACCCGTTGCAATGAGGCTCAATAATTACAGCTGGGACTATTGATATTGGCATTATTCATATCCAAGTAATATATCCTGTGTCTATTATCAATCAAGAATATATCATATTAATACCTTGAACTATTGTTACACCCAATATTTTTTCTCATAGAAAGCACATGATGGGTAAAGTCTTTGACTTACTTACTATGTGCCTGTCCGTCTGTCTATCCATTTTGCTTTTTACATGATAGTGTTATCCCAATACTATTCAGCATTTTACATTGATGTGTAAATGTCCCCAATTGCTCCACTGAATGTTACATAATATGCTGAACTGCAAAATAAAACCAACAATCGAAAAAACTGAAAGAAAGAAAGTTCTAGTGCAAAGCCTCACAAAAATTACCACTTTAGCTTATAGTTCACAAAAGTTCAAAAAGCTGAAGGCCCATTAAGGTAAACAGCAATCAATAAAAAAAACACATGAATTAAAACTAATAGGTAAAGCACTCAGCCTGTTACACCTCCGAGAGTCATATAGTTCATTGTGCACTTTAGGTAATTTATCACCAAAAAGACAGCTTTGTCATTTGTTTTCTTTACTTCCACCACCCTTTTAGCTTTTGTGATGGACGTGTCAGTTCCCAAATGCAATCATTGCTTTACCATATTAGGCTGAAATGACCAATCCAATGAATACTCTTCTCACGGGGTAACACTGTTTATTAAAAGGATATGACACTATTATTTAGGATTTAAAAAAACATGGCTGTTGTCTATGTGGTGTTACAACTTTACTTCATTCACTTATGTGGAAGTGAGCTGCAATTCCACACGCAAAAAATGAATAAATAAAACTTATCACAAGAGTGGCACTGTTTCTAGAAAAAAAAAATAATAAAAAGCTGCTATTTAATTTTAGCCCTGGATAGCCCTTTTAACACATTGCACTTTTTACAAAACAACATAGAGACAAGCATATCACATGGTTCTCTTTAACCCCTTAACGTCATCGGACGTAAATGTACGTCACTGTGTGGTGGTACTTTACGCACCATGACATACATTTACATCATGCACGGCAGGTCCCGGCTGCTATCAACACTATATTATGACCCCTTTGACATTTTTTACATTTTTAATTACAGAGCTGTATGATGGCTACATTTTTGTGCAGAAAAATAAACATTTATTGTTCCATAACCTGGTAGTTTTTTGGTATTAATGGGAATTTTTAACCACATTTTATTAAATATTTTCTAGGATGTTTTGTGGCACAAAAGGAGAGATTTATCAAAAACTGTGCAGAGGACGAGTGGTGCAGTTGCCCATGGCAACCAATCAGATTTCTTCTTTTATTGGACCTGTGAAAAATGAAATAAGCAATCTGATTGGTTGCCACTGCACCACTCTTCCTCTACACAGGTTTTGATAAATCTCCCCCAAAATGAATATTTTTTTGCATTTTGTATTAGTTTTTTTTGCTTATGCCATTTACCACATGGGATTAATATAATATTTTAATAGTTCAAACTGTTCTATCCGCATCAATGTGAAATATGTTTATTTTTTTACACTTTTTTTTAGTCCCCCCAAGGAGACATTTATAAGCAATCACGAGATTGCTTTTACAGTTTACTGCCATACTACTGTATCCATCAATAATATGATCCATCAGACCAGAAATCAATTCACACATACAGGGTTAAAGAACATATTGCATTTTGTATGTTTATCTAAAAAGACACAACACCATTTTATTTCCTGTTTTCTACAAATAGTATTGGATGATATAGAATGATTGAAATTTCACCCTACAGATTGTGAATAGTAAGGCTATGTTCCAACTATGGAACTTCTGTCTGAAATTCCTCTTAGGAAATTGTCGGAAATTCTGGTGCAGCAGAATCCCAATGCTGTCAATGGGTGCACACTATGGAATTTCCATGGCGGATGTTCCGTTGCTGAAATTCCGAGCCCAAAAGAATGAGCTCCCTTAGACTGGGTTATGTCTGGTATCTGGCATAGGTGAACCCTACATCCCGATGCAACTAATGCCACAACTGATGATAACATGACATCAGTTGTATGGCATCCGGCGTCCATTTTTCTGGATGGCTGACAGAGGAACACAGCAAGCCGGTGTCCAACTATGCGGCGTCAAAATTGAGATGCTGTATGATTGTGAATACACTTTTAGGCCTTGTGCACAAAGATCAATAGAAGTCAGATCCCAGGTGGAATTCACACTGAATTATGGGAGGAATATGCATGAAAATCAGAGTGGACCTGTCTGAAATCACTGTGTGAATATATCCTGTATGATTGTCCCCACACCTATCTCTGTACAGCTCCAGTGGAAACAGGAGAAGATGTTGGAACCTTTCTTCATGTCATCACCCCTTTTTCTAATCAGAGAGTTATTGTGCATTCAGTCACATTGGGGGTCATTTGTATCACCCCTTACGTCTAATCAGACCATAATTGTTAAAAGTTCGGACCTTTGGACAGCAGAGAATTTTTATCTAATCAGTTCTGGAGGAAATGTGTCTATCTAAATGTAAATATGTGACACACACTATATGATCCTTGCTCATCTTATATTTTTATGATGTATTGTATGTTTTATGCTCTGTTTGGGTCAATGTCTAGTCATCTGCATTCATTTTTATTCATTGTTTTACAAAATGTTATGCTTTAATGCAAGATTGTATGAAGGTGTTCCTGAGTGAAAAGTGCTGGGTGGCATTTTCACTATCTACCATGTGTTCTCTTTTACAAAAAAATCTGGGCATGGGTATAATTGTCCAGATTTACCAATCTGTTGACGAACAATGCAAACTGCAGAGAGACAGATTTTAAATTTGCCAAAGATCATCAAGGTATCTAAGACTAATTGATGAATCAGAATGGTTTATGAATTAAAAAAGCCATGCCCCTTTCATGGGAAGACACGCTCCTTTTTATACAAAGGACATGCCCCTTTGAGGAAAAGTGTCAAAAAGTGTGACAAATGCATAAAAGTCTTAGGCTATGTTTACATGGGCAATGTCCACACAGAAAATTTCCATGCGGACATTGCCACAACAGCAGAACATGCCGACACTAGGACCTCTCAGAAATGCACCAATAGATGGCAATTCATCTCCGTGCAAACTCTGTAGAAAGAATAGACATGTCTATTCTTTCTGCAAACTCCAGAATCGAGATTTCCGCAGCAGAAACATCTGTTGCGGACATTCCACCATGTGCACAGTGCAACACAATCTCATTGATGGGAATTTCTGTGCAGAATTCTGCATCGAAAATTCCCTCATGTGTACATAGCCTTAGGCTGGAATTACACTATGGAATCTCTGTCCAGAAAAATTCTAGCTGGAGATTACAGTCAGTAGCATTGACAGCAAATGTGCTAGAATGTCGGTTTACGTTGTGCCAAAAAAACTGACTAACATGACTTAAGCCACATTTATCATGAGTTTTAAACACTTTTCAGACACTTTTCCAAGATTCCTGAAAAAGGGGCATGGCTTAAGATTTGACACTCAAAAAATGTGCCAAAATTCCCATGCAAGGTTCAGATGCAGTATGGGGGAGATTTATCAAAAACTGTGCAGAGGAAGAGTGGTGCAGTTGCCCATGCCAACCAATCAGATTTCTTCTTTCATTTTTAAAGAGACCTGCCAAAAATGATATAAGCAATGTGATTGGTTGCCATGGGCAACTGCACCACTCTTCCTCTACACAGATTTTGATATATCTCCCCCTATAAACCTACTACTAACCTGTGCATACTAAACAGTCTAAAAATATGACCGATTTATGAAAACAGCATCAGCCACTGTAAAAAAAAAATCTGGCATAGACCATCTACTGTAGTTTATACTGTCTAAGTTTGGTAAATCTGGACCATATGACAACCAAATTGCCATCACATGTTTTTCCACAAATAGTCTAAAATTTACTGCTGTCTATTCACTGTGTGTCCTAAAAAATAGAATTATCTCTGTAGGTTCTAAAATATAAAACTGCAGAGCCACTAATTCTGATGTATGTCTGGCTGATACCAGATAGCACAAGACTCAAAGGTATTGTGCTTTCCATAAGTGGGGCTACTACATTTTGAAATGAATGCATTTTATGACCAGCACCTAAGGGAGTCTATCATATTATGTTGGTTATTATAAGCTTACAATCTGATAGATGGCTGATACCAGATAGCAATAGAGAGGGTATTATGAATCTTTTTATATGTAAATATTATTATATGAGTGTTAGGGATGGACACTGCCACTGGCAGCCTAGCTTAATGGTTACTTAATTGTCCTATTATATTTACATATAAAACATTCTGCAGAAAGTGCAAAGAGCCTTCTCTATTGCTAGCTGGTATCAGCCAGCTATCAGATTGCAAGCTTCTGACTTAGGTACCAACATAATATGGTAGACTCCCTCAGGTGCTGGTCATAAAGTAGATGAATTATCTCCAAATATATTAGCTGCACCTTTAGATTGTAGAAAACATCTTTTTCAGTTTTTTTTTTCCGTTGGTATCAGTCAGCTATACAACAGAATTAGTTGCTCTGGAATCTATATATTGGGGACTAAAGAGGCAACTCTCTTCCCATTTTAGAACATAGATTCAATACACGGCAGTAGATTTTTAGACTATTTATGAAGTTTTGAAATATCTGAAAATAAACATTTAGATAACATTTATACCACCAAATAAAAGCAATGTTTCAAACACACACATCCCCCCCCCGACCTTTTTCTCCTTTCTCTTTCTCTATGGTATGAGAGGAATACATTGTTACACTAAATGTGCCTTCTACTTTTATTAAATGATTTGGTGGATTAAATGTGAAATATGGTGTCAGCTACAAAGATGCAATGTGTTGGTGTAAACTACATAAGGTTCCAGATGATAGCAAGCAATAGCATTTAGCAGCAAACTTTAGCTCTCTGATGAAAAATATCACTGCATTTACCAGCGAATTAAATAAAATACTATAGGAGACGTTTACCGGGGTTAACCTATTGAGTGCTAGAGTGTCCCCAGGAGCCTATTACAATGCAAGCAGTGACACCCATCAAGGAAGGGGTTAAATGGTTGAGATAGGAAGACAGCCAACTAGGGGAAGCATTTCCCATCCTTGTGATAAACATTGCACTACATTAAACTACGATCACGAGTGAAACTTGCTAATATCCAGCAGAAGTGGCATACTGGAGCCAAGTAAGTACTATCTGTGTGATGGCACAAAGGGTTTCCAGTGTGAGGAGTCTAGCTGGGGAAGCAATGCACTCTTCCCATGAATAAAGGCACGCAGCTTTTCAGCACGGGGATATCAGATCAGTTGCTTAATACAAATTGGGAAAGGCTTTCTGGCTGGCAGCCTTAAAAAGAGAGGAGCTATCTCAATTTCTCTCACTTAATCTTGGCTGCACGTCAGGAGCTGTGCAGCAGTGCAGCAGAAAGGGAAAGCAGCAGACCCTCTTTACCAGCACACAGACTTCCCCTATGCTACCATAGCTCAGCGATTTTTCCGAGCTGGATTATCTATTGATTGCCTTCCCTCCCCCTTCATCCCTTCCAGGCTCACCGGGATGTACATATGCGTTTGGATTTCTCAAGGATTCTCCCCCCTCTAACATGGATGTCCCACCATTCCTTGCAGTTGAAGGTTGCTCCTTGGTGCAGTGAATGAAGAACATGCAGGGATTGCTAATGGGTTTTGGAAGCGGATCCTCCTCGCTCATGTTGTCTCTGTGACCATGCCGTGATCGTGTCTGAGGGCCATCAGTCTATGTCCTCTCATTCTTCTTACCCTACCGGGGAACCTGACACTCTATAGGGGGAAGGAACCGTGCGGATGTACAGTGGAACCATGAAGATTATGTGCCCTCTTCTAACTCATTCATTCTTCAGGTGCACCCTAAGATTAGCCGCTTGCTTGCTTTGGATTGGGTATACTCAAGGGACCACACATGTTCTACGGTTTGGTAAGATTGCCTTTTACTTTGCTATGTTGTGGTTGCAGTGAGCACAGAGAAAACAATACACAGATGTCTGCTAGGTGGGATCATTGCAGCCAGGTCTTTCCCGTTCACAATGAAAACACACTAATCTATCTCTGGTGTCTGCAGAAATGGATTATTGTCACTGCAGTCGAATGAATGGAACACTGACAGCTCTGTGATAATGAGGGATAGAATGTGAATGTGTCATTGTGGCTTAAGCAGGATTCATTTAGGAGGCTCTAATCGCTGCATATTGTTCTATGTTAGTAATTCACTCTTGTGGGAAGTGTGGAGTAAAGGAGAAAAGCTAGACAACAGTCTCGTAAATACATCAAAAGATTTTTTCTCTAGCCCCTTTAAGCCCCTAACTAGTCCGATTAGACATTTATTGGGAGCAGGCTCCCTCCACAAGCCAATGAATGCCTTTAAAAGCTCTGAGAGTAAGTAACTCTTTCACTGAGCGAGACATGTGGGTAGAAGCAAACAAAAAAAGTAAAATCTAGTGGGGATAGGTAACATTTCCTGGACATGATCCATCATGGGTGGTAAAGTACTATCAACAGTTGTAGCTATAGATGCATCTCTGATCTTCAGGACAATAAAACAGGAAGAGTAGATAAACTTTGTCCAACTGGATTTAGAGCAAACAGGTGATAAACTGCCAGCAGAACAGGGCAGACATCTCAAGAGAAGTCCCTCAGATAACCTGCTCCTTAATACATGTGAAGGCTGGACATCACTTATTCCTTCAGTCTGTGACTATGAAGGAGAGCTATATGTTTATTAGAATGGTGTTTACTGATAGCTACAATGAGATGGGTAGCTGACAAAAAGATTCATCAGCCTGATAAATACAATTTCATGGTGTTGAATCCAAAGTGTGACTTGTTTCTACCGCCATCTGGTTCTAAGGTGATGCTTGAGGCACGTTGCTAATAGCAACCATCTCTAGGAATGCTTGTTTCTTTGGAAGCAGAAACTCGTTCATATATCACTGCATGAATTGCTTTGCACGTTGCAGAAAGAACGGGTGTATTACAATAGGAGCCATGCTCCAGCATATAATGATGATACAAAGACATGCAGTACAATTCCTTCCATGCCAATGCCACTCATGCATTCAATCAATCAATCTCATGTTGAAGTATAGAAGTCTCCTCTCAACTCCTCAACACCCAAAGGTGCAGCTCTACCTATTAGGAAGTATAAAAGAAAAGAATACATCATTTATCCTCCATAGATTCCATAGAACATTCTCCTCTGACAGGAACAACAACAAGTAGTATTCAATTGTAAAGTCACGATGACAGTAAGACAAAAGGGTGTATTATCACCCACACCCATAACATGCAGGGATGGCCGGGGGGTGAAATGCTGAATGGATGCTGGTGGTAGTGATGTGAACCTTGCCTACCATCACACCAGGGAACATTATTTTCTGATAGAACTGCTTAGAGGAGATTTCCCTTCAACATTGCCATGCATCTTGACCATGACAGATGGTTTGCGGATGTGACTCAGTCATCCCGGTACCATGTTTTCCCACATCAGAGCCCTTTTTGGAGAACAAAAGACTATTCACTGCATTCAAGCTTTTTTTCTTTTTTTTTTTCTTTTACAGAACATTTAACAATATTAATAACAATAGTAATGCTCAGTCCTGTGTTGCCTTCTGCTTGGCTGAGGTCAAGAGTTGTCTGAAGAGAGTCTTCAAAGGACAACTAGCCACTGATTTTCTGCCTCAACCTGCAGCACTATGGCAACAGGCGAGTCCTTAAACAATTGCTTGGCTTTCAGCAGCTCATGTGAAAGACTCTGTACTGCTGTAGCCTGCACATAATGGATGGCTGCTGGCTTTAAAAGTCAGATTTGCATGCATTCCTATATATATATATATATATATATATATATATATATATATATATATATGTTTATTGCATAAACACACACTTTCTACTTGCAAAATTACACAGGTGTGTTGGAGTATGCCCTGAAGCTCCTCTGATATACTATTAAAACATTCAGCGGTTCTACACTATTTGATATACCACTTCAGAAAAATAACAAAATGCTGACTTACAATAATAGTCTCCTTGATTCTTTACACTAACTATATATTTACCATAGATGCTCTTTATTTTTCACAAGCTAAGACGCAGCCCACTGAAAAGCAGAAGTCAGTGCTAGCTAACAAGCTAATCCATTCCAGATGCTTTATTTCCCCCCCATATGCTATTAGTCATAGATTCAGTACTTTGCCGTGCTTGCCTGTTTGCAGCGTGGTGTCACCAGTGCATGGGAGCCAAGAAAATCATAAAATGTTATTCTCATAAGGCAGTAATATCACTGACACTGGTTCTAGCGCTTGGTATTTTTTCACCCATCACCAATGATAAGACTGGTGGGATATTATTGCCAATTATAAAGCATGATGGTTGTAATAATGTACAATCATCTGTCAAAAATATGCTGGTATTAAAAAAACAAAAAGCAAAAAAACAACAGCTCATTGACTTAGTGTTTTATATGCGAAGTTTGAGAGTTTATCTGTCTATCTCATATCTATTTATCTATCTATCCATCCATGTATCTAATAATCTCAAAGTGATATTACTGTTAAAATATAGAATATACAGCCGGCCTTGCTTTAAAGAAGGATGTGAAAAGAAGTCAGTGAAAGCTGAGACAAGACATAAGTTGTTTATGTCACTCTATGATCATTGTATTACTATAAAATCCACCATTACCAAGTCCTAATTTGTAGCTGTCATTTTTCCTAATGGTTAATAATACAGCTATGCAAGGACCAATACAACAATAACATATCTGCCTTGCAGTGTTACTATACAATAATGTTCTTGACAGATAGTTATTGCGGGTTACGCTGCTTGTGTACTGAATGCCGACTTTTATGCAGTGTTATGTTGCCAATTGTTCACTCCTTCAGAATTAAACCCCCCATAGTACTGACAGGATATTAAGGAATACTGCATAATTTATTTAAATGTCTTGTACATTAATCCATTTATTTATTTATTTTACCTTTTGTGTACCTATGCCTTCCAGAAAACTTTGCATTAAATGTAACATCTATCTATCTCTCTATCTATTGTTCAGTCATGCATGGAATTCAGTCATCTCAGTCTTCTCATAAAGCTAATGTCCATCAATGCATCAAGGTTATATCAGCTAGGGCATCACCGATAATGAACCAAAGGGACAATTCATGTTCATCATCATCTCAAGAACTTTCAAGCACAAGAAAAACCTTGGGAGGAACGTGAGGTTGAATACCCCTTGAAGGGAAGAGTTGAGGAGCATTTTTATTGACTGGTCCAGATTAAACACTAGAGAGAAAGATTTCAATTTGATAACGTCACATCCCTTCTTGTTTTTCTTTGCTTTTTCTATTGACAATTTTTTTAAGGTAATTAAATTGGCTGATTGAAGTCACAGTGGTCATGGGGCGATAAAGACTATTTGGATTTAATAGAATTTAAAAACAACAGTGAACAGCATACATGTCTTACAGACCAAGAATCTTAATGGCCCATTCAGGTGCTGACTAAATAGAACAAGCTGGACAAGTTTAATTGAAAGGGCAAACTGGATTAGTTGTATACAATCTTTATAGCTGCAGATAGGGGAATTAAAATTATTATCCCTTTAAAAGACTCATTATTACATTATCAAGATTTAATGTGGGTTAAGTAAGCTTCTTTCAGCTCAGAGTTTCTAGAACAGAAGGGATTTAATAACAACAACTAAGGAACAATGATACAAAAGAATCAGGTAGCATTAGTGTAACTCAATTAAGTGTTCCCTCATTCTGTAAAAGCAGTTGTTACAGCGGAGGGCCAATGAAAGAGACAGACCAAAGGCTTTATGCTAATATGCTTTATTGTCCATTAATTGTCATTATCCTAAGACCTACACTTTCTAGATTTGCTAGCCGTACAGAAGATATCTTGAATGGGGCTTTTTATTCCTTCTTCAGGATTTTGATTCTTTTACATCACATATCTATAGTAAATTGTTCCTTTCTTCTAAGAGTGGTACTATCAGCGTCTATCACACATTGAGCCTAAGACATAGTGACATTCATGTCTGCTGGATTAACACTATGTGTATTCTATGTCTTCTCCACTAAGGCTGGACCTTAAGTTCCTATTGTACAATCTCTTTGTAAAATCAGTGCCATGTTACAAATTATATATATGTATTATTTCAATGGGAAGACTGTCGGCAGATTTGATATTTATTAAAGCCTATATTATATTATGATTTTAATCTACTTTTCTTTGTTCATTTTGTGAGCTTGGTATGTTGTGAGATTAGCTGTGTATTTAATTCTTTTTAATTTACTGCAGTGTTATAGGGTCATGTCCAATGGTGACTAGATTTTACATTGCTGTGGTATCCTGGAAAATTGCTATTTATTATTATTATTTTTTTTAAATAAATAATATAAAGAAATACTGTATGACACTAGCACACTGTTATCACAACGAAGGATATTAGATATGTTCATGAACAATGCTCTGTGTTCGTGTATGTCCATATATATATATATATATATATATATATATATACAAATATATATGTATATATATATATGTGTGTGTGTGTGTGTTGTAAATGTATCTTCTCTTGCAGAAACCATTTTTAAATTGTAACGTTCATAGATGTTATTTTCTGATACAGCACTCAATGGTCAGGTTGTGCAGTCTTTGCCGCCATTAAAATTCATTGCAGCTAGTTATAATAATTTACTTTTATGGAAATGTTAGTTCAAATGGATCATGCTTCCAGTGGTGTTTCCATCTCTAAGGGTGAGGTTGCCATGTGATGTCACCTACTTGCCATTTACAAAAAGGAGTCAAAAGTTTAATGTGAAAACTGTACGATGATGAGAAGTAAAAGCCAAGCTGCATGGCGTCTGGCAGGAAAGTCACCAGAGAATCTTAAAACCCATATTACCCAGTGGGACCAATGGCTGTCCCATCCATCACTCCAGTTTTTGAACACTGGTTTCTTTCAGGTTAATGAATAAACATAGCTCATTTTGGTGAATAATACACAATCGAATGGAAATCAGCAATTAAAGTGGACTTTCTGTCTGCTGGTTAGTGGGTGATAGGTGCTGCAATCTGTTAAGCATGTTGACTACAGTATAGTAGGACTATAAATCTAATGACTGGTCTCTTATCACCCTAAAGTGTTCACTCTCAGTCGTACAACCCCTTTTCTCATTACTTAGGGGAAAACCTCTGGGAGTAGTCTGGTGTCAGAATACTATCTTGCTTCATTACTTAAACAGACCTTTTGGGGCTATTAGCTAGATTTTACTTTCAGCTCATAGTTATGACCTATAAATAACGAGCAAGTGGCAAAATGGAAATAGGAAATGACAAGTAGGAATGTATTGTCTGTTACTAAGGCTTCTATGGCTAACATGCATGCCTGTGTTGCCTGATAATATTGATACAATTGAGACCTTTAATTCCATAATAAGCAATTTGGATTGACAGTAAATACCAATGTTTGAACTTAAAAAAAAAAAAAGATCAGAAGAAATTAGCTTTATTTCCATCCAAATGAACATTTCTAAAAAGAAGTTGTCCCAACTCCTTGTAAGAAAAAAGGTGTATCTGGGATCAACACAGCACCTAAGGATCATCCTCTCTAAACTCAATGATCACATTCACTCATCATGGGGAGCTGTGTACTATCACTGGTTACACTTGGAGTGGTTGCTCAAGTGAGGTCTATATATATATATATTACTACATATAAAGTATGAATGAATGGGTAACCGCATAATTTATGTTTGCATTGGGTCTGCAATAGTAGGTGCTACTCTTTTCAGCGATTTTTAACTCTGGCTAATATGACATCTATTTGTCCTATAGAATCATATGGCTCATAGAAAGTCCAGATAGGATAACCACAATGCCTAACTACTATTTTACATATTTTTTTTATAAATTCCATAATAAATACTTGTGCATTTACTTGTTTAATATCTTGACTTAATAGATCAGTGAAATATACAGTATGATGTCATAACTTTAATGGGACAGTAAAGCTGTAACAGTCCCACACTGGACATGTAGTTTGGCACTAGCTAAACAGGGATGAGAAGTTTAAGGGATCCTTGGGTTTTCAAACTTAATCTCTGCAAGGAGTTATGAACTGTGCTGCAGGGTGATCCCCAGGTTGCAGTCTTCAGAATAATCATATATTGCTGACAAGAGTGCACAGGGAGTAGTATGATGCTCAGGAAGCTAGCCAAGGGTTATCACAAGGAGAATGGAGAAGATAGGTCTAGCTGGAAGATGAAGTGAGTCAAGGATCAAAGCCTAGAGTAAAACAACTGGTACCAGGCAAACAATCAATAAGTAAAGGTAGGAGCACTATCTTAACAAGGCCAAGTTCAGAAAAGGGTTTAGTCAGGAATCAGAATCTGAAATACAGACACAAATAATTAAAATAAATAAAAACCAGGAATGGGAATAAACCACAATTAGCAGGCAAGTCATGGAAGGACAGGACAATTTACCTTTAAATAGGCCATTAGGCACCATGCAGCAAGGACAGAATTGTCTCCATGTGATCCAGCCGGTCAGCAGAATATAGAAACAAGAGCAGAAAAAAGGGAAGTATCTTGTACTTTACAACAGGAGTGCAACTGAGCCCATTAAGCAGGAACCTACACTGTATCAGGTGAGGTCAGCGAGAAAAGCAATTTAGGAAATAGATTGTATGCCCAAATTACTGATACTTAAAAAATCATTATCATTATATCACTCCCCTGTTGATCCTATGTCCTGTCCTGCTATGTTACGTTTTTTGTAACCTTTTTTTTTCTATAAAAGATAACTAAATTTACTTGCATACTGATCTACCTATCCCAGAAAGTTGCTATGGTAGGGGACTGTGTATGTTGGGTATATGTATTCACTTCTCCCTTTGCATCCACTGTGCACTTTATACATATAACAATATACAGGCATGTCTAGTTGCCAGTTATGTGAGCCATCTCTTTTGAAAGTAATTTTGACCACAGTTTTAGCTTCTTATGTTTCATGCTGTTGTGCATTTGAAACCTTAAATTTCTTTCTTAAAAGATGAAGATTCGACTTGCCTTGCCACACAAATTTATATTCATTATGTTAACTGCTCCGGTGATTATGGTAAACAATAGCAATCGACTAAAAAATCTAACTAAATTGTTCACCATTTCCCCCTGAGATCCTTTAGGCAGAAGATTTCTAATTCTACTAATTATTGTTGTACATTATTAGCCATTTCAGGCAGCCAGAGGCTGATGGCAGTGTCAATAAATGGGTTTAATATTGGACAATGACGGCTCATTTGAGGAGGTGTAGACTGAGGAGGCATAGAAAAGAAATGAAAACATCAGGGCACCAGAGGCATACTGATATAGAAAGCTGACGTTTTTCAAACTGGTCACAGGTCCTTCTTAAAGGGATTATCCAGGAATAAAAAAACAGAGATCATTTCTTTCAAAAATAGCTCCACGTCTGTCCCCAGATAGGGTGGGGTATTGTTAAGGTTGGCTTCTGGTTACACCTTAAAATGTGAGTGACTGCCGTTGTATACTGCTGAGTGTCGACTAAAAGAAATAGACACCAGACAAAAAGTAGGTATAATCTCCTTCTCAGCATACTGGCTAAGGAGCTGTCCCAAGGAGTTCGGTTTATTATACGAAAGTAAATTGGTTTTTACTGTTGACAAAAAGGGGAGGTTAGTTATCATGTCAAAATCATCATGTTATATTTTGATTGGTTATTTGAGTATTGCATCTGTACATATTAGCATTGTAAACATTCATTTGTTTCTTCACCATAGGTCACTTATGTTGCCATCTCCCCATTCTACCAGAAAATTCCAGATGTATCTGTCCTTCTGCACAGTCTATC
The DNA here is from genome assembly GCF_029499605.1 of Hyla sarda. Lineage (NCBI taxonomy): Eukaryota > Metazoa > Chordata > Amphibia > Anura > Hylidae > Hyla > Hyla sarda. The sequence goes on from NC_079191.1 coordinate 230,151,562, forward strand.
TTTCTTCAGATGTTTTGTCTCTTACTTCCAACTTCTTCTTTATCTTGCTTCTTTTGGCCTCTTCACAAGGTCTTCATCTTAGTTACAAGCAAATAGCAAGCTGATATATCGGTTAAGGGAAACAAATATCTTTCTGCAGCATTAGCAATGGCATATTAGTATTAATATATTGATCAACAATCAGAATCATTATAATCAATCTCAACAGTATTACAATTTGGCTCGATTCACTTGAATGGAACTGAGCTGCTGAACCACACCCAACCTGGAGATAGACGGGGAATGTTTTTTTTTATAAAGAAGCTGGCTCTGATTTATATTCCTAGATAACCCATTTAAGGTTGAGTTCATTCATGTTTTAACCTTTGTTTTCCCATGAAGCATGCTCTAGGTATGCACTTCATGCACTTTCAGCCATTTTATACATTTTTCTCCAATCCATTTTTTTTCTTTTTAGGAAAAATATATGTAAACATGTGCACAGTTTTGGTCTGTTGCACAGTTTTTCCCATTACAAATTCTACAAATTATGCATCACTTGATCTATAAAACACACATAAGGGGAATTTACCAATGATATATGCCTGCTTCCAACCATAGAAAAGTCAATCATTTTGTGCAACCTCCAATTTAAGCAAAAATGTGAGACTTCATGCCAACTGTCCATGCTGCCTTGCAAAAGGTTAGTTGGGCTTAGCAAAAAGGTGGAGGGCCCTCATGTGCCAGCCACATGTGCTATAATTTACACCACTAACCAAAGTAAATTATTGATCAAATCTACGCTAGTTTAGAGCTGGCATAGATTTCTAAGGCTTCCAATAAAATCTGGCTATGCAACAAAAACTAGCCCTACATAGAGTGTATACTGTGTTCAAAAAGTATTCCTTATTGTGTAGAAGTTAATCAGATTGCCTATTGCTTTAAAGTGACCGTCATAAAAAAAAACTTTTAAGATTTCATATAACATTTCAAAAGTTTTTAATTGGTCAGGGTCTCAGTGCCCAGACCCCCACAATCAGAACAACTAGCTGGGATTAGCGTGCTATAGTACAGTCCACTACCCAGTTTGCAGTGATCTATTGGGCTACAGGATAGAGACTGCTGTGGGCAGGAGAGTGCAGTATGCAGCCTTTTCTGTCTCACTGCAGCAAACCAGGCTCCATCCAGTCTATAGAATCCCTGACTGAGAAAAAATGTTGACATGTCTTTTCTATTATATATTTACATAGTTACATAGTTAGTACGGTTGAAAAAAGACATACGTCCATCAAGTTCAACCAAGGAATTGAAGGGTAGGGGTGTGGCGCGATATTGGGAAAGGGATGGGATTTTATATTTCTTCATAAGCATTAATGTTATTTTGTTCCAGGAATGTATCTAACCCTGTTTTAAAGCTGTTACATTTCCCTGCTGTGACCAGTTCCTGAGGTAGACTGTTCCATAAGTTCACAGTTCTGATGGTAAAGAAGGCGTGTCGCCCCTTGAGACTAAACTTTTTCTTCTCCAGACGGAGGGAGTGCCCCCTCGTCCGTTGGGGGTTTAACCTGGAACAGTTTTTCTCCATATTTTTTGTATGGGCCATTAATATACTTATATACATTTATCATATCCCCCCTTAAACGTCTCTTCTCAAGACTAAACAATTGTAACTTCTTTAATCGCTCCTCATAGCTAAGATGTTCCATGCCCCATATTAGTTTAGTCACGCGTCTCTGCACCCTTTCCAGCTCCACAGTGTCCCTTTTATGGACTGGTGCCCAAAACTGAACAGCATATTCCAGGTGAGGCCATACCAATGCTTTATAAAGGGGGAGTATTATGTCCCTGTCCCTCGAGTCCATGCCTCTTTTTATACATGACAATATCCTGCCGGCCTTGGAAGCAGCAGCCTGACATTGCATGCTATTCTGTAGTCTGTGATCTACAAGTACACCCAGATCCTTCTCTAGCAGTGACTCTGCCAGTTTAATCCCCCCCTAAGACATACGACGCATGCATGTTATTAGTACCCAGATGCATAACTTTACATTTATCCACATTGAACCTCATTTTCCAAGTGGATGCCCAGACACTTAGTCTATCCAAGTCATCTTGTAACCTATACACATCCTCTATAGACTGTACCGTGCTACAAAGCTTGGTGTCATCTGCAAAGATAGAAACAGAGCTGTTAATGCCATCCTCTATATCATTGATAAATAAATTAAACAACAGCGGGCCCAGTACTGAACCTTGGGGTACACCACTAATAACCGGGGACCAATCAGAGTAGGAATCATTGACCACCACTCTCTGGGTACGATCCATGAACCAGTGTTCAATCCAGTTGCAAACTAAAGTTTCCAAACTCAAAGACCTTAACTTACCTGTCAGATGTACAGAGGGACAGTATCAAACGCTTTAGCAAAATCCAGAAACACTATATCCACAGCCATTCCTCTGTCAAGGCTTCTACTCAGATCTTCATGAAAGCAAATTAGATTGGTTTGACAACTTCTATCCTTAGTAAACCCATGCTGGCTATCACTGATAATACAATTATCCCCTATGTATTCCTGTATGTAATCCCTTATAAGTCCTTCAAACAATTTACCCACAATGCACGTTAAACTTACCGGTCTATACTTTCCGGGGGAAGACCTCTTTAGATGCTGTAAGATCTGCTATTTTTTTCATGTCATTGACATGTCAAAAGTTTTTAAATGACAGGTACACTTTTAAGGGAATCTGTCATCAGTGGCCTCCACATTAATATGCTTACACAGGCTAGTAGTACGGATGACACTGATGATAATTGTACTTACCTATCCCCAATCCATGGCTCCGTCCACTTGGTATTCTTCATATTAGATGGCTTGGTCCGGGGCTAGCACTCCAGGAGCATGATGACATCACCGCTGCTGAATCCTCACTCTGCTTCAAGCAGGCTTGAAGAAGCAGCAGCCGTGATGTTTGTTATTTTTTGTACAAATCTGAGCAACATGTGTTGAAAGTACTTAAATAGGTGGTACTGAGACTGAATTTAATTAGGAAATGTATGTACCCCATTGGTGTCCAGCTTCTTACACCATTGTAATAAATCTAGATATAATGCTTGTGTAGCTTTAGAAATATGACATTAATGCCATGGCCCTTAACTAAGAGCACCTGTACTTAATCTACCTCACGTAGTAAAGATCACTTGAAAGTATTGCTCCACATACATTTTTTAAATCTCAATGGTTTATTTATGCAAGGAATTGTGTAATTACTTTTGCAGCTTCTGGGGGCCTAGGATGGTCACAATCTTCCCATGAAAAAATACCCTTGTCCAGAGAAGACACATTTCACACCACTTGTTTGCATTGTTTTGCACTTTTTCTATAAAATCCAATTTTTTTTTGTGAATTTCAGACCAAATTTGATTTGTAATGACTCAATGTATCCATTTAATTCTTCAAAAGGACCAAAAAAGTGTCAATATATTAATAATTGGATTGCTTTAGAGATATTGCTAAACAGCCACAGCCCTTTAATTTGACATACAGTGGTCCCTCAACATACGATGGTAATTCGTTCCAAACGACCCATCGTTTGTCGAATCCATCGTATGTTGAGGGATCCGTGCAATGTAAAGTATAGGAAGCTGTACTCACCTGTCCCCGCCGCTCCGCACCAGGTCCTCACCGCTCCCGCTGCTGTTCCAGGGGCTCCCGATGCTGTCCCGCTGCCCCGGTGTCTTCTTCGCGATCCTCCGGTGTCTTGCGCATCCTTTGCAGGGTCCGGGCCTCGCTTTCAGGTGACGTTATTACGCTGCTGCGCCGGTGCGGCGTGCGTAGTGACGTAATAACGACGCCGGAAAGCAAGGCCCGGACCCTGGAGAAGATGCGCAAGACACTGGAGGATCGCGAAGTGGACCCGGAGCAGCGGGGATAGGTAAGTGAACCTGCTGGGGCACATTACACTGCTATCCGACAGCAGCTTAAACATTTTGCGCTGTCGGATAGCAGTTAATGCGATGGCCCCGACATATAAAAGCATCGTATGTCGATGCTGACATCGACATGCGATGGCCTCTGAGAGGCCATCGTATGTCGATTTTATCATATGTCGGGGCCATCGTAGGTCGGGGGGTTACTGTATAGGTCAGTTGGCTCTAACCAGTTTATTTTAGATAACCAGTCTATCTGACAACACACAGGTATTCGACTGAAGGTCAAAATGACACAGAGCTAAAATCTTAGAGATACTCATGCATAAGAATACTGCCATAATAACAAGTTTTTGTTTTTGTTTTTTTTGTAACAATATGTTTATTCTCCTAATCACGTTCATGCTTCCCGAACCAGGAGTCATCAGGGCGGTCCCTAGTGGCTTCTCCTGCCCTGTCAGCCTTGATCGATAGATCTCTATTTCCAAACAATCAATGCTGATGGGGTGACTGCCCCTATGACTCGAGGTTCAGGCAGCAAAAAAATCATATGACAGGTACCCTTTTTAGGCATACTGTATATTTGACAATATTTCTGTCTTTTTATATAATTTAATCCACAAAAAGAAATTTGAATATAGACAGACATCCATGTCCAAACATAAATGCTTCAATTGAAGACAGTTAAAATGCAAATATTGATGTATGTAGGGTTTGGAGCCAAAACAGGGCATGACGTTGTGCTGCCAGAATCTGTATGCGGCTCCAGACTTTAGGCCTGCATCTTTAATACAAAATACATTATACTCACCTGGTTTCTACTTTGCCGAGTCCAGCTACTCTGCCCCAGTCCTACCTGCTGCCTCTGTTTACTTGTCCGGATGACACACTCTCCCAGTTCAGGTGACGCTGTGAAAACACGCTCGGACTACAGCTCAGGCCAGTGCTTTGCTCCAGCATGCTTGGAACAGGATCAATAGAGCAGGGAAAACATGTCATCCAGGCAAGTAAACAAAGGCAGCGGGGAGGACTGGAGCAGTGTTGTGGGACTCAGCAAGCAAAACAGGTGAGTATAGCGTATTAGTACTAGTAGTTTAAATACCCTAGCAGGCTGTATTTTTATTTCTCTTGGACAGCGCCTTTTCACATTTATTTCTCATCATAAAATAAAAATAAAAAATTCAAAATCGAGACAAGAGGCATTTGTATTAAATTTCAGCAATAACAGGGATTCATTGTATGTTAACCAGACTAGTATTGCCCCCCACCCATCATCACATACTGTATTCTCTTGCTGTAGTATCATTGACAATATTACTATTATTATAATGTAAAATGCATGTAGGCTTTATTGTTTGTTAAATTATATACCTCTTATTTTTCTTTATGTAAATGCTTTAAAGCAAAATCTTCTGTAGAATAAAATCATAACATTTTTGAGGAAACTTCCTGTTTGAAATTATTTGCATGTTCTTATCTGTCTATTTTCTTTGCTACTTGTGTTCCCCAGCAAATAACAATTGTAGCATCTTTTATTTGCTTTTTTTTTTTTTTTTCTTTCCATTCACTCACTTCCAGGCAGTGGAAGAGATAGGTGGTAACTATAAAAGCAAGAACACTAAGAGATTGTTTGAGCTAGTGATTGTGTGTCTGTATACAAGAGTGTGAAGCATACAAGTCAGTGTAAGTATAAAAGTGAGAGGGACTTAAAATTAAGGGACTTTAAATTCAGAGAGTTTAACCCCTTAAGTACTGAGTGTTTTTCCGTTTTTGAACTTTAATTTTTTCCTCCTTACCTTTAAAAAATCATAACCATTTAAATTTTGCACCTAAAAATCCATATGATGGCTTATTTTTGCACCACCAATTCTACTTTGTAATGACATCTGTCATTTTATCCAAAAATCTTTGGCGAAACAGAAAAAAAAAATTATTGTGCGACAAAATTGAAGGAAAAAACATCATTTTGTAAATTTCGGGGGCTTACGTTTCTACGCAGTACATTTTTTTTTAGTAAAAATGAAACCTTATCTTTATTCTGTAGGTCCGTAAGATTAAAATGATACCCTACTTTTATATAGCTTTGATTTTGCCGTACTTCTGGAAAAAATCATAACTACATGTAGGAAAATGTACATGTTTAAAATTGTCATCTTCTGACCCCTATACCTTTTTAATTTTTCCGAGTATGGGGCGGTATAAGGGTTTATTTTTTGCGTCATGATCTGAAGTTTTTATTGATATTGGTATTTATCAGACTTTTTGATAGCTTTTTATTCATTTTTTCATGATATAAAAAGTGACCAAAAATACGCTACTTTGGAATTTTTTGCATGTACGTCATTGACCGTGCAATTTAATTAACAATATATTTTTATAATCTGGACATTTCCACATGTGGCGATACCACATTTATTTTCATTTACACAGTTTGTTTTTTTAATGGGAAAAGGGGGGTGATTCAAACTTTTATTAGGGAAGGGGTTAAATGATCTTTATTCACTTTTTTTTGCAATGTTATAGCTCCCATAGGGGGCTATAACACTGCACACACTGATCTTTTACATTGATCAATGGTTTCTCATAGGAAACCATTGATCAATGATTCTGTCGCTTGACTGCTCATGCCTGGATCTCAGGCACTGAGCAGTAATTTAGCAATTGGACAGCGAGGAGGAAGGTAGGGGACCCTCCTGCTCTCCTACAGTGGTTTAGAAAAGCCGGCAACATTTTAGTTTCACTTTAGACGCGGCGATCAACTTTGAGTGCCGCGTCTAAAGGGGTAATAGCGCGCTGTGGCACCGCGTTATAGAACAGGAGCGGACTCAGGGCATACAGGTACGCCCTAAGTCCTTAACCCCTTAAGGACTCAGCCCATTTTGGCCTTAAGGACTCAGACAATTACATTTTTACGTTTTCATTTTTTCCTCCTCGCCTTCTAAAAATCATAACTCTTTTATATTTTCATCCACAGACTAGTATGAGGGCTTGTTTTTTGCACGACCAGTTGTCCTTTGTAATGACATCACTCATTATATTATAAAATGTATGGCGCAACCAAAAAACACTATTTTTGTGGGGAAATTAAAACGAAAAACGCAATTTTGCTAATTTTGGAAGGTTTCATTTTTACGCCGTACAATTTATGGTAAAAACGATGTGTGTTCTTTATTCTTAGGGTCAATACAATTAAAATGATACCCATTATTACGTACTTTTATATTATTGTTGCGCTTAAAAAAAATCACAAACTTTTCAACCAAATTAGTACGTTTATAATCCCTTTATTTTGATGACCTCTAACTTTTTTATTTTTCCGTATAAGCGGCGGTATGAGGGCTCATTTTTTTGCGCCATGATCTGTACTTTTTTTATACCACATTTGCATATAAAAAACTTTTAATTAATTTTTATAATTTTTTTTTTAATAAAATGTATTTAAAAAGTAGGAATTTTGGACTTTTTTTTTTTTTCGTTCAAGCCGTTAACCGTACGGGATCATTAACATTTTATTTTAATAGTTCGGATATTTACGCACACGGCGATACCAAATATGTGTATAAAAAAATTTTTTTACGCTTTTTGGGGGTAAAATAGGAAAAAAAACGGACGTTTTACTTTTTTATTGGGGGAGGGGATTTTCACTTTTTTTTTACTTTTACTTTTACATTTTTTTACATTTTTTTTTACACTTGAATAGTCCGGACTATTCATAGCAATACCATGATTGCTAATACTGATCTGTTCTATGTATAGGACATAGAACAGATCAGTGTTTTCGGTCATCTTCTGCTCTGGTCTGATCGATCACAGACCAGAGCAGGAGACGCCGGGAGCCGGACGGAGGAAGGAGAGGGGACCTCCGTGCGGCGTTATGAATGATCGGATCCCCGCAGCAGCGCTGCGGGCGATCCGATCATTCATTCAAATCGCGCACTGCCGCAGATGCCGGGATCTGTATTGATCCCGGCACCTGAGGGGTTAATGGCGGACGCCCGCGAGATCGCGGGCGTCGGCCATTGCCGGCGGGTCCCTGGCTGCGATCAGCAGCCGGGATCAGCCGCGCATGACACGGGCATTGCTCCGATGCCCGCGGTTATGCACAGGACGTAAATGTACGTCCTGGTGCGTTAAGTACCACCTCACCAGGACGTACATTTACGTCCTGCGTCCTTAAGGGGTTAAGGAGTTAATTGAAATATTTGATTCGTTTTTTACTGTAAATTTTTGCAATCCCCAAATCGAGTGTGGCCTCCATGTTTGAAAAGGCATCTTGCACAATGTATGCAATCCATGAACAGCAGTTTGAGGGTGCGTATTGTTGTGTGAGATGTTTGTGTGAATTGTTAATTTGGAAGCCCAGATCCTGGATCTAGAGGAGCAACTTGAAACATTGAGACGCATTGACAACTTGGAGAGAAGTCTCCTGCTCACTGAACAAGTACTCTCTGGGGTAAAGGTGGGGGAGGATAGTGGGACGGAGGTGCAGAACAGTCAGGCAGTTAGCTGGGTTACAGTTAGAAAACCGGGTAGAGGGAAATGTGTCAGGGAGGCTAGTCCTGTACTGGCACCGTTTACCCGGTCGGCAGATGAGGGGGATGCCACTTCAGAGCTAGCAGTACTGCAGCAGGACTCTGCCTCTGACCACCAGGGGGGTGTCTGCTCCAGTAAGGGGGAAGAAAGTAGTGCAGGGCAAGCCAGAGAGGTACTGGTAGTGGGGGACTCAATTATTAGGGGGACAGACAGGGTGATCTTTTACAAAGAATGGAATAGTCGAACAGCGTGTTGTCTTCCTGGCACTCGTGGATTGGGTTGACAGGTTGCTGGGTGGGCCTGGAGAGGACCCACTGGTCATGGTACCACTGGTCATTGGCACCAATGACAAAGTAAGAGGTAGGTGAAGTGTCCTTTAAAATGATTCCAGGGACTTAGGCCACAAGCTTAAGGCAAGAACCTCCAAGGTAATATATTCTGAAATATTACCTCTACCATGAGCCATACCAGAAAGGCAGCGGGAGATTAGGGTGGTAAACAAGTGGCTCAGAAGCTGGTGTAAGAAGGAGGGGTTTGGGTTCATGGAGAACTGGGCTGACTGAGCTGTCTACCGTAGGGACGTGCTGCACCTCAATGGGGAGGGTGCAACTGTGCTTGGGGAGAAGATGGCTAGAAGGGTTGAGGAGTATTTAAACTAGGGACAGGGGGAGGGAACCTACAACATAGAGGGGGAATATATAGTGTAGATAGAGAGGGGGGACTTATTAATGTATCTGGGGTGGAGTGGAGGGAGGGCTTAGAATAGTTAACAGGGATAGGCTTCATAGGAAGAAAAAACATACACCTTTGAATTGCATGTTGACTAATGCCAGAAGTCTGACCAAGAAAACAGAGTCACTGGAATGGTTGATGTCTGAGAAAAATTATGACATAGAGCGTATAACAGAGACTTAGTTGGACGATAGCTGTGACTGGGCGGTAAACATACAGGTTTATAGTCTATTCAGGAAGGATCGTACAAAACAGAAAGGGAGAGGAGTTTGTATTTATATGAAATCGAGTCTGAAGGCCGCACTTCAGGAGGATATATGGGAGGGAAACAATAATGTGGAGTCATTATGGGAAGAAATATATGGAGATGAAAATAAAAAAAATTCTAATAGGGGTTTGCTATAGGTCACCAAACATAATGGAAGAGCCAGAAGATCAATTACTGATGCAAATAAACAAGAATCAGACAATAAGGTGCAGAGAGATTTGGTCCTGTGTCTGACCACGCTAGAGCATAGTTAATCACCCAGCTTAGGAAGATCAAAACTATAAGAAAACCAATAATGTGTCTAGGGTGTGCCTAAAACATAGCTTTTATTCAAAACTGTTTAAAACATCTATAGGGGTAAGTGTACTTGTGTAGTCAATCACCACGAACAACAATATGACAAGGGATGTTGTTGATGGGAATAGTATAGCCCAGGTGAGCTCTGCTTGGCCTTGCCAGCTCAACCAGGTCTCCCAAACATCAAATACTCCACCAATTTAACCGCCAACGCATTTCTGCCAATAATTAAATTGGTGTCATCAGGGAGGTATAAGAATTGGTCAAACAGACACCACAAAGAATATATCAAATTAAAATGTCTGTTTGGAGTTACAAACCACTGATCACCACTCGGAATAGCCACAACACCTGTGCAAGGTCCCGCCCTCAGCCAGGTACGAATGTGAGAAATGGAAGGATTGTCCAGCACTCGGAGTTGCAGTTAAAAAACACTTTGCTTCATTTAGAAATCTTCAGACAATGTTCACAACAGAGTGAGTCGTCTGACGCGTTTCACACTTGCGTACGATTAAGCAAATTATAATGTCATAATCAAATTATAATGTCATAAATATAGACAATGAATAGTGGATTCCGTATATATTGTGTCCAGCTGTAAACAGGGCAAGACTTTCCCTAATAATCCTCTAAGGAAAAAAGAGCCATGGAAAATGTGGTGCCAATATTTAAAAAGGGGTCAAAAAGTGACCACGGGAATTATAGGCCTGTAAGTTTAACATCCGTTGTATGTAAATTGTTTGAGGGTTTTCTAAGGGATGCTATTTTGGAGTATCTTGATAAAAATAAATGTATGACTATATGAGGGATTGGTCCTGTCAAACTAACCTGGCCAGCTTTTATGAGGAGGTGAGCTCCAGACTGGGCCAGGGGGAATCGATGGATGTTGTATATCTGGATTTTTCCAAAGCATCTCATACGGTACCACATAAAAGATTGGTGCATAAAATGAGAAGCATTGGGCTGGGGGAGACTGTGTGTAAGTGGGTAAGTAACTGGCTCAGTAATAGGAAACAGAGGGTGGTTATTAATGGTACTTATTCTGATTGGGTGACTGTTACTTGTGGGGTGCCACAGGGGTCAGTCTTGGGTCCTGTTCTATTTAATATATTCATTAATGACCTTGTAGGGGGGTTGAATAGTAAAGTAGCAATCTTTGCAGATGATACTAAACTCTGTAAAGCGGTAAACACTATAGAGGACAGTGCACTGTTACAAATGGATCTGGATAGGTTGGAGGTTTGGGCTGGGAAGTGGCAGATGAGGTTCAACACTGATAAATGAAAGGTAATGCACATGGGGAAGAAAAATCTGGGCTGGGATTATGTATTAAATGGGAGAACACTTGGGACGACTGACATGGAAAAGTACTTGGGAGTCTTAGTTAATAGTAAATTTAGCTGTAGTGACCAGTGTGGGGCAGCTGCTGCCAAGGCAAATAAAATCATAGGGTGCATCAATAGGGGCATAAATGCCCACAACAAGGAAATAATTTTACTGCTGTACAAATCACTAGTAAGACCACACATAGAATACTGTGTACAGTACTGGGCACCAGTGTACAAGAAAAATATAGTGGAGCTGGAAAGGGTTCAAAGATGGGCAACCAGTGTAATACGGGGAATGGGAGGACTACAGTACTCAGAACGATTATCAGAATAAGGGTTATTTAGTTTAGAAAAAAGAAGGCTTCGGGAGACCTAATAGCTATGTATAAATATATCAGGGGACCGTACAGAGATCTCTCCCATGATCTACTTATACCCAGGACTGTATCTATAACAAGGGGGCATCCTCTACATCTTGAGGAAAGAAGGTTTTTACACCAGCACAGACGGGGTTCTTTACTGTAAGAGCAGTGAGACTGTGGAATTCTCTGCCTGAGGAGGTGGTCATGGTGAACTCTGTAAAAGAATTTAAAAGGGGTCTGGATATTTTTTGGAGAATAATAACATTACAGATTATGGATTCTAGATTTATAGGAACAGAACGTTGATCCAAAGATCTATTCTGATGCCATATTTGGAGTCGGGAAGGAATTTTTACCTCTTGTATGAGGGTTTTTTGCCTTCCTCTGGATCAACTCAGTAGGGACTTATTAGGGATATAGGTTGAACTTGATGGACTCTGGTCTTTTTTTGACCTTATGAACTATGTTACTATGTTACTTAGAACTATGCATTGTACCGTTCCTCTTGTACTCCTCCTGGAAATATATGATTAGCTTGACACCTGGACATTAACATTTCCCTTGTCAATGGGATGTGTCCCTTCACATTCTCACACCAGTGCTAACAATATTAGACTACGAAACCTTTTATCTTTGTATAAAGCTGACTTTGTATTGTAATAAGGATTCAATGTGTAGACCATATGTCGAGAATCTGTAATGGAAATATTTAAAATGGACACTCCTGTCACGATGCCGGCTGGCAGGTAGTGGATCCTCTGTGCCAGAGAGGGATGGCGAGGACCGCGCTAGTGGACCGGTTCTAAGCCACTACAGGTTTTCACCAGAGCCCGCCGCAAAGCGGGATGGTCTTGCTGCGGCGGTAGTGACCAGGTCGTATCCACTAGCAACGGCTCACCTCTCTGGCTGCTGAAGATGCTGAAGATAGGCGCGGTACAAGGGAGTAGGCAGAAGCAAGGTCGGACGTAGCAGAAGGTCGGGGGCAGGCGGCAAGGATCGTAGTCAGGGGCAACGGCAGGAGGTCAGGAACACGGACTAGGAACAGACAAGGGAACGCTTTCACTAGGCACAAGTGCAACAAGATCCGGCAAGGAAGTGCAAGGGAAGTGAGGATATATAGGGAAGTGCACAGGTGGGGGCCAATTAAGCTAATGGGAAGATTGGGCCAGGCACCGTCATTGGTGCACTGGCCCTTTAAATTGCAGAGACCCGGCGCGCGCGCGCCCTAGGGAGCGGGGCCGCGCGCGCCGGGACAGGACCGAGGGAGAGCGAGTCAGGTACGGGGGCCGGGGTGCGCATCGCGAGCGGGCGCTATCCGCATCGCGAATCGCATCCCGGCTGAAGGCGGGACCGCAGCGCACCCGGTCAGTGGATCTGACCGGGGCGCTGCAACAACGAAGATGAGGCGAGCGCTCCGGGGAGGAACGGGGACCCGGAGCGCTCGGCGTAACAACTCCACAAAAATTTTAAGTTCATAATCTATAGATCTTGCTACCTGTAGGAACTTTTCATACTGTGCTTGTATTGTACTTTGAAGGTATGCATCAGGAGTATTCTCCAACATTTACCTCCAACAGATAACCCTCATGTATACCACTGTAGCCAAAGGATCCATTAAAAAAATGGAGTTTACTGTTTTTTTTAACTATATCTTTCTGTAGAGAGTGGTTTATTGAGCTATGCTATTATAGAAAGAGATATACTGACATAAACCTCTCACTTTTTCATCAGGAGAATGGGATCCTATGGATAGGTTTAATGTACCTTCGACTGCAACACACTGTGAATGCACTTTTATTAAATAAAGAAAAAAAAAAACACATGTGTGCATATATTTGTATGTTTCACCTCCTGTATTTGAAATGGGAAATTTGAGATCACATGGTGGATAAGGCTGAAGTGAATCCTAGGGTAAAATGTTCATCCTAATGCAGAATCATGTCCTTCAGATGGAGATTGCACTGAGACTGATGGTGACTGACAACTAGTTGTCCCTAGTTATCACACCTGTAGGATAAATAAAGTTGGTGATACCTAAAGGGACTTACTGTTGGTTTAAAAATCTGTGGTTTTCATGGTGTAGATGATGAAGTCTATGAGGACATTTAAAGCAAATCACTTATGGACTTGCTGGGTGTATAGGCGTGTGTACAAATAATGTGGTGACCCTGTTCACACTCTTTAGCAACAGTCCAACAATCAACACACAGTACATCCATATAATGATAAAAAATTTAGAGAAGGTGTTATAGGGATCCCAAACTAGGCTATAGTCTCCTTCTCACGTACCTGTTGTCTGCTCTTGGTCTTTAAGAAACTGTGAAATATAACTTTAACATACCATCACCTGTGGATAAAATCTCTCTAAAATCCTCCAGGACTTCATTCAATGCCAGCATGGTAGGGGGCATAAAGAAGAAAAAAGGAGTGTGGCGCTCATTGAGGGGGATGTCAGTAGGAATCTGGGATATGATGATGTAATTCTCACAGAAAGTCAGCCAAACAAAGGAGACTATGATATTGCCCATGTTATATGTTTCTAGAATATTGCTGGTTAGCATTACATGTCCACAACTATTGCTGGACTATTTCTTCAAGGCAAACGTATATTATAAATAACCAAAATCACATAGAGCTAAAACATCAATGTATTAATATCCTTAAAACTCCCGTAATAACCAAAAATAAATAAATAAATATAGCAAAAAAAAATTGGTTCTCCTATAATGAACACCTTTATATCCCAACGCGTTTCCCCATGTAACATAATATACAGTGGTTTATCAGGGGATTACAAAAAACAAGTGAAAAAATGTATATATGCACATGGATTGGGGAATAGTGTTACAAGAGATGTTACAAATTGTTACAAATAACACCGGTACAACTAAATAAGTTCATTATATGCAAGCGACAGTAAGAGGTTAGTGTAGCATAGATATGCACATGCCATTGAATCTTCAATAGGTCACATGGAAGCAGACATATAGCTGGACAAATTGCTTGTAATGTCTTTAAAGTTGCCAGTCAACCAGGCAGCGATATGCCAGAATAAGGTATTGAAAGGTGATTCACTGATAGATGAGCACCTTTATATGGATCAAATAGGCAAAATCCCTCTACATGCTCAAAGGTACCAGATGCAACCGAGTTCCCTCAGTGGGACATGTAGGTAGTCTAAAGCCACACAGAGGAAATAACTCCCAGTATTCAGAAGGCTAAGTGACCCAAAATGAATGCCACCTAAATAGTACAAAACTTTAAATACAGCCAGTCCACAGCAAGCTGTTGCTACCAGGATACTAATCCCCAATCCGGCTTTCACAAAGATAACCTCTTCCATGGCTGCCAATCCACGTCGCAGACCACCACCTCATCAGGAACATGCCCAGGCGATGTAGGGAGGTCATACGGGCACGTGGAGGCCACACACACTACTGAGCCTCATTTTTTTTTAGGACATTACATCACAGTTGGATCAACCTGTAGTGTGGTTTTCCCCTTTGATTTTGAGTGTGACCCCATATCCAGACCTCCATGGGTTGATAAATTTGATTTCCATTGATAATTGTGTGATTTTGTTGTCAGCACATTCAACTATGTAAAGACAAAAGTATTTCATACCATTAGTTCATTCATTCAGGTCTAGGATGTGTTATCTTAGTGTTCCCTTTATTTTTTTGAGCAGTGTATATTACACAGTGATGCAAACACAGATACAATCTAAATGAAAAATCTGTTTTTCTGTGGTTTACAGCAAATGTCATAAAATGCTATCAAAGACACGTTGTGAGCGTCTTGTCATATTCAAGGATGAATGATGATAATCTTTCCAAAAATAATGAAAAGGCACTTAGCAGGCAAAGTGTATTATTAATAGGTGAATTATGATGATTATAATTGTTGTATATTATGTTGTTTTAAGATTTTTAGCCATGCATGTAACCATCTTTTTCTAATAGGATAACTAACACAGTTACATGAAGTCTATATATTACAAGGTATCGGAGGATGGGGGAAAAAAGACAGTATCAATATTAAAGAGGCTTAATATATACTTTCTTCAACTATACCTCTAATAATAATAATAATAATAATAATAATAATAATAATAATAATAATGTTGTTGTTGTATACTTGAAATTGACTTCAAATCTCTCATAGGTATGTTTACTGTATTGTCCTGATTTTCTGCAGTGAAAATAATTTTTCCAGTAGTACATCAAAAATCATTTATTACCATAGCCGAGAATATTTACATTTTATCAAACAAATCTCCATATAACAAATGAAGCATTTATTGTATATTTGGTTGTCTGTGTTTATACCTGATGTAAGCCATTTATACACAGTCTGTGCTGCATTGCCTTTAAAGACAACTGAAGTGTCAACAGACAATGGAATAGTCATCAACACATCACTAGAAGCATCAAACCATGAACACCCAGGGTATTTACTTCAAAGGTTAGATGCACTGGACAAAATGTGATACATTTGTAATTTAGTGTTTTGAACATTGTAATGAGCCATTCTAGGGCCTTCTTCATAGATCTTTTGATGTACGGATTGTTATTCTGAAGAAGGCTCATCATGGACTGTGAATAGCCAATGTTCAAATGACGGTTATCTCAAATTGGGAAAATAAGATACTTATTTTTCAAAAATTACCCTGAATATAAATTGATATAATATGAAAACCGTACACTGCTCTCTCACAATCTTTTTCAGTCAAGTTCTGATGTTGTTTATGGATATTGCACATATTGTCTTACTTTTATCACCTAATACAAGAATGTAGATAATAATAATAATAATAATAACAACAATAATTGGTCTTTTGTTGGTCACGGTAGCTTGAACCAAAATTACAATGCTACAATCAGTCTTTATATAGGCATGCACAATTGGCTGAATGATCCAACCAGTTTGCAAGGTAAAATGTCCAGTATTACAAGCACTGATTGGTTGATTGAATGCACTAATGGGCTGTCTAGTAACAACTCAAAATTTTAAATGGAGTGTCCTAGCATGAAAAACAATATATGACTCAGGGTGGTATAAAAATAAAAAAGAAGCTATGCTTAACTACCACAACCCTACCTTTATGTCTCAGCTTATCCCCACTACCTCTTGGTGACTCATTGTCCCTGCAGGAATTGCCTCACTGAGTCAAACATTGGCCATAGTGATGTTTCACTTTAAATAACGATTGGCTAAGTGGAGCCATCTCTGCGTGAATGACGGATCACCAGGTTCCAGGTGATCAGGAACAAATGGAGACTGGGAGCATCAGTAGAGAAACTGTGGGGCTTAGATAGGTGAGTATAGCTTCTTTTTTATTTTTGCACCACCCGCAGCAATGTATGAATTTCTTTGATGACTGGAAAACCCCTTTAATACTACTTGTACTGCACTGCTGCCAGGATGAGCTGCTCCACAAAAGCTGCAGTCATCTCCATTGTATTTTTACTGAACAGTATATGTGCTGGAAAGCTTCTGTCCTTCAATGAGTTATCCAGGTGGAAATTTTTTTTTTAATACACCTACCTTCCTCACTTCTGCCATTGCTACTATCACAAAGCTTTAGTTCCTGCTGCATGGTGCTTCTGGGTTGAGGAACGTGGCATCCTAGGACCGCTCAACCAACCAGTGACTGAGATGGAACACCACTGTGGCTGCTAATTGTCTGAGTGAGCTTATAATGTAAAGTCCCCAAAACAGGAAGTGCTGTGCAGCAGGAACTGGAGCTCTGTGATACCATACCATCTCACTGACCCTAATTATAAAAAAAATCTCCATCTGGATAACCCCTTTTATAGAGAAGCTTATCCTCCACAACATACAAATGGAAATTGAACAGTCTTGAAAGCATGCCCAAAATCTATTTATATGCACATTAAGTAAGTAGACACAGATACTTTTTAGCTATAGTGGCAGCTATCCTCCAAATTATATAATATGCCTCATATTCTCATACTAAATATGTACAGTTCACTTTCTTTCAGTATGATTCGGCCACTATATAAAACATCCCGTACAGAGATATTGGTTATATTGTTCTCTGTAGACAACTTTGCTCATTTTTGCATATTTCTCCAGTATGACATTTAGCTTGGAAATATAACTGCCAGAAAACTTTTATTTAGCAATAAAAAGGAATATGTTTTGCTTTGTGCTTTTATGTCTCACAATGCCACTGGAATACCAATGATGCTTCAGAAGTTATATGTGTAGAAATCCAGGGAGGAGATAATCAGTGTTTTTGACAAAGTGACAGCAGCATTTCCTCATGAATGGATGACCCTTTACAACAGATGTAGCAATGCCTGTGGTTAAAGACCAGTCCCTTTATTACTATATGTATGCCAAATTAATTGCACATACCAGTATGGTATGGGTATTGATTCACAGTAGAAAGCAAACTCATAGGCTTGTAATAGAAAATTAACAATTTTAAAGAAAAAAAAAAAGAAAAAAAACTCTATAGATAATCGGTCCTTGTCATGCTATGTAATGCTTCAAGGAAAACAAAAACAGATTTATATGCAGATATAGCTATCAAAAAATACCACTGTACCAGGACTGTATATTACGACTTAACTGATAAACATACTATACAAAATCCCTAAGTTCAATATTACCTTAGTAATGGCAAAGGTGGGACAACTCATGACAATGTTTTAATATTATATAGTGAATGAATAATACCGTAAAACATTAAGTGATTAAAAAAAAGCGCTATACAAAGACCAATATTGCCACTATCCAGTGACTGTATAGTAGTCCTATTTCAACAAGTGCGCTCTATAGACCACTTCATTAAATACAGCACAAGTAATGTGTTCACTCCATCCACCCAAGACCTTGATGATGACTTCTTCCAACCATGATTCATCTTTGCCGAGATTGCTTCCCAGATATATTCAGCTTCTTGCTTTTCCAACATCCTTTACCTATCCTCCTTATCCTGCCACAGATTTATAGTACCATCTTATTGCTTACCCAATAACTGTGCCAGTCACTACCCCTGATGCCCACATTAATGTACTTGCTGTGTAAAATAGTGCAATCAAATACTGTACTTCAGAAGTGATGGTGTCATATCTATACTTTTCCCAAATATGTTTGGGCCAAAAAGGCAATAGTACTTCACCCATGAATATGCCAATCTTTTCTTTCAGACTTCAATCCTAACTAAATCAGTTAAGATTGGGATACAGAAAGCAAAGAGGGGTAAAGAGAACCAAAATAAAACACCTTGGGGAAGGACAAATTGAGAATATCCTAAAGAGACGAGAATATTAGCTTGTACCGTGGCATATAAAACAAACAATGCAGAAGTGGGATGTTACAATACATGTGTCATATGAGTCTATGAAATGAAAACACGTGGACTACAGCATTGAGTGGGAGATGGATATTACATAATACTAAGTTTAAGGTCTCAAACACTATATTATACTACTACTACTATTACACTACTATACTGGTATGCATAATACAGAACCACAACCACATGTGCATAATACAGAACCACAAGGGGGAAGGGTGTTTACTCAAAAACATTGAATGCATCAAACCCTGAGTCTGGATTGTCCCTTATGGGAGTTAGTGGTCCATTTGACCTAAGAAATTTGGATTTAATTAAATATCTGGGGAAAACTTTCATAACAAAATGTGCTATAAAAGGTAAACCAAACATGCCATTTAATATGTAACAGGGTACAGATTGGTTTTATTAAATTTTTTTGTTTCAATTGTCATTAAAGAAAATTGAAGTAAGCATAAGATTTCTAGGCACTGCTTGCTGTACAATAAGTCATGGAGACAAAACTTTTTTTGCTAGTTTCTGTGTGGGGTGCAATTCTTCGGGAAAACGAACATTCATGTAGAATGAATCTTAGAGAGTAGAAAAATGCACTCACCACACTCTTGAGTAGGCTGGTCGTAGCTGGAATCTTTATTGGTGTCCAGGCATGGCAAGATTAACAGCACTCCAAACTGAGCAAGAGCATAATGCACTAAAAGTACACAAGGAGTTCACAAGAGAAACATTGTGAATGTGAATAGTTACCGTATATAATCGAGTATAAGCCGACCCGAATATAAGCCGAGGCCCCTAATTTCACCCCAAAAGCCCAGAAAAAAAAGTTATTGACTCAACTATAAGCCTAGGGTGGGAAATACATCATCCCCCCGTCATCATCCAGACCCCCATCATCCTCACCCTGTCATCATCCCCCTCGTCATCATCCAGACCCCCATCATTAACACCCCCGTCATCACCCCCCCTGGCATCATCCACCCCCCTTCATCATCACCGCCTGTCAATCCCTTCAATTAGTGGTCTTCAACCTGTGGACCTCTAGATGTTGCAAAACTACAACTCCCAGCATGCCCGGACAGCCATCGGCTTTGAAAGATCCGAAGGTCCACAGGTTGAAGACCACTGCCGGGCCTTCGTCATCATCCAGACCCTCCCTTTAGTTTTCTACTCACCTCCCCTCGGAGGGAAGGAAGGGTGAGCTGGTCCGGGCCATCTATGCTGCAGGGACCGTCCAGTGGGGAGCGTAAGTCGTTCCGGGCTGTCCATCTTCACGGGGAGGCCCTCTTCTCCGCTTCGGGCCGGCCCCGCACTTCATGCACAGGGACGTTCATGCGCAGGGAAGTCCCTGTGCGTCATTGTCAAGGCAACGTCCCTAGTCCGGGGCTGGCCCGAAGCGGAGAAGAAGTCCCCCCGGTGAAGATGGACAGCCCGGAACAACTTACCCTCCCCACCGGATGGTCCCTGCAGCATAGATGGCCCGGACCAGCTCACCCTTCCTTCCCACCGAGGGGAGGTGAGTAGAAAACTAAAGGGGGGGTCTGCATGATGATGAAGGCCCGGCAGTGGCATGTTGGGAGTTGTAGTTTTGCAACATCTGGAGGTCCACAGGTTGAAGACCACTGATGAAGGGATTGACAGGCGGAGAGTTCACTCGAGTATAAGCCGAGGGGGGTGTTTTCAGCACAAAGAATCGTGCTGAAAAACTCGACTTATACTCAAGTATATACGGTAAAATACAAGGCTCATTGAGCCCCAAGCTAATGAAACAGATATTCACATAGTCTTGGGGGGATGGGAAGGGGAGAGAGAAAAATGGGGAGGTGTTACACAAGGAATCATATACTGTATGTAACTCCTATAAACCTCACAAAGGGCAAATAATCTTAAAAGAGGTGCAAGCTATGAGAGGGTTTAAAGAAACAATACTAGGAAAGAGAATGAAGTGTATTCAGCAGGTGAACAACTGCTGAGTACCAGAAAAAGTCCAATTGTTTCAAAAGGAACTGAGCCAGAAAGACCAGTTTCAAAAAACTTTCATGACTCCTGTTTATCCAAGTGGAAAGTTTCTTGAACCTAAAAATCTGATTAACTTTGTCTATTCCTGGGATGAGGGTGAGAAGTGTTGGTAGTTATTTGACTGGAAATAGAGATGTTGCTGTGAAACTGAAACGGGTAAATACGATAGTTCTTGTTCAATATTAGGTTCAGAACCTAAATCTATTCACCTATTTCATTATTCTCTGTTTAGAGTAGATGGGACAATATCTTGGTAGATTTCAATGCACATTCATTTAGTATGTAAAAGTTTCCTGTTCCCTTGCAGCAGGGATGATGGCAGTGGTATTGATCAGACAGAGTTCACACTGCATATGATTTGCTGACGGCACTTGTTCAACCGTAATTGGAGAGGAAACAGATGCATTTTTAACAGTCTCCTTTTTTTGTTTACCAATGATGGCAAAAAAAAGTGTGTACAAAACAAAATATGTGAATTAATTTTATACTGTGTGAACATGGCCTATGGATGGAGACCACATATCACATGTCTTAGAGGGTTGAATAGTTTGGGCCTAAGGCATTTCTTTTATTTATAAATCTGGTAGCTCTGTCCTAGACTAATAGAGCAATGAAGATTTCCAATGCAGCCTTCCGTTGTCCAGTCTTCAAGGAAGCAGTTCATGTAAATGTTATGCTAATTCTCGTTCTCCAGAATCTTGGTTAGAATGAGGGCTCTTTTTATGTAGGAAGCATGATGAGTTTGGGCTGCAATGCACCAAAGCAGGGGGGTAGTCCAGAACAGTCTTTTTTAAGCTTTTACTTTATGGCCAAATTAAGTTGTCCATAGAGTGAAAAGCTCAGAAACAGAGAGATAGCACAGGGCATGGGCTTTTTGATCCACATATCATTGAAATGTATCAAAGTCCTAGTATTTGGATACAGTTGAAAGTAGCAAGGCACAGATGGCCTCTTTTAAGAGTGCCCTGATAACCAAAACAATGCCAGGGTATTGCATGGGAGTGTCATGACAGGATGACTCCCCTGTCTACCAACAAGATTATGCTGATTTTGTTACCTAATTCAATTTATTTTTGTTATATCATAATTCGCTAACTACCCATTTATAGAAACAGTGTCAATCAAATGTTAGAGCAGGTAAATGCATGACCCAAATCTACTGTACTACCTTTGTTAGCATAAGAAATGGAGGAAAGTTATTTAGTTATATATATATATATATATATATATATATATATATATATATATATATATTGGGATTTCCGGGCCCCTTTGCTAGATACATAACATGCATCAAGTCCTGGAAAAGCTTTGTAAATATAATAAATTATTCAATGTATTTACTGGTTCTTCTCCATTTTTGGCCCAACAAAAAAGGGTACTTGACTTATTCTTCACCCACTTGCTTATTTGTCCATTGCTTTTCCAAGCTAGTATTACAGCCCTGGGACTACAGTATATTGGGGTTATGCAGCTATGGTGATCTAAAGTCCAATACAAAAAATAACATCAGCTAGTCCTCTTATAAACTAAGGTGCTGTGTTTTATGTACTATATCACCTTGCACTATTGTGTAGTGGACTAAAAAAAAATATATATATAAAAAAAAAAAACAGCCATAAGTCTAGGTTTTTACTGATTTTTATATTTATTTTTTTCTGTCATTTTTTGGAAAACTGCCACTACAGTTTTTTGGCTAAAGTCAGAAGTGTATTTAAAAGGAATGGGGAGTAGAAATATAAAGCAAAGAATAAGGCAATGTTCACATGTTGGAATGTCCACACGGAAAATCTCCATGCGGACATTCCGCAATCTGCAGTCACATCACAGCAGAATCTGGTTGAATTCAATGGGACTCTGCTGCAGCAGAATTTCCATGTGGACATTACAAGAGGAATCCTGCACAGAAATTCCGATGTGTGAACATGACCTTATAATTCTCCTTCCTGCTGCATCCACTTCTGACTTTGGATCAAACACTGCAGTTGCTGTTTTCAAAAGAACGACAGAAAAAAAAAAACCTGTGTGGAAGCCTAGCCTTAAAGGTGTACTCTAGCCCTAAGACATCTTAGGGGATAATAGGGAATAAGGGGATAAGATGTCTGATCGTGGTGGTCCCGCCACTGGGGACCCCTGCTATCTCTCATACAGCACACACCTCTGGGAGCTGCACACAGCGCTGCAGCCTCGGAGTCTGCCGAGTCTATGGTCACGACTATGGGGCCAGAGTATTGTGATGTCACAACTCAGTCCCCATGTGATGTCATGCCACACCCCTGCAATGCAAGTCTATGGGATGGGGCGTTACGGCAGGACCCCCACGATCAGACATCTTATCCCCTATCCTTTGGAAGGGGAAATAAGATGTCTTAGGGCCTGAGTACCCCTTTAAGCATTTAGAATGTAATGAAAAAGGTGTAATACAGTTTCAACTTTATCACAAGACAAGACGTCTCATGCAAAGACAAATGTTATAAGTGTTTATGTAACACAAAAGACTATAGCAGAAGAGGATCAATGGTACTGGGGTTTATGACTGTCGCTATAGATTCAAACTTTTCAATACAGCAGTAAAAACTATTCAACCACAGCGTCACCAGACTCGATGCGCACACAAAATAGGATCTAATCCAATAAATGTTATACATGAATTACTAGTCCTGCAGAAGCTCTTTTGTCAGAGAGATTTACAGTGATGTTTTTACTTTTATATTTGTTTTCTTGAACTGGTTTAGCAGTCTTTCACTAAGTATTATGGGATATTATGCATTCTGCATTGTGAATAATTAATTGTGATACCAACGTAAGGCTGTTAGTATATCTACAATGATTCCATTTCATAGAAGACATGTCAATTTAGAATACTTTAATGAGATGTTCCCAATATGAATGTAGGTGGGGCTCCTTTTTGAAGGAGCTGTATGATAAATATTAATGTGTACTGTACAATCACACAAAAGTTTTTTTTTGTTTTTTTTTCAAAACGAATTATTTATATAAAATGCTTCTTTGCCTCTGTTTTGCTATTACATATTTTTACGGCTCCCTTTAGTGTTTTTTTTTTTTTTTTACTCTCAGAACATCCACCTATGTCTCCAGTGCAGGAGGCTACATATTTGCTTGTGTGATTCTTGCTTTTGTGTAGCCCAGCAAGTGAGAACTGATATGCTAGTGTGGTATGGGGTGTGAGATGTAGGGCAGGTGGAATTACCATAGGGCCAGATGGCATTAACCCCTTGTATTTGTGATGCCAGTGCGTGGTTCATCCTCAATACCACCCGAAGATATACCGCTGGATCCTGGGCTAGGCATGGGGGCAATAATGACTCCGACGCCAAGTTACAGACAATGGTAACTTTACTGAGTGACATATGGAACAGTCTAAACAGTTCAGCCAGGCCCATGGATGTGACCAGTGACTTCAGAGACCTTAAGGGCTTGGTGGGACTTGCAGTGGATTTGGAAGATTTTTGTGCAGGCCCCTCTGACTTGACAACAGATGACTGTGACTGACTTGACTTGAGACTGACTAATCTGTGACTGTAGCTTACTTGTAGACTTGTAGCTTGTGGCTGCAGGACTGACTTGAGGCCTCCTATAGACTCCAGACAGACTCCTAGGCTTGACTTGACCTCAGCAAAGACTTATCTCCGAAGAGGTAGAAGAGACTCCTCCCAGGGCTTTTATAGGGGAGACTCTGCTGGGGTCCCAAAGGTCATCCTTAGGTCACATGGTCACTGATACCTCCTGGGTTACATTCACATGACAATTCCCATGACAACTGTGGATCACATGTTAATAGTTAATAGTGGTCCTAGTGCCAGCATGTTCTGCCGACGCTCCTCTGTTGGTCGAATATCTGCACAGAAATTTTCCTAAGCCTAAGAGGCAGTCAAGAGAACAGCAGGAGCACCATAACAAGTATATAAGTGCAATATCTAGACAAAGGAACATTAGAGTACGGAATAAATAACAACTGCTTGTTGTCTACAGCTCAGCCATCTTTTTTTTCTGGGCTGCACTGTTATTAGTTGCTATGAACAACAAAGACAGTTTTTCTTTTAGACAGTTTTAATTTATTTCCCCCTTTTTTAAATTATTTGAATTGCAAAAAATTAATCAGATTTAATGCGTAATTAATCAATAGACAAGCTCTGTGCGGAAGACTAAATTAAGAATGATGCAGCCCTTTGATTGCCAAGTTTTTTCCTTTTTCCCAGTGTCAGGACAGTGTAAGTCTTGGCTTGGGGCAATTGTAATAGAATTTACTACTAGCAAAATACAACTGAACCACCACCTTTTGACAGGAAAGAAGGGGAAAACAACCTTGGTAAGACTTTAGGCCCTTTTATACAGGGCACTTATTGCTGAATGGCCCAATTATGGCTCTGTGTAAAAGAGCCAGCGATCGGCCCGTAAACTAGAAAACGCTCATCTAAATTATCCTTTTATCTAGCGCCAATTAACTTGTACATAGAGGATCAGTATTAATTTTAGGCAGTTTTCTGCCAGTTTAAAGGACCCTTAAGCAGGCTTCTATTTAGTTTCCCTTCATCTTACCATATAAAATTACACTGGAGAACTTCTACAAATAAACACTATCTACATTTGTTTACCAAACAATTATGCTCATAATATTAAGATAATAATTAAAGGGGAAACCCATATCTCATCTAATTTACTGTCCTGGAAAAAAAGGCTACTCCAACCTCAGGATAAAAAAAAAAAAAAAACATAAAAAAGCTACAGAAGCAGAAAGCATTGTTTTCGAATATCAGTCTTGTACATCCTGGTTGCACATCCTGATTTAGTAGTTGCCCTGCCTACTTCCCTTCCATAGCACTCCTTTTAGTTCCCCGCCCAGAGCTGTTGCAGAACATCTCATTTCACATCAGGCTATCTCACAGACTATCACTGAGGATCCAGCATTTTCTGTATTTATTATCTGCCTTTGGCATAATTTACCCTGAGGCAACATTGGTAAATACACATGACTTCCCTCAAAGCTGTGTTTACACATTGTTTTTAACTCCTTAAGGATGCAGGGTTTCTCCATCTTTGCATTTTCATTTTTTCCTCCTTACCTTCTAAAATACATAACACTTTCAATTTTGCACCTAAAATTCCATGTTATGGCTTATTTTTGGGCAACCAATTTGCAGTGACTTTAGTCATTTTACAAAATATCCACGGCGAGTAGAAAAAATATTCAATTTAAGTTTTGGGGGCTTCCATTTCTACGCAGTGCATTTTTCCGTACAAATGACATCTTATCTTTATTTTGTAGGTCCATACGGTTAAAATGATACCCTACTTATATAGGTTTGATTTTGTCGCACTTCTAAAAAAAATCATAACTACATGCAGGAAAATTTAAACGTTTAAAATTGTCATCTTCTGACCCCCTATAACTTTTTTGTTCTTCCACGTACGGGCCAGTATGGGGCTCATTTTCTGCGCCGTGATCTGAAGTTTTTATCGGTACCATTTTTGATCGGACTTTTTGATCGCTTTTTATTCACTTTTTCATTATATAAAAGGGACCAAAAATACGCTATTCTGGATTTTTGAATTTTTTTACGCGTACGCCATTGACCGTGTGGTTTAATTAATGATATATTTTTATAGGAAGAAAAAAAGCAGGAGCCAGCGCACGGCCTTCAGATTTATTCAAGAGGTGTAAGCAGGTAACAGGATAATACACATACCGACACTCCGGACAGGATGTGACGTGACTCTTTGTCAAACATGACCCTTTGTCTGAAGACCGCGCGCTGGCTCCTGCTTTCTTTCTTCCTATATCTGAGGTGATTGCCGGGCGCATGGAAAAGTAGTAGCTGACTATCTTCCATTTTCTTCTATATATTTTTATAGTTCGGACATTTCTGCACATCATGATACCACATATGTTTATTTTTATTTACACAGTTTTTTTTTTCCCCTTAAAGGGGGGTGATTCAAACTTTTATTAGGAAAGGTGTTAGATGTTCTTTATTAACTTTTGCTTCACACCTTTTTTTTTTGCAGTGTTACAGCCCCCCCTACTGGCTACTACACTTCACATACCAATCTCATACACAGATCATTGCTGTGCATTGAAACAGCAAAGATCAATGTTATCGGCGGTCGATTGCTCAAGCCTGGATTTCAGGCTTGGATCAATCAACCGCATATTGGACGCAACGGCGGCAGGTAAGGTGACCTCCGCTCATGTTCTAGCTGATCGGGAAGCTTTTACTTTTATTTTAGATGCAGTGATCAACTTTGAACGCCACGTCTAAAGGGTTAATAGTGCGCGGCACAACGATCGATGCTGCACGTTATTAGCTCAGGGTCCTGGCTTTCATTAGCCACTGGGACGACCCCGCATTATATTCCGGGACCGGGCGCAGGGCGAACAGGTACGCCCTGCGTCCTCAAGAGGTTAAAGCTGTTCTACAGCAATCACTCAGGGGGTGGGACTAGAACTCAGAGAGAAGATCCAGCCACATCTCTTGAGGCAACAGAGGATAATGTGTTGTCTCTGGAAAGAAGAAGGAGCCTGAGAGTTACTGAGGCAATAGCACATTAATAATCATAGGGCTGTACAACTTCCTATGAGGAGTCAGGCAAAAATGTGCTGAAGTCAGATATTTAAGTAAGTTAGACATTTTTGGGTCATAGTCTTATTTAAATATAATTTTCTGATACCGGAATACTCCTCTAAAGTTAATTTCTTTCTTTAGAAATACCAAGACCATGGCCATAGAATTGTCACTTCATGACTTCATAAAGTCTGTTAGATAACCCTTTTTGTTTAATGAATAAAGAAGCAGTACACCAAATGTCAGTTTATAGACAAAAGACTACACTGCTAATCTCAATAGTTTGGACATTTATTTAACACAAGACACGTCTTTATTGTGCTCTAACAATTTGGATTTGATGCCTTTTAAAACCAACTGCTGAAATGTTATATACTTCCTGCTATGATCAGTTCTGGTCTAATTCTACACTATATCTGTGTAGAAGCTGAGGTTGGAAGCAGGCCAGGAAATGAGCAATAAACTAACTGGGATATTAAACTGCAAAGTTCCCATTGACTGCCAAATCTCTTTCTACTTAACCACTCTTAGACACTGTCTTATGTCAGACTACAATGAGAAGATGACCATAAAGAGTTATTCATATATTTGAAAACTGTACAGGATGAG
This sequence comes from Hyla sarda, assembly GCF_029499605.1. Lineage (NCBI taxonomy): Eukaryota > Metazoa > Chordata > Amphibia > Anura > Hylidae > Hyla > Hyla sarda. The sequence continues at coordinate 230,179,528 of NC_079191.1, forward strand.
ATGTAGGACCATGTTCACACACATTAAAAATAAAAAGTCAAAAATAAAATACAGCTTTTTTTGACAGTGTGTGAACATGGCCTAAGACATGTAAATAAGAACTGTCATATAACATTTACAAAAAGAGAGAAAAAAGGTTGCTGTTCTACAAAGGTTATCAGTTAAATCAGCACATCTAATAGTTTATGAAGATTATTCCAAAATCAAGCATGTTAAATTATACATATGGGTGGTGACTGGAGAAAACTGATAAACATCACTCATCAGTTGGACTTAGTACATGCAGATTCCAATAAGATTCCAAGATTTAAGCTGTGTTCTTTATTTTTTTTTTTTTTTTCTCTGCATTTTGGCAGTAAGGACAGGAACATATTCACTTTGCAGCAGTATATGTATCTTTAATGTTTACCTTGACCTGAGGACTTAACCTCTTAAGGACACCGGGTGTACCAGTACGTCCTGCGCCCAATCCTGGTCTAAATAGCACAGGGTCACGCCATGATCGGTCGCCGTGGCTAATGAAAGCCAGGACCCTGGGCTAATAACGTGCAGCACTGATTGTCGTACCGCACACTATTAACCCTTTAGACGGGGCGTTCAAAGTTGATCGCCACATCTAAAGTACCAAAAATACATTCCTGGCAGCTCAGTTGGGCAGATCGGGACCATCACGGGGAAATTGCGATGTCTCGATCAGCTTGGATGCGAGCGGAGGGTCTGTTACCTTCCTCTGGCCCGTCCGATCGGCGATTGATTGCTCCAATCCTGAAATCCAGGCTAGAGTAATCGACCACCAATAACACTGATCATTGCCATGTTAATACATGGCAGTGATCTGTGTAGAAGATCAGTGTTTGCAGTGTTAAAGCCCCTAGAGGGGACTATAACATTGCAAAAAAAAAAAAAGTTAATAAAGATAATTTGACCCCTTCCCTAATAAAAGTAAGAATCACCCCCCTTTTCCCATTTAAACAAAAAACTGTCTAAATAAAAATAAACATATGTGGTATCCCGCGTGTGGAAATGTCCGACCTAAAAAAATATATCATTAATAAAACTGCACGGTCAATGGCGTACGCGCAAAAAATTCCAAAGACCAAAATAGCGTATTTTTGGTCATTTTTCATATCATGAAATTTTTTTTAAAGTGATCATAAAGTCCAAAAAATAAATGAGCCCTCATACCAGCCCCTACGTGGAAAAATTAAAAAGTTATAGGGGTCAAAAGATGACAATTTTAAACGTATTCATTTTCGTGCATGTAGTTATGATTTTTTCCAGAAATACGACAAAATCAAACCTCTATAAGTAGGGTATCATTTTAATCATATCCTACAGGATAAACAAAAGGTGTCATTTTTACTGAAAATTGCACTGCGTAGAAACAAAATTCCCAAAAATGTACAAAATGGCATTTTTTCTTCAACTTTGTCGCACAATGATTTTTTTTCTCCGTATTGCTGTGGATTTTTTTGGGTAAAATGACTGTCACTGCAAAGTAGAATTGATGGCACAAAACATAAGCCATAATATGGAATTTTATGTGAAAAATTGAAAGGGTTATGAAAGGTAAGTAGGAAAAAACTAAAGTGCAAAAACCCAGAGTCCTTTAGGGGTTAAAAAAAAGGTTATCCAGAGGCTTGGGGGGGGGGGGGGGGCAGTTAAAGTATGCCTGTTCTGTAGTATACAAATCTTTACTCACCTCCTGTGCTTTAGCAATGCCTCTGATGTACTACTCTGGGCCCGGCAACGATCCTTTTTCTGAGCGGAAGAGAGACTGTCGTGCCTAGGAAGCACCCGAGCCCAATATGTCACCCTGTTTCTCAGCAATTCGCTGGCCGAGGATGGACATCGCTGCAGCTATAGTTTTCCTGAGCGCCAGTGTCACACATCCTGAAAATAGGCCATTAGTCACATTAGCCTAGAAAACACCTTTAAGTTCGAACCCCAACACATAGAACCAAAGTGGTGAATAGTTTCTAGTGCATAGCCATGCTTATTATAAAGGTTGAACTGGGCAGCGATAATTCTGCACTTTTCCATTGTATGTTTGTGCAGCTTTTCTGATGTTACTTCATAATCATACGGCAAGTACGGAGGAACCTTTTAGTAGATGTGCACCCCTGGCAACTGGTGTCAGTCAATTGTCTTTCAGCATGCCTGTGGTAATAAATGAACATCAATCTTTATGCTTTTTTTTATTCCTATCATGGTACAGAGCACAAATGAATGCCAGTTCCACCCTTATCATTGCACTTCAGCTAGGACAAAGATGATGCTGCAGCCAGACAGAATTATGTTGTGGATGAAATGGGGACCCCTAGTGGTCTATTATATCAATCCCAATTTCTATAAGAAGGAGATAAAAAAATGTTTTTGACGTATGAGGTATGGGGACCCCCTGCTTTCATTTTCACTCATCGAACCCCCGCAGGTGGTACGATGAGTGTTGCTAAGCCCCACTGATGCTTTAGATGCCATTACCAGTAATGATCATGGGATTAGCTTCACAGATTGTTGGAGCCACAGGGCATAAATGAACGTCCTTATGTACGACTACTGGTATAGGCGTCAAGGGTGTAACATTTACGCTCGGCATCCTCTAGGGATTGATAAACAATTTTTTAAACAGTGAATTATATTTAAAAAAAAATCCAATGACGGGATTTGAGCCTAGGTTATTGCACACAAAGGACATGTGCCCTAACTTCTAGGCCATATCTTCTCCACTGTAACTGTTGTAAAATCAAACTGTTCTTTAATGGTCCTGTGATCAGAAAAATGTTGCTTCCACTAGTGTTCTTTATACTAAATACTAGAAGAGTAACAACCTATACGTTTTTATATTATACATCTAATAGATGTTGTTTTTTGCCTGAGCTGAAGTGATAGGTTGCGCATTTTGTTCCTTTTTTTTTTGTGTTTCAATACCCTGTATTTTATTTTCTCCTTGGTCTCTGCATACATTATTCACCTTAAAGGAGTATTCCGTTCACAGACAAGATGTCTGACCACGAGATCCTCGCCGGTGAATGAAGGGGACATGGTGTCACGAGGGGGCATGGTGTGACAAGACTGGAGCAGCACTTGTCACAAAATGCCCAGTGCTGCACAGAGATTGTGGGGGATCCCATTGGCTGGAGCCCCGCGATCAGACATCTTAGGGGAAAAGATGTCTGTGGGCAGAATACCCTTTTAATCTTTGTGGAAACTATTCCATATAGCGTTATAATTCCATGAAACTTGAAATATTTATTTGTTTCTGGATGTACTCTGTTTCTGCATGAAACTATGCAATAGAATCAAATATAAATATTTTCTTCTAATATGAGGGGAACTGAGCAGTTAGTAAAATGAAAATCGCTGGGTGAGCCAGCTAAAAATGTTGCCTTACACCTTGTGTGAATAAAGACCAAACACTTTTTCACCACACGGGAGTGCTACTGCCCCTTGTTTGCTGTGTAACTAAGGATCCGTGACCGGGACCCAGACGTTGTTTGCACCCTAGCACTGTTTAGATAAATAGATGCAACAGCTAATAAAAATTCACCAAATGATAAGTATATATGTGGTAATTCATTGTATTTTACAGTGTAGTATTTCACTGCTTTGATTGACAAAAATGAGTTTTATTTTATATTTTAATAAGCTTCACAGTCTTCTAGTGTGTTTGTTCTGTAATGAATGTTGGGTCAAAGGTAACACAAGAGTTTTGCTTCAAGGATTCTCTTTTATGGTGCCTTCATCCTTTGAGTTAAATAACTGCTCTTTAAGTATTCCACTTATGTTGCATTAATATGTATATGTCATCATTTGGTAGTTATTCTCAATGCCAATGAAAGTATGAATAACACAATCTCAGCGCTACTAGAAACAAAAATGATGGTAATTAATCATGAAAGTAATGGTAATTTTGTGTTTATGATACAAAGAAAAGGGCTTTCATGTTAAGCTTTGTTTGAATACTTTAAAGATGAGATGGATGGAAATTAAAAGTCTGATGTACCGCCATTTTGTGCTTTTATAAATGCCATATAATGTGATGGTTATCTTTATATAGTATATCTGAAAGTATTTTGGTCCACCAATATCTAAATGTGAAATATCGGAACAAACACATTATACCTACAGGAGCTTTGAGGACAACCCATTCTTAATCTATGAATATTATTTGGAGTCCCCCCCCCTTGCCTTTATAATAGCTTTCACGTCTAGGATTTTGTAGTGTGTCTCTGGGAATTTCGCTCATTCTTCTACAGAAGCATTTGTGAGGTCAGACGCTGAGATTGTGAGGGTTGTGCTCACAATCTCCATTGGGTTTAAGGTCAGGGCTTTGTGTTGGCCAGTCAAGTAATAGAGAAGGAGGAGAAGAAAGGATCCTTTGTGGCGCTCTTCATACGATAGAAGTAGTGAAATTAAAGCCGTATTATCAGCAGTGGTAATACGGCTTTAATTTCACTACTCCTATCGTATGAAGAGCGCCACAAAGGATCCTTTCTTCTCCTCCTTCTCCATTGCATAAGACCGGTGGCGATTCCATCCCGATCGGGCGGATCCTGGCAGCACTACCACGCTTGACCCACATCAGTTGGGCCCCTATGTCTTAGCAGGTGTTGTGCCCTCTGCATAATGCCCCCAGGTGAGCGCAACACTAAGAGTTTTTTCATATTTCATTTTTATCCTGGGTAACGGCACAAGGTTGGTCGCATTGCCTCTCTTTTTTTCTCCTACATATATGAGCACCAGTCAAGTAATAAATATTTAGCATTTATCAAAGGTGGTTCAAAGAAGGACAAGCAGTGAACTAGTGGCATAGCACTCTAAGGCGTATGTGGTTGTTACTTAAGACATACCATATAACTAAGCATTGTAACATGCCAAGCTCCTTCAGGGCGATGGAAATAATCCAATATGGCGGAAGCCTCTTTCTACTGTTAATGCAACTTTCCAAACTTCAAATATTGTCATGGAATGGACATGAAATTTCAAGGTCTTTACTTGGCATCCAAAATCCCCAGCATCTGTTTGAGCATCTGTTGGATGTGCTGAAAAAACAAGTTTGATCCATGTAGACCCCATTGCACAATTTATAGGACTATTTACTGCTAACATCATGGTAGCAGATAATAAAGGAGTCAGGTGTATATTCTGATATTAACACATCCCCATAGAGTTTGTAAATGTATGATTTTTACTTTAAGATAGTCTTAGATATATATATATATATATATATATATATATATATATATATATATATATATGAAATTAATTGTATGATAATCTGGTAGATTTTTTTTTAAGTACTGTTCACTATAATGTTGCATATGTTATTTTGTGTTAACCATAAACTTTAATTGATTTTAGAGTTGGTCTGACTCTAAGAAGGAGAGTTAGCAGACAGTATCTCCAGTTCTGCATTGTTTCAAGTCGGAGTTTGTGATGTTTATTGTGCATGGAATATTTTTACTTTCACGATTGATGTATCTTGGAAGCTTTCACACTGTGTTTTTCAGGCATATTTCATTTGAAACAAAATGTGTCAGCAAAATGTTTAAAATGTATTTGCTCTATGTAAGTCTACAGGAAAGTCGTGCACACAATGGCCCTGATTTACTATCGTAAACCTAACCTGTTTTATCAGGTTGTGAGCCAGACGCATTGAGACACAAATAGGGTCTGCGCTGGAATTTGCACCAGAATTTGAGCCAATATTTTAAAAACCCAATCACTCTCAATTTTACTGAGAAAACCTGGAAAAGGGGTGTGGCTGCTGTGGGAAAGGGGGCATGGTCACCAAAAAGGGGTGTGTCCCGGAAATTTTCGGAAAAATACCAACATATTTACTAAGGTTTCCACTGAAAACGTGGTGGATTTGAAAAGCTCTGAAAAATCCCACAGATCAGACCAGGTGTAAAGAAAAATGCAAAACGTAGGGAAAAGTACAAAAAATACTTGTTGGGAATCAAAACTTACAAAGAAAACTACACTCCACTCTTAGTAAATCAGGGTCATTATGCAAAAATACAGGCACATATAAATTATTTATGTGGCTGTAAAAAATGTGTCTGTACTTTTGTATATTGTGTAAGCCACTTTCCCTTATACTTAGCCCATGTTCACACAGCAGAATTTCTGTGCTGGATTCTGCTTTGGAATCCAACACGGAGATTCCGGTGCAGCAGGGTCCCATTAAATTCAACGAGATTCTGCTGCTTTGTGCACACTGAGGAGTTTCCGTGCTAGTTGTTTCCTGCACAGAAATTTTGATTTCTGTTTTTGCACAAAAAATGCATAGCCATTTATAAGAAGGACCATTCCCGTGCGGTCCTGTAAACATAGCCTTAGGGTATATTTCTGCACTTCTGCATGAATTCCACATCTGAATTAATTTGGATGGTTTCTGGCTTGAGTGGAGTTTGTGTGGAATCGGTGCAAATTATGTGCAGAATCCATGCTGAAATTTTGAAGTGTAAATGGGAGTGCGGAATCCCGTTGAAGTCTTTTGGGCTAATTTGATGCGGAATCTGTACAGAATTCCACATGCGGAAATTCTGTCATGTGAATATAGCCTTACATAGAACACATTAATGTTAAAAATGTGGATGCTATTTGTCTGCAATTTTGCAAAAGCATTTTTTCCAATGAAACATGCCTGAAAAAAACCCTACGAGAATGTAGCCTTACAATATGGATAAGTATTACCCTCTCTGTTTATATTTTCTATTATTTTCAGACTTAATATTTTCTTCTCTCTTTAAATGAAGTTTTTACTGAAATGTGTCTTTTAAATATTTTGAATTATGATCAGTGCACTGTTGAAAATGTTGTTTGGAACTTTTTGTGCATATTTTCACACATTGCCAAGTGAAACGTAAATGCCTAAGCAGCGCAACTTCCAGAATTGCTAACATAATATTTTAAGACCTAAAATAACTAAAGTACAACATGCATTATTCATCCACAGATCACACTTGAAACATAGCTTCACCTCTGAACACCATTTTACAGTCCTTCTGCTCAACGGGAGGTTTCTGTCCTCCCTGAGCTCGCCTTATCACATCGACATGAAATGTTTGTGCACAGTTTTCTTTGTAATAGTTAACTAGTACCCTTTCTCATCCACCATGGGTACATATATAATTCAGTACAATGTAGGGCTAAAACCGCTAATGATGCCCGTGGGCAAATAGTGCTTGCCATTCTGTGCCAAAATACCATTATACAAACCAGTGTAAACATAATTCCAACATATGGTGCCTAAATTACACTATCATACAGTGCCGATATAATTTAGTTACTAAGCATACAGATAGTAATTCAACATCCTTGCTGAAAATAGGGCCATATTATGCCTTCATAATGGTATGATAAGTGCCAGGGTTATAGGATCTAAAAGAGCTGTGTCAGAGCTAGAAGCATAGATGAAACTAGCTGTGGAGGTGGAACTAGAACTTAAAGGGAATGTATTATTATTATTTTTATTTTTTATTGTTGGTTTCTATTTTCTGATTGTATTTATTTTGTTTGACATCCATATCTTATTGTAGATGACCTCTTTCCTTTTCTTCTCCATCCAGTCTGATCCCGGAACTACAGAACCCATTTAGAAAATATTTAAAAGATATTAAAAATAGATCATTTTTCAATAGGTCAAAAGAAAATCATGTCAAATTCAATACTTGGGTTCACACAACGTAAATTCTTCTGCACGTACTTTATTTTACGAGCTGATATCCTGCAAAATGCCACTGCAATTTTTTCATGGTTACAATTTTAATATTATTGTAGCATTTTCCTGGAGAATTGACATCTAAATTAAAGTATGGCTCCAATGTTTATGCAATGTGAACTCAGTCTTAGGATTTGAGATGTTTATTGTGCGTGGGATATTTTTACTATGAATGTATCTTGTTAGGCTAATTTCACACAGTGGGGGACATGTAGCAATAATGGCGTAGCAATGTGTGATTTTATGTATGTTTTTTTGCATCAAATGGAGCATATTTGCACCAAAATTATCAATTGTCGTACGCAAGTTTGTAATTTTGGCACAAATGTAGCCCTACAAAAGGCGCAGACCCCAGAATTCCAGGCAGTAAATCTGACTTTGGGACATTCTACTGTTGTAGCTATTTTCTCTGTCACTTTATTCATGGTGTGGATTTGCACCTAAATTAAGGTATTTGCGCCTAAACTTGCGCCAAATCGAAAAGTCGCAATTAATGAATTCCAGACCAAAGAATGATTGTAACTGAAATCACGACTAACAAAGTGAAATCAGTGATTTAGTTCTAAACCATTTGGCGCAATTGTTTGTCGCAAAAAGGGACATAAAAGGAAATTTGAGACAAATCACAGTCAAAAAAACAGGGTAAAATCCTTCATACATACCCTCCAGTATTTTTTCAGGCTTATTTCATTTGAAAAAATTAAGGACCAGGCCAATTTTATTTTTGCATATTTGTTTTTTTCCTCCTAGCCTTCTAAAATCCATAACTCTTTTATATTTCCATCTACAGACCCAAATAAGGGCTTGCTTTTGCGTGACCAATTGTACTTTGTAATGAAACCTCTCATTTTACCATAAAATGTACGGGGAACCCCAAAAAATGTTTTTTTAGGGAGGAAATTTAAATGAAAACCACAATCTTGCACATTTTGGAGGATTTTGTTTTCCCACTGTACAATTTATGGTAAAAATTAAGGCTAATTTTTTGCGCCATCATCTGTACTTTTTATCAATACCACATTTGCATATATAAAACTAAATCGTTAAAAAAAAATTTGAATAAAATGTGACAAATAAGCAACCTTTTTAGGACTTTTTAAAAATGTTTACGTGTACACCGTCCACCGTACGGGATTATTAACATTATATTTTGATAGTTCGGACGTTTACGCAGGCGCCGATAACAAATATGTTTATGAAAAAAAAAATGTTACGCTTTTTGGGGGTAAAATGGGAAAATTGACAATTTTCATTTTTATTTGGGGAGGGGATTTTTAACTTTTTTTTACTTTTCATTTTTACATTTTTCAACTTTTTTAACACTTTTTATGTCCCCATAGGGGACTATCTATAGCAATCATTTGATTGCTAATACTGTTCAGTGCTATGCATAAGACATAGCACTGATCAGTGTTATCGGCTATCTCCTGCTCTGGTCTGCTCGATCTCAGACCAGAGCAGGAGACGCCAGGAGACGGACAGAGGCAGGTGAGGGGACCTCCATCCGCAACTATTTTATCATGCGCATTGCCGCAGATGCCGTGATCTGTACTGATCACGGCATCTGAGGGGTTAATGGCGGACATCCGCATGATCGCGGATGTTGGCCATTACCGGTGGGTCCCCAGATGTTGATAGCAGCCGGAACCTGTCGTGTATAGCGCGAGCACCGCTCCAATGCTCGCGGTCATACACAGGATGTAAATGTACCTCCTGGTGCGCGAAGTACCGCCAAAAGAGGACGTACATTTAAGTCCGTGGTCATTAAGGGGTTAATGTGCTCTCTGCAAGTTTATGGGAAAGTGGTTGTCTGTGCACACAATGGGGTTTATTTACTAACATGATCCCAACTCTTTTTTTTATCTGGTTTTGCACCCAAATTGCGTTGCACATTCTGTGCGACACAATTTGTGACAAAAAAAAAACCTTCATTATACAGAAAAACTAAAGGGGGCGTAGCCATGGGAAAAAGGGGCATGGTGCAGACAAAAGGGGCATGGTCCCAGACAGTTTTGAAAAGTCCCAACATATTTACTAAGGTTTTCACAGAAACTGTGGTGGATTTGAGCTGAGGAAAACCCCGACAGATTAAAACAGTTGAAAAAAAAAAAAAAAAAGCAAAACATATGGAAAAGTGCAAAATGTAGGGAAACATTAGTAAATACCTTGGGAAAATAGCTGTCGGAATCAAAACCCACAAAGAAAACTACACTCCACGCTTAGTAAATAGACCCCAATGAGTCTTATTTACTAAGGCTTTTCTGAATAGATTTTGTAGGTTGTTTTTTTCTTGATGCATGTGTCGTGCGCCAGACTTTCAAAAAATTATCCAAAAAACCCTACTAATGTTTCACTTTACCCAGAAAACCATACAAAGGGGCATGGTTATAGGGGAAAGGGGATGTGCCTCCAAAAAGAATAAAAAAAAAATACATATTTGAAAAACTTACAAATTAGCTTCAAATGTATGTGTTTCCGGATAAAATGTGATGGATTTTAGCTCTCGAAAACCCCACAGCTCAGAGCATGTGTAAAAAAAAAAAATGCAAAACATACGGAAAATCACCAAATACAAGATACAATAGTAAATACCATGGAAAAATATCTGTTGGAAACAAAAATCCAAAAAGGAAACTAGATTACACTCTTAGTAAATGAGGGCCAATATGTACAAAATGTGGACACATTTTACCAGACATCTAAATAAGTGACATGTCACATATTTACACGGCTGAAAAAATGTGGCCATATATTTGCACATTGTGTGCACAGGCAATCACAAAGTAAATATGCTCTGTGTGAACCTAGCCTTAAAGGGGTACTCTGGCTCTGAGACATCTTATCCCCTATCCAAAGAATAGGGGATAAGATGTCTCACCGTGGGGGGTCCCGCCGCTGGGGACCCCCGCAATCTTGTATTTGCCACCTGCCTGTTGGAACTGCACATCGTGGTGCCATCTCACCAACTGGTGGCGACCACGGGGCCAGAGTATCGTGATGTCACAACTCCGCCCCGTGTGATGTCACGCCACCTCCTATAGACTTGCATAGCGGAGACGGGGGTGATGTCACACAGGGGCGGAGTCGTGACATCACGATACTTCGGCCCCTTGGTCACTACCCGGCTGTTTGTAGGCTGGCACCGCGGCATGCAGCTTAAAAAGGTGGGTGGCGAATACAAGATTGCGGGGGTCCCCAGCAGCGGGACCCCCGTGGTGAGACATCTTATCCCCTATCTTTTGAATAGGGGATGTTACGCCAAGCGCTCCGGGTCCCCGCTCCTCCCCGGAGCACTCGCAACATCCTCGCAATTGCAGCGCCCCGGTCAGACCTGCTGACCGGGTGCGCTGCGATACCTCTCCCAGCCGGGATGCGATTCGCGATGCGGGAGGCGCCCGCTCGCGATGCGCACCCCGGCTCCCGTATCTGACTCGCTCTCCGTCGGTCTTGTCCCGGCGCGCGCGGCCCCGCTCCTTAGGGCGCGCGCGCGCCGGATCTCTGCGATTTAAAGGGCCACTGCGCCACTGATTGGCGCAGTTGGCTTAATTAGTGTGTTCACCTGTGCACTCCCTATTTATACCTCACTTCCACTGCACTCCCTCGCCGGATCTTGTTGCCATTGTGCCAGTGAAAGCGTTTCCTTGTGTGTTCCTAGCCTGTGTTCCAGACCTCCTGCCGTTGCCCCTGACTACGATCCTTGCTGCCTGCCCCGACCTTCTGCTACGTCCGACCTTGCTCTTGTCTACTCCCTTGTACCGCGCCTATCTTCAGCAGTCAGAGAGGTTGAGCCGTTGCTGGTGGATACGACCTGGTTGCTACCGCCGCTGCAAGACCATCCCGCTTTGCGGCGGGCTCTGGTGAATACCAGTAGCAACTTAGAACCGGTCCACCAGCACGGTCCACACCAATCCCTCTCTGGCACAGAGGATCCACCTCCTGCCAGCCGAATCGTGACAGTAGATCCGGCCATGGATCCCGCTGAAGTTCCACTGCCAGTTGTCGCCGACCTCACCACGGTGGTCGCCCAGCAGTCGCAACAGATAGCGCAACAAGGCCACCAGCTGTCTCAACTGACCGTGATGCTACAGCAGCTACTACCACAGCTTCAGCAATCATCTCCTCCGCCAGCTCCTGCACCTCCTCCGCAGCGAGTGGCCGCTTCCGGCCTACGACTATCCTTGCCGGATAAATTTTATGGAGACTCTAAGTTTTGCCGTGGCTTTCTTTCGCAGTGTTCCCTGCACTTGGAGATGATGTCGGATCAGTTTCCTACTGAAAGATCTAAGGTGGCTTTCGTAGTCAGCCTTCTGTCTGGGAAAGCTCTGTCATGGGCCACACCGCTCTGGGACCGCAATGACCCCGTCACTGCCTCTGTACACTCCTTCTTCTCGGAGATTCGAAGTGTCTTTGAGGAACCTGCCCGAGCCTCTTCTGCTGAGACTGCCCTGCTGAACCTGGTCCAGGGTAATTCTTCTGTTGGCGAGTACGCCATCCAATTTCGTACTCTTGCCTCCGAATTATCCTGGAATAATGAGGCCCTCTGCGCGACCTTTAAAAAAGGCCTATCCAGCAACATTAAAGATGTTCTGGCCGCACGAGAAATTCCTGCTAACCTGCATGAACTTATTCATCTGGCCACCCGCATTGACATGCGTTTTTCCGAAAGGCGTCAGGAGCTCCGCCAGGATATGGACTTTGTTCGCACGAGGCGTTTTTTCTCCCCGGCTCCTCTCTCCTCTGGTCCTCTGCAATCCGTTCCTGTGCCTCCCGTCGTGGAGGCTATGCAAGTTGACCGGTCTCGCTTGACACCTCAAGAGAGGACACGACGCCGCATGGAGAATCTGTGCCTGTACTGTGCCGGTACCGAACACTTCCTGAAGGATTGTCCTATCCGTCCTCCCCGCCTGGAAAGACGTACGCTGACTCCGCACAAGGGTGAGACAGTTCTTGATGTCAACTCTGCTTCTCCACGCCTCACTGTGCCTGTGCGGATATCTTCCTCTACCTTCTCCTTCTCTTCTATGGCCTTCTTGGATTCCGGATCTGCAGGAAATTTTATTTTGGCCTCTCTCATCAACAGGTTCAACATCCCGGTGACCAGTCTCGCCAGACCCCTCTACATCAATTGTGTTAATAATGAAAGATTGGACTGTACCGTGCGCTACCACACGGAACCTCTCCTAATGTGCATCGGACCTCATCACGAAAAAATTGAGTTTTTGGTCCTCTCCAATTGTACTTTCGAAATTCTTCTTGGATTACCGTGGCTTCAACGCCATTCCCCAACCCTTGATTGGTCCACAGGAGAAATCAAGAGCTGGGGTACTTCTTGTTTCAAGGACTGTCTTAAACCGGTTCCCAGTACTCCCTGCCGTGACCCTGTGGTTCCCCCTGTAACCGGTCTTCCTAAGGCTTATATGGACTATGCTGACGTGTTTTGCAAAAAGCAAGCTGAGACTTTACCTCCTCACAGGCCTTATGACTGTCCTATTGACCTCCTCCCGGGTACTACTCCACCCCGGGGCAGAATTTATCCTGTGTCCGCTCCAGAGACTCTTGCTATGTCTGAATACATCCAGGAAAATTTAAAAAAGGGGTTTATCCGCAAATCCTCCTCTCCTGCCGGAGCTGGATTTTTTTTGTGTCCAAAAAAGATGGCTCCCTACGTCCTTGCATTGATTACCGCGGACTTAATAAAATCACGGTAAAGAACCGCTACCCCCTACCTCTTATCTCAGAACTCTTTGATCGCCTTCAAGGTGCCCACATCTTTACCAAATTGGACTTAAGAGGTGCTTATAATCTCATCCGCATCAGGGAGGGGGACGAATGGAAGACTGCATTTAACACCAGAGATGGACACTTTGAGTATCTGGTCATGCCCTTTGGCCTGTGTAACGCCCCTGCCGTCTTCCAAGACTTTGTTAATGAAATTTTTCGTGATCTCTTATATTCCTGTGTTGTTGTTTATCTGGACGATATTCTGATTTTTTCTGCCAACTTAGAAGAACACCGCCAGCATGTCCGCATGGTTCTTCAGAGACTTCGAGACAATCAACTTTATGCCAAAATGGAGAAATGTCTGTTTGAATGTCAATCTCTTCCTTTCCTAGGATACTTGGTCTCTGGCCAGGGATTACAAATGGACCCAGATAAACTCTCTGCCGTCTTAGATTGGCCACGCCCCTCCGGACTCCGTGCTATCCAACGTTTTTTGGGGTTCGCCAATTATTACAGACAATTTATTCCACACTTTTCCACTATTGTGGCTCCTATTGTGGCTTTAACCAAGAAAAATGCCAATCCCAAGTCCTGGTCTCCCCAAGCGGAAGACGCATTTAAACGGTTCAAGTCTGCCTTTTCTTCTGCTCCCGTGCTCTCCAGACCTGACCCATCTAAACCCTTAGATGCCTCCACAGTGGGAGCTGGAGCGGTCCTTCTACAAAAAAATTCTTCCGGGCATGCTGTTACTTGTGGTTTTTTTTCTAGGACCTTCTCTCCGGCGGAGAGAAACTACTCCATCGGGGATCGAGAACTACTGGCCATTAAATTGGCGCTTGAGGAATGGAGGCATCTGCTGGAGGGATCAAAATTTCCAGTTATCATTTACACCGATCACAAGAATCTCTCCTATCTCCAGTCTGCCCAACGGCTGAACCCTCGCCAGGCCAGGTGGTCGTTGTTCTTTGCCCGTTTTAACTTTGAAATTCATTTTCGCCCTGCCGACAAGAACATTAGGGCCGATGCCCTCTCTCGTTCCTCGGATTCCTCGGAAGTAGAGGTCTCTCCGCAACACATCCTTCCTCCTGACTGTCTGATCTCCACTTCTCCAGCCTCCATCAGGCAAACTCCTCCAGGGAAGACCTTCGTTTCTCCACGCCAACGTCTCGGGATTCTCAAATGGGGACACTCCTCCCACCTCGCAGGCCATACGGGCATCAAAAAGTCCTTGCAACTCATCTCTCGTTTCTATTGGTGGCCGACTCTGGAGACGGATGTTGTTGATTTTGTGCGGGCCTGTACTGTCTGTGCCTGGGATAAGACTCCTCGCCAGAAGCCTGCTGGCCTCCATCATCCTCTGCCTGTCCCCGAACAGCCTTGGTCACTGATTGGTATGGACTTTATTACAGACTTACCCCCATCCCGTGGCAACACTGTTGTTTGGGTGGTCGTTGATCGATTTTCCAAGATGGCACATTTTATTCCTCTTCCTGGTCTTCCTTCAGCGCCTCAGTTGGCAAAACAATTTTTTGTACACATTTTTCGTCTTCACGGTTTGCCCACGCAGATCGTCTCGGATAGAGGCGTCCAATTCGTGTCTAAATTCTGGAGGGCCCTCTGTAAACAGCTCAAGATTAAATTAAACTTCTCTTCTTCTTATCATCCCCAATCCAATGGGCAAGTAGAAAGAATTAACCAGGTCCTGGGTGACTATTTACGGCATTTTGTTTCCTCCCGCCAGGATGACTGGGCAGATCTTCTACCATGGGCCGAATTCTCATACAACTTCAGAGTCTCTGAATCCTCTGCTAAGTCCCCATTTTTCGTGGTGTACGGCCGTCACCCTCTTCCCCCCCTCCCTACCCCCTTGCCCTCTGGTTTGCCCGCTGTGGATGAAGTGACTCGTGATCTTTCCACCATATGGAAAGAGACCCAAAATTCTCTTTTACAGGCTTCATCCCGCATGAAAAGGTTTGCCGATAAGAAAAGAAGAACTCCCCCCATTTTTGCTCCCGGAGACAAGGTATGGCTCTCCGCTAAATATGTCCGCTTTCGTGTCCCCAGTTACAAACTGGGACCACGCTATCTTGGTCCTTTCAAAGTCTTGTGGCAGATTAATCCTGTCTCTTACAAACTCCTTCTTCCTCCTTCTCTTCGTATTCCCAATGCCTTCCATGTCTCTCTCCTTAAACCACTCATCATCAACCGTTTCTCTCCCAAACTTGTTTCTCCCACTCCTGTTTCCGGTTCTTCTGACGTCTTCTCCGTGAAGGAGATACTGGCCTCCAAGACGGTCAGAGGAAAAAAAATTTTTGGGGTGGATTGGGAGGGCTGTGGTCCAGAAGAGAGATCCTGGGAACCTGAGGACAACATCCTAGACAAAAGTCTGGTCCTCAGGTTCTCAGGCTCCAAGAAGAGGGGGAGACCCAAGGGGGGGGGGGTACTGTTACGCCGAGCCCTCTGGGTCCCCGCTCCTCCCCGGAGCGCTCGCAACATCCTCGCAATTGCAGCGCCCCGGTCAGACCTGCTGACCGGGTGCGCTGCGATACCTCTCCCAGCCGGGATGCGATTCGTGATGCGGGAGGCGCCCGCTCGCGATGCGCACCCCGGCTCCCGTACCTGACTCGCTCTCCGTCGGTCTTGTCCCGGCGCGCGCGGCCCCGCTCCTTAGGGCGCGCGCGCACCGGATCTCTGCGATTTAAAGGGCCACTGCGCCACTGATTGGCGCAGTTGGCTTAATTAGTGTGTTCACCTGTGCACTCCCTATTTATACCTCACTTCCCCTGCACTCCCTCGCCGGATCTTGTTGACATTGTGCCAGTGAAAGCGTTTCCTTGTGTGTTCCTAGCCTGTGTTCCAGACCTCCTGCCGTTGCCCCTGACTACGATCTTTGCTGCCTGCCCCGACCTTCTGCTACGTCCGACCTTGCTCTTGTCTACTCCCTTGTACCGCTCCTATCTTCAGCAGTCAGAGAGGTTGAGCCGTTGCTGGTGGATACGACCTGGTTGCTACCGCCGCTGCAAGACCATCCCGCTTTGCGGCGGGCTCTGGTGAATACCAGTAGCAACTTAGAACCGGTCCACCAGCACGGTCCACGCCAATCCCTCTCTGGCACAGAGGATCCACCTCCTGCCAGCCGAATCGTGACAGGGGATATGATGTCTCAGGGCCGGAGTACCACTTTAAATACATTTTCAGGCACTAAAATAATAGTATTTTTAAAAGTATTTTTAATGAGAGAATTGTACAATGTACTGTTATTTACAATGAGGGACATTTATCAATGTTTGCTTATGTATTCTTTTTTTTTAGTAATTTTTTCCTTACTATTTTTCTGCTTATGTGTGACTTATTTATCAACTGGTTTCAGCCTGTTGATAATTTTCTTTCACGTAAGCAATTTTTCCTTTTTTACTTTGGTAGTAGCTTTTTCTGCTCCATGTTTGAGCTGGAGTAAATTTAGTCAATTTTTAACCTTTTTGCGCAGTTGCGCCTGTCGCAGTTGATAAATACCCAACTAAAGCAAATCCATTTTTGAAAACTTTACTACGTAAGCAAGTTTTAATTTTCTTGCTTTTCTTGTTCTTCATGCAAATTGTCGCACGAAAACACACGTAGTCGCAGTTGCGACAATTTTGCGACAATTATAGTAAAGAAAACCCCACTAAACCCCTTGATAAATGTCCATCAATATGAATGCACTGTTATTTACAATATGTCCTCACGAATGTGCTTTTCTACTTAATATTGTGTTCAAATGAGTACGTGATCTAGATGATTATTTGATAATCTTTGAGAAAATATAATACAACCAGGTATTATCATTGTAAGATTTCCTATCACCTGCAAGGATAAAGTTTCATGTTGTTTTTAAAACTAGTAAAACCCAGAGGGATTAATGAGAAATCTCTGAGTGACAATGTGTGTGAATATATAAATCATTTTTAAAAAGACCTCTCAGACGCTAACCCTTTATCTTTCCATCAAATACACTTCAGAGGAAAACTATTTTGACATTTTCCTCTTTTCTATTCATACACAGAATCTTAAGGAAATAAAAAAAAATGTCAAATATACTTTTGAAAAAAAAGAAAACGAGCCAAGGTTGGTTCTAGGCTAGTGAAGAGTTGTTATAGTATTTTACATGATAACCAGTTTTTCTAGTGCACAGTTTATTGGGCTTTTTCTATTTTATTTTTCTCTTGGCAACATGTTAGTCTGTCTGGTTTAATCATCTAATAACAGCAGTCGGAGCATGATACATAGACTGATTTCTCCTCAAGGAGCGCGATGATCAATTATTTTAGCTTGAACATTTAATCAATGCTAAAACAAAGACTAGATAGAAGAAAAAAAATTACAATAGCAGTTGTCCACATCATACTCTTCAGCACACTGATCCATAACTTTGATTATTACAGAAATATGCTACAAGTATTGATATACTGTAGTTGCTTTTCTTGGAAATTTTACTGCTGGAAAATAGTCTGACAGTTTTTATTTGAGGGAATTATTTCTCAAGGATAAAGTAATGTAAGTAAGTATTTCAAAACAATACAGACACATTTTTAGGTGGAACGTATCACCTATTCTTTTCATTTGTTTTTTTTCCTATAAATTTTTATTTCATAATGGCAGCTTTTTTTTTTAAAGGGGTACTCCGGCGCTTAGACATCTTATCCCCTACCCAAAGGATAGGGGATAAGATGCCTGATCGCTGGGGTCCCGCCACTGGGAACCCCTGTGATCTTGCACGCCGCACCCCATTTATAATCAGTCCCCGGAGCATGTTCGTTCCGGGTCTGATTACCGGCGACCACGGAGCAGGCGGTGTGTGATGTCACGCCTCCATCCCCGTGTGACGTCACGCTCCGCCCTCAATGCAAGCCTATGGGAGGGGGCGTGGCAGCTGTCTCGCCCCCTCCCATAGGCTTGGATTGAGGGGGTGGAGCGTGACGTCCCACGGGGCGGAGCCTTGATGTCACAATGCTCCGGCCCCGTGATCAACAGTAATCAGACCCGGAGCGAACACGCTCCGGAGACTGATTATAAATGGGGTACGGCGTGCAAGATCACAGGGGTCCTCAGTGGCAGGACCCCCACGATCAGGCATCTTATCCCCTATCCTTTGGATAGGGGATAAGATGTCTAAGCACCGGAGTACCCCTTTAAATCTATTTATTGTACATTATGATGGGGAATACATCACCGTGAAAATATCATCATGATATAGAGCAGGAGAAGATGAGAAAAGTTATATATATATATATATATATATATATATTATACAATATGTATTTTAGCACTAGGCACTTTATATGATTATTTATTATATTGTATATGCTGAGTTACTATGCCAACCTGACATCACCAGTCTTGACAGATGACTACACAAATGAAATTATTGCAGGGGTGTGGTCTCTTTAATCACACATTTGCAACACTTGTGTCACATCCAATGATTTGTATCTGTTATATATATATATATATATATATATATATATATATATATATATATATAAATGCACATTGTTCACAACTATGTTATGCTTGATAAAGGCTATTTCTGCCGAAATGTTGCTCTGATTTTGGGATAATAAAGACAACCCAGCTTTTTAAAGATCCGTGACCTGACTGGTGCTGTGTTTCTTGGATTTTGTGTGTATATATATATATATATATATATATATATATATATATATCTTTTTTTTTTTTTTTTACTAATATTAAGGTAGGAGCTTCTGGTGCCAAGTTATGTAACTTTGAAATGATTTTGTATTACCTATCTGGGGTGAATCATCCCCTGTGTTGCCTTTTTTATTCCCCATGAAAGTTCTGAATTTGCCTGCACAAAGGATCAGCATCATCTCAATCCTTTCCAAACTTGCTGTGCAGCTCGAGGCAATGCTTCATGTGTCAGCTGATCACAGGGGCTTGGCTACTTTTTGGCTACCTCATGATGTGTGCGGATTATCTTTACCTCCTGCTATGCCAGTGTTTAATGCATCCCCTCTATCACATGACCTCAGCCCAACCTGCTGATAGCGGAAACACGTTCAACGATGGCAAAGCAGGACATACCGATACACTGCCCTATCATCTGGGGCTGGCTCGTCAGGCCAGACAAGAAGCTGCCAAGCTCCCTCTGATCAGCTGACTTATGAAGCATTGCAAGTGGCACAGCAAGCTGGAAAATTACAGTAATCCCTTGTGCCAAGGAATGCAGAATTTCCGAGGGCATGAAAAAGACAAAGAAAAGGATGGTCCACCCCTGACTTGGACTACCAGTTAATTTCCAGGTTACATAACTTGGCATTAGGGACTTATAACTTAAAAATAGTAAAAACTCAGAATATGCCTTTAAAGTGGTACTCCGCCCTAGTTATCTTATCCCCTATACAAAGGATAGGGGATAAAATGTCAGATCGCCGGGGTCTCGCTGCTGGGGATCCCCGGGATCTACCATTCAGCACCCACCTGTAGCCGCTTCCGGAACCGCTGGAGGTCCTCAGGCTGAGTTCATCTCGACCACCAGGACAGAAGATCGTGACATCACGACTCCGCCATTATGTGATGTCACACCCCGCCCCTCAATGCAAGTCTATGGGAGGGGGCGTAAACCCCAGCACCACAGCAACAATGGCTGCTGCACCCCACTAGTGGGAACAGATGATAAAACCCACAATGTGCTCCCTGCCAGAGGGCTGGAAGACTAATCGGAGCAGCTCTTGTGCTATATACTGCTAACTTAATATGCCTGGGTCGAGTGGGTGGCAAAACTAGAACATCATTTTGTAAGCGGAAAATGACAAATACCTATCATCATCTACCACACGAGTTTTCATTTTTTCATATGTGATCCTTAAATTTCTATTGACAATCAGTGATTGAATAGAAGGCACTACACACAATATTAAAGCATATTTTACTATTAGATGTAATAGTGTTATTATTTATTTATATTCGATGTACGTATATTGCAAGAAGAAATATGTTCAAACAAGCAAATTGTTGGATTATTCTCTTGGAGACAGTAATCACAGAGCAGATAAAGTATAGGTATGCTCAAGATAATAATAACAAAAATCAATTCATTGTCTATTTTATATTAGCATTACACTTCCCCTTTAAGCTCATGTTCCATGTCAAAAGAATCATTTATATTAATAGCACCGTATTGGATTTTCTAAATGCTTTTATATGATTAATCCTTGCAGTATTGTATCAGAGAATAAAATCAAATATTATTCTTTCATTTAAAACAGATCTTCACCTTCCTGTCACTTTCCGAACTCAATTTAGTATTGGCCTCTCGCTTCATTGCACACAGTTATAACTAGCAGTAATAATAATGGCTTGACATAGCAGTGAGAATACAGAGTACAGAATCTTGCCAATAGTAGCCATGAATTAATAAGGGAAGATTTTATTCTCCCTTTCAAGCTATTAAAACTTGGCACTAAGTAAAAAAAAAAAATCAAACAAATCCAATTCTACTATACACAAAGATAGAAGTTTGGCTTCTGCGTCTGTTTATTTTCAGTTACACACCGCATTTACCATTTCTTCTAAAAGCCGCTATGTTCCCTGACAATGGTTATTAATTCTGGAATGGTCTTATCAATATTAATAATACCTACAGTAATAGCAGTCAGAGTTTGTTATGACTTTTTGGAAAATCATCACCTGTCAAACATCCTGAAGGAACAAAGCACATCACCGTTTGTTAGTTTTTATGGTCGTGAGTCATTTTGCTGACAAATGTATGATGCTGAGGAATGGGGCTAAGAAAATAAACAAGGTAGGGTGTAAACACTTCAAATATAATCTGAGGCCAATTATGTGGTTTGCCAACAGCATGAAAAGTTGCCTGGAGGTCGACATAATCATATTTCCATACATCTATTATTTGTATATAGTACAGATCAGCTTTTGCTTCACTGACTTACAGAAAATGGGTTTTACTATTAGGCCTTAAAGGGGTACACCAGCAGATAGAGGATAAGATGTCCCAGCAGTGGGACCCCCGCGATCTCCGGCGCGGTACCCTGGTTATCTGTGCCTGGAGCAATCTCTGCTCCATGCCGGATGACTGGTGACTACAGCCAACTTGCCCCCTTCATTTATGTCTATGGGAGGAGGCCGTATAGTACGTAGCCGTCACGCCCCCTCCCATTTGCATGAATGGAGGAGGCGTGACATCACAAACACGGAAGCTCCAAGCTTCCGTGTTCCAGCCGCTGCCGGCCCTGAGATCGTGGGGCTCCCTAGCGGCAGGACCCCTGTGATGAGACATCTTATCCCCTATCCTTTGGAGAGTACCCATTTAAAGGGAACCTGCCAGTCCCATTATGCTACCTCGATAGGGGGAATCATAAAGCAATGACAGACATGTTGATTTCAGTGGTGTATCATTTGTGTGCAAATATCCAGTACTTTTGGACAGCTCAGAGTTTATTCCTTGTATTGTGATGCCAACACCCTGATTCAGGGGTCCAATGTATTCATGAAATACAGACCAGCCCCCCCTCGCCCAAGGCCATTTGACAGCTTTCCACTTATATACTGGTCCCTTACTTCTTTATTCTTCTCTCAGAGAGGGGGCAGCATAAGGAGATAAGCAAATCCTGTTTAAGACTCATGTACACTGTCTTATACACAAATGTTGTACAGAAGCATTTAGGATTCCTTTTGGGTTTACTATATGAACCCATGGGCACATCATATGCCTTTTTATACTGCTGTCATAGGACACCATATTTTTCAATTGAAAAAAAAACACATCCATGTGGTATGGAATGAAGCATTACCACAATAATTTTCTTGTGAATTCTCTTAACCCCCTCTCTCTTTGGCGAGTTTTCATTTTTGCACTTTTGTTTTTTCCTTCTTACCTATTAAATATCATAACCCTTTCAATTTTGCACCTAAAAATCCATATGATGGCTTATTTTTTGTGCCACCAATTCTACTTTGTAATGACATCAGTCATTTTAACCAAAAATCTACGGCGGAATGGAAAAAAAAACATTGTGCGACAAAATGGGAGAAAAAACACCATTTTGTAAATTTTGGGGGCTTCCGTTTTTACGCAGTATATTTTTCAGCAAAAATTACACCTTCTTTTTATTCTGTAGGTCCATACGATTAAAATGATGCCCTACTCATATAGGTTTGATTTTGTATTACTTCTGACTACATGCAGGAAAATTTATACGTTTAAAATTGTCTTCTTCTGACCCCTATTACTTTTTTATTTTTCATGTATTGGGCGGTATGAGGGCTCATTCTTTGCACCGTGATCTGAAGTTTTTATCTGTAACATTTTTGTTTTGATCTGAATTTTTGATTGCTTCTTTTCATTTTTTATGGTATAAAAAGTGACCAAAAATATGCTATTTTTGAATTTTTTTGCGCATACGCCATTGAGCATGTGGTTTAAATAACAATATAATTTTATAGTTCGGACATTTACGCACGTGGCAATATCACATATGTTTACATTTATTTACACAGTTTTTTTATGGAAAAAGGGGGGTGATTCGAACTTTTATTAGGAAAGTGGTTAAGTCATCTTTATTAACTTTTTTTCTCACTTTTAGGGTGCTATAACATGCAGTACATTGATTCAATACACTGATCACTGCCGTTCCAGTGCAATGCATCAATCAGTGTTATCGGCGGTTGATTGCTCAAGCCTGGATTTCAGGCTTGGAGCAATCAATCACCGATCGAACGCGCAGGAGGCAGGTAAGGCACCCTCCTGTTGCATTCTAGCTTATCGGGACATTGTGATTTTACCGCAATGGTTTTGATCAGCCCGACTGAGCTGCCGGGAAACTTTTACTTTCACTTTAGATGTGGAGATCAACTTTGATCGCCGCTTCTAAAGAGTTAATGCCGAACACCAGCCCGATCGGCGATTTCTGGCATTAGCTGTGGGTTCTGGTTGCTTATAGCAACCAGGACCCACCGGGTATGATCCGCGCTTACATGCGGCAGAGGGTTAAGGATAGACATTGAGTAGGACTGTCCATTTGACTCCTAACCTATGGCAAGCAGAGGTTTAAATAAATAAATTAATGACAAGTTATACTGAAGAGTGTGCTTTCAATGTACCAAGGATCATGGTACTCCTTTCCTTATAGAAGCCTTACATTGGCTGCCTTAACATCTCTATTGTGTATTGATCTCTTAAGGTACGATGCCCTAGTATATCTGGCTTAGCAAATACTTGTACTTCAGCATTGTTATTTCATGAGCAATGTAACTGGGCCCTTAAATTGGTATTCTTTTCTTTATGAATAAATTGACAACTGGGTGTTATTGACAAAATAAACAGTCACGTGTATTTTAACTAATGTTCATCTTTAGGCTGTATTAAAAAATGTGGTTTTTAATTGCATTTTTTTTTTACTCAAAACCAAGAATGGATAATACATGGAGGACACTAAGAAAGGAAAGACTCAGACTTCACTTCTTTTCAGATCCATTCCTGGCTTAATATTCAAAAATTCAAGTTATACACCTGAACATGTGAACACACTTTTTAAGGAGTAGTCCTGGAATTTTGAACTTTCCAGTTATGTGCCCCCGATGACAAGTTATGTATGATATAAATTTACTTGTATTACCTGGTATGGATCGTGCTGTTTTTGTATTTTCATTCCCCCGGAGCTTCTGCATTCTGGTACACTATAACTGCTGTCGTCTCAAGCCTTACCCGGCCTGTTATGCTGCTCAAGACAATGCGTCACAAGTCAGCTGATCAAAGGGGACTTGGCTGCTTCTCGTTTGCTCTGACAAGCCAGTCCCCTGATGAGGTGTGCAGCCCCTAGCTGTTCCTATATAACTGATAAGAACTAGACATATGCATGTGCATTGTTAGATTGGTATGGATATAGGAATCAATTTTGTATGTAGCTTTGGATGGATTCTAATGCCCGAATAAGTACATTTTCATACAAAATTAGCTTCATTACGAAAAGAATTACACATGTATAATATGAACCTGATTGGTTTGTCTTTACTTTATTGTCATCTATTGTTACATGTATACATGCTATGGCTTGAATTGTAAAAACAATGTGCCTCATATACTAAGAGTGGGGTGTAGTTTTCTCTGTAGGTTTTTGTTTCCGACAGGTATATTTTCATGGTATTTACTATTGTATCTTGTATGTGGTGATTTTACCTAGGTTTTTTTTTATTTTTATTTTTATTTTTATTCTTTTATTAATACCTGCTCTGAGCTGTCAGGTTTTCCAGAGCTCCAATCCAGCACATTTGATGAGGTAACATTAGTAAATTTGTATATATAATATATATGTTTTCTAAATAGGAGCTCTACTCGGAAAAGCCTTAGTAAGTGAAACCAATGTCTTTTGTCTAGAATTTGATATGGGTTTACAGATTTTTTTCTTGAACAACAATGATTTTATTTTACCATTCTGGATGAAGTAACTGGTATGGTTTTGCCAGGTTGTTTCACAGTGAAGACATTTATATTCCTGCAATGATACATAAAGAGCAAAGAAAAAAAACAAAACAATTGTAAAGATAAATGGTCTAATTCTATGAGCCAACCACCAAAAAATAGTGTTTAAGTGTAAGTCTTAACCTCATTTTATTTGTGTTTAAGTGTAAGTCTTAACC
The DNA here is from genome assembly GCF_029499605.1 of Hyla sarda. Taxonomy (NCBI): domain Eukaryota; kingdom Metazoa; phylum Chordata; class Amphibia; order Anura; family Hylidae; genus Hyla; species Hyla sarda. Next base: position 230,204,633 of record NC_079191.1, read on the forward strand.
TCATTTTATTTAAAAAACGGGCTAATTATTTTATCATATATCTTTATGGGTATCTGAGCTCCATTTTTCTTTTATGCCAATCATAAAATGTCAGAGAGTTAGAAGATTATTATGTAACATATGATCAGCTTAACAGAACTCCCAATGTGCTTCCATCTACACAGTCACAATAAAATGAGGAAATCCTGGCTCCCTGCAGTCACCACATGGAGTTGTGACTGTACTAGAAGATATACAGCCCCTGTTGGAAATCAATATTAATTTGGTATCCAGTAAGCTTCCTGTGGAGTGTATTGTTATTATTATTTATATTTGTCATTTTATTTGCTTACTTCTGTTTGGTTAGGGGATGTGCTTATTGTCTATTCTTGGAATGTTTGAAAGGAAAGGGAATAGAGAAGGGTATAAAAAAAGCAAAGGAGACAGTAAGAGAATAATAAAAATACATTTAAAAAAAAATTTGCCAAAAACCACATATCTTGCTGCTATTTGAGTCACTTTATCAATTAAAAACTTTAATTCCAAGAAAGATAACAAAAAGCTGAGTGGTCAAACAGGTATGGATTAAAAATAATGGCCTATGCATCAAGAGACACAATGGATAGCTGAAAATGATGCAATGTGAATATCAATATCAAAAGTTTATTTTTATAAGTCACCAGGAGATTAGATTTTTCTTTTCACTTCATTTAGATGAAAGGTTACTTAGTAATTACTATATGAATTATTACGTAGGGGAATCTTTATTTAGGCCATGTTCACATACCATAGAAAGCAACCATATTTTATATTCAGCAGTTTTTTTCCAGCCGATTATAGGGGTAAAAACAGTTCAACCAAAATTTGCTTAGGAATTTTTTTTCTTATAAATGATATACATTTTTAGTCTGGGTTCATACAGTGTTAAATTAAAATATAAAAACAGCCGTAAAATTGATACAAAATGGCATTTTTTTTAATCTAATAATGGGCCTCATTTACTAAGGCTTTTCCGAGTAGATTTTGTAAGGTTTTTGAGTCGCACATGTGGTGCGCCAGAATTTGCGGGGGAAAAAATACCCTACTAACTCTTCACTTAACTTAGATAACCCAAAAAAGGGTCTGACTGTCTGAAAAAGGGGCATGTCTTCGAAAAAACAGCATGCCATAACATTTTGGGAAAAAGACAACAACAAATTTACTAATGTTCTCACAAAAAATGTGGTGGAATTGAACTCTCGAAAACTGATAGCTCAGTGCATGGGTAAAAACATAGGAAAAAGTGCAATGTTAGTAAATAACATGGGAAAATACATGCTAGGAAAAAGAAAACTACACTCCACTCTTAGAAAATGAGGCCCAAAGAGTTTTTATTAAAAGTGGCCATCAATGCACACATTGAATAAAAACTTGCAATAATTCCAATATCAGAGCTCATTAATATATAGAACACAATATTAGATCAAAAATACTTTTTGTTTTTATACTTATCTCACTGCCTTTTTGTGTGAACTCAGCCCAGCCCTACCTTTTTAAGTGTTTTCTGAGGACTGAGGAAATATTATTATACATGATGACAGGTAATCTTTGCTATTCTAGCTCCAGATTTATATTTATATAATGTCATCCTTGTGCAGTTATACACATGATCAAAAAGACAATAATGATGTTGGAAGTAAAATAAATGGCCAGATTCTCCATTTGTGTCTCAAAGGTTGTCATAGCTCACACTTCTTTTAAAGGTCTTGACCTATATCTTTTTCTTGAAGGAAACCATTAATGATATCTGTCATGTCCTTCAATTGCATGCAATTTTGTAACAAATTACAAAAGGCCTTAGTCTTTTTTTTCCAAAGACCTCATTCCTGTTGATTCAATAGAATGTGAACAGTCTCCATTCTCTTCAATGACAGGTAGATCATCTATTCACATCATCATGACACTACATGCTCTATTACGTTGAGCGTAAGAGAAATGACATGGCCCAAATCATGCCGCCATCTAGAAAGATGGATATTATCATGGTCCAAATCCTCTCCTGGTTCTGTGTGTTTATATTGTCAGTGATCAAATAAATTAATCACATCAAATTATGGTAAACAAAATGCATAGAAGAATAATATTTTAAGGGCAGGTGTATACGTGTCAAAATATTATCTTAAAGGGAACATGTCACATTAAAAGCAGTCCAGTCTATAAGCAGTGTGCTATCCAGCAGGAAGAGCTGAGCTGATTTATTTAAATTTTTGTTAGGAAAGAATCAATTTGTTTATTTAAAACTCTGCTTAGTCTGAGTGAGGCTATGTTCAGATGGTGAAATATCCATGCAGAATTCTACCGGAAATTTACTGTACATTTTTTTCACTGGCAGTCCCATTCAGACAGTGGCAGACATTCTGCCGCAGAAGTTTCTCTTTCCGCAAAAATATAAGACCACAATTTTGTCGGATTCTGTTTTCTGAGGACATAGAAATTCCACCACAGTTCTGTTGCAATTCCGACAGAATTTAGCAATTCCATTTAGCAGGCTTCACTGAACAGAATTTGTGTGGAATGGTGGAAATTCTGCTGTGTGAACATAACATTAGGGAGCTCAGTGCATGCAGAGATAGCCACTGAGTAGGACCGCCCATTAGACTGCTAAACCTGGGATTAGCAGATATTTTCATGAATAAATGACAAACTATTTATTAAACTATAAATCAATCTGTTTAACTTCTTCTCCCCTATAACATGAGTACTGCATATTAACCCTTTTCATATGCCCTCTAACCAAGGACACTGTAATAAATAAATAAACAAATAATTAAATAATAATAATAAATATTTTACAAATTGGCAACAGGATGTCTAAGGGAAAATTAACTGTAAGCCCCACTGAGAACAGGGGCTGTTGTAAATGATAATAATCTATATATATAGAGGTGCACAACCTATAATCTGTGGACTGTATGTGGCCCCCACTCTGCTCGACAGAAACACAGCTGATTTCCTTTAATATAGACTCTGTAGGGGAGAAACACTCATTGGTAAATGCAGACACATTTCACAGTAACTAATACATACTTCCTATACCGCAGGAGGGTGCTCTCAATGCTTAATAGGGGTCACACAGTTGCAGGCTATATCTGATTCATTGGCAGCCATATTAAGCAAAAAGCATTTTGCTGTGTAGTAAAGGAAAGTGCTCAATTTAATTTCGGCAGAGAGGACCCCACAACTTAAAATTATGCCAGGAGACATCAGAAAACAATATTATAACAATGTCAGGCCTCTCAGTACATGTGGCACTCAAGGGCTACTCCTTACTAAGGCTAGGTTCAGACTACGGAATTTCCGCCTGCAATTTTGCTTTGAAATTGCAGGCGGAAATTCCGCTTTCTAAAATGTATAGTGTAGTGAATGATTTTCCGTTCACAAATTCACACTTCGGAATTTGTGAAGCGGAAAATCCGCTTTGAAAATCCCCTTAGAAATTTCCGCCTGAAGAAAGGCGGTGCTCTTTCTTCAGGCGGAAATCCGCGTGGAACAAATTGCAGTCTATTGGAGACTTCAGTGTCCAAACTGTCCAAATTTTCTGCCTGGAGATTCCGTAGTCGGAACCTAGCCTAAGGGTCTATTAACACGGCAGAATTTCCGCTTGCGGTAATTCCACCTCAAATTAAAGCCCTTAGACATGCGGAATTCTGCTAGCAGAATTCCGAGAGCGGAAATTCAGAAGTATGAATGGGAGTGCGGAATCCCATAGAAGTCTATGGGCTTTAATTTGAGGCGGAATTCCCCAAGCGGAAATTCTGCAGTGTGAATAGACTCTAAGGCTAGGTTCACACTGCAGAATCTTCAGACAGAATAACTAGGACCGTGTGGACATTGCTTTCCCCAATAGACGTCTATGTCTTCTGTGAAAGGATCCGCCTGAAGGATGAGCACCACCATTCTTCAAGCGGAAATTTTAAAGCGAATTTTCCATTCACAAATTCTGCTTCAAAAATTATGAAGTGTGAATTGGTGGACTGAAAACCCCATTGACTAGCTTCTTCATTTTAGTATGCAGAGTTTCTGTCTGCATTTTCAAAGTGGAATTGCAGGCAGAAATTCCGTAGTGTGAACCTAGACTTAGACATTTATTGGATATTCCACCATTGGGACCCACATTTATGTGGAAAACACAAATTTAAATAAGACTATAAGAGTTATGTAGACAGCGAAGTGAATAAAGAGGTTTCTGCTTTGCTGAATAAGTTAAGCTGCTTAGGTTTTTGGGGCCACTTGAAGTAAAACCATATGGAAATACAAACCCTCAGATGGCTATATATATAACACTATAGGATATGTTGGTGCTATAGCCATGCCATGTTGCAGATCACACACACACAAAAAAAATAGCAAATCCTAAAGCTGCCATTATTATGATTTTTAACCCTTTTAGGTTGGATAATACCAAAACAAATACTATAGCAAATAAAATAGTACATATACAGTTATATAGATATTACTGTTAATAATTTTTTATGTTGATCAACTTACAAATTATAGTCATTGGATATTACTTTATAGACCCAAAAGAATAATTGTGTTAAATGGACTTACTTTGAAATTTTTATTTTTTTATTTTTTTAGCCTTTTCATTATTATTTAATAATTTACTTGCACTCGTGAAACCTATAAAAATTGAACTGTACATTGCAAAATATTTGTTATTTCTTTGTCTCTATAGCATTCCCTATGATTTAAGTTTCAGTTGCAGATTTATTTAACTTTTACCTTTTTAACATACTGTCTGAAATATAAGTATGATGTGTTTTTCGAACTATTGTCTTAGAACAGACATGACCCAGTTTTTTAAGTCTCCTTGTAAATCATTCATTGGGTATAAATGATTCATAGTGCCTTCAAATATATAATAACACCACTAAAGGTTATTTACTAGCTTCTGAATGACAAAAGCAACTGCACTGTAAATACTGGCAAAGCAAAGGGTATAGAAACTAACTAAAAAAAAAAGAACCTTCACCTATTATGAACCTTGTTTAAGAATGTTGTATACTCAGCTGTAATAAGTTACAGGATGCCATAGCATTTACCTTGACAAAATAGGTCCAGTGCCGGACTAGTCAGTTATACATCTATATTATAGTCCCGGAGCTACACTCACTACTTGGCAACTGTGGACTCACTGTGTATATACATTATAATGTAATCCCCTCCACGCAACTGCAGAATAATGAGTGCAGTCCTGGAGTATAATACAGGATGAGAGCTGCACTCACTATTCTGCTGGTGAAGTCACTGTGTACATACATAACATTACTTATCCTGTACTGATCCTGTGTTATATCCTGTATTATACTCCAAAGCTACATTCTGCTGGTGAGTTCACTGTACACTGAAAACTGCAGCAAACCCCAGTTTTTAGTCTGGGCAAATGCTGAATATCGTTTTGCTTCTTTAAATTAACGGGGTATAGTACAGATCCACCAGGGATACGGCAACAGGCGGTTTTGAAATATTCTCTCCGGATTTGCCTTCTGGATTCAAAAATCCTGGTGTGCATGTACCTTTACATCTGGTATTATAGCCCAGAGCTGCACTTACTATTCTGCTGGTGCAGTCACACTGTGTACATAGGTGGCAGAAGGATCAGGGGGCCTGGGTAGAGGATCTAAAGTAAAGAAAAGCATGTGAATTTGAAATAATAGAATCTATATTAACTACAATATGGTAATATGGAGGGGGTGACATCGTTTTGAAATGGGGTAGTCGGGCAAATGCTCAAGAGGCAATGTCTATGATAAAAAATCCACAAGTCTCTGCATAAAATGGGAGATGCACAGAGATGCAATATGGACACAAAGATTTTTATAGGTCACATTCTATAGATCTGTAACACAATATTACAACCATGCACGTGATGCACAGGATGAAGATATTGGCGATCGCGTGCAATGGGCAGGGATGTGATTCCTGAAACTGAATCAGTGATCTTAGGAATCCAGAGACTAATTCATATTTGTACTTTTTACTCCTATAAAACTTGTAGTTAACAGATGACATTGTAATATTTAAATAACATTTGGAATAAAATTCTTAATTAAAACATCGCTAAAAAATCTGCAGATAATTTAATCTATGTTCAAGAGCAGCATAAGGCAACACACATTTTTTTTACAGAAGTGATGCCTGTGCAAAAATAAACCTTGAAGCAAATATTGCAAAGCATTATAGGGTCTAAACATATGTATGTTGAAAGGAAGACATATGGGCTTCCATATGTTATAGCGCTTAGTCCGAGATGTTAAGAAAACTGCACACAAAGGCTTAAACACAGGGGTACCAGTAACAAGTGTATTTTGCTTATATTACTCATGCCTGGTATTGTTGATGTGGAAACTATTATTTATACACTTAGGCTAAGCTCACTCATCGTAAAATATAATGATATGTTTTATTTAACTGGCAAAAAAAAACTTTTTCTTATGCTTTTACGATGTGTGAACAGAGCCTTACAGTAGTATAATGATGGTAATCTCATTATAAATGGTTCATGGACTTTATTCATGAGTTTTAGTAAATAATAGTTTATTACATTCTTCTGCATAAAATGAATGTACATTTACAGTAGCTCTTTTACTGTGACGCATAGCTGTAGAAACTGGCCTTGGTCGCAAATAATAGTCAATTTTTTTATTTTTCTAGAACATAGTATGACTACATTAGAATTGTTCAAAGGAAAGCATAAAAGACAAATAATATGTTTAAGCAGTTTCTTTTTATCTACCCATAAATCTGTACACTATAGAGAAGTGTTTTTCAACCTTTCAGGCCAAGTACTCTCTAGTGACAAGAAGCTCGAACTAAACACCCCCAAGGAAGTGACCAGTTCTAAATGTAACAAAAAAAAGGCTAAGCTCAAAGAGTCATCAGAGACTCTATTTGAAACCTCAGTTGTTTTTTTTTCTGATTTATGGAAAGAATAGCACAGCAAACACTGCTATTCTTTCAGTGAAAACAATGGACAGAGCATCAAAACCCAAATAGACCCTTTTTTGTTAAAATATCTTATTTTTTTGGAAAGAGACATAAAAGGAAATGAGACTCACAGGTCCTGAATTGAGTGACAACAACAAAAACAGTAACAATATGAGTCACATAGTCACGTATACTATTATCATAAGTTACTAAGCATTGGAGATATATATGGTCGTTCTAAGCCAACATTATAGTATCACACGATTCAATACAAACATTAAAGCTTGAGAACATGTGCAGGTCATCCACAAAATACTTGTCACACCTTGTTAAATTAAAGAAGGCATCCTGTAGTACAGTAGTAAAGTAGTCCCACGCCATGAGGCGTGTAGAGGGGACTTCGATATACCCAAACTATTATGCAGCAACAGTTCCATAATGCTAATGTATTTAATGGATGCCACTATTTCAGATACCGTGAATACTTCTATTGATTACTAGAGTGTGGCTATGGCAGACCTGGACACCAAGAGAGGGTGAAAAATAACAGTAAAGCTTGTAAATGCAAAACTGGACAGGTCCACCAAATTTACATGAAGGAGCCATCCTCTATGTTACAAAGCAAGCACAGGCGAGATGAAGTAGGGTACATTTTCACTAAACATGAAGGAGTGTGTTACAGCTCGTGCTGCGGCCAGTCTTGCTGGCCAAGAGTACACTCTTGCTCTCTCCCCTGCTGCTGGCGGTGCCAGCGTTCGCATTACGGGAGGCGCCCGCATGTGAACGCCGGCCATCACTTACCTTCTCTGCTCTCTGTCCCCTCCACTGTTCCTGGTTCTCCAGTCATTGGTGCATGGGTCCTTTAAATCTGAAAGAGTCGGCACGTGCGCGCCTTAGGGTGCGGATGCACACGCGCCGACTCTTTCTGATTTAAAGGGCCAGTGCACCAATGATTGGTGTTTGTCTGCTCCTGAACCTTTTTAGCCACGGACTTCCTCTTGACCCCTGCCGGATCTTTGTGCCCTTGTGCCTTAGAGAAAATGTTACCTGAATTGTGTCTTGTCTTACCATGTACCAGTTTTTCCTGCCTCGTTCCCTGACCACACTTCCTTGCCGCCTGCCCTCTGACCTCCTTGCTACGTATTCTGATCTTGTTGCTGTGCCGCTTGCCCTGACCTTCTCCCTGTCCCAGACTACGAGTTTGTCTCATCCTCTCTGTCCCATGCATCACCTCGGCTGTCTTAGTGGATGAGTCGTACCAGGGGTAGCGACCAGGGAGCCGCCTGCCGCAGCAAGTCCACCCTGCTTTGCGGCAGGATGAAAACCAATGGTTCCTTAGACTCCTTAGACACTGGTATAGCTCAAGCAATCATCCACACAAGGTACAGCAGATCCACATCTTCAGTCGTTACAGAGTGTAGTACAGTAGCTTGCGAAAGCATTCCAGATGATTGACATTATGGGACATGTTAGGGGGGGGGATACATTATAGCCCATTGTAAAGGGGTGACACATGTGCCTAGGTCTTGTTCCAACTATTCTTGAAAGGCCAACCATTGAGGTGGTGAGGTACGCTGCAGGAAGTTATATGCTAAGGATATTCCCCCCTTATCTAAAGGATATCTAGTAAAGAACATTTAATATGGACTTGGTGAGGTGCTTTGGTCCCTTCGTAGGTAGGTAGGTGGCAAAGTTGGAGGTACTTGAAAAAGCCCTTTGGTGGCAATCTGAATTTGTTACTATTACTAAACTACAGGGCAATGTCCACACATAAGTCACCCAAAGTTATCTATTGCAAGAGATCTGTTGCTGATAATGTAATGGAATACATCAGACACCATTGGATGGTGTTTGTGGTGTAATGGATAATGGCTTCTTATGATTAGGGAGAATAAAAATGTGCATATTTTTTATGTACCGTATCCACAAATCTCTGACAGCAAATTACCCTCAATGGCAGACCCCAAAACAAATACAGACCCCTTACCAGACCTCTGGTTCTGCTTTTTACAGACCTAAGCCCAGCACTGCATAGGTGAGGGTTCTGAATGGGGGGGGGGGAGGGTGGTTGGTGGACTCTTTAGCATTATATCAGCATTCTTTTATACGGTATTTTAAAATGGGTTCTCTCAAAAAGACATTCCATTTAAAGGGGTTTCTTGGGACTACATTATTGATGGTCCAACAGAAATGTTTTATTGACAGGGATCTGACCCGTCAACACATTGAAGACACACCATGAAAAGACAGAAGTGTATTCTAAGCCTTATTGACATTTAATACACTGTAAGCATCCATGCCATAGGCATTTAGAAAATATCAACCAAAATATGGAAACCTTATTAATATTGAAGACTACACAGTAAATATACCAATTCCCTTAAATGTCATTAAATTAATTTCCATTAATTTCTCTTTTCATGAATCTTTTAGCTTTATCCTACCTATGCAATTTCCAGCTACAGAAAACAAATTAAGAAAAAAAATCAGTTAATTGACTTTATTTGCTTTAATGCTGCCAGTCCATATTATCTGCTTTTTCTTAAATTGAGTTTGGGACTGCCAACTTTGATGGTATTACACTGCGTCTTGATATGCTGCCAGCATATCCTCAGCAAATATATTTAAATGAAAGCTAAGCTTCTTAAAATATTCATGTTATGCTCTAAATATGGTTTATAGAAATGTGAAACCATCTAAGACTTATAAACCTGTTATTTAGCCAAAAATAGTTCAACTGTGAAGTATATGTAGGGTGTTCATAACAGTGTGCATGACTTACCTGGGGAACATCACATCTTTTTGTTGTACGCCCATATACTCCTTTATGGAACATGACAAGCTTTTTACTAAGTTTATTACGCTAGCAACCATAAAAGATGGGTTTTATGACACATTTGGAAATGAAGCACAGCTTGGAACACCCTGAGGCCACATTTGCTTAATTAAATGATTTAACCTTAAAGTCAGTGACAGAACCAATGTTTAACATTGGAAATTAGAAAACAATACCAGGCTGATGTTTATGCATAAGATGCTGGATACTAATGAATGAGGCAACGACACAGGCAATGTAACAGGCTGCTTCAAATAGTCAAAGCTTAAGTTCACTGACTAAAAAAAACATTTCACAGAAAAAGCATAGGTTTTAAGTCTGTGGGGTGGGGTGGGGGTGTAAATTGGCTCAGGAAATCCTATAGGTATGCAAATTAGTTCTCCTGAAGGAAGAAAAAAATATCACTATATATCTCAATATCTCAATAGCTTTGAAACATGAAACAAGTCAGCATATCTTACAGAAGAAGGAAACATATCTGTAGAGAGATGTTTTATGGTGTCTCTTCCTTTCGGCTTGGTAAAGCCTAGTCATGTTTCAGAACTCTTTAATGGTCATTGACTTTGACTATGTAATGTTGGAGCAGAAATGCATTGTTGGATTTTGACTACATACAGCATATAGTAAATATACAGTTTTTGGCCTCAAAGTTTCAATTCATATGGATAGTCCAATTATACTACAGCTTAATGGGATGGACAGACATGTAAGGAGCTAGCTCTCCCAACTTTACACCCGTTTAGTTTTTTTTTTATGTCATTATAGTTTTATTCTTGTATTCTGTTTTTGTTACATGTGTTTTAAAATGGTCAAGTCCTCTAAAAGTTGTTGATTTTGAAGACTGTAGGGAAATCTTTATATGATGGCTATTGGCACTGAGTGTCAGCTCCTTTCTTTTCATTACAACAGTAATCTACTATACTAAACTGAGATATTGCTTTAAAATCTGTGAAGCCTCACTGTCTGTTTTCCGAAAGTTTTGTGAAAATTGTAAACTAGGCTGACACAACTTGACACAGACCAGTCAATAGGGAAGTGCTGCACACCATCCCAATGAAGGCAGTTTAGTTGCTAGTCAGTGTGTATCCCTAGTAACCAACTTGTCAGCTCCAGTTGCCATTATACTTACATCAGGATAAGACAGTTCAGCAGCACACTGGGTGCACCATTCGTCATCTCAGACTGTGACATTAAAGGGGTACTCATGGGAACTAAACCCATAGCCCATCCTTTCCCTCTCACCAACCTATGTATTTGTCTAAATATCATTCATTAGCTATATACAGCAGTTTCCCTCTTTAAGCTGTCACTTACAGGCAGGAAATGAGAGGAAAATGTAATTCTCAAATCCACCTTGTCTTGGTGTAAACCCCTCACTGAGACTAGCTCCCACCCTTCAGGACAACACCACTTGATTTCTGTCTGATTTCTCTTTGGTCTAAAGCTCTGGCTGGACAGCCACACCTCCACTCCCTGTGTGAGGAGCTTGTGAGCTGTGAGACCAAAGCAGTGAAGATTCTTAGTAACAACTGAGCCCATAGCTGCTGTTTTTCTGCTGAAAATCTAATCACTGACTTGTGCTATTCAGAACATAGCAAGATTTATTGCTGGAGGAAGGATAGTCTGAAAGAAAAGACATGTAGATTGTGTGAACTGCAGTGTAAGCATGCACACAGATAGTGAAAGCAGTTGGCTGGCAGCCATTACACAGAGCTGCACTGACTTCTGGCAGTTGTAGTCTGTGCTGCAAACAAGGAAAAATTATTTAGGAGACATCAGGGGCCAAAAGAGCTGCGAAAACCACATGGATAACTACAGGAGACATAGAACATTTTTAATTTTCTTAACTTCCATGGAGTACCCTTTTAATTAAGTTTTTCTAAAGAATAGATAATTCAGTTTGTGAGGATGACTGACAGCATTTCATAATTCATTCCTGATTAATGAACCTGCTAATCATTTATCAATGTTCCTTTTGTAATTCAATTTTTCTGACTATATTCCTATATTACTTTTGCTTAAAATTATTTGACTTTCTGGGTCCCCAGTTAATGATGAACCTGTTAAAAACATGTCATCTCGACTGAAATTAATAGGTGTGATCCAGGCAGCATTTGTCTGTTTTCCAGAAATCTTGCTATATATATATATATATATATATATATATATATATATATATATATATATACTATCCTAATCCTTAAAGGGTTTATACAGGAATAGAAATTCAGAGCTAATTTCTTTCAAAATCCGCGAAACCCGGATTTTGAAATATGTTTACAAGATCTTTACTGAAGACATATTTAAAGAACACCTTCCGATTATCCCTTCCTATTATCATATTGGGAGGGTAACCTCCCTTTTTGTGTTAGTATGCAAACAATCGGAAACAAAGAAAAAGGCTTAGTATAAATAAATAAAGGAGCCACACTGAAAATGTAAAGTATGTCTTGTGTGATTGAGGTCATCATCGCTATCATTGCCTGTAAATGGTTGAATAATGTAGCGAGCAATGAAATGACATAGTTTAACAACCATTTATATCCTTTGACCCATAACTGTTCATTTTTAAGTTTTTACTTTATGATACCTCAAATGTATACTGATGCTACTTTCACATGAAAAGTGTTGCATCAACATATTTCACATAATAACTGTCACATTTCGGCAGAGACATTATATACCATGGTGGCTTCTCATTTCAGCTTCATGTCATTCACCGCATTTTGCCTGAAATGATTTCCTGTCCTTGCTGGCTCAGTCAACATTTTTTTATCATTTCATTTTACGGCTTGGAATACATTTGCAAATTGTAAGCTCAGTTTGCACATAAACATTCAATAACTAGTCTGTAAACCGTGGTCACATATAATAATAGGCAATGAGGGAATTTGGATGCAATTCATCTTGAGCTGACTGTGCAAATGCAGTGGCAGAACAAAGAACTGTTATTTGCTTAGAAGAGTATGAAAACATACCGGGGGAGATAAATAAAAAACTGCCTAATTCTTAGACCGTGTAAACCTAGACTAAACCGTTTACAACTGAACAAGATTTATAGTGACTAAGACTGTTTGAAAGTCTGGTATATCTCTGAGTGTCGAGTCTAAATTTACACCACCTTTTAGTTAGCTAATTTTTATACCAAAAATGTGTGCCAAGATTTGGGCCATTATTGGCACATCTCAGCCCCATCCCTTTACCACTGAAGACATGCCTCTCTGATATGCTATGTGTCTAAAACACATTTAAAATGTGGCACATGTTATGTAGGACGGATTGCAAATTGTACCATGGTTTGGCACAAGTAGATTAAGTTTTCTCCCTCATTATCTTCTTTAGATACTAATTTCTCACCTATAAACACAAATTGTACTTTACAACTAGAGCGTAGCTCACAGGTCAGTATTAGTTGTATTACAAAGTGTTAAGATGTTCATTCAATTTTAGATCCATAATCATTTGCTGTCTAATTCCAAAATATATTTTAAGATGTACCTGTCATATTACAGAAAACAATAATGCATCTATATATTATTTACTAGGTCATGCAGATGCATTTTTATGTTTCCACCTTTTGTATTGGTTAACAATTCCCTCTGTTCTGCTGCTAACTCATTCTGACATCCACTGCTCGGAAAGGGGCCTGTCCGAGAACTGAGCCTGCCCTCCCTCACCATGTATTCTCTCCTCCCTGAGTCTGCTGTGATGTGCTGGATCTCTTAATCCAATCACTGCAGGCTGCTTTGTAACCTACTATCTCTTTTACATGCTGCAGTCTAATAGACAGACAGAAGTGAACACAGATAAGTGCCAGTCCCACCCTCACTTACTGGACTTTGTCCCAGCCTATGCTTCAGCTAGGACAAATATAATGCTGCAGCCAGACAGGATTATGTTCTGGATGGCATGGGGACCCCTATTGGTCTTTTTTTTTTTTATAAGCCATGATTTCTATAAAAAGAACATTTATTTCAGACATACATTTGAAAGGATAAAGTTTTTTTTTTTTTATTCAACTAGTGCCAGAAAGTTAAACAGATTTGTAAATTACTTCTATTAAAAAATCTTAATCCTTCTAGTATTTTTTAAGGGCTGTATACTACAGAGAAAATGTTTATCTTTTTGGATTTCTCTTATGTCACGACCACAGTGCTCTCTGCTGACCTCTGCTGTCCATTTTAGGAACTGTCCAGAGCAGCATATGTTTGCTATGGGGATTTTCTCCTGCTCTGGACAGTTCCTAAAATGAACAGCAGAGGTCAGCAGAGAGCACTGTGTCGTGACATAAGAGAAATCCAAAAAGATAAACATTTCCTCTGTAGTATACAGCCCCTAAAAAGTACTGGAAGGATTAAGTTTTTTAATAGAAGTAATTTACAAATCTGTTTAACTTTCTGGCACCAGTTGATTAAAAAATAAAAAGTTTTTCACTGTAGTACCCCTTTAATGTTTTACTAAGATGTACGTCATATAAAAAGTTTTAGATTTTGCGCATCATGGTACATATTTTGAAACACATGCTGATTATCTCACAATCAGTGTAAATGCATTCACACACAAAAAAAAAAAAATCATTTTCCGGCATAATCAGTACATGAACTTATGCCAAAATTTTACATTGTGTGAACTCAGCGTAAGGGTCACTTACTGCATATGGATTTTTTCTCCAATCAACTTCTTAATATTTTCTTACTACCATCTCATCCAGAATACTGTCATCCATCTCTGTGGCTTTGTGAGAGGAAGCAGAAGATTTGGAGCTCTGAATCTGAAAATCAAAGCTTTAAAGGGGTACTCCGGTGGATTTTTTTTTTAAATCAACTGGTGCCAGAAAGTTAAACAGATTTGTAAATTAATTCTATAAAAAAAATCTTGTACTGCAGAGGAAATTATTTTCTTTTTGGAACACTGTGCTCTTTGCTGAATCACGAGCACAGTGCTCTCTGCTGACATCTCTGTCCATTTTAGGGACTGTCCAGAGCAGCATATGTTTGCTATGGTGATTTTCTCCTACTCTGGACAGTTCTTAAAATGGACAGAGATGTCACCAGAGAGCACTGTGCTCGTGATGTCAGCAGAGAGCTCTGTGTTCCAAAAAGAAAATCATTTCCTCTGTAGTATTCAGTATCTAATAAGTACTGGAAGGATTAGGATTTTTTTAATAGAAATAATTTATAAATCTGTTTAACTTCCTGGCTATGCTATGAAATTTATCAACATAAAATATTCAGCTTTAAAATAAATAAAAAATGAACTCATATACCACCTATGGGTTTAAAATATTTTTTTTACAGCTTTTAGTCATGATTGGAAACTATCATAGCAAGTTACCTCCACGCTTTTTTTTTTTTTTTTTTATCCCTTTAAGCCACAATTGTATGGAACCTTGCATGCCACTTAAAGTTGCCATGTTGTTCTAGCCTTAAAAGTACTTCTTAAAATGAGAAACAAAAACAAAAAGTATAAAAAAAAAGGTTGAATTTTGAATCTAATGATGTGCACTAAAAGTCTATGGAAAAGTCATCATACTGTCTTAAAAATGGGCAAAAGTCAAATAAATTTTTTTCTAAATTGTGTGTACAAACAACCATTTTTCTATCGACTTTCATAGTGCAGATTATTAAATTTAAAAAAATGCACGTACCATTTTTTTGACCCCTGTTTTGCCTTTAATTTTTCTATGTGTGAACCAAGCCTAAGAACTTTTAATAATCTGATTTTCATCAGTAAGGAAAACATAGCATTTAATTAATCTCCATGTTTGTACCTGCAGCATTCTCTTTACATTGTGGGAATTTCATGGTCATAAAGAAATGTACAGAGCAGCATGGTAAAAGCAAAGAAAGAAAAATTAAAATGAAAATGTTAACAATGTGAAAAGCCTTACTAACATCAATGGCTCTTGTATTTTATCATTTGGATAAAAGGTTGATTTCATTATATTTATGTAGTTACTTAGTTTTTATGGTTGAAAAAAGACAATAGTCCATTAATGGAGTAGTGCAGTGAAATATAACTTGCACCCTATCCAAAGGATAGGGGATAAATTATAAATCGAGGGGTTCCACCACTGGAGCCCCCGCAAACCCCTGAAGGGGGCCCTGGCAGTCTGCTGGAAGCGGCCGATTCTCACAGGAAGCCGCGGCCAACACTCCCCCTCCATGTATCTCTATGGGATACTTGGAGGGGGTGTGTCAGCCGCTGCTTCATGTGGGGGTCTGCACACCCCCATTCAGCAGATTGCTGGATTCAGGAGATCGTGGGGGGTCCAAGCAGCCGGACCCCCAGCGATCTATAACTTATCCCTTATCCCACAATATGGTTATCAGAACCAGTCCCTGGATCAACGTTATAATATTGTAATTCTAAAATCCATAATATTATGTGAAAATGTTTTAAACATAAAAAAAAAAATTATTTCTAAAAGGAATGAAAAAGGAAATAAAAAAAAAGTATCTCACCAACACATCTGATTATTACTTTTTCAGTCTAAATCCATCTAAAACTTAAAATTGGAGGTGCCAAGCTTTAATTATTTTTTATTGTGTATGTATTATCCAGTCCAATAATTCATATGTCTTCAAATGTTCAGTGTTTTAGATAAATTAAGAGGCAAAAGTGGACACAATCTTTGTAGACCTTCAATACAATCATAAAACTTATTGTATGTTGACAGTTGCTGTAGGGCAACCACATTCCATATTGACAAAGAAACATTCCCACAATTAGCATTTTAGTTGAAAATTGTGTTTTATTATTTAAGTATATTTATTAAATTGTTCCCATGGTGGTTCCAAGGTCTTAAAGTGTTGCTATCATTTGAAAAAAACATTTTGATGTGCCATACAGACATTTTGAAAGGCATACAGAAATTTTGTAATAGAGACAATTTCATTAATGAAAATATATATAATCTTTATTGTGCAACTAAAATGCATGACATGAAATAAAATCAGTAAAAAGATATAGGAGGGAGGAGATGTCCAAATGACACATCGGATAAAAGGATTACAGGAAATTATATATTATTCATTGTGCATTATATTTGCCTGTAATCCTTTTACCCGCTGTAATACATTTTTGTATTCTATATTTTTCCATGAATTTATGTACATGGTTTAGGGTAGCTGTTTATTTTTAGGTAAAATTAATACAGGTATTTCAGCATTCCCACATATAATCTGGGTTAACAGAGCATGAAACTTGCTGATTTAACTTTACCCACGCTTTTTTTTCCAAATCATTGGGGGGAGGGGGGGGGGGGTAAAATGGCCACAAAAAAGTGCATCTTTTTGCAAAATGTAGACGAAAATGCACCTGTATAATAAAATAGGTTTGGAAATGATATGCAGTGTGAACTTGTAGCCTCAGCATTTATTTGGTAATATCATGCAGACATGTAAAAAGTTTTTTAGTCAGGTTGTGGGCAGAGGTGTAGCTTGTAGTTTTTGGGCCACGATGCAAAATCTGCAACAGGGCCCTATATGCCAATTAAAATACTGGTCTCTTATGGGGCAAATGTGTTTTGGGGCCCCCTTGGGAACCAGGGCCCCAAATGTGACTGCTACCTCTGCTACCTATATAGCTACGCACCTAGTTGTGGGTGTAAATACCCCCCCATTATTAGAATGAGCCTGGACATATGCATGGCTGGGTGTTATTCTGTTCAGCTCACTGCTCTACCCATAAAATAATCTCTTTAATATTTCCTTAGGGGGTGTTTTTACTTTCCCTATAATGTGCAAGGGGTCTATATTGCCAAAAGATAAATAATTTGTCAGAGCTGTAGCAACTTTCTTTTTAGACTACTGGAATTAACAAAGGTCAACTTGGTCAACTATTACCCAGAGCTACTTTCTAATGGGCAGAATCTTGTCCACCTCCTAAAACAATGGAGGAATTCTGCAGTCAAGATCAATAAAAAAAAGTACTACCTTCAACACAAATATAAAACCATTAAAGAATTTTCTAAGAAATACTAATAAAGAAACCAAAAATATGCTTAAATTAATGTACATATACACAGATTCGTGAAATCCTATTTCTATGCATAGGTAGGTGTTGATAAAAGTTATATACGTGTATTCAAGAGGTTTGAATCAAAAAGACACTTGACATCTCATTATTAAGAAACTGTTTTGTGAACAATTGTATTTGCTGCTAGAACAGTGGCAACCTTAAGCAATGTATAAAAAATCCCTCAAAGTCACTGTCAGTCGAGCAAAAAGGGGGATAATTTAAGTAGTTAATGAAATCAATGAAATCCAATAGAAGCAGAACCTTTTCCAGTGGAGATTAATTAACAAGTCAGTGGTTATTGAACATCCACTACTAGTAGATGCTATTTGCTCTTCGCTGCTTGGACTTGCACAGTTGGATTTCCCTTACAGTTTTTCTTTTAAAGACAGAAAATACTACAGGTAAAGTGTGAAAGCCATCCTTTATCCTATCTATCCAATTTAATACATCCATTAATTTCAAAAGGTTTAGGCTATGTTCACACAGTGTATAATTAATTTGTTTATTTTTTTTTACATCTACTTTTTTATGCTGCACTTTTGCAGGTTTTTGTTGCAAATGTGCTTAAAATAAAATTATCCACTGAACAGAAAAAAAATGAAGATGCTTTTTGTGTAAATATTTCATGTCTATCCCATGGGATTTCTCTGGTATTTTAGTTCAGCCCTCTTACACCTGAATATCACCCCCATTTAAAGGTCACTGACATTTGCAACTCCCCACCAATTGATATCCTAGGTGATTCCTAGCATATTTGTAAATAACTTTATGCGCCAAAAATAAATTCTTAACCCAGAAAATAGCCCTAAAGTGCCTTACTATCCGGCAATCTGCTGTCCACTTCCTGTTGTTAAGGGAATTCCATCTCTAGCAGCAGAGAGACCAAGACAGAACCCAGAAAGTGGGATGGGGTTTAGCTAGTGCTATGCATAAGTAAGAGGGCTGTGTACCTGCAATCTATTAACCTATTTGTCTCCACCAGAGGGTCCACATGATACCTAAATGGTATATCAAGGATTCCTCTTCTTTCTTTTTACCTGTACATTTTGGGCAGCTGTGCCTGGGCACCAGTGTTACTACCACTGTATGTACACAGTGCTGCCTCCTGAATGTATCCCTTTAATCTGTATCCTTGTCATCATTATCAGCAGCAACAGCATCAGTACAGTGCTTAGTGTGACCCCTTCATTTCTGTGTTTTTCTTTACTTTAATCTTACAATAGCCAATGCATCAATAACTCCTTTCCCTCTTCACATGCCATTTATAGTAGTGCACTGTGTAAATCCTTCCCCAGCCCAGTGACAGCCTCCTCTGTCTAGTATATGTCATGGCAGAGCAGAGAGAAGTATGTGCTGTCCTGTGATTGGCCACAAAAGAAAGGAAAAGGAAGTCCAGGCAAACAGCCCAACACCAGTCACACACCTTGAAATGAGAAATATATGTGCACCATTAAGGGGACTCACAGGGGCTCACTTACAGCAGTTAAACCACTAAGATGTCACAATTTTGAAGGGCTAATCTAGCAAGACCATGGAGTTAAAAAAAATGTTTACAGACAATTTTACACTTTAAGCAGATCAATCTTGTTGATAATAATAATAATAAAAAAAATAAAAAATAAAGTCACTGGCTCCTAATACCTTAAGGACTCCGCCCATTTTCACCTTAAGGACTTTTCGCTTTTGCACTTTAGTTTTTTCCTCAAATCATAACGCATTCAATTTGGCACCTACAGACTCAAAGGGCTTGTTTTTGCATCCCCACAATCAACTTAGACCCCACAATCAACTTTGATTGCGGCATCTAAAGAGTTAATGCCAGGCATCGGCCCGATCGGCAGTGCCTGGCATTAACCCTGGGTCCTGGGGGCTGATAGCAGTCGGGGTTTAAAGCGTTCTCCGGTCATGTGTATGGTTTAAACTAGGGATGCACCGATATATCGGCGGCCGATACATATCGGCCGAAAATAGCTATTAACAACAAAAAAAGTGCCGATAATGACTACCTCCCCTGCCCGCCCACGGCACAAGTTACAAACACTGCCAGTGGCAGAGGCACTCGTGGGGGGTGCAATGGGGGCCGGCCGCAACATCTGGGGGGGGGGGGGGTTGCGCTCTCCGGGATAGGATTAGGAATACTTCTTTTTATGTGCCCGGGCCGGCTCCCGTGTGTGGCTGCAGGCGGGGGCCGACCAGAGCATATAAAACCTAATACTGTATATTAAAAACCAGGGGGCCTCCAGCTGTTGTGAAACTACAACTCCCAGCATGCCCGGACCGGCAAAGTCTGTCCGGGCATGCTGGGAGTTGTAGTTTCACAACAGCTGGAGGCCCCCTGGTTTTTAGTATACAGTATTAGGTTTTAGATGCTCTGGTCGGCTCCCGCCTGCAGCCACACACGGGAGCCGGCCCGGGCACATAAAAAGAAGTATTACTAATCCTATCCCGGACATCCCTGTGTCCCGAAAAATCTTTTCGGGACATAAGGATGTCCGGCGGTCACTCACTATTCCCCGGCGTCCTCCTGCGATCCTCCTTCGGTCCTTCGCTTCTTCGCCTCTATGGCCGTACGCACGGGACGTCACTGACGTCCCGTGCGGACAACCATAGAGACGCAGGAGGAACGCAGGATCGTTGCAGGAGAATGCACGCTGGCCGGGGCCTGATAAGTGACCGCGTCATCTTCTTCAGTGTTCCGGTCACCGCTCATTCGGTCCCGGCACCTACTGCTATGGTCCATGGGCCATAACAGTAGATGTGACCCCGGGCCGGAGGAGCGGTGACCGGAACACTGTGGGGGCAGCAGTACAGACATACAGCCTTCAGCCATACACTGTATATGGCTGGAAGCTGTATGTCTGTGGGGTGGGGGAACTGCTGACCTAACGTGGGGGGGAGCTGCCTACAAATGTGGGGGGAGCTGCCTAATATTGTTGGGGGGAGCTGCCTAATATTGTGTGTGTGGGGGGGAGCTGCCTAATATTGTGTGTGGGGGGGGGAGCTGCCTAATATTGTGTGGGGGGGGGGGCTGCCTAATATTGTGTGTGGGGGGGGGGGAGCTGCCTAATATTGTCGGGGGGGAGCTGCCTAATATTGTGGGGGGGGGGAGCTGCCTAATATTGTGGGGGGGGGGGAGTTGCCTAATATTGTGGGGGGGGGGAGCTGCCTAATATTGTGTGGGGGGGAGCTGCCTAATATTGTGGGGGGGGGAGCTGCCTAATATTGTGGGGGGGGGAGTTGCCTACTATTGTGAGGAACCTGCCTACTGTTGTGGGGGAACTGCTGACCTAATGTGGGGGGGAGCTGCCTAAAAATGTGGGGGGAGCTGCCTAATATTGTTGGGGGGAGCTGCCTAATATTGTGTGGGAACTGCCTACTATTGTTGGGGGGAGCTGCCTACTATTGTGGGGAACCTGCCTACTATTGTGGGGGAAATGCTGACCTAATTTGAGAACCTGCCTACTATTGTGGGGGAAATGCTGACCTAATTTGGGAACTTGCCTACTGTTGTGGGGGAGCTGCCTACTGTTGTGGGGGAGCTGCTTACTATTGTGGGGGGGGGGAGCTGCCTAATATTGTGGGGGGGGGGAGTTGCCTAATATTGTGGGGGGGGGGAGCTGCCTAATATTGTGTGGGGGGGAGCTGCCTAATATTGTGGGGGGGGGGAGCTGCCTAATATTGTGGGGGGGGGAGTTGCCTACTATTGTGAGGAACCTGCCTACTGTTGTGGGGGAACTGCTGACCTAATGTGGGGGGGAGCTGCCTAAAAATGTGGGGGGAGCTGCCTAATATTGTTGGGGGGAGCTGCCTAATATTGTGTGGGAACTGCCTACTATTGTTGGGGGGAGCTGCCTACTATTGTGGGGAACCTGCCTACTATTGTGGGGGAAATGCTGACCTAATTTGAGAACCTGCCTACTATTGTGGGGGAAATGCTGACCTAATTTGGGAACTTGCCTACTGTTGTGGGGGAGCTGCCTACTGTTGTGGGGGAGCTGCTTACTATTGTGGGGGAGCAGCCTACTATTGTGGGGGAGCTGCCTACTATTGTGGGGGAGCTGCCTACTAATGTGGGGGAACTCCGGACCTAATGTGGGGGAGCTGGCAATCTAATGTGGGGGAATCTAATCTAATGAGCGGAGCGCTGCATTTTACCAGAAGACGGGGAGAAGTCATTTTCGGTATCGGTATCGGCCGGACATTTTTTTTTATTTCGGTTTCGTTTCGGTTCTGAAATTTCCATTTCGGTGCACCTCTAGTTTAAACCCTGTTAATGGGACTCAGGACATACAGGTATGCCCTGAGTCCTTAAAGCGCAACTGTCATGAACTCTGGGTGCCATAACCTACACACAGCCATTTTACTGTGTGCAGAAGGTGTGTACAGCATTGTTTTTACCTTATTTCTGTCGGCTTTCATCACCCCCAAAAATGCTTTTGATCACAGCCACACACACAGTCGGATAGGCGTGGCACGAGGTACGCTATGCTCCGTCAACATGCCCACACTCTGTGTCAGCACTGGGACCGCTGTGTGATTCACACACAGGTCCCAGCACATGTGCCCCTCAGCTCATCTAACGTGCGCACCGCACCGCACTGAGGAGCCAGACGGCGGCGGGAGCAAGCACTCACTGAGCGAGCGCTTGCCTGGATAACACGCGGCGGGGCGCATGTTAGATGAGCTGAGGAGTGTATGTTCTGGGGGTGGGCATGGCGGAGGCCGGGCATAGCGTACCTTGTGCCACGTCTATCCAACTGTGTGTGGCTGTGATCAAAAGCATTTTTTGGGGTGATGAAAGCCTGCAGAAATGAGGTAAAAACAATGCTGTACACACCATCTGTACACAGTACAAAGGGTGTGTGTAGGTTATAGCACCCAGAGTTCATGACAGTTGTGCTTTAAGGACTCGGGAATGGGGGCGTACCTGTACGCCGTGCATCCTTAACTGGTTAATGCATGTCACCCATTGTCACCCTATGTATTCCTTATAACTGTCTAGCATGTTTACAAAATCTTTGAATGGTCCCACGTGACCAGTGTACCCTAGCATGTGTCTCTAATGCTGAAAGTAATTGAATTCATTGGTATGCTTACTTTCCTTATATCTCCCCTTTAAAAACTTTTAATTTTCCACAACAAACATAACAATTTATTTATTTTTTATCACCCTTTGTCTCTGGATTTTTAGGATTTTTAGGCAGGATTTTTATCACCCTTTATCTCTGAGGTTGAGCATAATAGCTGATGGATAGACCATATCATTATTCACTCATTGACATCCCTGGCCCTCCCATTCCTAATAATCTATAGCATTTTTTTTTTTTAGAATTTATAATAAACAGTGATTAGTTACTGTAGATTTCTTTCACATAGTAAATATTTATTCCTGCGTGACAAATATTATTCCATCACCAATGCACTAAAGCATTTCCTGCCTCCTGTCACCTACATTATCAGCCTTTTAGATACAGCATCCAATCAATTGCAGAAAGAATAGTTAGGGTCGGTACAAACCATTCATTTTCTGGTAGAAAAAAATCACATTTGTCCACATTAGAACTCTGAGGCCATCACCTTGGATTTCAGATGTGGATTTTCCCTCTGGCTGCCACATATTATGCTACAGTTTTGGATGCAGATTAGCCTGACAAAATGGCAACTTGATGTGGTTTCTTTATGGAACCCAAATAAAATATTCACATAATTAAAA
Organism: Hyla sarda; assembly: GCF_029499605.1. Classification (NCBI taxonomy): domain Eukaryota; kingdom Metazoa; phylum Chordata; class Amphibia; order Anura; family Hylidae; genus Hyla; species Hyla sarda. The sequence continues at coordinate 230,228,152 of NC_079191.1, forward strand.
ATAATTTTATGCAGTTTGGTTGTGAACATCAAATTTGATCACAGAATATGTGTGAATTCCAAGACCAAAATCTGTGTGAAAATCTGTTACGTCAAATGGGGCCTAAAAAGTAGGATTTTTTTTTTTATTACCCTAGGTGTCTTCCAAGTTACCAGTATATCACCTATGATAATATTTCTTTGTTTCTTGGACTTAAGGTCACCTGGAAAGAGGGTAATAGTACAGGAAGAAAGTGTAACTGGATACAATTGGGTGAAGTTTGTATTAAGATGTAAAAACATTTAGTAATGATGAACATATTCCCTTCATTAAAAAAATAAATGTCCACCTTTCCAGTAATAATAAATTGATATAATCAAATGAAAATTATTTTATCCAAATAGTGTAAAGCAGATAATCACACCATGTGGTTTGGTCATTTTCAGCATGATGACATTCATTTAGCTTTAATCTTGATACATTCTTGTTTCGAACAAGTGAAATCAGACAGAAGAGGCTCTTTTTAAATGAACTGCTTTGTTATCACATAATAACCTTGAATGAATGGTGAGTACATGGAAGTACATTGTGACTCATTATTATGTCTCTATGAAATTTATAACAGGAAACGTTAAATATGTCATTGATTACCACAAGTTGTGTGAGATTGTTTTGCTTTTTTATACAATTTGCAAGAGAAAAGCAAATGACCTTGTGATTATTTATCTTTAGGCATCCTCTGTCTGCGTGGGATGCTACAAAAAAAAATGAAGCGGCTTTTTATCTGTGTATAGAAATATGTAAAAGAAAGGGGTATGGTTTAGGTTGTGCAAGGCTAGATAATGTCAATCTAGAGATCCGTATGATTTCTTTTATGTACTGAGGTGGTTGAACAGTCGATAAAACTTTGTACATTGTACAACTAACTTTTTTTTCTGTAGTATACAGGAAAAGTCTCATGAGCTGCAGAGATACATTTATGCCAGAACAATAACAGGCATTAAATGAATTGAACTTCCCTAATCCAACTAATACTGCCTTTGCTGCCATTGCTTGCAAGGCACACTACGGAATTTCCCAGAGGAATTCCGTTTTAAAATTACACTTGGAAACTTCAGTGCAGTGAAGTCCCATTGGTGGCACACTCCAGAGTTTTCAAGGTGGACTTTCTGCCCAAAAAATCCTCTAAAAAAATTCTTCCCAAAACATTGCTGTCTATGGCACTGCCCGTATTTGGAATCTCTGGCCAGATTTAGTTCGGCCTGAGATTCCATAGTGTGAACCCCGCCTTAAAGGGGTACTCCACCCCTAGACATCATGTGTGACCACGGGGAGTCGCTGTTGGGATCTCCTCCGTGGCACCCCAGTCATCTGGCGCACGGAGCCAACTCTGCTCCGTGCCAGTTGATGGGCGACCACAGCCGTCACGCTACATCCATTCATATCTATGGGAGGAGGTATGATGGCTAAGTACTAGCCATCATGCTTCTCCCATAGACATGAAGGGAGGGGGCATGGGGCATGTGGTGACATCACAAACATGGAAGCTCCTATCTCTTGTGTTCAGAACATGGCAGGGCCAGCCCTGAGATCGGCTTTTAGATAGGGGATAAGATGTCTTGGGGTGAAGTACTCCTTTTATGTTAGGGGAAAATGTGGGTCAATGTTTATGAGAGTTTAAATTTAAAGGGAAATTCCAGGATTTTTTTTTAATTTGGCTGTAAAGTTAGTGTAGTTCATAATACAGTGTCTGTACCTGTGTTTGATAGCTGGTCTCGCAAACCTTTTGTAATCTTTGCCCAGAGTTTAATTTTTAGCAGCATACGTTATGAGTATTATCTTAGTTTTTCCCAGGTTACAGTGCAGCCCGAGACATTACATCACAAGTCTGGTGTTGAAAGGGAGCCTGTTTGTTTCAATGGGTGAAGAGAACATTGGATGGGAAGGATCATTTTCCACAGGGCTACAGGGAATAGTAGATTCAAGCACAGCACAGAATGCAAGGGTGCTCAGCTGTGCTGTAATAGTTGGGGTGGCTGATGTGTGTGAAGAAGAAAAGTGACTTCACACTTATAAACAAGGGATCTTGGGACTTGTTGCTGGAGGGAACTCTACCAGGAAATATCCATTTCACAAAAAGAAATCAGAATTATGGTGGACTCACAACACAGCTATTTAGCCCCAAGACAAACACAGAATCTTCCTATGCATGCCCCTTATTGTCTGATAGGTAAGTACTAAAGTCACCTTATGGTGGATAACGCATTTAACCCCTTAAGGACTCAGCCCATTTTGGCCTTAAGGACTCAGACAATAAAATTTTTACGTTTTCATTTTTTCCTCCTCGCCTTCTAAAAATCATAACTCTTTTATATTTTCATCCACAGACTAGTATGAGGGCTTGTTTTTTGCGCGACCAGTTGTCCTTTGTAATGACATAACTCATTATATCATAAAATGTATGGCGCAACCAAAAAACACTATTTTTGTGGGGAAATTAAAACGAAAAACGCAATTTTGCTAATTTTGGAAGGTTTCATTTTCACGCCGTGCAATTTATGGTAAAAATGACGTGTGTTCTTTATTCTGAGGGTCAATACGATTAAAATGATACCCATTATTACATACTTTTATATTATTGTTGCGCTTAAAAAAAATCACAAACTTTTTAACCAAATTAGTACGTTTATAATCCCTTTATTTTGATGACCTATAACTTTTTTATTTTTCCGTATAAGCGGCGGTATGGGGGCTCATTTTTTTTATACCACATTTGCATATAAAAAACTTTTAATACATTTTTTATAATTTTTTTTTTATAAAATGTATTAAAAAAGTAGGAATTTTGGACTTTTTTTTATTTTTTTTCGTTCACGCCGTTAACCGTACGGGATCATTAACATTTTATTTTAATAGTTCTGACATTTACGCACGCGGCGATACCAAATATGTCTATAAAAAAATTTTTTACGCTTTTTGGGGGTAAAATAGGAAAAAACGGACGTTTTACTTTTTTATTGGGGGAGGGGATTTTTCCCTTTTTTTTTACTTTTACTTTTACATTTTTTTACATTTTTTTTTACACTTGAATAGTCCCTATAGGGGACTATTCATAGCAATACCATGATTGCTAATACTGATCTGTTCTATGTATAGGACATAGAACAGATCAGTATTATCGGTGATCTTCTGCTCTGGTCTGCTCGATCTCAGACCAGAGCAGGAGACGCCGGGAGCCGCACGGAGGAAGGAGAGGGGACCTCCGTGCGGCGTTATGAATGATCGGATCCCCGCAGCAGCGCTGCAGGCGATCCGATCATTCATTCAAATCGCGCACTGCCGCAGATGCCGGGATCTGTATTGATCCCGGCACCTGAGGGGTTAATGGCGGACGCCCGCGAGATCGCGGGCATCGGCCATTGCCGGCGGGTCCCTGGCTGCGATCAGCAGCCGGGATCAGCCGCGCATGACACGGGCATCGCTCCGATGCCCGCGGTTATGCGTAGGACGTAAATGTACGTCCTGGTGCGTTAAGTACCACCGCACCAGGACGTACATTTACGTCCTGCGTCCTTAAGGGGTTAAAGTGTAACTTTCATTTGAAAAAAATCTTTGGTGGGTCTGGGTGTTCAGACCACCAAGGATTGTTAGGATGACCCAGGAGAAGTGTGTTTCTCTTCACAGATTCCTGCTCTATCCATCTTGTTGTAGAAGTTCTATAGTGAGTCTAAGGAATGTTTCTGTCTGATCCTTTTTTTCCTTAATCTAAAATGTATTGTGGAGCGGATTTTCCAACCATGATGAGAAAGGTATCTCATGCATATTTGTGTAACTCTTCATTAGACAGTAAACTAATACTTATTTCTTGATTGTCAAGTTATGAATACAGTTGCATTAGTCTCATTTTTGCTATACATTTTTGAAGTTTTTCCGACATGTTAATTTTTATTTATTTCCAAGGTACAATGTTATTGACATGCTAAACTTGGCATATCCATCTGTAAAATGTCAACATTTTCCATTTTCATAAAGCAGATTTAAAAGCATCGTGAATTTTTATCTCCAGCACAAATAAATGAAATCTGCCTCATACAACTGTCACTTGTCAAGCCATGATTATATTAATTTTAGAAGGGAGTATAATTATCCCTTAAATATAGCAGCTCTGCTTTTTTGTGCTGTTTTGCTGTTGAGCTTTGTTTTGTGACTTAATTTATTGATGCCAATAGAAATTGCAAACAATAGACTGTAGGGTTGCGCTTTGAATAATGAAAAAAATGACAATTGTAGATTACTGCACAAAATATAAATAGACTGAATATAAAAGTTTAATCACTTGATAATTTGAAAGAAGAGCATTATGAGGGCACAAACTAAAGCTGTATTAATAATAAAGCAAAATATTGCACCTCAATGCTATGTATTGGAATTATGTATGCATATTTTGGATATAAAATACACACCGTTTTGACATGCCAGGTTCTTGTGTTAAAGAATAAGACAAAGATAAGTTATGTCAGACTTTTTCCACCTTTAACGTGACCTTTAATGTTAACAATTTAATTGCAAAACAAACTGAATCTTTGAGGGGGAAAAAAAAATAACACACTATAGCCTGGTTGCCTAAGTGTGCACAGTCTTTTATAAATGGGGATGTGGCTGTTTTTAGAACTAAACAATCACATTCAAACTCATGTTAAATAAGAGTCATGATACACCTACTATCATTTAAAGTGATTCTGAATAATCATAAATAAAGTTAAGCTGTTCTAGTAGGGTTTTCTTGGCATTTGCCTAGTTACATCTCAGAGCAAAAACTATGGTCCACAGAGAACTTCCAAAGCATCAGAGGAATCGCATTGTTAAAGGTTTCAGTCAGGAGAAGATTGCACAAGAATTTCCAAAGCATTGGGTATACCATGGAACACAGTGAAGACAGTGAACAAGTCAAATTATGGCACAACAGAGACTAGAGGTTAGGAAGGCTTTTAAGAAGCCTTCTGCAACATTAAAGGAACAGCAGTCATTTTTAACAAGCACTGGCTGTTTTTCATATGACAACAATGTCATAAATGGGCTGTGTGGTAAGGGGGCAAGACACAAACCAAAAGCATTTATCAATTCCCCTAAAAGCATGTGAATAAATGCGTTATGGTCTGATAAAACCATGGTTAACCTTCTTGGTCATAATTCCAAAAGGTATGTTTGAAGCAAAAAACACACTGCACATCACCAAAGAACACCATATACATAGTGAAGCATGGTGGTGGCAGCCTCATGCTTTTCTTAGGGTGGAGGGAATTATAAGACCAGGTAATTTTGACACAAAACCTTCAGGCATACATTAAAAAGCTGAAGATAAAGAGGAAGTTCACCTTTCAACCTGACAAGACCCAAAGCAGACTTTCAAATCTGCAAAAGCATGACTTCACTGGAAGAATAACATTTTGGAATAACCCAGCCGGAGTCAAGAGGTTAATCTAATTGAAGAGGGCTGTGCACAGGAGATGTCCTCACAATGCAAGGAAAAGTGGGCAAATATTGCTGCATAAAGATGTGCCATGCTAATAGACTCCTACCCAAAAATATTGATTACTGTAAAAAAATCAAAGAGGAATTGAACAAAGTATTAGTTTCAGTTTTCTCCCACTAAAAATATTTCAGTTTGCTTCACAACTGACTTGTTTTCATTATAGGTCTCATTAATGGTGGAATGGAAAAAAATGTACAAAGTGTTCCCAAAATGTAATTTCCAATAGTCTGCAACCAAAAAAAAATCAAAAGCTTCTCAGAAACCTACAGTTTTTCTGGAAAACTCCCAACAGCTCCCAAAAATAGGGAAAAGCAAAATAAAGGAAAGAAAGTTGTCCGCTACAAAAATTAAGTTTCCATACAAAATAAACAGATAACTCCTTTGAAAACAACTGTAGAACTATAGAAAGTGTTTTATTTTATTTATTGGACCTTAAAGGGGTACTCCGTTGCTAGACATCTTATCTCCTATCTAAAGAATAGGGATAAGATGTCTGATCGTGAGGGTCTAGCCACTGGGACCACCCACGATCTCCGTGCAGCATTTGGCATTCTGATGATTATGTTCAGAACGCAGGGTTTAGGAGGCAACACCGTGCCCCCTCATGACCTCACACCAGGCCCTCTCCATTAATGTTTATGGATGCCTGCACAGAGATCACAGGGAGGTTCAGTGGCCAGACCCCAACAATCAGACATCTTCTTCCCTATCGTTTGGATAAGGGATAGGATGACTAGCAACGGAGCACCCCTTTAAGGGATTGCTGATGATTGCACTTTTCCTAGAACTTGTGAACCACAGATCGCATGCTACTAGGAACCTTCTAAACATTCATCAAATCATAGTCGCATAAATTTGCATTAAAAAAATGAATATTCGTCATTACAAATATATATCACTATATTCTAAAGGTTCGTCTTTCATAAAAACCTATAAACAATAAAGTTGTTTTAAAAAAAATGCTTCTACAGAGAGTATGATGTCCTGCAGTACAGCTAAAACAGTAAAAACAGCTAAGCTGATATTTCCAGAAAAAACTCCAAAAAAAACAGCAGATAAAGGAAAAGAATAAAATTTTATCTAATATAACAAAACAAAACCTTTACTGTAGTATGCTGATAAATTTGATTGCTGCTCCAATTCAACTAAAATAAAAACTGAAGCATATTTTGGCATCTTTTTTTGTGTCCATGCCTCCTATGCAGATCTAGGTATCTTTATGATTACAGACACCAAATAAACACAGTATGGTCAGCCCCTGTTGACATACTCCCTTCCATCTGTCCCATACGTCTCGCTAACCTACCGCATGTTTGTTTTCAAGAAGCAAAAGGACAGATGGAAAGGAGTATGAATGCTGTATCTGTCTAAAATGGGATTATTGTGTGTAACCACGATTACACATAAATGTATAGAGAAACTGTAGAGAAAAAAGTAAGACATTTTTAATGAGGATGTTTTGATTCAATGGCTTTGCAGCAATAAACAAATAAACTGATTGCAAAAAGGAACGTAACAAGATCTCAATCAATAAATTGCAGCCATTTGTACATTCAATCATGTTGATCTAAATATATTTTCGATTATAAGACTTACTGGGCATATGGACTGCTATGATTGATAACAAGCAGCATACAGCACTGGGGAAAATGTTGGTACTACCGTATAGAAATTATAGGAGATGAATATTTGTAAGTAATATCAAAATATTTTTTTGACTCCGCTTCTTTTTTAGTTTAGGGTTGGCAATATTTCAGCAAGCACTATTTAGAAGAGAAGCTAATGAGCAAACACATTTGACAGTCTAGGAATGTACATTTTGTTTGTTTTCCATGCACTGATAGTTAAAGGCGTTTCAATAGAAATATTCTGGAAGATTGTAAAAAGCAGTTCACATGAGGTCTTACATGACTCAATTCAACAACACTTTCTTAAATTATTCAGTAATTAAATGAAAGTTCTTGTAAAACGGTTCAGTCAACCGTTATACAGTCAAATTCTCAAACCCTGGGAGAGCTGGAAGTTCGAGCAGTTGTGTTTTTACAGCAGTTTTTACAGCAACAATTTAGGTTTCCTATGTTACAGCGTCATATAATCAGTGTCAATCTTTCATTGCATTTATAAAACATTTATTTTGTACGTAACAGTTAAAAATATGTCTCAATAGGTGGGAAAAGCAAACAATTCCACCACAGTTGTCGGAATTCTTTCTAAATAAAATGAGAAAAACAAGAGCCTAACATTCTGACCACACCAGCCAGTGAATCCGAAAATGCATTTATTTACTATTAAATCATAAGAAAATAATTACAAGAGACAATGAGTAGTGACGCTGTAATATATAGCCACTTTAGATAATAGGATGAGAATGAAGATGGTTCAGGGATGTGGATTATCTAGAAAATTTAAAAGGCTCATATGCTAAAAATATAATTCTCGGTATGCGTCTCTTAAGAATTCTACGCGGTTTCCACAGCTGTTTGAGTACCATGTAAGGGGGTTGGCCATTCACCAGATGATACAATAATATTTCAACCAAAGGGACATCATTTCAATAATCTGTGACTAGCAGTCCCACCCATGTGACATGCTTTCCTGTGAAAGACATTTCAATATGCAGAGGATGTGACAAGGGAACTGGTACAGCGAGATCATAAATCTTATGATATTCTTGGATTTCAGAAAATACAATTCCTATCTATGAAGAATTTGTTAATACGGTAATTTAAACCTGACATACTGTATGTTTCTTATTTCCAGATTTATATAGAGATATTATTGTAGACCTGACATGTGAATATTGTGGTTCTGAAGCTTGTAAAAACAAATTTCATTATCTAATGTGTTGTGTGGAGGTTATGATTGGTATGAGTAAAGCACATAGGTTGATCATACTGTACTACATAATATATTCTGTATTGAAAGGACATAAGGAGGGAGTTGTAACTATAAGGTATGACTTGTGTTCAAACTTGTAAATTCATATTCTGCAGTACATTAAAAACCTTTATTCTACAGAGTTATACCGAGAAATGTGCTCATATTTGTTCTCGCCTATAGCGGAGGTCATAATTCAGTTTCCTATTTTAAAAGAGTTTTCTAATGATGAAACCTTTTTTCAACTGTCTGATATATAAACGTATATTGGTAAAAAAAAAAATACGTTGTGTTACTACTAGAGTTGAACGGGTCAAGCTCCCTGAACCCGGATTTGGTCTCGTCGAACTTTCAAACGCCGCCAGGTTCAGCTGGTGCAAACCTGGCAACATCGAGACTGTGTCTGCAACTGGCAGCCGCAGGTACAGCTCTGCCCAGCAAGAAAAGAGTTAACTAATGCTGCGGAGTAGTGCTATTTAACTCCTGGGAGGATATACATTATACAGCCATCTATATTGATGGCTGTATAATGTATACATTTAATAGAGTAATACAGCCTCATCGCTGGTTCGACCCTCTTCTTGAGTCTTATGTCACTAGTGACCCTTTTGTGTCACTAGAGACAGAGATACATAAGAAGAAGCTCCCAGCCTAAAACAAGGTATGGTAGATATCACTTTCTGACAGTGTGTTCCCAAACAGGAAGCCTCCTGCTGTCGCTTAAGTACAACTCCTATGATTCCTAGGCAGCCTTTGGCTGGGAATGATGGATGTTGTAGTTTAACTGGAGGCTTACTGTTGCTAAACTACAACCTTACGAACCCCATGGGAATGATGGTAGTTGTAGTTTAGTTGGAGGCTCTCTGTTGCTAAACTAAACCCTGTTATTCCCAGACAGTAAAAAGGCTGTCTGGAAATGATGGGAGCTGTAGTTTAGCAACTGCTAGAGACTCCCTGTTTGGAAACACACTGTTGTATTGGTACTCTTTCCCAGAGCACAACACAAGTAAAGACCCGCACTGGTGATGAGATGGTACTACTCTGTTCACTGCATACATTATACAGTCATATAGATGGCTGCATAATTTATAACCCCCCCTCAATGAGTTAACTAGGGCTAACTCCTTTCTTGCTGGGCCAGCATATAGCACTCAGCTCCAAAAGATGTTACAGTAAACCAGTCGATTTTCTGGTTTATTGTGACAAAACAGTTAAAGGACACTTTAACAGTTATCCCCTATACACAGGATAGGGGATAAGTGTTTGATTGCGGGGGGTAAGACCGCTAGGACCCCGCAATCTCCTAAACGGGACCTCGGCATTAGCGCTTAGTGTCATCGCTAATGCGCGTAGCATCCACCTGAGAGGTCAATGATTACGCCACCTCCCCGCCCCGTCCCCATACAGTTCTATGGGACAATATCCCATTGAGTTACATGGAGGAGGCATGTCGGCCGCAACGTCACACTGTGGCCGGCATGCCTCCTGCATGGGAGAGCCACAGCAGAGATCCCAGCGGTCGGACCCCCTGCGATCAAACACTTATGCCCTATCCTGGGGATGGGGGATAAGTGTTAAAGGGCTGCAGATGTCCTTCAAGTGCACTGTGTAGCGCTAAAGTCCCCAATTAGCCCCCAGGTTTATCTCTTTGCAGCAGAAAAGCTCCATTGTAAGTGTATGAAGCCCATCACCTGCAATAAGTCAGATTGGGCAGCAAGCCTGTAAGTGAAGCACATAGCCGTATTCTTCTCCAGACTGTATTTATAGATTGTGGGCCCAGCAAATCAAAATGATAGTAATGCTTCAATATATATTTTTGTGGTTTGAGCTTAGTTTATCAAATTGGCCAAATATATATTGACTAGACATAATATTAAAATATAAAATTCTGTCTTATACCCACCACTATGAGCTTCCTGCATGTATGCATGAAAATGTATAATAAAGCAGAATTCAATAAGTACCTGTTTCTTTTTGCAAGGGAAGCAGGTGGCTTTTTTTTTCTTTTTAAATAAGAAAACTGATCTCCAACCCTTGTATTTATACATTAAGAAATGAATCTGCACGGCATGTTGGCCCTAAAATGGCATAGAGTTAAAAGGTCTATATCCATTCTATTGATGAAAATGTTCTATTAGACGCTTAGATTATATTAAATGCTTAAGGACCCCTTGTGTATGTGTTACTTTTATTGCTATATATTTATAGCAAATTGGCTAAACTTATCACCTTTCGTATGATATGCCCAATCTATAGTAATTGATCTAAAGGTTTCTATCACCATTCTGCAAATTGCATTTTGCAGTACTGGTGTGACAGGAGCAGTCCAGCTCTTCTCTTATAGTGTCTGTTGACAGTTGAATTTGTTACTACTGATAATTGAACAGATACAGGAACTACACACCATCAGATGATGGATCGATCCGCATTTCTTTTACTGCATACTGTGTCATGGCACTTGTCATCATGCTTATACAGCAGTGTAAATACCTACAAAGCATGTTAATTTGCTCCCTGAAGTATACAAGCAAAATGTTTTCTCTTTAATTCTTCTCCTTTATGACACATATTGTTACTGTTAAGCAATTTAACATTAGGAGCTAGTGGAGCGTGCAAAAACAGACATTAAATACATAAAATTAGAAAAGCTTTCGGTAATACTAAGGTAGTAGGCAGAATGGTTTTATTTATATGCATTAATGCAATGAGATATGTAGCTAGCTTTACATTTCACATCATGCAATATGCTGAGGCTTGAAGTGATATATGGCCGAGGAACCTGCCACCGATTTATATGGAACATGCCTGCTACTTAGAATTATGTCTTGGAATAATGAGTCTGGCTGCATCTGTAACATTAAGAAGACAGAGTTGAGGACAGTGAATATTAGCAGGATGCCTTACAGAATACTGAACAAAGCAGATTTAATTTGCATTAAATTGTATTCTATGCTGAGCAACCCTGCAATGACTTGAATTAAAAGGTCCAAGATGTAATGAACCACTAAATCACTCTGCCGATCCAGCAACATGTAACTGTACACAAAAGGCAAATGTGCATGTGTTGTTAAGATCTACAATAAGTTTATAAATAAACAGATCCTTCAAATGATTATATATATATATATATATATATATATATATATATATATATATATATTTATAATCACAGCCCATAGTAGAATTGAAAACATTTAAAAATATAACAACATAAGAAAACATATTTAAAGCTATAGGGGTTAGCTAGAATAAAAACAGCTCACGCAACCTATCCTCCAGATTGTGTGCGGAATTACAACTTAGCTGTAGTCACTGTAATAAAACTGGGCTGCAATGCCATGTCCAATCTGTAGGGTTGGTATTTTTGGGGGAAAAAGAAAGAAGAATATTTTTTCTAATCCTGAATAACCCCTTTAAAGAGAACCTTTTATCACTTAAATGTAACCTAAGCCTTTAGTTATCCGGTGATCCTTGGTGGCTTTCCCCACCCTACCAGCCTTGATAAAGTGTATTAAGAAACTTTTTTCACATTATGTTATATTGCAGCCTTAATAAAAAAAAAAAAAAAGTCCTTCCCCATCATTCTAAACTCATTAGTAATATGTTATTACATTATAATGACAAAGTCAAAATAGAATATTAGAAAGCTTTGCTAACAAAAAAAAAAAATGAAAGCATTGCATTGACATAAGTATTTAGACCCTTTATTCATTGCTTACCTAAAACACCTTTGGCAGCTATTACAGCATCCAGTCTTCTTGAGTATGAGGCACATGGTTTGCTCCTCTGTATTTGGGATTGTTCTTTCCAGCAGATCCTCTTAAGCTATGTCAGGTTGAATAGGGATCATCAGTGGACAGTCATTTTCAGGTCTCTCCAGAAGTGTTTAACCCCTTAAGGACGCAGGACGTAAATGTACGTCCTGGTGAGGTGGTACTTAACGCACCAGGACGTACATTTACGTCCTAAGCATAACCGCGGGCATCGGAGCGATGCCCGTGTCATGCGCGGCTGATCCCGGCTGCTGATCGCAGCCAGGGACCCGCCGGCAATGGCCGACGCCCGCGATCTCGCGGGCGTCCGCCATTAACCCCTCAGGTGCCGGGATCAATACAGATCCCGGCATCTGCGGGAGTTCGCGATTTAAATGAACGATCGGATCGCCCGCAGCGCTGCTGCGGGGATCCGATCATTCATAACGCCGCACGGAGGTCCCCTCTCCTTCCTCCGTGCGGCTCCCGGCGTCTTCTGCTCTGGTCTGTGATCGAGCAGACCAGAGCAGGAGATGACCGATAATACTGATCTGTTCTATGTCCTATACATAGAACAGATCAGTATTAGCAATCATGGTATTGCTATGAATAGTCCCCTATGGGGACTATTCAAGTGTAAAAAAAAATGTAAAAAAATGTAAAAGTAAAAGTAAAAAAAAAGTGAAAAATCCCCTCCCCCAATAAAAAAGTTAAACGTCCGTTTTTTCCTATTTTACCCCCAAAAAGCGTAAAAAACATTTTTTATAGACATATTTGGTATCGCCGCGTGCGTAAATGTCCGAACTATTAAAATAAAATGTTAATGATCCCGTACGGTGAACGGCGTGAACGAAAAATTCCTCAAAATTCCTACTTTTTTAATACATTTTATTAAAAAAAAAATTATAAAAAGTGTATTAAAAGTTTTTTATATGCAAATGTGGTATCAAAAAAAAGTACAGATCATGGCGCAAAAAATGAGCCCCCATACCGCCACTTATACGGAAAAATAAAAAAGTTAGAGGTCATCAAAATAAAGGGATTATAAACATACTAATTTGGTTAAAAAGTTTGTGATTTTTTTTAAGCGCAACAATAATATAAAAGTATATAATAATGGGTATCATTTTAATCGTATTAACCCTAAGAATAAAGAACACATGTCATTTTTACCATAAATTGTACGGCGTGAAAACAAAACCTTCCAAAATTAGCAAAATTGCGTTTTTCTTTTTAATTTCCCCACAAAAATAGTGTTTTTTGGTTGCGCAATACATTTTATGATATAATGAGTGATGTCATTACAAAGGACAACTGGTCACGCAAAAAACAAGCCCTCATACTAGTCTGTGGATGAAAATATAAAAGAGTTATGATTTTTAGAAGGCGAGGAGGAAAAAATGAAAACGTAAAAATTAAATTGTCTGAGTCCTTAAGGCCAAAATGGGCTGAGTCCTTAAGGGGTTAAATGGGTTCAAGTCAGGCCTCTGGCTGGCCCATTCAAGGACATTTACAGAGATGTCCCCAGGTCACTCCTGGGTTCTTAGGGTCATTGTCTTGTTGTCAGATGAACCTTTGACCCAGTCTGTAGTCCAACAATTAAGAAAATCTGTACTTTGCTTTATTTAGCTTTCTCTAAACCCTGACCAGTCTCCCTGCTTCGTGATGGTATAGGGTAGGTCTTGAGCAGTGCCTGGTTTCCTCTAGACATGCTTAGAATTGAGGCGTCATACTTCAAACTTCAACATGAAAATGACAGGTTTCCTTTGAAAACATTTTTTTTTATAAACAATAAACTGAATCCATAAATATTAGAAAATTAACATATTGGCCCTTATTTACTAAGAGTGGACTATAGGTTTCTTTGTGGGTTTAAATTCCCTACAATTTATTTTCCATGGCATTTACTTAGCTTTCCCTACAGTTTCCCCTTTCCCTACATTTTGCTTTTTTTTTTTTTTTTACACATGCTCTGATCTGTAGGGTTTTCCTCAGCTCAAATCCACCACATTATCTGTGGAAACTTTAGTAAATATGTTGGGATTTTGTGAAAATGTCGGGGCACGCCCCTTTTCTGTGACCACGCCCCATTTCCCTGACGACCACACCCCTTTTTCAGGTTTTCGAAGCAAAATGGAGAGTTAGTTGGGTTTTTTTCATTTCAGGCGCAATTTCAGGCACACATTCAGGCGCAGACATAATTCCAGGTGCAAATTCTGGTGCAGACATAATTTCAGGCGCAATGCGCCCAAAACTGGCGCAAAACCCGACAAAACATGTCGGGTTTGCAATAGTAAATGAGGGCCATTGCGTCTCATTTACTAAGAGTGTTGGGTTTTTACTATTGTGAAATGTTGCTTCTGACTTACAGGATTCTCTCTATTTACTATGGAGAGCTGTATCTTTGCAAAAGACAGCAGAGCTTCTTATGCATTGAGAAAGAGACAGTGCTAGTCTCGAAATGCGTTTGTTTGTTGGCTCAATAAATGTACATTTTCACTATTCCACTTGTACTGGGAAGTCCTTGAACACGGATTGCGCTGCTGATGCCTGGATCCTTTTTGAAGTTTCTTCTACCATTGCATCTCTATTTACTATAGGGATTCATAAATTACAAAGTTGGGAACATTTTCTGACTATTTCTAGGTGGAAATTTCCAGCCATTTATTCACAGGATTTTCTGTGAATTCAATAGTAAATAGGTCAGGTTTTGAAACCACACTCCTTTTAGGCAAACTCTTTGCATCAGACCACTCCTTTTTTGGCTTTTTACAATGAAATGTTAGGTTTGTCAGATTTTCCTGGTACACACTGTCGCACACTGTCTGAGACATGTCTCAGACATGCCTCAGACACTTTGCGCCAAAATAACTTGGAAAAACCCAACAAAAACTGGTTTAAGCTTAGTAAACGAGGGCCAATATGTTTCACCACATCCCTATATATCTCAAAAAGTCATATATATTCCCAAATAGTACCTATTTAAGAAACAGTTTGTCTCCCCAAAAAGACAAACCCTCACACTGGTCTTTCAATTAAGTAATAAAAAAGGTTAAAAGTTAAGTTTAAAAAAAAAGTAATTTTTTTCACTTTTAAATATAACAAAAACAAAATAAAAGAATTTTGGTATTAATGTAAAGTTCGTAAGTAAGAATCAACAAATCATTTATCACATAAAAATAAGAGCCAAAAAAGAATGGTGGAATTGTGTTTTTATTTTTTTTTTTATTTTTTGTTATAGGGACAGAAGGTTGATCCAGGGATCTATTCTGATTGCCATATTTGGAGTCGGGAAGGAACTTTTGCCTCGAGTATGAGTTTTTTTTTTTTTTTTGCCTTCCTCTGGATCAACACAATAGAGAGTAGGGTTACAGGTTAAACTTGATGGATTCTGGTCTATTTTCAACCATATGAACTATGTTACTATGTTCATCTGACTAAAAATGTTTAAGGTTTTCCAATGCAATTTAATGACACATTCAATTGTACCATTTATAAAACATAAAAATAACATGGCTACGTCCATGTGACAGAAACAATTAAATGGGAAGTCATGCTGTGAACTAGAAATGAGTTGGTTAGTTATGGTGCGGACCAGGAATAATATGGGGAGTCATGCTGTGGACTAGGAGTAATGTGGGGAGTCATGCTGTGGACAAGGAATGAGATGGTGAGCCATGCTGTAGACTAGGAATGAGATGGTGAACCATACTGTGGACTAGTTATGATATGAGGATTTACTGGGACTATGAATTAGATAGGGAATGATGCTGGGAACAAGGAATACAGGGAGTACCATGCTTAGGACCAATAATTACACACATAAAGGACATGATTTTTGGCTCTTTCATTAATATTTGTGTTTATGTTAGTGCTGAACATGCTTGCAAATTCCAATAGACTATTTAACCTACATTCTAAATACTTTTTTCACCTCAAAGAGGTTTCAATGTCTTATGAATTAGCAGCAGCATTCTTATCCTCACCATCAGCAACATCAAAACTGATTGATTTTTTGGGTGCACTGGGATAAATATGGCAAGTTAACACTATGTTTTATGAGACATTGAAGAATAAACATCTGTGCTAACAGTACATAGTAATCCATCAATTTAACAATAGTGCCTGAAACCAGATCATTTCCACCTGCCCATACAAGTCTCTGAGCAAATCAATTATTGATATGTCTGTGAGAGTGCGGTGGTTAATATTCATTTAATTCTGTAACAATTTATGCTGTCCCAGCACTGCAGGTAAAAATACCCTAAATTTGCATATTATAGTCTATGTCCGTAAAATCCCATTATAGTCTAATATCCGTATGAATCCGTTATAGTCCGTTATTGATAACGGATGTTAGTTTGTTACGGAAGATATTTACCGAAGAAATAGTTCATGATTTTCACACGGATCTTCCTACGGATGTTTGATTTTGTAGTGTGAAAGCAGCCTTACAGTAATAGGTATAAATGTTTGCTGACAATCGAGATGGATTTGTATTTTACTTTGGTCTGGTGATGGCTCCGTTCTCTTCAGTTTTAGAGGTAAAAAACTATTTGTTGCCCAGGGTTCCTATTTCTTATGATTCCCAGGAGCAACCTTACTTTAAAGTATGGCAGTAGGACGCTGTATGGAAGTATTATAAGAACAATGCTTACAGGCTACTAATATTCTGTTGCTTCTAAAGCAATAAAACTTTACCTCTAACACCCCAGGACACAAACTCCACCAGCCCCCCTTCAATCTCTATGCACCTTATATATGGTCCCTTTATCATCTTGATACACTATACAATGGTCCCTCAAGTTACAATATTAATTGGTTACAGGACGACCATTGTATGTTGAAACCGTTGTATGTTGATATGGAAACCTGGTAATTGGTTCTGAAGCCCCAAAATGTAATATAAAAATAGGAAAGAGCGAGGATTAAAGAAAAATAAGTAGATATCTAATACAGATAAAGCAAGTCCTTACATAAAAAAGTAAGAAAGAGCTGTTGGAAGCTGTAAATCACTGTCTATGTAGAGGACATGAGCAGCTAACTGTGGCACAGGTAAAGAGTACAGAACATGTAATACCTCCCTGTACTGTAGGGGGCACTACCAGACAGGAATTGCATACGCTTCAGTAATATAGGGGTTTTACCAGTGAATTCCCATTCTAATTGGTTAGTTCTTCAAGCCATTGACACGTTTCACTGATCTGGACTGTCCAAAGCATTGTATGGTAAGTATGGTTTCAAGTTACAATGGTCCAGAAAAGACCATTATATGTTGAAACTATTGTATGTTGAGTCCATTGTAAGTTGAGGGATCACTGTAGTAGCACTACATTTTATTAACCCCTCAATAACCAGAAAATGTATTTCCCAAAAAGATAATTTTCAACAATGTTTAGCATATGGCAGACAACTAACCCTTGTTTTATACTGATTGTGATCCAAAACTTTTTGTTTTTTTGTGAAACATAGGACTCTTTTTTTTAATGAAGGGTATATGGGGGGGGGGGATTTATCATGTTTACCTGTTGTCAGTTTTTTTTTACCCATTTTTTTTTTACTTTGGTTTTTACGGACGTGCACCAAATTTATCATTTATCATCTTCTCATCAGGGTCCCCGGCGGCTGTCATTGACAGTTGGACGCATGAACTCCTATATTAAAAGGCTAGGTTCATACAGTGTATTTTCATACATACTTTATTTAAATAAAAAGAATCTGTAAAATCGCTGGAAACTTGAGTTTGTATTTGAAAAATGAATATGCGCTATGTAAGTCTATACATATATTTTCATATATTTCATCCATGAAAATAACATGACACTTATTTATGTTTCTGAAGAAAACATGAAAATATATTATTTTATATACTGTGTGCACGGACAACCACTTTCCCATGGGTGTACATACGTTAAAAAATATAAATAAAATATGCATGAAAGTACACGGTGTGAACCTAGCCTAAGAGTTACAAACTGTTGCTGCAAACTCTGGACCTGTGCTATCTTCGATCAAAAGATTGTGGATGTTTGGTAAAGTGTTAAAACTAAAAACACAAAAAGCTTTTTATAAAGAACAGGAAGACAAATAATAAAAGAATATGACCTTGAACTTATTTGCTAGTGTGTGCAATAGAATAGTTTTCAATTTTTTAATACACATATTTCCCTTATATGATTGTACTGTAATCTAAATGGTTTTCAATCATTTGCAAATCTATCTTAATACTATCCATATGCGCAAAGAATGGAGTGGGTTGCACAGTGAGCAGACAAGTCTACTTCTCTTACCGTTAGATTCACTTTTCATCTGTCTTAGGTCAGTAATGAGTGAAAATAGTTCTCATCTTAATGACATGTAAAACCTTTCAAGTCTAGGCAGCCAATCTTTGGAAGATTTGAAGCTACAGTAAGTTAGTCATTGGCATTTTTGATCTAGCTTGAAATCCTACTTCACATTCAATCTATGTGATAATTTGAGAAAAGAATACAGGGATTGAAAGTGGAGTCTGAAATCATACTTCAGTAAGTGTAATAAAATTTTAGAGAGAGAGAGAGATAATATCTAACAGTAACAGGAAATCTGAGGCTTTTTAGAACATTAACTTCTGGAAAATGTGCCTAAAAGATTTTTATCATAAATATTTTTAGATACAGAGAATTTTAGTGACATATATTAGATGAGTCTAAAATGAGTCATTAGCCCAATTTCCAGCACAATGAAGACAAGCCATGATGTTGCACAGATAAAATACCATTGAAAAGCTACTAACACACCTACTGTTCATGAGAAGTATGGCAGTTAGTATATGAATTACACACAGACTTTTGGTCAGGTCCAGTAATCACATCAGGATATCGTGTGATGAAGTAGAAAAGAAAACGGCACTCACCATTCGTGGCAAAAAAACTTCTTAAATCTTTATTTTCTTCTGTGCATCTAATGAACCCTTTAGCGAGGAGCTGCTAACAGGCAAACGGGAACAATAAACACAACACCAGCTGTCCCATACATGTCATTGTACTTTCTCAAGCGTACACGTACAAAACAGCTGTTGGGTTCATTATTCCCCTGTTCATCTGTTAGGAGCTCCCTGCTGCAGGGTTCTTAGATGCACAAAAGAAAATAAAGATTTAAGAAGTTTTTTGCCACGAATGGTGAGTGACATTTTTTTTTTACTTCATCATAAGGACTATACTCTGGAATTATTTAACTGAGCATCTCCAAAATAGTGGGCTTCAGTTGCATCATTAATTGTCTCAGCCTTTCATTTAATGTCAACAGAGTTCTATGTTCCAGTAGTGTACCAGACTAGATCTACTTGACTAGATTACATTAGGATATCAGATCGTGGTACCAAAGGGATAATGTTTCTACTTAAGGAGAGTGTCATAAAGATCCATGGAGACATAGTGTCCATTTTTGCTCCACTGGAAATTAATGACCTATAAGTCTCCAAATGTCTTTATGATTCCCTCCTCAAGAAGAAACATTACTGCTTTGTCCCACAACGACAGGCCTCACTGATTGACTTTAAGGGTAGGTTAACTCAAAAAGGTGTGCATGTAAACCCTGGTAGGCATCTCTCTCCAAAAAAGGTTATTTGATTTTAAAAGTATAAAAAATCAACTAGTGCAGGGTGTTTTATTCAACCTGTCAATTACCACTGAATACCATCCAATTACCCATAGCCTTAGTTGTTGAATTAAAGGGGTACTCTGGTGAAAAACTTTTTTCTTTTAAATCAACTGGTGGCAGAAAGTTAAACATATTTGCAAATTACTTCTATTAAAAAATCTTAATCCTTCCTGTACTTTTTAGCTGCTGAATACTACAGAGGAAATTCTTTTCTTTTTGGAATGCTCTCTGATGACATCACGAGCACAGTTCTCTCTGCTGATGTTATTATAATAATAAAACACTTTATTTATTGTTGTCCTTAGTGGGATTTGAACCCAAGTCCCCAGCACTGCAAGGCCACCATGCTGCCCTTAGCATACATCTGCTATGCATGGTTGCTAAAATGGGCAGAGATGTCAGCAGAGAGCACTGTGCTCGTGATGTCATCAGTTTTCCAAAAAGAAAGGAATTTCCTCTGTAGCATTCAGAAGCTAATAAGTACTGGAAGGATTAAGATTTTTTAATAGAAGTAATTTACAAATATGTTTAACTTTCTGCCACCATTTGATTTAAAAGAAAAAAGGTTTTCACCGGAGTACCCCTTTAAATATAAATTAGCTTTGCCTTGAAAACAGCTCAGAAGTACATGCAAACCTAACAGTGCTATTCAGGATTTTAGACAGATTATTTGTCTAATGATAAAGTAAAGGTTTGGACAGAACTAGTTTGGTCAGAACCAGAACTTTTTGCCATAGTCTGGCAAACTGGCAGAACTGTTTGCTTATCTCTACATAAAATGCATATTCTCCAATTGCAACAACTTTGGAGCTAAAGGGAGACAGAAGGCTATGCTGGTAGGTAATTGTGGAACAAGTCAAGGAGATGGCATGAAGGGAAGAGAACATTCAAAGAAAAGATGTAAAAGTTAAAAGAGATGTCCGGAAAAAAATAACTTATTGCCTATCCACAGGATAAGGGATAAGTAGCTGATCACAGGGGTCCGACAGCTGGGGCACCAGGACAGAACCCGGCGCTCAGTGAGGAGTGCATGCTGCAGCCGGGATGCGCTCCATTCATTTCTATGGAAGCACCAAAAAGACTCAAGTACAACTCTCAGGCATAATCGACACTCCAATAGAAATGAATGAAGTGTGTGCCATCTACTGATAGACAACACATGCTCCTCACAGAAAGTGCCGGGGTCCTCTCCCAGTGATCACATGGGGGTCCTGTCCCATTGATCGCATGGGGGCCCAAGCGGTTGGACCCCCTGTGATCAGCTTATTACTTTAAGCTGAGTCCGGCTGCCCATTTTTTGGAACATGTAATTGGTGGTGCAATTGTAAATTGGGAGAATGCCCCAAAAAATGACAAGCAAAAACCAGCAAATACAAGCAAAAACCAGGAGGAATTGCTGAGTAAAATTAAAGTACGTACAGTACATACATAACACCAACAGACTCTGCTGCACTTTACAGTTTTGGGGGTACAAATAAAGACAAGTGTTAGATATTGCAATATTACACACTAAATTAAAACAGGAGTGAAGGCCCTGCTCGTGAGAGCTTACTGACTACGAGGACTGGGGTTGAGATAAAAGGAAGAAAATGTGCTCCGAAAACCTATTTACATCCTACATCTCTACTAAACTTTGTTTCAAACAGATAATCTTATAAAGACAAGCCCTGTCCACTCTGGAGATTGAGACATCTATCGATTACCTGGACTTCCATTTATCTAACTGTTCTATAGTAAACCTAGGTGATGGTTATGGCAGCTTTAATATGAACATTGTTTTTTGTAATGAAACAACAACTTTGTTCTGGAGATATGTCCCACCAAAGATCAGCTTCTATCCTCTGTAAATTGTGTGCTGGAGGCAGGTCCGCCTGCTCAATTTCAATATTCATTCTCGGTGGTCATGTAAGTGCTCAGATGGCGCATTGCTCACGTGATCGGAGAAAATAAATATTCAAATTGAGACGACAGGCCCGCCTTCAGCACGCAATTCACAGGAAATAGAAGCCAATCTTTGGAGGGACATATCTCCGGAACAAAGGTAAGTATTGGGGTCAGTGACCCCTCATCAGTCTCCTGTTCACCCACACTATAACCTAGTGTATTGGGTTTGATGCGGCTGAACAGGATGATTGCTTTCCTTTAAGGCTAGGTTTGTCGGTGAGCTCTTTGAGCGATATGTTATTTATCTTGGGGTGAAAGTGTTATTTAATTACACTATTGTGATACAGGATTACCCCTTTAATCTCCTAGTCAGATTAAAGATGTACTAGACAGGATTTCAGGTCATAGGCAATGTTTTCGTTGATGTTCACAAAACAAGCAAGCTAAAACACTGGAAGAAACTGCAAAACAACCCCAATGGAAAACTCCTTTATGATTGGAACAATAATACAGTGTATAACCACCAGCTGTTCTAGTCTGTTATATATTGTCTATAGGTTTACAGCCAGAGACATGCTTATTTCTATCTAATTAAAATCCAAATATGTGTTGGTAAGTGTGTCCGGGGCCTATTCCTACCCTGCAATATATTATGATTATTCACCTAACAGTGGAAATTCAGCAGTGCAGCACAGGAATGATTTATAACCTCATAATCTTTAAGAATAGATTTTATAATTGCATCACATTCCAGTGCAAACAACTGAGGCAATATTATGGCATATTAATGTGTAAAGAGCTGCTGTAGGCAATCAAGCATATGGCCAAGATAGCAGAATTGGCCACCATGCTGTATGTATAGCTCTCACAGAGCTGTGCTACATGAATTAGTTCTATAGTCTGAGCAGAGATAATAAAAGAAAGGGCATATAGCATCTGATTCATGTGTATATGCATACAGACACACGTTTTATGGATTTGCATATTTAGCGACAGCATGCTTGCGCCAATGTGTGCTGCCTGCAGTCTGCAGACACATGATTTCACACAGTTAGGTCAATGATGATGTTCACTCTAGTTCTACTTTTTATGTTTGCATGTTTGCAAGCAAAAATACTGCTCTCCAAAACATACGTATTTCCTTTTGCCTTATTTTCATTCATTAGCAATTATCTAGGACATTTTTTACTAAACCATAAAGGGTGAAAAGATACCATGATATGGTCATACAGTATGGCCATGTTCACATGGTAGTAAAACGTGCAGAATTTCCGCCCGCAAAACAGAGGCTGACATTCCGCACATTTGTAAGTTCCATTGAACGCTACAACAGCTCGGAAATCTGCTGACTCATAGACGGCAATGTATTTCCGATCGAAATCCGCAGTCCATTCTTTCTGCAGATGATGGAATCCGGATTTCCGAGGCAGAAATTTCACTGTGTGCACAATGCAGCAGGATCCCACTAAAATCAATGGGACTCTTCTGCAGAGGAATGTCTGTGCAGGATATTCCAGCAGAATTCTTCTCAGTCATTCCACCGTGTGAACATACCCTTACTGCTACTGGGAGGATCAGGAGATGTGTGCCCAATTTTTTTGCCCTCATTGTTGGCAGTATTTTTACCAAAGCCAGGTGTTGGTCAAAAACACAGAGAAAAAGGTGCATATCTATTATAGTTTTTCTTTGTTGTCTCAGTTTCATTCCTGGTTTTAGTAAAAATGTGTGCACATTTAGCCTGACATTGTCATTTGAAGGTGTTCAAATTCCCTTTAAAAACAGCTCATGCAAGATTTCTGCCCCCATAATCATCTACAAAAAAAAGTACATAGAAAATCACAATCAGAAATGATAAAGTATTTGTCTTTCATCTCTAGAAAACAGGTGATATTTTCATTTTAAGAGTGAAGTATTATTCTTTAGGAGATGTCCATAAGAACCAAATTTTTCTGTCTTTGTATTAAGAACTGAGCAAAGGAATAAGGATAGAAAACATTTAAAAGGAATGTTTTCTCTATTTAATTTAATTTTTTTTTTAATGTTATTTAATTTCAAGAATTATAAGTAGTAACAGGAAAGAAGATCTTCACCATGTTCAAGGACAAGGTGGGGGAGGGGGGCATTTATCATTGCATTTAGAGCTGTTTTTGTGTGTAGATTTGTCTCACATTTGGCGCAGCGCTGCACCTTAAAAGTGTGTACTGACCAGTTATTAAGGTTAGTCTTATGCATGATAATGAATTTTTGTGAAAAGGTGGCAAAAAAGTGTCCAAAAAAAGTCTCCAAACTACACCAGACTTAGCTTTTTGAAGAGTGAAATTTCAAAAAATGTGTCCTCCACAAAATGTATCAAATGCCCTGCGACCTTTTAATAAATTTAGTGCATCTGCACATTACCAGCACACAAAAAAGGTGTATAAAAGTGCTTCACTTACACCTACAATGATGAATGCCCCCCATGAATCTTTTACTGTAAGAGCAATGAAGATAAGGAACTCTGCCCCACGATATTGTAATGACTGAGTCAATGGACATGTTAAAGAGGGGCCTGGATCCCTTTACAGTACAGGGTGGGCCATTTATATGGATAAACCTAATAAAATGGGAAAGGTTGGTGATATTAACTTCCTGTTTGTAGCACATTAGTATATGTAAGGGGGGAAACTTTTCAACATGGGTGGTGACCATGGTGGCCATTTTGAAGTCGCCCATTTTTAATCCAACTTTTGTTTTTTCAATAGGAAGAGGGTCATGTGACACATCAAACCTATTGGGAATTTCACGTAACTTTATTCTTTCATGAGTTATTTACAAGTTTCTGTCCACTTGTAAAATGTGTTCAATGTGCTGCCCATTGTGGTGGATTGTCAATGCAACCCTCTTCTCCCACTCTTCACACACTGATAGCAACACCGCAGGAGAAATGCTAGGACCCTCTTCCTATTGAAAAATCAAAAGTTGGATTAAAAATGGCCAACTTTAAAATGGCCGCCATGTTCACCATCCATCTTGAAAAGTTCCCCCCCCCCCCTCACATATACTAATGTGCCACAAACAGGAAATTAATATCACCAACCATTCACATTTTATTAAAGTGTATCCATGTAAATGGCCCACCCTGTAGAATTAGTTATGGATGTTAGATATCTGGAGGTGGGTTGTTGATCCAGGGAATTATTTTAATCCCCAGTATGATACACTTGGTATCCGCCCTATAACAATTTTTTTTACCTTCTTGTGGTTCAACACTGCAGAGTTCAGGTTGCACAGAATGGGTCCTTGTATTTTTTCAACTTTACCAACTAGGGGGGAGATTTATCAAGGGATTTAGTGCTCATTTTTCAGCTTACAAAAGTCACACAAAAAGTTGCATTAGCACTTAAGCAAAATTTTGTGTGAATTTTGGCTGTAAGCAAAAAGCTACAAAAGAGCCTACAAAAGTTAATTTTATTTTTCACTTTGCAGTGGTCAAGGAAGTGCGAATGTCGCACAAAAAGTTGCAAGCCCTCCAAAACAGCGGAAATGTAAGCCAGCCCGGACCTGGCTTACAAAACGGCTTTTGAGAGCAGATTTTTATATTTCCTGCTGGCGTGATCAGCTCCAGCGGGAAATATGATATTACAACTGTACAAAGGAGCCCAGTCTCCCACCTGCCCATACTGCACATCTCACATCTGTCTGCTGCCTGTTGCAAGACAGCAACTCCCAGAATGCCCTTACAGTGAGGGCTTGCTGGGAGTTGTAGTCTTGTAGCAGGTAGTGGGTGGGAGATGTGCGTCATGGGTGGGTGGGAGACAAGGGGGGTGGATGTAAAGCAGTGTCTCCGTCCCCATCATTGTGTTATTGTAGCGGGATTAGAATCAGATGGAGCCTGGCGGCTGCAGAGTAATGTCAGCCCGGGCTCCTTTTAACATACCTCGGTGCCGTGGAGTTTCTATATCCACTACTGTAATTTCATATTTCCCACTGGGTCCCGTGATTGCCCAGGACTGAGCAGCCAGTCACCAGACCCGGTGGGAAATTTGATATTACAGTAGGGACTAAAAACTCAGCGGCTTCGTTATATTTTAAAAGGAGCCCAGGCTGACATAACTCTGCAGACTCCAACAGCCGCTGAGAGATGGCAGGGATGGCTCCTGCACATCTCCCGGCCTGGCTGCAGGAGTCCCGGGCGGCTGCATTGTTATGTCAGCTTGGGCTCCTAACCATGGCGCCGCAGAGTTTAGTGTAATTTCAAATATGAAATTACAGTGATTTTCTGATCACCGCTGGCCATGGAGCCGAGCACATTATCGCTCGCTTCCCTGGCTTGCACGACTACAACTCCCAGCATGCCGTTACAGTTAGGCCATGCTGAGAGATGTAAGGGAGGGGGGGAAAGCTTGTCACCTTCCCCCTGCCCCTTGAAACACAACTACAACTCATACCGTAAGGGCATGCTGGGAGTTGTAGTTGTGCAGCGGGGTGTAGGTGACAAGCTTGTCACTCGCCTGCACATCTCCTGCACCACATGACTACAACTCTAAGCATGTCCTTACTGTAAGGGCATGCTGAGAGTTGTAGTCATGCGGCATGGGAGATGCGCCGGTGGGTGACAATACATTTGTTAACCTTTTTTTCTCATTTCAGATCCATGTGTCCTGTATACTTTGGATTCAGTGGACTGCTTCATTGACCAGATTTTTTTTTATCTGCTTAATGTTAATAAAATGGTTAACAAGGGCTTGTGGTGGAGTGTTTTTTGGAATACATTTTTTTAAATGTTTTGTGTTTTTATTTATTTATTTACTTGACAGGTTTAGTAGTGGAAGCTGTCCAATAGAATGAATCCATTACTAAGCCTGGGCTTAGCATTAGCCCCAAAAACAGCTAGCGCTTACCCTCAATTATTACCCCGGTACCCACCGCCACAGGGGTGCCGGGAAGAGTCGGTACCAACAGCGCCGGAGTGTCAAAAATGGCGCTCCTGGGCCTAGGCAGTAACAGGCTGGTGTTATTTAGGCTGAGGAGGGCCAGTAACAATGGTCCTTGCCCACACTGGTAACGTCAGACTGTTGCTGCTGGGTTGGTATTTGGCCGAAAATAAATATAGGGGGAACCCGATCCATTTTTTTTAAATAATTAATTATTTATGCAAAAAAAGAAGCATAAGGTTCCCCCTATTTTTATTCTCAGCCAAATACCAACCAAGCAGCAACAGCCTGACGTAACCAGGGTGGGCAAGGACCATAGTTACTGGCCCTCCCCAGCCTAAATAATAATGCCAGCACCATTTTTGATGCCCCAGGCCTGTTGGTACTGGCTCCTCCCGGCACCCCTGTGGCGGTGAGTACCAGGGGTTAACACTTTTTTTTTTTTTGGCTTACGCTAAGGCTAAGTTTTTGGATATCTGCCACTGCAGTTTTTGAGTCAAAGCCAGAAGTGTATTCAAAAGGAATAGCACATATAAAGGAAGAACCTATACTTCTCCTCCCTTATGGATCCACTTCTGACTTTGGTTTAAAAACTGCAGTGGCAGTTTCTCAAAAACTTAAGTGGAAACTTAGCCTAAGCCTGGCTTAGTAATGGACTCTGTCTGTAAGACAACTTCCACTACTAAGCCTGTCAAGTAAATAAAAAAACAAAACACATTTAAAAAAAAATATTCCCAAAAACACTCCCCCACATGCCCTCGTTAACCATGTTATTAACATTAAAGGGGTACTCCAGCGCTAAGACATCTTATCCCCTATCTAAAAGATAGGTGATAAGATGCCTGATCGCGGGGGTCCCACCACTGGGGACCGCCGTGATCTTGCACGCAGCCCCCCCTTTAGAATCAGTCCCTGGAGCATGTTCGCGAACACGGTCCGGGGAATGATTTTAACGGGGTGCTGTGTGCAAGATCACGGGGGTCCCCAGCGGCGGGACCCCGGTGATCAGGCATCTTATCCCCTATCCTTTGGATAGGGGATAAGATGTCTTAGCATCAGAGTACCCCTTTAAACCAAAAAAGCACTGGTCACTGTACTCCTATGAATCTAATGTAGTCCGTAGGATACACGGATCTGAAATGAGAAGAAAAAAAAATGAGATAGTACATTTAGGGAAAAAAAGTGTAAAAAAAAATCTAATACACACATATATACAGTATATCACACATTTTTTTTCAAAGCTGCAAATTGGTCATTTATTGGTTTTTGCTTATGTGTGCTAAAAAAAATGGTATTCAAAAGTGATTTATAGATTTTTGCTTATGTAAGCCACATTTATCAACCCCCTGTGATAGTATAATCAATGTGTCATGCATAAGCAAAACTAAAACAAAAATAAAATAAAAATTCCTACAGAACTCGCTTACCAAAGCAACAATGATAAATGTCCCCAAATATAACTATGTATGAAAGCATGTTGGCCGTAAAAGTCAATGCTACATAAGGGAAACTGTCATGATAATGGTGTAAAAAGAATGAAATAATTAAGATAAAGAAGCATTTTCTTATACTAAGGTATTCCCTTAAAGAGTGTTATATCAGAAACTAGAAAAAAGTCCACAGGATGAATTTTTTCTCTGTTTGACATTCAAAGAAAAAGCACGCCAAATGATTGTTACTTTGTCTCGGAGTGTCCTTAAACCACTAAGTTCAGCTCATTTATTCTTTTATTAGTCATCCAAGCACAATTTGATTGTGTGATTTCTGACATTTTAAAAAGCCAAGCAGAACAAAATGTACCAGCTGCAAATCACATTGCTTTACTTTTTTCCTCCAATCTTTTTTTACTATTCATTTTTTTATTCTGTAATAATAATAATAATAAAAAAAAAAAAACTTGAATACATTGTAGTAGAAGTATTTTCCATAATGGTGTTGAAGATTTGCTTATTTCTGGCTATAGTTGGATGGTCTTCTAGTTGTGCATGAAAGCAGAGTCTCATACTTGCATGGTTAGATAAATGCGAGTAGAAAGAAAAGCGGCACTCCGGAATAAACTGGAGATAGGGTGGAAGAAGCGTCTATTTCCCTGTCACACATCCTCCAATGTACAAAAAAAACGAATATGCAACAGCACTCCCATATAATGCAAAAAAGACTTGGTCTTTATTCACACAAAAGTTAAGGCCAAGTTTTGGCCAGCTCACCCAGCCATTGTTAAAGGGGTACTCCTGTGGAATGCACAAGGGAATGGACACAGCAGCTTCCAGTCATGTTCACAGTGCCATCCTCCCTCTAAGTCAAGCCTGATTAGCAGGTGCGGGCTTCTATCTGTAGCTGACACCAGCTGATAATGACAGAAATCAGAGATCACTCTGTTGCCGGTCATTAATCCCTTAAGGATCAAGGGCGTACAAGTATGCCTTTGCTCCCTGGTACTTAAGAACCAATGGTGTACCTGTACGCCCGTAGGAATTTCGATCCCCGACGCGTGTCGGGCGGGGACCGAACCGGGATGACTGCTGATAGCTATCAGCAGGCATCCCATTCATGTGCCCAGGGGGTCCTGAGACACCCCCCCCCCCCAATTCGGCAATCACCGCAAATCGCCGGTGAATTCACACCAGCGATTTGCAGGTATTCCGAGTCATACAGGTCTCCGGTGATCCAGAAAATAAGGGGGATAGGGTTGTCCAAGATATCCACAATCACCCTGAAGGGATAGGAGTGGGGTGGCAGGGGTGCCACACCTCCTATCCCTGCTATTGGTCGATCAGAAGGGTGGGGGGTTAATGTTCTGTTCCCCCACTCTGCCCACCCACTGTTGTCCGGGCAGAGCGGGGGAACTGATGGTGATCGACGCCGGAGGTCACATACCCTCCCTCGGCGGCGATCCTCGGCGGCGGCAATGATGTGCGGCAGGCTCCATGGATCCTACGGAAGCCAGTGAGTAGTTGCCTAGCAACATCTGGAGGGCTACAGTTTGAGACCACTATACAGTTTGCTGTTTGGGCATGCTGGGATATGAAGTTTTGCAACAGCTGGAGGGCTACAGTTTGGAGATCACTGTGCAGTGGTATCTAAACTGTGGCCCTCTAGATCTTGTAAAACTACAACTCCCAGCATGCCCACACAGCAGTTTGCTGTCTGGGCATGCTGGGAGTTGTAGTTGCGTACCTCCAGCTGTTGCATAACTACATCTACAGCTGGAGGTTTGCCCCCCCATGTGAATGTACAGGGTATATTCACACAGGCGGGTTTTTCCCACAGGTGTCTGACAGATTTTTGGAACAATGGTTCATGAAAATGAAAAATTTTATTTTTCATTTGCACAGCCCACTGTTCCAAAGATCTGTCAAACGCCAGTGGGGTGTAAATGCTCACTGCACCCCTTATTACATTCCGTGAGGGGTGTAGTTTACAAAATGGGGTCACATGTGGGGGGTCCACTGTTCTGGCACTATGGGGGCTCTGTAAACGCACATGGCCCCCGACTTCCATTCCAAACAAATTCTCTCTCCAAAAGCTCAATGGTGCTCCTTCTCTACTGAGCATTGTAGTGCACCCGCAGAGCACTTGAGATCCACATATGGGGTATTTCCATACCCAGAAGAAATGGGGTTACAAATTTTGGGGGGCATTTTCTCCTATTACCCCTTTTAAAAATGTAAAATTTGAGGTGGCACCATAGGGGCTTCCTAAATGAGACATGCCCCCCAAAAACCATTTCTGCAAAATTTGCTTTCCAAAAGCCTAATGTGACTCCTTTTCTTCTGAGCATTGTAGTTCACCTGCAGAGCATTTTACGTCCTAACATGGGGGATTTCCATACTCAGAAGAGATGGGGTTACAAATTTTGGGGGCATTGTCTCCCATTACCCTTTATAAAAATTGTAAATTTTGAAAAAAAAAAAAGCACTTTAGTGAAAAAAAAATATTTTTCATTTACACATCCGAATTTAACGAAAAGTCGTCAAACACCTGTGGGGTGTTAAAGGACAACTGCAGCACAATATACACTTATACCCTATCTATAAGATAGGGGATAAGTGTTTGATCGCGGGGGGTCCGACCGCTGGGACCCCCCTCGATCTCCCTAACGGGGCGCCGCCATTAGCACTTATGGTGACGTAGCACTTATGGTGATGCCCCGTCTCCTCCCTGTCCCCATACAGTTCTATGGGGGAGACGGGGAGGCATGAATGCTGCCTCCCCGCCTCTCCCATAGAGATGTATGGAGGAGGCGTGCCGGCTGCAACGTCATGCTGCGGCTGGCATGCCCCCTCCAGGGGACAGCCGCGGCCCTGTACAGGAGATCACAGGGGGTCCCAGCGGTCGGACCCCCAGCGATCAAACACTTATCCCCCCTGTGGATAGGGGATAAGTGTTAATCACACTGCAGATGTCCTTTAAGGCTCACTAGACCCCTTGTTACGTGCCTTGAGGGGTGTAGTTTCCAAAATAGTATACCATGTGTTTTTTAGCTGTTCTGGCACCATAGGGGGTTCCTAAATGTGACATGGCCTCCAAAAACCATTTCATCCAAATTCACTCTCCAAAATCCCATTATTGATCCTTCCCTTCTGAGCCCTCTACTGCGCCCGCCGAACACTTTACATACACATATGAGGTATTTTCTTACTTGAAAGAAATTGGGTTACACATTTTGGGGGCTTTTTCTCCTATTACCCCTAGTAAAAAAATTCTAAATTTGGGTCTACAAGAAAATGCAAGTGTAAAAAATTAAGATTTTGAATTTTCTCCTTTAATTTGCTGCTATTCCTGTGAAACACCTAAAGGGTTAACACACTTACTGAATGTCATTTTGAATACTTTTAGGGGTGCAGTTTTTATAATGGGGTCATTTTGGTGGTATTTCTAATATAAAGGCCCTTCAAATCCACTTCAAAACTGAGCTGGTCCCTGAAAAATTCAGATTTTGAAAATGTTGTGAAAAATTGGAAAATTGCTGCTGAACTTTGAAGACCTCTAATGTCTTTCAAAAGTAAAAACATGTCAACTTTATGATGCAAACATAAAGTAGACATATTGTGAATCAACATATAATTTATTTGGTATGTCTATTTTCCTTACGAGCAGAGAGCTTCAAATTTAGAAAAATGCAACAATTTTTCATCAAATTTTGGAATTTTTCACCAAGAAATGATACAAGTATCGAAGAAAATTTACCACTAACATAAAGTAGAATATGTCACAAAAAAACAACCTCATAATCAGAATGCAAAGTAATAGCATCCCAGAGTTATTAATGCTTAAAATGACAGTGGTCTGATGTTCAAAAAAAACTCTGGTCCTTAAGGTGAAAATGGGCTTGGTCCTTAAGGGGTTAAACTGTTTAAAGGCTGTCACTATTAAATTTGGCATTTAAACAGCTTGTGTCAAACAGCCCTGGTGTCCAGTGGCCCAGTTGACACCCCTACAATTTAATCACCTATTGGTGGTCAGGGCAACCTAAGGCCTGTACTGGGCCTTGGTGTCTGTCATGACTCAGTAGGCTGTACCAATAGTACATTGATCACATGATTGCTTATAAAAGGCTCCTAAAGAGGGGTCAAAAGGTGTTTTAAAAAAAGGGAAAACATTTTATGGATCTTAGAAAATGATATATATATATATATATTTTTTTTTTTAAAGGGCTGTTTTAGGGCCATTTTGCCGACACATGAAGTTGTTTAAAATCCTAAAATAAAAAAGCAGCTCTGCATTTTCTGTAACCTTAAAGGACATCTGCAGCAAAAGACAACTAATTTATCCTCTATCCACAGGATAAGGGATAAGTGTCTGATTGTGGAGGGTCCCCCATCAATCTCCCAAATGGGGCCCCGCATTGCCGCTCTATGTGAGTGGCTAATGTGTGTCGTTCCGACTTCTCTGAGGTCGATGGTATGCCCCCCATGCCCCCTCCCCATACAGTTCTATGGGAGAGGCGGGGAGGCACGAACTCTGCCTCCCTGCCTCTCCCACAGAACTACATGGAGGAGAGGCACACCTACTGCACAGAAGATCTAGATAGCTTTTACCTTACGAGTGCTGTTTGACTTTTTTACACAATATTTGAAGGTGTACAGGTAAATCAAACTACGGAAACAGGTAGCATTTTACTGTAAATACATACTCAATGGGTGGACCAGGAACAACAATCAATGTACAACTTTTAGCTTCAAGCATGCTGGTGGCTTCACTCGGGTGTGCGTTCCAATCCAGCTTGCTTGTTTTAATACGGCGGAATCATTAGAACCATAGTTTTCTCTTCGATTCCTCCAGGATTGTTGAAGCCAATTAAGATTCAACCCTGAAGCCTAATTTGTAATGTTGCTCCCTCAGCAATCAATCACTAACCCCATCATAGTACATCACCCCTAGGCATTTTTTACTTACTCTTGTCTTCATGATGACCGGTCTTTAAGATTTAATAGTAAGGAACATTTAAATTTATTTCGCTAAATTGACCTAAAATGTGTTTCACTTGAAATGTTCTCAATAAAAAAGAAGTTAATATCCAAATTTATATACTTTTGTGAAGAAGTTTCTTTTTTTCTCATCCCACTTGAGAATAAAGGGGTTTATGGGCTAAATAAATATGTTGTATGGTATCGGTATGGTGCAGTTTTTTACAGTTTCTTTTTTAATAAATACAAATAACGTGTTCTGTTAATAGTATGTAACAGAATCATTAACACGTTTTTTTTTACTATGCTACTTTTTAACTAGTGGTGTCCAAACTGTGACCCTCCAGATGTTGCAAAACTACAATTCCCAGCATGGGAATTGTAGTTTTGCAACATCTGGAGGGATGCAGTTTGGAGACCACTGTTATAGACATTACAATGGTTATGGCTAAATCCAGGTCTATAGGAAGAGGTATAGTGGGCCCCATATTTAGCATTTTAAGTGTAGAATATGTTTGCTCAGATTGTTTTGGTTCCTAGCATAAGGGTGGATATTTAGCAAGGCCAGGAAGCATTGTGTGGACTCTCCCTTGGACAGCAAGCTGGCTGTAGGGGAAGACACGGTTCCTTGCAGGAGACACATAGCAGGGGGCTGTGAATGACTCAGACAGTGTGGATGGTGACAAGTGTGACAACATCAGTGAATTACTTTTTACCCAGTGCTAGGGACAGTTGAATGGGAGTACATAACAAACAGCAAAGTGTGAACAGTTACACTGTTTCCCCGAAAATAAGACAGTGTCTAATATTAATTTTTGCTCCCAAAGATGCACATGTAAGATGCAAGATACAGTGTAAAGTGGATTATTTAGTCTCTCTCCCCCCCCCTCCCATTCAGCATCATCCATGTGCCAGTGGATTGAATCCACTGGCACAGAACAGGTGTGAGGCTGGGGGGGGGGGAGGGGAAGTCTAGAGAATCCAGTGGGATCCATTAGTCTCCCCCATCCTCACTTCACATTCCCCTGCCAGCCTTTACCAGACATTATCAACCCCTCCTCCCCCCGGCACCCCTGTGTGTCTGTGCCTCACATTTCCCGCCTCCGGCCCCACGCGACTCACTCACTGTCGCAGAGCGAGGAGCAGGCAGCGGCTACCGTAGTTCTGGTGTTAAAGCACAGTCTCTGGGATGATGAGTGATGTGCCCTGCGCAACGTTGATATGGATTTTATCAGTTACCTTGTAACTATCTTACTCTCAACCAAATCATCAGAATGTGTACACCAAAGTAAATCAAACAGAGTCATGTCAGTTTCAAGTGCTTCTGAGCTTTATAGTCAAATGTCCAAACTTGTATTACCATTGCAGTTAACATACGTTCTTACCCTAACTAGGGAGGTGTTCTTAGCCCTAGCATACCATGTGCATACCATATAAGGTATGGTTCTCTGTTAGATTTCGGCAGACTCCAAGGCTTCTTGGGTGTTTGGCAGGAAATTCCTCAAACACGATGGAGGGGGTGAGAAGCAGAGTAGCAAGGGTGATGGGGCTTTTTCAAATGGCCATTTTATGCTGCATATATATATATATATATATATATATATATATATATATATATATACACACACACATATATACATCCATTACAATCTCAGGGGGCGCCATTCATAATCCAGAGAGCCGGACGCTGCGGGTTGAAAGTGATCGTGCGCTGCCTGAGCAGCTTGGGCTGTACTGCGGCCACTCAGTGAGTCGCCGCTAAGGTACAAAGAGGTCCGAGGTTGATTTATTTTCAAGGGGAGGGGAGGGGGGAGGCCTTATATTCAGGGGGCCTTATATTAGGGGAGGGGGCCTTACATTCGGGGAGGCCTTATATTCAGGGAGGAGGCCTTATATTTAGCCAGAATGCAAACGGAACAATAGGTCTTATGGAAAGATGGTAGTAACGTTAAACAGGTTGCAGGATAAAAAAAACATAACAAAAACATATATATATATATATATATATATATATATATATAAATGTCCAAAAAAATGCAGCACTACTATACCACAGTAGACGGGTGCCAGCTCCTCAGGCTCGATCACAGCCAATTGATAACTTCAAAAATGGTGCGGCACTCCAAATATCCCAAAAATAACTATTTATTCCACATGTCAAACAGTGCAACGTTTCAGCCCTTCAATGGAGCTTTTTTCAAGCATGCTTGAAAAAAGCTCCATTGAGGGGCTGAAACGTTGCACTGTTTGACATGTGGAATAAATAGTTATTTTTTGGATATTTGGAGTGCCGCACCATTTTTGAAGTTATATATATATATATATATATATATATATATATATATAGCGTATTTATATATCTAATGTATATGATTATATTTATATATAGAGAGAGAGAGATAGAAGGAGAGAGAGAGAGAGAGAAGGAGAGAGAGAGAGAGAGAGAGAGAGAAGGAGAGAGAGAGAGAGAGAGAGAGAAGGAGAGAGATACAAAGCAAAATTAAAACAAAACAAAGCAAGAATAATAAATACATGGGGGGGGGGGGCTTATATTCAGGGGGCCTTATATTTGGGGAGGCCTTATATTTGGGGAGGAAAGTTATATTTAACCAGAATGCAAAAGGAACAATAGGACTTATTTTATGGGGAAGTCTTATTTTTGGGGGAAAGATGGTGGTAATGTTATATATATATATATATATATATATATATATATATATATATATATGTGTGTATATACATATATATATATATATATATATATATATATATATATATATATATACACATATATATATATATATATATATATATATATATATATTTATATATATATATAGTGTGGGGGTATTTATATATCTAGTGTATATAATTATATATATATATATATATAGAGAGAGAGAGAGAGAGAGAGAGAGAGAGAGAGAGAGAGAGAGAGAGAGAGCAAAAATAAAACCAAAGCAAAAATAATCAATAAACCCTTATCTAAAGGAGCCAAGAGGAAAAGGAGTTGAAAAGGTACAACTACACCAGCTGAGTCAGTAAATCGGCAGCAGAATCCATTGTTAGTAAATTTCACATGAATAAAACAGGGAAAATAAACTGACCCCCCCCCCCCCCCACCCCCAATATGTAAAGGTATGATGGTTTGGTTGTCATTGAAAATGTATACTTTCCCACTACATCTACACCTATCTTATCATCAGGTTTTATGGGAAGTTGAATTATTTTGGCAAACTTTCCTATAATTGTCATCGTCTAAACATTCTTCAGGAGACAGACACCCTTCAGTGTGAGATTTCTATGCTTCTCTCACTAATAGTCTTCCTTAGAGGCTGATCAGGTATCTGGAGTGCATCAGGATTCTCATTATCTTATTGTACTCCGGTGACAAGCTTTACACTGTTTTTCTACAGTGATGACTCTTAGGTTTGTCATAGGGCAGAGAAAAATGACAGTTTGAAGGCACTCACATATCTCTTCACTTTGAATGTAGGTTCTTTCATTTGAAACACTACTAAAGTTCTAATGTATAAAAAGTTATAAAAATAAATGTTCAGAAAGGCAATGTTAAGAATTCGTTCTTGTGTATTGTGCTTTGCAGTTTATGTGGGCAAAAAATATATAATGCACTTTATCATGTAAACCATAGCATTTTTTTCTTTCTTTTTATTTATTTACTTATTTAAAATATCTATCTATTCATCTATATATGTATCTATCAATCTTTTCATGCATTTATAGCATCTATATGTCTGTCTTCTAGAGGATGTAGAGAAGCAAAACTTTAATAAAACATTTCAAACAAATTGGTAGTAGCAGTAATGAGAGAGGAACCACAGCCTCCCAATAGAATCCAATCATCAATGGCATTATCTATCTATCTAGGAAGGAATATCCGCAGCACACAGGTATCCATAAAAAATAAAAATAAAGTAATTTATTCCATCAAAGCAATTGAGTTTCACAGAACAACGTTTCAACTAGCTCTATTGGTCTTTTTCAAGCTTGAAAAGAGCTTGAAAAAGACCAGGAGAGCTGGTTGAAACGTTGTTCAAAATCTTTTTTTTTTTTTTACGGATACGTGTGTGCTATGGATAATCCTTCCTTGACCCTTGACCATTTATCATTTGGAATTGTATGTGGATGTGCTGTTTCCCTTCATCATTTATCTATCTATCTTGTATCTATTATCTATCTATCTATCTATCTCTCATCTATCTATCTATCTATTATCTATCTATCTATCTATCTATCATCTATCAATTAGCTATTTATCTATTATTTATCTATCTATTTATCCATCCATCTACAGTATCTATCTATCTATGCATCTATTGTGAGGATTTCTCCCTGGGGATAGTTTTGGGATCATCCTTTACACCGCCACAGGACAAGTTTCAACTTAAATCAGCAGGCAAACGACAGTACTTTATGTGAGTCCGGCCCCTTGCCAGCTTTATTAGATAGGTTGCAGGATAAAAGCATAAGACAGGAACAAACAAAACCATAGACCGTCTAGTCACTAACTAAACAATCCAGCGTGCCCTGACTATCAACTGGTGGGTTTCTCCTGGCCAGTTAAACTTATGCCTCCTGCAACCTTCTACTCACTGTTCACACACAGCGTTTGCAACCTCTTTCTGTGTGTCTCATCCACATCACTCTTGGGGCAACTCACAGCTCGGGCTGTGTGTTCCTCACTAGGACCCCTGCCTCCCCCTACAGCAATCTTGTTGTCTTCTGGGAGAGCCCAGACTATTCTGTTTCCTTTCCTTACAATTAGACTTCCCACCATTCTGCTCATTAATTAGGCACCTGATGAGCATCTCTGCTAGCTCACCTAGGAGAAAGGACTGGGAAAAACACCCTTTCATTGCCCTCAAACCTGCCTCAATGCTCCACTATCTATCTATCTATCTAGCAGAGGTAGCAATCACACCGGGGCCCCAAAGCACATCTGCTCCATAAGATAGCAGTACAATAATTATCATATGGGGCCCTGATGCAGATTTTGCATCTTGGTCCTGAAGCTACAAGCTACACCTCTATCCATATCTATCTATTTATCTATCTATCCATATCTATCTATCCATATCCATCTATCTATCTATATATCTATCTACGAAGTTGTAATAAGCAGCACAGTCACGGTCACGGTCTGTCTGTTAGATGCAGGCAAAGAGGTTCCGCAGCACTCCAAAATTATTCAAACAGTGGTTTATTATCCCATACAGAATCCCATACATTGTATCACTTTCTGTATGGGATAATAAACCACTGTTTGAATAATCTGTTATCTATCTATCTTCGTATCTATCTTCTCCACATCCACTATCTATCTATATATTTATCTATCTATCCATCTATCATTTATCTATCTATCTAGGTGATCATTACCATAGACGAATGTTAAATAATGTATTTAATAAGTATCAGTGAAACTTAAAGGTTCTAGTTTTCAATGCAACAGTTGTCACTTGTCATTTGTACTGCCAACCTCTTACATTTATGTCCCTGACATTGTCACAAAGGCCAGCTTATAATATGGATGCATTTTTTTCCCTGTATAAAAGCTGAAATGTCCTGGTTCCACCACAAGTCTGATGACCTGAACTAACAATGTCATAAAGATCTATGATGCTGTTAGTTAAGGCACTCCAACCTGCAGCCAGACCTGGATTTGTGGCCATAATATAATAGCAGAAATGGACCATATCACACTGGCCTAACAATGAAAATGAATGTTTAATCAAAGTGAAATGAACAAATATTTTTTGTAGACATGCCTGATGAGATCATATAGAAAAATATATATTATGCTTCATTTTCTATATTGTTATTGTAATATTTATGTTCAATAAAGACATTGATGTGAAATGTGTATTTGCTCGTGTGAGTTGTAGAAGGACTAAAAGGAGAAGGATTCATTTAGCACTTAGTATGCTGGCAGTGTACACACGTTTCCATATGGTGAGGCAGGACACTTCCAATCACTTTATCTACTCATTCAAACCCAGCCTGCTGCAGGAAATTAGCACTGTTCACACTTGTTTAGGCTTAATAAAAATCATTTTAGCTAAAGCTCAAAGTTAAGGTCACCATCTGCTGCACAGAAATGCCAATATACCATGAACAGCAGCAGGGAGAAATACCTGTAACTGAAGGCAAACTACTGCCTTTAAAATAGGACAAAAGGAAAAAATAAAAAAATATATTAGATAGATACAGCCAAATGGAAGCAGCAGCTCCAGACTAAAGTTCAAAAGGAGGGTGGGTGCAAGCACATTAGGGCCTCAGTGCCCCGTTTCTTCTTAGATAAAGTAGATAATGCAGGACACTAACATACCGTGAAAAAACTTGTGGTTTTATTCCATGATGTAAAAGACAACATTTCGGTGATCTCTCACTGCCATTTTCAAGTGCATACAAGTTTTACAGGGGGGGTTTAAATACACACTCCCCCAATTGGTGACATCATACAATTTGTGACATCACATATTTACATAATGTTATCAACAAATATCAAAATCATATTGAAGTGCTAGTAAAATATATATACACATAAAGTGAAAGCAGATATGATTTATATAATCCAAGTTAATTCATTCATATGCACCAATCCCTAGAAAACATCAGCATATTCATGCATGTTCATAACAATATGTGACAGTGTACAGGTGAAGATAGTAAAATCATTACCAGTCACGATGCCCGCAGGAACAGACCGCCCTCGTGGCATGAGACACCAATGTCCGCAAGCCCTGGACTCCGCCGGCATCTGCTAAGAGTCATTTCTGGGTACAGAGGAGCTACATCCAATCACAAAGGAGCGTCATCCTTCACCAGGTTAAGGAAGGAGGGGATAGCTCAAGTGCAGTTCAGTATTGCCTGACTATGTCTACGGCTTCCTGTGCATGCCACATCAGTATACAGAGTTACTAGGCGCCATCTTGGTATAGGGCAGATCGCTTCTGGCAGATTAAAGTAATGGTTATACATATCACTGTGGTGTATAGTTGTTCCAATACCGCAATAGATAACCTCAATGTGCCAACCCCCATTCGCTTCATTGTAGTAATTCACGGGGCCAAGACACAGCATTTTCCACAATAGTACACCCTCTAATGGGGAGAATGCTGTGACATGGCCCCGTGAATGACTACAATAGATAGATAGATATGTAGGGATGAGGCCTAGTTGTTAGGGATGAGGGAGGGAAGAATTATCTTATAAGTGTCCCTATTGAAATTATGGTATTCTTTTATTTTTTGAGGTACTGAATAGTAGGCCCATGGTCTTAAAGTGAGGGACATTGTATATGTTTAGTTAGAGGCTTATCAACCAAGTATTTCCTATTTTTGAGCTGTGTTTAAAACTGTTTTACCATGTGTAAATGTGATAAAGTTAGTAGGGACCAATATTGAACCTAACCTACTGTTCAAAATGGAGAATTTCTTCTTGTGCCAAACATGGTGATCCTGCCAGCTTACTTGACCCCAAGATGTCAAATCATAGTGGAGGATTGATGTGAAGCGTGAAAATGGCAAATAGCTTTTTGCTGCCATGAAACTTTAAGGACCAGAAGCCAGATCTGAGAGACTGTGATTTTTTCTGAGAAAAGAGACACAATTGCTGAGTACTGTAAACCAGTCAGTGGGCAGAGTGTTTACCATATGGCCTTAGCTTAAAGAGATTGCTTGTGGTACTGTATGAATTATGTTACTATGAGTGATTGGCTGAATGTTACCAAAAAAGAAGGATTAGGTTCCAAGTATTGCTGGGGGATGATAATATGTTGTGGTATGGTAATGTTAACCCAGTATTGTCTGATGAATTGTGTAGTCTGATGAATTGTGATGAATTGTGCTCTGCACCTATAGGTGACAATTATCAAATGGGATGTTGAACTTTACAGTGTACAAACTGTGGAGTGACTCCAAGTAAAATTTCATGCCAGTGGAGGAATTCTGGCCCTTGAGGAATGGTTGATGACTAATACGGCAATGCAGCTGGTGGAATGGCATATTTGTCCCACTTGTTGTAT
This sequence comes from Hyla sarda, assembly GCF_029499605.1. NCBI lineage: Eukaryota > Metazoa > Chordata > Amphibia > Anura > Hylidae > Hyla > Hyla sarda. The sequence continues at coordinate 230,269,185 of NC_079191.1, forward strand.
TTATTTTAGGCACCCAGGATGCATGCAAGAGACACAATTTCTGAGATTTATGGTACAGGCTAAAACTTAGTTATTGGGAATATGTTTGTGTATGTATATACCACATATAAGAAATATTACTTGAATCTTACAGAAAACTGTCCTATAAGTGATGTAAAACATTGACAAAAGCTGAAAAATCTGATTCTTTTTACCACTAAAGCCTTAGTTTTAAACATGAAATAGATCAACTTGTATGATAAATCAAATGTCACGAAAATGATTGGTAGAACAATGCGAAGGTACTTTCAGCTCACCCCTTAGCCGCCACTTGCCGCGTCACAGATCCAGCCTGGATAATGCTGGCAGACAATTAATAAAGAGAAAAGGAGTATCCAGCGCAGCAGAAGCTCGAATGCAGAAATATTTATTTTCCGATACAGACAACACACAGTAGTGAACAGCAGTGACGCGTTTCAATCATCTAAACGATCTTAGTCATACTGGCACAATAATCACCATGTTGGAAAACCTATTTTGTAATGGACTTCACTATATGGGGAGGGGTCTCTTATCGGGTGTGATTATTTGCACCTGTGATTGCGACTACCTCCCCTATATAGGTTTTCCAACATGGTGATTATTATGCCAGTATGACTAAGATCGCTTAGACAATTGAAACGCGTCACTGCTCTTCACTCCTGTGTGTTGTCTGTATCGGAAAATAAATATTTCTGCATTTGTGCTTCTGCTGCGCTGGATATTCCTTTTCTCTTTATTAAAAATAATTGTTGTAATGTGTTGAAACAATATGCTTGTATTGTGGTGAGGTCCTAACTGTTCTATTCCCTGGTGCTCCACTTTGGCTCCTTGGCCGTCTTAGAAGCATACCTTTCTGAAATGAGAGGGGGGAGGGGACAGTCACAATCATCATGTGCAGGTAAAACCATGTCAGCATGCAATGACCAATAACTACATGATGTTGATGATGTTGTGGTAATATCCTACAGCTATTGGTCATTGCATGTGGGCATGGTGTAGCCTTCTGGCAATTATTGGGGCTAGAACATGCCCCCTCTTGTCTAGGAATGGTATAGCTCCAAGAGGGGCAGGGAGTGGAAGTGGAGCACCAGGGAAAAGAACAGGTAGGACTTTTTCTGTTCCCTGGATAAACCTTTTAATAATTTTGCCTACTAGCTGATGATGCATCTTAAAAATCTTTGTTACATTTTATTAGATTAAGTGCTTTTTAATCAGGTAAATTAGCAACTACAATAACCAGAGGCATTGGCCAAAGACACTGGGACACAATATTAACTCTGCTAAAGGGCCCCATCATTCACCATTCATAGTACTGTTGTCTTCTTATAATACAGAGGGACCGCTTGGTCCCTTTAGCATTCACCGAATAGATCTACAGTGTGGTCATGCATTTTAATTTCTCTTTAATATATTTTTTAAACAGGACATTTATAACATAAATAGCAAAGTCACAGTCAAATACGTCAAATACAATGAAATAAAAGCACCCAAATAGAAATATAACTTTCTTTGAGAAAACATGTCCTAAAGAAGAAAACAACAGAATCGACTAAAGGAGATGGGATGCTATGTGTCTGTGAAGTCCATATGATGTTTATTGAATTTCCTCAGGCAGATGTAAACCTCAATGACCCTTGGGAGGCTAAAACTTAATTAAAGGTACATTCAACTTCGGCACAGCTTGACAATTTGATTTTAGAGTCTAAACATTATGCATATTTTGCGAAGGACACTTATAATTAATGAAATGATTTGAGAGGTGCTCTGTAAGTCATTTTACATGTTTGTTTGTATCTGAAAACAATTTCCCTTTTTTTCTTCTTTACCTTCGTCCTATGTTTCTATGCCTGTGTGTAATCTCCAAGGATAATGATGTGCAGTGGTACTTGTGATGTAAGATGTGTATGACTTAGAGCGCTGCAAACAAGGTCATGAATCCTAGTATGAGCATCACATTTCATAATCTAATTTTCATATCATTGGTTAAAACTATTAACGTTGTAAACTTAATTATAATTTGCTTTTCGGCTTACCGAGACTGACATTAATTTGCCGTCCTCTTACTGTCTAACTGTTCCAAGTTATGAAACTTTATTATTCTACTTTAGGTTCTAGATTATTATTTATGTTTCACATAAAATTATATTAATATGAGTGATATACAATGACTATTTTATTGTTATGTGAGTAGGTATAATATGTGACTTAGTGAGATAATATTTAACATTTCTGAGAGAAGGAGGTCCTCTGCTGTCAATCTATGGTTAAGGACACCATTGAAAAGCATATTTTTTTTATTATTGCTTTGTGCCTATTAGGCTGGGTACACACATTGTAAAATTAAAAAAGATTATTAAAAAGGTTTAAAAAGCAAACTTAAAAATGATAATAATAATGCATTTGTAAGTGGCTGAAGGAAGTGGATCCACTGGACCTGTGTGGAAAATGACTGAATGGTATCAGGGAGTGGAGCCTAAGGTGCCACTGGTTTTCACCAGAGCCCGCCGTAAAGTGGAATGGTCTTGCTGCGGCAGGCGGCACCCAGTTCCCTACCCCTGACACGATTCGTTCACACAGGCTGTCTAGGTGAAACTTGGCGCTGAAGTACACAAGAATAGTCAGTCATACCAGAAGGTCAAGGACAGGCAGCAAAGAAGCGTAGTCAGGTCACAGGCACGAGGTCAGGAGGCAGGCGGCAAAGGTGCGAGGTCAGATCACTAGCAGAAGGTCTGGGATACTAATAGGCAATACACAGAGGAACGCTTTCACTAGGCTCAAGGTACAAAGATCCCATTCATTTAAATGGGACAGTTTACAGTCATCCAGCATCTCAGTTTTGACGCTGGATGGTTGGACAAGTCCAGCGGCATTGGACTGCTGTGTTCCCCTGTCCAGTGTCCAGAAACAATGGACACCAGGTGCCATACAACTGATGCACGTTGCCATCAGTTATGGCATTAGTTTTGTCGAGATCTAGGCCAGACATATGTGAACCCAGCCTAACTCTCCTGTACTCTTTCAAGTGACGTATGCCTGGGAATATTCTCTGTGTCAAAACACCAACATGCCTAAAAAGTGAAGCCATGCTTGTACCCCATAATAACACAAAACAATATTAAATTAGAAAAAAAAAAAGCAATTTGTGGGTAACAACCAGAAGGGAAAAACTCAGTGATACTGTACAACAGCATTTTTGTCAGAGCATTAACAATCTAGTTTTTCTATCAATTTCAACCTATTTCACAAAGTTGTTTGCGCCCGAGTAAAAAAAAAAAAAAAATACTGCATATTTTGGAACTTTTGTTAGTGGGTGTTCTTCCATGCTGACATGAATAGTGTGCTTTGCTGGCTGCACTACTATCTACATATTATTGCTGGAGGGAATGTTTCACATTCATTTATGCAGTGATATTTGCACAGTGATATTATGTGCGGTTTCAGTAAACTGAAAAAAGTGGCATTTTCTGATAAGTATAATGAGAAAGTCTTAGAGATATATCGCAAGAGCCTATACTCAAAGACTGTGGAGAGCCATAAAGTCCTCATACACATTAGAGATAGGTTGTCATAGCCTGACAACTGCGGCGGACCAGCCTATCTACTGTAATATGTTTGGTTCACTCAAGACTCTTGGATGTTGAATTTCACCTGCCAGATCCTTTTGTTTGTAGATAAGCAAACCCAAATGCTCCTTTATGGAAGGATTGGGTATGGAAACATTTGTCTAACATCTTTAGACTCTTTTAAGTCATGGGAACTTGAAAATGTTTTTATTACTCTTACAAATTCAATCAGAACATTTGATAGCTTCTCTAAACATTTTGCTCTTGTCCCTATTTAGATGTCTTCCTCTTTCTCTCACAGTATTGTGAATGTTTAACTTATATGTTTAACTTATATTTAAATAAATAAATACATATATAGTCTATTAATATGTAACTGCCCCCTTTAGCCGATGCCCTTCTCTTAGGGTTGCTTAGGAGCCCAAACCCACTGTGCCTATAGGTAAATCCAGCCCTGTTTGGCATTGTATTTTAGAAGTACTCTTATAATAGACCAAAACAAGTGAAAATATAAATCATTTACAGCTCTCTCACAAGATTACACTTTGTTTTAACAGTAGTATAATTGTGAATAATTTAGCACAATGTAGTATATGGTAGTTAGTGAGAAAGCTGTTAAGTTAATACAACATTACTGTAATTAATGGGTGCCAAATAAATATTAACAAATTTTCAGCTAAAATGTGCTAGTGAATATTAAAGTGTTTATTGTGTTTATCCCCTAGCGGCTTATAGTCATTGGATCTTTAGATACAATTGATAGAAATTGCTATGTAGTCAAAGTTAATGTAGAGAAATATGAATAGAATACATTTATGTTACATGTTATTGTCCAAATGCATTGGACAACTATATGGTAGACGTAAATGCACATTTTTCACAGATGACAACCTTCGCTCTCTTGCTAGAAATTCATCTTCCTATGATGCGTACGTATGACATATAATACACTGAATAGAATAAATCATTCAAACGTTCATAGTTTCTTGGTGCTATTTTTATCTATAAGATCTTTAATATTGGATTCTAAAACATTTGAAATGAGGGTTTACACATGTGATTGTTTTCCATAGCAGAATTGGCTACAAATTGGAGATTTTCCTATCCTAGGTGACGGAAAATATAGATTTTATGAGAGACAGGAGGCGAGCATTATAGTGCATTTCTTTCTTTACTGCGGGAAATATAGCAGCAACATTAAAACGTTTTTTCAATAGTTAACAAGAAAAACTTTGAGGTACACAAATGTACAGGTGTTAATCATAGGTAGTACAACCTAGCATGCTGTATCTAGTAGTACCCAATGAGCATACGGCCCAGGTAATATAAACCCTGCACTAACACAACTAACCCTCTTTCTTTGATGAGCCACTTAAAAAGAACGTTCATATGAAGAAAAATATATGCTAAAGTCTATGAAACTGGAACAACTTGAAGACTGAAATTTTTCTGAAAGGAAGCCTCCGTCAAACGGAAATGTTCATTCATCTGTGAATCTGAAGAAAAACTTGAACAAGGAACGAGAAGATGATCCAAAAGGAACAGAAATAACCCAGATAGGTCCACATGTCCTGGCGATTAGTAGGCTGAAATAAAATAAAAATGGTTAGTGGGTGGGAAAACGGGAGGGATAATGCTCGCCTCCTGTCTCTCATAAAATCTATATTTTCCGTCACCTAGGATAGGAAAATCTCCAATTTTATGACAAGACAGGAGGGCTTCGCATTATAGTGCATGTTCAAAGCTTAAGATATATCTATTATAATGACTCACATCTAAATAATAAATAATCAACTACATTTAAAACTCTAAAACAGAGACATAGAAACATGGTGTTCAGGTCTGAAATAGAAAGATTTAAAAGTGGATTCAGATGACCAGTTGGCTGCTTTAAGGAGATCTGATAGTGATCCCCCAGATTGAATGAGTTTAGTAGAAACAGCGCTTCTGGTGGAATGTGCTCCAAATTTTGATATATCAATATTAGCCATGGCCATGACTGATTTAATCCATCTGGCTAAGGTAGAAGAAGAAACCGGTAAGTGTGGTTTACAATAAGAAATAAGAAGTTGAGAATGAGAAGGATGGCGGATAGATTTTGTCTTGTTCTCATAAGCGAGTAGACAGCGGACAACACAGAGTTTATCATTGTGAGGGAAAGCCGGATAGAACACCTGGTGAATATTGGTTTTGGTTCTTCTATGAACCGAAAAGGACACCCCTTGAGGAGAGAACTGTCCATGAGAAATATCTAGAGCCTTGACATCCGAAATTCTTTTAATTGAGATGAGGCAAAGTAAAGTGGAAAGTTTAAAAGATAAGAGTTTTAAGGACAATGAATCATTATCCTCCCAACTCGTAAAAAGATCAAGAAGAAGATTAACATCCCAAGTGGATTGATATCTAGGAGTCGGGGGTCGTCTAAAACGAATCCCTTTAAGTAATTTGCAAACCAAAGGATGTTTACCGATGGAAATGGAATTAACGGGAGTATGATAAAAGGAAATAGCTGAACGATAGAGATTTATAGTACGGTATGCTTTATCCGCATTAAAGGCATCCGAAAGATAATTCAGAATGTGTGGGATAGGTGCAGATAAGGGATCCAATTCCCGTTGTATGCACCAATCAGCCCAAAGTTTCCAGGCTGATCTGTAAGCAACCCTGGTACCTGGGGCCCAGGCATCCGAAAGAATTTCTCTAGTTGTATGAGAAAATTCTGTCTCTGTGGGAGATGTCCTGAAATTAACCATGCCACTAAAGGAAGTTGATGGGATAATACTAGAGGATGAGAGTTCCCTAGTGGATCTAGCAGGAGATTCTGGAAGATGGGAAGAACCCTTGGGAAATCGATCAGCATACCCAAAATCTGTGGGAACCATGGTTGAGAAGGCCACCATGGAGTTATCAGAACTACAGTTGCTTTCTGCATAGCAACCTGGACCAGAAATCTGGGAATCAGATTGAATGGGGGGAAGGCATATAGTGTTTTCTGTGGCCAAATTTGAATGAAGGCGTCCGTCCCTGCTGATTCCGGATCCGGACGCCAACTGAAGAACCGTGGGATCTGACGGTTGAGTCTGGATGCAAACAGGTCCAGATACAAAGGACCCCAAATCTGTTGTATTTGTTGGAAAACGCAATGATCCAACATCCAGTCGCTGGAGTCTTTCAAATAACGTGAATTCCAGTCTGCTATGGTGTTGGAGAGACCTGGAAGATATTCGGCCTTGAGAGTAATGTCCCTGTCCAAGCAGAAGTGCCATAGGTCCTTGGCTATATTGGACAACATAGAGGATTGTGTTCCTCCTAGGCGATTGATATATTGAACCGCCGAAATATTGTCCATACGAAGTAAGACACATTGTTGAAACTTGTCCTTCGCGAAACTCTTCAGAGCAAAGAAACCCGCTAAGAGTTCTAAACAGTTGATGTGATATTGGGTCTCTGAGGATGACCATTTGCCCCCAGTGGAGAGAGGACCACAACGAGCTCCCCAACCAAGGAGACTCGCGTCTGACTCCAAAATCAAGTCTGGAAGGGAATTGAAAATCGCTTTCCCGTTCCATTCTTGTATGTGTTGAAGCCACCATAAGAGTTCCTCTCTGGCTTCTGAAGAAAGAGGAACCTCGTCCGAATACCCAAGACCTTCTCTTAGATGTTGGATTTTCAGACGCTGCAATGCCCGATAATGTAATGGGGCTGGGAATATAGCTTGAATGGATGCGGAAAGAAGTCCCACGATACGTGCTATGGAACGAAGAGAAATGAGATCCTTGTTGAGAAGTGACCGTATTTCTTTGCGGATAGTCTTCAATTTCTTCATGGGAAGACTCAATAAAGCTGATCGGGTATTGATCAAAAATCCCAAAAATTCCAGTTCTTGAGAAGGAATAAGGATTGACTTGTCGATATTGATTAGAAATCCTAATTCGGTCAGGAGTGATAGCGTCCACTCCATGTGGGAATAAGCTTGATGGACTGAATTGGCCATAATAAGGATGTCGTCCAAATATATTATAAGACGAATCCCCCTTGATCGTAAAAGAGCCACTACTGGTTTCATTAGCTTGGTGAAACACCAAGGGGCCGAAGAGAGTCCGAATGGGAGGCAAGTGAATTGCCATTTTGTGTCGTTCCAAATAAATTGGAGTAAGGGTTGACAAGATGGATGAATTGGGACTGTAAGATATGCGTCCTTCAGGTCGATTTTTATCAACCAATCGTTCTGAAGAAGGATATCCCTGAGAAGATGGATGCCTTCCATCTTGAAATGACGATAGCATATGAAATTGTTTAATATTTTTAAATTTATAACTGGACGATAACCTGAATCTTTCTTTTTTACCAAGAACAGGTTGCTGACAAAACCTGGGGAATTTAATGGGACCGGGATAATGGCTTGTTTGGAATAAAGGTCTTTTATTTCTGATTGTATCAGAATCTGATCCTCTTTTGTAAAATGAATAGGATGAGGAATCTCTGTCTGTATAGGACTGGCTATGAGTTCTATTTGGTAACCTTTCACAGTATTGAGGATCCATTGGTCGGAAGAGATCCCAGCCCAAAGGTGGGAAAAGAGAAGGAGTCTTCCGCCCACTGGAGGATGGGAAGAAAGATTGGGAGGGAGTCTTACCTTGGGGTCTGGAACGTGTGTATCCTCGTTGTCCTCTCGGTCTCCATGGACGTGCCCGGTAAGGGAAGAAGGGTTGTGGTTGTGGTTGAGGGGGAGGGATGTGGAAGGAAGCTCTGTCTGTCTGGTAAGAGGGGCCTCTATATTGTGCTCTATATTGGGGATATCGGCCGGGAAAACGGCCCCTACTTCTCCCGGCCCTTCCAAAAATTTTTGAGGGGAAAACTTTTTTGAGGGATGACTGGGCTTTGTCTAGTGATGAGAAAAGGCCCACGTATTTCGATATTTCTTTAATAAACTGTTCTCCAAAGAGAAAACCTCCTGTGGGGGAAGGAGGTTGAGTGGTAGCTAAGTGGGTCAATTGAGGATCTAGCTTTAATAATATTGATCGTCTCCTTTCAGTACAGAAAGCTTCATTAATGTTACCAAAAAGGCATATAGCCCTCTGTATCCAACCCCTAAGGGTGTTAGCATCCACCATAGTGCCAGAATTATAAGCATTCTCAGTAATTTCCATAATTTTTGTCAGGGGGCCTAATAAATCTAAAAATTTGTCCTGGCAAATTTTGAAATTTCGGTCCATACCTTTTTTGGGATTTTTACCCGATTTTTGAATATATCTTACTAGAATTGGATCTAGTTCGGGTGTTTGGGCAGCATTCAAGGGTAATGTGGGTCTTGGACACTCTGCTCTAAGTTTATTTCTATCTTTACTGTCCAAACTTTTTCTTATCCAATAAGATATGAATTCCTCTATTTCGGGATTAGGCGTCCACTCCCCAGATCTGGGATGTACTATTTGGGAGGGGTCAAAAAAGGGAAGTCCTTGACCATCTAGGATGGTGGACTCAGAAAAATTATTAGAACTATCAAAATAAATGTCTACACCCTCATTATTTTCAGGTACATATGAGGGGTCTTCAACATCCGACAATTCGGAGTAATTGTCTGCCATATCATTTTCATCCTCATATAAAACAGTATCATCACCCTCATTAATCTCGTAGTAGTCCGAGGGGTTAACAGTATCTGAGGCAAAAGTGACCCGTTTATTAGAGTTCTCCTCCCGGGTAGAGGGTATGGGATGGGATTTTTCCGCATCATGTTCATGGTTACTGGTGGAAGGCAAATCAGCATTAGTTTGTAAACCTCTGGCACTGGTAACTATTTTCCTTTGTTTATTAGCAAGGAGGTTGTCATGAGATACATGTCTCCTTTTTGCAGAGCATTTTTTAGCCTGCTGCGTCTGATGTTCTTTATGTGCAGACGTTTGAGAGATAGCCATAGCAACAGATTTGACTAAAGATTCCTGCATAGCTGCCATAGCATTATTAACAGCAGAATGTACGGACCTAGAAACAGAGTGGTCCACTAATAATTGAATTTGGTCATTAGACATTGTTTCAGGGTTAGAAGCCTCCATCCTATTTAAGAATTAATTAATTCAGTCAGTGACCAAAAGAAACAATATATATATTTGAAGTATAATAGAGTACTCTATATGTAGGTAAACTAGGCTATAACCAGTGAGAAGTGAAGTGTAGCAGCAAAGAAAGAGGGTTAGTTGTGTTAGTGCAGGGTTTATATTACCTGGGCCGTATGCTCATTGGGTACTACTAGATACAGCATGCTAGGTTGTACTACCTATGATTAACACCTGTACATTTGTGTACCTCAAAGTTTTTCTTGTTAACTATTGAAAAAACGTTTTAATGTTGCTGCTATATTTCCCGCAGTAAAGAAAGAAATGCACTATAATGCGAAGCCCTCCTGTCTTGTCATAAAATCCATGTTGAATCTTCAGCAAAATGTACTTGTTACAGGTGGATTGCGCTATGGTGTCTGCCCCCAGCTATATAGAAAAGAATATAATCTGTGGCAGAATTTGAAATCTTGCTGAGCTTAAAAATAATCAATGATGGTCAATTTCTGTTTGGAATATTTATACCCAGAGCATGTGTATAAGTGCTTGCTACTGCGGATCTGTACTATTTCTTCCATGTGTGAATCTACCCTATAACTGTGTTTCACAATGTTGTATCCACTTTATTCGAATACATTTCATGTTGATCCTGATATCCCGGTCATTGTATGCATTGTCATAATGAAAACAAATTCCATAATGCAGAATAAATGCTTCTAATGCACACCTTTTATGCTCAGAGTAATATCCTTTAAGAAGCTGAAAGCATAATATGATCAATATTCATGTAAAAACTGTGCGGAATAGAAAAAAATGTGTATATGTATATATATATATATAGATATATATATATATATAGATGTAGAAAAAGCGCAGCACTCCTCAAATACGTGAAAAAAAGTAGTGGTTTATTGGCTCACATAGCAGCTGCTATGTGAGCCAATAAACCACTACTTTTTTTCACGTATTTGAGGAGTGCTGCGCTGTTTCTACATCTATATTACATGGACTTTGATCGGGTCTGAAGCGCTGGCACCCGCTGCTGTATTGGATGAGTAGTGCTGCAGATTTTTTTCATTTATATATATATATATATATATATATATATATTTTTATATATATATATATATATATATATATATATATATCAGTATAATAATATTTCCTCAGTAGAAGCCATACAGTTTCAAGCAGAATTAGTTATAATAACATATTTTTATTATAATAACAGTTTTTTACTTCTAATGTGGTTAAAAGATGGGAAAATAGCTTTAAACTGTTTTACAAAAGAAAAATCTTCACTTTCTTTTACTAACTTTTCTTTTAATCAACTAGTGCCAGAGAGTTAAATAGATTTGTAAATTACTTCTATTAAAAAATCGTAATCCTTCCAGTACTTATTAGCTGCTGAATATTACAAAGGAAATTCTTTTCTTTTTGGAACACAGAGCTCTCTGCTGACATCATGACCACAGTGCTCTCTGCTGACACCTTTGTCCATTTTAAGAACTGTTCAGAGTAGGAGAAAATCCCCATAGAAAACATACACTGTTCTGGACAGTTACTAAAATGGACAGAGATGTCAGCAGAGAGCACTGTGGTCATGATGTCAGCAGAGAGCATTGTTTTCCAAAAAGAAAATAATGTCTTTGGTAGTATTCAGCAGCTAATAAGTACTGGAAGGATTAATATTTTTTAATAGAAGTAATTTACAAATATGTCAAAGTTGACAGCGGCGTCTGAAGGTGCCTTTATCATGTCCCTGGTGGTCCTGTGGGGGGGGGGATCGCCCCCCCACAGTGCAATCGCATGGGTGCGATCCACTGTGGAGGTAGCCTGAGGGCTCACCTCTCCTGCTGCGGTGGCTCCGGTGCTCAGAATGATAAAGCCTGGCAGGACCAGGCTTTATCAATCGAGCGCAGAGCACACAGATCAATGGGATTGTATGTAATCCCGTTGATCTGTATGAGGAATCAAATGATTTCTCCTAAAAGTCTCCTAAGGGGACTAAAAGTATAAAAAAAAAAAAAAGTTAGAAAAAGTTTAAAAACACACACATTAACCCCTTCCTATAAAAAATATATAAACATAATAAAAATTAACATATTTAGTATTGACGTGTGCGTAAATGTCTGAACTATAAAAATATATCATATAGTAAACCGCACGGTCAATGGCATACCCGCAAAAAATTTCCAAAGTCCAAAATAGTCCAAAAGATAAAGTGTCATTTTTACCAAAAAAAATGTACGATGCAGAAACAGAAGCCCCCAAAATTTACAAAATTGTGTTTTTTCTTCAATTTTGTCGCACAATAATTTTTTCCCCGTTTCGCCCTAGATTTTTGGGTAAAATGACTGATGTCATTACAAAGTAGAATTGGTGGCGCAAAAAATAAGCCCTCATATGGATTTTTAGGTGCAAAATTTAAAGGATTATGATTGTTAAAAGGTAAGGAGGAAAAAATGAAAATGCAAAAACTGAAAAACGCTTGGTCCGTAAGGGTTAAAAAGAAATAGACAGCCGACTGAACTCAATCCAATTTATACAATTTTTAAAATGTTATATAGTGCAGGTAACCCTGAGTAAAATAATGTTTTGCTTACTAAAATTGGTCCAGTCATTTTCTAGATTTAGCCCTCATTGCCACTATGTATATTAAATCCTCTGCGCAATGGAAGCCAGAGCCGGGTTGCCAGGGCTCAAGTCTTGCACTTTGCACTTTTTACACAGCAGGAACACCGTTCCCATTAGCAGGAGTCCTGCAGGGCCAGCCTTTACATGCAAATCTTGGTGAGTTCCCACACTTTTTTTCCTAGGACTTCACCCCTGAGGTTTGCCGAGTTTCCCCACCTCCATCCGCTTTGCTCGATATCTTGTGAATGTCCATAATTCTTCTCTCTCACATCAGTAGGACATGAGGAATGATGAGGAGGAAGCTGTGTCTGTGCTATACTTTGGTATATTCTACCATGTTGAACCATATTTTTCTCATGGATTTTGTTATGGTGTCACCACATATATTTGGCGATCTGGCTCAGTGACATGACAACTAATGTGACAACTGATGACAAAGTGCATCATATTTATGGGTCTGACGCCCAATAATGTCTACAAGATTTGTTTCCCCATCTGGCTTGACTGGTAATTTGCATTGAAGCTCTGGATAAATCTCGGACATATTTATTAAAGGGGTATTCTGGGCAAAAACATTTTATCCCCTATCCAATGGATAGGGGATAAGATGTCTGATCGCGGGTGGCAAGCTGCTGGGGCCCCCCGCGATCTCCCTGCAGCACCCGTTGAATCTCCAGTTGTGGAAACTTCTTTTATGCGGGTGCTGAATCTCCAGTTGCGGAAACCTCTGAGTTTCCGGGACTGGGGACGTGACGTCACGCCACGCCCCCTCCATTCATGTCTATGGGAGGGGGGCGTGACGTCCGTCACGCCCCCTCCCATAGACATGAATGGAGGGGGCGTGGCGGAGATTCAGCACCCGCATAGAATGCGGGTGCTGCAGGGAGATCGCGGGAGGTTTCAGCAGCGGGCCCCCCGCAATCAGACATCTTATCCCCTATCCTTTGGATAGGGGATAAAATGTTTTTTCCCGGAATACCCCTTTAAGGTTTCCACAGAAAATATGGTGGATTTCAGCTGAGGAAAACCCTACAGATCAGAGCATGTGTAAAAAAAAGCAAAATGTAGGGAAAGTGGGAAATGTAGGGAAACCTTAGTAAATACTGTGGGGAAAAAATTGTAGGGAATTAAAACCCACAAAGAAACCTACACTCCACTCTTAGTTAATCAAGGACAATGTTGTTAATTGGCAAATAAACAGGTAGAGATGAGCGAACTTACAGTAAATTCGATTCGTCACGAACTTCTCGGCTCGGCAGTTGATGACTTATCCTGCATAAATTAGTTCAGCTTTCAGGTGCTCCGGTGGGCTGGAAAAGGTGGATACAGTCCTAGGAAAGAGTCTCCTAGGACTGTATCCACCTTTTCCAGCCAACGGGAGCACCTAAGAGCTGAACTAATTTATGCAGGCTAAAGTAATCAAATCCAGAGCCGAGAAGTTCGTGACAAATCGAATTTACTGTAAGTTCGCTCATCTCTATAAACAGGTTATGGATCTTAGAGGACATGAGAAAAATGACACAAGAAAAATAAAATTTGTGGCAGAGTTAAATATTGGAAAGGTTGCTTACATCAAAGGCCCTATAGCAGTCAAGTGGGGATTCCTCTATGATGCATAAGATATTGGAGAAGAACTATCAGGCTATCCAGTAGTAAGATTATCTTCTTTTCCCATAATGTTCTAGTAAGATTAAGGTTGAGCTCTGGTTGCTTTGAGTAACAAAGAGAATTTTACTATAAGATAGATAGGTAAATTGCTCCCATTGTCTTTAAGGAGGTTATCGGGAATGCGGTATTGGTTCCGGTATTACAACTCTGCTCCATTCACTTTAATTGAACTGAGCTGCAATATCACACACAACCTGAAGACAAGGGGTGGTGCTGTTTTTGGAAGAAATCAGCTCTGTTTTCCTAAGCATGGAAACCCCTTTAATTGTGTTGTTAAAAGTTAGTTATGAGTAAAAATAAACAGGAAAAATGGGGATGAAAAACAACCAAAGAAAAATTACAAAAAACGAATTATGATAATGTATTAACCGTTATTTTTTTTTTTTTTTTTACCAAACACACTTTCCTGCAAACATCTGCTCATTATTAATATTCCTTATATAATTTGAAAGTAAACCAAATGTTCCCAGGGAGCAATGTAAAGAATATTGCTTTACATAATGTAACAACCCACAAGAAATAATTCATTGTACTTTGTATATTTCTATTCCAAATATAGAAGCAGTCGATTGAGTACCTCAAAATCAATAGACAAGTCATTCAATATTAATTGGTTAAATTAATTAAACATGTAATATGCAATTCCCATAGCCATGGATAAATGCCAAAGTGTGCATTGTTTTGAGTACAGTCGTGTGCAGTTGCAGGCGGTAAATCATCCAATTTTAGATATGTCAGCAAAGGCTCTCAGTGGAACAGACCACTTTCTGTGCCTGTGTAATGAATATGGCATTCATCAATTTATTAAAGATTTATTAATTTACAGATGAGACGCCACAATTACAGACTTTAACTTCTCGGATGCTTTATACTTTAATAACTCAAAAGTAAATACAATTATTAAAGAACAAAGCTAGCAAATGCTTATATTTTCTCAATAAAAATAAACATGGAAAAAATACAGAGTTGTCTATGTGTCATAGGATTGTTGCAACCATGGTACCCTAATATAACCCTGTAGAGGCCACACATACTTTTAACTTTATGTTTTCCCATAAAAAGTTAGTATTTTGTTTATTTGCTTATGTTTTTTTCCTCTACACCTTTTAAGACCCAAAACATTGTTATTCTACCACTGAGACATGCTGTACTTTTTACTGTCATCCTTTATTTTACCATATAGGCCCTCATTTACTTAGAAAATTGGGTTGTAAGTCTATCTTGCTTTCTTACCCGACTGCTTTTTTCCCTGGTATTTATTATTATGTCGCATCCTGTTTGTCGCACGTGGGTTTTGTTGGTTTTGGTTTCCAACTCCTCTGAGTTGTCGGGAAAAAATCCACAACAATTCAACAAATTCGGGTTGGAAACCTTTATAAATACGTGGGAAAGCTCAGAAATGTCGGGTTACGCCCCTTTTTCGGGTTTGGGAGAATCCACATCAGGTCCATCGGGAAAAAATGTTGCATCATGTCACAGACTGGCGCACGATGTCTGCGACATGTCGCAGACAAATATGCGCCAAAAAAACCCGTCAAAACAAGTCGGGTTTAGAATAGTAAATGAGGGCAATTGGGTCCATCGGGAAAAAATGTCGCATCATGTCACAGACTGGCGCACGATGTCTGCGACATGTCGCAGACAAAGATGCGCCAAAAAAACCCGTCAAAACAAGTCGGGTTTAGAATAGTAAATGAGGGCAATTGGGTCCGTCGGGAAAAAATGTTGCATCATGTCGCAGACTGGCGCACGATGTCTGCGACATGTCGCAGACAAAGATGCCCCAAAAAGACCCTACAAAACAAGTCGGGTTTAGAATAGTAAATGAGGGCCATAATGTATTATGAAACCAGAAAAAAACTATTTGTGGGCAATCTTTTTTTTTTTTATAGTGAAAGCAACATGTTGGGCCTCATTTACTAAGAGTGTTGGGTTTTTATTAGTGGGAAATGCTGTTTCAGACTTGCAGGATTCTTCTCTATTTACTATTGGGAAAAGTCGGGAACATTTTCTGACCATCTTTTTCTAGGTTGAAATTTCCAGCCATTTACCCACAGGATTTTCTGTGAATTCAAAAGTAAATCGGTCGGGTTGTGAAACCACGCCCCCTTTTGGACCGGCCATGCTCCCTTTACTGAAGACCACACCCCTTTTTCAGCTTTTCACAGTCGCGGACACTGTGCGCCAAAATAACTCGACAAAAACTGGTAATGAGGCCCATTATCTTTAGTTTTTTTTTATTTACTTTGCCAGATAAGAAGCAGTGTGAGTGCTTATTTTTGAACCATGATCTGTAGATTGTATGGGTTCCATTTCAGCATAGATGAGACTTTTTCTGGGATGTGCTGCCTGTGACCATAAGTCATCAATTTTTACATTAAATATTAATTTTTAGTTTACTATGCAAAATCAAAATTATTGTTTTATTTGGGCAATCATGTATGTGGCAATACCAAATATGTTTTTATTTGTTGGTTTGTCTTTAATATATGTTTGCTTAAATTTGTAATGTGGAAAACCGGGAAAGGGGGAATTTTTAAAATATTTTTACAAAAAATGTTTTACACTCTAGGGGAGTTTTGTAAACATGCATTGAACATCTTGTGTAGATCAATACAGTACATATGTATTGAATTGGTCGATGCAATCAGTGTTTTCTGGTTCCAGAAAGCTAAACAGATTTGTAAATGATTTTTCTTTAGAAATCTTAATCCTTCCAGTACTTATCAGCTGCTGCATGCTCCACAGGAAGTTCTTTTCTTTTTGAATTTCCTTTCTGTCTGACCACAGTGCTCTCTGCTGACACCTCTGTCCATTTTAGGAACTCTCCGGGGCAGAATAGGTTTGCTATGGGGATTTGCTCCTACTCAGGACAGTTCCTAAAATGGAGAGAAGTGTCAGCAGAGAGCACTGTGGTAAGACAGAAAGGGAATTCTAATAGAAAAGCACTTCCTCTGGAACAAACAGCATCTGAAGAGTACTGGTAAGATTAAGATTTTTAAATACAGTAGAAGTAATTTACAAATGTTTTTAACTTTCTGACACCAGTTGATTTAAAAAAAAAAATGTTTTCCAGTGGAGTACCCCTTTAATATAATATACTCTTTTATGTGATCTTTAATTATACAAACCATTTGTTCGCGCAAATCCTGATATTGCTGGCAGCATTTCCTGTTTCTCAAAATGTGTTAAGTACTGTCTGTGAAGCATTGGTTGAAATCTTAAAGGGGTACTCTGGTGGAATTTTTTTTTAAAATCAACTGGTGCAAGAAAGATAAACAGATTAGTAAATTACTTCTATTAAAAAATCTTAATCCTTCCAGTACTTATCAGTTGCTGTATACTACAGAGGAAGTTTTTTTCTTATTGAATTTCTTTTCTGTCTGTCCACGGTGCTCTCTGCTGACACCTTTGTTCATGTTAGGAACTGTCCAGAGCAGGAGATATTTTCTATGGAGAATTGTTCCTACTCTGGATAGTTCCTAAAATGGACAGAGGTGTCAACAGAGAGCACCGTGGACAGACAGAAAAGATATTCAAAAAGAAATGTACTTCCTCTGCAGCTGATAAGTACTGGAAGGATTAAGATTTTTAAATAGTAGTAATTTACAAATCTGTTTAACTTTCTGGCACCAGTTGACTTAAAAAATATGTTTTCCACTTGAGTACCCCTTTAAGTTTCATTCAGCAGAAATAAGGATGATCTCAACACCTTCTGCTTGGGATAATACCATTGTTTATTTTGCCTATGGAGAAGAAAAATCAATGTTTTAACACAGGAATGAATAAAGTTGCTTGAACATGAAGCATACCATTGTTTTCCTGCTGAAAATCTAAACCAGTTTAATGTATTACTCATCTGCCTTTCCTTTGAAAACACGAAAGAACAGACTTGTTTTTCCAACACATGCCATAGCACATCCCATAGAGGCTTCATAATGTTGAGATCAGTAAAATGTTGCAGACAAGTCAACACCTAGGACCCTTTATCATGTTCCTAAAACTGTTTTGGAATACATATTGCAGGGTGGTAGGACACAATGGGATTATTTACCCTTGTGTTCTATTGCTTTTTTTGGTCTACTTTTGCAGATTTTTTTTATTTTTGCGCAAATTGTGGGTTTTTTACAGGTTCTAAAATCTGTCATTTTGACATTTTGGTGTTGCTAGACCAATTAAGTGACGGATGCAGTGGTCACAAATTTATTGTCTAACTGTTTAAAATTTTTGTGCAAATTTTTCCGGCAAATGGTGCAAAAAAAAAAAAAAAAAACCTAGACCACCTCCCAACCAGGTCTAAAAAAAATTACTACTCCTGTCTGTTTGCCAAAAAATAAAAAAAAACATCAGCCAAAGTGAAAGAGAGGGAGATAGAGAGAGACAGAAAAAGAAAATAAGGTAGAAAATAAGAATGTTTAAGTAAATAAAAAGTAAAAAAAAAAACATGCAAAGGAAAAGTAAACAGTGGTCCATATGAAACAATCAGATATATATTTTAAGGTACAAAAAAAGAATGGTAAGGCTAGAATTCCACATTTTGGGGGGAAAAACGCCAAGAAAAACGATATGTGGGTTTTAACTTTGGCGTTTTTGCAGGTGGTTTTTATTCTTTTTTGGACTTTAACAATATAAAAAAGTAATGGAGATACCTTTTTTATTAAAATTTTGTAGGGTACCATTAAAAAAAATAATAAAAAACATACAGTAGTGATGGAAAAAATTGTATTTAGCAAAATGTATCTTTTTTATAACGAAATTTGTATTCATTTTTAAATAGGGATAAATTTACGTGTGCGGACAGGGCTCCAAAATGCAGCCAACAATAATAAAAATATGTGTGTTTTTTTCACTTTTTTCTTTATTTTTTTTCCATTTTTTAGACAGTACTACTACTCCCAGCATGGAACACACTGTTCCATGATGGGAATAGTAGTACCTGTACTAATTTAGAGATCGCCTCGAGTCCGTTACGATCCTTTTGCATAATGTATAGATGCGGCCGGCTGCTCTTCTATGCTCCCCTGCACTGCCGTATATATACACCTATTAATATTTTATGTCAGTGCCGGGGACCATAGAAGAGCGGCCGGCCGCATTTATACATTGTACAGGAGGATCACAGCGGGTGTCAGGAGTGACATCCGCTGTGATCTTTCTTTAACTGCAGGTACTACTGCTCTCAACATGGAGCACACTCTGCTTAATGCTGGGGGCTGTAGTACCTGCATTAATAGACAGATCGTAAGAGGTGTAGGAAGTTACACTCGCTGCGATCTGTCTATTAATGCAGGTACTACAGCTCCCAGCATGGAGCAGA
Organism: Hyla sarda; assembly: GCF_029499605.1. Lineage (NCBI taxonomy): Eukaryota > Metazoa > Chordata > Amphibia > Anura > Hylidae > Hyla > Hyla sarda. Next base: position 230,288,447 of record NC_079191.1, read on the forward strand.
ATGTGCTCCACATTGAGAGCAGTAGTACCTGCAGTTAAGGACAGACCACAGCGGGTGTCACTCCTGAAACCCAATGCGATCGTCCTATCTATTGCAGAGATGGAGCGGTTTTCTCCTGTGCTCCTCTGCTCTGCTCTGTACTCCAGCCGGCCGGCCACTCATTCATATTTCCCCCTGAGAGTGGTGATTGGCTGCAACCATCTGGCCAATCCCCACTCTGTGAGGAAAATATGAAGGAGTGATGTTCTATTCACATCACTGGCCATCCGGAGTACAGAGCAGAGATGCTGTATAGAGCCACTCCGCTTCTATGCTATATTGTGGACGATCGCATCGGGTGTCAGGAGTTACACCCAGGGTGAAATGTCTATTAGTACAGGTTCTACTACTCCCATCATGGAACAGTCTGTTCCATGGTGGAAGTAGTAGTACTACCTAAAAAATTTAAAAAATAGAGGAGAAAAAAGGGAAACACACACACACACACTTTATTAAAATGAATTACATTTCGTTATAAAAAAATAACAATTTTGTTAAATCCATTTTTCCCATCCCTGCTGCATTCTTTTATTTCTTTTTTTTTCTTTTTTTTTTTTGGCACTCAACAAATTTTGAAAAAACGTCAAAGGGGCAAAACAAGCAATTTCCACTCAAATGCAAAAATGCCAGAAAAAAACGTCACATGCAGGAAATTGCACTGGAGTTTTTTCTGCCATTTTTTTCGGTGAAAAAAACACAGGGAAAAAACAAGTGGAATCCAAGCCTTAGAAGCAGGATAGACATGATCTGAAAGCGGGGTAGAAAATCCTCTGGGTGCAGATCTGTGCAAAATTTATCATGGTCACTGTGACAATATGATAAATTTGGAGCAGCACCACCAAAAAAACGCATCTATGCAAACCACACAAATGATCTAGCCAAGACCATTATTGATAAATAACCCCCAATATTCTTTTGATAGAGGCCACTACCAGTAGAGAATACTACTGTCATGACAGGGTGTTCTATGCCCATGCTTAGGTAGGTTGGATGTGTACATTTCCCATCTGGGTCAGGACTTACACATGATCAAAACTTATATTTCTCCTTCCTAGTGCTTCCACTTCTGACTTCGGCTCAAAAATTGCAGTGTCAGTTTAAAAAAAAAAAAAAAAAAAAGACAGAAAATAAACCTGTTTGGAAACCTGGCCTCACCCTTTTGCCAGTTCACTGGTTGTCATTTCTAGGACAATGGGGGAGATTTATTAAAACCTGTCCAGAGGAAAAGTTGCCCAGTTGCCCATAGCAACCAATCAGCTCGCTTCTTTCATTCTTAATTAAAGAAGCGATCTGATTGGTTGCTATGGACAACTGGGCAACTTTTCCTCTACACAGGTTTTGATAAATCTCCCTCAATGTTTTGTAGGTACTAACCACTTAAAAGGGTACTCCACCCCTAGACATCTTATCCCCTATCCAAAGGATAGGGGATGAGATGTCTGATCGCGGGTGTCCCGCCACTGGCAACCCCCGCAATATAGCATGCGGCACCCACCTGTTTCTGCTCCGGAAGCGCTGGAGTGTCTGGGTCCCAACCACTGGAACGGAAGTCTGTGACGTCACGACTCCGCCCCCGCGTGACGTCACACCCTGTGCCCTCAATGCAAGTCTATGCAAGTCTACTGTCACGCCCCCTCCCATAGACTTGCTTTGAGGGGACAGAGTCACGACATCACGACACGGGGGCGGAGTCGTGATGTCACAGACTTCCGTCCCAGCGGCGGGACCCCCGCGATCAGACATCTTATCCCCTATCCTTTGGATAGGGGATAAGATGTCTAGGGGTGGAGTACCCCTTTAATACCAGTAACAACTACTAGAACTGCTATTGTTGAGATACTTAGACTCTAACCTTTGCAATTTCCATCACACCTGCACACTTTTTCCTTTTTTGTGGCAACACTTTTTTTCATACAATAAAGAAAGTATCAATCAATCATTAATATTTAACATGCACGTTCAGTGGGGAATATTCATGAAATAATGTAACATTTTAAATGTTTTACTGAATTCCACATAAAAGCTGCATTGGAATATTTATTTTTTTATACTTACTCCAACCCAATCTTTACAATTCACAACTTTTCTTACTAAAATGTCTCTTGGTGTTGTACAAATAGATCATAGTATTTTCCTATGCATGTCCTCTAAAGGATATCCAATATTTTCATAAATAGACTTTTAGTAAATACACACAGCCATGTTTAAAAGAACCCTTGTGTTTTTAAAAAGGAAGGTAGTTATTCAAGTTACTATGGAAACTGTACTGCAGAAAGTCGGTAGGTTTAATGTTTCAAGAGAATGATAAAAAAAAGTGTTACAATCAAAAACGACATCTCATCATACAAGCATACTGTAGAATAATATTTTGTAGGACTCAGCACATGTATCGCATCCCTTTAATGAGTAAATGTATTGTACATAATGGTGGTAGTGTAAGTCATGACAAAGAACACAGTTTAAAAAAGTAAATCTTATTATTGAAAGTTTATAAATAAAAGGCAACGGGGCGGTGACTCTTCATCTTAGACATGAATGCTATCATGAAACACATCATATTACTGTTCTACGGATTACAATTTATATTCATATTAATAAAAAATAGTCCTGCTAGCTTATTTGTCACCATTCAGGTAGAAGTAAATGGGAATGGTTTGTCTAGCAGAACAAATATTAGGTAGCACATTTAAAGGTAGTTTCTTTCTCATAAATATAAAATGTCATTTATCCTAATCAATAGGTTTGCTTGGTTATGTGTTGGATTATAAGGCATAAACTCCACAATATTGCTCAAAATTAGACAATTTATTTTCTAGCCGGTGACGTAAATGCATTCAGCAAAACATGAACATATGTGCATAATTTTACATTGCTAATATATAGAGGATCTGTCATCTCACTATGTGGCAATGTAGAGACAGCACTACACTGAAAAATAAATATTGTGAATTTGACTATTAACAGTTATCAAAGAAGAGAGTTATGGGTCCTCCATACTCATGAGGGGTTTGCTCACTCCACTTACTAATATTTGCCCCACCACATGTTCTGTAGTAACATGGGGAGAAGTTTAAGCAATGTTGTTTGGAACATGTTAAAAGCGTACTCCGGTGGAAAACTATATATTTTTTTCAAATCAACTGCTGCCAGAAAGTTAAACAGATTTGTAAATTAATTTTATAAAAAAAAAAAAATCTTAATCATTCCAGTACTTATCAGCTACTGTATTCTCCAGAGGAAGTTATTTTATTTTTTCGATTTCTTTTCTGTCTGACCATAGTGATCTCTGCTGACACCTCTGTCCATGTCAGGAACTGTCTAAAGCAGGATAGGTTTGCTATGGGGATTTGCTCCTGCTCTGGACAATTCCTAACACAGACAGAGGTAGCAGCAGAGAGCACTGTGGTCAGACTGAAAATAAAAACTCCACTTCCTCTGTAGCATACAGCAGCTGATAAGTACTGGAAGGCTTAAAGGGGTTATCCAGGAAAAAGCTTTTTTTATATAACAACTGGATCCAGAAAGTTAAACAGATATGTAAATTACTTCTATTAAAAAATCTTAATCTTAATAATTCAGTACTTATGAGCTTCTGAAGTTAAGGTTGTTCTTTTCTGTCTAAGTGCTCTCTGATGACACGTGTCTTGGGAACTGCCCAGTTTAGAAGCAAATCCCCATAGCAAACCTCTTCTAAAATGGGTGGTTCCAGAGACACGAGTCATCAGAGAGCACTTGGACAGAAAAGAACAACCTTAACTTCAGAAGCTCGTAAGTACTGAAAGGATAGAGATTTTTTAATAGAAGTAATTTACAAATCTGTTTTACTTTCTGGAGCCAGTTGATATGTAAAAAAAAAGTATTTTTTCCTGGATAACCCCTTTAAGATTTTTGAATACAAGTAATTTACAATTCCGTTTAACTGTCTGGTACCAGTTGATTTAAAAAAATAAATAAATAAATAAAATCCACCAGAGTACCCCTTTAAACGTGATATTTCATGAAGCTGCATTCATAAGTAGTGTACAATTGTGTACTATATACCATAAATGATGTAGTATGTACTTAAAAAATATGAATACATTTTGTACTAATTAATTTTTTTTATGAATATATGCAATTGGTTTGTATTGTGATCTGCTCTAGAATTATCACCAATTTTTTTTTTTTTTTTTTTTTACTATTGGACAATCATTAATTTATTAGGAGCCTTAAAACAATTCCCACACCCTGAAGCAAACAAGTAATACATTAACAGCTTGTCAGTGAATACCACACAATAACTTCTGCCAGCAGTTACCACCTACAAATAATCCAGTATAATGGCCCTTGTGAAGAAAAAAGTAGTGTTTATAGATATCTAATACATTGCCGTGAGTTAATTGCTGTCAAATATCATGCATCCATGTTAATGGAAGATAATAGCATTAAGTTAGTAAGTTTAACATAACAACATAAAAAAGAAGGTACAAAATGTTGTAGGAACTTAAAAGAAAATGTTTATCTGTTGAGGCACCACCTACAGTAGCTCAATCTACATCTATGTAGATAAGATAGAAAACCTAGCCATGCACTTAGAATAACTGCAAGCATCTAATTTTAGTATGATCCACTAAGACTGGGTTCACACCTGTGTTAAAGGCTTCATCAGGTGTCTCCATTGCAGGATCTATCAACATTTCCAGATAAAATAGTGCAGATCTGTTTTGTTTGGTAAAAATCAACAGAAAAGACAACACAGATCTGAAGTCCAAGTCCGAGGCCAGCACTAAGCCGGCCCTCACTCACAATGCATTCACTTCTGCCCTTAGTCTGCTGTGCTGTGGTGGGTCTCTTCATCCAATCACTGCAGGCTGTTTTGTAACCCCTTCCTCTCTGATTTCAGACTGGAGTGAGCACAGAGGAGTGCAAGCCCTGTCCTCACTTTCTGGGCTTTGTCCAAGCCCATACTTCAGCTAAGACAATAATAATGCTGCAGCCAGGTAGGATTATGTTCTGCATAGTATGGAGACCCCTAGTGGTCTATTTTATAAGCCATTATTTCTATAAAAAAGGAGATCATTTCTTATGAAGTATAATTTTCTGCTTAGATATACAACACATAAAAAGTTTGTTTGATTCTGACATTGCCCATTTAATCTAAAGATTCTGGTCTTTAGTAAATCCCCTCCTGTGTGCTTCCCAACAACCCTGCACACCCTTATTGCTCATTGCCATAGTGTTCTGCCAAGTGTGCACTTTTTACACTATGTACACTGTTTCTTTACAATCTATGACATTTCCCTGGAAGCAATCCGCCAAGCTCCTGACAATCCAAATACGACATAAATGTTTTATTTTGTATTAAGGAAATTGCTTCCTTTTCCCGTCAGTTTAACCTGGCACCTCACTTGCCTGCCCTGTCACTGTAAGTAGTGGAACAATGCAGTAGTTCAGGTATACATTGCAAATGTTATTTCTACATTACAGATTGTTAGCTTATCTATGGCAGTGTGGTTGTGTGAGACTGTGGGTGGCAGAGTTTTAGATGAACCATTCTGGTCACATTCAATATCATTGTTTCATTGAGTTTTTACTTCTTTTTTTATATAATAATGCTGTTCATTTTTATTTTATTCAAACTGGATATTCTGAGGCTTGGAACAAAATTTACAGCTGCAGAGGGATAGCATTGAAACAGTGGTTTAGAGAGTATAAAATGTAAATTTTGGTATTAAATTCAACTATATACAGAATTGTGAAAGAATAAGCTATCTCTATTTCCCGCCCTATAAATGTCATTGAGGGTAACACCACACTGCATGTAGGATATTATATTCTTTATGATACCCTGTCCTGTTTCTATAATAGCACATTATATAGCTCATTTTTATACAGAGGAAACTATAAAACTCAAAATATCTGACAAACGGATTTTGAAATGTGTTAGTTTAGAAACATCAAATAAAACCAAATACTTTTTATGTAGCATTTTTAAAATAGTTTATATTACATTGTATTTCTTTTATTCGCAATCAAATGCTAATTCACCAAATTAGAGTTAGGAGACCAAAACCTGTATATAAAGAAACTGCATATGTAGCAATTGTTATCAAATTGAGTCTTATTTTGAGTAAGAGAACACTAAGATGGGAAATGAAAGATCCTTCTTTCTGTACCCAAAGGCTTTGTTCACACAGTGTTAAATGAATAGCAAAATACATCTGTAAAATAGGAATATAATATGTCCTTTTTTTATCTAATAATGTGCAGAATGAAGTCTATGGAAAAGTAATTGTCAGTGCACGCAAATTTCAACATTGGAATTACAGACTTTTTTTTTTACATTGTGTGCATTAACAAACACTTTTCCATAGATTTTTATTGTGCAGATTGTTAGATTAAAAGTGTGAACATAGCATTAGTGACATTTGTAAAAACATTTGACAAAGCACGTCTCAAGACTGAGACCTGGTGTGACCTAAACTTTTGAGATGTCTAGATGACCTGTCGAAAGTTTTTATATATAACAGTAAAGTGACTGCAGCATCACCGGCACACACCATTTTCTGAGCAACAGTAGCGGTCTCTAGTCTTTTAAGCTTTGATGAAAGGGGAGGTGATATCCAGCTGTAGCATTTCCCACGATACTGTAGACCGCCCTCATTGCTCAGAAATAAAATGATGAATAATACAGAATGTCTAAATTAATTTCAGCCACACTATTAACCTGTATATTCAAGTTAGTGCAGGTAATGGTGCTGTTGGATTCCCATAAAGGCTATGTTTAGTGACCTGAACCATGTTCAGAGAACATGGATTTTGTCCGAATTTTGCAAAAAAGTTTGGAATGAGCATGAACCTCAAGTTTACCTCAAGTTTATTTTGACCGAACCTGCTTACATACAGTGAACTAGAGAATTCTGTATGCGTTTACTGTAATAGATTCCCAAGGCCAAACGCACTGCATCCAACTTAGGGATACTTTCCACCTTACTATATACAGTAAACCAATGGTGATGTACACAGCATTGGCCTGCTGCCCACTGACAACTGCCAAAGTGTTTCTGGGATAAATCAGATGGTAGCAGGGCAGTATTAGTTACCTAGCTATAGGAAAAACAACCAAGTGAAAAACCAAACAGTGGCAGCTTGGCATCACCAGGGTAGCAAGGACCATAAAATTAGGCCATTGCCATCATAATGATACTGGGGGTACTGGGGTAATAATAGGGGGGTGGGGACACTTATTGCCTAGCTGATTTATTGGCCAACCCCAAGCCCCAGCTTAGTAATGGGTATTTTTGGGCAGCTTCAGCTACCCAAAAAAAAAGAATATTGAAATACTCCCCCCAGTCCTCTCATTAACCATTTTAAGAACAAAAGAAAACATCTTTCTTTGTCTCTTGATCCAAAATTGTCCAGATCTTTACCCTGCAAGAGACAAAGAACTGCTGGGACCCTCATCAATCCCCTTGATTAAAGTGCCTCTCCAGGTGTTGCAAGCCTACAACTCCCGTCATGCCTCACCCTCATCTATCCCCTCGATTAAAGTGCCTTCCAGTTGTTGCAAACCTACAACTCCCGTCACGTCATGCCTGTAATGCCTTAGGCATGATGGGAGTTGTAGTTTTGCAACAGCTGGGGAGCCTTAGATTGGGAAACAATGCTATACAGCACTGTTGCCTAGCTGCTGTAAAACTACATCCATCCACTGCTTCCATCATTCCAGGCACGCATTATCAGCCCAACACGTGATTATGTGCCAATAACACTTCAGACAATAATGGTCAGCTGTCCAAGCATGATGGGAGCTGTAGCTATATAACAACTGGGAAACAGTTCTATGTAATGTACAGAACTGTTCGCCAACATGTGGATCACCAGCTTACAAACCTAATATACAACATCCATCATGCCTAAGACTCTCCAGGCATGATCACAGTTGCTGAGGAACAGAGCTGTACATTGTACGCTGTACTGTTCCCCATCCTTTGGTTCTCCAGTTGTTGCAAAACAACAACCCCCAGCATGCCTATAGATCATGATGGAAGTTGTAGTTGTTGTTGCACCTTAAGGCTATGTTCACACATAGTATTTGGCAAAACCAGGAGCGGAACCAACACATAGAATAACTATAATGGACAGATTTGCGCAATTTTCTATGTTGCTTATGTGTGAATATAGTCTTACTGTTATGATATTTTTGTTTATTTATTCAAGCACTTCTTCATTTACTTTTGTTCTAAAGATCAATAACATATTGTTACTGTTACGCCGAGCGCTCCGGGTTCCCGCTCCTCCCCGGAGCGCTCGCTTCACCTCCTCCGCTGCAGCGCCCCGGTCACGTCCTCTGACCCGGGGCGCTGCGATCCTGCTGCTAGCCGGGATGCGATTCGCGATGCGGGTAGCGCCCGCTCGCGATGCGCACCCCGGCTCTCCTACCTGACTCGCTCCCCGTCTGTTCTGTCCCGGCGCGCGCGGCCCCGCTCCCTAGGGCGCGCGCGCGCCGGGTCTCTGCGATTTAAAGGGCCACTGCGCCGCTGATTGGCGCAGTGGTTCCAATTAGAGTTATCACCTGTGCACTCCCTATATTACCTCACTTCCCTTGCACTCCCTTGCCGGATCTTGTTGCCTTAGTGCCAGTGAAAGCGTTCCTTGTGTGTCCCTTGCCAGTGTTTCCAGACCTTCTGCCGTTGCCCCTGACTACGATCCTTGCTGCCTGCCCCGACCTTCTGCTACGTCCGACCTTGCTTCTGCCTTCTCCCTTGTACCGCGCCTATCTTCAGCAGCCAGAGAGGTGAGCCGTTGCTAGTGGATACGACCTGGTCACTACCGCCGCAGCAAGACCATCCCGCTTTGCGGCGGGCTCTGGTGAAAACCAGTAGTGGCTTAGAACCGGTCCACTAGCACGGTCCACGCCAATCCCTCTCTGGCACAGAGGGTCCACTACCTGCCAGCCGGCATCGTGACAGTAGATCCGGCCATGGATCCCGCTGAAGTTCCTCTGCCAGTTGTCGCTGACCTCACCACGGTGGTCGCCCAGCAGTCACAACAGATTGCGCAACAAGGCCAACAGCTGTCTCAACTGACCGTTATGCTACAACAGTTGCTACCACAGCTTCAGCAGTCATCTCCTCCGCCAGCTCCTGCACCTCCTCCGCAGCGAGTGGCCGCTCCTGGGATACGCTTATCCTTGCCGGATAAGTTTGATGGGGACTCTAAGTGTTGCCGTGGCTTCCTTTCCCAATGTTCCCTGCATCTGGAGATGATGTCGGACCTGTTTCCCACTGAAAGGTCTAAGGTGGCTTTCGTAGTCAGTCTTCTGTCCGGAAAAGCCCTGTCATGGGCCACACCGCTCTGGGACCGCAATGACCCCGTCACTGCCTCAGTACACTCCTTCTTCTCGGAAATCCGAAGTGTCTTTGAGGAACCTGCCCGAGCCTCTTCTGCTGAGACTGCCCTGTTGAACCTGGTCCAGGGTAATTCTTCCGTTGGCGAGTATGCCGTACAATTCCGTACACTTGCTTCAGAATTGTCCTGGAATAATGAGGCCCTCTGCGCGACCTTCAAAAAAGGCCTATCCAGCAACATTAAAGATGTTCTGGCCGCACGAGAAATTCCTGCTAATCTACATGAACTTATTCACCTAGCCACTCGCATTGACATGCGTTTTTCTGAAAGGCGTCAGGAACTCCGCCAAGATATGGACTCTGTTCGCACGAGGCGTTTCGTCTCCTCGGCTCCTCTCTCCTCTGGTCCCCTGCAATCTGTTCCTGTGCCTCCCGCCGTGGAGGCTATGCAGGTCGACCGGTCTCGCCTGACACCTCAAGAGAGGACACGACGCCGTATGGAGAACCTCTGCCTGTACTGTGCTAGTACCGAACACTTCCTGAGGGATTGTCCTATCCGTCCTCCCCGCCTGGAAAGACGTACGCTGACTCCGCACAAAGGTGAGACAGTCCTTGATGTCTACTCTGCTTCTCCACGTCTTACTGTGCCTGTGCGGATGTCTGCTTCTGCCTTCTCCTTCTCTACAGTGGCCTTCTTGGACTCTGGTTCTGCAGGAAATTTTATTTTGGCCTCTCTCGTCAACAGGTTCAACATCCCAGTGACCAGTCTCGCCAGACCCCTCTACATCAATTGTGTAAATAATGAAAGATTGGACTGTACCATACGTTTCCGCACGGAGCCCCTTCTTATGAGCATCGGATCTCATCATGAGAGGATTGAACTTTTGGTCCTCCCCAATTGCACCTCGGAGATTCTCCTTGGACTTCCCTGGCTTCAACTTCATTCCCCAACCCTGGATTGGTCCACTGGGGAGATCAAGAGTTGGGGGTCCTCTTGTTCCAAGAACTGTCTAAAACCGGTTCCCAGTAACCCTTGCCGTAACTCTGTGGTTCCTCCAGTAACCGGTCTCCCCAAGGCCTATATGGACTTCGCGGATGTTTTCTGCAAAAAACAAGCTGAGACTCTACCTCCTCACAGGCCTTATGATTGCCCTATCGACCTCCTCCCGGGTACTACTCCACCCCGGGGCAGAATTTATCCTCTCTCTGCCCCAGAGACTCTTGCCATGTCCGAATACGTCCAGGAGAATCTAAAAAGGGGCTTTATTCGTAAATCCTCCTCTCCTGCCGGAGCCGGATTTTTCTTTGTCTCCAAAAAAGATGGCTCCCTACGTCCTTGCATTGACTACCGCGGTCTTAATAAAATCACGGTTAAGAACCGCTACCCCTTACCCCTCATCTCTGAACTCTTTGATCGCCTCCAAGGTGCCCACATCTTCACTAAATTGGACTTAAGAGGCGCCTATAACCTCATCCGCATCAGAGAGGGGGACGAGTGGAAAACGGCATTTAACACCAGAGATGGACACTTTGAGTATCTGGTCATGCCCTTTGGACTGTGCAATGCCCCTGCCGTCTTCCAAGACTTTGTCAATGAAATTTTTCGTGATCTATTATACTCCTGTGTTGTGGTATATCTGGACGATATCCTAATTTTTTCTGCCAATCTAGAGGAACACCGCCGGCATGTCCGTATGGTTCTTCAGAGACTTCGTGACAACCAACTCTATGCCAAAATTGAGAAATGTCTGTTTGAATGCCAATCTCTTCCGTTTCTAGGATATTTGGTCTCTGGCCAGGGACTACAGATGGATCCAGACAAACTCTCTGCCGTCTTAAATTGGCCACGCCCCTCCGGACTCCGTGCTATCCAACGCTTTTTGGGGTTCGCCAATTATTACAGGCAATTTATTCCACATTTTTCTACCATTGTGGCTCCTATCGTGGCTTTAACCAAGAAAAATGCTGATCCCAAGTCCTGGCCTCCTCAAGCAGAAGACTCCTTTAAACAACTCAAGTCTGCCTTTTCTTCGGCTCCCGTGCTCTCCAGACCTGACCCTTCCAAACCCTTCCTATTGGAGGTTGATGCCTCCTCAGTAGGAGCTGGAGCTGTTCTTCTACAAAAAAATCCTTCCGGGCATGCTGTCACTTGTGGTTTTTTCTCTAGGACCTTCTCTCCAGCGGAGAGGAACTACTCCATCGGGGATCGAGAACTTCTAGCCATTAAATTAGCACTTGAGGAATGGAGGCATCTGCTGGAGGGATCAAGATTTCCTGTTATTATCTACACCGACCACAAGAACCTCTCCTACCTCCAGTCGGCCCAACGGCTGAATCCTCGCCAGGCCCGGTGGTCTCTGTTCTTTGCCCGATTTAATTTTGAGATTCACTTTCGTCCTGCCGATAAGAACATTAGAGCCGATGCTCTCTCTCGTTCCTCGGATGCCTCAGAAGTTGATCTCCCTCCGCAACACATCATTCCACCTGACTGCCTGATCTCCACTTCTCCTGCCTCCATCAGACAGACTCCTCCAGGAAAGACCTTTGTTTCTCCACGCCAACGCCTCGGAATCCTCAAATGGGGTCACTCCTCCCATCTCGCAGGTCATGCGGGCATCAAGAAATCTGTGCAACTCATCTCCCGCTTCTATTGGTGGCCAACTCTGGAGACGGATGTTGGGGACTTTGTGCGAGCCTGCACTATCTGTGCCCGGGATAAGACTCCTCGCCAGAAGCCCGCTGGTTTTCTTCATCCTCTGCCTGTCCCCGAACAGCCTTGGTCTCTGATTGGTATGGATTTTATTACTGATTTACCCCCTTCCCGTGGCAACACCGTTATTTGGGTGGTCGTTGATCGATTCTCCAAAATGGCACATTTCATTCCTCTTCCTGGTCTTCCTTCTGCGCCTCAGTTGGCTAAACAATTTTTTGTACACATTTTTCGTCTTCACGGGTTGCCTACGCAGATTGTCTCGGATAGAGGGGTCCAATTCGTATCTAAATTCTGGAGAGCTCTCTGTAAACAACTCAAGATTAAATTAAATTTTTCCTCTGCATATCATCCCCAGTCCAATGGACAAGTAGAAAGAATTAACCAGATCCTGGGTGATTATTTGCGACATTTTGTTTCCTCCCGCCAGGATGACTGGGCAGATCTCCTTCCATGGGCCGAATTCTCGTATAACTTCAGGGTCTCTGAATCTTCCTCCAAATCCCCATTTTTCGTGGTGTACGGCCGTCACCCTCTTCCCCCCCTCCCTACCCCCTTGCCCTCTGGTCTGCCCGCTGTGGATGAAATTTCTCGTGACCTTTCCATTATATGGAGAGAGACCCAAAATTCTCTCTTACAGGCTTCTTCACGCATGAAGAGGTTCGCGGATAAGAAAAGAAGAGCTCCTCCCGTTTTTTCCCCTGGAGACAAGGTATGGCTCTCCGCTAAATATGTCCGCTTCCGTGTCCCTAGCTACAAGTTGGGACCACGCTATCTTGGTCCTTTCAAAATTCTGTGTCAAATTAATCCTGTCTCTTATAAACTTCTTCTTCCTCCTTCTCTTCGTATCCCTAATGCCTTTCACGTCTCTCTTCTCAAACCACTCATCCTCAACCGTTTTTCTCCCAAATCTGTTCCTCCCACTCCTGTTTCCGGCTCCTCGGACGTCTTCTCGGTCAAGGAGATTTTGGCTGCCAAAAAGGTCAGAGGAAAAAATTTTTTTTTAGTAGACTGGGAGGGTTGTGGTCCTGAAGAGAGATCCTGGGAACCTGAGGACAACATCCTTGACAAGAGTCTGCTCCTCAGGTTCTCAGGCTCCAAGAAGAGGGGGAGACCCAAGGGGGGGGGTACTGTTACGCCGAGCGCTCCGGGTTCCCGCTCCTCCCCGGAGCGCTCGCTTCACCTCCTCCGCTGCAGCGCCCCGGTCACGTCCTCTGACCCGGGGCGCTGCGATCCTGCTGCTAGCCGGGATGCGATTCGCGATGCGGGTAGCGCCCGCTCGCGATGCGCACCCCGGCTCTCCTACCTGACTCGCTCCCCGTCTGTTCTGTCCCGGCGCGCGCGGCCCCGCTCCCTAGGGCGCGCGCGCGCCGGGTCTCTGCGATTTAAAGGGCCACTGCGCCGCTGATTGGCGCAGTGGTTCCAATTAGAGTTATCACCTGTGCACTCCCTATATTACCTCACTTCCCTTGCACTCCCTTGCCGGATCTTGTTGCCTTAGTGCCAGTGAAAGCGTTCCTTGTGTGTCCCTTGCCAGTGTTTCCAGACCTTCTGCCGTTGCCCCTGACTACGATCCTTGCTGCCTGCCCCGACCTTCTGCTACGTCCGACCTTGCTTCTGCCTTCTCCCTTGTACCGCGCCTATCTTCAGCAGCCAGAGAGGTGAGCCGTTGCTAGTGGATACGACCTGGTCACTACCGCCGCAGCAAGACCATCCCGCTTTGCGGCGGGCTCTGGTGAAAACCAGTAGTGGCTTAGAACCGGTCCACTAGCACGGTCCACGCCAATCCCTCTCTGGCACAGAGGGTCCACTACCTGCCAGCCGGCATCGTGACAGTTACCTTTGTTCTTGAACATCATGAAATAATGCTCTTACCTTCCGTAAGAAAGTTCTGCCACAGAGAATGCAAACTATTTTGCAATCTTTGCCCCAAAGCAACCTGCTTTTTTTTTTTTTTTGTTTTTTGTATTTAAATTGTATATGTATTCCCATGTACTACCAAATTTGAGGCATAACATCATCCCGGTATGAATCATGTAGTCTGTGAATTCTTTATTGTGCTTGTTAATATCAATCCATCTTTTTACTGTAAATAAAAACTCATTCTTTTAGATACCTTTATCATGGGGATAATGCCAACAGACAACCCAGTCTTTCTACACTAGATTGGACTATCACACATGCCTTATGGCTTCAGTTCTAAATATGACTAATAATAGAGTCTCTTTGGGTTTGATCATGGTTTCCATCATTTTGACAGCAGGAATAGGGATGCATGCTGCACTATTCATGCCATCAGGTCTGCCAGAGCTGCCAATGAAGCCTCCAACAGTAGACTGAACATAACCTGATCACAAAACAATAATACTTTAACAACACTGCAGTTTAGCATTCGGGAAATTAAATAAAGTATAGAATATACCTTTTGTATCCTGCAGCTTTATTCAAGTTGCTTTTATCTATGACACTGATAAATAAACATGCTGCTTTGTGACAATTCAGCATATTTCATTTTTCCTACCTTCTGTATTTTAGTAGATCGTAAAATTGATGATGTCTACAAATATGAACACAAAGACTATGCATGGGGCCACATCATTAAAGCAAACCAGCTGTAAGACTGTATAATGCCGACTTTTGTGGTTTATTTCCTGACTAGATTAAACATGTAGAAATAAATCTGAAAGTAATTTGTTATATGACTTACATTTTTTTACAAAATAGTTTTATCTTTTATTTGTAACATAAACCTGTCCCCATAAAATATCTTTGTTGCATTTTTTCATTTAGGTAGCTATGTTAGGTATTTTTCTTTGTTACAATTTATTTGAGAGCGTAGTCAGGTAGTGACTATATTTTGGTCATTTTCTAAATGTATAGGTGTTTTGTCTCGGACTGGAAATTGGTGTAAGCCGCATTACTGGAAATCAGTGTAACCCACGTTTCGTAGGCTGAGTCAAAACTTGAAATGACCCAAAAGTAGTCACTAGCTAACTACGCTCAGGCCATTGAAATGAATGGGGCCTGTGCCTGTCGGTGTACAGATATGTCAGTGTGTCATTTTGACATTTACCGACCTTGCAGGCACAATCGCGATATAAATCTAGCCTAAGTGTTACAAACACATTAACAGCCCTATCTATAGATCTGGAAACTTCTGCTTATGAGCTGAATAATTTTCAATTTACATATATGTAAATGAGCAGCACATGTCCACAGAGTGGGGCCAATTTCCTCAAGTGCTCCACATTTCCATTTCCTATTGCCGCATGTCTTCTACTCCTTGTGCATTTTATTGACACCCTCTGTGCAGTGTGCTGTATGGGATGGAAACGCTGGACACTTGACATGAAGGGCACCACCCTATGGACACTCATTTCTATCAATGAAAAAATTCTTATAGCCTGGCACAGAAGTCTGAAAATGTAAAAGCATACATGTGAAGAGGCTTTTAACAACTTGCTGGCACTGTAATTATTTATACTATATCAAACCATCTGACACATTCTTTTTGACTAGATTAATAATTCAACTAAATTCTAACTATTTGAATAAAATCATCATTACAGAGATTTTGACACTTATATTGGTATTTTTTCATATTTTTTTTTGTTCGATTTAGCATTCCTTGTACTACCTGAATTATTTTCTATTTTTAGCCACATGAATTGCAGTGTTCTTTGTCCAGCGGTTGTTCTTTTTCTTCTTTTCTTTCCACCTTAGATACAATCTTTTACGTGGTAAGAAAAATTAGCTCCTGCATTTATCTTAATATGCCCCCTGACTGGCCAATCTCTTTCTTTGTAAAGTGCAATCAATCACATGCACAGCACAGTTTATGGCCTCTGAACATTTTACTGTTACTGCCTATCAAACCCATGGCAGTCTGACCCAATTCACATCTTAACTATAACTGTCATTTGTCACTTATTTACCATTATGTAAATGGTTGGAGGTCATGCATGTTAGAACTGTGTCTTAAAAGGGCTATCTATTGAAATATCTATCTACAGTATTTGTCTATATTATATGGCATAAACAGCATGCAAATGACAGTGTTTCAGACACTCCTCTGGGCATTGAAAAATGCTTATTATGGAATATGCAACTTTGACCTTATGAAACAATTACATGAGTTATATTGAAACATTGACATGACTTCAAGACGCGTTGCATCTTGTAACACAAAAAGCAGTATGTAAAACTGAATCACTTTGCTTTTCTTATATTATTTTACTGCAACAGGATAGATGAAATATATAAATCATGACTGTTTCCTTTCTAACTATACCTTTTATTGCTAACTCCTAGTTATCTAACCTATGCTTTCCACAATGTTTCACAAAGCAACTATGTCCTAAATATAAAGGAAACCCCATCTATCTAACTAAATCCATTCATAAACAGATTAAATGTGAACTATTTGAACATTCAAATACAGTCTTCAAATATTACTGCCTAACAGTTCTATGTAGTATTTAATATACAGTGCATTTCTATTTCAGTCTTTTCAAGTGAATGACCATATTATTGAGTGTACCATATTTATGCCTGTGTTTTTAGAGTTGTACCTGCTACAATACTCCTATGATAGTGCTTACTACATACATAGTAACAAGGCAAAAAGCTTCTCGCCACAGTATCTGTCACGTATTTGCAGAGAACTGCGAAGCCCTAACTCACCCACAACCACTGTCCCTACCTATTGCCTATCTGCCCTAAGTGACAGATTGACAAGCACAATGACAAACCCTTCCTGCTAAGTGCTGGGGCAGCATTTTTAATATAATAAAATACAAAAACAGTAGGAGTAAGAGAATAGCTGGAGGCACACAAACTAACAGATACACAAAGACATACACACGGTCAAGTCAATGTCAATCTAGCCAAAGTCATTGGGACCAGGATAAAGAGGAGTTCAGTACACAGAGAAAGAGAAGAGTCAAGGAAAAACGCCAATGATCAATAAACAAGCAAGTATCCAGTAAGCAGGAGGTGTCAGCTAAGGTATTACCTTTCACAGATAATGAACGGAACACTGCCTCTAGCTTATAAAGGCAGGTGATCAGGGTGAGAACCACACCCAGATGACACAGGTGAGCTCCAAGCAGCTCCAGCCCAACTTAGAGACATTTAACTCTTCATGTTGGGCCAGAGCCAGATGTTACACTATCCATTTAATAGTGTCTACCAGAGGTGAGGTTATTTATTTTTGATTTTGCTGATTGGTTGGGCAATTTCCTATTTGGGTGCTAGGATTGGCTCAATATAAGCTTATAAATGGATTCCTATTTTGGCCATCATTGCCGTAAAGGGGTACTCCGCCCCTAAACATCTTATCCTCTATCCAAAGTATGGGAAATAATAGTTTTGATTGCCAGGGTCCGGACACTGGAACCCCCACCATTCTGGCACGGCACCACAGTCATCCACCAATGCATGGAGTTAAATAAGCTACATGGCGAATGATCGGTGACCACAGCCATCACGCCTCCTACATTCATGTCTATGGGAGGTGGCGTGATGGCTATGTACTACTAGACATGAACGGAGGGGGCGTGATGTGATGTCATAAACACTGAAGCTCCTTTGGATAGGGAATAAGATGTCTAGGGGCAGAGTACACCTTTTAGTTACAAATATGTAGATCCTTAATAGGAAATAAGCTACATTTCCCGATCAAGTCAACAAACTCTCAAACTGGTCATGCCTATCAACACAAGCTATGAAGACCAGTAAAATTAAAGTCTTTCTTTAAAGAGATATGACAACCTGTCAGTATCGTATTACTGTGGTCTACCAAAATCACCCAAAGCTATATAAATATCAGATTTTTGGACATGTTGATGCCTCCTGAAAAGTAGTGGTCAGAATCTTAGAAGTGCTATGAGCGTTCTATCACCTTCTCACTTCAACCAATATGTGACTTGTTAATTTGAAGAAAAAAATGACAGAACATTTACAGCATCTCACATTTTTCTAACTTAAGGATATAACAATTTAAATACCTAATCCTCAACATTTAAAGGGGTTATCCGGGAAGTATATATATATATATATATATATATATATATATATATATATACATCTTTACTGGCTCCAGAGAGTTAAACAGATTTGTAAATTACTATTATTAAAAAATCTTAATCCGTTCAGTACTTTTGAGTTGCTAAAGTTGAGTTGTTCTTTTCTATCTAAGTGCTCTCTGATGACACCTGTCTCGGGAACTGTCCAGAGTAGATAGAATCTGTCCAGACATTTATTGGAAGGATTAAGTTTTTTAAAATATAAGTAATTTACAAATATGTTTAACTTTCTGGAGCCAGTTGATATATAAAAAAGTTTTTTTTCCTGGAATACCCCATGTTTTTTTTAGCCTTCTATTGTAGATACCGTATAATCAAATTTCTTAAGGTGCGTAATTTATCTATGATACCATATATTTTGGTAAAAATATCTGCTAAGAATATTTAACATTATACTTTTTAGTTTAATTCTTACTTTTATACATAAGTAATTTTATTATATGAGAAAATCTGTGGTGAATTCTAAGTGTAAATTTCCAGCCTTTTCCCCTTGATGTTGAGTTAAGTAAATAAATTATGGAAATAAGTTGCCAGATGCACCAGGTTTACATACTGTAATAGCAGGAATGCCAGTGGAAATAAAACGTGCCTATATTGGATCTGAAAGACACTACAGGGAGTTTAATGATCTCTGTATTCATTCAACAGATCATCACCACTTCAGTCATGATTATTATAGGGGAGAAGAAAACAGTTTAACATTTACTAAATGTTTAAAAGGGGTCATGGAATAAGGAATATCTCCTGAATAAATGGAAAAAGGAAAATAGGTTATTGGGTTGTAAAAGTGATGTAAGTGCTAAATAATCTTATTTGGCCCTTGTTGTTATACAAGACATATATTTGTACAGAAATTAATACTGACCAAAGGAATCAGATTAACCTATACAGATGCATTTTCACCAGTGACCAAAAGTTTGACATGTTCATAAATAGGGCAACGTTTTTATTTGTATTTTTAGCAGTTTGTCTATATTACTAAAACTGCAATTTTACCCCCCAAAAACTGATTAGGTTGCACCTATCCACCATGGTCTTTTGTTTAGTCAAAAACATACAGCAAAAACCATTGTATAAAGGTGACCTGAGGAATAACAAATTATGTATATACAAAAATATTTAGTTTGATGTGCACAAATCTGACCTGTGTCACTTTATGCATTTAGAACACTGGGATGCTCTTACCCATTGTACTAATTCTGAGATCGTTTTTTCATGACATATTCTGCTTTATAATAGTGGTAATATCAATACTGTGAATACTCATAGCGTTTCTTTGTAAAAAAAAAAATATAAAAAATCTAAAAGCTTTTTTTCTAAATTTAAAATGGTCGAGCCGCAAGGTTTGTTACGAACCAATTTAGTGTAAGTTTGTTTAAAGTGTAGCTCCCACCAAGTACTATATAATCTAATATGTCCCTACCTAGTAGTAATCTATCCCTAACCCCCTACCTGGCTTCAACATTTTTTTAAATCGCTTTAATAGAGCAGATTTAGTGCTTCTAAATCTGCTCTATAAAGCAGACGTCACTGACTACTTGCTGGGTGCTTGCTTCCGCCCTCAGATCGTCTATGCATGAGTGTTATTTATCTAATAGGGTGCCTCCAGCTGTTTCCCAACTACAACTCCCAGCATGCCATGATTGCTATTAGCTGTCGGGCCATGCTGAGAATTGTAGTTGTGAAACAGCTGGAGGCACCCTATTAGATAAATAACACTCATGCCTAGTGCTGGGCGGTATACAGTACCGTTATGAACCTGATACCGTTTTTTTCTCCTAGCGGTGTCACAAGAATGCTTCCCACGAGCGCGAGCGCTACCATCACCGCTAGCGGGGTCCCTGTGCCCACTAGCGGTGCCACAAAAATGCCCAGCGCAAGCGCGGCTCTGTTCCCCGTCCCTGTCAGCTCTCAGGGTACTGGAACAGAGTTAAAAGCCTCGCGCGTGGCTAACGTAGTAGGCCAGTGGAGCTGGCCAATGCACGCAACCCCAGCTATCAGTGTGCTCGCTCTCGCCTGTTTGATTGACAGGCGGGAGCGAGCACCGCAGTGACTGAATTTCGACTCATTGCCAGGCTTAAATAAGTCGAAATTCTGTAATGACGTCACTGCGAATGCATTCGGCCACTAGGAGGGCGACCCCTAGTGGCCGAATTTAAAGGTGATTTTAAACTAGTTTATATTAGAGATATGTTGTAGTACTTAAGTACTACAACATATATTTTTTTTACTTCATGACAGTGCCCATTTAACTCTGACTATCAACATCACATGTATTATTATTATTATTATTATTAATAATAATAATAATAATAATAATAATAAATTAATAATAATGATTATTACCATAATGATTACTAATACTACTATTGTTATTATTATTACTATTAGTATTATTATTTTACCCTATTATCATTGTTTTAATAACATAAATCATCATCAGTCATCAGAAATTATAATGATTACTATTATTGTAATTATTTTCCTTATTTTTGTAAATATATAAATATTTCCCTAGAGAACTAATTGCATTAAGAATAGGTTAGTCGACTTCTGGTTTGAGGAAAAAGAATTTAATTATACCTTATTGATGCCAGCAGTTGGTATTTTGCTTGTCTAATTCAATGAGAGTAAACCCCATACTGAGTCCATTCATTTCAAATAGTTATTTCGAACTGAGGAGTGAATAGCAGTGGGGCGTTGAATACACAATTAATGTCACCCTTTGTGGTAAGTTTGCCATTTAAGTATTTGGAAACGCACTGTTTGTCTTACTTTGTTTAGCTTCAGCAAAAGTTTTCTCTTTCTTTTTTCCTTAATTTATTTCAACAAGAATATTTCGAATGAAATGTGAACAGATCACCTTTATTTTTGCATTGATAATCACACTTCTGCTTTTTCATCATATTATATTATGCTTATTTTGTTCTGTAACACAAATTGGGTAGTCTCTACAGGATCTCAATTATTATAAAAATGTCAGTGCAGGAACTTACAATCTGGTGTTTTTTCAATGTTGATGCTTTCTGGTGTTCATTTTTATTTTATTTTTTATGTTTGGTGTTTTGAGGAAAATGCATTTCTAGCACAACATTTGGGTATGCCACTAATGTTCGACTAGTAAGTCTATGTATTCTCTAAAGATTTCCTGTGTGGCTGTATGACTGCTCTTTACAGTCAATGTCTGACTTAAAAGACATCTGCAGCCTAAATACATCTGCAGCCTAAATACAACTGTATATAGGCGATCTCCTGCACAGGGCGGAGCATGACACAGCAGCCGACACGCCTTCTTCATGTAGTTCTACAGGAGAGGCGGGATGCCTCCCCACCTCTCCCTTAGAGCTGTATGGGGAGAGCGCATACCGTCGACACTACGTGCATTAGCCGCAGAACAGCGCGGCAATGCTGGAGCCCCGTTCAGGAGATCACGGGGGGTCCCAGCAGTTGGACCCCCAGCAATCAAACACTTATCGCTTATCCTGTGGATAGGGGATAAGTGTATTTAGGCTGCAGATGTCCTTTAATAGCCACATGATACAGCTGAGTGGAGTGGTCAGGAAACAAAATGAAATATGATTTTATTGCTGCTGCAATTTTATTCTAGCAGTTGTCTTAGGTCACAATGTCTGATTACTGGCTAATTTGACATTTAAGGTACCCTAGTAAGAGTCAATCAATGTGCTCTATAATCTTCTTCAAATTTGTACCCAACATAACTTAAAATCAGTAGTCTGAATACCTTACCTCTTTGAGAGTTCATTACCTTTCTAAACAATTGCATGATTTATTTTTCGCTACAACCTATTTCTTACCTTTAAAGGCAGTAGCCTTACTTCATCAATTCCTTTAACAGAAGAACACATTCCTTTAAAATTATATTATTTATACTTTCAATTTTAGTAGAACACATAACTGGAAAATGGCCAACAGGAGTAGTGAACCTACTGGGCTCCTAAGGGATTTGACTTTAGGCTCAACCAGAAAGAGAAGTCTTTATGTGTGGAACCTAATGCACCTAAATGTGTATTCCTAACTTGAAAGGTTATTCCCTTTCCACAGTATACAGGATACCAAGCAGCCACCGGGACACACATGAATGAAGGAATATTGTCCCCTGAATAAATGAAGTGCAGTGATATCCCACAAACTAGCACTCTATTCATTCTTTATGGTATGCCCATTGCCTTGTACTGGTTTCTCCATTTTTCAAATAGGTGGAGGTCAGCGTGTTATCCACCTTCCTGTGGTTGTTGTTTTTTTAGTCCGATGCTATATTATTAAGATATTTTGTCCTAAAAGTATTGTTTTAGGGTAAAATAGCTTTTAGGGTAAAATATGGTTCTTTACAGAGACACTTTGGGGACAGTACATATGATGCTTTGGATGGAGTCATTGTGAATATGTAGTCAAAACACAGCTTTGCATGAATCTTATGATATTTTTATGACAAGCCTGTGACTGTAGAATTTGTAATAATTAATAGCTACAAAAAAATGGATACAATAAAATAGTTTTTATGACCCATCTACAAAAGGGAGTGTTTATAACTGGCAAATACAGGAAGAAAAATAAACATATAATTAGGATGTAAGAAGAGTATTGGCCACCTGCATTAACTAAATCCACTTATTAGACCTAGATAATTTCCTCGTAGCTAGTTAATAACTTGAGTACAACTCTTCCATGTCTACTTTCTATTAACATCCATTGTCCAATCCCAACATCTATGACTCAATGTATATTTTCCATTTCTTCTCTGCTGGTTTTGTTCAATTGCCACTTGCTAACTTTGGTGATTATATATATTTAAACGATTAAACTTGTAAATGAGCAAAGCACCACACTTGAATTTCCCTTTGTTCTATTAATTACCTACGAGCTCTCGTGACATTAAAATCTAGTACCTATAATGTATATGAAAACTTGTTCAGGCTTTGTGGAGCATGTAATTTCTTATGGAGAAGGTCTGCCGACTGCTTTCAAGGACAGTGCAAAAGAAAACACTTTGCTAGGAGCCAATCAGTTGTGTAAGTAGCATAAATTGGACCAAAATCAGTAGGTAATAAGTGAGGTTTAATCAAAGTAAAGCCACTACATGTGACAGTTAGCCTATGGTATATGTGTGCTGATAG
Organism: Hyla sarda; assembly: GCF_029499605.1. Lineage (NCBI taxonomy): Eukaryota > Metazoa > Chordata > Amphibia > Anura > Hylidae > Hyla > Hyla sarda. The sequence continues at coordinate 230,311,746 of NC_079191.1, forward strand.
ACAAGTATAGCTCCCTTATATAAAGCAATATTTTAATTCATGTATTCAAAGTATATAGTAAATCTTTTCTATTTTTCTTAAACTTTTTTTTTTTTTTACAACTTGAAGAATATTGTTCATTAAATTGATTCAAGCATGTCAAATTACAGCCTGTAGTGTAGTCCGTGCCACATTGCTACCAGCTGGTCACTCACTTTGTTATTTCTAATTTGAGAGATGCAATCATACATATTGTTTTGTATTCTATGCATTCTTATCTTACATATGCTTTGAATTATTCCATGGCATTAAAAAATAATTGGTATCAATATATATTTCTAAAATACATAACTTATAGAACTGCTTTAAATTGACCATAAAACATTCTTTATTTATATTACATAAACTGTTTCTTAAAAAATTGAAAATTATACTTTCTAATATTAAATATTTTTCTTTCTTTCTCCCAATATTCTATATGTTTTGGTGACGTGCATGTTGTTGCCGTTATTGCTAGAAATGGGATTGCCATGGGAGTTAAAAGGGTTGCACAACCCTTTTTTTTCCCATTGGAAGAGATCATTATTTGGTGTTCTTTCCTTTTCCCTAGTTGCTTCCTCTTCCCTGCCCCTGAGCATTCTCTGCCACTGCTTTTTTGATGTGTGCTTGTTTATTTACTTAAAGAACTTCCTGTTGATATCATATACAGTTCTCAGGGATCAGAAGTGCTGACATCACAATCAGCTTTGTAAACCTTCTGCTCCACATTCTCCTCTCCAAATGTTGCTTTGCCTACTTCTACCTAATTCTGCCCTTCGGTGTCACACAAAAGTGTGGGTAGGGGACATGGAGGTTTGTTAGGGTGAAAAACAGGAAAACATAGGTCCCCCAATTAGGTAATTTTTTTGCTTAAAGAGTACCTGTCACCAAACTAACTGTTAATATATTGTTCCTTATGTTATTTTAAGATACTTTACTATTTACTTGCTGTTAAAATTCTCAACCTTTATACTGTCTGTTTTTAATGTGATTGAAAAAACGGCTACTAGGTGGCTCTGTTAATTTGGTCTCCACCCGGACTTGCAGAAGTCCAAACTCAGGAAGTACGTACCGGGCATAGGGAGGCACAGCTTTCGCAGGCTTCAGTGACATCGTGCCTGCTGGGGAACATTCACTTTCTCCTGCTGGGAGCTCACACAATGTTAAAAAGGTGAAAGGAATGTTACACAGCTTTTTAAAGCTCGGAATTATTTTTAGGGAAAGAGGGGTGTTAGGAGTAGTATTTGAATATAATCATAGTTAGTTTAGAAAATATGGTTTGATGACAGGTACTTTTTAAGTAGATATGGTTAAGTTGATGCTTCCATAAATTTAGGTGGCCCCAGTATGTTGTTTCCCTTAGTAAGCTGACACCTCTAATGGGTCCTTCTTCCCAGTATGCTGCCATCTCCTCCAGGTAATTTCCCCAGTATGTAGTTTCCTCCAGGAGGTAGTTTGCCCATAAAAGTAGGAGCCCCTGAATGTAGTTTCTTCCATGTAGGTAGTACCACTGTAGGTAGTTGGCCCCTCTAAATTTAGGAAGTTTTCCCCTGTATGTAGGAGCCCCCAAAAGTTAGTTGGCCTTATGTAGGTTGTTTCCCCCTTTTAGTTAGGGCCAAGGTCCTACATAGTGCGTGGTCTTAAAGAGGTAAAAAATGTTTTCAAATCAGCTGGTTCCTGAAAGTTAAACAGATTTGTAACTTACTTCTATTACATACTTCTGTATGCTCCACAGGAAGTTATTTTCTTTCTTTTCTATCTACCTGACCACAGTGCTCTCTGCTGACACCTCTGTCCGTGTCAGGAACTGTCCAAAGCAGGATCGGTTTGCTAGGGAATTGCTCCTGCTCTGGACAGTTCCTGACATAGACAGAGGTGTCAACAGAGAGCACTGTGGTCAGACAGAAAAGAAATAAAAAAATAAAATAATTTATTGTGGAGCATAAAGCAACTGATAAGTACTGTACGGATTAAGATTTAAGATTTTTTATTACAGTAGAAGCAATTTACTGATCTGTTTAACTTTCTTCCACCAGTTTACCCCTTTAATAGTCCCTCTCTTTTGTTGATTGGAAGATAGCTCAATTATTTAACTTCAAATTATTAAATAGCATTTGACAATACATTTTAGAAATGCAAAATGATTGAATGTATTGCTAGAGTCTTATATATAAAATACTCCTTTAGCAACAATTTAGGTATTGAGTGTATGGGAAGTTCACTATCAGTTTCACAATTCAAAAGAAGTGTTTAACCCCTTAACCCCTTAACCCCTTAAGGACGCAGGACGTAAATGTACGTCCTGGTGAGGTGGTACTTAACGCACCAGGACGTACATTTACGTCCTAAGCATAACCGCGGGCATCGGAGCGATGCCCGTGTCATGCGCGGCTGATCCCGGCTGCTAATCGCAGCCAGGGACCCGCCGGCAATGGCCGACGCCCGCGATCTCGCGGGCGTCCGCCATTAACCCCTCAGGTGCCGGGATCAATACAGATCCCGGCATCTGCGGCGGTTCGCGATTTAAATGAACGATCGGATCGCCCGCAGCGCTGCTGCGGGGATCCGATCATTCATAACGCCGCACGGAGGTCCCCTCTCCTTCCTCCGTGCGGCTCCCGGCGTCTCCTGCTCTGGTCTGTGATCGAGCAGACCAGAGCAGGAGATGACCGATAATACTGATCTGTTCTATGTCCTATACATAGAACAGATCAGTATTAGCAATCATGGTATTGCTATGAATAGTCCCCTATGGGGACTATTCAAGTGTAAAAAAAATGTAAAAAAATGTAAAAGTAAAAGTAAAAAAAAAGTGAAAAATCCCCTCCGCCAATAAAAAAGTAAAACGTCCGTTTTTTCCTATTTTACCACCAAAAAGCGTAAAAAACATTTTTTATAGACATATTTGGTATCGCCGCGTGCGTAAATGTCCGAACTATTAAAATAAAATGTTAATGATCCCGTACGGTGAACGGCGTGAACGAAAAAAAATAAAAAAAGTCCAAAATTCCTACTTTTTTAATACATTTTATTTAAAAAAAAATTATAAAAAATGTATTAAAAGTTTTTTATATGCAAATGTGGTATCAAAAAAAAGTACAGATCATGGCGCAAAAAATGAGCCCCCATACCGCCGCTTATACGGAAAAATAAAAAAGTTAGAGGTCATCAAAATAAAGGGATTATAAACGTACTAATTTGGTTAAAAAGTTTGTGATTTTTTTTAAGCGCAACAATAATATAAAAGTATATAATAATGGGTATCATTTTAATCGTATTGACCCTCAGAATAAAGAACACATGTCACTTTTACCATAAATTGTACGGCGTGAAAACAAAACCTTCCAAAATTAGCAAAATTGCGTTTTTCGTTTTAATTTCCCCACAAAAATAGTGTTTTTTGGTTGCGCCATACATTTTATGATATAATGAGTTATGTCATTACAAAGGACAACTGGTCGCGCAAAAAACAAGCCCTCATACTAGTCTGTGGATGAAAATATAAAAGAGTTATGATTTTTAGAAGGCGAGGAGGAAAAAATGAAAACGTAAAAATTTAATTGTCTGAGTCCTTAAGGCCAAAATGGGCTGAGTCCTTAAGGGGTTAAGGACCAGGCCATTTTACACCTTAGGACAAGAGCGTTTTTTGCACATCTGACCACTGTCACTTTAAACATTAATAACTCTGGAATGCTTTTATCTATCATTCTGATTCTGAGATTGTTTTTTCGTGACATATTCTACTTTAACATAGTGGTAACATTTTGTGGTAACTTGCATCCTTTCTTGGTGAAAAATCCCAAAATTTTATGAAAAATTTGAAAATTTTGCATTTTTCCAACTTTGAAGCTTTCTGCTTGTAAGGAAAATGGATATTCAAAATATTTTTTTTATTCACATTTCCAATATGTCTATTTTATGTTTGCATCATAAAATTTGCGTCTTTTTACTTTTGGAAGACACCAGAGGGCTTCAAAGTTCAGCAGCACTTTTCCAATTTTTGACAAAATTTTGAACCTCGCTTTTTTTCAGGGACCAGTTCAGGTTTGAAGTGGATTTGAAGGGTCTTCACATTAGAAATACCCCACAAATGACCCCATTATAAAAACTACACCCCCCAAAGTATTCAAAATGACATTCAGTAAGTGTTTTAACCCTTTAGGTGTTTCACAGGAATAGCAGCAAACTGAAGGAGAAAATTCACAATCTTCATTTTTTACACTGGCATGTTCTTGTAAACCCAATTTTTGAATTTTTACAAGGGGTAAAAGGAGAAAATGTATGCTTATATATGTAGCCCAATTTCTCTCGAGTAAGGACATACCTCATATGTCTATGCTGTGTTTGGCGGGCGCAGTAGAGGGCTCAGAAGCGAAGGAGCGACAAGGGGATTTTGGAGAGTACGTTTTTCAGAAATGGTTTTTGGGGGGGCATGTTGCATTTAGGAAGCCCCTGAAAAATGTTTTTTTCACTAAAATGTGTGTTTCCACACAAATTTCACATTTTTGCAAGGGTTAATAGCAGAAAATACCCCCAAAAATTTGTAACCCCATATCTTCTGAGTATGGAGGTACCCCATAAGTTGGCCTGAAGTGCATTACGGGCGAACTACAATGCTCACAAGAGAAGGAGTGATATTTGACTTTTTGAGAGCAAATTTTGCTCGGGGGGCATGTCGCATTTAGGAAGCCCCTATGGTGCCAGAACAGCAAAAAAAAAACATGGCATACCATTTTGGAAACTAGACCCCTTGAGGAACATAACAAGGAATAAAGTGAGCCTTAATATCCCACACGGGTTTCACGACTTTTGCATATGTAAAAAAATAATATATTTTTTTTCACTAAAATGTGTTTCCCCCCAAATTTCACATTTTTGCAAGGGTTAATAGCAAAAAATACCCCCCAAAATTTGTAACCCCATCTCTTCTGAGTATGGAGGTACCCCATAAGTGGACCTGAAGTGCACTATGGGCGAACAACAATGCTCAGAAGAGGAGGAGCACCATTGAGCTTTTGGAAAGAGAATTCATTTAGAATGGTAGTCAGGGGCCATGTGCATTTACCAAGCCCCCCGTGGTGCCAGAACAGTGAACCCCCCCCCCCCCATGTGACCCTATTTTGGAAACTACACCCCTCAGAGAATTTAATAAGTGGTGCAGTGAGCATTTACACCCCACTGGCGTTTGACAGATCTTTGGAACAGTGGGCTGTGCAAATGGAAAATTAAATTTTTCATTTTCATGAATCACTGTTCCAAAAATCTGTCAGACACCTGTGGGGCGTAAATGCTCACTGTACCCCTTATTACATTACATGAGAGGTGTAGTTTCCAAAATGGGGTCACATATCGGGGGGGTCCATTGTTCTGGTACCATGGGGGCTTTGTAAACACAAGTGGCCTTCAATTCCGGACAAATTTTCTCTTCAAAATCCCAATGGCGCTCCTTCTCTTCTGAGCATTGTAGTGCACCCATAGAGCACTTTACATCCAAATATGGGGTATGCTCTTACTCAGAAGAAATTGGGTTACAAATTTTGGGGGGCTTTTTTTTATTTTCCCTTGTGAAAATGAAAAATTTAGAGTGGCACCAGCATTTTTGTGAAAAAATATTTTTTTTTCATTTTCCCATCCAACTTTAATGAAAATTTGTGGGTTGTTCAGGCTCACTATACCCCTTATTACGTTCCGTGAGGGGTGTCGTTTCCAAAATGGGGTCACATGTGGGTATTTATTTTTTTTGGGTTTATGTCAGTACCGCTGTAAAATCAGCCACCCCTGTGCAAATCACCAATTTAGGCCTCAAATGTACATGGTGCGCTCTCACTCCTGAGCCTTGTTGTGCGTCCACAGAGCATTTTACACCCACATATGGGGTATTTCCGTACTCAGGAGAAATTGCGTTACAAATTTTGGGAGTCTGTTTTTCCTTTTACCTCCCGTGAAAATAAAAAGTAAAGGACAACACCAGCATGTTAGTGTAAAAATTTTTTTTTTTTTTTACACTAACAGGCTGGTGTAGACCCCAACTTTTCTTTTTCATAAGGGGTAAAAGGAAAAAAAGCCCCCAAAATTAGTAGTGCAATTTCTCCTGAGTACGGAGATACCCCATATGTGGCACTAAACTGTTTCCTTGAAATACGACAGGGCTCTGAAGTGAAAGAGCGCCATGCGCATTTGAGGACTAAATTAGGGATTGCACAGGGGTGGACATAGGGGTATTCTACGCCAGTGATTCCCAAACAGGGTGCCTCCAGCTGTTGCTAAACTCCCAGCATGCCTGGACAGTTAGTGGCTGTCCGGAAATGCTGTGAGTTGTTGTTTTGCAACAGCTGGAGGCTCTTTTGGAAACACTGCCGTACAATAAGTTTTTTATTTTTATTAGGGGGACAGTGTAAGGGGGTGTAAATGTAGTGTTTTACCCTTTATTATGTGTAAGTGTAGTGTAGTCTAGTGTTTTTATGGTACGTTCACACTGGCGGAGGTTTACAGTGAATTTACTGCTAGGAGTTTGTGCTGCGGCAAAAAAATTTGCCGCAGCTCATACTTGAAGCAGAAAACTTACTGTAAACCCGCCAGTGTGAATGTACCCTGTACGTTCACATGGGGGGGCAAACCTCCAGCTGTTTCAAAACTACAACTCCCAGCATGTACTGACAGACCGTGCATGCTGGGAGTTGTACTTTTACAACAGCTGAACAGCTGGAGGCACACTGGTTGGAAAACCTTCAGTTAGGTTCTGTTACCTAACTCAGTATTTTCCAACCAGTGTGCCTCCAGCTGTTGCAAAACTTCAACTCCCAGCATGTACTGATCGCCGAAAGGCATGCTGGGAGATGTAGTTATGCAACAGCTGGAGGGATCGCAACTACAACTCCCAGCATACAGAGACAGCTGTTTGCTGTTTAGGCATGCTGGGAGTTGCAGTTTTGCAACATCTGGAGAGCTATAGTTTAGAGACTGCAGTGGTCTCCAAACTGTGGACCTCCAGATGTTGCAAAACTACAACTCCCAGCATGCCCAGACAGCAAACTGCTGTCTGGGCATGCTGGGAGTTGTAGTTTTGCAAGATCTGGAGGTGCACAATATAGAGATCACTTTGCAGTGGTCTCAAACTGTAGACCTCCAGCTGTTGCAAAACTGCAACTCCCAGCAAGCCTAAACAGCTCTCTGGGCATGCTGGGAGTTGTAGTTTTGCAACATCTGGAGGGTTACAGTTTAGAGACCACTATAGTGGTCTCAAACTGTGGCCCTCCAGATGTTGCTAAGTAACTCACCGGCTTCCGTCGGATCCAGGGAGCTGCGTCGCGGTCCTCTTCTTCCGCCGATCGTCGCCCGCTGCCGCCGCTGATCATCGCCCGCTGCTGTTGCCGATGGGTAAGTGGATCTTCGGTGACGGTCCCTGTCGGTTTCCCCGTCCTGCCCCGCCTATTGTGGGTGGGCAGAACGGGGAAACCGAAAGTGAACCCCTCCGCCCCCGATCTGCTATTGGTGGTCGCGTCTAGACCACCAATAGCAGAGATAGGAGGGGTGGCACCTCTGCCACCTCACTCCTATCGCTACAGGGGGATCGTGGGTGTCTAGAACACCCGCGATCCCCCTTCTATTCCGGGTCACCGGGTCACCATAGACCCGTAATGACCCGGAATCAGCGAATTCACTTGCGATTTGCGCCGATCGCCGACATGGGGGGGTCTAATGACCCCCCTGGGCATTTGCGCGGGGTGCCTGCTGATAGATATCAGCAGTCACCCCGGCCCGGTCACCGCCCGGCGCGCGGCGGGGACCGAAATTCCCACGGGCGTACGAAATTCCCACGGTACGCCCTTGGTCCTTAAGTACCAGGGAGCAAAGGCGTACCTGTACGCCCTTGGTCCTTAAGGGGTTAAAGGGGTACTCCGGTGGAAAACTTTTTTTTTTTTTTTTTTAGCAACTGGTGCCAGAAAGTTAAATAGATTTGTAAATTACTTCTATTAAAAAATCTTAATCCTTCCAGTACTTATTAGCTGCTGAATAATACATAGGAAATTCTTTTCTTTTTGGAACACAGAGCTGTCTGCTGACATCATGACCACAGTGCTCTCTGCTGACATCTCTGTCCATTTTAAGAACTGTCCAGAGAAGGAGAAAATCCCCATAGAAAACATATGTGATATAAAAATATATTGTTAATTAAACTGAACGGTAAATGAAAAAAAAATTCACCTCTAAAAACTTCAGACCACTGCGCAAAAAATGAGCCAAAAAATTAGCCCCATACTTGGAAAAATTAAAAAATGTATAGGGGTCAGAAAAGGACAATTTTAAACATATACATTTTCCTGCATGTAGTTATGATTTTTTTCAGAAGTACGACAAAATCAAACTGATATAAGTAGGGTATCATTTTAACCGTATGGACCTACAAAATATAGATAAGGTGTCATTTTTACCAAAAATGTACTGCATAGAAAAGGAAGCCCCCAAAAGTTACAAAATGGCATTTCTTTCTTCCATTTTGTCGCACAATGATTTTTTTTCCGTTTCAATTTAGATTTTTGGGTCAAATGACTGATGTCATTATAAAGTTGAATTGGTGGTGCAAAAAATAAGCCATCATATGGATTTTTAGGTGCAAAATTGAAAGTGTTATTATTTTTAGAAGGTGATGAGGAAAAAACAAAAATGCAAAAACTGAAAAACCCTCCATCCTAAAGGGGTTAAGGCAAAAGGGTTTTTCCGTTTTTGCACTTTAGTTTTTACCTCATTACCTTCTAAAAGTCCTAATACTTTCCATTTTGCACCTACAGACTCATATGAGGGCTTATTTTTTGCATCACCAATTGTACTTTGTAACAACATCAATCATTTCACCACAAAACCAGAAAAAAATATTTGTGGGGCAAAATTTAAAAAAAAAATGCCATTTTGTAACTTTTGGGGGCTTTTGATTCTACCCAGTGCATTTTTCAGTAAAAATGACACCTTATGTTTATTCTGTAGGTCCATACAGTTACAAGGATACCTAATTTATAAAGGTTTAATTTTGTTTTACTATTATAACTACATGCACCAAAATTAGTATGTGTAAAATTGACATCTTCAGACCCCTATAACTTTTAATTTTTCCATATACAGGTATGTATGGCTCATTTTTTGCACCGCAATCTGAAGATTTTATTGGTAACATTTTTATTTTGACGGGACTTTTTGATCGCTTTTTATACATTTTTTTAAGGCATATAAAGTGACCAAAACTACGCAATTTTGGACTTTAGATTTTTTTTTTACGTGTAAGCCATTAGACTTGCGGTTTAATTAACATTATATATTTATAGTCTGGATATTTGCTTCATTTTTATTTTTGTTAACTTATATATATATATTTTTTTAAATGGGAAAAGGGGGGTGATTCAAACTTTTATTACTGAAGGGGTTAAATCACATTTATCACCTTTTTTTCCCCTCTTTTTCCTTTTTACACTTTTTCTAGTCCCCATAGGTGACTATTACATGCAATCCTTAGATTGCATACACTGTTCAATGCTATGCCATAGTATGGCATTGATCAGTGTTATTGGTGCTCTGCTGCTCCAGCCTGGATCTTAGGCGTGGAGCAGCAGAGTGATGATCAGACAGTGGGAAGCAAGGTACGGAGCCTCTCGCTGTCCTTTCAGCTGTTAGGGATGCCGCTATTTCATTGCGGCGGTCCCGAACAGCCCACTGAGCTAACTGGCAACTGTTTTCTCCCATTTTAGATGCCGTGATCAACTTTGATCGCAGCGTCTAAAGGATTAATACTTCGGTGATGTCCGGTATTAGCTGTGGGTCCTGGTTTCTGATAGCAACCAGGACCTGCCAGGTATGACGCATGCTCAGCTCCTGATCGTGCTTCACATAACGGGAGCCGGACGAGGATGTAAATATACATCTTTCATCCTTAAAAGGGTTAAAAGTAGAAGACAGAGAAGCGCTTGATAATGGGATATACCCTCAACTTCAAGGGGATGCTCTTAACTTAAGCAGTGTGATTCACAGCAACTAAAAGGACCTTGTATTAATTATCTCTATGGGCCCTGCAGCTGAATGATCAGAAAATGAGACAATTAAAGTACAGGCTTCTTTTTTGATGCTGGTACAAGGGGAAGAAAAATACGGCCTGGGATTATGTATTAAATGGGAACACCCTTGGGACGAATAACATGGAAAAGGGAGGCTAGTTAATAGTAAATTTAGCTGTAGTTACCAGATTCCAGCAGCTGCTGCCAAGGCAAATTAAATCATGGGGTGCATCAATAGGGGCATAGATGCCCGTGACAAGGAAATACTTCTACCGCTGTACAATTCACTAGTCAGACCACACATGGAATACTGTGTACAGTACTGGGCACCAGTGTACAAGAAAGATTTAGTGGAGCTGGAGAGCGTTCAAAGACGGGAAACCAGAGTAATATACGGGGAATTGGAGGACTATAGTACCCAGAAAGATTAGCAGAATTGGGGTTATTTAGTTTAGAAAAAAGAAGGCTTAGGGGAGACCTAATAACTATGTATAAATATATCAGGGGCAGTACAGAGATCACTCCCATGACCTATTTATACCCAGGACTGTATCTATAACAAGGGGGCTTCCTCTACATTTAGAGGAAAGATGGTTTCAACATCAGCACAGATGGGGGTTCTTTACTGTAAGAGCAGTGAGACTGTGGAATTCTCTGCCTGAGGAGGTGGTCATGGTGAACTCTGTAAAAGAGTTCAAAAGGGCTCTGGATGCATTTTAGAAGAATAATAACCGCTGGTTATGGATACTAGATTTATAGGGACAGAATGTTGATCCAGGGATTTATTCTGACTGCCATATTTGGAGTCAGGAAGGAATTTTTACATTTAATATGAGTTTTTTTTTTTTTACTTCCTCTGGGTCAACTCAGTAGGGACCCATTAGGGTTATAGGTTGAACTTGATAGACTCTGGTCTTTTTTCAACCTTATGAACTTTGTTACTATGTTACACCAGGTTCATTAAACCAGTTATAGAGGACTATGCTGAGGGCTATAATATTGAACCTTGAGTACCAAGATGTCTGCTGCTGTATTAATAAAGCACTAGGCACTCTTGCCATGGACCATGGTCAGTTTATCAATACAAATATTTTCCTTTATTATTATTTAGTAAATTATTCAAGTTTCTCAAGTTGCTTTGGAACTGTATTTAAAAATGCATCTGGACTATTGTTAAGAGAACTATAGCCAGGAGCACTGTGCCGGATTCTGGGTATCTGCCCACTCCCACTGTATAGCAAGCCAACAATGCTATAGACAGCATAGGGTTGCTGCCTATTGCCAACAGTTATAGGGTTTTCCAAGCTGAGACAGAAAGTTTTTTCTGGCTGTGCACCAGAAACTTTCAACTCCTGTTGGCAAAGGATACTGGAGAAGTAAATATAGTTAAGCCCAAAATAAGTGCAATAAAACACACACATACAAAGTTTAAAAAAAAATTACTTACCTAAAAATACCCCTTTAATAATTTTTAAAAATATATAATAGTTTCTGTTCTTGTCCTGCTTTACACTTTTGCTTAAGAAACCCCAGTAGTTGTCGGCAATTGGCAGCAAGCCAAAGCTGTGTAAAGTGCTTGGGAAAGATTTATCAGGTCAGGCGAACTTGGCCTGAGGAATCAATAAAAGTATTATAAAATAACATTCATTTCTGACCAAATTCTGTAAGAACCAAATTTTTTGTTGTAGTTTAACCAAAGTGGTTGAACCAACTTTTTTAAAAGGTTGCTCATCTCTTATCTGGAATTGTTAATCTGATAATGACAGATTAGATGATGGATCCTTAATTCTTTTTTATTACTCATCCTTTTTTTATTGTTTCCTATTTACATGATTGTTAAAAATAGATCAATTAAGGTAATTTTTAGAACAAGCAAAACAGATGTTTAACCCCTTAAGGACCCAAGGTTTTTCTGTTTTTGCACTTTCGTTTTTTTCCTCTTTACCTTTAAAAAATCACAATTCTTTCACTTTTGCACCTAAAAATCCATATGATGGCTTATTTTTGCACCACCAATTCTACTTTGTACTGACATCAGTCATTTTACCCAAAAATCTACGGCAAAATGGAGAAAAAAATAAAAATGTGACAAAATTGAAGAAAAAACGCAATTTTGTAATTTTTGGCAGCTTCCATTTCTACACAGTGCATTGTTCAGTAAAAATGACACCTTCTTTTTATTCTGTAGGTCCATATGATTAAAATGATACCCTACTTATATAGGTTTAATTTTGTCATATTTCTGGAAAAAATCATAACTGCATGCAGAAAAATGTATACGTTAAAAATTGTCATCTTCTGACCCCTAAAACTTTTTTTTTTCATTTACGGGGCAGTATGAGGGCTCATATTTTGTGCCGTGATCTGAAGTTTTTAGCGGTACCATTTTTGTATTTATTGGACTTTTTGATCACTTTTTATTCATTTTTTCATGATATAAAAAGTGACCAAAAATATGCTATTTTGGACTTTGGAATTTTTTTGCGTGTACGCCATATACCATGCGGTTTAATTAACAATATATTTTTATAATTCGGACATTTCCGCATGCGGCGATACCACATATGTTTATTTTTATTTACACAGTTTTTTTTTTAAATGGGAAAAGGGGGGTGATTCAAACTTTTATTAGGGAAGAGGTCAAATGATCTTTATTAACTCTTTTTTTTTGCAGTTAGAGCCCGCATAGGGGGCTATAACACTGCGCACACTGATCTTTTACATTGATCATTGTTATCCCATAGGATAACATTGATCAATGATTCTGCGGCTTGACTGCTCATGCCTGGATCTCAGGCACTGAGCAGTCATTCGGCAATCAGACACACAGGAGGAATGTAGGCACACTTCTTGTGTCCTCCAGCTGTTCGGGATGCCGCGGCGGTCCAGAACAGGCCACTGAGCAAGCCAAGGGTAGTTAAGTTTCACTTTAGATGCAGCGATCAACTTTGAATGCTGTATCTAAGGGGTTAATAGCGCACGGCACTGCGATCAGTGCCGCGCACTATTAGCAATGGGTTCCAGACGTTGTTTGGGGCGGCCCAACTCACTATGATGTGGGACCATGCCGTGGCCCCACGTTATAGAAAGGGAGCAGACTCAGGGCGTACAGGTATGCCCTGGGTCCTTAAGAGGTTAAATGTAAACTGTATGGTAAGAAAATACCCATATAATAAAACATGCCATGAGCAATAAACAATCCAAAATATGACATCCAAATGTATTTGAATAGTGACCAAGGCTTATCAGAAAAAAAAAATGTCTTTAATTATTTTGTTTAAATTAGAAAAGTGGTGAGAAACTCTTCTGTACGTTGCTATATTGTTAAAATTGATAAATAAAGATTTGATAAAAAATGAAAAGTGGTAAGAAACAACAACTGGTCTGACCTTGTATTGTTCTTAGCCTTTGACAGATTAATCACTGGGAATATACCCTGATAATAAATGTAATGCATACAGTATAGGGGTGACATGCAGGCACACAAGTGTTTCTCAATGTCTGCCAATGTGCCTTCCCTTGGTATCTTTATACACATTCTTTATAAAGCTTAAGAAAAAACTAGCTAAACAGTAATGCTTCAGAAGAAAAAAGAAAACGTGTTATGATCATCCTCATTTGTACTGATCCCTAGTGCCATTTAATTAGGTTGACTCCTACTGTTAGCTCTAAACACTTTGTTATTGTGTTATCCTACTGCTTTGGGAATCAAGTGAAGTAAAATTTTCTTTGGTAATATGGAAGAAATGCCAGCTATTTATAGCCATTTACATAGCAAGCTATATATCAATGTCTTTAAATGGAAGTACACAACTTCAGAGTCAAAGTTTATTCCCATGAAGTCAGGGAGAGCCTACAACACATTCATCACCATTAAATAAAGGATTCATAATTAATTGTCATTCTAATTATAATTCTCGTGTGCCACATGCTACCTATCACTGCAACAACAATTCAGTAGTAGAATTGCCCAGGGCTTTGTGGTGAACTTATGATTATCCTGTGATATTAAGTTTTAAAATGCAATTCATTAATAACAAGCAAGTCTTTAAAAAAGTTAAACTGGATGAATATATTAAACTTGGCTTGAGGTTGTGGGTGGCTTAAAACACTCTTCTTCATTGTACAGTGACACAATAAAAAAAAGACACCAGTTACTTATCTTATTTTCTTTATTAATTACTGTTAACAGCCCCTATTCTGAAATATAGCATTCCTTTACATAATTGTTTTACCACAAAAGCAAGACATTGGAATCACAATAAAACTGTCATATTTTTTATTCTACACTTTTTATAATTAATTCGATAAAAGTGTACAGCAGTGTTTCTCAAGCGTGGTCCCCAAGCAGCCCCAACTGGTCATGTTTTCTGGATTTGCTTAGTCTTTCACAGGTGATATAACTGTGGTGTGGTAACTCTGCAGCTAATCCCTATATAGGCTCCATAGAGGGGACAGCAGCATACATATAGAGCTGGGAGGGGTCTTATGGCTGCTAGGAGGGATCTTATAGGTGATCATATAATCACGTAGTTTACAGGAATTTGTCTGTAACAGGACAATTCACTCTCTCTTACACAGTAGAGGATGTGATTTCCTAGGGGTAACATGACTCAGCTGCATTCATGTAATGTATGGTTACAGTTGAACTGAAAGTGGGGATAAGTAAGCATTATATGAGCAAAAAGACAAACACCTGGAGTGATTTTTTATTTTTTTTTGCTCATATAATAGTGGGCTATTTGCACCATTAGAAGTAAGGTTGAGCAAATCTAGCTAATAGAACCCGAGCTTGGTTATAACTTTACGAAATGTTCACTTTGACACCAAGAAAACATTGGCTGATTCACTTAGACCATACATACTTACATACAGAAAGCTGGTGAGGCTTTATGCATCCTTACAGCTACAGGGGGCTTCCCAAGAAGAAGAATCTGAAAGCTGAGGTCATGTGACTTGGGGTGTTTTTTTTAAAAAACACACCATACTTATTTTTTGTTTAGCAGTTGATCGCTTTGGGATAGACAGCATCCATAACTAATCCAGGGCTTATCATTAGCCCCGCAAATGCTAATCAACCATTATTACTCCAGTACCCACTGACACCAGGGATACTGGGCAGAGCTGAATGCAGTCAGGCTGAAGCATAAAAAAATGACTCTCCAGAACTAGGCATTAGCAGCCAGGTGTTATTAGGCAGACAACTGCAAATTAAATGGCCCTTGCTACCTTTGCAATGACAAATTGTTGCTGTTTTGTTTGTACCTGGCTGGGGCTCCCACTATTTTCCATAGCCAGCCTGATACAAAACCAAGCAATGGCAGCCTTACATTAGTAGGGTGGCAATGGTCATTTTTTGGCCATTGCCAGCCTAAAAATATCAGCCTGCTACTGCCCAGCCCTGGAGAGTCATTTTAATGCTCTTAGCCTGACCTTACCTGGATATTTGTGGTACCCTTGGTGCCAGCGGGTACCGGGGTAATAATGTGTGTGTTAGCCATTTGATGGAAAAATGCTACATTTTTTTTTAGTAATGGAAGCTACTAAGCTAAAAACAAGTATAAAAAAAAAGATCCATAATGTTTGAAAAAAATAATAATGAAGTCCCCTAAGTCCCCTTATTATCCTTTTTATTTAGTTAAAATAAAAACAATAAAGCAAGATAAAAACTGTGCAACAGTAGCCCCCCCCAAAAAATGAAAGCCAATCATATTCATCTCTCCAATGCCTTCTGCTGGCAGAAAGTTTCTGGCACACAGTCATGCCTTTACTTGGGAAACCCTGTAGCTGTCAACAATTGGCAGTAGGTTAAAGCTGTATATAGAAGTATTGGCTTACTGTGTAAAGCTGGAGAAAGACTCATCAGGTTACACAATCTAATAATCTAAT
Source organism: Hyla sarda (assembly GCF_029499605.1). Classification (NCBI taxonomy): domain Eukaryota; kingdom Metazoa; phylum Chordata; class Amphibia; order Anura; family Hylidae; genus Hyla; species Hyla sarda. The sequence goes on from NC_079191.1 coordinate 230,327,693, forward strand.
ATAAAGTAAAATTTGGGAACTGAAACTATTGTTGAGGTTTGGTCAAAGAAGCTGAATCACATTTTTGCTCATCTCTAATTGGAAGCATTCTTTTATTCCTCATATAAAAAAAAAAGTCCAGCATCATTCAATTAACAATACATGATTTATACTGTTTTATTGTATGAATAAGCATTCTCCACACACAGATTACCAAATAATAATATACATTATGTCAAAAGAATTACAATCTGCATACAATATTTTCAAGAAATGATGCAAGAACAAACTCAGTGTGATTTTATCTTTTAAGACTAAAAATGCATTAATTGCTTTGCTAATTGCTTCATGCAGATTTGTTGGCTCACATAATTTGGTTGTGTTTTGTGCACTTACTCATCCATTTCCACTGACAGTTTAAAAAATTTTTTTGATGAAAATAAGCTAAACGCAATAGTAATATTTTATTGTAACCTATACTATATCACCAAAAAGTTATGTAATTCCTAATAGATTATTTTAATTCCAAATTTATATATTATTTTAATTGCAAGCTTATATTTAATATTATAAAATATTATAAAATGGTGTTTTAAAAAAATACATAGCAACTTGGCAGATTCAGTTTTGGCATGCTTGTAAAATTTGTGAATCAACTCATTATTTCTTCTGTACATATGTCTGCAATCAGTTATTCCTGTAACAGTGCCCACACTATTTCTGGCCAAACTCCACTTTAATGTTTAACCAAGTTTAAAGGGCATCTTCCAGTCTTTGAGCCCATGATGCCAAGTTATAATACTGAGTAATATGGTTCTATTACCTTCATGTACCATTTTGTCCCATTTTCAAGCATTGGGCTTACACCTGGAACTGCTATGGGGCACGTCTTTTTATTTTACAGTTGTCTCTGATGTTTTCCAGCATTTTGTGTGGCCATAGACAACATGTCATAAGTAATATCGTCTCCAGGGGGTTTGTGGCTATGCTGCAAAGGTTGAGGGAAAACAGGATGGAAGGGATTTAGTGATGTAATGCTATGCGCCCACCCACTGCCTCATAACCAAGCTCCCCTGGAGACCATGTGGCTTGTCACATTTTGGCTCTGGCCTCAAAGAATACTGGAAAAGGTCAGAGACAACAGTAAGATAATAAGACTTGCACCATAGCAGTTTCAGGTGTGGGTCCCATGCATTAAAACAGGACAAAGTGACGCACAGAGGAAACAGAAGCATATTACACACAGTAACATAACTTGGCATCATGAGCTCAAAGGCTAAAGAAAAAAAAATCCTGGAATACCACTTTAACCCCTTAACGACACAGGACGTAAATTTATGTCCTGCGCCGGCTCCCGCGATATGAAGCGATATTATATCGCGTTGGTCCCGGCGCTCATCAACGGCCGGGACCCGCGGCTAATACCATACATCGCCGATCGCGGCGATGTGCGGTATTAACCCTTTAGAAGCGGCGGTCAAAGCTGACCGTCGCTTCTAAAGTGAAAGTGAAAGTGAACCGGCTGCTCAGTCGGGCTGTTCGGGACCACCGCGGCGTCCCGAACAGCTGACAGGACACCGGGAGGGCCCTTACCTGCCTCCTCAGTGTCCGATCGGCGAATGACTGCTCTGTGCCTGAGATCCAGGCAGGAGCAGTCAAGCGCCGATAACACTGATCACAGGCGTGTTAATACACGCCTGTGATCTGTGTAAAAGATCAGTGTGTGCAGTGTTATAGGTCTCTATGGGACCTATAACACTGCAAAAAAAATGTAAAAAAAAGTGTTAATAAAGGTCATTTAACCCCTTCCCTAATAAAAGTTTGAATCACCCCCCTTTTCCCATAAAAATATAAAACAGTGTAAAAAAATAAATAAATAAACATATGTGGTATCGCCGCGTGCGTAAATGTCCGAACTATAAAAATATATCATTAATTAAACCACACGGTCAATGGCGTACGTGCAAAAAAATTCCAAAGTCAAAAAAAGCGCATTTTTGGTCACTTTTTATACCATTAAAAAATGAATAAAAAGTGATCAAAAAGTCCGATCAAAACAAAAATCATACCGATAAAAACTTCAGATCACGGCGCAAAAAATGAGTCCTCATACCGCCCTTTATGTGGAGAAATAAAAAAGTTATAGGGGTTAGAAGATGACCTTTTTAAACGTATAAATTTTCCTGCATGTAGTTATGATTTTTTCCAGAAGTGCGACAAAATCAAACCTATATAAGTAGGGTATCATTTTAACCGTATGGATCTACAAAATAATGATAAGGTGTAATTTTTACCGAAATATGCACTGCGTAGAAATGGAAGCCCCCAAAAGTTACAAAATGGCGTTTTTTCTTCGATTTTGTCGCACAATGATTTTTTTTTCCATTTCGCCGTGCATTTTTGGGTAAAATGACTAATGTCACTGCAAAGTAGAATTGGCGATGCAAAAAATAAGCCATAATATGGATTTTTAGGTGGAAAATTGAAAGGGTTATGATTTTTAAAAGGTAAGGAGGAAAAAACGAAAGTGCAAAAACGGAAAAACCCTGAGTCCTTAAGGGGTTAAAGGGGAACTCTAGTGGAAAACAAGTGGGAAAAAATGTTTTCAAAGCAACTGGTGCCAGAAAGTTATACATATTTGTAAATTACTTCTATTTAAAAATCTTAATCCTTCCAGTACTTATCAGCTGCTGTATGCTCCAGAGAATGTTGTGTAGTTCTTTCCAGTCTGACCACAGTGCTGTGGAAAGCTCCTGACGTTGACGAGACTGTCCACAGAGAGAACTGTGGTCAGACTGAAAAGAACCACACAACTTCCTCTGTAGCATACAGCAGCTGATAAGTACTGGAAGGATTAAGATTTTTATATAGAAGTAATTTACAAATATATGTAACTTTCTGGCAACAGTTGATTTGGATTTTTTTTCCCCCACCAGAGTTCCCTTTTTAAATACCTGGTTACCTGTAGTGGTGGCAGGTTATAACAAGGCTGGACAATGTGTAGCACATTTATAAAAAAAAAATAATAATATAAAAATAATGTGTATTGTTAAGAACATAATCTTACAACTAGATATAGGAAATGTGCATTTGTAATAAATGATTTAGTTTATGTTGCCAATTAACTTAAATATGTTTTTCCAAGTTAATTGTACATTCACATTTCCTGACTGTCATACAACATATGCTACAATGCTAAAACAATCATCTAAAGTCTAAGGATGTTTTCATGCATTGGGTGCCACAGATGCACAAAGCTAATAGAAAATCAGTATAGAGTAGACTACGAAAGCAATTCTGTTTTTCTCATGAAAACAAGTGGAGATAGCAAAACATTAAAAAAATAAGTTCTTATTTGGATGGTTAGATCACTACATCAATATACCTCATTATCAGAATACAACATTTCCATATTGACACAGTTGAGATTGTGCTCTTAAGCCGATCCTTATTTAGAGGGTATTATTTATTCTTCCATGAGAGCCATATATTTAGATGTTAAATTGGTAATTATCCTTCCTCATGTGGAACTAGTTGCTATGGGCAACAAAGTTAGTTTTCTGGTTAGACAATTTTGATCAATGAGGTTAATTTTTTCAGTAAAGAGTTACTTAAAGGGGCACTCTGGTGAAAAACAGTTTTTTTTTTTTTTTTTTTTATCAACTGGAGCCAGAAAGTTAAACAGATTTGTATATTACTTCTATTTAAAAATCTTAATCCTTCCAGTACTTATCAGCTGCTGTATGCTCTAGAGGAAGTTCTTTTATTTTTGAATTTCTTTTCTTTCTGACCACAGTGCTCTCTTTTGACACCTCTGTCCATGTCAGGGAGCAAATCCCCATATCAAACCTATCCTGCTTTGGTATGTTCCTGATATGGACAGAGGAGTCAGCAGAGAGAACTGTGGTCAGATAGAAAGGAAATTCAAAAAGAAAATAACTTCCTCTAGAGCATACAGCAGCTGATATGTCCTGGAAGAATTAAGATTACAAATCTGTTTGACTTTCAGTTTTCCACTGGAGTACCCTTTTAAAGCAAAACCATATTATTCAATTTGCATATATTAAATATGACTTTGTACCTTTACCACCTCTATAATCATAACTAAATCTCAACCCTGAATATAATCTATTTTTAAAAGGAACACAATGCTTTTCTCAAAGCGTATAAGGTAGATAATATTCAAAAATGTGTACAGCCATTTGACCTCTGCTGGGTAGTTCCATTATTTCCCCCACCATGCCAAACATGAGGGGAGATATAAAAAAAAATAATAATAATAAATTTGGGTGAAGTTTGGACCAAATAAATTGGCACATTATTTTTAGAATAACGACGTTGCCCAGTTTTCCCTTCCTAATTCTTGTTGGGGAGGAAAATCAACAAAGGATATCTTGATCTCATATCCCATCCTCATATCACGACCTCCTATCTCAACCTCATATACCGTCCTCATATCCTGTCCTTACATGCTGTCCTCATATCCTGTCCTCATATCCCGTCCTTATACATAGTATACATAGTTAGTATGGTTGAAAAAAGACATACGTCCATCAAGTCCAACCAGTGGATTGAAGGGAAGGATGTAAGGGGATAAGGGAAAGGGATGTAGTTTTATAATTCTGCATAAGCATTAATGTTATTTTGTTCCAGGAATGTATCTAACCCTGCTTTAAAGCTGTTAATTGTTCCTGCTGTGACCAGTTCCTGAGGTAGACCGTTCCATAAATTCACAGTCCTCACGGTAAAGAAGGCGTGTCGCCCCTTTAGACTAAACCTTTTCTTCTCCAGACGGAGGGAGTGCCCCCTCGTCCTTTGGGGGGGTTTAACCTGGAACAGTTTTTCTCCATATTTTTTGTATGGGCCATTTATATACTTATATACGTTTATCATATCCCCCCTTTAACGTCTCTTCTCAAGACTAAACAATTGTAACTCCTTTAATCGCTCCTCATAGCTAAGATGTTCCATGCCCCATATTAGTTTAGTCGCACGTCTCTGCACCCTTTCCAACTCCGCAGTGTCCCTTTTATGAACAGGCGACCAAAACTGAACAGCATATTCCAGGTGAGGCCGTACCAATGCTTTATAAAGGGGGAGTATTATGTCCCTGCCCCTCGAGTCCATGCCTCTTTTTATACATGACAATATACTGCCGGCTTTGGAAGCAGCAGCCTGACATTGCATGCTATTCTGTAGTCTGTGATCTACAAGTACACCCAGATCCTTCTCTACCAGTGACTCTGCCAGTTTAATCCCCCCTAAGACATACGACGCATGCAGGTTATTAGTACCCAGATGCATAACTTTACTTTTATCCACATTGAACCTCATTTGCCAAGTGGATGCCCAGACACTTAGTCTATCCAAGTCATCTTGTAACTTATGCACATCCTCTATAGACTGTACCGTGCTACAAAGCTTGGTGTCATCTGCAAAGATAGAAACAGAGCTGTTAATACCATCCTCTATATCATTGATAAATAAATTAAACAGCAGCGGGCCCAGTACTGAACCTTGGGGTACACCACTAATAACCGGGGACCAATCAGAGTGCGAATCATTTACCACCACTCTCTGGGTACGATCCATGAGCCAGTGTTCAATCCAGTTACAAACTAAAGTTTCCAAGCCCAAGGACCTTAACTTACCTGTCAGATGTCTGTGAGGGACAGTATCAAACGCTTTGGCAAAATCCAGAAACACTATATCCACAGCCATTCCTCTGTCAAGGCTTCTACTCACCTCTTCATAAAAGCAAATTAGATTGGTTTGACAACTTCTATCCTTAGTAAACCCATGCTGGCTATCACTTATAATACTATTATCCCCTATGTATTCCTGTATGTAATCCCTTATAAGTCCTTCAAACAATTTACCCACAATGCACGTTAGACTTACCGGTCTATAATTGCCTGGCGAAGACCTAGAGCCCTTCTTGAAGATTGGTACCACATTAGCCTTGCGCCAGTCCCTTGGCACAATACCAGACACCAGAGAATCTCTAAATATCATGAACAAGGGTACAGATATTACTGAACTTACCTCTCTAAGAACTCTTGGGTGTAGTCCATCCGGCCCTGGAGATTTGCTTACATTTACTTTACTTAACTTACCTTGTACCATCTCTACATTAAGCCAGTTCAATACATTATATGATGTGTTACCAGCACTGACCTGACCAATGTCAGCTCCTTCTTCCATAGTATATACAGAACTAAAGAACCCATTCAGTAGCTCCGCCTTCTCTTGATCGCCCGTGACAACCTCCCCATTATCATTATTAAGGGGTCCTACATGCTCTGTCCTTGGTTTTTTTGTATTTATATATCTAAAAAAATATTTAGGATTAGTTTTGCTTTCTTCGGCCACCTGTCTCTCATTTTGAATTTTTGCTGTTTTTATTACATTTTTACAGATTTTATTAAGCTCCTTGTACTGTTTAAATGTTATAGCTGACCCATCAGATTTGTATTTTTTGAAGGCTATTTTTTTGTTGTTTATTGCTCTTTTAACCTCATTTGTCAGCCATGTAGGATTTAGTTTTAATCGTTTATATTTGTTCCCCTTTGGTATATATTTAGCTGTATAGTTATTTAGAGTTGATTTAAAGATGTCCCATTTACCTTCTGCATCAGCATTTGAGAACACCTCCCCCCAGTCTATGTCCTGTAGTGCAGCCCTCAACCCAGGGAAGTTTGCCTTTTTAAAGTTATATGTTTTTGCTTTCCCCGTCTGTCTTTGTTTTCTACATTTTAAGTCAAAAGTAACTATATTGTGGTCGCTATTACCAAGGTTTTCCCGCACAGTTACATTACCAACCAGCTCAGCGTTGTTGGAAATGATCAGATCCAACAAGGCATCACTTCTTGTTGGGTCCTCCACAAACTGGCCCATAAAATGATCCTGCAATAAATTTAGGAATTTTCTCCCCTTTGTAGTTTTAGCCAACCCCCGGCCCCAATCTATATCTGGATAGTTAAAATCTCCCATTATTACCACTGTACCTGCCCGGGCGGCCCTCTCTATTTGTTTATACAGCCGACCTTCTATCTCTTCAGTGATATTAGGGGGTCTGTAGATTACACCAAATATTTTTTCAGTATTTCCCTCCTTTTGTAATTCTACCCACAGTGATTCCACCTCCTCAGAATCATCACACACTATGGCATCGTTCACATTGACTTTCATACCACTTCTTACATACAGACAGACTCCACCACCTTTTCTGTTCATTCTATCCTTGCGAAACAATGTAAACCCCTGCAGATTAACAGCCCAGTCATGCGAGGAGTCCAGCCATGTCTCAGTGACCCCAACTATATCAATATGTTCCTCCAGTATCAAGGCCTCAAGCTCCCCCATTTTATTTGCTAGGCTTCTGGCATTTGTGAACATACACTTTACATTTCCATTAAGTTTTACACATATAGTCTCACTAATGGGATTTTCAGAGTTATTCGGGTTAATGTCATTTTTTGAGTTATAAGGGCTAATTGTACTATTTAAGTTATTGGGGCTAATGGGATTTTTTGAGTTATTGGGTCTAACGTTATTATTTAAGTTATTGGGGCTAATGGGATTTTTTGCGTTATTGCGTCTAACGTTGTTATTTAAGTTATTGGGGCTAACGGTATTTTTTGAGTTAATGGGGCTTATTGTAGTTATTGAGTTATTGGGGCTAATGGAATTTTTTGAATTATTGGGATTACAATTTTTCGGGCTACATTTATTTTTACAGCTGGTTTGTAACGCATGAATCTCCTTATCCATTGTTCTTAACCTCCCCCCACAGGACTCCTCTCCACCCGCCATTATGTCCTGACCCCTCTTTAACCTATCCATCCCACTGTCTGCTTTCTTTGCTTTATTATCCTCCCCCCACTCACCTAGTTTACATACTCAGCCACCCCTTCCAGGATTCTCTCCCCCAGCACAGCAGACCCCCTTCCATTCAGGTGCAAATTATCCGTAGAATAGAGTTTGTACCCCAATGAAAAGTCAGCCCAGTGCTCTAAAAACCCAAACCCTTCCCCCTCACACCACGACTTAAGCCATGCATTTAACTCCCTAAGCTCCCGCTGTCTTTCCTGCGATGCGCATGGCCCATCCTCATATCCTGTCCTCAGGTGGGACTGATTTGTGATGAAGATATTGTAAGCTGAAAATTGAAGGGGACGTGGCTTTGTGGGACTGGGCGTGATTTGCAAGCCAGACTGATGCACAAAAAGGGTAGAGAAAAAGGGGTGGGGTTTAAATAGTGGGCGTGTCTCTGTGAGATGGGGTGTGGCTTGTAAGCTGGGCTGATACAATCACCAGGAGATGCAGAGTGCAGCTTATGGAGTAAGGTACTGGAAGTCCCATACACTTGCATGGAACTTGAAACAAAAACCCATCTTTTATATAAGGGTGTAGGTAAGGGTTAATTTGGTTATCATATATTTTTATTTGACATGTAAGTAACATGTGACCAGGTATTATCGAAATATCTTAAGCTGTACAGAAGTTATGTGGGAACATACGTTTCCAATAGATTTGAATGGGAGTTTAAACAAAAACCCCGACCCTCACAAATGGGGGTAATTAAGGGTTAAATTAACTATTCTATATTTTAAGTGGACATATAAGTAACATGTGACCAAATATTATCAAGAATTTTGCATTATGCTTGCCAAGGGGATCAGGTTTAGTGTAAAGTGGGCATGGCTTACATGTGCCAAAATTTTTTACTTTTGGTGCACATTTTTTATGTAAAAGTATGCTAGCTTAAAAAGTGATCTAAGGCTGCACGCTATTTTAAAAAAAAGTAATTTAATTTACAGATTTTTTTTCAGGCAATTCAAGGGGAAAAAATGGACAGAAAAAAAACGTAACATTTTTCACCATAATTGGCTGGAAAAAAAAACATGACTAGATAGTTTTAAAGATGAGCCAGATTTTCAATCAGCCTCTGCCTCTAACTTCTTCTACGGTTTTAGGTCCGGTTGTAAAAGCGCATACGGCGCAAAAATGAGCCGACCGGACCGAACGTTTCACTCCAGTCGGCTCATTGAAATGAATGACATACGGGAGCGCATACGGTCACATACGGGAGCGCGAGCTTTTAGCTCCCCCCTGCCGTATGCGCTCCCGTATGGGACAAAACGTAGTGTGAACCCAGCCTAAGACTGTTTTCACACACTGCCTTTTGAGTCTCATTTTAAGCCTTAATTGCAACTATTTTTCTTTTCACACACAGTTAGATCCATTTCTTGCTTTTGGTCATTTTTTTTAAAAACAAAGCTCAAAGAAATTACATGTGAACAAAGACTAAGAACTAGATGGTTTTTGGTAATCTTCCCCACCAAATTTTCTTCAAAATTATTGTGCTCATAGAATTCTAAAAGCCCTTAGGCTGGGTTCACATATGTCTGGCATCCGGCATAGGTGACCTCAGCCTATATCTCTATGCAACTGATGCCACAACTGATGACAAGTTGTCATCAGTTGTATGGCATCTGGCGTCCATTGTTTCTGGATGGTGGACAGGGGAACGCAGATTGACTGATCACAGCTTCTAATCTGCAGTTACAAATCCTGCACATCAAATCTGTGCAGTATTCTGTATGTGTAAATGTACCCTTAATAAAGAAAAAGGCTCCTGAAAAAATGGCCCTACAACTAAAATGGCCTTCCCCATACCTACTCGGTTGTCACGATTCGGCTTCCAGGTAGTGGATCCTCTGTGTCAGCGAGGGATTGGCGTGGACCGTGCTAGTGGACCGGTTCTAAGAGGCTACTGGTTTTCACCAGAGCCCGCCGCAAAGCGGGATGGTCTTGCTGCGGCAGTAGCAACCAGGTCGTATCCACTAGCAACGGCTCTACCTCGCTGACTGCTGAGAAGGCGTGGGACAGAAGGACTAGGCAGAGGCAAGGTCAGACGTAGCAGAAGGTCGGGGGCAGGCGGCAAGGTTCGTAGTCAGGATGGGTAGCAGAAGTTCAGGTACACAGGCTTTGGACACACTAAACGCTTTCACTGGCACAAGGCAACAAGATCCGGCAAGGGAGTGCATGGGAGGAGATCAGATATAGCCAGGGAGCAGGTGGAAGCCAATTAAGCTAATTGGGCCAGGCACCAATCATTGGTGCACTGGCCCTTTAAGTCTCAGAGAGCTGGCGCGCCGCGCCCTAGAGAGCGGAGCCGCGCGCGCCAGCACATGACAGCAGGGGACCGGGACGGGTAAGTGACCTGGGATGCGATTCGCGAGCGGGCGCGTCCCGTTGTGCGAATCGCATCCCCAACGGCCATGACAGTGCAGCGCTCCCGGTCAGCGGGACTGACCGGGGCGCTGCAGGGAGAAAGACGCCGTGAGCGCTCCGGGGAGGAGCGGGGACCCGGAGCGCTAGGCGTAACAGTACCCCCCCCCCCTTAGGTCTCCCCTTCTCTTTGTCCGGTAACTGCCTCCCCTGGGATGAGGACACCGGGAAAGAATGGAGGGTTTCCTCAACGGCAGGCAGTACAGCAGGAGTGGGAATGGGGAGGGAGGGCAGAGGGCGAGGCCTGGCACGGGGCAGTGTGACACCAGGACGGGGGCCATGGGGAGGCACAGAGGCTTGCCTGACGGGACTGGGAGGGGGGGAGAGGCACTTCCTGTGGCAGGCAGAGTCCCAGTTCCTGATCTCCCCGGTGGTCCAATCAATGGTGGGGGAATGAAGCCGGAGCCAAGGCAGACCGAGGAGGACCTCAGAGGTACAGTTGGGGAGAATAAAGAACTCAATCCTCTCAAGGTGGGGTCCAATAGACATGAGGAGGGGCTCTGTGCGGTAACGCACGGTGCAGTCCAATCTGGCTCCGTTGATCGCGGAAATGTAGAGCGGCTTGACGAGACGGGTCACCGGGATGCTGAATTTATTAACAAACGACTCCAAAATAAAATTTCCAGAGGCACCAGAGTCCAAGCAGGCCACGGCTGAGAGGGAGGAGTTGGCTGTAGAAGAAATCCGCACGGGCACCGTGAGACGTGGAGAAGAAGACTTAGAACCAAAAGATGCAACACCCACGTGAGCTGGGTGCGTGCGTGCGTTTCCCAGGCGTGGAGGACGGATAGGGCAATCCACCAAGAAATGCTCAGTACTGGCACAGTACAGACAGAGATTTTCTTCTCTACGGCGATTCCTCTCTTCCTGGGTCAGGCGAGACCGATCCACTTGCATGGCCTCCTCGGCGGGAGGCCCAGGCGAAGACTGCAAAGGATGCTGTGGGAGAGGTGCCCAGAGATCTAAGTCTTTTTCCTGGCGGAGCTCTTGGTGTGGCTCAGAAAAACGCATGTCAATGCGGGTAGCCAAATGGATGAGTTCTTGGAGGTTGGCAGGAATCTCTCGTGCGGCCAGCACATCCTTGATGCGACTGGATAGGCCTTTTTTAAAGGTCGCGCAGAGAGCCTCATTATTCCAGGATAGTTCAGAAGCAAGAGTACGGAATTGTATGGCGTACTCGCCAACGGAAGAATTACCCTGGACCAGGTTCAGCAAGGCAGTCTCAGCAGAAGAAGCTCGGGCAGGTTCCTCGAAGACACTTCGGACTTCAGCGAAGAAGGACTGGACTGTGGCTGTGGCAGGATCATTGCGGTCCCAGAGCGGTGTGGCCCAAGACAAGGCCTTTCCTGAAAGAAGGCTTACTACGAACGCCACCTTAGACCGTTCTGTAGGAAACAAGTCCGACAACATCTCCATATGCAGGGAACACTGAGACAAAAATCCACGGCAGAGTTTAGAGTCCCCATCAAATTTGTCCGGCAGGGACAAGCGTAGGTTAGGAGCGGCCACTCGCTGCGGAGGAGGTGCAGGAGCTGGCGGAGGAGATGGTTGCTGCTGTAGCAGAGGCAGAAGTTGCTGTAACATGGCGGTCAACTGCGACAGCTGCTGTCCTTGTTGGGCAATCTGCTGCGATTGCTGAGCGACCACCGTGGGAAGATCAGCGAGACTTGGCAGCGGCACCTCAGCGGGATCCATGGCCGGATCTACTGTCACGATTCGGCTTCCAGGTAGTGGATCCTCTGTGTCAGCGAGGGATTGGCGTGGACCGTGCTAGTGGACCGGTTCTAAGAGGCTACTGGTTTTCACCAGAGCCCGCCGCAAAGCGGGATGGTCTTGCTGCGGCAGTAGCAACCAGGTCGTATCCACTAGCAACGGCTCTACCTCGCTGACTGCTGAGAAGGCGTGGGACAGAAGGACTAGGCAGAGGCAAGGTCAGACGTAGCAGAAGGTCGGGGGCAGGCGGCAAGGTTCGTAGTCAGGATGGGTAGCAGAAGTTCAGGTACACAGGCTTTGGACACACTAAACGCTTTCACTGGCACAAGGCAACAAGATCCGGCAAGGGAGTGCATGGGAGGAGATCAGATATAGCCAGGGAGCAGGTGGAAGCCAATTAAGCTAATTGGGCCAGGCACCAATCATTGGTGCACTGGCCCTTTAAGTCTCAGAGAGCTGGCGCGCGCGCGCCCTAGAGAGCGGAGCCGCGCGCGCCAGCACATGACAGCAGGGGACCGGGACGGGTAAGTGACCTGGGATGCGATTCGCGAGCGGGCGCGTCCCGTTGTGCGAATCGCATCCCCAACGGCCATGACAGTGCAGCGCTCCCGGTCAGCGGGACTGACCGGGGCGCTGCAGGGAGAAAGACGCCGTGAGCGCTCCGGGGAGGAGCGGGGACCCGGAGCGCTAGGCGTAACATCGGTCACTAACTAGTCCTGCAGCAACATCAGGCTTGTCCATGAGTCTTGGACAAGAGGTGACTCATGGACAGGGCTGTATGAGCAGACACACCAATCACCTCCCCCCCACCACAAGGGAGGGACACTCCCCTTCCCCTGAGAGGATTTCTAACACTGGAAGCTAATGATAGGGGAGATTTTTATAATAAATGTGCATTAGAAAGGCATACATTTACTATATTTTACTATAGACTTTAAGGATTGGGCCACATGTGCTGTATTAGGCTAGGATTTCACACAAGTCTTTTTCTGGAATTTTTTTGAAAAACTGCCACTGAAGTTTTTGAGACAAAGTCAGAAGTGGATTCGGTAGGATGGAGAGGTATAAATCATTCCTTTATATTTCTCATTACTTTTGAATACACTTTTGGCTTTAGCTCAAAAACTGCTGTGGAAGTGCAGTGGAAACCTAGCCTAATGTTGTGTATTGTTTTCAGCTGATTTGGTAACCACTGAATTCAATGGGTAGAATAATAAGCAACAGCAAGTATGCAGCAAAATACAACACGTGTGGCCTTTCCCTTAAAGGGGTACTCTGCCTCTAGACATCTTATCCCCTATCCAAAGGATAGGGGATAAGATGTCTGATCATGGGGATCCGTCCGCTGCAACCCCCCGATAATCTAGGAGGCTTGTGATGTCACTCCCGCATCCCTCATGATGTCACGGCCACACCCCCTCACATAGACATACATTGAGAGGGTGTGGCTGTGACATCACGAGGGGACATGGTCGTGACATCACACTGCATCGCTAGTCATCAGTCATGGAGCAAAGTTTGCTCCGTGCACCAGATGACCCAGCAGCGGGACCCCCGTGGGAGCAAACATCTTATCCCCTATGCTTTGGATAGGGATAAGATGTACCCCTTTAAGTTATATCTCTGTCTGTATAATTTTCTCAACCAAAACATGCAACCGAAAAAGAACTTAAAAACTCTGCATTGAAAAATATATGCAAACATTATTTTTGTGTACCTTTCTTGTACAGTTTACCTGACATGTTTTCCTTTAATTATTCAGTGCTTCGTTTATCTGTATGCATTCCCAGAGATCATAATAAAATGCTTAAGTGTATGTTTGAAATTGCACTTTTTAATAATCCCCAACTGTGTTGCTCTGTGATTATTATCAAGAAGATACATTTTATAAAATAAATGAGAGACATAGCACAGTATCTTGGGGATATTAAAGAATTATGCCATTAAAATAGATTTTTAAATGAATAATCTTACACCTCCTGTTGCAAATCTACCCACATCAGTAATGCATTGTCTTTTGTTATTAATTGCATAGGATTTTGGGTAGTGCTGTGCTGCAGCTTAACATCTGTTTCTAATAGCGGGATGAATACAACCATAATCTAGTAGTACACAGAAGAGCACTTTCTCTATAACTAAACCCTTTATAAAGCTTAATGCCCCATGTGCACGTAAAGTATTCCTGTGACTTTGATTCTTTAATATTTACTTTTATATTAAGATTGTTCTACCTGTATAACCCCTTAAGGACTCAGCACATTTTGACCTTAACCCCTTAAGGACGCAGCTCATTTTCACCTTAAGGACGCAGCCCTTTTTCGCAATTCTGACCACTGTCACTTTATGCATTAATAACTCTGAGATGCTTTTACAGATTATTCTGATTCTGAGATAGTTTTTTCGTGACATATTCTACTTTATGTTAGTGGTAAATTTTCATCGTTACTTGCATCTTTTCTTGGTGAAAAATCCCCAAATTTCATGAAAATTTTGAAAATTAGCATTTTTCTAAATTTGAAGCTCTCTGCTTGTAAGGTGAATGGATATTCAAAATACATTTTATATTGATTCACAAATACAATGGGGGACATTTATCAAAGCATTTAGTAGATTTTTTTTTGCTTAAAATTGTCGCAAAAAAGTCGCAAGTGCGGGTACTCTCTTTTTTCTGCGACTTTTTGACTGTGCAGTGTCCTAAGCAAAAAATAAAAATCTTGCTTACCAAAGCAAAAAGTGATTTATGACTTGCAGTGTTCAGAGATTTATCGCAGAAAGTCGCAAAAAAGTTGCATGGCATGAAAAAACCTACAGCTCAGACATGGAGCAGAAAAAGCCGCTACCAATGCAAAAAAAAATAAAAATACTTACAGGAAATACATTTATCAACAGGATGATACCAGTTGATAAATAAGTCGCACATAAGTAAAAAAAAATTGTAAGAAAAAAATTACTAAAAAAAGGAGTACATAAGCAAACATTGATAAATGTCCCCCAATATGTCTACTTTACGTTGGCATTATAAAATGGACATATTTGTACTTTTTGAAAAAATTTGAGGGCTTCAAAGTATAGCAGCAATTTTCAAAATTGCTAAATCTGAAGGGACAGATGTTACAGAACTACAACTCCCTGCATGCCTGGGCAGTCTGGGCATGCTGGGAGTTGCAGTTTGGCAACCACTAGAAGGGAAGTGGAATTCCCACGGGCATATCCATATGCCTTACATCCTTAAGGATTCGGGATGTAGGGCATATGCATACGCCTAAGTCCTGAACAGGTTAAGGACGGGAGCATTTTTTGCAAATTGACCAGTGTCACTTTACGCATTAATAACTCTGGGATGTTTTTACTTTTCAGTCTGATTCAGAGATTGTTTTTTCGTGACATATTGTACTTTAAGATAGTGGTACATTTTTGTAATTACTACATTTTGCATTTTTCTACTTTCAAACTTTATGTTTGCATCTAAAATGGTCATGCCAAATAAATTATAAATTGATTCCCATATACAATATGTCTAATTTATGTTGGCATCATAAATAGAGATGAGCGAACTTACAGTAAATTCGATTCATCACAAACTTATCGACTCGGCAGTTGATAACTTATCCTGCATAAATTAGTTCAGCTTTCAGGTGCTCCAGTGGGCTGGAAAAGGTGGTTACAATCCTAGGAGACTCTCTCCTAGGACTGTATCCACCGTTTCCAGCCCACCGGAGCACCTGAAGGCTGAACTAATTTATGCAGGATAAATCATCAACTGCCGAATTTACTGTAAGTTCGCTCATCTCTAATCATAAAGTTGACATGTTTTAACTTTTTGAAGACATAAGAGGGCTTCAAAGTATAAGAGAAATTTTCCAAATTTTCACAAGAAATTGCAAATCTGAATTTTTCTTCGACCAGTTAAGTTTGAAGAAGATTTGAGGGGCCTTTCTGTGAGAAATCCCCATAAATGACCCCGTTAAAGAAGCTACACCCTCAAAGTATTTAAAATGACATTCAGAAAGTTTGTTAACCCTTTAGTTGTTTCAAAGTGGAGGAGAAAACTCAAATTCTCAAGTTTTTACACTAACATGTTCTTGTAGCCCCATTTTTTTTGTTTTACAAGGTGTAAAAGGAGAAAAATCCCCCCAAAATTTGTAACCCAATTTCTCTCAAGTATGGAAATACCTCATATGTGGATGTAAAGTGCTCTGTGGGCGCACAACATGGATCAGGAGGGAAGGAGCAACTTTGGAATTTTAAAAAGAGAATTTTGATAAAATGTTTTTTGGGGGGCATGTTGCATTTAGGAAGCCCCCATGGTGCCAGAACAGAAACAAAAATGGCATGCTCACTGCACCCCTTGTTACATTTCTTGAGGGGTGTAGTTTCCAAATGGGGTCTGTGTGGGTGTTTTTTTTTTTTTTTTTGCATTTATGTACTTGGTGCGCTCTCACTCCTAGGCCATGTTATGCGCCCGCAGATCTTTTTGTGTCCACATATGTTGTATTTCTGTACTCTGGAGAAATTGTGTTACAAATTTTGGGGGCTTTTTCTTCTTTTCTCTTGTGAAAAAGAAAAGTATGGGGCAACACCAGCATGTTAGTGTAAACATTTTAATTGTTTACGCTAACATGCTTGTGTAGCCCCCAAGTTTTCCTTTTCATAAGGGGTAAATGGAGAAAAAGCACCTCCAAAATTTGTAACACAATTTCCCCCGAGTATGGAAATACCCCATATGTAGCAGTAAACTGTTGCCTTGGAATAAGACAGGGGTCCAGCGTGAGAGAGCTCCATGCACATTTGAGGCCTAAATTAGGGATTTGCATAGTGACCCGGATGCAAGCATTACACTTGCCTCCATCACCAAAAATACCCTATGGCAGTATTTCCCTAACAGGGTACCTCCTGCTGTTGCAAAACTCCCAGCATGCCTGGACAGTCAATTTTGGAGTTGTTGTTTTGCAACAGTTGGAGGCCCCATTTAGGACATAGTGACGTGCGATCAGTTTTACATTTTTTAGGGGGGCGGTAACTGTGTAAGGAGCCGTATGGGCTCCGAAAGCGTTTGTTGATTGGACAATAAACCTTCTTTCTATATACCTTGTTTCAGAAGTGACAGGATCTTTGCGTGGTTGGAGCTTTTTTCCTTTGAATATTCCTGCATTACCACGAGTCTGATCTATGGATTAGGCCAGCACTTTGCTCCCACGTTGCATACCCTGAGTCTATATGGTCTCCCCAGAGTTGGATTGATTTGTGCATTACAGTGTTTTGGCTTTCCCCCAACCTATTCAGGTGAGCACCCTGTTGCTGTGGATTCTTTCTGTCATACTGGGCTGAATGTACTACCCTATGAAGCGCTCCGTGTTCTTTATGTGTTTTTCTAGCTGTAGGAGGAGGCGGCACCGCTGCCACCTCATGCCTACACTTCAAAGTGATTGGTGCTGTCTCGGGCAGCACCGATCATTGTATTTTTCCACTAGGTCATCAGAGATCCGATTGGACCGGAAAAGCTCTGATTTGCCGGTCAGAATTGATCGGTGAATCAGAGCGATTGCTGTTATGGGGGTGGGATGTCTACTGAACGATTTCAGCAGGCATCCAGGTACAGGCCCTTAAGTACCAGACCACAAGGGCGTACCTGTATGCTCTTCATCCTGGAGGAGATAAAGATGTGCTAGCAATAATAAAATATACATCTTATTATAAAATATGGTCTGCCTACATAGCAACAGTACACGAAAAAGGGTTGATTTGTCACATCAATAAAATGTTGGTCCTAAAAAAATGTGTGTGTAACATTGCTGAAAATTTGAATCCGTAAATGCAAAATTAATCTGCAAGTCTATGGCTGGGTTCACAATGCGTAACTTTTGGTGGGTATTTTATAATACGTGTGATCTCGCCACAAAAATGCGTCTGTTATCTCTAAAAATGCCATTGTTTATGCGGATGGAAAAAATACAACCTTTTTATATACAATGTGCAAAGACAACAAATGTCCCCTAGTCTTAAACTTCACTTGTTTAAAAAGATGGCCATAATTATTGGGCTTGGTTTCTGGTTAGGCAATTTTTTTATCTGGTGTTTGTTTGGAAAACTTCACTGCAGTTTGAGCTAAAGCCAGGAGTGTATTCAAAAGGAATTGGAGATATAAAGGAAGGACTTAGGCTGGGTTCACATACGTCTCACAACCGGCATTGGTAAACTCAGCCTAGATCTCGATGCAACTGATGCCACAACTGATGACAATGTGCATCAGTTTTCATCAGTTGTATGGCAAGCTGGGTTCCCCTGTCCGGCGCCATTCGGCGTCTCCAACCATCTGATGTCAAAATTAAGACACTGGATGATTGTGAGCTGTCCCATTCAAATGAACAGGATCATTTCTATCATCAGTTTCCCTCTGGTGCACGGCGGAGGGAAACTATGCAGGATGCTGTTACGCCTAGCGCTCCGGGTCCCCGCTCCTCCCCGGAGCGCGTACGGCGTCTCTCTCTCCGCAGCGCCCCGGTCGGTCCCGCTGACCGGGAGCGCTGCCCTGTCCTGGCCGTTGGGGATGCGATTCGCACAGCGGGACGCGCCCGCTCGCGAATCGCATCCCAGGTCACTTACCCGTTCCCGTCTCCTGCTGTCATGTGCTGGCGCGCGCGGCTCCGCTCTCTAGGGCGCGCGCGCGCCAGCTCCCTGAGACTTAAAGGGCCAGTGCACCAATGATTGGTGCCTGGCCCAATTAGCTTAATTGGTTCCCACCTGTTCCCTGCCTATATCTAGTCTCCTCCCTTGCACTCCCTTGCCGGATCTTGTTGCCTTAGTGCCAGTGAAAGCGTTTTGTGTGTTTATAACCAGTGTACCAGATCTCCTGCTATCTCCCCTGACTACGAATCTTGCCGCCTGCCCCCGACCTTCTGCTACGTCCGACTTGCTTCTGCCTACTCCCTTGTACCTCGCCTATCTTCAGTATCTTCAGCAGCCAGAGAGGTGAGCCGTTGCTAGTGGATACGACCTGGTCACTACCGCCGCAGCAAGACCATCCCGCTTTGCGGCGGGCTCTGGTGAAAACCTGTAGTGGCTTAGAACCGGTCCACTAGCGCGGTCCTCGCCATCCCTCTCTGGCACAGAGGATCCACTACCTGCCAGCCGGCATCGTGACAGTAGATCCGGCCATGGATCCCGCTGAGGTTCCCCTGCCAGTTGTCTCTGATGTCGCCCGACAGGTCGCCCTTCTAACCCACCAGCTGTCGGAAATGTCCACCATTGTGCACCAACATTCGCAACTTCTTCAGCAATCATCTCCTCCGCCAGCTCCTGCACCTCCTCCGCAGCGAGTGGCCACTCCTAGCCTCCGCCTGTCCTTGCCGGACAAATTTAATGGGGACTCTAAGTTTTGCCGTGGCTTTCTTTCGCAATGTTCATTGCACTTGGAGATGATGTCGGACCTGTTTCCCACTGAAAGGTCTAAGGTGGCTTTCGTAGTCAGCCTTCTGTCTGGAAAAGCTCTGTCATGGGCCACACCGCTCTGGGACCGCAATGACCCCGTCACCGCCTCGGTACACTCCTTCTTCTCGGAAATTCGAAGTGTCTTTGAGGAACCTGCCCGAGCCTCTTCTGCTGAGACTGCCCTGCTGAACCTCGTCCAGGGTAATTCTTCCGTTGGCGAGTACGCCATACAATTCCGTACCCTTGCTTCTGAACTTTCCTGGAATAATGAGGCTCTCTGCGCGACCTTTAAAAAAGGCCTATCCAGCAACATTAAAGATGTTCTGGCCGCACGAGAGACTCCTGCTAACCTGCATGAACTCATTCATCTAGCCACTCGCATTGACATGCGTTTTTCTGAGAGGCATCAAGAGCTCCGCCAGGAAAAAGACTTAGATCTCTGGACACCTCTCCCACAGTCTCCACTGCAATCTGCGCCTAGGCCTTCCGCCGAGGAGGCCATGCAAGTGGATCGGTCTCGCCTGACCCTGGAAGAGAGGAATCGCCGTAAGGAAGAGAATCTTTGTCTGTACTGTGCCAGTACTGAACATTTTTTGGTGGAGTGCCCAATCCGTCCTCCACGTCTGGGAAACGCACGCTCGCACCCAGCTCTCGTGGGTGTGGCGTCTCTTGATGCTAAGTCGACTTCTCCACGTCTCACGGTGCCTGTCCGGATTTCTACGTCAGCCAGCTCTCCCCTCTCAGCCGTGGCCTGCCTGGACTCTGGAGCTTCTGGGAATTTTATTCGGGAGTCCTTAGTGAATAAATTCCGCATTCCGGTGACCCGTCTTGTCAAGCCACTCCACATTTCCGCGGTCAACGGAGCCAGATTGGACTGCACCGTGCGTTATCGCACAGAGCCCCTCCTAATGTGCATCGGACCTCATCACGAGGAAATTGTATTTTTTGTCCTTCCTAATTGCACTTCTGAAGTTCTCCTTGGACTACCCTGGCTTCAACACCATTCCCCAACCCTGGATTGGTCCACTGGGGAGATCAAGAGTTGGGGCCCCTCTTGTTCCAAGGACTGCCTTCAACCGGTCCCCAGTACTCCCTGCCGTGACCCTGTGGTTCCTCCTGTATCCGGTCCCCTTAAGGTCATTAAGGACTTTGCCTGCCACAAGAAATACCTCTCCCCCCCTCCCAGTCCCATCAGGCAAACCTCTGTGTCCCCTCTTGGCCCTCGTCCTGGTGTCACACTGCCCCGTGCCAAGTCTCGCCCTCTGCCCTCCCTCCCCATCCCTACTCCTGCTGTTCCGCCTGCTGTTGAGGAATCCCTCCATCCTTTCCCGGTGTCCTCATCCCAGGGGAGGCAGTTACCAGACAAAGGGAAGGGGAGACCTAAGGGGGGGGGTACTGTTACGCCTAGCGCTCCGGGTCCCCGCTCCTCCCCGGAGCGCGTACGGCGTCTCTCTCTCCGCAGCGCCCCGGTCGGTCCCGCTGACCGGGAGCGCTGCCCTGTCCTGGCCGTTGGGGATGCGATTCGCACAGCGGGACGCGCCCGCTCGCGAATCGCATCCCAGGTCACTTACCCGTTCCCGTCTCCTGCTGTCATGTGCTGGCGCGCGCGGCTCCGCTCTCTAGGGCGCGCGCGCGCCAGCTCCCTGAGACTTAAAGGGCCAGTGCACCAATGATTGGTGCCTGGCCCAATTAGCTTAATTGGTTCCCACCTGTTCCCTGCCTATATCTAGTCTCCTCCCTTGCACTCCCTTGCCGGATCTTGTTGCCTTAGTGCCAGTGAAAGCGTTTTGTGTGTTTATAACCAGTGTACCAGATCTCCTGCTATCTCCCCTGACTACGAATCTTGCCGCCTGCCCCCGACCTTCTGCTACGTCCGACTTGCTTCTGCCTACTCCCTTGTACCTCGCCTATCTTCAGTATCTTCAGCAGCCAGAGAGGTGAGCCGTTGCTAGTGGATACGACCTGGTCACTACCGCCGCAGCAAGACCATCCCGCTTTGCGGCGGGCTCTGGTGAAAACCTGTAGTGGCTTAGAACCGGTCCACTAGCGCGGTCCTCGCCATCCCTCTCTGGCACAGAGGATCCACTACCTGCCAGCCGGCATCGTGACAGATGCCAGACATATGTGAACCCATCCTTATACTTCTCCTTCCTACTGGAATCACTTCTGACTGACTATCAGGAATCCAGTTGAACAATATTTTTATGTTACCTTTTAATTGTTTAGGCTGGGTTCACATGTGTCCGGCATCCGGCATTGGTGAACTCAGCCTAGATTTTGACACAACTGATGCCACAACTGATGACAAGTGGTCATCAGTTGTATGGCATCCGGCATCCATTGTTTCTGGATGGCGGAAAGCTTGCTGTGTTCCCCTGCCAGTTGCCCTGTGGTGTGTCCAACCATCCGGCGTCAAAATTGAGATGCTGGATGATCGTGAACTGTCCTATTCAAATGAATGGAATCAGTTCTAGCATCAGTTTCCCTCTGGTGGATGCCAGAGGAAAACTATGCAGGACACCTGATATATGTGAACCCAGCCTTACTGTAGTTAGTTTGTCAGATAATTTCTAGTTAACATACCCTGGTTGATCCCAAGAGTACATAAAAAAAAAATTCACTCGTGCAACCTTATTCACACAGTGTAAAATTATTATATTTTTTTAAATAAAATGTATGCACTGATGGCTGCTTTTCCATAGACTTTAATATACATTATTAGATTTACATTTCTATTTTTTATTTTTATTTAAAGTACAGTACGCATAGTATTTTGATCAGCATTTTCAGGCAAAACCATGAATGGGTTTACAACACATATTTTACAGCTATCGGTGGGATTCACACTGTGAAAACATTTCTGCATAGTTTATTTATCCTTTTATTTTCAGCTGTTTTTTTGCCATTATTGGCATTAAAATGGCATTGGAAATAACTTTCCCATCATTTTAACATCTGTCAAGCATTACGGATGCTCTTTTATGCAATGTGTGCACTATATACCCCTTTTCCATTGAAAACGTCATTAGGCTATGTTCACACAGTGTATTTTCAGTGAACTTAACCCCTTAACGACCAAGGATGTAAATGTACCTCCTGCTGCTGCGATACTTTGTGCACCAGGACGTATATTTACCTCCTGTACATGACTGCAAACTTTGGAGCGATGCTCCGGTCATGTGTTGCAGGTCCTAGGGACCCGCCGGTAATGGGTGACATCCGCGATCATTCGGATGTCTGCCATTAATCCCTCAGATGCCGTGATCAATACAGATCACGGCATCTGTGGCAGCTCAGCTACATTTTTTGCTGATCTGATTGCCCGCAGCACGGCCGCGGGGATCAGATCAACTAACATGAAGAACGGAGGTCCCCTCACCTGCCTCCGTCGCCTTCCCGGCTTCTTCTGGTCTGGTCTGAGATCGAGCAGACCAGAGCAGAAGATAGCCGATAACACTGATCAGTGCTATGCCCAATGCATAACACTGAACAGTATTAGCAATCAACTGATTGCTATAAATAGTCCCCTATAGGGATGTCATGACCGACCAGGGGACAGGGAGAGTGATTCCTAAACTGACCCTAAAACATCTCTCCCTGCCTACTTGCCCATCCATCCAAATGATGGATCGACAACTGGGCGCCGGTCCCTTCCTGCGCTAAAGTGCAGTGGTTTAAAAACAACTAGTATACATAGTCGGTCACAGGCCAGAAATGGAAAACAACTAGACAACCAGATATACCAGACAGAATACAAATACTAACAGAGCAAAATATAAACTCACAAACAAGATACAAGGTAAATGTTCAAGCAGACATAGTCAGAATATAGCACAAACAGACATGGTAGTATTGCACTCAATAACCAGCACCAGAATGCGGGAGAACTCTGGCAAAATAACTCCACCCGAGTTCTCATTTGTTCAGAGCATTAACTATTCCCTATCCAGGTAGAATAGCAAACTTTTCTGAACAAACTAGTGTGCAAATATACAACTAAACAGAAAAATACAAAAACAAATAAACTGACATTACAGGGGACTATTAAAGTGTAAAAGAAGAAGTTAAAAAAAAAAGGTAAAAAATCCCCTTCCCCAATAAAAATGTAAAATGTCCTTTTTTCCCATTTTAACCCCAAAAAGTGTAAAAAAATGATTAATTAACATATTTGGTATTACCGCATGTGTAAATGTCAAAACTATTAAAATATAATGTTAATGATCCCGTACGGTGAAAGGCGTACACATAAAAAAAAAAAACATTTTATTTTAAAAACAATTTATAAAAGTTTTATATTCACAAATGTGGTATCAATAAAAAGTACAGATCACGGCACAAAAGATGAGTCTCATACCGCCGCTTTTACGGAAAAATGAAAAAGTTATAGGTGGTCAAAATAGAGGGATTTTAACCCCTTAAGGACGGAGCCCATTTTCACCTCTAGGAGAAGCCCTTTTTTGCAAATCTGACCACTGTCACTTTAAACATTAATAACTCTGGAATGCTTTTAGTTATCATTCTGATTCTGAGATAGTTTTTTCGTGACATATTCTACTTTAACTTAGTGGTAAAATTTTGTGGTAACTTGCATCCTTTCTTGGTGAAAAATTCCAAAATTTTCTGAAAAAATTAAAAAATTTTCATTTTTCTAACTTT
The DNA here is from genome assembly GCF_029499605.1 of Hyla sarda. Taxonomy (NCBI): domain Eukaryota; kingdom Metazoa; phylum Chordata; class Amphibia; order Anura; family Hylidae; genus Hyla; species Hyla sarda. The sequence continues at coordinate 230,351,765 of NC_079191.1, forward strand.
GAAGCTCTCTGCTTGTAAGGAAAATGGATATTCCAAATATTTTTTTGGGGGATTCACATATACAATATGTCTACTTTATGTTTGCATCATAAAATTTACGTGTTTTTACTTTTGGAAGACACCAGAGGGCTTCAAAGTTCAGCAGCAATTTTCCAATTTTTCACAAAATTTTCAAACTCGCAATTTTTCAGGGACCAGTTCAGGTTTGAAGTGGATTTGAAGGGTCTTCATATTAGAAATACCCCATAAATGACCCCATTATAAAAACTGCACCCCCAGAAATATTCAAAATGACATTCAGTAAATGTTTTAACCCTTTAGGTGTTTCACAGGAATAGCAGCAAAGTGAAGGAGAAAATTCAAAATCTTCATTTTTTACACTCGCATGTTCTTGTAGACCCAATTTTTGAATTTTTACAATGGGTAAAAGGAGAAAATGTATACTTATATTTGTAGCCCAATTTCTCTCGAGTAAGCACATACCTCATATGTCTATGTAAAGTGTTCGGCGGACGCAGTAGAGGGCTCAGAAGCGAAGGAGCGACAAGGGGATTTTAGAGAGTACGTTTTTCTGAAATGGTTTTTGGGGGGCATGTCACCTTTAGGAAGCCCCTATGGTGCCAGAACAGCAAAAAAAAAAAACACATGGCATACCATTTTGGAAACTAGACCCCTTGAGGAACGTAACAAGGGATAAAGTGAGCCTTAATACCCCACAGGTGTTTCACGACTTTTGCATATGTAAAAAAAAATAATAATAATTTCACTAAAATGTGGGTTTCGCCCCCAAATTTCACATTTTTGCAAGGGTTAATAGCAGAAAAGACCCCCAAAAATTTGTAACCCCATCTCTTCTGAGTATGGAGGTACCCCATAAGTGGACCTGAAGTGCACTACGGGCGAACTAGAATGCTCAGAAGGGAAGGCGTCATATTTGGCTTTTTGAGAGCAAATTTTGCTCGGGGGGCATGTCGCATTTAGGAAGTCCTTATGGTGCCAGAACAGCAAAATAACCCCCACATGGCATACCATTTTGGAAACTAGACCCCTCACAGAATGTAATGAGGGGTACAGTGAGCATTTACCCCCCACTGGTGTCTGACAGATCTTTGGAACAGTGGGCTGTGCAAAATTTTTCAATTTCACGGACCACTGTTCCAAAGATCCGTCAGACACCTGTGGGGTGTAAATTCTCACTGCACCCCTCATTACATTCCGTGAGGGGTGTAGTTTCCGAAATGGGGTCACATGTGGGTGTGTTTTTTTTTTGCGTTTGTCAGAACCGCTGTAACAATCAGCCACCTCTGTGCAAATCACCTCAAATGTACATGGCGCACTCTCCCTTCTGGGCCTTGTTGTGCGCCCCCAGAGCACTTTGCGCCCACATATGGGGTATCTCCGTACTCGGGAGAAATTGTGTTACAAATTTTGGGGGGCGTTTTTCCCTTTTACCTCTTGTGAAAATGAAAAGTATAGGGCAACACCAGCATGTTAGTGTAAAAATGTTTATTTTTTTTACTATCATGCTGGTGTAGACCCCTACTGTTCCTTTTCATAAGGGGTAAAAGGAGAAAAAGCCCCCCAAAATTTCTCCCGAGTACGGCGATACCCCATATGTGACCCTATTCTGTTGCCTTGAAATACGACAGGGCTCCAAAGTGAGAGCGCCATGTGCATTTGAGGCATGAATTAGGGACTTGCATAGGGGTGGACATAGGGGTATTCTACGCCAGTGATTCCCAAACAGGGCGCCTCCAGCTGTTGCTAAACTCCCAGCATGCTTGGACAGTCAATTGCTGTCCAGAAATGCTGGGAGTTTTTGTTTTGCAACAGCTTGAGGCTCCATCTTAGAAACACTGCCGTACAATACGTTTTTAATTTTTATTGGAGAAGGGGGGTGGGGGGGCAGTGTACGTGTGTATATGTAGTGTTTTACTCTTTATTTTATGTTAGTGTAGTGTAGTGTTTTTAGGTTACATTCACACTGGCGGCGGATTACACTGAGTCTCCCGCTAGGAGTTTGAGCTGCGGCGGAAAATTTGACGCATCTCAAATTTGCAGCGGGGAACTCACTGTAATCTGCCGCCAGTGTGAATGTAGCCTGTACATTCACACGGGAGGGGGGTCAAAACTACAACTCCCAGCATGCACTGACAGACCATGCATGCTGGGAGTTGTAGTTTTGCAACAGCTGGAGGCACACTGGCTGGAAAACCTTGAGTTAGGTTCTATGACCTAACTCAGTATTTTCCAACCAGTGTGCCTCCAGCTGTTGCAAAACTGCAACTCCCAGCATGTACTGATTGCGGAAGGGCATGCTGGGAGATGTAGTTATGCAATGGCTGGAGGCAGGCAAGTACAACTCCCAGCATGCCAAGACAGCCTTATGCTGTTCCTGAATGCTGGGAGTTGTAGTTTTGCAAGATTTAGAGGGGTTCAAGTTGTAAATCACTGTCCAGTAGTCTCAAAACTGTGGCCCTCCAGATGTTGCAAAACTACAACTCTCAGCATGCCCAGCCAGCAAACTGCTGTCTGGGCATGCTGAGAGTTGTAGTTTTGCAACATCTGGAGGGCTACAGTTTGAGACCACTTAGTGATCTACAACCTGAACCCCTCTAAATATTGCAAAACTACAAGTCCCAGCTTGCCCACACAGCAAACAGCTGTCTGGGCATGCTGGGAGTGGTAGTTTTGCAACATCTGGAGGGCCACGGTTTAGAGACCACTGTAAACTGTGGCCCTCCGGATGTTGCTAGGCAACAACTCACCTAGCAGGAACCGGAAGCCGCCACCGCCGCACGTGGGGGATCCCCGCATGGAGGATCGCGATCCGGGATCCAGGTAGGGACCTTCGGCGCCGACCCTCCCTGGACGGTTCCCCCGTTTTGCCTGGACACCGATAGGTGGGCAAAGCGGGGGAACCGAACTTTAACCCCCCTCCCCCGGTCTGCTATCGGTCGGTCGCTCGGCCGACCAATAGCAGGGATAGGAGGGGTGGCAACCCTGCCACCAAACTCCTATCCCTTTAGGGGGATCTAGGGTGTCTCGGACACCTACGATCCCTCTTATTTTCCGGGTCACCGGGTCACCAGTGACCCGTATGACCCGGAATCGCGCAGATCGCAGGTCTGAATTGACTTGCGATTTGCGCGCATCGTGGTCATGGGGGGGTCTCAGGACCCCCCTCGGCGATGTGCCGGGATGCCTGCTGTTAGATAACAGCAGTCATCCCGGTCCGATCACCTCTACCGGTAACGCGGCGCTCCCGGAACTCCGCAACGTACATGTACGTCGCCGTGCGCCAAGTGACACTTCGCGGCGCCGTACATGTACGTCGCTCGTCGTGAAGGGGTTAAAATACTAATTTGGTTAAAAGGTTTGCAACTTTTTTTCAATAATAGAAAAGTAAGTAATCATGGGTATAATTTTAATCGTATTTACCCACAGAATAAAGAACCCATGTCATTTTTATCGTAAATTGTATAGCATGAAAACGAAACCTTCCAAAATTAGCAAAATTTAGGTTTTCTTTTTAATTTACACACAAATTGTATTTTTTGTTGTGCCATACGTTTATGGTAAATTGATTGATGTCATTACAAAGGACAACTGGTCGCACAAAAAAACAAGCCCTCATACTAGTTTGTAGGTGAAAAAATATAAAAGAATTACAATTTTTAGAAGGCGAGGGGGAAAAAACTAAAATGCTAAAATAAAATTGGCCTGGTCCTTAAGGTCAAAATGGGCTTGGTCCTTAAGGGGTTAAGTTATTTTTTTAATGTTTTTTTTTCTATCTTTGTTTAGTTCTTTGTGGTTGGTTTAAAATTTTAATTAAAACAAATCAAGATATTAATATGACTGGAATTTATAGCAGTAGATTTTAAGGGGTTCAACCTGTCCCTGGAAATCCCTGTAGCCTCACACACCAACCCTGGGACCTAATAGGTCAGAAAAACAGCAGTTCATTGCTGTTTTCTTAGCTTTCTGAGATGCTTCAAAAAGATGCAAACTAATTTTAATCGCCACCGACCATGACTGGTTATACTGTCATGGCAAGTGGATACAGTCACCATGCCCTCTCCTATGCAGACAGTCATGTTAAACAGCCTAAGTGCCTGATTTAATGGAGGCGACTGTATTAGGATATAATCACACAGTGGAATTTCCAAGCAAAATCCTCCCAAAAAATTCCACTTAATAATGCTCATTCTTTTGGCGGAATCTGCTCTATGGAGGCGGCACATTTCCATGTGGTCCTAGCACCGATGAAAGTCGCTATTTGTGAAATGCTTGTCCATGTTTTCCTGGGGGACATTCTGCAAATTTTCCACCATGTGAATGATGCCCTGGAGTTAGTTTCCAGTTTTCTGCTACTCCCAGAGGAGAACAGTGTTGGAACGCTATTCTGAACTATATTCTCTACAGAAACTTCATAAATGTCCTTTTAATTGCATTGCTAATTGTTCTAAAATTCTTATTGATCTTTATGTATTGAGAAAAAAAGATAATAATAAATAAAATACAGTAGTAGAATGGCCCCATGGTAAAGTGTAATAATTTAGTTGAGAATTTTTCAAGGGAATAACCTTTTAACCTCGCCCGCTCCCGCGATATAACACAGGGTCACGCAATGACCCAGCATCATATCGGGTCGGTCCGGGTGGCTAACGGTAGCCATGACCTGGGGCTAACACCGGACATGACCGGTACCGGTGATGTCCGGTATTAACCCTTTAGATGCGGCGATCAAAGTTGATTGCCGCATCTAAAATGTAAAAAAAAGCATTCCCGGCAGCTCAGGGAAACCACGGTGTCCCGATCAGCTAGGACGCAAGTGGAGGGTCCCTTTCCTGCCTCCGATGCGTCCGATCGGTGCTATGGCATAGCATTGATCAGTACTGGCAATCAATGAACTGCATATTATAGTCCCCTATGGGGGCTACAACATTGAAAAAAAGTGTAATAAATGAGTTAATAAATGTGATTTAACCTCTTCCCTAATAAAAGTCTGAATCACCCCCCTTTTCCCATAAAAAAAACATGTAAATAAAAATAAATATAAACATATGTGGTATCACCGTGTGCGTAAATGTCCTAACTATAAAAAAAAAATGTTAATTAAACCGCGCGGTCAATGGCGTACACATAAAAAAATTTAAAAAGTCCAAAAAAGCTTATTTTTGGTCACTTTTTATACCATAAAAAAGGAATAAAAAGGAATCAAAAAGACCGATCAAAACAAAAATGGTACCGATTAAAACATCAGATCACGGCGAAAAAATGAGCCCTCATACATCTGCATATGCAGAAAAATAAAAAAAAGTTATAGGGGTCAGAAAAGGACATTTTTAAACATTTTTATTTTCGTGCATGTAGTTATAATTTTTTTTCCAGAAGTAAGACAAAACCTACATAAGTAGAGGCATCATTTTAATCGTATGGACCTATAGAATAAAGATAAGGTGTCATTTATACCAAAAAATGCACTGCGTAGAAACGGAAGCCTCCAAAATTTACAAAAATTATTTTTTTTTTTACTTTGTCGCAGAATGATTTTTTTTTGTTTTGCTATAGATTTTTGGGTAAAATGACTGATATCATTACAAAATAGAAAAGAAGAATTGGTGGCACAAAAAAATGCCATCATATGGGTCTGTAGGTGGAAAATTGAAAGGGTTCTAATTTTTAAATGGTGAGGAGGAAAACACAAAAGTGCAAAAATGGAAAAACCCTGAGAGGTTAAAGGGGTACTCCGACGCTAACACACCATATCCCCTATCCAAAAGGGCGTGACAGCTTTCATGCCCCCCATAGGCTTGCATTGATGTCACAAGGGGGCAGAGCTGGGATGTCACAATACCCCAGCCCCGTGATCGGCAGTCATCAGACCCGGAGCAAACATGCTCCGGGGGCTGATGGTAACGGGGTGCTGCATGAAAGATCACGGGGTTTCCCAGTGGCGGGACGCCCACGATCAGGAATCTTATCCCCTATGCTTTGGATAGGGAATAAGATGTCTTAGCACTGGAGTACCCCTGGGTTAGACAGATGGGAGGAAAATTCTTTCTGGCCTAATACATATTGTTGATCATAAAGTTTGTTGAAGAAGGATATAACTAATAGGGCAGATATTCATAGTTATACTGTTGTAAATAGTTTTACATGCTGATCAAACCACCTTCTTCACAATACACATGATGTACACTATAAGGGCATATTCATATCAACAAATTTAGTGTGGTTTTTGAGTTGAAACCTTGTGTGCAAACCAGCTCTGACTGATTTTAATGGGAGGCTTTCAAAAACAAAACAAAAATTTTCATGCTTTTTTTTCAACCTGAAATTAAGTGACATGTCAACATAACCAGCATAGTTTTCTTCTATTAAAATCAATTTAAAAAAAAAAGCTCAAAAACCCCTCTTGCTTTACTTTGAAAAGTTTTTTTTGTCTATGTTGACATAGCTTTCGGTGCAGTCTTGTGGCAAAAAATCCTGTCTTTTTTTTGAGAACTGGCCATACCCCGGCCATGCAGTGCGACAAAAATGCAGCCTGCAAAAAATGCCCTAAAAATAATTCCAAATAAAATAAACACTTTAAAAAAGATTACAAAAAAGGTGTGATTTGAAATTTTTTTTTAAACAGGTTTTATAAACATTGGAATTACTGCAGTTTTACTTAACCACAGACTTCTATACAAAAAAAAAAAAAAAAAAAAAAAAAAGACATCTGAAAAATTCCACATGTGCATGTATATTGGTCTTTTTCCCCCTGATTCTTTCATAGATTACCTTGGAGCACATGTCATGTAATGAAGAAAATGCAGGGCATAAAACAACAAATAAAAAATGCCTATCCCAGTGTACACACACACACTATATATATATATATATATATATATATATATATATATATATATTATTATTATTATTATTATAATTTTTATTTATTTTTTATTCTTAAACAGTCAGAAAAATTGTGAAGGAGGAACAGGGAAGAGACAGTTTTTGTGGCTTTTGTTTCAGACAAAAAAAAGCCAAACAAATGTTGTTGTGTTTGTTCGTAGCCTTGGGTTAACTTTATTTTATTTTTTAAATTAGCATATTGTTTTAGCTATATGCAAAAATGTTGTTGCTAACATAACAAAATAATATGCATATATAAAAAGGCAACTACTACCACAACAGCTGTATCTTATACAGCAATGCTTTCATAGCATAATTTTTTAAGTTTGCTAATTTTATATGAAACATGATGAGAAGTTTTCTGTTACTCTTACGAAGGATGAAATGTTTACTTTATATTTGAAGTGTTCAGCACTCTCACAACTAAAAACCCCTGCAGTAAGGAGTTCTTAACTATACAGAGTAATTAATCTTAGTTCAGCAACAGCACAGGAAGAAATGCGTGTTCTGCTTGCTATATATACTTGCTATCACATACATCTTTATATCCACACTTTATTATTTCTAAGCTCTACTGTTCAAAGGTTTATATGTAGGGACTTACAAAGACTTATTGTAATATATTATATAGTGCATTATGTAAAATATTATACTGCATTTGTATTAGTATTTAAATAAATGAAAGTTTTGGCATGTGCAAAGCTTAGTTTGTAATTTGGCACAGCTATGTGGTTTTCAACACAAATCTGCTACATTACATTCAGTGTTTTTTTTTTTTATAGTGCCCAAAGGAAGTTAAATAATAAATTCAGTCCTGATACAAAAGTACTTAACCCAAAGCTCAGTATGTATTATACATTTTTATTCCAACTGTGAAGTTCAATATTTACACCAACTTCTCCTTTTCTTATATCAAAGAAATAAAAAATGGTTGTACAGAAACTGTGGTGACTTTTGTACTAAAAAGTGGTGCAAGGCATGTTCACCATGTAATTTAGACCACAAATGACCAAAAGAGAAGTGTAGGCACTACCTATAAACAGTGCTAGTTTGCATGGCAAAAACTAATAATTACAGGAAAACAACAAAACCCCTTACAAAACGGCACATTCCATAAATTGACAATCTTTATTTGGTTGATATGTGAATGGACATGGATACATTAGATGGAGCCATGTTTGCATGCCAAAAAACAAACAACTAAAGAAAAATGCTAAGTGATAACATGTCTGGGGATCCCCGCAATCTCTGTCGCGGCACCCCAGTCATCCGGTGCACAAAGCGAACTCTGTCCGAACTCCGGATGACTGGCGAATACGTCCCATTCATGTCTATGGGAGGAGGTGTGATGGCTGCGTACTAGCCATCATGGCCCCTCCCATAGACATGTAAAAAATGCCCTAAAATGCCCTAAAAATTTCCCTGCGGCCAGAACCCCCCCCCCCCCCCGATCAGACATATTATCCATTTGCTTTAGATAGGGGATAACATGTATAGGGGGAATACCCCTTTAAGAACAGCTACTTTGCAATCTGCTCAACTGATTGTGATGATTTTGTATGTTGACTTCGGAATAGGGTTTTCAAAAAACAACTTTCTGGCACATGTCTTTTTTGGTTTATCGTTTATCTATATATTGAAGTTAAATATAATAACAGTCACATTCAAAACATGATAATGAACATGTCAAATCAGTCAAAGGGATGTGCAGAAAAGGGAGGCATATTATACATGATACATTTTCCTCTTCTTCTCCTTTGGCCTTTTATTGTTACATTGTTATTATCAGTGACAATAAAGAAATGGTAAATGAACCCAAAAACCCAGAAATAGGATAGACCAGATCAGAAAGTATGAGTGGGAATGGGGGGTAAGTAGGAGGTACCGTGGTGTTCAACACTAGATATGGGCGAATTTTTCAAAAACTTTCCGAAAAAATTTGGTTTGATCCGAATATATTCATGGCAAATAGCTATTAAAAACGGCTATTTCTGGGCTACAGAGAGCCTCAATAGGGGTGTAGAACACTTTGCCTTGCCATAACACGCATAGGGAATGTGCTGTGTTAGTGAAATAATACTGTTATTCAGTATGATATGCAGATTACAGGCATCACTATGAGAATCACTGCCGCAGAGCGGCACAATGACAGAGTCTGGATGTGGCAGCAGGGTTGGGAGACCACATGGCGTTGCTATGGTTGCTTGAAGTCTTTGAATGAGAAGTGCTTCCTGTGATGATCTCAATTGGCAGACTATGAAACGATTTCTAAACTCTCCCTGCCTGCCTGCAGTGATACGAGCTTGAGGTCAATGGATTTCCCCTGTGCTGATCTGTATTGTCAGTAACACACAGTGTCTGCTCTCTTTCTAGCCAGAACAAATGTGAGCTTGAGGGGAATGGATTCGCTGCTGTAAAGATCTGTATTGTCAGTAACGATGATAAATGCACACACACAGTCTCTGCTCTCTCTCCAAAATGGGAAATGCCCATCTTTTGCAATGGCTGCCAAATATATAGGGCTGTGACATCACAGGGCTGGCTGGCTGCTGATAGGCTGCATGCTGCCATGTGATTCAGAGTGATCCCGCCTAACCCCACTTCCCGTCTTCCTAGACTTCCTTGTCCAATATCCTCACATGTGTAGCCACCATTTTAGCCCCCAGCCCGCACAAGATGTAGTGAATGAAGCGATTCGTTACCATGAAGCTCGAGGAAATTCGAATTTGTTCAGAATCAAATTTTTCATGAAATCCGGAACAAATTCAACTTTGTCAGCTTCGATTGGCCCATCTCTACTCAATACATACAGCATGCAGTCATCAATGAGTTGTATAATAAATAGAAAGGAACTAATTTTTAACAACAATATTAATGAAGATACCAGATAAGTACTAGTAAAAAAAAAGAAAAGAAACAAGGTTGTGTTCCCTGTACAACCTGAGAGAGGTCTTAGGTCTTTATAGAATCCTACCTTCTCTCGTTTAGGGACCTTACTTGGGAGAGGGCTAACAGATAACATGATAAGTATTTTGAAGAAGCCTTAGCTGGGTTCACATTTGTGCTGCGTTCCCCTGTCCATTGCCATGAAACAATGGATGCCGGATGCCATACAACTGATGACAAGTCATAAGTTATGGCATCAGTTACGTCGAGATTTCGTCTGAGTTCACCTATGCCAGATGCCGAACATATGTGAACCCAGCCTTAGAAAGCTTAAATTTGGGGCACAAAACCCTATTATTAACAGAAAGGCAACACCTTCATTTATGTGATTAGCAATGCAAAGTACATCATCCACAAATAACTGGATCCAACAAATCTGTGGGATATAATATACTGTGGCACATAAATATCTTTCATTACTACTCTTTGTTGTCATATGTTTTGCATAGATTTATTGGAAGGAAATTACGAAGACCAACATTTCATACACTAGTCAAAGTAAACCCCCACCAGTGTAGAATGTATAAAGAGACACTTCGTTTAATAAATCCAAGCACTTCTCAGGTTGCCTGTGTGGCAAACTTGGAAACACCATCTCAGAACTGGCATACACCATCTCAGAACTGGCATACATTTCAACAACAATTTACGCCTGTTAACCCCTTTCATGTGGAACCACACCCCCTCTGGACCAAGCCCCACCCACTCAGCAAGCTCAGAGGAGATTTCACAAAAAACTTGTCCCTTATCTGCATCTGGCACAGACATTATTATATTCTTCCTATATGTTGTTTTTTATTTTATTTTTTATTGGTAACAACTTATTTGTCAATTTATTGGTGACAACTTATTTGTCAGTTTCCTATATGAGGACATCAAATGGCATGCTTTTTTATTTATTTTCACACTTTTTGTCCATTTGTCAGCTTTTTGTCTATTCCAAACACCTGGTCCCTTGCTTTTTTGTTTTGTTTTGCCTATTTTCAGGCAAAAAAACTACAGAAAAAGGAAATGGTAAAACAGTTTCCTGATGTTTTCATTCATCATGATCATCATCATAATAATAATGGAAACTCACAGTCCAGTGTATCATTGAGTGTATCTAATCATTATACTGATTGCTTGCATAATGGAGGCTTCTGTAACTTTCAGTGCATAATATTGTCATGCTTCACAGGTGCACATATAATAATTCATATGGTCTGTTTAATTAGCTTCTTTGTATATTTAATGCATCGTATTGTTGTCAGATTGGCCATTGAAATCTTTACAAAGTGATTGTAGATTCAGCTGTTTAAAGTCAGCGAGCTGATTTTTCCTTTTTTTTTTTGCATTTTACATTTCTTTAACAACAGCATAAATAGAAAATAGCCTTGATTTCCAATTACATGTGGCAATATATTTGATTGGCTCCTGCTGTTTTCATAAAGGGATCATTTTTATTAAACCAAACATGGGAAATAGTACACACACACACACACACACATATATATATATATATATATATATATATATATATATATATATATTGTATTATAAATAGGATAATTAGATAGGTTATGTATATTGTTGATTGGCCTCAGATATTCTCATAATTTTACATACTTATCTTTCTGTCCTTCAGCGCTCTGGTATTTTCAGTCCCTTTCAGTCAAAGTTACTCCAGTATTTCTGGCAGTACTGATAGTAATGCTGCGTGGTAAGTGTTCTGAGTGCCCTGCTGTTAAGTCAATGTAAGGCTGGATTCACATATATCAGGCATCTAACATAGCTTCCCCCCGGCGTGCATCAGAGAGAAACTGATGCTAGAACTGACCCCATTCATTTAAACGGGACAGTTTACAATTATTCAATGTCTCAATTTTGACTCGGAATGGTTGGACACGCCGGACACCATCATACAATGGATGCTACAGGCCATATAACTGATGACAACTGCTGCACATTGTCTTCAATTAATACCATCAGTTGCATCGAGATCTAGGTTGCGTTTGCCTATGCCAGATGCCTGACAAATGTGAACCCAGCCTTAGGGCTAAGCTGTCATTCCAATCAGTGACTCCCGCTGATTAGCCAGTACAGAGACTTAGTCAGCAGACCAATCGGGGGGCTCTGTTTAGGTTTCTGTTATGTATTCATTTGTAACAGTTTTTTGTTTGGTTCTATTTGACTATGTTAAAGGGCATTTTCTGTTCTTACTTCTGTTTGACTAATCTCTAAGATTAACTCCCTACTTGCATTTAAGATGTTTTCACGTCATTATAACAAATAACCACAGCTCAGTGCTGTAGGCATATTGCTGGCCGCATAGGCAGGTTGCACTTCATTTTTTTGAGGGACAGTTTTCCTTTGTTCTCATCATTAATGAGAATCCCAACAGTTAGCCACTGAACAATTACATGGAAATACCCTATCCTATGCATAAGTAATAACTTTTTAAGTTGACAATACCCGTTTAAAGGGGAAATTTTTATCAACTGGTACCTGAAAGTTAAACAGATTTGTAAATTACTTCTATTTAAAAATCTTAATCCTTCCAGTACTTATCAGCTGCTGTATACTACAGAGGAAGTTCTTTTCTTTTTGAATTTCTTTTCTGTCTGACCAAAGTGCTCTCTGCTGACCTCTGTCGATGTCAGAAACTGTCCAGAGCAGGAACAATTTCCTATAGCAAACCTCTCCTGCTCTGGACAGTTCCTGTCATGGACAGAGGTGTCAGCAGAGAGCACTGTGGTCAGACTGGAAAGAAATTCAAAAAGAAAAGCACTTCCTCCGTAGTATACATCAGCTGATAAGTACTGGAAGGATTGCAATTTTTCAAATAGAAATAATTTACAAACCAGTTTAACTTTCTGGAACCAGTGGATTTTTAAAGAATTGTTTTCCACCGGAGTACCCCTTTAATCCTTTAATTGAATATAAAGGAAGCTTGGTTGTCAAAGCCCACATTCCTCTCAATGGCAGTCCAGTCCAAATTTGGGGACTATCTCATGATCAGGTCTTCTCATATATAACTTTTCCATCTCCCTCATTTCCTCTCTTCTTAAGTTCTTAAGGATGCAGGGCGTACCTGCATGCCCTGCGCCCAGTCCCGGTATAAAACCCGTGGGAACCGATCGCTGTTCAAAGTTGATTGTCATGTCTAAATGAAAATAAAAGCTTCCTGGCAGCTCAGTCGGGCTGATCGGGACCATCGCAGTGAAATTGCGATGTCCCGATCAGCTAGAACGTGAGCGGAGGTCCCCTCACCTGCCTCCATCGCGTCCAATTGGTGATTGATTGCTCTAAGCCTGAAATCCAGGCTTGAGCAGTCAACCGCCGATCACACTTATCTTTGCCATGTCAATACACGGCAATGATCTGTGTATGAGATCGGTATGTGCAGTGAAATAGCCACCAGGGGGGCTAAAACATAGCAAAAAAAAAGTGTAAAAATATGTTAATAAAGATTTAACACCTTTCCTAATAAAAGTAAGAATCTCCCCTCTTTTTCCATTTAAAAAAAAAACTGTGGTATTGCCGTGTGCGGAAATGTCCGAATTATAAAAATATATATATATATATACAGATCAGACATTTTCTCAGCACTCTGTTTCCCTCTGGCATTCACCCACACACAGCAACATTAGCCTTTTTAAATAGCAACTTGAAAGTCTTGAAGGTGCTATACTCCACTTTTTTACACTCCCCCTCTTTTCATTAGTCACACCCTTTTTGCTTTTGGGAAAAGTCATTAGATATATCTATAGATGAACAAGATTGGAAACATGCATTTCAAGTGGCACATAGAGCCTTCCAATGTGTTTCGCATGTGGAATCTATAGCTAAATCAACACTACAATAGTACTACACGCCAGACCGACTTGCACTCAGTTACCCTGATTCTTCTCCCATGTGTTGGAGAAAGTGGGGCCATAGAGGCACTCTTTTATATATGCTATGGAAGTGTCCCATCATCGCTCCCTTTTTGGCTTCTTGTAGAAAAATACTTGAGGAAGTGCTACTATTGCATGTCGCTTGGACCCCACAAATGGTTCTACTCCTAATTCACATGCATTCTATCTCACCTAAACGACGTGATCTTACGTGTATTATATGTGTTATTGCAAAAATTTCTCTTATCAAAGTGTGGAAATCCCCCATAGTACCTTCCATCTTGGAAGTCTTGAATAAAATAAACACTACCTATAATTATGAAAAAACCATAGCATTAGTTAAGTATTAAACCCATTGGGCCAACTGGCTCTCCTCCTCTCACTCCACCATCAATACCTGAAATAGCACTGCATCTGTTTGCAACTCTATAGTTATCTCACAGCTTGCACCTATTATCAACAAAAATCACGAGACAGTTCACTTTTTATTGTATTTTACTGCATTTCACTGCATTTGTGAGCAATGTCTCCACCGCTAATTTGTCTTGATCTAACTTTATGTTGGACGGCTAGATGTTCTTTAGCCAATGGATCTGTCTCCTAACAATGGTCGTTTTCTTTGTTTATGTTTCTATTCTGGATATGTTTCCTTGTTGGTAAAAAATGCCACCATCCTTGCTTTTGCAACCCTCAAATGTCACTATTACTTTGTATGGCATTTTTTGTATTTGTATTTGTTTGTTGTTTATTATGTATCCTATCTGATGCAACAAATATATGGGAACCCATCCTTCATGTATTAGCTGTAAGTACCCAATGACAACATTTATTTAAACTTCTGCTATAATTCTATGTACTTTCTATGCTATAATTCTATGGCCCCCATTTATCATTGTCTTTAGACTGTTTTTAGTGTCTATAAAAGGGGCAAAAAAGGAGCAAGCAGGGTTTTTTTTGCGCCTTTTTTTACCCCCTTTTTGTTTACACATGTCTGCTGATTTTGAGTTGCAATCCACTGATTTTGGCAATTGACATGATATGGAAGGGATTTATCATTGCACCATTTTGTAAAAAGGAGCAAAATAAGGCGCAATGCCACTGAAAAATCTCTAAAACTACACCAGCCCAGACATGGTATAGCTTTTGGTGTATGTGAAGACAGAAATTTCAGAAAATGTGACCTGCACAAAATTTATCAAGTGCTCTTTGATCATTTAATAAATTTGGTGCTCCTGCACATTATCAGCACATGAAAAAAAGGTGTAGAAAAATGCTTCACTTACACTACGATGATAAATGTGGGCCTATGTACTTAAAATAAACTTTGGAAGGTGTCACTGAATGACCTTTCACAAGAAATCTAACATTACATTTATAACTCGGTATAAAAGAATACAGCTAGACTTGAAAAACTTTGCAACTTGAATTTTTGAAGGTTTGGCAGTACAATGAGTAAATATGTAACAAAGAATGTGTTGTAACGTATAAAAGCACACAAGGAGCTTTCTCTTAGAAAGTACCTTGATCACAGACTAAGCAAGGCCATAGATTACTTTGGTGACCTCATCATATGGATGCACTAACATATTGAAAAAAAAATTTCAGAATTGCATTGAACAATGGATATTTACCACTAGAGTAACATTCACATTCAGTAAAAAAGGACAGAAATGCATGCCCTTTACAACAGAATTCATCATGACATTGAAAAGGATTTTGAAAATGGGGACAAAAACATTTAAAAATAAACCTATACACTTCTCTTAAAATAGTTAAAATGTATTATAGAAAAGAACCACTCATGTATGCAACACAATAGGAAAAAGATCTAAAACACCCACCAGATACACCCACCAAAACACATCTAAACAAAATAAAGACAGCTCTACAACACTTTGGCTTTGACCACGATAAAAGCAGAAAATGTGGCTGGCTTAAGATCAGTCACATCTCTTTTTATAGTCTTTTCATAGTGGCTTAGAGGAAAATTTATCAAAATAGTGGTACTGTCTTAGCTAGAAAAATCTATGTGATGATAATTAATTTTATATAAAAAAAATCTAAACATTTAGAACTGATACCTTTATTGTCTAACAGAAAAAATAAGAATAATGTGTACAGAGCCCCCTTCAGTAACTGACCATTCTTCATTTTAGGGTTGCTCCATGTTGACTCTCCCAGGTTTTCTGGCCAGCTCCTGCCAGTTTGCTTAGGTTTTGACAATCTCCTTAATATAAACCAAAGCAGTAAAACTTATGCTTTTCTTACAGCTGGGAGGACAATAGATGTGATGACCTAGGAATACAGAGATCTGGAAACAATCTTCTTAGGTACAGGGATGTGGCACCCACCTTTCTAAAGGGAAAATAATCCAAATGTTATATTGAGTCCTTATGTCAATGTTTGGAATATTGTTATCAGTTTGAATTATCTTAATTTTTTATCTCCCTGTCCTTCTTAAAATGATCTTTTAGTAATAAACACTTTTAAATCTGTCATATTGGCCCTGATTTACTCAAAGTGGACTGTAGTTTTCTTTGTGAGTTTTGTTTCTTGACAGGTATTTTTCCATGTATTTACTATTGTTTCCCTACGTTTTGCACTTTTTCCTATGTTTCGCTTTTCTTACAACTGCTCTGAGCTGTGTGGTTTCCCACAGCTCAAATCCACTAAATTTTCTGTGGAAACCTTAGTAAATATGTTGAGATTTTTGGTGACCCTGCCCCTTTTTGGTGACCCTGCCCCTTTTACCACAACCACGCCCCTTTCCCAGGTTTTCTGAATAAAATGGAGAGTTGGTCAGGTTTAAAAAAAATTTAATGCAAATTTTGGCACAGGCACAATTTGTGGAGCAATGCACCAATTCTGGTGCACAATCTGACAAAACTGGTCAGGTTTACAATAGTAAATCAGGGCCATTGTGTCCTGGCCAGGCTTAATATGATAGGTACAGCATCATTTTTCTTTAACACAACATAAAGCAGTGAACAAAAGTTATAAAATCTATTTAAACATACAGTGTCTGGCTGACTCAAGCAGTTACCACATCTGCAAAAAAGAGAACCTGTTAAATTCAGTCCAATCTGTAGATATTGGGTGGTGATGATTAGCTATTGGCAACTCTCCATATGCACAATAATGCACACACAGCTGTCAATCACAAGTTGGGACCGCCCACATGACTACTTATTCCAGAATGAGCAAAGATTTACATGAATAAATGACAAGTAACTCGGGGACTTTTCCCACAAAACTATTTATCAGTCTGCTCCTGCTCTATAACATGCTGTCTGCAGATTATATTGTATTATCAATGTGACAGGTTCCTTTCAATTACCCAATACTGTACATTTATATCAAAAGGACCTAAATAAATTAAGACTAAGAAAATTGAAAAATCCTTAAATCACATAAATGAATAATCATGATTTGCAATGAGAAAATGCAACATGCAATAGCAAAAAAAAAAAACAATGAAACATAAGTACTAAAACACTAATTTGAGATAAAGGAGTCACAAACACTGCATCATGAGGCATTAAATTGCATTTAGTGGTCTTTTTTTAAAGCTAAAAAATGCTACACGAATGTGTGATGAAGGCATTATTCTTTCTGTATAATGCAGCTGCTATTCATTATTATTAGATTTTGTATTGTCAATGCCAACACACAATGAAAGGAATTTATTAATGTGTCTACACCTGGTTTGACATAAACTATGTCATAAATTGTTTTGTATTTTTACAATCGCCATAACTGCACAAAACTTGTGCGGGATTTATTGGGAGTGGGCAAAGCCTAAAAAAAAATTTTTAAACAGATTTCTTAAAACTAAAGTCAGAAAAACATATACATGTTGGTGCCCATCCACAACTGTTCATATGATTCTTAAACACTAGGCTTACTATATCAGCCCCATAGTGTCCCCCCCCCCCCCAACCTTTGCTTCCCCAAGCTAAGCTGTTTATGTTTTTAAACATTAAAGTCTAAAACAATCGTGTTTAAAAACATATTGCAGGCATTTACTATATCTTACACAAAGGAGAATATCTAGTCTGGCAGACAATGCCTTGACTCCTTTAAACACTTAAACCTTTATGTATTGCGAGTTATGCAGCTGCTGGTATTGATGTTAATCATCATATTGAGCTTTTGTAGTCTCTCTGCCAATACACACTGTGTCTCCCCACTTTGTTCCCCCAAGCTAAGCTGTCTGATTTTGATATACTCCGGTAATGTGGAATGATGCCAGATAATTACTGTTATGTGAAGTACCAGCTCTCAGCAAGCCCTTTCATCTCTTCCCAAAATTTACAGAATTTGATGCCTCCATTGTGGTAGAGTGAAAATATGCCTTTCATTTATATTGCTTGTTGATGATTTTACATTTTTCTACATTGCTTATATCAATTTCTATTTTTTAAGCTTAGAATAATGTTTAGGCAACAATTCTTTACACAACACCAATAACATGTTGTCAAAGGGTACTGTCTGGTCTTTAGAAAATTATATGTTGCTTCAAGGCTGCCAAGATGGTGAAAGCTGCTTTTAGCTACTCAGCCACACTAGGACCTGTGCCATTATTTGTGCATTCAGAAGAAATATGTTATTTAGAATTGATTGTGTTATAATACCTTTTCCTACATATTTGTTCGCTCTACAGTAAATCAATGAAAGAGATTTAAAGTGACAGCCCTATAACATAGTATATGGTCAAGTTAATATTTAAAGGGATTGTCAATGCATAGTCCACCACCACATCTGAAATTAGGCATAGAAAGAACTATGGGCTGAGCAGTCACATTGCTAAGGCAACCATCTTTTACCAGTGAATATTGTGCATGTATCTCATTAATTGGAATATAATCCATGCATGATAGTTGCTGGGCATCAGGTAAGAGCTTTGGTAACACAAACACCCTGTGTGCAGTTGCTTCTCTCCCCTTTCTATGTTTAAAGGGGTACTCCACTGCCCCAGTACTCAGAACATTTTGCATCCGCTTGCATCAGTGGTGATACAATAAAATTGCTCATAAAAAACAGATTCTATTATAGTAGTGTGACCCTTCAATTCTAGAAAGTTATTATTAATATTCAAGGTTTTCTGTACCTTTCTTTCATGGAGTATTTTATGCAACATAATTTAATTTTTAAACTTCATTTTTTTACCTTGACAAATGTCCTTACTTCGAAAGGAGTTCTAGTGGTAAAAAAGAAAGGGGAAAACAAATAAAACTTTTTTTTTTTTTTTTAAGTGTTACGCACAGAACAAGGTTCGGCAACTTTTTTTTTTTTTAAATATCTTTTTTTTCCTCTCTACTTTCCACTAACCATACCGATTTTTGCTTGTCAAAATAACTTCATTAACACCATAAGGGTATGGTCACACTCAGGTAACTAGCAGTGGGTTTCTCGCTGTAGAAAATCCTCTGTGAGTTACACTACCATTCACATGTATAGGTCTGAAGACATTTGGCAATAGTGGCAGATTTGCAGACTGCCAGCGGACCTGTTCAAATGAATGGCAGCGTAACTCGCAGTTGATTTCCCGCAGTGAAGAAAGTAGTCTAGGGCAGTATATTTAAAAAAAGAAAAAGGAAAGGAAACAGTAAAGGCAATGATTTATGCATTAATATCAGGACATGTTACTTTACTGAGAGAGTAGTGGATGCATGGAATATCCTTTCAGTACTGGTAGCTGCAAATACAGTTAAGGATATTATTTATAATATTGGACCAACTAGATGGTTCTTATCTGCCAACATTCTATGTTTCTTTTAGGGCTTGTTTTTTTTGTGGGACATGCCTTTTTAATTGTACTGTAATGTCCGTTTATTTGTTTATGTATTTTTCTGTTTAGGATTTTCAGAGCAGTTTGCTATTCTCCCTGGATTGGGAACAGCTAATGTTCTGAACCAATGAGAACTCGGGTGAAGTTATCTTAACCAGAGTTCTCCTGCATTCTGTGCATTTTTTTTTGTGCAATACACTTCCATGTCTGCTTGAGCATGCACCTTGTATTTATCTTGTGGTATTATCTGAGTTTTAGCCATGGTTAAATTGTCTTGTTTATTGTAGATTTTAGTCTTTGTTACATCTGACAGTTTTTAGGATATGTATGTCCGTTCTGCTTAGTCTGTGCTCACACTGAGTCTTGCTTTTTTCCTGGACTCTGTGTGTTATAATTCCTGTTTGGTATCCTGGAGTCTATTCAGACTCATTCGGTTCTATGTTGTCTACTCCTTTATTGGAGTGGGTGTCCAGTTTGTTTCTGTTCTGTGTCCCAGTGGGAACAGTGTTCTATGTTCCTGCTTAGTTTAGTTTTTTTTCATTCAGTTCTTCCGTTCATCCCCTGCATCTCTTGGATTCTGCTGTATACTTGTTGCATACCTTGTCTAGTTCATTTTATCATATCTGCCATTTATCTGGTTTCCGAGTTATGAACTGTTTGTTAATACACAATATTCTTCCCTGTTTGTATATTTATGAGTCTATTCAGACTTATCCGGTTTTATCTAGAGTTTCCTGGAGTCTATTCAGACTCCTCTGGTTCTGGTCTAGTGTTCTATGTATTATATTTCTGTTTCCTACTAGGTCAGTATCCTGATCACACGGTGGAGTGTGCCCGCTGGCTAGTAGTCTATTATTCTGTCTGGTATATCTGGTTGTCTGGTAGTTTTCCCATTCTTTTTACACCACTGCACTTTAGCGCAGGGAGGGACCAACTCCAAGTTGTAGATCCACCGTTTAGAGTGGATGGACAAGTAGGCAGGGAGAGTTTTTCTAGGGTCAGTTTAGGGCTCACTCTCCTGTCCACCAAGTCGGTCATGACAGGTAACACTTACTGTATAATATTATGCTTTTGTTTTTTAAAGATTTTGTTTTTGTGATACAAATAAGTTGTTAACCTTATTCTGTGGGTCAGTATAAATATGATGACTTCAAACCTATAGAACTTATATTTTGCTTTACTTGAACTTGAAAAAAATATATCAAATTTTTTTAAATGTCCTTTATTTCAACCTATTTTGAGACCTGTTACTTGTAAAGCCATTTTTTTCTGTGGGGTATGATTCATGATCACTTTCAGGTATTCTTCAGGGGCAGAGATTATCAAAAAAATATTTAAATCCCTTGGTGATGTCGGGAGCTAAACCTACCCCAAACATGGCAGATGCCTTCTGCTATCAGCAGTCAACACTCACTGTCATTCCCTATCACTGGAGATCTTTCCCGTACCAAACATTTACCCACTAGATGCTGTTGTCAATAGTGGCCACAGCATAAGTATTCCATCACATTTCCCATCTCCCCTACTCCCATCTACATTTGTTGGGTGGCAGTCAGTTGTCATCACATTTGGAGACAGGCTGAAATAATAGGTCATATATGTGACTGCAAACATAATGGAAAAAATAAAAAGACATTGTTATTTTTCTCCATATTAAAATGCAAATCACCCCACTTTTCCCATTCTTCACACTGTAGTATAGTTATAGTAAACATAACTATTATACAATATTTCTACTACTCTCTCCATTCATTTTTTCCAGCCTCTCCTGCTTCTGTATGAATAAAAAAAGCAAAACTGCATTTATTGCTTTGAATATGTATTTTTCTAATTAATAAACATATGAATTTAACTATTTTTGGAGATTGGTGTGTCTACAATCCATATTGAACTTGAGCGCCAAATATTCTTTTATCCTTGAATATCTATCATTACCTAATATATGTATATATATATATATATATATATATATATATATATATATATATATATCATTTATTTAAAAGAAAAATCATATTTTCTGAAAAACACTTTTATGAGATATTTAATGTCCCTGTGCAATGGGTATTAAATTTACTTGTTGCTGCAAATTTTTGCACTTCACAGACACAAATGATAACATTTCAAAATTCTTTTCTTATTGTATTGGCATATTTACTATACAGACAATTCAGTAGAAAATGCTTTCAGCTTCTGTAGGCCTGTGTGACAGGATACCCATAATTACACGATGTGCAGAGTTCTGAAAATGCTTTGTATATGTGGAATGGAATATAGATTGCTTATCTTTTGCTTGTGTATTACTTTAGCTACTTGCGTAACACAAAAATAGTAGCAGAAAGGGCTGAGTTCTCTGAGTAATTTTTTTTATATTGTATTTATTATACTTTTACATTTTCATAAACAAAAAGGTGCTTACAATCTAATATTCTAACCAAATGGAATAATTGAAAATTACTTAGAGGAAATATATAAACATCTTTTGTGTTGTATTTTACTTTTTGTATATAATAAATTCTAGTTAGAGGCCATTATGCATTATACAAAGAAGATTTTATTGTACACATTTACATATTTATATTTACAACATGTTAGAAGAAATCCTATATCCCGATTCCACCCAAACCTCACAAAAAGAAAGCATGATTAAAAAAGCATTCTCAGATTATTATTGTTATTATTATTATTATTATTATTATTATTATTATTATTATTATTATGTGCAGCATTGGCTATTATTACAAAAAAATTTAGGTTTTTGTATATGCCTTATCATTACCTCTTTTTGCTAATTTTGTAGGCATGGGATAGGCTTCATTCAGCTTCAAGAGGGGAAACTGGTTTTACCTAAAATCACAATTGAGGTGTTTTATGAATATTTGATGTCTTTAGAATGTGGCACTGGAAAATTTGAGAGTGAGACTTGCGATCACATGGCCAAATTAGAGTAATAAAATATATGGACACAGCTTTGCTGGAATAAAATAATTGACACTGTAGAACTAGTGATGGTGAGTGTGTATAATATATGACAAAAAATAATGTTTTTAAGTAATTGAGCTTAACAGATGCCATAGGTTAATGTCCCCAAACTACAATTTCTTTTTATGCCTTCACAATATACACTGATGTTTTTAATTGCCATATATTAAAATGTTTTTATGTTCTTTCCTTTTTTACATAATAATAACACACTTCCAGCTAGAAAATTAGGAAACACCCACTATGAAAATATTTCAACACCGCATTGTATTGTAAATGTTATAGTTAACGGGGTTCTTCAATGATGTAATCTACTTTCAAATGTTAACTTAATTATTAAATAATTGTAAATTAAATTATTGGATTACCTGTGTTCCTTAATGTTTTATTTCTGTCTTTAAACTAACTGTCTTCATTAGCCCAACTTCCTTTCTGGTGTATATGCTGTAGACAGACTTTGTGTTCCTGTGTATACTCCCAATTTTCCTCCCATTAAACCTTCTTGACTATAACGGGAGATAGTGTTTGCTGAATTCCCAGCTAGAGAGTACACAAAAACAGAAAGTCTGTTACAGATGTACTCCAGACAGGAAGTTCAGCTAAGGAAGACAACATATTAGGTTACATCATAAGCAGAAGAAAAGCATAAAAAATAAATTATAACTTACCAATATAAATAAGTATATTAGACAGTTGGAAATAGGTTTCCTTGTCTTAAAAAAAACCTACATTTTCAAACATTGGGCATATAATTAATTATTCTTAATAAATTATTTTTGAATGAATTTATAGTTAACAGATCCTAGTAGCATGCCATTGGATATAAGTGATCTTCAAATGGGGTTGTCTTTTGCTGAACCTTTTTTGTCTGAAGGGTTAAATCCTTCTAGTTTTGGCAAAGCTTGTGGTTGTTGTGGCTACACCATGGCCTATCTTGTCTGTTTTTTGTGTGGCCAATGTTGTGTCCTCTTTGAGTCCACACCCTGCAGCTTGGCTATTTAGGAGCTCAGTTGTCTATCAGTCTTTGCTTGTGAAAAGAGTTTGTCTCTGTAGCTATCGTTAACCTGCATCTTATCCTGTTTACCTGTTTTGGTGACTTTGGCTCTGTGTTTGGTTTACCCTCTGATACTCGATTTGCTGTCCTCTTGGCCCTCCTAGTCGGCTCACTGACAATCCTTTCTGTTAGTTTGTCTCCCTGGTAGTATTGTATTTAGTGCATGTTTACCTATCGAGTTCTGACTGTTTTTCCCTGACCTGAATGTGTTGCTATAGTTTGTTATTTTGAACTGTGACGACCCTGCACTCATTCAGAGTGGGGTTTATCTTCAAGTTGTGGAGTCATCAATTAGGGGGACTGCGTAAAAGGCAGGGATAGGGGTTCTGGGTAGGACTAGAGAGCACAGTATCCCTGCCCATTCATGACATTTTGGATCCCATTTTTATTTTAAAGCTTAGACCGACCATTCGATACTTGAGTGGGCCAGTCTGTTCCTGCAACTTATCAATAGAATAATGTCATTTTTTTTTGTATTTACTTACGGAATATAAAATTTCCCCACATCAACATTCATTTTCATAGCTTAATAATATATATCTATTGTAAGCAGCTATTAGAGTTTTCTATATAGTTATACAATCAGTGTCACATATACTTGTTGACACCTTTCATTTGTAGAAAACAACGATTTTTTATGAACTGTATGTGTTTCCAAGAATCTGCTCTTTTTTTTATTTATTATTACTGAATGCAAGATGAATAGATGATTTTAGACACTAGAGGATCAACTTTTTTTTTATCTAACTAGCTGATCCTGGAGCAAATATTGTATGTGGCTGATGACTTGATCTATGTTTAGACTCACAATAACAAAGTATTCATACCCTGTCATAACAATGAGCAATGTTTTGTACCAGTTGATGAAAACAATGAATCCCTTACAATATATTCCTCAAAATGCGTCAGCTGTGGAAATAGTACATGATCAAAGACCATTCAGGCTTATGCACATAATCTGTAAGCTATAAGGAATCATAAAATGACACCCATAGAGGTCTGCATGTGCTTCTTATTTTTTATGGAGGTTTTTATTCCCAAGACAGGAAATGTTGTGTTCTCTTCCAATACCTTATAAAAGGATATTACTATATCTCCCCTTTCCCTCAACGCAGAAAGTGTATTTAATAAGACAGGAAATAATTGTGGCATTCTCATACGATGCCTTACCAAGGGGTATTACTATATCTCCCCTTTTTCTCTATCCAGAAAGTTTAGTTCATAATATTCGATACTTTATCAAGCGGTATAACTATCTTTCCTCTTTCACACAGAAAGTATAGTTCATAATAAATGTAAAAATCTAATTTACTAGCTCTGACTCTAACATTATTTTAAATTTGCTGTTATGTAGTCATGACAAAAATATATTTTTAAAAAAGTATAAAAAAAACATAGTTACTCTGTATATGTATGGTTAAACCTAATAAACAAAATAATACATTTTACTATAAAAATTATATATGTTTACTGTGATATTAAAACTTTGTAACTGAAAATACTAATTGAACTGTTCAAAATAAATGTATAATTTTTTCTCTTTTACAATGTCCTTCTTCTAACTTTCTCTGAGGTATTCCCTATGGATCTTTTAAAGTTTGGTTTAATTAAGTTTGAACTAGAAAGTATGTTTCAGCCACAGAGCTTTTATCTGAAAGTTAAAAGTATAAAGATATAAACAAATAATTGTTGAGGGAAAATAATAAGTCTAATTATTTAAATGCACTAAATAGAAGAAGTCCCAGGGGAGAGGATCTTAAGTAGCAGTAGAAAGTGGTTGCGAAGTTATTGATGTGAGCTGCCGTTGACTACAAGAAGAAGAATAAGAAAAGGATGGCGTATTGCAGTTAACTTGACAGATTTATCAATTTATCAGGTTCACAGTTTTCTTTAGACATTTTTTACAGCCGTGCTGTTCTATAATAACTACAAAGTAGGCCGAAAGAAATATTTCAGTCTCTTATATTTTTAAACCATTATAGCATCAATAGTTGTCAAGGGAAGAGCAATTAAAGAAGAATTCCTTGTGTAATGCAATACAAGAGAATAAAGGATATAAAAATCAGGAATGATGAAAACAAGTCAGATTCTATCATTCTTATCAATGTGTTTATTTCTTAAGGGTAAAATGATAACACTTTTGTTTCACACTTTTTATATTTATTAGGGAGTCCATAGACTTCCTAATGAATGATTTTATGAGCAATGATTGCAAGGGAAGAACCAAATGTCTTCTGACTGTTGCTGAGCAACAAGTAGAGATGAAGCATGATACTTAGTTTGGTTTATACTGTAACAATTCAACTGACTGGAAAGTTGTTAAATATTTTTAAATGCTTAAATTAAACACTATATTGAGAGAAACTTTGGGTGACTTTTTGGCTAGCATTGGTGCACTAATCATTGATAATTTCTGCATGTATATTTTCATGAATTATTTTCCATATGCTCCAGATTAATTTTGCACTCCAAATAACAGGTAGACTAGACTACAAACACTATTGGTGGCAGGGTCTGTAGTAGTGAGTGATAAGCCTTTGTAAAGCTTTGCAGAATATGTAAAGACCATATAAGCAGCAGGAAGTTGAATAGATACTGTCCGCCTGAGCAGAAATTATATTTAGCAAAATGGTTCAAAGGAACTCTAACAGGGATACATTTGACCCCTAATATAACAGTTGTATTAATGTACAACAGTGTATATTAATACATGAACTCCAAGTTTACGTAGGAACTATATTACAAAGCAATAATTCACTTAGGTTCGGAATTTTACTTACATAGGGAGATTTACTTTCAAGGGACTGCACCAACTTAACTAAGCTTACCTTAAAGGGGTACTCTGGTGCAAAGACAACTTATCCCCTATCCAAAGGATAGGGGATAAGATGACTGATCGTGGGGGTCCCGCTGCAATCTTTCAAGCAGCACCCCGCTATCATCAGCCTCCAGAGCGAACATCGCTCCGGCCCTGATGACTCAAGATCACGGTGCCGGAGTATCGTGATGTCACGGCTCTTCCCCCGCTTTGGATAGGGGATAAGATGTCTTGCTCTGTCTATGTCCACATGAAGCTTTCCATTACGATTTGTGAAAATAGGCTTTATGGCTATACAAAAGGGTCCACTATAAATCGTATCACAGGGGCCCATATATATTTAAAGCTGTTGCTTTAGAAAAAGAAAACACCTTGAATCAAACTTAGAATTTTCCTGTGTGTACTGAACACTGCAAAACATCAAAGTATTGCTTATATTTATTAATATCCATATTTTACTTTAGGTATCTAAATATAAAGCCTAAATGTTACCTGTTGCTTATGCTATGCTATGCATTGCATTTCATTGCATAAATCACTGAAGAACCAAATAGTAGAAAATGTAATGGATTAAGTGCTGAGGGCGCCAGCGAGAACCTCTCTCGGTTATATAGAGTTGATATTTCTTGAATTCTTAATCAGAAATCAAGCAAATTTTTCGGAAGTGCACAAATTTCAGGTTCTGAACTTTTATAAGAGAACACCTTTAATACAGCTCTGCCCTGCACATTAAATTATTTTATTACAGCATTAGAAATGTGTCACCACTACTACTATGCACTGTGTTTCATTTACTGACTCCTTTCACCATCTGTTGGGGGACTCTTACACTCCTGATGACTCTGTATAAAATGTGAATTGATCCTGTCCTCTAGCACTTATTCTAGCCAGGAAAAGTTATTTCACTATACATGCAGATGTGATGTATCCATTATTGTACCCAGAGGTGCACTGTAGCAATTCTTTTAAAATGCCAGCTCCACCCAATTTAGATGTGCCAAAATCTTTTAAATAGGGATTTGTCCTAGCAAAAAATTATGCATGCATACTGCAGTGTGCCAGCAGGAGTAATAGCATGTGCTAAATCTATATCAACACTCACAGATCAAACTGTGTCTCATTCTCCATCTGTCCTGTGCATTTTTCTAGCTACTTCAAAGACTACATATACTCTTTCACATGAGAAATTCAATGTCTAGTACATCCATTTTCTTGAATTCCCTTTTATCTATTCTAGATAGGCTCTTTTGAAAAAGAAAAAGACAGCAGTATATCATTTACTTTTCAGAACATGAAACATCTTTTACAATACTTCACAATTTCAAACCATACTTTACTTATAATATGTTAAAAAGTTTGTCAGATTTAGCTCCATTATCAATAGAAGGAAATTCCTTTTTAATAGATAAAAAAATTAAAGTACATGGTAGTTAAAATGACACTTTCACTTATAAAGTAAAAAGGAACAGCAATATTTACAACAATGTTTACTATACTTATCTAATGTAAAAAGTGAATCTTCTTAAGCAAAATACTCTAGTTTGTGTGTCCATTGGTCTTACAAAGGAACAGTCAGCTTCTTTGATCACACCAGACTGCTAACATTGCTAAATATATCCCGAGGAAATAAAGTTATACCAATGTTGCCGATAATACAGCCAGGATAACAGAGAAAAATTTGTAATCACTCATGTGTCATATGCTTATGTCTTACCGAGTGTTCACCGAGCATTCATGAACCAGCGTAGTGTCCAGGTTGAAAACCCTCTAAAATCCTTCTCCTCTGGTTTTGATCATCAACTGCAATGGACTTCTTTTGGTTATGCCATAGTATGAAAAATTTGGCTTCAGCCTAGGCTGCAGTAAGTGCTGCAGGTAGAGATGTCACAAACTTTGACATAAAATTGAATGCATTACATACCATAAGATTACAAAAAAATGTAAATATATTTTTATTAAACAATTTTCAATGAACAATAAGCAAAATAGAAAACAAAAAGATGATTGTACAAGATGTAGAATGACATAGGCAACAATCAGGGCAATACAAAGTTTGTAATGTACAAAACATCGCTATTTAGAGCAAGTAAGGCACCTACAACATTAGGCTTCCTCCCCCCTCACACAGTAACCAATAACCTCCCATGAAAACAAAAGATGTTGGGTCAGGAAAGGTGGTATCAGCTGCAAAGGGTCAAGTTAACGGGAAGAGGCAGCCGATGCTGATAGGAAGAAGGAGGTGCGACATAGTAGAGCATTGAATGTAGCTTGGCCATCACAGATTCCCAATCAGCCTCATTAACAACTCCCTTGACTCCCAGGAGGTCCAAGCCAAGAGCAGTAGAGCTCAAACTACTTGGAGACACGATTATGTGTTGGGCAATCGTAACGCCCCTAAGGAACCTCTCAAAGATTCCATGCTATACCAAGTGGTGTATCTAAAAGGTCTGACAATCTATATGATCCTCTGGGAGTCAAAGTGAGTAACAATAAAGAACTTCCATT
Organism: Hyla sarda; assembly: GCF_029499605.1. Classification (NCBI taxonomy): domain Eukaryota; kingdom Metazoa; phylum Chordata; class Amphibia; order Anura; family Hylidae; genus Hyla; species Hyla sarda. The sequence goes on from NC_079191.1 coordinate 230,380,639, forward strand.
TCCGGAAGAAACTTTAGTGCCGGAATCGGAGTGCCAATCAGCGACTAAGCAGTCCACTGCAAGAAAAGACTTCAACTGGGTGATCAGCATAGGCAAATCTGGAGTGGTAGAATCTAACTATCTAGTGAACAGACACAGCAATCCAACTAGCATGACAACATGGATAAAGCAGGGATACCTCATGTCCCCTCCCCTCCTCCCTCCAGTGGATGCCACTGGTGGAACATCAAGGACTGTGGTGTGAACGGGACCCATACCTCCCAATGATCCCATATTTATGACTGTATAAGGCGCCAGTAATCGGCTGAGTAAGAGCATTCCCAGACTCCATGATACATGTTTGTAAGTGCGGTGTGGCAGTTGGGACAGTGAGTGATCCTATCTGGGATGGATGGGGAGGTCATAATGTTAAAACCATATAAGGCTGTATGGGCCACCTTGAAATAAGTCCCCCGTTATCTCTCAATAATAACATTTTTCCTTACCGCGTCCCACCCTCGGAGGATAGCATCAGGGATGTCCGTATCTCCTGTCCACCGCTCCCATGTATGAAACACATGTTTAGGGTAGATTTTTAGAAAGCTATTACGGAATGCTACATAAAAATCGGAAATCAATTATCTCTGGGATTCAATACCTATGATGTCATCTAAAATGTGGGTCTGGGCTTCCTTGGATAGATCCTGCAGTCTAGAGGAGAAAAAGACCTGGTTGGCATATAGAGTGTGAGACCAGGGAAGGTCTAACATATCAAGCTTTCCCTCGGGGAGAGCCATCTATGGTCAGCACTATGGACCAGTCCCCCCACCATCCGAACCCCTTTAGAGAGCCAAAGTCTAAGCCACGATGAAGATCTACCCTGTGGAAATTCCAGATGGTTATGCAAGGGCATCCATTTAGATAGCAGAAGGCCAAAAGCCTTCCCTACCTCCTTCAAGGTCACTATGGTAGCATGAAGTAGCAGTGAAGTGAGCCCTTGACCCCCACTGGGAGTTTAGCATAAGAAGTGGGAAGTAGTGCCGGCAAAGACCAGGGGGCAGCAAGCGTCTATCCACCACTAGGTTGGAGAAGTAATTAGAGGAATGCAGCCAGTAAAGTGCATGGCGGAATAAACAAGCTGAATTATATCCCCTAACATTTGTGAAGTCCCCCCCCCCCTCCCCTCCGCTTTCCAGAGCAGGAGCTTCTGCAGAGCTATGTGCACGTGTTTACCCTGCCAAAGGAAGTGTTGAAAGGCGGAGTTGAGTCGTCTAACATCAGCATGCTTAAATAGGAGCCGGAGCACTTGCAAAGGATATAACAGGCGCGAGAAGCTAATCATTTTAACTAGGTGGCATCTTCTCAAAAAGATAATGGCAAATTCTGCCACGGCTTTAATTCAGCCAGAATATGCTGAAAAATTGGCAGATAATTGAGTGAATAAAGTGTATCAGGGGTCTTCCCAATGCGAATGATTAAGTATGTAATGAAAGAGGGAGCCACTGTGACTGTCACGATGCCGGCTGGCAGGAGGTGGATCCTCTGTGCCAGAGAGGGATTGGCGTGGACCGTGCTAGTGGACCGGTTCTAAGTCACTACTGGTTTTCACCAGAGCCCGCCGCAAAGCGGGATGGTCTTGCTGCGGCGGTAGTGACCAGGTCGTATCCACTAGCAACGGCTCACCTCTCTGACTGCTGATGAAAGGCGAGGTACAAGGGAGTAGACAGAAGCAAGGTCGGACGTAGCAGAAGGTCGGGGGCAGGCGGCAAGGTTCGTAGTCAGGGTGGATAGCAGAAGTTCTGGTACACAGGCTTTAGACACACAAAACGCTTTCACTAGGCACAAGGGCAACAAGATCCGGCAAGGAAGTGCATGGGAGGAGGTCAGATATAGTCAGAGACCAGGTGGAAGCCAATTAAGCTAATTGGGCCAGGCACCAATCATTGGTGCACTGGCCCTTTAAGTCTCAGGGAGCTGGCGCGCGCGCGCGCCCTAGAGAGCGGAGCCGCGCGCGCCAGCACATGACAGCAGGGGACGGGAACGGGTAAGTGACCTGGGATGCGATTCGCGAGCGGGCGCGTCCCGCTGTGCGAATCGCATCCCCAACGGCCATGACAGTGCAGCGCTCCCGGTCAGCGGGACTGACCGGGGAGCTGCAGGGAGAAAGACGCCGTGAGCGCTCCGGGGTGGAGCGGGGACCCGGAGCGCTAGGCGTAACAGTACCCCCCCCTTAGGTCTCCCCTTTTTTTTGTCCGGTGACTGCCTCCCCTGGGATGAGGACACCGGGAAGGAATGGATGGTTTCCTCAATGGCAGGCAGTACAGCAGGAGTAGGAATGGGGAGGGAGGGTAGAGGGTGAAGCTTGGCACGGGGCAGGGAGACACAAGGACGGGAGCCATGAGGGGACACAGAGGCTTGCCTGAAGGGACTGGGAGGGGGGGAGAGGCATTTTCTGTGGCAGGCAGAGTCCCTAACGACCTTAGGGGGACCGGATACAGGAGGAACCACAGGGTCACGGCAGGGAGTACTGGGAACCGGTTTAAGGCAGTCCTTGGAACAAGAGGGACCCCAACTCTTGATCTCCCCAGTGGACCAGTCCAGGGTTGGGGAATGGTGTAGAAGCCAGGGTAGTCCAAGGAGAATTTCGGAAGTGCAATTGGGAAGGACCAAAAATACAATTTTCTCGTGATGAGGTCCGATGCACATTAGGAGGGGCTCCGTGCGGTAACGTACGGTGCAATCCAACCTGGCTCCGTTGACCGCGGAAATGTGGAGTGGCTTGACAAGACGGGTCACCGGAATGCGGAATTTATTCACCAAGGACTCCCGAATAAAATTCCCAGAGGCACCAGAGTCCAGGCAGGCCACGGCTGAGAGGGAAGAGCTGGCTGAAGTAGAAATCCGTACAGGCACCGTGAGACGTGGAGAAGCCGACTTAGCATCAAGAGACGCCACACCCACGAGAGCTGGGTGCGAGCGTGCGTTTCCCAGACGTGGAGGACGGATAGGGCAATCCACCAAAAAATGTTCGGTACTGGCACAGTACAGACAAAGATTCTCTTCCTTACGGCGATTCCTCTCTTCCAGGGTAAGGCGAGACCGATCCACTTGCATGGCTTCCTCGGCGGGAGGCCTAGGCGCAGATTGCAGTGGAGACTGTGGGAGAGGTGTCCAGAGATCTAAGTCTTTTTCCTGGCGGGGCTCTTGATGTCTCTCAGAAAAACGCATGTCAATGCGAGTGGCTAGATGAATGAGTTCATGCAGGTTAGCAGGAGTTTCTCGTGCGGCCAGAACATCTTTAATGTTGCTGGATAGGCCTTTTTTAAAGGTCGCGCAGAGGGCCTCATTATTCCAGGATAGTTCAGAAGCAAGAGTACGGAATTGTATGGCGTACTCGCCAACGGAAGAATTACCCTGGACCAGGTTCAGCAGGGCAGTCTCAGCAGAAGAGGCTCGGGCAGGTTCCTCAAAGACACTTCGAATTTCCGAGAAGAAGGAGTGTACAGAGGCAATGATGGGGTCATTGCGGTCCCAGAGCGGTGTGGCCCATGACAGGGCTTTTCCAGACAGAAGGCTGACTACGAAAGCCACCTTAGACCTTTCAGTAGGAAACTGGTCCGACATCATCTCCATGTGCAGGGAACATTGCGAAAGAAAGCCACGGCAAAACTTAGAGTCCCCATTAAATTTGTCCGGCAAGGACAGGCGGAGGCTAGGAGTGGCCACTCGCTGCGGAAGGGGTGCAGGAGCTGGCGGAGGAGATGATTGCTGCTGAAGTTGCGACTGAAGTTGGTGCACAATGGTGGACATTTCCGACAGCTGGTGGGTTAGATGGGCGATCTGTCGGGATTGCTGGGCGATCACCGTGGTGATATCAGAGATATAAGGCAGAGGGACCTCAGCGAGATCCATGGCCGGATCTACTGTCACGATGCCGGCTGGCAGGAGGTGGATCCTCTGTGCCAGAGAGGGATTGGCGTGGACCGTGCTAGTGGACCGGTTCTAAGTCACTACTGGTTTTCACCAGAGCCCGCCGCAAAGCGGGATGGTCTTGCTGCGGCGGTAGTGACCAGGTCGTATCCACTAGCAACGGCTCACCTCTCTGACTGCTGATGAAAGGCGAGGTACAAGGGAGTAGACAGAAGCAAGGTCGGACGTAGCAGAAGGTCGGGGGCAGGCGGCAAGGTTCGTAGTCAGGGTGGATAGCAGAAGTTCTGGTACACAGGCTTTAGACACACAAAACGCTTTCACTAGGCACAAGGGCAACAAGATCCGGCAAGGGAGTGCATGGGAGGAGGTCAGATATAGTCAGAGACCAGGTGGAAGCCAATTAAGCTAATTGGGCCAGGCACCAATCATTGGTGCACTGGCCCTTTAAGTCTCAGGGAGCTGGCGCGCGCGCGCGCCCTAGAGAGCGGAGCCGCGCGCGCCAGCACATGACAGCAGGGGACGGGAACGGGTAAGTGACCTGGGATGCGATTCGCGAGCGGGCGCGTCCCGCTGTGCGAATCGCATCCCCAACGGCCATGACAGTGCAGCGCTCCCGGTCAGCGGGACTGACCGGGGAGCTGCAGGGAGAAAGACGCCGTGAGCGCTCCGGGGAGGAGCGGGGACCCGGAGCGCTAGGCGTAACAGTGACTACAAGAGCAGTCTCATTCTGGAGCCACCAGGAGGAGCCGCTCTTGGTGGCATTAACCCTGAAAATGTCCTGTATAAGATAAAAAAGTGAGGATTTTGGGGATAGCCTCTCTGGGGTTACTAAGGTAAAGAAGTACATCATCGGCAAGCATGAAAAATTGGATCTCGTGTGTGCTCACAGTTATACCCCTGTAGATATTAGAGGAGATCAAAAAGCGGGCCAAAGGTTCAATTGCTATATCGAACAACAGAGGTGACAAGGGGTACCCCTGATGTGTACCCTTCGCTAACATGAGTGGGGCAGACAGGATGCCTGGCATATGCACTCTAGTTGTAAGACCGTAAGACCCTCATATAGGCTGCCTATGAAGGAGCTAAAATGGCCCGCAATCCCAAACTTGGATAAAGATGGTAAGGTCAGCTTCTCCAGAAATGTTGCCCCTTCATCAGTTGGGGTAGGGGGAGAAGAATAAAGAGCAGCATAATAGCCCAAGACATTGTTAATGGAGAGCGAGTTGTTCTTTAAATGCACACGTTCTAGCGTTGCGTCTGCATATGCAGCCCTTAAAATTGCTTTTAAGGGGTTATATGGCAAGAGGGGTGGTTTAGAACACTGCTCATTCTATAGTATATTAAAAAAAAAAACTTCTACTTACCTCTAGAGCTCCCACAGTGCCTCCAGTGTCCTGCTTCGGTCACCAGCTGCGATCCTCTTCCTAAGCTGCAGTGGGACCATTGGGCATGGAGTGACGTCAAGCTCAGTGTGTCATACTGCCACTCAGCCAACCATTGACTGAGGTGGGACATCACTGACACTGCGGGAGCATTGGAGGTAAGTAGAGGTTTATTTTTTTATGTAAAGTAGAATTGGCATTGTTCTAGAAAAATATCCCTTCCCGCTGGATAACTTTTTGGGTTAGATCATGACAGGATGTGGCCTAAAGCCTTTAGTACCAAGACATTTCTAAATAGAAATAGAATTTGTAATTCACAACTGCAACCTTCCTTTTTGATCTTGGTTTACAGCTCCAAAAGTGTCCTGGTTAGAAGGATTTATGTTGCAGGAAACTGCAGGATCTTTAACTCAAAAGAACAGAAAGAAAAGGTTGGGAAGGGTTTGTACCCAAGAATCGGAGACACCTCCCTAATTCTAATATGCCCCTTGGACACTTCATAATTAAAGGAGTTCTGTAGTAAAATATAACTTATCCCATATTCAAATCCCATAGAGATACATGGAAGGGGCCATGGCTTCCTGCGGGGGTCGAAACAGCCTCTTCTTGGAGACTAGCAGTCGGACCCCCCCCGATCTATAACTTACCCCCAATCCATTGGATAGGGAATACGTTATTTTTCATTGCACTACTCCTTTAATTAGCATATAGTACATAATTAATTAAAGCTCTGTTGTTCTAGCTGTTTGATTTACAATGTTGGTATTATTTACCGTAACTTGATTCCTCAGGACCCTTTGATGTTATTAGCAATTTGAGGTTGTAAAAACTGATAACAGATTCCCTTTAAATTGTGCAACATTCTGTTGATATGACTTATTATGGTAAAGTAGACCATGCATTGGCATTTTCTTGGTGGGGATCGATATGTCTGCTAATCCTTTTTCCATTTGTAGTCCTGTGCTGATGACAGTCTGACAACAGCTAAGCACCGCCATAAAATGAACTGCAATATAAAATGTGTAAACAACTTGGAAACATACTCCAGAGGATGTAATTAGATGAGCTGGTCCGGGTGAGATCTAAAAAAAAAGATTCCATTATTATATAAGGTACGACAGACTGTCACGTAAAGTGTTATGGTAATGGCCAAAACATGTAATGGCGAAAAAATTCGAGTATGCGAAAATTAGCACAAAAAATTAGCACAAGCGAAAATTCACATATGCGAATTTTCGCACACCAGTCTCACACAGTAGTATTAGAGCCTTCTTTACACCACACAAGCTGGAAGCAGAGAGGGCTGATCACAATATTCGTAATTACGAATATATAGTGCTATATTCGCGAATATTCGCGAATAAAATTTGCATTGCGAATATTCGCGAGCAACACTAGTCATCACTGACATCAGCCCCTGTCCACTGTAAGGCCCTATATCTACTCTCCTTATTTCATACACACTAAGGCCCACTTCATAAGAAGCTGATTTACCCATCACTCTCTCTTGGGAGAGTCAGAGGAAACCCAAATATCCAAAGGTAATCTATACAAACTCCATACAGATGTTTTCTTTGTTGGATTAAAACACAGGTCCCAATGCTGAAGAGCAACAGTGCTAACCTCTGAGCCAACATATTGCATTTTGATCATTCAAATCATTAAATCATCCATTTTAAATTATAGCAAATATTGCTAAATGTAAATCTAGTTTAGGATATGCAAATACATTTTATCTATTTTTTTTACTTTTCAACAGTGTATTGTCAAACATGTAAAAACAGCGTCTTAGGTAACATATGCATGTGCATTGCTTTGTATTTGCATGTAAATTATTTTTAAAAACCCAGCTGTGAGCAAGTGACAAGAGCTACCGCTGATAACTCATTTTAGAAGGACAATTGAAAATTCGGTGAGATATATGTGCATATTTAGAATTAGAATAGATCCAACGACAATACTTCAAATGCTTTTTGGTAATATACCAGCAGCATTTACATAGACTATATGTATGTTTCTAGGAATATTACAAGAACAATTATAATGATATCATTTCTCGCTAGATTTAAAGCCAACATGAGTGAAAAATCGTAGGGAACAAATGGTCATTCTTCACAAAATGGGATCTCATGCATAGAGGAAGCCAATAATTCTGCTGTATAATGTATTATATTCTATTTCTGCTCTGTCTAGCTGTATGGAAAGGTTCCAGCATTAGAGCTGAGGTTGCGGTTCTCAGTGTAGTAACGCTGCGTATTACTGGTTTTAGGGAATAGTTTCTAAGAATAATGCCAGAATAGGATTAGTCGCTGTCACGGTGCATCAGATTCCACTTTATAAGAAATAACGACTAGTTCAATTTTAACCACTGTAACTCACTTCAGCATACATGTATTTCTATATGTATGTATTTGTGAGGAGAGCGGTAGATCAGTTCGCCAATTGCACAGCGCGGCAGGTGTGCGGCAACACCAACAGTAGGTAAAGGAGAAGGATAAGCCAGCGTGGAAATGGCAGAAGGTCCTTTTATTGCATAAAATCCAAAGCACAGGTACAGGAATGCATAATGACGCGTTTCAGGCATAAACCGCCCTTAGTCATATGACTAAGGGCGGTTTACGCCTGAAACACGTCATCATACATTCCTGTACCTGTGTTTTGGATTTTATGCAATAAAGGGACTTTCTGCCATTTCCACGCTGGCTTATCCTTCTCCTATATGTATGTATTATTATAAGGTTATATCTGAATTTTTAATATCTTGATATAGTTGAAATCTGAGGTACAGCAGAGTCATAGGACTTGCCTTTCTTCGTAAGCCTCAGATCAGGACCAGGCAACATTGATAGTTTCCAGAAGTGACATCACTGTATTCTACATCTTGTACCAGGCATCTGACTTTAAGGAGAACTTTGTCAGGAGGGGGAGGGAGTTTCCAATTATGCCAATTGCGTAGAATAAAAAAATAACTAAACATCTACTTACCTCCAGCGCTTCTGCAGTGCCTCCAGTGTCCTGCTCAGGTCTCTGCAGTGATAATCTTCCTAAAGCAAGCACCTGGGACCAGTGTGCCAAACTGCAGCTCAGCATATTGTTGGTCAAGGCGGGACATTGCTGCAGCCAATGATTTCCTGAGGTCCAGTATAACACACTGGGGCTGGGTTCCTCTTTATGGTGGACAGAGCCACCGTCAGGGGGGTACAGCCGGTACTCCAGTAAGGGGCCCGGGCCGCCAGGCGCAGCATAGAAGGGCTGGACTGATGGTGGGACCTACAGCCTGAGAGGGGGCCCCGCTGCTGCAGCACCATTTTCTTTTAAAATATTCAGCCTGCAGCCCTTTAATGTCAGTGCAGGGGCTGGGGTTGCGGCCTCACTGACTCAATGAGAGGAGAGCAGAGGGATACTCCTCCCCTTCCCCCACACTCCTCTCCGTGCAGGCTGCAGCCCTATTGGAGCAGGGCCATGCTTTGCTTCCTGCTCCACCGAGGATTCCCACACCCGCCTGCGCTGAGGCCACCCATCAATAAGGTAACTTTCTGGGGGAAAGAGGGAAGAGGACAAATTGCTTTTTAGGGGTCAGTGGGTGATTTCTCAATGTTTCCTGAACAGGGTGCCCCTAGCTGTTGCAAAACTACAACTCCCAGCATGCCTTTGGCTGTCCAGGCATGCTGGGAGCTGTAATTTTGCAACAGTTGGAGGCACCCTGGTTGAGAAACACTGATCTATCTCTCTCTCTCTATCTCCTATATATCTCCTATCTATCTATCTATCTATCTATCTATCTCATATCTATCTATCTATCTATCCATCTTATATCTATCTATCTCATATCTATATGTCTGTCTCTCTCATATCTATCTATCTAACTCATATCTATCTATCTCATATCTATCTATCTATCTATCTCATATCTATCTATCTATCTATCTCATATCTATCTATCTATCTATCTCATATCTATCTATCTATCTATCTCATCTCATATCTATCTATCTATCTATCTATCTCATATCTATCTCATATCTATCTATCTCATATCTATCTATCTATCTATCTATCTATCCTATATCTATCTATCTATCCCATATCTATCTATCTCATATCTACCATCTATCTATCTCATATCTATCTATCTATCTATGCATCTTATATCTATCTATCTCGTATCTATATGTCTATCTCTCTCATATCTATCTATCTCATATCCATCTATCTAACTCATATCTATCTATCTATCTATCTATCTCATATCTATCTCATATCTATCTATCTCATATCTATCTATCTCATATATATATATATATATATATATATATATATATATATATATATCATATCTATCTCATATCTATCTATCTCATATCTATCTATCTATCTATCTATCTATCTATCTATCCCATATCTATCTATCTCATATCTATCTATCTTTCTATCTATCTCATATCTATCTCATATCTATCTATCTATCTCATATCTATCTCATATCTATCTATCTATCTATCCTATATCTATCTATCTATCGATCTATCTCATATCTATCTCATATCTATCTATTGATCTCATATCTATCTATCTATCTCATATCTATCTATCTATCTCATATCTATCTATCTATCTCATATATATCTATCTCTCTAATGTCCATCTATCTATATCTATGTTATATCTCAGTGTTTCCCGACCAAGGGGCCTCCAACTGTTGTAAAACTACAACTCCCAGCATGCCTTTGGTTGTCCGGGCATGCTGAGAGTTATTGTTTTGTAACAGCTGGAGGCTCCTTGGTTGGGAAACACTGATCTATCTATCTATCTATCTATCTCTCTAATGTCTATCTATGTTATATCTATCTATCTCTCTAATGTATATCTATCTATATCTGTGTTATATATCAGTGTTTCCCGACAAGGGGGCCTCCAGTTGTAAAACTACAACTCCCAGCATGACTTTGGCTGCCCAGGCATGCTGGGAGTTCTAGTTTTGCAACAGCTGGAGGCACCACACTGATCTATCTGGAGGCATGATCTACCTAGGGACACTATCTACTGGGGGCATTACATACCTAGGGCACTACCTATTGAGGGATATACCTACTAAGAGCATTATCTACCTGGGGGGCAATATTTACTGGGCACATGACCTACCTGGGAGCACTACCTACCTTGGGGCACTACCTAATGGGGCATTACCTACTGTCTACCCTTTTGGGTCATTATTGACAACCTACCTGGGGGCATGACCTACAACATACCCACTGGGGTCATAACCTACTACCTACATACTGAGGGCATTACCTATGTGGTGGAAATGGTAGTGATCATGGTGTGGCAGTAGTATTCTCACTTGTATACTGGTTTTATTAGTAATTTTCGTCTCAGTATACAAGATTTGTTCAGTATCAGTATGATGGTAAAATGTATGGTGATAATATTCCTCCATGTATACTGGTATTATTGGTAATATTGGTCTAAGTAAACAGGATTTGTTTGTAACAGTATGATGGTAATATGTATGGCGGTAATATTCCTCCTTGTATACTGGTATAATTGGTAATATTGGTCTCAGTAAACAGGATTTGTTCAGTAACAGTATGATGGTAATATGTATGGCGGTAATATTCCTCCTTGTATACTTTTATTATTGGTAATATTGGTCTCAGTAAACAGGATTTGTTCAGTAACAGTATGATGGTAATATGTATGGCGGTAATATTCCTCCTTGTATACTTTTATTATTGGTAAAATTGGTCAGTATACAGGGCTTGGTCAGTAACAGTATTGTGGTAATATTCTTTCTTTCTTCCTTATTAAAGGATAACTCCGGGATGTAACAACTTATCCACTATCCTAAGCGGTGCCCCAGCTCTCTGCATGAAACAAGCATTTTTGACCACCGCACGAAGTTGCGGCCGACACGCCCCCTCCATGCAGCTCTATGGGAGAGCCAGAGCGCTGCTTTCGGCAATCTCCGGCTCTGCCATAGAACTGCATGGATAAGGAATACGTTGTTACATCCCGGAGTTATCCTTTAAACTAAAAGGCTCTTATTTTTCTCGTCCTGTGTTTTAAAATATTTTTTTCATAGACAATGGGGAAGATAGCAGGCGGGCCATGGGGGTGGGGGCCCAGGCCTTGAGCTGTGTAAGGGGCCCCAAAATTTCTGATGGCAGCCCTGATAGTGGACAACAGCTTTCAGACAAATTTTAATGTGTTCTTTATGAAGAGGTGAGGGGCAAACTGCTGCCAGACTGTTGTAGGGCAGGACAGTTAAAATCCAACACAGAAGATCACTCTTACCTTGTATGAGATTACTAATAGTGTGTGGATTATTGACACAATGGGGTGCACTGCTGCTTTCTTGCATAATATGTGCTATTATTTGTTTTGTATTAATATTTTTGAAGGCACTGTCTACCTGACGCTATAATTCTCAGAGATATTGGGGCAGTTGCCCAGTTGCCCATAGCAACCAATCAGCTAGCTTCTTTCATTTTTTAGAAGTCCTCTGCCAAATGAAAAAAGAGATCTGATTGGTTGCTATGGGCAACTTTTCCTTTGATAAATCTCCCCCATTGTGTGTGTAGCACTGGTTATTTGCTTAAATATTTATTTGATAAAAATTCCTGCTGTCGGTAATTTCTTTAACCCCTTAAGGATGCAGGACGTAAATGTTCGTCCTGGTGAGGTGGTACTTAACGCACCAGGACGTACATTTACGTCCTGTGCATAACCGCGGGCATCGGAGCGATGTCCGTGTCATGCGCGGCTGATCCCGGCTGCTGATCGCAGCCAGGGACCCGCCAGCAATGGCCGACGCCTGCGATCTCGCGGGCGTCCGCCATTAACCCTTCAGGTGCCGGGATCAATACAGATCCCGGCATCTGCGGCAGTGCGCAATTTAAATGAACGATCGGATCGCCCGCAGCGCTGCTGCGGGGATCCGATCATTCATAACGCCACACGGAGGTCCCCTCACCTCCCTCCGTCCGACTCCCGGCGTCTCCTGCTCTGGTCTGTGATCGAGCAGACCAGAGCAGAAGATGACCGATAATACTGATCTATTCTATGTCCTATACATATTAGCAATCATGGTATTAGCAATCATGGTATTGCTATGAATAGTCCCCTATGGGGACTATTCAAGTGTAAAAAAATGTAAAAAAATGTAAAAGTAAAAGTAAAAAAAAAGTGAAAAATACCCTCCCCCAATAAAAAGTAAAACGTCCGTTTTTTCCTATTTTACCCCCAAAAAGCGTAAAAAACATTTTTTATAGACATATTTGGTATCGCCGCATGCGTAAATGTCCGAACTATTAAAATAAAATGTTAATGATCCCGTACGGTGAACGGCGTGAACTAAAAAAAAAAAAAGTCAAAAATTCCTACTTTTTTAATACATTTTATTTAAAAAAAATTATAAAAAATGTATTAAAAGTTTTTTATATGCAAATGTGGTATCAAAAAAAAAGTACAGATCATGGCGCAAAAAATTAGCCCCCATACCGCCGCTTATACGGAAAAATAAAAAAGTTAGAGGTCATCAAAATAAAGGGATTATAAACGTACTAATTTGGTTAAAGGGTACCTCTCATCAAATAAACTTTTGATATATTTTAGATTAATGAATGTTGAATAACTTTCCAATAGCATGTTAATGAGAAATATGCTTCTTTCTATTGTATTTTTCCTGATCAGTCCTGTCAGCAAGCATTTCTGACTCATGCTGGAGTCCTAAACACTCAGAGCTGCCACCCTGCTTTGTTCACAGCCAAACAGGCTGTGAACAAAGCAGGCTGGCAGCTCTGAGTGTTCTCCTTTGTGAACAAAGCCGACTGGCAGCTCGTAGTGTTTAGGACTCCAGCATGAGTCTGAAATGCTTGCTGCCAGGACTGGTAGGGAGACCCCTAGTGGTCATTTCTTCAAAGTGGAAAATTAAATAGAAAGAAACATATTTTTTAATAACATGCAATTGTAAAGTTATTCTGCATACATTAATCTATAATATATCAAAAGTTTTTTTGATGAGAGGTACCCTTTAAAAAGTTTGTGATTTTTTTTAAGCGTAACAATAATATAAAAGTATATAATAATGGGTATCATTTTAATCGTATTGACCCTCAGAATAAAGAACACATGTCATTTTTACCATAAATTGTACGGCGTGAAAACGAAAACTTCCAAAATTAGCAAAATTGCGTTTTTCGTTTTAATTTCCCCACAAAAATAGTGTTTTTTGGTTGCGCCATACATTTTATGATATAATGATTGATGTCATTACAAAGGACAACTGGTCGCGCAAAAAACAAGCCCTCATACTAGTTATGATTTTTTAGAAGGCGAGGAGGAAAAAATCCTTAAGGCCAAAATGGGCTGAGTCCTTAAGGGGTTAAAGGGTTACTTATATTGAGTTTCTTAACGCTGTGTGCAGGCTTCGGTGTTCACGCCTGCCCCCTCAATGAAATTCTATGGGAAGGGGTCGTGACGGCCATCACGCCCCCTCCCATAGACTTGTATTGAGGGGGCAGGATGTGATATCACATGAAAGGGCATGATTTCACGAGGGGGTGGGTGTGAACACGGAAGCCTGCACACACCTCAATGTTCTGGAAGCTGGGGAGCGGAGTAACCCTTTAATTCCTTTTTCTTTAAATTACATTTTATTGCCTAAGTTGTCATTTAAATAAACTTCAGACTTGTCACACAAACATGTCAAAAGTTAAGAGTGATCAGGATCTCAGTTCGGAGACCCACCACCAACTAAATATAGCCAGGTGAAATAGATAGCTGTGAGCTTTACTCCCTGGCTCTCCACTCGATCCAACTGATAGCAAGAGATTGCTCCATACACTTATAATGGAGCCATCTCGGTCGGACTAAGTGGCGAGTTGAGGAGTGAAGCTCATTGCCCTATGGTTTTCCTGGCTATGTCTAGAGATTGGTGGGTTCTCAGCGGACTTTATTTGAAAGACAGTATTGCTTTAAAAATGGCTGCAACTGCTTTTTCTTAGAATTCCTTATGTACAACTTGTGTGTTCTTTTGATTTATAGTTCTGCTAATAATGTAACCTGTAAACTGTAAACTGTTGTATGGCACTTTAAAGTATTCTTAAATGTAAGGCCCCTTTCACACTATAAAGTTGCTCCGTTAAAAGACCCGTTATAAACTTCCATTAGAAAAGCCTTAAAAAAGGATGTTAAACAGCACTTACAAAATCCCATTAAAGTCTATGGGATTTTTTGATTATCAGTTATGACCCGTTAAAGCCCATAATGAATAACAGATGTTATTTTTGATGGAAGAAAAAACGGCACATGCATAAATTTTTCTTCCGTCTCAAGAAATGAGTGAATTAATGGCCGTTATTTTTTAACATTGAAGTCTATGGCAAACGGATGAGCCTTTATGTCATCCGTTTGCGCCTGGTTTATAATATCCGTCATTACTTCTGAGCATGCAAGCAAGAGGTGTCATCAGCAGACTCCTGCAGTGCTAAGGGACTACTTCTACTCCCATCATGGAACAGACTTGTTTCCATGATGGGAGTCGTAATTCCCAGCTGCGGGAGTCTACTGGTGGCTGGGGAGGCTACATTAGTGTTTGTACTTCTACCCCCATCATGGAACAAACTCTGTTCCATGATGGGGGTTGTAGTACAGGGGCTGAGGGATTGATCACACCGTGTCTCACTTCTGAGACCCAATGCAATCAGAAGTTAACAAACAGGGGAGCGGGTGGCATGCTTCACTCCTCTGCGATGTACGATGTATTTCAATTTCATTTTTTTATTCCCCGTCGGGAGCTCTGAATGGCCGATACTGAGGAGCCATTCCGGGCTTCCGGCGGGGTTTTCCAATAGAATCGCTGCGGTGGGGAAAGATATATAGAATCATTGAGGGGGGTATATGTCTGGCCCCCGCAGCGCATATATATATTTTCCCCCGCAGCGCTATCATAAGGCCCTGGCAGCGCTGTGAAAGAAAAGTATTCTATTAGCAGCGCACCAACCCGATGCACTGCTGAAAGAATACTTGTCTTTCATAGCGCTGTGGCGGCATATGTACATAGAACCACAGCGACCGTCACAGCGCTTCTATAATCTGGCCAGCCAGATGCGCTGGTAATAGAATACTTTTCATTCATAGCGCTGCCGGGTGCTTATGATAGCGCTGCATGGGGAAAATATAATAATGCGCTGCGGGGGGAAAATATATAAATGCACTGCGGGGGGCAAGATATAAAGAAGCACTGCAGGGGCCAGACAAGTACCCCCCCCAGCGATTCTATATATCTTTCCTTACCACAGCGCTTCTATTTGAAAACCCCGCCAGGAGCCCTGAATGGCTTCTCAGTACCAGCCATTCAGGGCACCCGGTGGGGAATTTAAAAATGAAAGTAAAATACATCGTACAGTGAGTGAAGCATGCCGCCCTATTCCCTGTTTAATAACTTCTAATCACATCGGGTCTCAGTAGTGAGACCCTGTGCGATCAATCCCTCAGCCCCTGTACTACAACCCCCATCATGGAACAGAGTCTGTTCCATGATGGGTTTAGTAGTACAAACACTAATGTAGCCTCCTCAGCCACCGGCAGACTCCCACCACCGGGTAACTATTGCTCCCATGATGGAAACAAGTCTGTTCCATGATGGGAGTAGTAGTAGTCCCGGCTGTGGGAGTCTGTAGGCAGAGGTGTTAAAATGGCTGTACATGAGGGATGTCTTAATGGATGAATATGCCTGTTATTTTGACAGACATTATTCAGCCGCTAAATTTATGTTTAATAACGGATGAATACCAGTACATTAGGCCTAGCCTGTCTCATTCTTGTTCTTGAAAGATCATATTGTATTTAAATGCCTTATTATGGGACCTATATACTTAACACATACACACTAGAGAGAATGTTAATAGGTGAACTAAAGTGCAGATTACATGTTACAGTGATGTATAATAGTTTTGTTACCTGATACAGCGTGCAAAAAGAGATGTCGAATGCAGTAAATGTTCAGGTCTCCCTAGGATTCCTGTGGACAATTTCAGCACATTCTCATTCCATGGATGAACACACATAGGTCTATTACTGTTTGCTCTCTATAGAATGCATATCCTCTTAATGTTAAAGCCACAGCGGGATCTCCTGCTGCGCTGAAGCTTACAATGTATACATTTGATCATTTATGAAAAAATCTTGTTTTCAATAATGACATATCTTAATTATGTTGTATAAACTACAAAATAACAGTGCAGGATAGAATTACTTAATGCCTATTTCTATTTACTTTCATGTATTTTAAACCTAGGGGTGAACAGATAACAACCACCAAATGTTTATTTTTCTTTCAGCCTGTTTCTCAATTCTCCACAGTACCTGACACTATATTGTCTTAGAGGGAGGTATTTTTTTTTCTATGGCTGAATATATTTTTGATGAATAAAGCCAAACACTACTTCATCACATCCCTGGGAGTGCTGCTGGATTTAGTGTTTTTTGTCTTCATGGTCGACCCCTGACCCGGGTTTTTGCCAGCAGGCAATATGTATATATACATATATTTAGATAATAGATTATATATGGTCCTCATTTTAGAGCTTATTTTAGTCAGTAGTCAAAAACCAGGAGTGAGTCCAAAACATAAAAAAGGAGCAATTTTTTCTATTACAGATTCTTTTCCATGTTTTGGCTAAAATACTGTCTTATGCAGAGAAGCGGTTTGTTACCCTGCAGTTTATTTTAGAGCAGACAGAATTTCTAGCTTTAAAGGGGTACTCCACTGGAAAAAGTTAAACAGAGAAAAGTTAAACAGATTTGTAAATTATAGTCTGAACTTAGAGAGAAAAAGGGGGGGGGGTAGGAGACGGCACTAGTGCTTCTATCTTCAGTAGATTGCAGATAGATTAATACATTTATAAATATCGAAGCAATTGTATGTAATACATATTCCTAGGATCTGCGAGTGGGAGGGTGCTTTGATGTCTGGAGGTCCTCTACGTATGACAAGACAAAGTAGAAACTGTAACAACCGTAAAAAGAATAATGTTGTACGGAGCACTCACACTGCGACTTTCCCGCAGGGGTAGGCGGCTAGTTGATGTTTTCAGTCCCGGTCTTCAATAGCGGGGAGGCGGTAGGTGTAACGAGGGGAGCCTGACGAAGCGCCAGTGGGCATGATACGGTCCGTGGCCGGCGTCTGAGGCTCCCCTTGTTACACCTACCGCCTCCCCACTATGGAAGACCGGGACTGAGAACATCAACCAGCCGCCTACCCCCGCAGGAAAGTCATAGTGTGAGTGCTCCGTACAATATTATTCTTTTTACGGTTGTTACAGATTTGTAAATAGATTCTATTTAAAAATCTTAATCCTTCCAGTACTTATCAGCTGCTTTATACTACAGAAGAAGTTCTTTTATTTTTGAACTTTCTTTCTGTCTGACCACAGTGCTCAATGCTGACACCTCTGTCCTTGTCAAGAACTGTCCAGAGCAGGATAGGTTTGCTATGGGGATTTGCTTCTACTCTGGATAGTTCCTAAAATGGACAGAGGTGTCAGCAGAGAGCACTGTGGTCAGACAGAAAGGAAATCCAAAAAGAAAAGAACTTACTGTGGAACATACAGCAGCTGATAAGTACTGGAAGGATTAATATTTTTAAATAGAAGTAATTTACAAATCTGTTTATCTTTCTGGCACCAACTGATTACATTTTTTTTCCAGTAGAGTACCCCTTTAAAGCAGTATCAATTGCATATGGGGTGTATTAGAATCTGGTCTGCAAATACTTTATCCAGGACAAGAATAGACCATATAAGAATAGCATAAAGTGAAATGGTACTAAGAAGATATAGTTAGGCTTCACCTCAATAAATAATATTAACTTATTTCAAACCTATTCTAAAAAACATTAATATGTCATGTTTTACAAGGGCATTATATGGCTGTATTTTTAGTCCACATTACTTCTACAAGTCCTGGCCTGACAAACAAGGCTGGGTTCACATACATCAGGCATCCGGCATAGTTTCCCTCTGGCATGCACCGGAGGGAAACTGATGCTAGAACTGATCCTATCATTTGAATGGGACAGTTGACAATCATCCGGCATCTCTATTTTGCCACCAGACGGTTGGACATGCCTGAGGGCACCGGACAGAGGAACGCAGCTTTTTCAGCCTACCCAGGTGTAGCTGTTATTATACAGCTCCTAAAATGAAGCACTATTATAGCTGGGTGTTTACTAAAACAAAAACAAAAGAAAGAAGGTTGTTGAATTTTAATAACATTTTGTGACAATGTTTATTCATGTTTTATACATGAAGTCGATTTTAATGTGTATTGCACAAATTTATTTCTTTGAAAGTAGAGGTGTAACTTTGCAAGCAATCTCATGTACAATACTCATAGGCTATGTTCACACACTGGTTTTTGAGGCTTATTTTTTTTACAAATTTTTCTGTTCACACACAGTTTATTTTTTATTTTTTTTTGTAAACCGTTTTTGCTTTTGGACAATTTTTTTGAATTGAACATAGCCTTATACTGAAAAGCATCACTCACAGAAAAAGGACTGTCATGAACAGAGATAAAAGTTCCACTTGGGAAATCAAGCAAAGAAAGTTACTTTAGGACATATGTACCTTGTTGTGATAAAATGCTTGAGCACCATTTTATTGTGGGAGAAATGAAACGCTTGAAAATTGCTTCACAATATGCTTAGCGGTCCGTAAATCAAGGAGCAATCAAGGTTTTCATTATAAAAGGTGCAAGTCATGAATTATTCTTTGCAGATTATCTAGTGGTCTAGGAAATCATTTCATCGCAGGATGTACTTGGTAGAGATAGAGAAGGTTTCTATCCCCAGTAATGAGGTTGACGTCTAGTAAACATAATTCATAATGAAGGGATTAGTCTAATTAAGTCTTAATGATCTAATACATGTCATTCACTGAGAGCTAGGCTGCTATTATAAGAAAATAAGTACATAGGTGAAAGAAATGACAGATCATGAATATTTATTTCTCTGTTATTGACTTCCAATGATACCATATGCATTCTATGTTTGCACTGAAAAAATTAACATAGAAGACCGTATTCAATATAATATACATGTATCAAAAATTGTCTTAGCATTCAAACTGCTTAGTACACAGTGGCTAAAATAATTAAATTCCTAAGAATTGCTTATACTATGTTTAAAACTAGCATTTAGGTCTTCTGGCAAGAAGGTTATGATCCATGTGTAAATATATTGTTACAATTTACAATGACCTTGATATGCAGGCCCCTCTGGTTCACTTTGTCTTGAAGATGAATATATTCTAATAATTAAAAAACATAAGTTTAATAACAAGAGGTTAGACATTATTATTATGATTATCAATATTAATGAGCAACAAAGGATGTGGAATAATTTGGTACATAATGACCGCTTTTTTTCAATTTCATTAATATAACTCAACATTATGAAAGCCCTTTAATGTATTTATTTTTTACTTTCCCCATCCATTCCAGATTCCATTTATGGATACATGCATTCCATTAATTTGCTTTTCTTGACTATTTAACCCCTTAAGGACCAGGTGTTTTTCGTTTTTTCCTCCTTACTTTTAAAAAATCATAACTCTTTTAAGTTTGCACCTAAAAATCTGTATTATAGCGTATTTTTTGTGCCACCAATTCTACTTTGTAATGATATCAGTCATTGTACCCAAAAATCTACAGCAAAACGGAAATAAAAATCATTGTGCGACAAAATTGAAAAAAATGCCATTTTGTCACTTTTGGGGGCTTCCGTTTCTAGTAGTACATTTTTCATTACAAATGACACCTTTTCTTTATTCTCTAGGTCCATACGGTTAAAATGATACCCTACTTGTATAGGTTTGATTTAGTATTACTACTGAAAAAAAATCATAAATAAATGCAGGAAAATTTATACGTTTAAAATTTTCTGAGTCCTATAACTTTTTTATTTTTCCATGTTCAGGGGGCTATGAGGGCTAATTTTTTGCGCCGTGATCTGAAGTTTTTGTCGGTACCATTTTTGCATTGATCTGACTTTTTGATCGCTTTTTATTCATCTTTTCATGATATAAAAAGTGACCAAAAATACGCCATTTTGGACTTCGGAATTTTTTTGCGCGTACGCCATTGAACGTGTGGTTTAAAAAGCGGTATATTTTTATAATTCGGACATTTACGCACGCGGCGATACCACATATGTTTAATTTTATTTTTATTTACACTGTTTTTTTTTTTATTCTTGGAAATGCCAGGTGATTCAAACTTTTATTAGGGGAATGGATCATTGAAAGGGTTAATGATTTTTTTTACACTTTTCTTATGCAATATTATAGCTCCTATAGGGGGCTATAACATTGCATTAACTGATCTTTTACACTGATTGATCCATCTCCATAGGATTGAATCTATCAGTGTTTTCGGCGATTGAATGCTCAAGCCTGGATCTCAGGCTTGAAGAATTCATTCGGCGATCGGACAGCGCAGGAGAAGGTAAGAAGACCTCCTCCTGTGCTACAGCTGTTTGGGATGCCACGATTATACCGCAGCGATCCCGAACAGTTCCCTGAGCTAGCCGGGCACTTTTACTTTCGTTTTTAGCCGTGCGGCTCAGCTTTGAGTACACGGCTAAAGGGTTAATAGCTATTAGAGGCGGGTCCCGGCTTCACTATGACGCCAGGCCTGCCGCGATATGATGCGGGGTTACCGTGTACCGTGCTCTAAATGTAAACATGGAAAATGAATTGTCACAATGTAATATCCTGATTACAAAACATGTAGATCTCATGTAATTTTAATAAGGTTATAAAAGATTCCAATATCCTTGAGCTGCATTGTGGCTTTGCTAGTTTACTGCTCATTCATATTATATATTATGCATATATAAAGTGGTCTTATGCATCTGAACACAGATCTGATTGACTTTAAATACCTTCTTTGAGTAGATTTAAAATGTAAAATACATGATTTCAAAGCATGTTATCTATTTTTCCAGACTGTGGAGAAAATGTTATTTGTGCCATTTTAGAAAAAGAAAAATTGACATTTCTGTAACCTTTCAAATACTACTGGACATACAATTTACATTGATACAATGAGTCAGTATTTGACAGGAATGTGCTAGAGCTGGATGGAGAGGCACATATTCCAAACTTGTATTGGCAACCATGTGAAGAAGGTTAAAAATCTCTGCTCATTCAAAGAGAACTTTTCATAATACTAAAACAAGTCTAAAGGTTGACACTAGGAACCTAAAAGTCAAACACTAGTACCGAGGAAACATGGCATGTGCCTGTACTAGGTAAACAAGGTTGTGATCAGATGAGTTATAAGTAGCTATGTAATCCCATTATAAATCTTAAAATGGACCCGAATTCACATTGACCACCTTCAGACAAAAGTAGGTTTAAAACATAAAAGGTTTGTGACACTTTAGGGGTCTCACCTATTCCCTTTGTCTTTTACTGTTTTTCTTGATTTCCTTGTAATGCTCTTCACTTTCCCACTGTCCCTTCTTAGAGGGGTAATCCTATAAAAAAAAAAAAAAATTAAATCAACTGGTGCCAGAACATTAAACAAATTTGTAAATTACTTCTATTTAAAAATCGTATTCCTTTACGTTCTTATCAGCTGCTGTATGCTCCACAGGACGTTATTTTCTTTTTTAATTTATTTTTTGTCTGACCACAGTGTCCTTTGAGGACTCCTCTGTCAGGAACAGTCCAAAGCAGGAGCAAATCCCCATAGTAAACCTATCCTGCTCTGGACAGTTCCTGACATGGAACAGAGGTGTCAGCAGAGATCACTGTGGTAAGACAGAATTTTTTTTTTAAAGAAAATAACATCCTCTGGAGCATATAGCAGCTGATAAGTACTGGAAGGATTAAGATTTAGAAGTAATTTACAAATCTGTTTAACATTCTGTCACCAGTTGTTTTTAAAGAAATTGTTTTTATACCCCTTTAATTTTCCTCTTACCCACTGGGCCTTAAAGCAACAACCTTACAACCTACTTTGGTAGTTATGGCCATAGATTTCTCTTTTTGAACAAGTACTGATATATGTGTTGTTGTAGTGCTACACTAGTAAATATAATTTCAGAAACAAATTCATTATTTGATGTCATACGTTCTATATCAGTATATCATATATACATATTTTGGCTTTAAAGTATGAAGAAAAATATTTATTATTTATAAGTCTTAGAAAGATACTCCAACCTCATTGTCTAAAGTGCAAGGTGAAAGTAAAAAGAGCAGTTTCAATCTAAACCAGACCGTTTGTTCATATTGTACGTATTGTTTATGAAGATAGCAATACAACATTGTGCATCACCCTTCAAAGTAGACTAGATTAATTTCATGTGAAGGATCCTATCACAATTGATTGTTGCAGAAATATATGTCTTCTTTTAAATTCTCCACGGAGGCAATGTTGCAAAATTGCCTTCCACAGGCAAACAAAGGTTTGCTTCCTATCTTACAAGGAGCTGAATTTGCCCATCACGAGCACATTAACTGCGTCTATCATTTCTGTTTAGAATTCCATTGTCACTTGAGAAACAATCTTCCACTTCACCAGCATGCCAGCTTACATGCGTTATATTTTTGTATTCATATTCCTCATGTAACAATTTTCCAGTTGCCTTAACAAAATCTATCAAATCTATTGTTATTTTCCTTTTACTTGAGCCAGAATTTTCTACTTTGCTTGTCAGTTTCTTTCTTAGCGATTGCCCAGCCTTCATTTATATTCTGGAAAGGTTTTGTTTCCCTCAGTTCTATCTACCATACCATAACTATGTCCTTTGTGTGACCTCCATTTTATCATTCTCTCGGTGCTAGACAAATTGTTCCAGTCACTAGTTTACATTTCAAACACAAATTCACACACGTGTGAGTGCACTCAACTCAAGACAATGGCTGAATAGCAACATTTTTGTAGCTCCTCACTGGTAATATTGAACTACTTTCTACAGTGTTTAGAAACATGGTACATTTTAGTATCATATTCACCAAGTATCGAATTTAGAAAATCTATCCTTTTAGATAATCTCTTTATCTGGCAACTAAGTTAAAATGACTGTCCATTAAAACAGTAACATTAGATATAGTGTTAGGGGTGAACAGTTTTATTCAGCTATGAAATCCTTCCTTTCTGAAATAGGACTCTAATCTTACAGTAAGAATAATCCACCAGACATGTTGGCGCTATTGAACCTTGGTAGGTCTGTTTGGCCAATGTAGAGCACCAGGAACATCAAGTATATATCTCCGAGCATTTTCAGCTCAATGGAACCAAACATCCAGCACAAACGTAGTGAATATACTAACAAAGAAAGATTGTCCAGCACTGCGTCTTCTTAAAGGGGTACTCCGCCCCTAGACATCTTATCACCTATCCAAAGGATAGGGGATAAGATGTCAGATCGCCGGGGTCCCGCTGCTGGGGACTCTGGGGATCGCTGCTGCAGCACCCCGCTATCATTACTGCGCAGAGCGAGATCGCTCTGCACGTAATGACGGGCAATACAATTACATCACGGCTCCGCCCCTCGTGACGTCACGGTCCGCCCCCGTCAATACAAGTCTATGGGAGGGGGTGTGGCGGTCGTCACTCCCTCTGCCATAGACTTGCATTAAGGGGACGGGCCGTGATGTCATGAGGGGCGGAGCCCCTGTATCGCCCGTCATTACGCACAGAGCGAACTCGCTCTGTGCAGTAATGATAGTGGGGTGCCGCAGCGGCGATCCCCGGTGTCCCCAGCAGCGGGACCACGGCGATCTAACATCTTATCCCCTATCCTTTGGATAGGGGATAAGATGCCAGGGGCGGAGTACCCCTTTAAGAACGATGCTGCTTTATTGATATAAACGCATAAGGTACATTAAAACAAGTGAAAGGTGACGCATTTCGGACTGTCTATCATGCCTTAGGTGAGCTGGCTTACATAGTCTAGACTTTATACTAACATTTTGTCTCATGTCTGCAGGTACTTTTCACGCTTTTTGTCTCAATAAAACAGTTGAACTGTCACGATGCCGGCTGGCAGGAGGTGGATCCTCTGTGCCAGAGAGGGATAGCGAGGACCGTGCTAGTGGACCGGTTCTAAGACGCTACTGGTTTTCACCAGAGCCCGCCGCAAAGCGGGATGTACTTGCTGCGGCGGTAGTGACCAGGTCGTATCCTCTAGCAACGGCTCACCTCTCTGGCTGCTGAAGATAGGCGAGGTACAAGGGAGTAGGCAGAAGCAAAGTCGGACGTAGCAGAAGGTCGGGGGCAGGCGGCAAGGTTCGTAGTCAGGGGAGATAGCAGAAGTTCTGGTACACAGGCTTTAAACACACAAAACGCTTTCACTAGGCACAAGGGCAACAAGATCCGGCAAGGAAGTGCATGGGAGGAGGATAGATATAGTCAGGGACCAGGTGGAAGCCAATTAAGCTAATTGGGCCAGGCACCAATCATTGGTGCACTGGCCCTTTAAGTCTCAGGGAGCTGGCGCGCGCGCGCCCTAGAGAGCGGAGCCGCGCGCGCCAGCACATGACAGCAGGGGACGGGAACGGGTAAGTGACCTGGGATGCGATTCGCGAGCGGGCGCGTCCCGCTGTGCGAATCGCATCCCCAACGGCCATGACAGAGCAGCGCTCCCGGTCAGCGGGACTGACCGGGGAGCTGCAGGGAGAAAGACGCCGTGAGCGCTCCGGGGAGGAGCGGGGACCCGGAGCGCTAGGCGTAACAGTACCCCCCCCCTTAGGTCTCCCCTTCTCTTTATCCGGTAACTGCCTCCCCTGGGATGAGGACACCGGGAAAGGATGGAGGGATTCCTCAACGGCAGGCAGAACAGCAGGAGTAGGAATGGGGAGAGAGGGCAGAGGGCGAGACCTGGCACGGGGCAGTGTGACACCAGGACGAGGGCCATGCGGGGACACAGGGGCTTGCCTGATGGGACTGGGAGGGGGGGAGAGGCATTTCCTGTGGCAGGCAGAGTCCTTAATGACCTTAGGGGGACCGGATACAGGAGGAACCACAGGGTCACGGCAGGGAGTACTGGGAACCGGTTGAAGGCAGTCCTTGGAACAAGAGGGGCCCCAACTCCTGATCTCCCCAGTGGACCAATCCAGGGTTGGGGAATGGTGTTGAAGCCAGGGTAGTCCAAGGAGAACTTCAGAAGTGCAATTAGGAAGGACCAAAAATACAATTTCCTCGTGATGAGGTCCGATGCACATTAGGAGGGGCTCCGTGCGGAAACGCACGGTGCAATCCAACTTGGCTCCGTTGACCGCGGAAACGTGGAGTGGCTTGACAAGACGGGTCACCGGAATGCGGAATTTATTCACTAAGGACTCCCGAATAAAATTCCCAGAAGCTCCAGAGTCCAGGCAGGCCACGGCTGAGAGGGAAGAGCTGGCTGAAGTAGAAATCCGAACAGGCACCGTGAGACGTGGAGAAGCCGACTTAGCATCAAGAGACGCCACACCCACGAGAGCTGGGTGCGAGCGTGCGTTTCCCAGACGTGGAGGACGGATTGGGCAATCCACCAAAAAATGTTCAGTACTGGCACAGTACAGACAAAGATTCTCTTCCTTACGGCGATTCCTCTCTTCCAGGGTCAGGCGAGACCGATCCACTTGCATGGCCTCCTCGGCGGGAGGCCTAGGCGCAGATTGCAGTGGAGACTGTGGGAGAGGTGTCCAGAGATCTAAGTCTTTTTCCTGGCGGAGCTCTTGATGCCTCTCAGAAAAACGCATGTCAATGCGAGTGGCTAGATGAATGAGTTCATGCAGGTTAGCAGGAGTCTCTCGTGCGGCCAGAACATCTTTAATGTTGCTGGATAGGCCTTTCTTAAAGGTCGCGCAGAGAGCCTCATTATTCCAGGATAGTTCAGAGGCAAGAGTACGGAATTGTATGGCGTACTCGCCAACGGAGGAATTACCCTGGACCAGGTTCAGCAGGGCAGTCTCAGCAGAAGAGGCTCGGGCAGGTTCCTCAAAGACACTTCGAATTTCCGAGAAGAAGGAGTGTACAGAGGCAGTGACGGGGTCATTGCGGTCCCAGAGCGGTGTGGCCCATGACAGAGCTTTTCCAGACAAAAGGCTGACTACGAAAGCCACCTTAGACCTTTCAGTAGGAAACTGGTCCGACATCATCTCCATGTGCAGGGAACATTGCGAAAGAAAGCCACGGCAAAACTTAGAGTCCCCATTAAATTTGTCCGGCAGGGACAGGCGGAGGCTAGGAGTGGCCACTCGCTGCGGAAGGGGTGCAGGAGCTGGCGGAGGAGATGGTTGTTGCTGCTGTAGCTGTGACTGTACTTGCTGTAGTTGTGACTGGAGTTGCTGTGTCATGGTGGTCAAGTACGACAGCTGGTGATCTTGTTGGGCGATCTGACGAGCTTGCTGGGCGACCAGCGTAGGGAGGTCAGCGACAACTGGCAGAGGAACTTCAGCGGGATCCATGGCCGGATCTACTGTCACGATGCCGGCTGGCAGGAGGTGGATCCTCTGTGCCAGAGAGGGATAGCGAGGACCGTGCTAGTGGACCGGTTCTAAGACGCTACTGGTTTTCACCAGAGCCCGCCGCAAAGCGGGATGTACTTGCTGCGGCGGTAGTGACCAGGTCGTATCCTCTAGCAACGGCTCACCTCTCTGGCTGCTGAAGATAGGCGAGGTACAAGGGAGTAGGCAGAAGCAAAGTCGGACGTAGCAGAAGGTCGGGGGCAGGCGGCAAGGTTCGTAGTCAGGGGAGATAGCAGAAGTTCTGGTACACAGGCTTTAAACACACAAAACGCTTTCACTAGGCACAAGGGCAACAAGATCCGGCAAGGAAGTGCATGGGAGGAGGATAGATATAGTCAGGGACCAGGTGGAAGCCAATTAAGCTAATTGGGCCAGGCACCAATCATTGGTGCACTGGCCCTTTAAGTCTCAGGGAGCTGGCGCGCGCGCGCCCTAGAGAGCGGAGCCGCGCGCGCCAGCACATGACAGCAGGGGACGGGAACGGGTAAGTGACCTGGGATGCGATTCGCGAGCGGGCGCGTCCCGCTGTGCGAATCGCATCCCCAACGGCCATGACAGAGCAGCGCTCCCGGTCAGCGGGACTGACCGGGGAGCTGCAGGGAGAAAGACGCCGTGAGCGCTCCGGGGAGGAGCGGGGACCCGGAGCGCTAGGCGTAACATGAACATTATTCACAAACATTTCTGAGTGTTATAGATTATTTGTCTCTAGAGCTGTAATCCTGACATTAGTCATTACAGTTGATGTCATGGAGACATTCATTGGCAACATGGTTGAAGTGACCTAAGACTGTGATAATGCCTGTAATGGCACGGTCCATGTGAATGAAGTCAAAGGACATAGGCTAGTGATGTAACCAATCAATACACCACCAACCTTTATCTGTCCAATTCATGATTACAATAAGTAATGTCTGGTTTAATTTAACCTCTTGCATATTCTAAATTAATTTCAAAAGCAATTAGCTATTATATGTTCTTTTTCTATTAGATATCTTACTTGTTTATTGTGCCATAAAGTTACCCTAACCTGGGATGTACTGACTCCATAAAGTAGGACCTTACTAAATGTTACATAATTCATTACAACAGCAAATTAGAGTTTACAAAGAGGTGCTATCTCATCCTTTTTCTTTTATACTTCTCCAATTCTCTATAGTTTTCTATTTATGATCTCTTTCTGGCTTCGGGTTCAAATCTGCATTAAAAACCTAAGTGGGTATACAGGCTTTAAGCTGTCAATTTAATTGGTTTAAATTAACATTTTCCAATTAACTTTGTAAATTAATATGGATCATTGTCAGTTTTTAATTCATAATGCTAGGACATTACATCTGGTCGACATAAAAGTCAACTTGTATGAAAACTTATATTGGTACTGACAACATATGTAAACCTTTAAAAAAGACAAATGTATCTTTTCTATGCTTAGATTATTACATTGGCAAACACTATCCATTTGCAGAACCTTAAAGTTTGTAATACCACTTCAAGGCTTGGTTTCTATTTGAGGTAGTTCTTTCCTATCAGGCTTTCTATGGTCAGAAGAGCATAATACACTGCTCATTATTGGTCCAAAGAGTGTTCATAGAAATGCTTGCCACAATAATTGTCCTGTATAAAAGGGTAAACGAGTAAATGCCGGTAAACGAGTAAATGCTTGTTCATCAGTTCATTGGATATTTTGTGTGACCAATAAAATCATCATTATTGTCTGCTCTCAGTAAAGTAATACTTCCTGATATTATTGCATAAGCCTTTGCCCCTCTAATTTAAAACTCTGTCCTCTTGGGGTAGTTTTCTTTCTTTAAAATATACTCTTCAGCTTTATCGTGTGGATTCCCTTTATGTATTTAGAAGTTTTTATCATTTCGCCTCTGTCTCGTCTTTTTTCCAAGCTATACATGTTAAGGTCCTTTAACCCTTACTGGTCGGTTTTATTCTGCAACCCATGTAGATGTGATTAAGGACAACCAGAAACCCATCTGTATAGTACTTTCTATAGGTAGCTACTCTGTAAGACAATTTCTTAACATCTGTATACTTCTTTGTTTTTTTTTTATCCTTGCCTAGCCAACCAGTACCATACTTTATAGTAGTAAGGAAGAAACATTCTGAAACTGTGCTGCCTACAGACGGGTGTCTTTGGTTTGTCTCATATTCTTTGTTATGCTTAACTCCTTAAGGACCCAGCAATTTTACACCTTAGGACCCGCCCATTTTTTGAACATCTGACGACTATCACTTTAAACATTAATAACTCTGGAATGCTTTTAGTTATCATTCTGATTCCGAGACAGTTTTTTCATGACATATTCTACTTGTTATGGTAACTTGCATCCTTTCTTGGTGAAAAATCCCCAAATTTGATTAAAATTTTTAAAATTTAGCATTTTTTTTACTTTGAAGCTCTCTGCTTGTGGAGGAAAATGGATATTCCAAATTAAAAATGTATTGATTCACATATACAATATGTCTACTTTATGTTTGCTTCATAAAATTGATGTGATTTTACTTTGGAAGACATCAGAGGGCTTCAAAGTTCAGCGGCAATTTTCCACAAAATTTTCAAACTCACTATTTTTCAGGGACCAGTTCAGGTTTGAAATGGATTTGAAGTGTCTTCATATTAGAAATAACCCACAAATGACCCCATTATAAAAACTGCACCCACCAATGTATTCAAATTGACATTCAGTCAGCATTTTAACCCTTTAGGTGTTTCACAGGAATAGCAGCAAAGTGAAGGAGAAAAATCACAATCTTCATTTTTTACACTCGACGTTCTTGTAGACCCAATTTTTTTTATTTTTACAAGGGGTAAAAGGAGAAAATGTATACTTATATTTGTAGCCCACTTTCTCTCGAGTAAACACATACCTCATGTATATGTAAATTGTTCGGCGGGCGCAGTAGAGGGCTCAGAAGTGAAGGAGCGACAAGGGGATTTTGGAGAGTACGTTTTTCTGAAATGGTTTTTGGGGGGCATGTTGCATTTAGGAAGCCCCTATGGTGCCAGAACAGCAGAAAAGCCCCACATGGCATACCATTTTGGAAACTAGACCCCTTGAGGAACGTAACAAGGAATTAAGTGAGCCTTAATACCCCACTGGGGTTTCATGACTTTTGCATATGTAAAAAAAAAAAATTTTTTCACTAAAATGTGTGTTTCCCCTCAAATTTCACATTTATGCAAGGGTTAATAGCAGAAAATACCCCCCCAAAATTTGTAACCCAATCTCTTCTGAGTATGGAGGTACCCCATAAGTGGACATCAAGTGCACTACGGGCGTACTACAATGCTCAGAAGAGAAGGAGTCATATTTGGCTTTTTGAGAGCAAATTTTGCTCGGGGGGCATGTCGCATTTAGGAAGCACCTATGGTGCCAGGAAAGCAAAATAACCCCCACATGGCATACCATTTTGGAAACTAGACCCCTTGAGGAATGTAACAAGGGGTACAGTGAGCATTTACCCCCCACTGGTGTCTGTCAGATCTTTGGAACAGTGGGCTGTACAAAATTTTTAATTTGCACAGCCCACTGTTCCAAAGATCTGTCAGACACCAGTGGGGTGTAAATTCTCACTGCACTCCTCATTACATTCCATGAGGGGTGCAGTTTCCGAAATGGGGTCACATGTGGGGTTTTTTTTTTTTTGCGTTTGTCAAAACCGCTGTAACAATCAGCCACCCCTGTGCAAATCACCTCAAATGTACATGGCGCACTTTCCCTTCTGGGCCTTGTTGTGCGCCCCAAGAGCACTTTGCACCCACATATGGGGTATCTCCGTAGTCAGGAGAAACTGCTTTACAAATTTTGGGGGGCTTTTTTCCCTTTTATCTCTTGTCAAAATGAAAAGTATAGGGCAACGCCAGCATGCTAGTGTAAAAAATTTATTATTTTTACGCTAACATGCTTGTGTAGACCCCAACTTCACCTTTTCATAAGGGGTGAAAGGAGAAAAAGCCCCCCAAAATTTGTTAGGCAATTTCTCCCGAGTACGGCGATACCCCATATGTGACCCTAAACTGTTGCCTTGAAATACGACAGGGCTCCGAAGTGAGAGCGCCATGTGCATTTGAGGCCTGAATTAGGGATTTGCATAGGGGTGGACATAGGGGTATTCTACGCCAGTGATTCCCAAACAGGGTGCCTCCAGCTGTTGCAAAACTCTCAGCATGCTTGAGTCTATCAATGCATTCTGGTAGTTATTGTTTTGCAACAGCTGGAGGCACACGGGTTGGGAAACACTGAGTTAGGAAACAGACAATGTTTCCCAACCAGTGTGCCTCCAGTTGTTGCAAAACCACTACTCCCAAACATTCTCAGGCATGCTGGAAGTAGTAGTTTGGCAACATCTTTAGAGCCAAATGTTGCCGAACTACAACTCCCAGCATGCTTGGAGTTGTAGTTTTGCAACATCTGGAGGACTACAGTTTGCAGACCACTAATACAGTGGTTCCCAATCTGTGCCCTTCCAGATGTTGCAAAACTACAACTCCCAGTATGTTAAAACTGTCCAGGCATGTTGGGAGTTGGAGTTCTACAACATCTGAAGGGCCAGATGTTACAGAACTACAACTCCCAGCATGCCTGGACAGTAAGGGCATGCTGAGGATGTGTAGTTTTGCAACATCTGGAAGGGCACAGTGGTCTCCAAACTGTGGACCTCCAGATGTTGCAAAACTGCAACTACCAGCATGCCCAGATGCCAAGGGTTGTCTGGGCATGCTGGGAGTTGTAGTGTAAGGGGACCAGATGGAGCAATTCAGATCGCTTTACGGCGGTCTGGACTGCTGCAAAGGTCACGCGACGCCGCCGAAGATCAACTCACCTGTCGCCACCGCCGCCGTCTCTGCCGCCGGGATCCGCGTCTTCAGGGACGAGGTAAGTACTGGGGCCGGGCCCCAGCACTCCCCGCCCCCCGTCGCATCCTCCGGTCTTCCTCCCGTTCTCTCCGGACTTCCAGGGGCCGGGCAGAAGTAACCGCCCCCCCCCCCCCCCTGCGATTGGTCGGTTAGCTAACCGAGGAATTGCAGGGGATAGGAGGAGGTGGCAGGCTTTTCACCTCGCTCCTATACTTCAGCATGGTCCTGGCTGTCTGTGACAACCGGGATCATGCAAAATAACCGGGCAGTCGGGTCCCAGAGACCTGATCAGCCCGGAATCACCGCAGATCGCTATTGTCATTTCAGCAGCGATTTGCTGGCCCCCCTCGGTGTTTGCCCTGGATGCCTGCTGAACGATTTCAGCAGGCATGCCGTTCCGATCTCCGCCCGGCGAGCGGTGGAGACCGGAATGACTCAGGACGTATGCATACGTCCTGAGTCCTTAAGTACCAGGGTCCCAAGACGTATGCATACGTCTTGGGTCCTGAACAGGTTAAGGGTGATGTAATGGGTAAAACATTGGCTTTCAGGGTGGCACCAGAGAGGCAATGTTATTACTGCTTATAAAGGACTATTTTATATATCTAAAATCAATGTCTGATCGGCAGGTTGCCAACACCTAGCACCTACACCGATCAGATCTATTCATTGTGTAGTGGGAAACATAGGGGTACTTCAGAGCAGCTCTTATTGAATGCTGTTAAAGGAGTAGTCCAGTAGTGAACAAGTGGTGAACAACTTATCCCCTATCCTAAGGATAGGAGATAAGTTGCAGATCGCGGGGGGTCCAACCGCTGGGGCCCCCGCAATCTCCTGTATGGGGCCCCGACAGCCCGCGCGAAGGGATCATGTCGACCCCTGCACGAAGCGGCGACCGACACGCCCCCTCAATACAACTCTATGGCAGAGCCAGAGTGCTGCCTTCGGCAATCTCGGGCTCTGCCATAGCGATGTATTGAGGGGGCGTGTTAGCCACCACTTTGTGCGGGGGTCGACACCCGCTATCTGGCCGGAGAGCCTGGCCCCCGTACAGAGAGATCGCAGGGGGCCCCAGCGGTCGGAACCCCTGTGATCTCAAACTTATCCCCTATCCTTAGGATAGGGGATAAGTTTTTCACCACTGGACTACCCCTTTAAGCCCTTTCACACATGGATCATTACTTAAAGTGTACCTGTCATCAACAAAAACGTTTTATATAATGTAGATAATGCAATTTAATGTAAATTTCTAATATACAGTGGTTAAAAAAGGTGTATATTTATGGGTGAAAAAGTGCTGTCCCTGCAGCTATTGCCTGTGAGGAGTCCAAATACAGGAAGTGATGACAGGACAAGCAGAGCTCTGTGCAGGCTCCTGCCATGTCAATCATCCTCATGTGTGAGCCTGTAGCATGTCACAGAGCCTCACTGCACAGAGCCCTGCTTGTCCTCACTGCACAGAGCGCTGATTGTCCACCCTCACTTCTTTTATTTGGGCTCATTATAGAGACACACAGGCAATAGCTGCAGGTACAAACCAATGAATATTACAAATATGCATATAATGGTATTATCTACATTATAAAAAAAAGTTTTTGTTATTGACATGTACACTTTAAAGGGGTACTCCAGCGGAAATGATTTTCTTTTTGAAACACAGAGCTGTCTGCTGACATCATGAGCACAGTGCTCTCTGCTGACATCTCTGTCCATTTTAGGAACGGTCCAGAACAGCATAAGTTTGCTTTGGGGATTTCCTTTTACTCTGGACAGTTCCTAAAATGGACAGAGATGTCAGCAGAGAGCACTGTGCTCATGATGTCAGCAGACAGCTCTGTGTTTCAAACGGAAAAGAATTTCCACTTTAGTATTCAGCAGCTCATAAGTACAGGAAGGATTAAGATTTTTTAATAGAAGTAATTTACAAATCTGTTTAACTTTCTGGCACCAGTTGATTTAAAAAAAAAAGTTTTTCACCGGAGTACCCCTTTAACTCCGACCTCTATTATAGAATGGCTAGAAGATACAGTAAGATAAAAATTATAAAAAAACAAAAAAAAACACCATGATTTTGTGTCAGGTAGGTGCATAACTGCTTAATTAAAAGTTAAATTATGTCTGCTTTGAAGCTGCTTTAAATCACAGGTTAAGTGGCTGAAATGCTTCATAAACCTCTAGAAGTAGATTTTCCCATCAAACTTTTATAAATGTAATGTATGTATGAACTGCCAAAAAGTTCAGAAAATTAATCTTCTATGTAGATATAGCCTTTAGCCTTTTATGGAATTTGATTTTAAAGAAAAAAAACATTTATGCAAGAACACTAAAACTATTTCAACAATTAATACAATTTTAGAAAGAAAGAATCATTTTACTTAATGGTTACAAAATGCCAGTCTTGGATTTATATTGATTTTATCTTTCCTCTTCTTCACTTTTCATTTCGTAAATTACCTTTAGAAGATATTAATGCATAGTCAGTATGTAAACCTTCCGTTTTGACATCAAATATTTATTTCCAGGATGAACCACACAATCTCTTGAAAATATTATGAATACATTTCACAAAGACAGCTTTTCACCCAATTTATGAGAAACTTCGTAAATCAAAAAGCACTTTCAATTTTATAGGGAATTTGATCTTTACTAAATATGTTAAACAATGCAGTTTTTTTATAATTACAATTTTAAATGTGGCTCTTTGGTAACAATAGGGACAGCGTGTGTTTCGCTACATGAAACCGCATTCTCCATTGTATTTTTTTCTTATTCTTTATCTCCTTGTGACAGAAGATATCCTTCCTTTCCAAAGAACTGAATAATATCCCACTAATTCCTTAAACATGATATGTGCTTACCTCCTACGGCTACATAATTCAATTTTAATATTGAAGATGTTGTTAGACAAATCAATAATAACCACAAATGCCTGACACTTCAAACATACTGCTTTGTCTTGTGGCCTATATGTGATTATTTTAGCAATAATACATAATGCAATGAAGATAAATATCATGATATAATATCCATTCACAGAGAAAATAGTCGATTCAAACAAAGTTATCTTTACATATAATAATTTGTTTATCTTATCCATTGTTCATATGTATTATTGTATGCATTATAGAGGGAGAGTTATCATTGGCGTTAGAGCTTTAATTTTGCTTACTTTGGACGCACAAAATTTTGCATATGCGCCCAAGCACTTTTTTTTGCAACTTCTGTGGGTACGCATAAAGTTCCAAAGCTTCAGTTTTCACTTTTCAGTGGTCACAAATTCATGAAGTGTGAATGTCGCACTTAGGCATAAGAAACTTGAAAACCGCTCCAAAAAGTTGCAAGCCAAAGCCAGGTCAGACCTGACTTAGGCCGGGTTCACATATATTAGTTGTCTGGCACAGTTTCCCTCCGGCATGCACAGGAGGGAAAATTATGCTAGAAATGATCCCATTCTTTGAATGGGACAGTTCACAATCATCCAGCTCTCAATGTTGACGCTGGATGGTTGAACACGTTTTAAGGCACCAGACAGGGGAACGCAGCTTGCTTCTTTCCCCTGTCCACCATCCAAAAACAATGGACGTCGGATGCCATGCAACTGATGACAATTTGTCACCAGTAGTGGCATCAGTTGTGTCGAGATCAAGGCTGAGTTCACCTATGCCGGATGCCGGACAGCCTTACAAAGCTGTTTAGGAGAGCACTTTGAAAAAGTTACAGAGAGGAAGAATCATATAAAATGGTGTCCTGAAGTCATTTATTGTTTTTTGCTTATGTGTGCCAAATTGATCAACGCCCCCTTGTTGTATGATAAATATGTTGCATGTAAGCCAAAGAAAAAAAAAGAAATTACTTCAAAACTAACTGTCTAAAGACAACAATGATAAATGTCCCCTACTGTCATCATAGAGGGGATCTTACTCTATTATTCAGAGCAGAGGCCACTAACAAAAAAAACAAGCTCTCACTTTTACAAGAAGTGGCCCTTCCATTTATTACACTGTTGCCAATTCATCTGGCTTGCTAGCATTTAATTCCACATTTCTCCTGCGAATGATTGCCAGGCCAGATAAAATCTAAAAGAAGTTATCAAAGTTTACCAAATTGTAGTCTTGTACTTAGAAATCTTTGTTGCTTGTTGGAAGTATGACGTGTATGTTCTCGTGAGAATGAAAGCCGTATAGTGAGGAAGTAATATAATGTTTTATTCTGCAATGTCATATACGTTCAAAAATGAAATTCTAAACCTTTATTTCATACAACTTTAATAAGGTTCTTGCCAAATTGTAGAACCATATTTATACATAGATTTCTTTCTTTTTACAGGGGGAATTTTTGAATATGTCGAGTCTGGGCCCTTTGGAGCAGAAGAACTAGCCTTCAGATTTGCTGTGAATACAATTAACAGAAACAGGACATTACTTCCAAACACTACTTTAACATATGATACTCAAAGAATAAACCTCTATGACAGCTTTGAAGCATCTAGAAAAGGTAATGTTCTCTGTTTCTACCTTTAAAGTGTACATATAGAAATACATCTGAGATAAAGTATTTTTTAGTTGTTTCATATGCGCATATATGTAATATGCTCCCTACATATCTTCAGTTGACATGGGTTACTGTAAGGACCCCATCTATATTTTTTCATGAACCTATATATTTACTCTACACTCAGGTTAAAAAATGACTATAAATTACATATTGTAGACAAGAACCTAAAGGGATACTACGCCCCTAGATATCTTATCATCTATCAAAGATAAGATGTCTGATCGCGGGGGTCCCGCCTCTGGGAACCCCAACAGTCTCTCCTGCAGCATCCTTGGGATAGGGGATAAGATGTCTAGGGGGAGTACCCCTTTAAATGCATCTGTCACCTCTGTAAAAGATGTGAGGCCGCACACACTTCTGCAGTTAGGGCATAGGGAGATGAGAAAGATGGTACCTTTGTTTAGTGGGGCCACAGTTTGTAAACTTATATTGCTCTTATTTTCTAATTCAGCCATAAAACAGTCAGAAGGGCCAGACAAGTCTCAGCGGCATGTCTCCTTTCCACCTGACTTGCTCCTAGCATGGAGTCATGTATGCCAATCGTGTGGGTCACTGTGGGGAGGGAGTGTGTTGCTTCAACTTGGCCAGCCTCTCTGACTGTTTGGCTGGAGGGCAATGTAGGTTTACAAACTGCATCCACACTAGGTACTGTCTTTCTTATTTCACTAGGTCCTAACTGCTGAGGTGTGCAGCTCAGTACCTCATTTAGAGGTGACAGATGCACATGAAAGAGGTTTTCCATGGTTAGCAAATCATAACTGCTTTCTTGCAGAAACAACACCACTTAAGTGTGGCACTGTTTTTATAAAAAAGCAGCTACATTTTCTACAAACTGGCCAACACGTAAATCAACATATGCCACCAGCTGTTTAACTGTATAGTTTGTGGCAATTCTGTATCTGTACAGCAAACATGTATTTTGTACGTAGGTAGATTTAGAACATTTCTGGATGACTTACAGTCTTAAAAATAGATTTGTCACCATAATTTACTGCATTTTATGGCTACAGGTATGTTGGTGTGGTGCCCATAAGGAGGATGTAGTAGTCCAGGAAAGCTGAGGGTTGTAGTCTACAGGGTGGGCAATTTATATGGATACACCTTAATAAAAGGGGAATGGTTGGTGATATTAAAATCCTGTTTGTGGCACATTAGTATACGTGAGGGGGGAAACTTTTCAAGATGGGTGGTGACCATGGCGGCCATTTTGAAGTTGGCCATTTTGAATCCAACTTTAGTTTTTTCTATAGGAAGAGGGTCATGTGACACATCAAACTGGTTTTAATGTAACTTTATTCTTTCATGAGTTATTTACAAGTTTCTGACCACTTATAAGATGTTTTCAATGTGCTGCCCATTGTGTTGGATTGTCAATGCAACCCTCTTCTCCCACTCTTCACACACTGATAGTGTTGCTCGCGAATATTTGCAATACGAATTTTATTCGCGAATATCGCATATTCGCGAATATTCGCGAATATAGCACTATATATTCGTAATTACGAATATTCATATTTTTTTTTTCACAGTACACATCACAGTGTTCACCCCTCTCTGCTTCCAGCTTGTGTGGTGTAAGAAGGCTCTAATAGTACTGTGTGAGACCGGCGTGCGAAACTTCGCATATACGAAAATGTGCATATGCTAATTTTCGCATTTGCGAATTTTCAATTATGTTAATTTTTGTATATGCTAATTTTCGCATATGTTAATTTTCGCATGCGCAAATTTTTCGCGTATGCAAAAATAAAATGAGAATATTATGAATATGCGAATATTCGCGAATATATGACGAATATTCGTCCATATATTCGCTAATATTCGCGAATTCGAATATGGCCTATGCCGCTCAACACTACACACTGATAGCAACACAGCAGGAGAAATGCTAGCACAGGCTTCCAGTACCCGTAGTTTCAGGTGCTGCACATCTCGTATCTTTACAGCATAGACAATTGCCTTCAGATGACCCCAAAGATAAAAGTCTAAGGGGGTCAGATCGGGAGACTTTGGGGACCATTCAACTGGCCCACGATGACCAATCCACTTTCCAGGAAACTGTTAATCTAGGAATGCTCGGACCTGACACCCATAATGTGGTGGTGCACCATCTTGCATTGAAAAAAAAAATAATGTTACTATTAGAGATATGTACACAGTCCAATTAGGTACTTCTCTATTGTAGAGGGCATACACATATTGGCTAACTGGTGTAGGTACTTAACCCCTTGGGGACCCATTTTTACCTTGAGGACCCTTTATTGCAATTCTGACCACTGTCACTTTATGCATTAATAACTCTTTAATAAAAGATTCTTTTACCTTTTATTCTGTTTCCGAGACATATTCCACTTTAACATAGGGGTAAATTTCCGTCGTTACTTGCATCCTTTCTTGGTGAAAAATACCAAAATTTCATGAAAATTTTAAAAATGTAGCATTTTCGAACTTTGAAACTATCTGCTTGTAAGGAAAATGGACATTCCAAATAAATGATATATTGATTCACAAATACAATATATCTACGTTATGTTGGCATCATAAAGTTGACATGTTTTTACTTTTTGAAGACATTAGAGGGCTTCAAAGTATAGCAGCAATTTTCAAAATGTTTCAGGGAACAGTTATGTTTGAAGTTAATTTGAGGGGCTTTTCTGTGAGAAATACCCCATAAATTACCCCATTATAAAAACTACACCCCTCAAAGTATTCAAAATGACATTCAGAATGTTTGTTAACCCTTTAGGTGTTTCACAAGAATAGCAGCAAAGTGGAGGAGAAAAATCTAAATCTGCATTTTTTACACTAACATGTTCTTGTAGCCCCATTTTTTTCTTTTTACAGGGGGTAAAAGGAGAAAAAGCCCACCAAAATTTGTAGCCCAATTTCTCTCGAGTATGGAAATACCTCATATGCTGACATACAATGCTCTGCGGGCTCACAACATGGCTCAAGAGGGAAAGAGCAACTGTGGGATTTTGAAAAAAAATTTAGCTGTCATGGTTTTTGGGGGCCATGTTGCATTTAGGAAGCCCCCATGGTGCAACAACAGAAAAAAAAACCACATGGCATACTATTTTGCAAACTACACCCCTCAAGGAACGTAACAAGGGGTCTAGTGAGCCTTTATCAAAATGGAAAATGTTTAACACTAAAATGTGAAGCCCAATTTCACCTCATTAAGAAAATGCCCCATATGTGGACGTTAAGTGCTCTGCTGGCACACTACAGGTCTCAGAACAGAAGGAGCGCAATTGTGCTTTTGGAGAATTTTGCTGGAATTGAAGTCAGGGCCATGTGCATTTACAAACCTCCCATGGAGCCAGAACAGCAGAAACCCCACACATGTGACACAATTTTAAAAATTACACCCCTCAAGGAATGTAACAAGGGTTATAGTGAGTACTTACACCTCACATGTTTTTTGAACAGTGGGCCATAAAAGTTAAATAATTGATTTTTAACACTGAACTTCTGGTATTAGCCAAAATGTTTTTAGTTTCACAAGTAGTAAGAGAAAAAAAAGCTCCACAAAATTTGTAGCCCAATTTCTTTCGAAAATTGCAATTTTCAACCTGTGCTCTGCTTCATCTTACTGGGAACAACTAACATGTGACTCCGAATTGTCACCTGGAAATACGACAGAGCTCATGAGGGAGAACTCTTCGCATTTGAGTCCGATGTTCCTTACGGCCCTAACAGTTACATACATTCATGGGAAAATACAAGAAAGGAACACACACATGTGAGCCTATTACAAACAGTACACCCCTTAGGGAAGGTGTGTAGGGGTGAAGTGGACATTTGATTAGATTTTCCAGGAATGGATGAAATGTAGTTTGGTTAAAATGAAAATTGCAATTTTATTACTGACATGCCAATTATTTTCCCAGAATGATGACTCAGAGTATAGCCAAAAGTAAAAATGATGCCCAACTCAAACCTTATGTTCTGAATCATCATTCTGGGAATGTGATGTGTGTGGCTGTCCCTATTCTGTTACCTCAAATGCGCACCCCGCTCAGGTGGGGAGAGAAGGCTGTGCATTTGAGGCAACTGCAAACCCCCAATGCTGTTGACTCTGTGTCCCATGACCCATTTTTTGGAAGAAAAAAATAAAATATTATCAGGGGTATTGGGAAATAGGTTTATGTTTTTTTTCCTTGGGATGGTGGTGTTTTGTTTTAAAATTTGGAAAACAATGTTCTCTGGACTGGTACATTGGAGTCAAATTCTGGGGAATTAAAATTAGGGAAAAGGGTTAAAAATGTAGTGCTCCATGGAAGTGTGATACTCTCTGAAGCTATTTTTAATGCAGAGGCTGGGATGATCAGGGCAAGTGTCACATTTAGAGGTGGTGTCCTTCTGAATCCCCCTCCTGTGACACAGTCTGCATTTTTTCTGGGATGGTCCCTTCTTTACAGTGTTGGGGACCTGACCTGGAAAGTTTTGGCCGGGGACGATTTGGGGAACCGAAGTTCCAGAGGTGCTCTGACCCACTCTTTGGTGGTCACCAAAGATGAGGGGCTTTAGAACTTCCTCTTGGAACTGCCGGAATGTCCCTGTGTTGCCAGGGACAGTACAAAAGAGTTGTACATGGCAACCTGTACGATGTAGACCGCAACTTTTTTGCACCATGCCTTTGTTTTCTGCATGGCATAACATGGCTTGAGCACTTCATAAGAAAGATCAACTCCCTCCATATACTGGTTGTAGCCCAGAATACAATCAGGCTTGAGGACCGATCCCACAGTATCTCGCACAGGGACAGCGGTGCTGTCATTCCCATGAATTGTGGTGAGCACAAGGATATCCCTCTTGTCCTTATACCTGACCAGCAATAGGTTTTCATGGGAAAAGGCATGGAACTCACCCCGGGCGACAGGAGTCTGCAGGAGATAGGAAGGAAAGCCTCTTTGATTCTTCCGGACTGTCCCACAAATGAGCGTGGATCTGGCGGTGAGGGATGTGAAGAGAGGGATACTAGTATACAAGTTATCCACGTAAAGGTGGTAACCTTTATCTAGCAATGGGTGCAAAAGGCCCCAAACAATTTTCCCACTAACACACAGAGCGGGGGGACATAAACTTGAAAGTGTACCCTCTCAAAGTGTATACATGGTCACGCCATACCGTGCCCGTTTGGTTGGGATGTATTGCAGGAATCTGAGTCTCCACTTAAAGCTGATGAGAGACTCATCAACTGCGACCTCCCTTCCAGGGACATAGGCCTCCCAAAATTTGGCCCCAAAGTGATTGATGACCGGCCTGATCTTATATAGGCGGTCATACCTTTAGCATAAAGGTAACATTTCTGAATGGCCTCGAACCGGGGATGGGTCATGGCCATAATGTAGAGCGGGGTCTGGTAGAGGATATCCCCAATTCAGAACTGCCTGACCTTTGGTTTTTTAACTAGGCCCATATGCAGTATGAGGCCCCAAAAGGTCCCCATTTCGGCTGCACTGACTGGGATCTAGCCACCGGGCCTAGCTAAAAAGAAGCCCAGGTTTGCAGTGACGAACTGTTGGGTGTACAGGTTCGTCTGGCCAGCCATCAGATCAGATTGACAAAGTCGTCACTGAAAAAAAAAGTAGTCCATTTCAGTGAACCCGACGATGTCAATCTTGATTCCTGTGTCGCCAACAAACTAAGGAATCACCCCAGTAAACTTGGCTGGGGAGCTTGACTAGCATGAGTGCCAGAGGGACTCATACTGCATTGGGCACAGGGTCAGGAGCAGAGGAGGTATGCGGCCTTGCATCAGAAGATGATGACAAGGACACATATGCCTCCTCCGCTGAAAACGCCCTGCTGGCCATTTCCCTACTCTAATAGGGTATGTGCGTGTGGGGGAAAACTTTATTGGTATTTACCAGTGAGGAGGCACATTACCGAGGAGGATCCTGAGGACCCCCCATATCGGCGATCAGAGCAAATCGCCGGTCAATTCAGACCTGCGATTTGCTGCAATTCCGTTCACTGCCGGTCTGAATTGACCAGTGATTTGCGGCGATCACCAATTTGGGGGGTCAGGCATACAGGTACCGCCCTGAGTCTTTAAGGATCGGGGATGCAGGGCGTGTGCATACACCCTACGTCCCCAAGAGGTTAAAAAGACTTTACTAACTGTTAAGGGTGACAAGATTCCCTATTGCATTGCATATGCTAAAGTTAATTGTGATGTGATAATGGCATCAACTCCAGCGGGAAGCCAATATAGAGTGAAGTGCTTGCAGAAGAGACCTTGCTCAGTTATTCCCTCTTCTGACTTCATATCTACCTATCACTCTATGAGCGGGAACAAGATTTTTGAAATGAATGCCCTCTCAGAGGGGACAGGAGACAGTCCACTACAATGTAAAGCATATCTGACTGGAACTGCATTTACTGGCAAAGCCAATAAGTAGTAACTTTAAATGGGCACTGTCATTAATACATTAATTAATACATTTTACTATTGCACTCCAAATGGTAAATAAAAAAATCTTTCTAATGTTCTTTGTTTAAAAAAATGAAGTTTTCTATGTTTTATTTGTGTTTACAAAAGCTGCCACTAGGTGTCTCCTTACTTGTCCAAGGCGCATTTCCCCATCTCTTGCACAGACTTTGGACTCCTGCTGGCCTTGCAGAGGTACAAAATCAGGAAGTGCAGTCTGGAGTGCTGATGGGGGGGGGGGGGGTGCAGCCTTAGCCAATCATAGCTCATGTGACACTGAACTGCTATGGGCTTTATGTAATAGAGTGAGGGAGGAAGTTCTCCCCTGTATGGCTTCAGATGATGTCAAGCCTGCTGCAGAACGCCCGTTCCCAGTGTGTGAATCTGACTGAGCAGAAAATACAGAGCAATATCAAGGTAGAAAACTAAAAATTAATGAAAAATAAGGGCAGGAGGTGGTTTATCATGATGGGGCAGTGAACTTGGAGGATTATAAAATTTAACAAGATCAGGACAGGTACTCTTTAACTATAAACTGGATTCCGTTTAGGCCTAAAATCTCCTTCTCCCCATGTGACCTAGTAAAGATTAGACAGGCACATCAGTACACTACTCTGGCCACAGGCAAACTCTGACTAAACTTGTCAGAAAGGGGCAGAGATGTTTGGACTTAGGATACTCCTTCATCAGGCTTTCTAGCAGTTTCTCCATAGAAATTAGCTAACTAGAGTCATATGACCAAGAGTCCATGCATCTTACATACACTGCTCAAAAAAATAAAGTGAACACTAAGATAACACATCCTATATCTGAATGATTGAACTAATCATATGAAATACTTTCATCTTTACATAGTTGAATGTGCTGACAACAAAATCACACAAAAATTATCAATGGAAATCAAATTTATCAACCCATGGAGGTCTGGATATGGAGTCACACTCAAAATCAAAATCAAAACCACACTACAGGCTGATCCAACTTTTATGTAAT
Organism: Hyla sarda; assembly: GCF_029499605.1. NCBI lineage: Eukaryota > Metazoa > Chordata > Amphibia > Anura > Hylidae > Hyla > Hyla sarda. The sequence goes on from NC_079191.1 coordinate 230,424,313, forward strand.
GTCCTTAAAGCAAGTCAAAATGAGGCTCACTAGTGTGTGTATTGCCTCCATGTGCCCGTATGACCTCCCTACAATGCCTGAGCATGCTCCTGATGGGGTGGCGGATGGTCTCCCGAGAGATGTCCTCCCAGACCTGGACTAAAGCACCCGCCAACTCCTGGACAATCTGTGGTGCAATGTGGAGTTGGTGGATGGAGCGAGACATCATGTCTCAGATGTGCTCAATCAGTTTATAGCATCAATGCCTTCCTCTTGAAGGAACTGCTGACACACTCCAGCCCCTTGAGGTCTAGCATTGTCTTGCATTAGGAGGAACCCAGGGCCAACCGCACCAGCATATGGTCTCACAAGGGGTCTGAGGATCTTATCTCGGTACCTAATGGCAGTCAGGCTACCTCTGGCAAACACATGAAGGGCTGTGCGACCCCCCCCCAAAGAAATACTACCCCATACCATTACTGACCCACCACCAAACCGGTCATGCTGGAGGATGTTGCAGGCAGCAGAACTTTCTCCACGGCGTCTCCAGACTCTGTCACGTCTGTCACATGTGCTCAGTGTGAACCTGTTTTCATCGGTGATGAGCACAAGGTGCCACTGGCATATTTGCCAATCTTGGTGTTCTCTGGCAAATGCCAAACATCCTGCACGGTGTTGGGCTGTAAGCACAACCCCCACCTGTGGACGTCGGGCCCTCATACCACCCTCATGGAGTCTGTTTCTGACCATTTGAGTGGACACATACACATTTGTGGCCTGCTGGAGGTAATTTTGCAGGGCTCTGGCAGTTCTCCTCCTGCTCCTCCTTGCACAAAGGCAGAAGTAGCGGTCCTGATGCTGGGTTGTTGCCCTTCTACGTCTGCTGATGTACTGGCCTGTCTCTTGGTAGAGCCTCCATGCTCTGACACTACCCTGACAGACACAGAAAACCTTCTTGCCACAGCTCACATTGATGTGCCATTCTGGATGAGCTGCACTACCTGAGCCACTTTTGTGGGTTGCAGACTCTGTCTCATGCTACCACAAGAGTGAAAGCACCGCCAGCATTCAAAAATGACCAAAACATCAGCAAGGAAGCATGGGAACTGATAAGTGGTCTGTGGTCACCACCTGCAGAACCACTCCTTTATTGGGAGTGTCTTGCTAATTGCCTATAATTTCCACCTGTTGTCTGTTCCATTTGCACACAAGCATGTGAAATTGATTGTCAATCAGTGTTGCTTCCTGAGTGGACAGTGTTATTTTACAGAAGTGTGATTGACTTGGAGTTGCAATGTGTTGTTTAAGTGTTCCCTTTATTTTTTTGAGCAGTGTATATATAGCTTTCGTGACCATAAAGAGGGAAAATGTTACTACTTGAGCATCCAGAATACCTAATTGTATGCAAAACTGGAAATGTGACACAGATAACGGCAAGTTACACATGTTCAGATACTTGAGAAGATAAATTCTCAGCCACAGTTATCTATTTTAGTAGCTTGGAGGTGATATCAAGACACTGCACTAGGCTTTAAGGGTTTACAATTCAAACATATTGTGCCATTAGGTTAATATCTGCTAAGAACAAAAAATCATATAGGGGGAGATTTATCAAAACCTGTGCAGAGGAAAAGTTGACTTGTTGCCCGAAGCAACTAATTGGATTACTTTTTTAAATTTTTCAGAGGCCTTTTAAAAAATGAGCTGATTGGTTGCTATGGGCAACTGTTCAACTTTTCCTCTGAACAGGTTTTGATAAAATCTCCCCCAAAGTAGTTGTAAGTCAACTGTACTCATGAGGAGTGGCATATTTCCATCTCTATCCATGTCCTGTCACTCTTTCTCCATTGATTGAAGGCTGCTTTGCATACATACAAAGGTTCATGCTCCTGCTGTTCCTGCTCTGCTTGTTGCATGGGGGTGTCTTGTGTATGTCCATGAATATAGAATAAAGATCACAGCAAGAAATCCATAGTGAGTGCTCCAATTCTGTCTATCTGTTGGAACTGTATATACAGGTGTACAACAGATGAGAGAGTGTAGGAGAAGGAAAAGAAAAAGCCCTATTTTCTTGAATGTTGTGGATTCATACAGGAAAACTGTGAAGCTTTAGCTCATCCCTTGGCCAGAAACTGCACCCAGAGTGGTGTGAACCGACACCTACATAGTCACAGGAAAGAAGAAGAAAGTCCAGCGCAGGTACTCGTGCAATAAGACCTTCTTTCTTTAGAGCACCAAACAGAACAACAGGATAAAGTGACGCGTTTAATACGGGTTTACCGGCCTATCTTATACCATGAGTATGAGTAAGGCTAGTATACCCGGTAGAAACGCGTCACTTTATCCTGTTGTTCCATTTGGAAAAGAAGGTCTTATTGCACAAGTACCTGCTACCTACTTCTTTCTAGTAGATTCATAACTATGAATATGCTAGATTTAGCTTTAGCTACTTCTAACCTAGCAGTGTCTGGTCCAGACTGGTCACTGTTGAAGAGTAGCATATTATGGGAACAGATCTATTTTAATTATTGAACTCAAAGCTATGTATTTTTACTGAAGCTTTACACAATATACATTGTCAGTAATGACAGAAAAGTCTGTGTTTACGCTGGTAAAACCGTCTTCTGTCTAGCAGTCTTCTGTACTATTTTACAAAATAAAACATTAAGACAGGGATAATCCAACCATATACATCTTATCTTTGGATAGGGGATACAATGTCTGATTGTGGGGGTCCCGCCTCTGGAGCAGCAGCCTGCTCAAAATGCTGGGTGCTGCACATAGATCATGTGGGGTCCCAGCGGCAGGACTACCGTGATAAGACATCTTATCCCCTATTCTTTGGATAGGAGCTAAGATGGGTGGAATACCCCCTTAAGGTCATTTTTATATACAGTTCAATTGGCAAGTTTTTGAGCACTAAAAGGCTACAAAAAGTTATATTATATAAACCTTACGTAATAATATCCAACTAAAATATATTCAAATTAAAGGGAAACTACAGTACACAACATCTTATCCCCTATCCATAGTATAGGAGATAAGTGTCTGAAGCTGTGGAAAACTCACCCCCTCCATGCATCTTTATAGGTGAGCCGGAAATTCGCAAGCTCTGGCTCTCTCATAGAGGTGCATGGAGGGGGCGTGTAGACCACAGCCACTCCGAGCAAGAGAACAGCTGAGGTTCTGAACACAAATGTTCAGAACCCTGAGGTGCCGGCCAGGAGATCGTGGGGGGGGGGGGGTTCCAGTGGTCAGACCCCTTCAATCAGACACTTATCTCTTATCCTGCAGATAGGGCATATGTTATGTACCGAAGTTTCCTTTAAATATAGCTAACATCTCTACACGTTTTTCACAAGTAATTAAAAAGGTAATATTTTGTCAGCTGCAAGTTTTTTTTTTTCACGTCAGACATAAAGAAATTCTTACAAAATGCAGATTAATGTTGCATATGCAAACTGCATTAGAGTAACTAATCAAAATTCATTGTTCATATGACACTGGTCATGAACCATCCAAGCTATTTGATGATTGACTGGCACGAGCAATGTTAGTTAATAACCTTCCTTGTTTTCCAATAGTAAAAGTAGATTATCAACATATTTTTCAGCAAGCATACCAAAACCTACCTGAATACATATCAAAGGCCTGTCTACAGAACGTGAGTGACAGCACCGGATCTCTACAAGAGTATAGAGAAAAGGCATTGTTACTTGATGAATGCCTGCACTGTTGCTAAGTGGCAGAAACAGTAGAGCTCGAAATTATTTCTAGGAACATAGCTGCCATTTGCTACTGTATATTTTCTAACAAAAACATTAAAGGAAAAGGTTGGTCCCCTGACTGCGATCACTGTGTGTGGCACACTAGGACTTGAACTTCAGTGGTGTTAAAATAAATATGTTTTCTAAAGAAATGTAACATGAACATAAAAACATCATGACAATTTATATCAAATGGTACACCTCTCACGAATGGCATATTTAAATACATTTTTAAAGAATGGATGAATATTCACTTCATAGACCATGATAGAAAACAGTATTGTGCAATCTTGCTGACCTTTAGGAAACACTACTTAGTCTTTAATAGTTTTGGTTATTTTCCAAAGCTAGCCCTAACACTTAAATATTTCCCCTGCAGACTAAATAAGTAAATAAGTGAAGAGGAAAGTGATTGTCCTCACAGTCAACCAGATGATGGATCTACCTGTATAATATTATGGGCCACAGCCAGTCCAATGGTCATTTTAGGTGGTACTTCAGTGTACAAAGCTTGACACCATTTAAAAGGATTGAATAGAAAGTAATAATCCTCAATATATAGTAAATAATCTTTTCTGTAGTTTTCACAAAATCATTCACCACTTGGCCCACAATTTGAGGTATTCTAGCTGTTATCCAGGGTTATAACCTGTAGTTTATCATTATCCATCTATCCAGGCATGCCTGGTTATTGCACTTGGAGATATAGGCAGGTAAACTGCAGTTGAGGGGAATAAGGAACTTATGTGAGATTTGCTTAGCATGAAGAAAGCACATGATGTAAAAATGAGGGTGGAGACTTTTTCCAGGGAAATACGGATGGAGGATGACAACCTGAAGGAGATATCAATAATAGGGATGAGTGAATCAAATCTGAGGAATCCGAAATCGTTATGAATTTCAGGAAAATTTGCTTTGCTCATCTGACCATTGCCATGATTCGTGGCCCAGGCTCCAGAGCATCTAACATGGCGGCTCCACATGTCAGGACAGGTGGCAAGGAACTCTGGGAAGGCAGGAAGATGGGTAGGCAGGATGACCCTGAATCACATGCAGCATGCAGCCTATCAGCAGCCAGCCACCCCTGTGATGTCACAGCACTATATAATCGACAGCCATCTTGCGACCAGTCACATCAGCATTTAATTGCAGATAGAGAGAGAAAGGGACAGAGAGCAGTGTGTGTTCCACCTTAAAGTCTTAATGGCCTAGTTACTGTGAAAGGCCAGCCAAATGTACACACCTGCTGGTGTTGTAGACAAATACTATATAAGTGTAGTGGAATGTATTGTACTCCCCTCATAAGTGCATACCACGTACGTACATCTACGCGGTGTACCGTTTTGTTCCCGTTATAGTCCTAAGGGCCTAGTTACTGTGAAAGGACTGCCAAAAGTACACACCTGCTGCTGTTCTAGACAAAAACTGCTTTAAGTGTAGTGGAGCGTATTGTACTCCACTCATAGGTGCATACCTCGTACTTACATCTACGTAGTGTACTATTTTGTTCCTGTTAATGTCTTAAGAGCCTAGTTACTTTAAAAAGCCAGCCAAAAGTACACACCTGCTGCTGTTCTAGACAAATACTGTTTTAAGCGTAGTGAGGCATATACGCACTAAGTATGTCAGGCAGAGAAGTGCCAGGACTTTCACAGAGAAGTGGCAGAGGCCTAAATTCATCAGGTGCAGGCAGAGGTCACAGCAGACTAGGGGCGAGTGGCAGCAGGAGTCGCAGCGAGAGGCCTGAGCTCCCAATATCAGCTAGCGGTCGTGTCTCAACCAGCAACCCATCTGCCGTCATTGACTGGTTAACTCGGTCATCCACTTCCTCACAAGTTACATCTGACACTCTCAGTCAACAGTTGGTGGGTTCCTCAGACACAACCCTCAGTTGGCATGGCCCGGGAGCAGTTCTTGTCCTCCAATTGCATCGGTTCCCTTCCCCATAGAAGTATCCTAAGCTGTGGGTTCAGCTCCTCTTTTTAGTCAGGACGATCTACTAGAGGACAGTCAGCAGCTACTGCCCAGGCAAGAAGTGAAGGAGACATCCCACTAGGCGTGCAAGTAGTTATGAGCCGAGTGGCATGGTAAGTGGTGTTGGGAGTGTTCAGCACACACTGTTGAGGAACCTGAGGAGGACATCAGTGACGTGCAGACACAACTCAATGATGATGAAGCTGATCGCACTTGGGAGCCGGGTGCAGAAGGGGCTTCATCATCATCATCATCAGGAAAAGAGGGTGGCAGGTTGCCCATGAGGTAGCAGTTGAGCCAGCAAGGTGGTAGCATGGTTGGGAGTCAAGTGGGAAGCCTGGAGCCAAATGTGCTCGGGGTAGATCACCTGTTTCGCAGCAGCCTACCTGCCCGGGAGGTAGTGGAACAGGGGTCCCTGGAGTTGACTGCAGTACCAGTCAGTCAGTGCAGACTGTTGGGGGGGAAAATCAGCAACTCTGCGGTGTGGCAGTTTTTCATCAAGTATCTGGAGAATATTAACATGGCCACTTGCAATTTTAAAAAATATTTTTAATCTTTTCAATTGTGAGGCCCTATGGTCTTGTCATGCTGCCGCCACCTCCAGGTCGTTTCATTCTTTCACCATATGGTCTCCTCTTGCTGCTGCCACCTCCAGGCTTGGTCATCCTGCCACATTTTGGTCTCCTCATGCTGGTGCCATCTCCAGGCTGTGTTATTGTGCCGTCATGTGGTCTCCTCGTGCTGCTAGCACATTAACATTCATTTTTTATGTTAATCTATTTAAAATCTTCAATTTAAATTTTAAAATATATCTTTAATCTTTTTAATTGCAAGGCCCTATGGTCTTGTCAGGCTGCTGCCACCTCCAGGCTTGGTCATTCTGCTGCATTTTGGTCTCCTCATGCTGATGCCACCTCCAGGCTGTGTCATTGTGCCGCCATGTGGTTTCCCCATGCTGCTGGCACAATACATACATTTTTTTATGTTAATCTATATAAAATCTTCAATTTAAAATTTTTAATATTTAATCTTTTCAATTGGGAGGCCCTATGGTCTTGTCAGGCTGCTGATACCTCCAGACTCTGTCATTGTGCCACCATGTGACTCCTTGTTAGATTTGGTTTTGTGGTCATACAGTATTATTTCATAGTAAACGTTTTGGGCACCCGGGACATTAAACTTGTGAATCTAATAAAAATCTTAAATTTTAATTTTAAAAAGTCTCTTCAATCTTTTCAATTGCGAGGCCCTATGGTCGTCGTCATATATTACCTGTGGAATTACCACAAGAATCCAATGAAACAGGTTGGAGCAATAACAATGAACCATAATTGATTAAATGAAACATTCGCAGTTCCACACAGAGAAAGACAGTCGGGGTGGGGGCACTGAGAGGCAGGGGCTGGTACAGGTGGTAGCTTAATTAATAATTGCACACAAAAAAAAATCTTTAATCTATTCAATTGTGACGCCATATGGTCTACCAACCCTGCTGCCACATCCAGAAGCACTGCAACAGTGATTCTAATAGCGATGCCTGTAATCTGCATCTTATACTGAATAACAGTATTATTTCACTAACACAGCACACTTCCTATGCGTGTTACGACAAGGCAAAATGTTCTACATCCCTATTGAGGCTCTCTGTAGGCCAGAAGTAGCCGTTTTTAATAGCGATTCGCTGCAAATAAATTTGGAACAAACCAATTTTTTTCAGAAAATTCAGCAAATCGGCCGAATAAAATTTGTCTAAAATTCGCTCATCTCTAATCAATAATCCAGTACTATTCGTATTGTCCTAAGAATGATCACATAGAGGGCAAAGATATGACAAAAAGGTATACATAAAGTATACATGTTTAGAATGTAGAATTAGTGTTATAATGCTCCTTGCTTGACTAAGAGTGCACCTGCGCTTGAAATGTGTCCCTTCCGTCTACCTGTTCCTTTGTATGTTTATATATTGGAATAAACAGTACTATTTGAACATTTGGTGAGCTGGATCCACCTCCTCTTTTCTCTCTTTGATGCGTTGGTGTTGTTCTGCAACTGGATCTGTGCTCTTGTTGTCTCGGGCGGGGTGAGCTGGATGCACTGCCTTTCTTTGGATTTATTTGCATTGTGTGTAACGTACCTGCAGCCTCCTTTCAAGTTTTTGTCCAAATTTTAGCATACTACCTTAAATGAAACATGTCAGGACCCTTGGGCCTCTCACACCCTCCCCAGAAATGGACAGATTAGGAGAACACTGTTTCTCTCTCAGCATTGCAGAGTTGAAAGCTAACTTTAACCACTGCTGAGTGTGACTGGTTAAAAAGCCACAGCAATTGGTTACAGTCAGCTGACTTCACCTCCTCCCTACACTAAGGCTGTCAATTACCAGGGTCTGGGCAGGAGGGGACACTGCAAGCGGATGCTGTGTAACTATTCATGGTTGGCTGTAATTAAAGTTTATTTTCAGAGCTCTGTGACATCTCTGTGACATCACAGAAGTGTGAATATGCCCTTCTCACAATAAAAGTAAAATTCAACCTTCTGTCCCTATACATTTAGAATCCATAACCTGTAATGTTCTTATTCTCCAAAAATGCATCCAGACCCCTTTTAAATTATTTTACCGAGTAAACCACGACCACCTCCTCAGGCAGAGAATTCCACAGTCTCACTGCTCTTACAGTAAAGAACCCCTGTCTGTGCTGGTGTAGAAACCTTCTTTCCTCTAAACGTAGACGATGCCCCCCTGTTATAGATACAGTTTTGGGTATAAATAGATCATGGGAGAGATCTCTGCAAGGTTCCCTGATATATTTATACACAGCTTTAAGTCTCCCCTAAGCCTTCTTTTTTCTAAGCTAAATAACCCTAATTCTGATAATCTTTCTGGGTACTGTAGTCCTCCCACTCCCCGTATTACTCTGCTTGCACATCTTTGAACCCTCTCCAGCTCCATTATGTCTTTCTTGTACACTGGTGCCCAGTACTGTATACATAATTCTATGTGTGGTCTGACTTGTGATTTGTACAGCGATATAATTATTTATTTGTCGTGGGCATGTATGCCCCTATTGATGCACCCCATGATTTTATTTGCCTTGGCAGCAGCTGCCCGACACTGGTAACTACAGCTAAATTTACTATTAACTAAGACTCCCAAGTCCTTTTTGACATCAATCGTCCCAAGTGTTCTCCCATTTAATACACAATCCCAGCCTGGATTTTTCCTCCCCATGTGCATAACCTTACATCTGCCACTTCCTAGCCCAAACCTCCAACCACTGTCCCCTATTGTGTTTACCACTTTACAGAGTTTAGTATCATCTGCAAAGATTGCTACTTTACTATGCAACCCCTCTACAAGGTCATTAATAAATATATGAAATAGAACAGGACCCCAGACCCCAGCGATTCCCCCTGGATCAGTCTGGAGCTCACCTCCTCATAAAAGCTGATCAGGTTAGTTTAACAGGACTGATCCCTTATAAAGCCATGCTGATATGGAGCCATACATTTATTTTTATCAAGATAGTCCAACATAGCATCCCGTAGAAAACCCTCAAACAATTTCCATACAGCAGAGGTTAAACTTACAGGCCTATTATTCCCGGGGTCCCCTTATGACCCCTTTTAAAATATTGGCACCACATTTGCCATGCGCAAGTCCTGGGGAGCAAATCCTGTTACTATAGATTCCCTGAATATTAAAAATAGGGGTCTGTCTATTACATTACTTAATTCCTTTATAACACAGGGGAGAATGCCATCTGGACCTGGTGATTTGTCTATTTAGATCTTTTGTAGGCGGCACTGTACTTCTTCCTGGGTTAGACAGGTAACCTGTACTGGGGAGTTTACCTTATCTCACTGTATTTCACCTGACATTTCATTTTCCTCGGTGAATACAGTGAAGAATTTGTTTAATATATTTGCTCTTTCCTGATTCCCATTTAAAATTTCTTCCTCATCATTTTTTATAGGGCGTAAACTTTAATTTTGTTGGTTGTGATTCAACGCGTTTCACTGTCCGTTCATCAGGAATCGCTGACAAAAGTTTCATAAACAATCATTTCGCCCATAATCGGCTGGCGTGCAGTGCACGGCCGCCATCAGAAGCCTTGCATGCCAGCTGATTATGGGCGAAATGATTGTTTATGAAACTTTTGTCAGCGATTCCTGATTAACGGACAGTGAAATGCGTTGAATCGCAAATAACATCTCCACCGTGAAAATCCTGACCGGTGAAGCAAGTATCTGGGAGACAGGTTTATTTCTCTGTACATGCACTGCACCCTAGTGATGAAATACTGTATTACCCTGTATGCACGAGCACCTTATACATAGACTGTTGAACTTGTCAGAGACTGTTTTCAGTGGAAGCATATGAGGTTTTCTACTTATATGCACAGGAGCACTTTAATCTGAAGGCTTGTGGGCAGTCCTAACCTGAAATACAGCCACTAACGCAATGTGAATCATGAATGTGAACACAGTCACTATCAGTAACCCCGGAATCATGACACAACTGCGTTAGCTATATACTCTGCATAAGGACATGGTGCAATAATCCTAGTACATCCAATTGCCTGGATACTGCAATAAGGGGAATGTGCAATACCTGAACTGTTGCTAGGGGTGAGTGCAACTTAATGTACGGATATTAACTTTGGTTTTCTGGCATCAAAGCGACTAAATGTACTACACCCAGATATAATATACTATAATAATAGGTAGTAGATGGCGGCCGTAGTTATGTAATGTATCATACACCATATATTTTTAACCTTATGAAATAAAAGTTGAGTTTTAATATCTTTAGTTATCATCAGTGCAATATACTATCAAGGAACTAAAGGGAACATACAGGTCTTGAACCAAGTGTGTTAATCACATTCAGTGCTACATAACAGAGGGGTGTCCAGTGGTTACAGAGAGGTTACAAGGGGTGACAGATAGGTGTAGAGGAGTGAAAGAAGGGTGGAGGTGCACTACCTGAAGCTGAGTAGGCCTCTGTCAGCGCTGTCCCCGTTCCTTCCCTCCATCCACATCATTCTGCTGAGGGACCAGGGAGAATGCAGAGCTGCTCCATGGGAGATAGAGGATACACGAGGATTGGAGCTGCAACACCACTTGTCCCGGCACTGCACACAGACTTCCCTCCTGCCTGACATGCACGCCTGGGACTCACAGGTGCGCAGGTCTGGGCAGAAAAATAAAAAAATGTTAGCACCATATTTCCCACCAGAGTGTCCTGGCACCCTGGTTGGGAATCAATGCCTCAGTGTAATGTGTGCTGGACCCCCCTTGCGCCCCCTTGCAACAACGCACCTGAGACGATCACCTCACTAGCCTCATCAGAGCTACAGCCCTGATTACAGAACATACAAGTGCAAAAAACACCAACTTCAAAAAACACTAAAATCTGTGATAAAAGTGCTATCAAAAAGAGATGGTATTATATGCGACAAGGTCATCAAGGGTGGATTTAAAAGGGGGATAGTTTAAGTTGTAGAAATTTCTTCAACAGCCTGTTCCATAAACCTGAGTGAGGGAAACTCTGAGGACAATGCGCTCCAGTACGCTTAAAACAGTATTTGTCTACAACACCAGCAGGTGTGTACTTTTGGCTGGCCTTTCACAGTATCTAAGCCCTTAATACTTTAACAAGAATAAAATAGTACACCACTTAGATGTACGTATGTGGTAGGCACTTATGAGGGGATGACAATGCACTCCAGTACACTTAATACAGTATTTGTGTACACCAGTCGGTGTGTACTTTTTGTTGGCCTTTCACAGTATCTAGGCCCTTAATAATTTAACAGGAACAAAGTAGCACACCACTTAGATGTACAAATGTGGTATGCACTTATGAGGGGAAGACAATGCGCTCCAGTACGCTTAAAAAAGTATTTGTGTACAACATAAGCAGTACACACCAGTGCTGCAGCACACAGTTGCTGTATACTACACCCAAAATTGCACTCTCTCTCTCTTTCAATCTCACTCCCTTCCCTATCAGTGCTTATGGGCAGGATTTGGGCTTGAGGTGAATAGCTGCTGTTCTTTGCAACACACTACTCTCTCTCCCTCTCTGTAATAGAATCCTGTAGTGACTGGGAGGTGAATCGCTGCAGTAAAAATGCTTTTCTGTGCAACACACACTGCTCTCTGTCCCTTGCCCTATGTCCTCACATGTGGATCTGCCATTGTAGATGCCGTGGAGCCTGGACCGCACTAAATTGAGTTTAATGAAGCAATTCACACGATCACATTGCGGCAATATTCGCATTCGTTGCAAATCAAATTTTTCCTGATGTTCATGACGAATTTGTATTCGTCAGATTCGATTTGCTCATCCCTATGTACTGCGTAAACTAAACCAACTAAAAGATGCAAAATTGCTATTTTCTTTAAAATTTTCCCACAAAATACTTTTTTTTTTTGGGTTGTGCCATTTTAACAATTGGTCCTACAAATAACAAGCCCTCATGTGGGTCTGTGGATGGAAAATTAAGAGTTGGGGCTATTAGTAAAAAAAACTAAAATGTAAAAATGAAATTTGCTGTGTCCTTAAGGAGTTAACAGGTGAAAATAAACAACTAAAATGGAAACAGTAGTTGTTCAATAATAAAATAATTTCTCATAAATACAATTTGCTTAATATATGTGCACACAGTGTAGTGGCAGAGAGTATGGTTTATTTTAACTTAAAAACTTTTGCTTCTCTCCTAGATGTTAAATATAGTTCCAATAATTCTCTCTTAGCTGTATCACACCCTAGAAAGCTATTTACTTGTGTTCATAGTGTCAAGAAAAAACAACATTGAGATGACTATTTAAAGGGGTACTCCGGTGGAAAAAATTTTTTTTTTAAATCAACTGGTGCCAAAAAAGTTAACCAGATTTGTACAATATTTCGATTTAAAAATCTTAATCCTTCCAGTACTTATCAGATGCTGTATACTACAAAGGAAATTGTATACAGTGTAGTTCTTTCCACTCTGAACACAGTGCTCTCTGCTGACACCTCTGTCTGTGTCAGGAACTGTCCAGGGCAGGAGCAATTCCCCATAGCAAACCTCTCCTGCTCATGACAGTTCCTGAAACAGACAAAGGTGTCAGCAGAGAGCACTGTGGTCAGACTGAAAAGAACTACACAACTTCCTCTGTAGTGTACAGCAGCTAATGAGTACTTGAAGGATTACGATTTTTAAATAGAAGTAATTCACAAATCTGTTAAAATTTTTGGCACCAGTTGATTTCAATTTTTTCCCCCCACCGGAGTACACCTTTAAACTCTACTAGAGAATTGACATTACTGTTAGGAAATATGGAATGTATGTCACCAGTTTAATAATGACAATATTGGCTATATGCATTGCTATACAAGTGTATACAAACCATAATAAGAATATTCATAAATGAAAGTGCATTACATTACATTAATATTTATCTTTTTTCTAAAATATTTGTAATAACCTCAGGGTGAAAGTCACTCATATAAACTATAAAAGTCACATTTGAACCTTACAGTTTCTTTTCTGCAAGTGGAAAAAAAATTCTTTTACAATCATCGTTATGCTATAAATTTGACAAGCTTTCCTATTCATGATCATTTCCATTAGTAAGAGAGAGCAGAGTTCAGCACAATAAAAGTACGTAAATGCCTATTAGACATACATATGCACTCCTAGGGTTCAGCACAGAGCAAACCTTAATGGATTTTTAAACACTTAAAGTGTATTGGCTAGTGGCAGCAAACAGCTTCTTGACAAAGGCAAAACTATACAAATCAAAGACTAATCTATATTCCACCGCATTGAAATATTTATGTATGTCCATTCTATGTATTCATCTGCATGAACCAATAGAAGTAAAATGTATAAAGGGACAGCACATTTTAACATCATTTATTATACTATTGATTGAAATATGTTTAGACAAAACCACTAAATGTAAAAGATGTAGCTGAAGCACATTTTTTATGAGTTTGAAACAACATATACTTGCTGTAAAATAAAAACTAAAAATATTGCGGTTTCCTATCAGAGGGAGCACTTGAATGTAAGAATGCTCTCTTTCTCCCGCTGCCCATTCCTTTCTCCTTCACCATTCTCTCCTTCCTTCCTCCTCCTCTCCTTCTTCCTAACTTGAGTGTGAAAGTCACTAATCTAAAGTATATAATGTATTTTTTGTAAGTTTTTTTTATGCACTATTTCTTATACAGAATGAGCTTTTAAATGTAAGAATGATCCCTTTCTCCCATTTTCCCTTCCTTCCTTCCTTTCTTCTTTCCTTCTTTCTTTCTGTCCTGTATCCATCTCTTCTTTCTGTTCTGCTTCCTTTCCTTCTTTCATTCTTTCTTTCTTCCTTCCGTTCCTTCTTCCTTCCATTCCTTCTTCCTTCCTTCCGTTCTTTCTTTCTTTTTTCTTATTTTCTTTCTCTTTCCTTCTTTCCTTGTTCTTTTCTGTGTCTTATCATATGACTCCTTTTCATAACTACTAATTTATGTAGGCTCTATAGATTATCATGTAGGCACTCCTTCAATATGCATTATGATGGTATAAACAATTATATCAGTGTGTGCCCATTTCGAACATCCTCTCTTATGGACACCTGGTTATAAAAAAAAGGCACTGATTCCAATAAACCCAATCTTTACATGTAGCTCATGACTAGCCACTTATTTCACTAGCCACTGCATTTATGGCATATAATAGTGGACTTCCATGGTAGGAGAAATGTATAGATGGCTTCATCCTTTCTAGTATTAACATCTCTCACACTCCTAAAATCGTGGATAAATTCCCAATAAATACCATTAAAGGGGTACTCCAGTGGAAAACTTAATTCTTCCAGTACTTATTAGCTGCTGAATACTACAGAGGAAATTATTTTCTTTTTGGAACTCTGCTGACTTTTCTTTTTGCTCTCTGCTGACATCTCTGTCCATTTTAGGAACTGTCCAGAGCAGCATATGTTTTCTATGGGGATTTTCTCCTACTCTGAAAGGATTAAGATTTTTTAATAGAAGTCATTTACAAATCTGTTTTCCACTGGAGTACCCCTTTAACATATAAAAACAAAATGAATGCAGCACTCAATAAAAGTGAAAAAAGTGAAAACATTTATGACATCATAAAAGCAGCAATGTTTCAACTCCTTAGGGACTCAGCCTATTTTCACCTTTAGGACTCAGTAAATTTTCTTTTTGCATTTTTTCTTTTTCCTGCTTCCTTTCTAAAAATCACAACACTTTCAATTTTTCACCTACAGACCCATATAAGGGCTTGTTTTTTGCGTTACCAATTGTACTTTGTAATGACATCACTTATTTTAGAATATAGCCTGTGGCGAAACCCCCAAACAATTATTTGTGGGGTTGAAAAAAAAATGCCATTTTGTAACTTTTGGGGGCTCCCGTTTCTACGCAGTGCAATATTTCGTAAACATGACACTTTATCTTTATTCTGTAGGTCCAAATGGTTACAGGGATAACCAATTTATGTAGGATTTATTTTATTTTAATACTTTTTTTGCACCGTCATCTGCAGTTTTTATAGGTGCCATTTTTTGGGGGACTTTGTGATCACTTTTTGTTAAACTTTTATGATATATGAAGTGACCAAAAATGCACAATTTTGGACTTTGGTATTTTTTTACGTCTACGCCATCGACTGTGTGGTTTAGCTAACCTAATATTTTAAAAGTTCGGACATCTACGCATGGGGCGGTACCACATATGATTATTTTTATTCTTTATTTCATTATTTTATTTAAAAATGGGAAAAGGGGGGTGATTTAAACTTTAAATAGGGAAGGGGTTAATGAACTATTATAAAAAAAAATGTTTGCACTTTTTTTAAGCCCCATAGGGGGCTAAAACATGCAATTTTCTCATTGCATACACTGATCAGTGCTCTGCCATTGCAAAGCACTGATCAGTGTAACCGGCACTCTGCTGCTCCTGCCTGCTGCACAGGCATGGAGCAGCAGATCGCCAATCAGACAACGGAGAGGCAGGTGAGGACCCTCCTGTCGTCCAGTAAGCTGATTGGGACATCGTGATTTTGTTGCGACAGTCCTGATTAGCTCCGCTGAGCTGCCGTGATTCTTTTACTTTAGTTTTAGATGCCACGATCAACTTTGATTGCAATGTCTAAAGAGTTAATGTCAGGCATCGGCCCGATAGTCTGTGCCCAGCATTAGCCATGGGTCCTGGCTGCCCGTAAACCGTTCTCTGCTGGTGAGAACGATTTAAACCCGATAAACGGGACCAGGGCGTACAGGTAGGCCCTGAGTCCTTAAGGATCGGGGATGCAGGGCGTATGCATACACCCTGCATCCCCAAGAGGTTAAGCCTTGAGTGAGGAATGAGTCAAAACGTTGCAGCTTTTTTGCACATTATGATCTAATTGTTTTTTATTTAGCTTTAATTGGAGTTCTGCATTGCATTTTTTTTTATCTATCTATCTATCTATCTATCTATCTATCTATCTATCTATCTATCTATCTATCTATCTTGCATAGTCTCTTGCATAGTTCATAAGGTTGAAAAAAAAAACAGAGTCCATCAAGTTCAATCTATAACCCTAATGAGTCCCTACTGAGTTTATATAGATCTAGAATCCATAACCTGTAATGTTATTATTCTCCAAAAATGCATCCAGACCCCTTTTAAATTCTTTTACAGAGTTCCCCATGACCACCTCCTCTGGCAGAGAATTCCACATTCTTGCTGCTCTTACAGTAAAGAACTCCCGTCTGTTCTTGTGTAGAAACCTTCTTTCCTCTAATTGTAGAGGATGCCCCCTTGTTATAGATATAGTGCTGGGTATAAATAGATCATGGGAGAGATCTCTGTAAGGTCCCCTGATATATTTATACATAGTTATTAGGTCACCCCTAAGCCTTCTTTTTTTCTAAACTAAATAACCACATTTCTGATAATCTTTCTGGGTACTGTAGTCCTCCCATTCCCCGTATTACCCTGGTGGCCCATCTTTGAACCCTCTCCAGCTTCACTATATCTTTCTTGTACACTGGTGACCAGTACTGTACACAGTATTCTATGTGTGGTCTGACTAGTGATTTGTACAGTGGTAGAATTATTTCCTTGTCGTGGGCATCTATGCCCCTATTGATGCACCCTATGATTTTATTTGCCTTGGCAGCAGCTTCCCAACACTGGTCACTACAGCTATCTTTACTATTAACTAAGACTCCCAAGTCCTTTTCCACGTCGTCCCAAGTGTGCTCCCATTTGATACATAATCCCAGCTCGGATTATTCTTCCTCATGTGCATTACCTTACATTTATCAGTGTTGAACCTCATCTGCCACTTCCCAGCCCCGACCTCCAACCTATCCAGATCCATTTGTAACAGTGCACACAGTCTTCTAAAGTGTTTACCGCTTTACAGAGTTTAGTATCATCTGCAAAGATTGTTACTTTACTATTGAACTGCTCTACAAGGTCATTGTTGAATATATTAAATAGAACAGGACACAAGACTGACCCCTGTGGTACCCCACTAGTAACAGTCACCCAATCAGAATAAGTACCATTAATAACCATCCTCTGTTTCCTATTACTGAGCCAGTTACTTACTCACTTGCACACGTTTTACCCCAGTCCAATCCTTCTCATTTTATGCACCAACCTTTTTTGTGGCACCATATCATAAACGGGTCTTTTGACCCCTTTTTAAATATTGGCACCACATTTGCCATGCGCCAGTCCTGGGGAACAGTCCCTGTTGCTTTAGAGTCCCATAATATAAAAAATAGGGGTCTGTCTATTACATTACTTAATTCTTTTAGAACACAGGGGAGAATGCCATCTGGACCTGACAATTTGTCTATTTTGATTTTTTGTAGGCGACCCTATACTTCTTCCTGGGTTAGACAGGTGATCTGTACTGGGGAGTTTACCTTATCTCAATGTATTTCACCTGGCATTTCATTTTTTCTCAGTGAATACAGTGGAGAAGAATTTGTTTAATATCCTAGCTTTTTCCTGATCCCTAAATTTCTTCCTCATAATTTTTTAAAGGGCCAACACTTTCATTTTTAAGTAGACACCACAAATAGATTAAGGGACGGCACTGCTAATATATTTTCACCATATAATACCTGAGAGCTTGTAGAGGTGCCAGGTAATAACAGAGGAGTCGCAATATCACAACCAGTCTTTTGGTGCTCAGTGGCAAAAGAGCAAAGACAGGATGTCCATGCAGTCACGTAGAAAAGATGCTCACGGCACTCGATGCGCTGGTATAAAAGGTACTTCTTTATTTCAAGCAAGGGGGTTCACAAACATCAGGAGCGGAGACGGGGGAGACAGGTCAACGACCATTTCACCGCAAATGCGGCTTCAACTGGAGGTCAAGTTGAAGCCGCAGTTGCGGTGAAACGGTCTTTGACCTGTCTCCCCCGTCTCCGCTCCCGATGTTTGTGAACCCCCTTGCTTGAAATAAAGAAGTGCCTTTTATACCAACGCATCGAGTGCCATGAGCATCTTTTCTACGGGCCTGCACTTTCATTTTTAACCTTTTTGCTATTGATATAGTTAAAAACATTTTGGGGTTAGTTTTACTCTCTTTGGCAATGAGTCTTTCTGTCTCTATTTTTGCGGCTTTTATCTGTTTTTTACATATTTTTAATTTTTCTCTATAGCTTTTTAATGATTCTTCACTGCCATCCTGTTTTAGTACTTTAAATGCTCTATTTTTGTCATGTATTGCCTCCTTAACATTTTTATTCATCCATATTGGTTTTCTTTTATTTCTGACACTTTTATTCCCATAAGGTATATCTATCTATCTATATACTGATGCATTTATATAACAAAATATTGTTGAAAGTTACATATAACCAACAGTTGTTTTCCTTTTTGTCTTCTTTTAGCTTGTGAACAGTTGTCTCTGGGAGTGGCAGCAATATTTGGCCCATCACACAGTTCCTCAGCAAATGCAGTCCAGTCTATATGTAATGCCCTTGGAGTTCCACACATCCAAACCCGCTGGAAACATCAAGTTTCGGATAACAGGGACTCATTCTATGTCAGCCTGTACCCAGATTTTTCCTCATTGAGTCGAGCAATTCTTGATTTGGTGCAGTTTTTCAAGTGGAAAACAGTTACCATTGCCTATGATGACAGTACGGGTAAGAGAAACTTCTTAAAGAGCATCTTAAAGATTTCAATGGAAGTGATAAATAGATTCAGTACAAGAGAAAGATTTAACAAGCTAGTCTTTAAACATTTTCTTTTAAACAAGTCTCATTTTAAAGATCTAAAACAGTCTGAAGAAGCTATTGATTTCGTAAGATCACTCTTTTGACCTTCTGTGTGCGTAAACAACATAGCATTTTCCTCTCTGACCTTCCTAAATGTTAATCGAACCCAGTCTGTGCCATTGGGACTCAAGACACCGTTCTTTTTAACATGCTGTCTCTTTTTATTAAAAGTCTCCTGAAGTTTTTAGATAACTGGGATATTTGATTTAATTTGATGAAGTAGATTAGGGTGACTGTCAGCTACCATAGTAATTGTACTTTTCTATGACTTTACAGTTGGGTCTGGAATATAGCATTCCTTTGTATAGGTGTCAATGCTCCCATGCTTAGCAGTGGTTTGAAGTCAATTGTTTTCATGTAATAGCTGTCTTCGTTAATCTGTTTAATTGCATTATGGTTTCATCAGAATAGTGTAGCCGTATAAGTGTCCCAGTGAGCCTTATTGTATAAATGACCACCCTTGTGCAAAATAATTGACACACAAATGATATTATTTCAGCTGGCAAAATTATATAGGAAAAATGTTCATAAGAAAATTCTGAATATGGGTTTATTATCCTGTGTAAAGAACAATGGAACTTGAAAGACATTGATGGATTTATTTTCTCCATTAAGAAAGAAGTAGTTGACTGGTACATTGTATTGCCTTTTAGGTTAGCTTAATGTGAGAACTAGTATACTGCCATACACGGATGAATTTGTACATTAACCCCTTAAGGACTCAGGGTTTTTCCGTTTTTGCACTTTCGTTTTTCCTCCTTACCTTTTAAAAATCATAATCCTTTCAATTTTCCACCTAAAAATCCATATTATGGCTTATTTTTTGCGTCACCAATTCTACTTTGCAGTGACATTAGTCATTTTACCCAAAAATGCACGGCGAAACGGAAAAACAAATCATTGTGCGACAAAATCGAAGAAAAAATGCCATTTTGTAACTTTTGGGGGCTTCCGTTTCTACGCAGTGCATATTTCAGTAAAAATTACACCTTATCATTATTCTGTAGGTCCATACGGTTAAAATGATACCCTACTTATATAGGTTTGATTTTGTCGCACTACTGGAAAAAATCATAACTACATGCAGGAAAATGTATACGTTTAAAAATGTCATCTTCTGACCCCTATAACTTTTTTATTTTTCCACGTACAGGGCGGTATGAGGACTCATTTTTTGCACCGTGATCTGAAGTTTTTATCGTTATGATTTTTGTTTTGATCGGACTTTTTGATTACTTTTTATTCATTTTTTAATGGTATAAAAAGTGACCAAAAATGCGCTTTTTTTGACTTTGGAATTTTTTTGCGCATACGCCATTGACCGTATGGTTTAATTAATGATATATTTTTATAGTTCGAACATTTACGCACGCGGTGATACCACATATGTTTATTTTTATGTTTTTTTACACTGTTTTATTTTTTTTTATGGGAAAAGGGGGGTGATTATGGGAAAAGGGGGGTGACTTTTATTAGGGAAAGGGTTAAATTATTAACACTTTTTTTATACATTTTTTTTGCAGTGTTATAGGTCCCATAGGGACCTATAACACTGCACACATTGATCTTTTACACAGATCACAGGCGTGTATTAACACGCCTGTAATCAGTGTTATCAGTGCTTGACTGCTCCTGCCTGGATCTCAGGCACGGAGCAGTCATTCGCCGATCGGACACCGAGGAGGCAGGTAAGGGCCCTCACCGCGGCGGTCCCGAACAGCCCGACTGAGCAGCCGGGTCACTTTCGCTTTAGAAGCGGCGGTCAGCTTTGACCGCCGCTTCTAAAGGGTTAATACCGCACATCGCCGCGATCGGTGATGTGTGGTATTAGCCGCGGGTCCCGGCTGTTGATAAGCACCAGGACCGACGCGATATGATGCGGGATCGCGGCGCAATCCTGCTTCATATCGCGGGAGCCGGCGCAGGACGTAAATATATGTCCTGCGTCGTTAAGGGGTTAAATAATCTTTTCTCTATAAAAGGTGTCTCCAAAGTAAGGCACTGTATTCTGTATCCTGATCACAACAGCCCTACCTCAACGTTTTCCACTAGATTTTAAAGTATTGCATCTTCAAAACTAGTCAACTTTTAAAGAGCCCAAGCCCCTTCTATGACCATGAAAACCTATAAAGTAAGAGTTTGACAAAGGGGTTAAACCAAAATGCTAATTGAGTGAAGATAGACATATTTACCTGATAGAGAGTCATTTTCATTTATCTCTTCTGGATGTACATGCAGATAACACATCTGCTACCCTGCAACAAAGCATCCTACCAGCAGTACTCGTACAGTCATCCTTATTAAGAGTTAAGTGTAATATATATATATATATATATATATATATATATATATATATGTTTATATATATATATATATATATATATATATATATATATATATATATATATCTGCTCCAGGAGAGTGGCCACTTTGCTGCACGGTTTTTCCTGCTATACAAAACTTTTTTTTTCTACCAACCAAGTAAAGGTAGCAGATGGGTGGGTAAACATCTGAACAACCGATTTGAAAATACACAACTTTAGTGGCTGCACCAATACTCTTCATAACTTTTTGCATCTCATTTTAGAGGTACTCCAGCAATTCTTTTTGAATTTCATTCAGCTTGAGAAGGGGATAAGTAAAAAAAAATAATCCTTCTTATCCTTTACATTTCTCTTTCCAGCACCACCACTAGAATCACAGAACTCTGGTCCCAACTGACTGGCGTTTCTGGGTTTGGTAAGGTGAGATCAGATAAATATAATCATCTGACATCACATCACCAAACCTGGAGTTGCCAGACAGCAGGAATCAGAGTTTCATGATCACCAAGGTACCCCTTTTAAGCATTTTTTTTTATATATATATATATACTTAATGGGGTACTTCACTGCTCAGCGTTTGGAACAAAGCTATGAAGTCACGAGCTTCCGGCACCAGCTCCAGCATTCGGAACAGTTTGTTCCAAACGCTGAGCAGCGGAGTACCCCTTTAATCTGCTGTCCTGTCCTGGGGACACCTAGCATGTTTGCAAAATGTAGAAAAATAGAAATTGTGAGAATTTAATTTGGGTGTTAATGTGACTTCAAAACATCTTCACATGAGAATGGCTTACTACACTTCAGGCAGGACCCCTAGCTTTCATGAAAACTGAACATCATGGAGGGGTGATCGAAGGCCAGAAAATATAGACACGAGGCTTTTAGGGGATTAAATGGCTGGGATAAGAGATAACTCTCATTCTAGTCACTGACCTTCAGTTTATGGAGCTCAGATCCTGTGATTAAAACCCATGCAATAGACTGACATGTTTCAGACTTGTGATTATAAACCACAAGGTATGTCATATAGATTATGTGTAAAAGATGTATACGTGGCCGCTGAAATTGGTTTATCCTGTAGTGCAATGCTGTTTTCTTGTATCCTTGTTTCCTATAATGGCTTTTATGGTAATGTCAATAAAAAGTACAACATTTTATATATTATTCCAGAAATGATATAATATACACAGTATAATAGAAGCATGAAATCCAACAATTAAAGGTCACAGTTTAAGAATGTGTTGACTAATGTAGAAATACATTGGGATTGTGAAGTGCTTATACTACCTCTAGTCATAAAAATATCAGCTTATCTCATTAGGAATATTATAAATTCATAATATTTCATTAAAAACGTTCATTAAAAAACAATATTTAAAAACAGTCATGGGATACATCTTAAAATACCCTGAGACAAGTGTTTTTATACAAACCACATCTGTTTTAGCATACTTTTGATTTTTAATGGATTAGTTTAAAAGAAGATGGTTCTTTTTTCAAAGTGACATCTATGCGCTTTATCTGCACACTCTGCTTTTCACAGGAAGCAGGAAACTACTATTTGTGCATTTACTAATACAAAGGTTCATATTTGAGGTTCCATTAAATTTTTTCATAGCTTGTAGAAACATGTTCCCTCTGTGATCAAACACTGTAGGATTCATAGCCGATTTTAGGCATATGGCATGAATAGTAAAAGGATATAAATAAAACTACATGTTAACCCTAGCAGGGCGATAGACTGAACAATAGAAATAATACAGGATAACTGGTAGTGACACACTGTCACAAACCTCCTCCTCATGCAATCTTCTAACTACTGGGGTGACACTGTAACAAACCTCCTCCTCATGTAAATACCTTACTACAGGGATCAGACACTGATAACACACTGTAACACCCCCTTCCTCATGCCATCTCCTTACTACTGGGGTGTGACACTGTAAAAAACCTCCTCCTCATGACATCTTCTTACTACTGAGGTGCACATTGTAACAACCCCCCTCCCCCTGTCATCTCCTTACTACTGGGCTGGCACATTGCAACAAAACTCCTCCGCTTCCCATCTCCTTACTACTTGGGTACTTGTTGCTGTATGAGGGTGAACATGCTGCAACACTTCTGCTCCTCTATGCTGAGGACGGAGCTGTGCACTGAATCATTCTCCTTCTCTCACTCAAGCTGCAGAGGGAATGCGAGGAGGTGTGGCCTCCTCTCAGCCAATCACAGCAGTTCACACACTGCCTGCTTTCTCCTGCTCTCTGTGTTCGGAGATCTTCACACAGGGAGTGCACACAAAGCCCCCCCCCCCCCCCCTCACTTCCTGTATTCTGACTAAGAGCTGTTGTTGCTACTGTCAGAAAGACCATAGTAACAGGTGGGGGACATTTTATGATTTTATGAGGACCCCTAGTGGCCACTTTTACAGGAGCAGTTTACAGGGAAACAGTGGAAAAAAATAATTAGATATTTTTTGAGATATACAAATTTTCTATGGCTCTATTGTTTTTAAAAATATAGTTTTTGGTGACAGTGGCCATTTAAGGGGTTAAAAGAGCTGTACAATTTTGTTAGCTTCAAATTTTGTTTAAAAACAAATGTATTCTTGCCACTGTACTAGTTTTCAATATAATTTTGCCACAGTGTTCTCATACTGCATTTACTGCTGTTTTAGACCTGAACATGTGCTGACATTTTGATGCAATGCACATTATATGAGGAAATACATTGTTCTGTACCATATGTGCATTTGGTGTCACTTTTTAATTTGCACATTTTAACTTACATTGAGACTTGGCACAACTATTTCCTTTGTTTATTTTCAATAAAACTTTTTTTTTTCCAAATGTAAAACAATGCATATTATAAAGAACTTAACAAGACCATATGGAGAATGACGTTGTTAGGGATTGAGATTGCAGAAGTTGAAACTTGTTTCAGGTTCTTGTGCTAAAATACAATCACCAGGTGGTGGAAACATAAACAGATTTTGCAGAAATATTATACCTCTATTTTTTTTTAAAGTTGTACAGATAAAATTTGTAAGTAAATGATCTCTCCCTATATAACTTTGTTATTCAAATGACATCATATTCTGTTTAATTGGTCATTGTATCTAGCGTAATGGCAATGTTGGACCAGGGTGATAAGGTCCATCAGTAGAATTGACATTGGGGCCCCACAGTTGGTGTACATGAAAATATTACCTGATCATCTTTTTCATGTACATAAAGGCATGCTTTAACCATTGTTGATCATATGGCCACAGTTCCAATCACCGTGCAATCACCATTACATAACAGTAGTATGTTAACCCTCTAATGTTGCAACCAATTTTTGTGGTGGGGGTTGTTTTTTGTAAGACCAGATGTACTTATGAATGGCAACCTTCATTTTACCATATAATGTATTATGAAACCAATGTATGCTTAGGTAAAGAACAAGAAGTTGCAGCCTGAAAGGGTAAGGAAAGCATGGCTTCTCTATGAATTAAGGGGGGAGGGCCCAGTGAGCGACAAAATAGTCCTGCTGTCATGCTGACACAGGACATAAGTGGCAGGATGACTTATCATGTTGCCACTTGCACAGCTAATCAGTCACAGGGACACAATGAGCGACTAAAAATAAAAATAGAGGGACCACACTAGTCACTCACCTACTCCCCGTGGGCCAATCCAAGCTTAGAGGAAAGAGTAAGCAGTAAGGTTCCATGCACAAAGCCAGAAGCAGTTATAAAATATAACTCCTAATTTGTTTACTGACCAGTTAGCTGGACATGGAAGTTATCAATGGAGAACATAAAAGATCATCAAAACTATAGCACTGATAATAGATATAATTTTTTCCACTGGTATTCTACATGTTTTTTACTTTCTTTGCCATTGTAACAGTGTGTACTAGGCCAAATTCACTGATTATTTTCTACTGTAAGTTCCCTGTCACAAACAAAACTTCATAGTGAACGAATAGTATCCAGTCTCTCATTCAGCCCATGCAACTACCAAAACAATATAAATTACATAGCCCAATATTGTAATTTCTCTGCATATTACTTACATTTACTTGTCTCACATTTTTTGTACAACAATACTATTAATTTATTTCCATATAAATTTCTTGATTTATTACTTACATTTATTTGTTTTGCATGTGTTTGTTTAAAGGTAATCTTTAATTGAAAGCTGGCAATATTTTTTTCTTTATGAGAATGCAGAATGTTAGAGTCTCAATAATAAATTTGAAACAATTATTCCACATTATGTATATTCCATGTAATAAACAAGCTTTAGGAGGCATCCTATTCATCGTTAAAATTTGTAATGAGCATGTGTTGTTCTCTTTTTATAATGCTTGAGCCACATAACTGTCTAGATTTGTAGAAACATAATCTGTATCATTAACAAGAAACATTGACCAATATTTCTGAGATTTTAGGCAATAAAGTGAAGTCATTTAGTCGGGTTGTTTTAAAAATGCTACTTGTCTTCCTTGTAGTACTTCAGTTAGTGATTCTAGAATTTTATTGAAACAGACCAGTACACATTTACTACTAGCTAAAGTATCACTAAATTACCATTAACAAAGCTCATTTTTTTACCTGAACACATACCAAATACTCATAAAATTGAATATTAATTTATTACCTTGCATCAGGGTTTTCATTCAGATATTATAATGAATAGTCAGTCTATAAATGCTTCTTAAATAACATCCAGCTGATTGACAATATCAATACTAGACTATGATTATGCATGGTATTCTCAAGATGAATTGTTGCAGTCAGCTCAACTGTCAGAAATGCTAAATTTTTCAATAAGAATTTACAATTTGCATATTTTATGCAGTGGCTTAGCTATAGGTCATGTGAGGGGTACAGAATATTTTGTCCCTTATGCATAAGGGTCTAAAGACCTCTCTGCCACATGAGATCAGTTTTATTCTAAAAGGGCAGTGCAAAGGTGATGGCATTTCATAATAATTACTCAATAAAGCAATAAGTGTAGAGTTATCTACTGTATTACCTTAATTTTCCTCCAAAAACAGTGCCATTCCTGTTCCAGTTCCTGTTCCTTAGGTGGCACATTGTATTAGGCTGGGTTCACATATGTGTGCTGTCTGGCATAGTTTCCCTCTGGCATGCACCGGAGGGAAACTGATGCTAAAACTGATTCAATTCATTTCAATGGGACAGTTCACAATCATCCAGCATCTCTATTTTGATGCCAGATGGTTGGATACGCTGGACAGGGGAACGGAGCAAGTTGATTTTCCCTGTCTGGTGTCCAGAAACAATGGACACGGGATGCCATACAACTAATGCACATTGTCATCAGTTATGGAATCAGTTGTGTCGAGATCTAGGCTGAGTTCACCTGTGCCGGATGCCGGACATATGTGATATGTGAACCCAGCCTTACAACTTGACTCGCTTCACTTCAATATAACTGAGCTGCAATATCACACACAGACTGAGGACAAGAGAGGTGCTGTTTATGGTGTTCCTAATTCTGGATAATCCCTTTAAGTGGAAATGGTTGAGAACTGCATAATTTGCAATAATGGCAATATAAACTACCAAGTTAAAATGATCATGCAGTTTCAATTGAAACAGTTAGTCTTTCCAAGAATTTGTTATAAAAATGTACCCTCATACAAAATGTATTTGAATAGTCAGTGAATGAAGCCTTTCCATGTAAAGAATGGCCCATTGTGCTGTCCATTGACCTCTTTCTGTGACAGGGTATATATTTTTCTCTGCTATTTTTGCTTTCATATTAGCTGAGTTGGGTTGCATACTTCTCTTGCAGTGTCTGTTAAATGTATGTGCCAGAAAATTCCATGTGCATACAGATGTATACACTATTACCTTTCCATTAGTTTAGCTAAAGATTCCAATTTCTCATGAAATTCACTTGTCATGATTCTGGCATATTAAGCGGTTGCCGTCTAAGGATGAGCCAGCTTGTCCTACAATGGCAAGTGGTGTATGGCATGGGCTCGAGCCCTGACTCGAGCCCACGCCATACCGGCCGCCCCCAGTTGATTCTTGTAGCTGTGGGCCACAATTAATAGCCGACATGTGGCGATCACCATGAGTGGCTATCAACCCTTTAGATCGCCGATGTCAAAGTTGACAGCGGCATCTAAAGGGACCTTTAACCAGTCTCTGGTGGTTCAGTGGGGTGGATCACCCCCCTGCAATGCAATCGGGGGGGCCATCCACTGTGGAGGTAGCCAAAGGGCTCACCTCTGCTACTATGGCTGTCCCAGCTCTGTGATTGATAGAGCCTGGCTGAACCAGGCTTTATCAATCAAGCGCACACATCCCCGTATACACAAAAATAAATAAAGCTATAGGGGTCAGAAGATGGCAATTTTTAACATACAAATTTTGGTGTGAGTAGTTATAATTTTTTTAGGTAGTAAAATAAAAGCTATATAAAGTAGGTATCCATGTAACTGTATGGACCTACAGAATAAAGGTAAGTTGTCATTTTTACCGAAAAGTGCAATGCGTAGAATCGGATTTTGTAGTGAAATGATTATTACCAAGTCATTACCAAGTGATATTAGTGGCACAAAAAAAAAAGCCCTCACATGGGTCTGAAGGTACAAAATTTTAAGTGTTAACATTTTTAGGAGAGGAGGAAATAACGAAAGTGTTAAAATGAAAAAGGGCCCGGTTCTTAACCCCTTAAGGACCAAGGACGTACCGGTACGTCATTGGTCCTGCTCTTCTGATATAACGCAGGGTTACACAGTAACCCCGCGTCATATCATGGCGGGCCCGGCGTCATAGTGAAGCCGGGACCCGCCTCTAATAGCGCGCAGCGCCGATCGCGGCGCCGCGCGCTATTAACCCTTTAGCCGCGCGCTCAAAGCTGAGCCGCGCGGCTAAAAGTGAAAGTGAAAGTTCCCGGCTAGCTCAGTCGGGCTGTTCGGGATAGCCGCGGCTAATCGCGGCATCCTGAACAGCTTACAGGACAGCGGGAGGGCCCCTTCCTGCCTCCTCGCTGTCCGATCGCCGAATGACTGCTCAGTGCCTGAGATTCAGGCATGAGCAGTCATCCGGCAGAATCGTTGATCACTGGTTTCTTATGAGAAACCAGTGATCAACATAGAAGATCAGTGTGTGCAGTGTTATAGGTCCCTATGGGACCTATAACACTGCAAAAAAAAAGTGAAAAAAAAAGTGAATAAAGATCATTTAACTCCTCCCCTATTAAAAGTTTGAATCACCCCCCTTTTCCAAAAAAAAAAAAAACACAGTGTAAATAAAAATAAAAATAAACATATGTGGTATCACCGCGTGCGGAAATGTCCGAATTATAAAAATATATCATTAATTAAACTGCTCGGTCAATGGCGTGCGCGCAAAAAAATTCCAAAGTCCAAAATAGTGCATTTTTGGTCACTTTTTATATCATTTAAAAATGAATAAAAAGCGATCAATAAGTCCTATCAATGCAAAAATGGTACCGTTAAAAACTTCAGATCACGGCGCAAAAAATGAGCGCTCATACCGCCCCATACACGGAAAAATAAAAAAGTTATAGGGGTCAGAAGATGACAATTTTAAACGTATTAATTTTCCTGCATGTAGTTATGATTTTTTCCAGAAGTCCGACAAAATCAAACCTATATAAGTATGGTATCATTTTAATCGTATGGACCTACAGAATACATATCAGGTGTCATTTTTACCGAAAAATGTACTACGTAGAAACGGAAGCCCCCAAAAGTTACAAAACAGCGTTTTTTTTTCAATTTTGTCGCACAATGATTTTTTTTCCCGCTTCACCATAGATTTTTGGGCAAAATGACTGACGTCATTACAAAGTAGAATTGGTGGCGCAAAAAATAAGCCATCATATGGATTTTTAGGTGTAAATTTGAAAGAGTTATGATTTTTTAAAGGCAAGGAGCAAAAAACGAAAATGCAAAAACGGAAAAACCTCCGGTCCTTAAGGGGTTAAGGGGTTAAAGGTGTTCTCCAGTGCTTACACATCTTTTCCCCTATCCAAAGGATAGGGGATAAGATGCCTGATTGCGGGAGTCCCACCGCTGGGGACCCCCGGGATCTTGCACGCGGCACCCCGTTTGTAATCAGTCCCCGGAGCATGTTCGCTCCGGGTCTGATTACAGGCGACCACCGGGCCGTCGGCGTGTGACGTCACGCCTCCACCCCCGTGTGATGTCACACTCCGCCCCTCAATGCAAGCCTACGGGAGGGGACGTGACAGCTATCACGCCCCCTCCCCTAGGCTTGCATTGAAGGGTGGAGTGTGACGTCACACGGGGGCAGAGGCATGACATCACACGTCGCCGGCCGGGTGGTCGCCTGTAATCGGACCCGGAGCGAACATGCTCCAGGGACTGATTACAAACGGGGTGCCGCGTGCAAGATCCCAGGGGTCCCCAGTGGCGGGACTCCCGCGATCAGGCAGCTTATCCCCTATCCTTTTTACAATACATCTTGGTGAAACAATAGTTTTTCAAATATTCTTTAAACAAAAATTTCACATTAACGAAAACTGCCTTTGAAAATCCCACTTCTAAGGGTCCCCATACCTCCTGGGATACTGATGAGTCCCACAGCAGCATGAGCATGTCCAAGGGTCATGGACAATGACAGCTGATTGACAAGGCTGCATGAGGAACACAACCTGCAGCAACACTGCTGTAACAAAGAGTTTTACCAAACATGTGCCTCCAGCTGTTGACAAGCTACAACTCCAAGCATGCCTGGACAGTCAAAGGATGTCTGGGCATGCTGGGAGTTGTAGTTTTCGCAAAAGCTGTAGGCACACAGCTGAAGGCAACACTGCTGCAGAAAAGAGTTATCCAAACACTGTACCTCCAACTATTCCAAAACTACAAGTCCCAGCATTACAGGACTGGCAAAGGATGATACACATGAATGGCATAGGAAACCACTGTACTTTTATCACTAAACCTTTCCACTAATTTAGGAAGATGTAAGTTATACACTCACCATATTGTCTTTGGTAGAGTACATGCAATCTTCAATAATCATTGTGTGTGTGTGTACAGCATACAACCAGAGAGGAAAGGGTTACAGAGCAGGTCTGCCAGGATTCCATGATGGAGGGGGAGGAGTCAGCACAGTGAGAGATGGGGAGGAGTCATCACAGTGCAGGCAAGAGAGGGACACACCCCCTTCCTCAGGAAAAATGAGAAAGATATTGAGCAGCTGTAATAGGCTATTTTGACAGGGACATGAAAATTACATGTACATGATCAGGATGAAGTATAACATATAACAATTTAGTTTTTTTGTGGGATCTGACAGGTGTGTTTTAAGGATCTACAAAATTTTTATATGCTTTGGGCCTAACTTGTACAATTTAAATTGTGCTTGTAGGGGGAAGAGTTCCATGTGCATTTCATTTGTCTTGTCACTAGTGTCATTTGAATCTAATCTGGCTAACCCAGATTCTGTTTGAACTTTGCTAAATGATTAGTTATGCACAAACTTCAGCTTACACATAAGCTAGGGATGTTGATTGCCAACTTCCACAGGGTTTCCCAGGCCAAATCTGAAAGTTTTTGTCTGTGCTCCTGACAGTATGCACAAATGACACAGGAGAGGTAAATATGTTTTTTTATTTTTATTTCCTTTTTACATTTTTTTATATTAATTTGTTTTATGACTACTACTTTAGACTACTTTACATGAAAAACCGAAGGACACATTTTTTTCTTAAACCTGGCATATATATATATATATATATATATATATATATATATATATATATACATAAACCAAAGACAGGCGCAGAACTCCAAAAAACAGTGTGATTTAATATCTCAGCATTGTCAGCATTATAACGTTTCAACTCCTCCTGGAGCCATTTTCAAGCATAGTGATATACAAACACCACAGGGCTTTTATGCCCCAAACAATTAATTAGTGCAGATCAATTCATAAAGTGCCAATCATATAAACATCATATAAAAGAATAAACAGTGCATTACATAATTATATAGAACATAGTTCATCAGTGTAAATAAAGTGCTATAGTGCATACAGTGCATGGAAATCATATATAGTATTAAAATACAGCTTGAAAATACATCTCAAGATCTGATTGCATATAATAGTGCAATCATAAACACTAGCGCATATAATAAACATCATAAAATAGTACATACTGCATAGTAGGAAGGAAACATCCACCTGCTCCATACAATGGTGCCGTAAGCGTGGGCTACTAACTATTGCGCCTGCGTGAACAGGCTGTGAATACTTCCGCATACACGCTCGCGGTCATGTGACTCACCCGCTCACGTGATCCGCTGCCCCAGCAACAGCCAACGCTATATGCAAGGCAGTATACGGAGACAGCCGGAGCACGATCGCAGGCGACAATTCAGGCCGTGAGCTGTGCATACATAGAAGAGAAGAAAGCAAAGACGCAGGTATCAACAGAGAAGAAGGCACAACAGGACCATAGATTCAGATGCCTCAACATGGGGGGTACAGGGCGCATAACAAAGTGGAGGAAGAGTTGAAACAAGAGATTAAAAAAAAACACAATAAAGCAAATGATAATAGAAATAAAAATAAATAGAAAATAAAAAATAAAAATAAAGAAATATAATAAATTAAAATATAACACATTGTTTCTTTTTTTGCAGTTATGTTTTCATTATTTTTGTATAATATTGATAGGGTTACACCTTGTCGAGCCAGGGATAGATAACTAAGTTAACCCCTAATAGGGCCAAGGAGTCATCCATCAAAGGGGGGACTCCTGTGTTCAGGACCGTCAAGCCCTCACCCCACTGGACTCACCCCACCTAGGCTGTAAATCAAGTGCGCCCGCTTATTCAGCAGCGCTAACCCTCGGCATACTGCCTAGTGTAATTCAAACTAAAAAAACAAAACATAATAAAAAACTAAAAATAAAAAGATAAAATATAAAAAAATATTTTCCTTTTATCAGATAAAAAAATATATAAAAAATAAATAATAAAAATAGAAATGGTCAAGAAATTTAGAAAGATACCCCAGAATGTTATAGTATGCGCATATATACCCCACATAATGGAGCACACCAACCATGGTCCAAGCAGTACCACAACAATGCTGAATCTGTGTACCGTTATTTAATTCTCCACATAAAGTTATTTTAATACAAAAATTTAAATAAATATCCGCCACAGTGTAGAAATTTATCGTAAGTCACATATGTTGGAGTAGGTGATGTCCCCTCCTATGGTTATAGAAATCTAAAAAAATAGAGAAATATGTTATTAGAATTATAGCATTGTATTTCTATGTCACATCCCATATGCATAAAAGAGGTAAGTATAACAACGGATAAATGGAATTCAGGGGCTGTTTATAGGCCACCTCTGTATACAAATTTTCTATATAGTGTTGAAATCCGCATTAAGACCATGTGGACATAGTGTATTAAGCTTGTGTATCCACCACAATTCGCATTGTTTCAAAATTGCTAACCTATCCCCCCCTCTCACAGGATGTGGTATATGATCAATCACCATGAAACGTAGGTCCTTCTCCAAGTGGCCAAGCTCAGTGAAGTGCTTGGACACCGGGAGGTCCAACCAACGTTTATGTATGCTTAACCTGTGGTTGTTAATTCTAGTTTTCAAGTTCCAAGTAGTTTGTCCCACATAGACTAAATTGCTGTTACGCCGAGCGCTCCGGGTCCCTGCTCCTCCCCGGAGCACTCACGGCGTTCCTCTCTCTGCAGCGCCCCAGTCAGACCCGCTGACCGGGAGCCCTGCACTGACACTGCCGGCGGAGATGCGATTCGCATAGCGGGACGCGCCCGCTCGCGAATCGCATCCCAAGTCACTCACCTGTCCCGGTCCCTGGCTGTCACGTCCTTAGGGTGCGCGCGCGCCAGCTCTCTAAGATTTAAAGGGCCAGTGCACCAATGATTGGTGCCTGGCCCAATCAGTCTAATTAGCCTCCACCTGCTCCCTGCTCATATAACCTCACTTCCCCTTCACTTCCTTGCCGGATCTTGTTGCCTTGTGCCAGAGAAAGTGTTTATAGTGTTTGCCTTACCAGTGTTCCTGACCTCTTGCTATCGCCATTGACTACGAACCTTGCCGCCTGCCCCGACCTTCTGCTACGTCTGACCTTGCCTCTGTCTAGTCCTTCTGTCCCACGCCTTCTCAGCAGTCAGCGAGGTTGAGCCGTTGCCGGTGGATACGACCTGGTTGCTACCGCCACAGCAAGACCATCCCGCTTTGCGGCGGGCTCTGGTGAATACCAGTAGCAACCTAGAACCGGTCCACTGACACGGTCCACGCCAATCCCTTGCTGACACAGGTTGAGTCACACGTGAGGTAAAATTTAAGAGGATATTCCATCCATATATATATATATATATATATATATATATATATATATATATATATACAATTAGTTAAAATATATATATATATATATATATATATATATATATATATATACACATACACATATGTATGTATGTATATATATATATATATATATATATAGTTTTTTTTTCCTAACTGATCTGATATTTCGACCATTGCCAAACTAGTAATACCAGCCTTCTACTGCCCCCTGCACACACCATCATTTTCATGGTCCAGGCCTGCCAGTACCGCAATCTTCCCTGTACCCCTAGTGCTAAGGTTACTGGAATTATGGGAGGTTAGTGTTATCTATTTAACTTACTAAGCCCCAGCTAAGTAAGGTTAGGTTTCCACTTGTTTTTTTTTCTGGCAGTTTTTGGAAAACTGCCACTGCAGTTTTTGAGCCAAAGTCAGAAGTGGATACATAAGGGAGGAGAAATGTAAGTCCTTCCTTTATATTTCCCATTCCTTTTGAATACGCTTTTGGCTTTGGCTCAAAAACTGCAGTGGCAGTTTTCCAAAAACTGCCAGAAAAAAAAACAAGTGGAAACTTAGCCTAAGGGTTGCTTTCTATCAGACTACTTTCACTACTTAACCAGAAAGTAAGAAAAAAAAGCGACACATACACACACCAGTTTTTTTTTTATTGTATTGTATTAAAATGGAAAAAAAACTTCATAAACCCTTTTATTAAGTAAAAAGTGTCGACAGAGAGCACCGTGGTCACACAAAAGAAATTCAAAAAGAAAATAATTTCCTGTGGAGCATACAGCAGCTGAAGGATTAAGATTTTTAAATAGAAGTAATTTACAAACCTGTTTAACATTCTGGCACCAGTTGATTTAAAAAAAAATTACCCCTTTAATACAAGGTCATTAATGTCTTATACAAGAGCCAGGTCGGTCCACAAAAAACTAGTTATGGTAAAGTAAAAAAAGGAGGAAAACAAAAAGAAATGTGCACCCAGAGCTGTAAAGTATGATGAGTAGAAATTACATTTATTCCAAATATATAAAAAAAATAATAATAATTCTTTACAAATGTGCCACACTGATAAAATATGCCACTCGACATTTCCGTAAGTGGGAAACAGGCCAGCAAACTATGAAGTGGAGCCAGAGGTAATGCATCATAACTCAAACAAAGTTATACACTTTTTTGAATACATGTAATTTACTAAGCACCACCAAAAACAAAGAGAAAACTATGCACAATTGGACAGCATATAGAAGAAAAGTTAACAAAATCTTTATTAAATGTATCATCAATTAAAAACAACAATACAAATACATAATAAAAACAAGGCACCGAAAGAGACTACAGATAGGTAGGTAAGGACTGGAACTCAGCATAGAAATGATAATAAACATAAGTATGAGGTCAAAGGGCAATGAAATATAGGTATCAAATAAGATAACACCAGAATAATGCTAAACGCAAGCAAGAGGGCATGGAGGGAATGAATGTGAGAGCCAAACCCAGAGACCAAAAAGAACAAGTATGCCAGACCTTACCTACCAACCCCAACGATCGTTTCACCACTGAATGGCTTCCTCAGGGGGTGTCATTTACTAACTTGCCTCCTTTCTTTGTTCTGGATGTACCTCTCTCACTTGTAAACAGGCGGTAGTTTTGGTTACCAACAACCACTCTCTGAATAACAGGAGAAGGGGGTGGATGGCTTGCTGGAGGTGGGTGTTTTATACCATAATAAGGATAAAGCAAACGTTTTTCCAAGGTGTCCATAGCCTTTAAGAAATTTCCAAATATTTTTGCCTCTAATGAAGTTGCTCTTAACCCTTTAAGGACACAGCTCCTGTGCTCACTTTTTAGATATTCCAGGGCGTACAGGTATGCCCTGTGTTATCTAGTGTTGTCTAGGGTTTAAAGCCATAGGCTACATAGCAATTCCTTCAGTGTAATCTAATAACTTTACAATGCTTTGAGAAATTAGATGTTCTATTCCTAGCTTATCAATTCATCAGCATAATGTAGGGACCCATTCATAGGTGAATAGTATTTGGATCCTTTGTAATGAGAGCCATTCAGCTAATAGGTACATGGTAAAGAATTGCTTAATTTTAAAATACACTACATAATATACTGCATGCTGAAGTCCCATCTTATTACACCAGGCATGGTCAGTAACCTCTTGTCTGAGCAACATGAAGAAGGTGATTAAACTGTGCATAGCGGGCTATAATATATATTCATTTTTATTTTTTTTTTTACTTCAGCTTAGGGAGCAGTTAAATCAATAAGCCGCAGGAAATAGAAGACTCAAGTCCCCAGAGTTAAAATTAGGAAATGTACCTGCTGTGTTACGTTTATATGGCCATAGCCTCTGTCAATCATGGAAACACATGGGAAGCAATACTATGATGCTCACTTGTACACTGTTCAGTATTATTTATAAACAACCAGCCTGCTTCTCTAAAACATAAATAGTAAATACAGTTACTGCAACTACCTATACTGTAGGTTATAGTATAGGAAACGTTATGCTTCACATTCCTACCGCAAGCAGTAGATGATATCGATGATTGTTTTTTTTTTAAATAAAAAGTTGGAATTACAGTAAATTCAACATAAATAAAGGGAAAGTGCCAATTAATAACTAACTTTTAAATGGTATACGTTAAAATTAGGGTATAATCGTGTCACCTATAGTGAAGGAACTGTGATATCCAAACACCGGTTAACAAATTGGTTAAAAAATACTGATGATCAAAAATTCCACTGATCTTGTCTCAAATCAGTATTATTACCACAATAAGGCTATAATAATACATTTACTGGTCAAAAAAATACACACAATGAAGGAAAGATGTTATATACTACATCTTCTTGAAGGGCTTGTCCTTTGTCTCCACGATAAAGTATGATCCCTTTGTGTGGCCAAAGGACCTGCACCTATTCACCAGAAAATGATGGTGGCACAAGTTTTTTTAACTTAGGGAAAGAAGAGAAGCACACAATCAGGGCCTGACGGTCCCAGATTTGCAAACTGTATGTAGTCTCTCGGCATTATTGAGTGATAATGAAAGATCAAGGGGACTAGGCCCTTTTACAGACTGTAAGCCTCGGAGCATGGGACTTCCGTGATGTGTTTTGTATTGAGGTCTTTGAGGACCTGGTGCCAAGGGACCTACAAACTAAAGATGAGCGAATTTTCAGAAAATTTGATTAGCTTATTTCCCAAAAAATGTGTTTCAGTACGAATTTATTTGCGTCAAATCGCTATTAAAAATGGCTATTTCTGGCCTACAGAGAGCCTCAATACGGGTGTAGAACACTTTGCCTTGCTGTAACACGCATAGGGTGTGTACTGGGTTAGTGAAATAATACTGTTATTCAGTATGACATGCAGATTCTTTTGGAAATGTCCTTCATGCCATGAGAATTTGGTGAAAAGAGTTACCTTCCATTCTGGACTTCTTACGGGGCTTTTATGTATGTCAATTATTTATTTAAATTACATTAAATATTATTTAAAAAATTACAAGTCACTTTTCATAAATTATTAAACTTCTTTAAACAAAGTCTGCAAACTACAAGGCTCTTATAACAGCGATCAGCTAAGTGCTAAACATTGTTACATGATGTGCATTACAGACAGAGCTGTAGCTAGCTCTTTTTGCTCCTGAGGCGAGAACAGTGAATAACAGCGATCAACTAAGTGCTAAACATTGTTACATGATGTGCACTACAGACAGAGCTATAGCTACCTCTTTTTGCTCATGAGACGAGAACAGTAAATAACAGTGATCAGATAAGTGCTAAACATTGTTACATGATGTGCATTACAGACAGAGCTGTAGCTAGCTCTTTTTGCTCCTGAGGCGAGAACAGTAAATAACAGCGATCAGCTAAGTGCTAAACATGGTTACATGTTGTGCACTACAGACAAAGCTGTAGCTAGCTCTTTTTGCTCCTGAGACGAGAACAGAAAACAGAGGCACCCCTTGGGGGGAAAAAAATAGCAGGACACCCTTACCGAATAATCAGAGTCATTCTCTTTTTTTTCTTCCCCATCTGGCACAGGACATCATGGAACCTTCAACACAAACATATTAGTATTAGAGATGTCGCAAATTGTTCGCCGGTGAACAGTTCCCGGCGAACTTAGGATGGTCGCATCGCCGGGTGAACATATGTGAAG
Organism: Hyla sarda; assembly: GCF_029499605.1. Classification (NCBI taxonomy): domain Eukaryota; kingdom Metazoa; phylum Chordata; class Amphibia; order Anura; family Hylidae; genus Hyla; species Hyla sarda. The sequence goes on from NC_079191.1 coordinate 230,462,199, forward strand.
TTCGATTCGCCCCCTATACTTTAACATTGCGGTAAACTTTGACCCTGTGAGTCAGAGTCAGCAGACACATTACAGCCAATCAGCAGCAGTCCCTCCCTTCCAGACCCTCCTACCTCCTGCATGGACCCCTTTTTACCTTCATTCGGCATGCTGCAGGCTTAGAAAGTGGAGAGACAGAGAAGCTGCTCCTGCTGTAATATGGAAAGCGATAGCTAGGTTGCTGCTAGGTGGTGTATTCAGGGTCCAATTTACTCCTAAAACACTAGTCTAACATCTGCTTTAAGGACAGCACCCAAAAAAGCCCTTTTTAGGGCTCAAATATCAGTCCGTGTGTCTTGCAACAGCTGGAGGCACCCTGGTTGGGAGGGAACCGCTGGTGAAAAGGGGTACTCCAGTGTAAAACTTAAGTTTCTTCAAGCAACTAACTTCAGTATTAAAAGGGCTATAAGTTCAGTCCGTGTGTCTTGCAACTGCTGGAGGCACCCTGGTTGGGGACCTCTGCTTAAAAGGGGAACTCCGCTGGCAACCTTTTTTGCTCATTGTCACACTAGTGCAAATCACATTTGGTGTAACAGTTGCTCAAATAAAAGATAAAAAATATGTTTTTTGGCTGTGAAATAAAACCAGTGCTGCCTAAAGGGGGGCTCTAACTATGTGCTGCCTAATATGGGGAAATCTATGTGCTGCCTAAAGGGGGGATCTAAATATGTGCTGCCTAAAGGGGGCTCTATGTGCTGCCTAAAGGGAACTCTAACTACGTGCTGCCTAATATGGGGGAATCTATGTGCTGCTTAAAGGGGGGCTCTATGTGCTGCCTAAAGGGGGCTCTAACTATGTGCTGCCTAACATGGGGGAATCTATGTGCTGCCTAAAGGGGGGATCTAACTATGTGATGCCTAAAGGGGGGATCTAACTATGTGCTGCCTAAAGGGGGCTCTATGTGCTGCCTAAAGGGAGGCTCTACCTATGTGCTGCCTAAAGGGGGGCTCTAACTGTGTGCTGCCTAATATGGGGGAATCTATGTGCTGCCTAAAGGGGATATCTAACTATGTGATGCCTAAAGGGGGGCTCTATGTGCTGCCTAAAGGGGGCTAAAGCCCATTATTCCAAAGAATTTAGGAATAATAGGTGATTTATGCCCTTTATGGATTAAAACCAGACTCTGCATCAACTATGTAATTTTCCATGGGAGTTTTGCCATGGATCCCCCTCCAGCACACCACAGTCCAGGTATTAGTCCCCTTGAAACAACTTTTAAATCCCTATTGTGGCCAGAAAGAGTCCCTGTGGGTTTTAAAATTTGCTCGCCCATTGAAGTCAACGGCGGTTCACCGTTCGCGAACAGAAAATTTTATGTTCGCGACATCACTAATAAGTATTAGACTCTGCACTTTTACAGCATTATCCTCCTTTTTTCCCTACACACAATGCCACCAGCCTTCACACCAGAACTTCACACAACGCACAAGGGGGAGATTTATCAAAGCATGTGCAGAGGAAAAGTTGCCCAGTTGCTCATAGCAACCAATCAGCTTGCTTCATCAGCTTGCTTCTTTCATTTTTAAGAAGGCCTTTACAAAATGATATAATAAATCTGATTGGTTGCTATGAGCAACTGGGAAACTTTTCCTTTGCACAGGCTTTGATAAATTTCCCCCAATGTTTCCAGCCTCACTCAAATTTCTCCAACCTCCACCTCCCCACAAGCACACACAATGCCTCCTGCATTACCCCACACAATGATAGAGAGGTGTACAGGGGTGACAGAGGGGTTTAGAGGTGTGACAGAAGGGTGTAGAAGGGTGACAGAGGGGTGTATGGGATAACAGAGGGGTGTCCAGGTGTTACAGAGTGGTTACGAGGGGTGACAGAGAGGTGTAGAGGAGTGAAAGAAGGGTGCAGGTACACTAACTGAAGTTGAGTAGGCCTCTGTCAGTGCTGCCCCTGCTCCTTCCCTTCATCCACACCATTCTGCTGAGGGACCAGGGAGAATCCAGAGTCCAGACCTGCTCAACAGGAGAGGGAGGATACATGAGGATTGGAGCTGCAGCATCACACGTCCCGACACTGCCACACAGACTTCCCTCCTGCCTGGCCTGCATGCCTGTGACTCACAAGTGCGCAGGCCTGGGCAGAAAAAAAAAAAATGTTAGCGCCATATTTCCATCCAGAGTGTCCTGGCACCCTGGCTGCGAATTAATGGCTCAGTGTAATGTGTGCTGGACCCCCCTTGCACCAACGCACCTGAGGCAATTGCCTCAATTGCCTCATCAGAGCAAAAAAACATTAAAATCTGTGATAAAACTGCTATAAAAAAGAGGTAGTATTATATGGGACAAGGTCATCAAGAGTGGATTTAAAAGGGGGGCAGTTTAAGTTGTAGAAATTTCTGCAACAGTCCGTTCCATAAACCTGAGTGAGGGGAACTCTGAGAACAATGCGCTCCAGTATGCTTAAAACAGTATTTCTCTACAACACCAGCAGGTGTGTACTTTTGGCTGGCCTTTCACAGTATGTAGGCCCTTAAGACTTGAACAGGAACAAAATAGTTCACCACAGAGATGTATGTATGTGGTATGCACTTATGAGGGGAGGATAATGTGCTCCAGTACCCTTAAAACAGTATTTGTGTACAACACCAGCCGTACACACCAGTGCTGCAGCACACAGTCACTGTGTACTACACCCAAAATTGCACTCTCTCTCTCAATCTCACTCCCTTCCTTATCAGTGCTTCTAGGCAGGATTTGGGCTTGAGGTGAATCACTGCTGTTCTGTGCAACACACTGTGCAACACACTGCTCTCTTTCCCTCTCTGTAATAGAATGCTATAGTGACTGGGAGGTGAATCGCTGCTGTAAAAATGCTTTTCTGTGCAACACACAGTGCTGTCTGTCCCTCTCTCTGTGCAACAGAATGCTGATGTGAGTGGGAGGTGAATCGCTGCTGGAAAAATGCTTTTCTGTGCAACACGCAGCGTTGTGTGTCCCTCTCTATCTCTCTGCAATAAAAGGCTGAAGTGACTGGCCACAAGATGGCTGACGATTATATAGGGCTGTGACATCACAGCGGTGGCTGGCTGCTGATAGGCTGCATGCTGCATGTGATTCAGGGTCATCCAGCCTACCCTTGTTGCAGCCTTCCCGGATTCCTTGCCCCATGTCCTCACATGTGCATCTGCCATTTTAGATGCCCTGGAGCCTGGACAGCACTACATGAAGTTTAAATGAAGCAATTTGCGCAATCGAATTGCGGTAATTTTCAAATTTTTTCTGAAATTTGTAACGAATTTGGATTTGTCAGATTCGATTTGGTCATCCCTAGAGGCGACCGCCGCCTTCACAGACGAAAGGGAACATTTATCTGATTATGCGGTTATGTGATCAAGGTATAATGATGATATTTTCATCCTCTGGACTGGTACTAAAGCTGAATTTGATGACTATCTCAAACTATTGAATAAAAACACTATCGGTTTATTCTTCACCTCGGAAACGAGCCTGGAAAAATTGGCATTCCTGTATGTCTGCATATCCAATGATGGCTGTGTTGAATTGAGAACCAATATTTACTGCAAAAAAACAATCTCCTGAGATGGGAGAGCTGCCACCCGGGGCCCCTCAAACGAGGGATCCCAAAGGGGCTGTTACGCCGAGCGCTCCGGGTCCCCCCTCCTCCCCGGCGCGCTCGCAGCATTTACCTGCTCGCAGCGCCCCGGTCAGACCCGCTGACCGGGAGCGCTGCGATAGTGTCCCTAGCAGGGATGCGATCCGTGATGCAGGACGCGCCCGCTCGCGGTTCCAGACCTCCTGCCATTGCCCCTGACTACGATCCTTGCTGCCTGCCCTGACCTTCTGCTACGTCCGACCTTGCTCTTGCCTAATCCCTTGTACCGCGCCTATCTCAGCAGTCAGTTGGGGTTGAGTCGCTATCGGGTGGAACGACCTGGGGGTTACCTGCCGCAGTAAGTCCATCCCGCTTTGCGGCGGGCTCTGGTGAATACCAGTAACCCCTTAGACTCTGTTCCCCTGGTACGGCCCACGTCATCACCCCACTGACACAGAGGATCCACCACCAGTATCCTCACAGTACCGGGATCCTGACAGTAGATCCGGCGATGGATCCCGCTGAGGTCCCGCTGCCAGTTGTCGCTGACCTTACCACGGTGGTCGCCCAGCAGTCGCAACAGATAGCGCAACAAGGCCATCAGCTGTCTCAACTGACTGTTATGCTACAACAGCTTTTACCACAGGTACAGCAACCATCTCCTCCGCCAGCTCCTGCACCTCCTCCACAGCGAGTGGCCGCTTCCAGCCTCCGCTTGTCCCTGCCGGACAAATTTGATGGGACTCTAAACTATGCCGTGGTTTTCTCTCGCAATGTTCCCTGCATTTGGAGATGATGTTGGACCAATTTCCCACTGAACGGTCGAAGGTGGCTTTCGTGGTTAGTCTCCTGTCTGGGAAGGCCTTGTCATGGGCCACACCGCTCTGGGACCGCAATGATCATGTCACTGCCACTATACAGTTCTTCTTCGCTGAGGTTCGTAGTGTCTTCGAGGAACCAGCCCGAGCTTCCTCTGCCGAAACTGCCTTGCTGAACCTGGTCCAAGGAAATTCTTCTGTAGGCGAACACGCCATCCAATTTCGCACCCTCGCCTCTGAAGTATCTTGGAACAACGAGGCCCTCTGCGCGACCTTTAAAAAAGGCCTATCCAGTAACATCAAGGATGTGCTGGCCGCACGAGAAATTCCTGCCAACCTGCATGAACTTATCCATTTGGCCACCCGCATTGACATGTGTTTTTCCGAAAGACGCCAGGAGCTCCGTCAGGATATGGACTTTGTTCGCACTAGGCGATTTCTCTCCCCGGCTCCTCTCTTCTCTGGTCCGCTGCAATCTGTTCCTGTGCCTTCTGCCGTGGAGGCTATGCAAGTAGACCGGTCTCGCCTGACCCTACAAGAGAGGACACGTAGCCGCAATGAGAACCTATGCCTGTACTGTGCCAGTACCGAACACTTCCTGAAGGATTGTCCTATCCGTCCTCCACGTCAGGAAAGACGCACTCCGATTCCGCACAAAGGTGAGACAGCTCTAGGTGTGAACTCTGCTTCTCCACGTCTTACTGTGCCTGTGCGGATTTCTTCTTCTACTAACTCCTTCTTCTCAACTGTGGCCTTCTTGGATTCAGGCTCTGCAGGAAATTTTATTTTGGCCTCTTTCGTTAACAGGTTCAACATCCCAGTGACCAGTCTCGCCAGACCTCTCTACATCGCTTCAGTTAATGGAGAAAGATTGGACTGTACTGTGCGTTACCGCACAGAACCCCTCTTAATGTGCATTGGACCTCATCACGAAAAATTTTATTTCTGGTCCTCTCTAACTGCACTTCTGAAATTCTTCTCGGACTGCCTTGGCTCCAACGCCATTCTCCTACCCTTGACTGGACCACCGGGGAGATCAAGAACTGGGGTGCTTCTTGCCACAAAAAATGCCTCACGTCTGCTCCCAGTCCCGCCAGTCAAACCCCAGTGGCTCCTCCTATACCAGGTCTCCCCAAAGCCTATCAGGACTATGCCAATGTTTTTTGCAAAAAACAAGGAGAGACTTTGCCTCCTCACAGGCCTTATGACTGCCCTATTGATCTCCTTCCTGGTACTACTCCACCCCGGGGCAGGATCTATCCTCTGTCAGCTCCTGAGACACAAGCCATGTCGGATTACATCCAAGAAAATTTAAAGAGGGGATTCATCCGCAAGTCTTCATCCCATGCCGGAGCGGGGTTCTTCTTTGTCTCCAAAAAAGACGGTTCCTTACGGCCGTGCATCGATTACCGCGGTCTTAATAAGATCATGTGGCACTGTGGCAAGGAAAGGGTGTATTTCCCTTGCTATCTCTGCAGAATGCTCCACCTGTGGCCTGATTAATGAGGTATCAGGAAGGGAAAGTGTGTGTTTAAAAGGAAAATAAACAGAATAGTTGGGGCTCTCCCTGGGTAACAGCACATCGCTGTAGGGGGAGACACTCGGACCCTGTTGAGGAAACACACAGCGAACTGTGAGCGGTCTAAGAAGTGAAGAAGTGGTGTGAACTGTGAGTAACAGGGGCACATGTTTTATGCTGGCTGAGGGTAGCTCACCAGATAGTAGTCAGGGCATGCTGATATGTGTAGTCAGTGACCAGACGGTCTAGGACTTTGGTTTGTTCCTGAGTTATGTTTTGTCTTACCTGCAACCTGTCTAAATAAAGCTGGCAAGGTGCCAGGCTTGCATGAATAACCGTTGTCTGCGAGTTTATTGAGTGGAAACGTGTCCAGTGGCAGTGTCCAGGACGATCCCGGAGCTAATCCCCAAGGAGGAATCCTTACAATCACTATAAAAAAAACTCTATCCCCTGCCTCTTATCTCGGAATTCTTTGACCGCCTACGTGGCGCTAACATCTTCACCAAATTGGATTTAAGAGGTGCATATAATCTCATCCGCATCAGGAAAGGGGATGAGAGGAAGACCGCATTTAATACCAGAGACGGACATTTTGAATATCTGGTTATGCCCTTTGGGCTCTGCAACACCCCTGCTGTCTTCCAGGACTTTGAGAATGACATTTTTCGAGATCTGTTATATACCTGTGTTGAGGTTTACCTGGACGACATTTTGATTTTTTCTTCTAACCTCGAAGAACACCGCCGTCATGTCCGTCTAGTGCTCCAGAGACTCTGTGACAATCAATTATTTGCCAAGATAGAAAAATGTCTCTTTGAATGCCAATCTCTTCCCTTTCTAGGTTATTTAGTCTCTGGCCAGGGACTTCAAATGGACCCAGACAAACTGTCAGCCGTTTTAGATTAGCCACGCCCCTCCGGACTCCGAGCTATACAACGCTTCTTGGGGTTTGGCAATTGCTACCGACAGTTTATTCCGCACTTTTCCACCATTGTGGCTCCAATTGTGGCCCTCACCAAGAAGAACGCAAACCCTAAGTCCTGGTCTCCCCAAGCGGATGAGGCATTCAATCGTCTCAAAACTGACTTTTCTTCTGCTCCTGTACTCTCCAGACCTGATCCATCTAAACCCTTCGTGCTGGAGGTTGACGCCTCCTCGGTGGGAGCCGGAGCTGTACTTCTACAAAAAAACTCTTCTGGACATAACATTACTTGTGGTTTCTTTTCTAAGACCTTCTCTCCGGCGGAGAAAAATTACTCCATTGGTGATCGAGAACTGCTGGCCATTAAACTTGCCCTCGAAGAATGGAGGCACCTGCTGGAGGGTTCCAAATACCCAATTGTCATCTTCACGGATCACAAGAATCTCTCGTATCTTCAGTTTGCCCAACGGTTGAACCCACGCCAGGCTAGGTGGTCGTTGTTTTTTGCCCGTTTTAACTTAAAGATTCTTTTTCGCCCTGCTGACAAAAACATCAGGGCTGACGCCCTTTCTCGCTCCTCTGATGCTTCCGAAACGGAAGTCCCACTGCAACACATTGTTCCTCCTGAGTGTCTGATCTCCTCTTCTCCAGCTTCTATCAGACAAACACCTCCTGGAAAGACTTTTGTCCCCTCACGCCAGCGCCTCAAGATCCTCAGGTGGGGACATTCCTCGCACCTCGCCGGCCATGCTGGCGTCAAGAAGTCCATCCAACTCATCTCTCGTTTATATTGGTGGCCTACCCTGGAAGCAGATGTCGCTGATTTCGTTCTGGCCTGTACAGTCTGTGCCCGGAACAAGACTCCCCGCCAGAAGCCTTCCGGCCTCCTTCATCCTCTGCCTGTCCCTGGGCTACCATGGTCTTAGATTGCCATGGATTTTATAATGGACCTGCCTTTATCCCATGGCAACACAGTCATTTGGGTGGTCGTTGATCGTTTCTCCAAGATGGCACATTTTATTCCACTTCCAGGCCTTCCTTCTGAGCCACAGTTGGCGAAACAATTTTTTGTGCACATTTTTCGCCTTCACGGGCTTCCCACGCATATCGTCTCGGATAGAGGCGTTCAATTTGTATCGAAATTTTGGAGAGCTCTCTGTAATCAACTAAAAATCAAATTACATTTCTCGTCTTCCTATCATCCCCAATCCAATGGGCAAGTAAAGAGAGTTAATCAGGTCCTTGGTGACTATTTGCGACATTTTGTTTCCTCCCGCCAGGATGATTGGGCCGATCTCCTACCCTTGGCTGAATTCTCGTACAATTTCAAAGACTCTGAATCCTCCACCAAATCCCAGTTCTTTGTGGTTTATGGCCTTCACCCTCTTCCCCCCATCCCCACTGCCACCCCTTCTGGTTTGCCTGCTGTTGACGAAGTTACCCGGGACTTCTCCACCATCTGGAAGGAGACTCAAAAATCCCTCTTACAGGCCTCATCCCGGATGAAGAAGCATGCCGACAAAAAGAGAAGAACTCCTCCTGTCTTTGCTCCTGGAGACCAAGTGTGGCTCTCCGCCAAGTATATCCGCTTCCGTGTCCACAGTTATAAACTGGGACCACGTTATCTTGGACCCTTTAAAATCAAATGCCAAATCAATCCTGTCTCCTACAAACTCCTTCTTCCCCCTTCTCTTCGCATTCCTAACGCTTTTTATGTTTCTCTCCTTAACCGCTTCTCTCCCAAGGATGTCGCTCCTGCTCCTGTCTCCGGTTCCTCCGATGTCTTCTCTGTTAAAGAAATTCTTGCGTCTAAGACGGTCAGAGGTACAAAATAAAAAATTATCGTAGATTGGGAGAATTGTGGTCCTGAGGAGAGGTCATGGGAACCCGAGGATAACATCCTCGACAAGGACCTCATTCACAAATTTTTGGGTTCCAAAAAGAGGGGGAGACCCAAGGGGGGGGGGGGGTACTGTTACGCCGAGCGCTCTGGGTCCCCTCTCCTCCCCGGAGCGCTCGCAGCGTTTACCTGCTCGCAGCGCCCCGGTCAGACCCGCTGACCGGGAGCGCTGCGATAGTGTCCCTAGCAGGGATGCGATCCACGATGCGGGACGCGCCCGCTCGCGGTTCGCATCCCAGCCTGCTTACCGGACCCGTGTCCCGTCTGTTCAGTCCCGGCGCGCTCGCCGGCTCTCTGCGGTTTAAAGGGCCAGTGCGCCGCTGATTGGCGCCTGGCCCAAATTTGTGAATTCACCTGTGCACTGTCTATATCACCTCACTTCCCCTTCCCTGTATTGCCGGATCTTGTTGCTATTGTGCCAGTGAAAGCGTTCCTTGTATGTCCCAAGCCAGTGTTCCAGACCTCCTGCCATTGCCCCTGACTACGATCCTTGCTGCCTGTCCTGACCTTCTGCTACGTCCGACCTTGCTCTTGCCTAATCCCTTGTACCGTGCCTATCTCAGCAGTCAGTCGGGGTTGAGTCGCTATCGGGTGGAATGACCTGGGGGTTACCCGCTGCAGCAAGTCCATCCCGCTTTGCGGCAGGCTCTGGTGAATACCAGTAACCCCTTAGACTCCGTTCCCCTGGTACGGCCCACGTCATCACCCCACTGACACAGAGGATCCACCACCAGTACCCTCACAGTACCCGGATCCTGACAGGGGCAGTATCTCCGTCTAAGGAAGAACTGTTCTGATATGGCGGACTTCATCCAAGAATCCAAAGATCTGCATGCCTGTTTTCTTGAGAGGGTATCCTGACCATAAACCTAGGTCTGCTTTTAAGTTTGCAAAAGGAGAACAGCGCAAACAGTTATTGATACCCCGAGATAGGAATCAGACACAGCAACCTATGCGAATCATGGAGACCTATGATTCAGCCTCCAGCTCAGTTAGGACAAAATTCACTAAGGACTGGAACATCCTGCAGCTGGACCCTGACCTGGCAGATGTGGTGGGAGAGCGTCCGGCCATAACCTTTAGGAGAGGACATAGTTTGGGAGATTCATTGGTCCAGGGCCATCTTGCCCCTCGTCGTCCACGCCTCACCTGGTTAAATAACAAACCCCCAATTGGGTCTCATCCATGTGGACACTGTAAAGCATACCCAAACATCATGAAAGATAAGACTTTCATAGACTCTTTCACTGGCAGGGATTACTGTGTCAAAGATTTCTTTAATTGCAGTACTAGTGGCATTGTTTACTTAGCTCAGTGCTCCTATGTAAATAAATACGTTGGTAAAACTCTTTGTAAATTTAGGAGATGGATACTTGAGCATTTAGGAGATATAAGAAATAAATGTGACACTCCAATCTCTCCACACCAATAGTAAGCATTAGGGGAATATATCTGAGATCAAATTCATGGTCATTGACAAAGTTCACCAGGGGAGGGGATTTTGATAAAGTGCTCCAGCAACGTGAATGTAAATGGGTCTTTGAGCTTCTCTCAATGACCCCTGATGTATTGAATAAGAAGCTCACATTTGCCCCATTCTCATAGTTTCCGTTTTAATTAGTTCTATAATCTAGACCATATTTTATGGCATGGAGGGCTCCTGGTATGAGGGGGCCATTTTTGGGGGGTTAGTTAGGTAGTCACCTGGGGTCTTAGTTGACTCCAATAGTTAGTCTACCCCCATATATTAGGGCCTTTTTTGGGCAAGGTAGGAGGTTCCTGACAAATGGAACCACCCTTTTTAGGGCATCTCTGCTGTGTAGGTGTTAGGGTATTTAGTCAGTGTATTATAGGGAGATCGTAGTCTCATAGGTCCCTATTATAATGGTGGATATCCACCCTTCCAACCCTATTGCAGGATTTCACTACTGGCCATATCTACTGGGATCTGCTCTCTGCCATACCTGTCCACTAGACTGCACATTCTTTCTTTGCTGCATTAATCCCTTGCCAGAGTTTGATGGGCCTTATTTTTCTGATTTGTTTCTTTCTAGGTCTATATCCATATTTGCACCTATATCATGATTTATATACATCTACTGTATATACATTCATATTCCTGATTTATATACTCACTTTGATATATTTTTGTGTATAATTATGTATATTTCACATTGGAATTGATGTATATTATGTATATTTTAGCTACTATAATTCCACAAAGGAGCAGCATCACTGTAAGTATTGCATAAATGCTGAGTTGCAGAATTTCTGTAAAATAACTAGGTATTAACCACTGACATGTGCACCTGCATTTACCGCTGTGGATAGCTTCATTTGAGCTGTATTTAATTTATTAGGGGGTAGGAGGTGATTAGAACTCACTTTGTAACTTTGGTGCGTTTTCCCTAAGCCTATAAACCACTGTTGTCAGTGTAATATTGTGTTATCTTAATCACGATACCCGTATCTGTATCTGATACCTGTATCTCTGTACTAAGCATCTTATGCCTCAATCGTGACCCCAACCCCCGCATTGAATCATGCGGCGGGACGGGCCGTGGAAATCCCGGAAGCAGATGGGCTATTTGTAATGGCACCGGCACGCAAAACAAACGTGCTGATCCCGGAAGCACGAACCCGGCGTCTTGCCACTGCAGGACTGTTGCTTATTGTCCTACTGACATCTTGGCGTCTTGTGAGTTTTTATTAGTTTACTGGAGGCATGTATATGATGGTATGGTCGGGTATGTAGCTTATTTTGTATCTCTGCTGTTGTAGGGATATCAATATCCACATGCACTTACTACATTGAGTCTCCACATATGTAAGTATTTCGTCCCCGCATGTATGCCCAGAATAAGGCTCCTTGAGAGAGGTACTATTATGTATTTTCTGTATCTTTTTTTCTAGGTGCAGGGACTTCCAAATATTGCTGCATGTGGAGAAGAATCTTTAAATATTTTTGCACACAAATACTGCTTTTTGCATGTTCTTATACTAACTTGAGAGGGGGCCTCTGTATAGTTCATTATATTATGCTATATGCCCTAAATTGGGGTAGCTGGCCCACCTTTATGCAATTGTTGTGATTTTAATACTCTAGACAATTGTGAATACAATATAAGTTCCCCTGATGACGTCCCCAAGTGTTAAATAAATGCAATGGGGATAGAAACATATGTTGGTGAACAGCTATATTGCAATATTTGGAGGGAATAGGATTACTACTATCCTTGCGAATAAGGTTTGCCATGCATGAAAGGCAAATGCAGTATACAAAATATTTCCTTTATTGTGTGCATTTTTTTGACCAGTAAATTTATTATCATAACCTTATTGCGGCAATAATACTGATTTGATAAGAGATCAGTGGAATTTTTGATCAGTATTTTTTAACCAATTTAACCGTGTTTGGATATCACATTTCCTTCACTATAGATGACACGATTATACATTAATTTTAATGTATACCATTAAGAGTTAGTTTTTAATTGGCACTTCCCCTTTATTTTAGTTGAATTGGTTATGCCGGGGAAAAGCTCACTTTTAGCCTACGTATAGCTCAATTCTCATATGTGTTGATTATCTTTTGAAATTACAGTAAACTATGTGATAAAATTATAAATAACAGGCTTTATTTTCAGCTATTTTACATGGTAGGTCAATATTCCATTCATTGAAAATAACCTCTTCTCTATTCTAAAGATTGTTAAGGGGTCCCAGTGTTTAGACTTCCCCTCAACACACACACATGTGTTCTTGGTCAGGTGTCCAGGAAATTTCATCTTTGATCATATAAAGATTCATACGTCAAAAATCAAAAATAGAGAAAAAGACAATGTTTAAAGGAAATCCCCTAAACTTTGTTTCCTGATAAAAAAAAAAGAGTCCGAAACATGTTCTTTTTTCTTATCTGTTTTGTAATTGCATTTTTTATAACATTTTTTGTTTATAATTATGGGGGCTGACACCTTGCCTGTTTTTAACAGCATTTGGTGATATGCCTTAAAGCAGGACCCATGGAACATAGAGAACAATAGTGGTAGTGCGTAGTGGCCAGAACAGAAACTGACAGATTTCAAGTTTATTATAAAACATAGATTTTAAAAATGGAAAATTAAAAAACATACAAAACACCAACAGTTCTTAAAAATATATGGTTAACACAAAACCTCTAGGTAACATATTTAACCAATAGGATATTTTCTTATGACACAGTGATGTGCTTCTTTGCATACTTCTCTTAAAACAGACCTACCTCGTTTCATGGCTCCTCATTGGAAGCAAACCATTATGTAGTCTTACATTGAACTCATGTACTAACTTACTATTTTAGATATGGAAGGCATGTGGAAGAAAATAACACATTATTAAAGGATGACAGTCTTTAGTCTGTGACCATGAAGACGTATGAATCTTTATATGATCAAAGATGACATTTTCTGGACACCTGACCAAGAACACATGTGTGTGTGTGTTAAGGGGAAGTCTAAACACTGGGACCCCTTAACAATCTTTAGAATAGAGAAGAGGTTATTTTCAATGAATGGAATATTGACCTACTATGTCAAAGCTCCACTCATTCTCTATGATAGCAGAGAACACCGTGGAACTATGAGTAAGTGCCATGGGAGCCTGAATTCTGTCTTTATTGCCTTTTTTCTTTTGCTATATGCCAATGGGTGTTTGCCTTGTACCTTCTATTTCATTGATTTTAAAATAGATTAATAAATATTGGTGGTTTTACAAGAATCCACTATTAGCTTTTCAGTTGTTGTACACACCAGCGCTGCAGCACACAGCGTAATACACCCAAAATTGCACTCTCTCTCTCTCAATCTCTCTCCCTTCCCTATCAGTGCTTCTAGGCTGGATTTGGAATCGCTGCTGTAAAAATGCATTTCTGTGCAACACACACCGCTCTCTGTCCCTCTCTCTCTCTCTCTCTCTCTCTCTCTCTGCAATAAAACGCTGATGTGACTGGCCGCAAGATTATATTATATTTATTATTATTATATTGGGCTATGACATCACAGGGGTGGCTGGCTGCTGATAGGCTGCATGCTGCATGTGATTAAGGGTCATCCCGCCTACCTGTCTTCCCACCTTCCCAGAGTTCCTTGCCCCATGTCCTGACATGTGAAGCAGCCATCTTAGATGCTCTGGAACATGGACGGCACTAAATGGGGTTTAATGAAGTGATTTGTGTGATTGAAGCACAGCGATATTCGGATTCGTTGCAAAGTGAATTTTTCCTGAAGTTCGTTACGAATTTGGATTTATCAGATTCAATTTGCTCATCCCTACCCTATACAACATCTCTTCCTCAAAATTTTACAGAAACCATTGTCCTCAGTTTTGTAGCATTCTTCAGACATCCGCCAAATCCTCCTCTAGATGTTATTGATGATGTTATGCTTTCAAAAACTCAACTTGGCACTCGGCATTGCATCCTAATCCATGGAAAGCCGTTTTTAGCAGCTTGTGACACACAGTTTGCAGCCACCACAAAGGAGTGCTTAAGAACATACTAAAGGCAAATTAATTGGTGAATTCTATTAGACCTATATAAATCCATCTAATGTATTGCCTTCTCCTAGTGGTAGCTGTTAACAGCCATGAAGCAGAGAATTTGTGTCAGTAAGAAACAGCTCTGACCTCTGTAATGATATATTATAAAATCAATAAGGTCCGAATTTTATATATACTTAGCTTAAAGGACATGTTCGGTGCAGACTTTTTTTATTCCAAACTTTCACTTACCTTCCCACGTTCCCCCGGAGCTCCCCAAGAGCTGATCGGTCGGCCGGGCTGTCTACTACCTACTTCTCTTGGCTTGGATGTCACACGGCGCTTCAGCCTATCACCGGCCGCAGCGATGTCCCACCTCGGCCAGTGACAGTGTCAGGATCCGGGCTGGTAGCAGGTAGCGGAGGCTGGTGGTGGATCCGCTGTGCCAGAGAGGTGATGACTTGGGCCGTACCAGGGGAACGGAGTCTAAGGAGTTACTGGTTTTCACCAGAGCCCGCCGCAAAGCGGGATGGACTTGCTGCGGCAGGTAACCCCCAGGTCGTTCCTCCCAGTAGCGACTCAACCTCTCTGGCTGCTGAGATAAGGCAAGGTACAAGAGGATGAGGCAAAGACATAGTCGGACGAAGCAAATGGTCAGGGCAGGCAGCAACGGTTCACAGGCTGTAGTCAGTAGCAACGGGTCGGCAACAGGCAGGGAACACAGGAACAAAGAAAGCTTTCTCTCAGGCACAAGGCAACAAAGATCCGGCAGGAGGCTGTGGGAGGAGATGGTATTTATAGGAAGTGCACAGGTGAGGCCTAATTAAGTCCAAGCAGCACTGCCTCTCACAAACCTTAACCCTTAATCAACCACATTTGACCAGGCACCAATCACCGGTGCACTGGCCCTTTAGATCTAAGAGTCCCGGGCCCAAGAGAGCGGGGGCGCACACGCTGAGACGCCGGATCGCTGCCTGGGGACACACGCTGTACGCGCTCCGGTCCAGGAGCGGGGACCGGAGCACTCGGCATTACAGACAGGCTGAAGCGCCGTGTGACGTACCGGGCTAAGGGAAGTAGGAAGTAGACACCCCGGCCAACTGATCAGCTGTTGCGGAGCTCGAGGGGTAGGAAGGTAAGTGAAAGTTTGTTTTCTCTTTTTTTGCAGTCCAGGCAGGATGGAATAGGAAAGTCCACACCGGACATCTGATTTAAAATAAAATAGAATCTAGGTGTACATTTCTTTAATTTCTATTTAACTTAAAACAACAAAAAAATTATTTAAGCGTTGACTAAACACACTTCTACAGTACATGTAAGTTATTTTTTTTATAACTTATAAAAGTATAAATAAATGTTGCAGATCTGTGTTGAGATCTACAAACCCACAGGCAAAGTGCAATGGTGTTTAGTACCAGCTCAACAATATCAAATACACATACGTCACAACTTTTTAAAAAAGTTGTTAAAAAAGAAAGCTTTTAAAGAAATAAAGATGTCTTCCGTAGCACTTCTGACTAATAGAAATTAAAACTCTTACCATTTATTCTATTTTTCCTTCAAGCAGTATCTCAGTATTACACATTTTCCACAAGATGACATATCACTTGAAACCCCAAGCAGGATATGGCAGCTCCTGCTACTAAGAGTTTTGTGCTCTTTATATTGATACTCCAGGGAGTCTTGCAAGCTGAAAAACATTGAATATGTGCCAGCGTGCACTGTATTTATTTATAAGAATGTGTTGGAAAAACAAATGCTCCTTACTAGTTGTTCACTAACAAAATAAATATATGGAATATAGAGGCAGAAGGGAAATTGCAGTCATCTTAAAGGAGGAATAATCAGAATAATCTTAATGAACACCTATGCATTACATACAAAGATATAAAAATACCAATAATAAATATGATTATTGAAATAAATGTAAACTTTTTAACAACTCTGAAAGCCTTAAGGCTATATTCACACATCCGCACGGAATGCATTGCCACCTATGAGATGAGTCATTCCCGGCACTCCCCATTTAGGGATAATGTCCGCACTGAGATTTTTTGTGTGGACATTGCAGTGTGAACATAGCCTAAGAGAGTAGAACTTGGTGCTTGTTACCCTCATCCCTTTTTTAGGATCATTGGTATAAATACCGGAATGCTTGTCTTCTGAAATTAGGTTCCCATACCGATTAAAATGTGGGGTGTATCTCAACCAGTGTTTTCAAAACAGTGTGCCACCAGCTGTTGAAAAACTACAACATGTTGGGAGTTGTAGTTTTGCAACAGCTGAAGGCACACTGTTTGGAAAACCCTGATCTAAACAGTGAAGACCCCTCTCTAGGAACCTAATAGCAACTTAATGATCCTCCTCTATGGTACTTATTACCTTGGACATTTTACATGGCATCTTTTCAGTTTTTGCAACAAAAGAAAGAAACAGAGCACTCCTTTTGTGCAGGATCCATTTACAGGAACAAAGTAGCACAAAATAATTGGTTATGCTAATCTGGTTCGGTTGTGCAAGAATAAGGCACAACACTTATTTAGGTGAATATAAAGACTCCGGCTGCAGCAGGCTTCCCACGCCGGGTGGCGTGTAACAACGATACGGAAGGATTTCACAGAGTAATTGGAAGGTCTCCCCGCGCTTGCCGGTATTGTAGATCAAACCATGGATCCATGGTTTGTTCTACAATACCGGCAAGCGTAGGGAGACCTTCCAATTACTCTGTGAAAGCCTTCCGTATCCTTTCAGTTTTAACATTCACAAATCCTATTTACACAATTTGATGTGTTATACATACAAAGTACTTGTGAGCTAGTGAGTGATCCGATTATAACAAAAACATCATATTCCTACTAAAATTATCTTGCAGGGTTAACAGAAACCAAAAAAGGTGAGGAAAAAGAAAATTGTAAAATGGGTGTAAAACTTATGTACTTCTAAATATCCAGTTATTCTGATGATAAATGAGTCTCAGGTATGAAAGAAGGATCTGGATCAATTGCAAAAAGTCAATCAATCAATAAATTAATCAATCATTAAGTCAATAAATTATTATTGCTATTAAATTATAAATTGGTAGTGTCAAGATACTGTATAGCCCAACAACTTTGAGTTTATTAGTAGAAAAGAAGAAAATTCTACCATACCATGCCATGTGTCCCTAATTTCATGTTGTGTTACTGTGCAACTGTGGACAATATAAAGGTGCCCAAAGGTGTATGGGGGCCTCTTGATTCTTTACCATCAGATGATATCGGTGGAGAGAACAGTCGGGGGTGGGGCAAATCTTACACACTAGGCCCTTCTCTCTACTGACAACATCTGTTAGTGGAGAGTCAGGACAGTAGAGAGCTTCTGCCCGCCCATTGAGGTAACATGAATGTTTAGGCGTGCCAAAGTCCTTTCTGAAATCTACCCTGTCAAAGGGAGTCTGTCACCAGCTTCTTGCATAATAAAACATTTGTATGAGAGAATAGGGCACATTACCGTGAACATTATGACACCTTTAAAAAATGTATTATTAAATAAGTAAATGTGTTTTTTTATATGCACTTGGGGTGTGGCTTTATGTGCTGGAGCACCACATGACTCTCATTGGCTTCTGTAGCCACTTCGCACTGTAACATCAAGCTGCCCCTGTGCTGTGATGTCACACACAAACCTAGGTGAAATCCTTAGCAGTATCGGCAATATTGCCTTGAATGTACACGTAGACTGTCTTTTATAATAAAGTACGGTTTGCTTATCAAGAGAGCCATCTATGCTTTTTATGGGCTAGCGCCATCTTTGGAGTTCTTGCAGGCCGTTTCTGGTGAAGCTCCCACGGCCTGCAATCCCTAGGATACCCCACATTCAGGGGTGATATGCATAACCTCAAGGTTACAACAGGTTGGAGTCCATAATCCAGACCCTCACCAAATTTTCTTTGTACCCACAGGATTACACGAAGCGCTGTACTCACTTTTTTTGCCTCCTTTCTTCTTACAAAGTGTTAGAGAATTCTTTACCTACAGTGTCTTGAAAAGATTTTTAAACCTGCCCATTACAGAAGAGCGAAGTTACAGTACTTTGATTCTGCATGGACCTCGAGGCTCAGTGGTTGCCGACTTTAGCCTGCATAAATTAGTTCAGTTTTTGGGTGCTCCATTGGGGTGGAAAAGGGGGATACAGTCCTAGGAAAGTACTGTAACTTCTCTCATCTCTACTGCCCATCTCAAAGAAGATACAAGAATTACTTTATAAATTAGTTGACTGTTCTGAAACATTTTTTTTAGTAATATAAGCTATAATAATATATAATAATATAAGCTAAATTAATAAGGTTACATTTAAGAGAAATGGAAAAAACCTAAGCTGTGTGGCAAGGGACCATCTAACTACTACTGTGCATATAGTATCCTCAGTCATGTAACTGAAACAATTACCATATTTTTCACCCTATAGGACGCTCCGGCGTATATAAGAGGCACCCAATTTATAGGTGCAAAATCTAAAAAATAAAGATTCTGAACCCAATAGTGGTCTTCAACTTGCGGACCTCCAGATGTTGCAAAACTACAACTCCCAGCATGCCCGGACAGCCAACGGCTGTCCGGGCATGCTGGGAGTTGTAGTTTGCAGGTTGAAGACCACTGCATAGGAGGTAATACTCACTTGTCTCCGCCGCTCCAGACCCGTCACCGCTGTCCTGGATGTCGCTCCATCGCTGTCGCCGTGTCACTGTCGCTCCGGAACGTCTCTGCTGCTCTCCGTCGCCGCCATCACATCGTTACGCACGCTGACGCTCGTGCACGACGATGTGATGACGAGGAAGGAGAGCGCCGGCCATACAGGGGATCCCGGCATGGAGCAGACACCGAGGAGGCAGGTAAGGTCCCTCCCGGTGTCCTGTAAGCACTAACCCGGCTGTTCAGTCGGGCTGTTCGGGACCGCTGCGGTGAAATCGCAGCGGTCCCGAACAGCCCAACTGAACAGCCGGGTTAGTGTTATTTTCGCTTCAGACACGGTGGTCAGCTTTGATCGCCATGTCTGAAGGGTTAATACAGGGCATCACCGCGATCGGTGATGTCCTGTATTAGCCGCGGGTCCCGGCCGTTGATGGGACCGTTGATGGGACCGCCGCGATAGGGGTATATTCGCCGTATAAGACACACCAACTTTTCCCCCCAGTTTTTGGGAAGAAAAGTGTGTCTTATACGGCGAAAAATACGGTAAATAGAATTTCTTTAGCTCAAAGTTGCAATAATAAAACTAGTTGCATAGGCCGGATAGGGATGGACCAATGGGTTGATGAAAAAACAGTATAAAGAAAACATTAGTGCCTCTAATCCATAGTAATGATTTTCTTGTTGGTAAACCAGGAAAACCAGCTATCTAACTGTAAAGACTGGGTCACAATAAAGCCATGGGAGTAAAGAAAGGTCCATCAATGTTTGATGAATTAAGGGTTGTGTTTTATAGTTTTATCCTTACCATCTGTATCTACAAACTGGGTACTGAAAATGGGGGCATGCAAATTAGTGTTGGCTGCGAATATTCGCATTTAGATTTTTTTTGCGAATATCGTAAATTCGCGAACTCGCGAATATTGCTAATATATTCACTATATATTTGAAATTTTGAATATTCACTTTTTTCTGCAAATGCGCATATTTGCATATGTACATATTCGCATATGTGAATATTTGCATATGCGCATGTTCGCATATGTGAATATTCGCATATTCCTTCTTTCCACTTGTGGGCCAATTAAAATGATGAAAATACACTTGTCAGAGGTTATCAACAACGTTCCTAGCAACCAATAGTAAAATTGCCCACCCCCTCACTGTTTTATTCCTCGAATAGGCAAATTTGCAAATATTCACATATGCAAATCTAACAATTACTTGAAATTTGCGAATATAAGACGAATATTTATCTATATATTCGCAAAATATCATGAATTTGAATATGGCCAATGCAGCTCATCACTAATACAAATTAGATACCAAAGATGTACAAAAAATAGATACTAAAAATAAGCACGAAAAATGAGTGTACAAACTAATGCTATTTTTACTACTTAAACAAACTGTAGTAGTAATCTTTTTTTTTTTTTTTTAATTCTATTTTGTTTATTTATTTTATAAGTGCTTTAAAGACCTTATAAGCAGGAAGGAGTTAAAGGAAATTATGATACGTTAGGCAACTTAAAAAAAAAAAAAAAATTATATTATATAATAATTTATTATACTGTATATTATAATAATTTTTTTTTATTTGAACGGAAAACATTAACACATTTTAAAATGCTGCTGCTTTTGCGTTTTTCATTCTATAGCAAAATTGTTTCTAAAAAACACTGATGTTGCTTTGCTTTGTGTTTTTAGTAAAATTGTTAGAGTTTGGCAGACATAATTGAAAATGAAAGTAACTGTATCATTATATTTGGATTCTGTAAGAAATTACCCATTACACATCGTCAACATAGCAATCGAGCCACGGGAGGTCTGTATATATAATAGAGATTCGCACCAACTTGTAAACGTGCTAAACTCCATGAGTTGATTTAGAAATTGTTGTAAGTCTAAAATGTGTAAAGATATTTCAGAATATCATTAAAGGGGTACTGTGGTGGAAAACTTTTTTTTTCTTCTTTTAATCAACTGGTGCCAGAAAGTTAAACAGATTTGTAAATTACTTCTATTAAAAAATCTTGATCCTTCGGGTACTTATTAGTTGCTGAATACTATAGAGGAAATTATTTTCTTTTTGGAACACAGAGCTCTCTGCTGACATCATGACCACAGTGCTCTTTGCTGACATCTCTGTCCATTTTAGCACTGTAGCAGAGAGCACTGTGGTCATGATGTCAGCAGAGAGCTCTGTGTTCCAAAAAGAAAATCATTTCCTCTGTAGTATTCAGCAGCTAATAAGTGCTGAAAGGACTAAGATTTTTTAATAGAAATTATTTACAAATCTGTTAAACTTTCTGGCACCAGTTGATTAAAAAAAAAAAAAAAGTTTCCCACCGGAGTACCCGTTTAAAGGGACCTAAGCCATTTCATTTTATCACCCTTTTGCAGATTATATAGGGTTTTAAAGGGGTATTTCAGGATTTTTTTTATTTGACTATGCTACAGGGGCTGTAAAGTTAGTGTAGTTCATAATATAGTGTCTGTACCTGTGTGTGACAGAGTTCTCACAATACTTCTGTGATTTTTTTTGCCCCAAGGTTTATTTTTAACAGCATACAAAATGTCATCTAAAGTTTGCAGTGAGACTTGAGACATTACATCACTAGTCAGGTGATCAGAGGGAGCTTGTTTTTGCTTCAATAGGCGGAGCAACCGCTGGGTGGGAGGAAGATCTTTCTGGTTTTGCAACAGCTGCAGGCACCCTGGTCAGAAAACACTGGTCTTTATCTGGGGTGACTGATGTGTGGGAGGGAGAAAAGTGATCTCACTCTTACAAACAAGAAATGATGGGATTTGTAGTTTAAGGGAAAAAAACTGTAACAGGAAATAGCCAGTTCACAAAAATCAAGCCTCAGCTTTATGGTAATCTCACAACATAGCCATTTAGCCCCAATACAAGCACAGATCCTTCCTAAGCATGTCCATTACTGTCTAGCAGGTATGTACTAAAATCACCTTATGGTAGATAACCCCTTTACACTGTCCTTGAGGATTAAATTCTGCTAACATCGACTACTCCGAAAATGTTTTCTGAAGCTATGTGCATAGGCTTTTAAATAGGCTTTTATAAAGCCTCTGACACCACCCCTTATTTTCTCCTAAATAGCTATGATAGCTGTTTTCAAGGCATTATGGGTTACTCTAATGTCTTGTGAGTCTTTCTCTTCTTCCTTTTTGCCACAAGCCTCCTAAAGTTTGAGTTTGCACCTAACTAAACCTTTAGAAAAGTTTCAACTTTATCCGTTTTTGGACCAAACAGCTAAAATGCCTTTTAATAACTACAGTGTTTTCTTCCCAATAGTTTTATTTGCCCTCTTCTGCAGCATTTCTCAGGTTTTATAGCAGCACAAATGGACTCCTATCCCAGAGCACAAACAGACTAATGGTATTTATCTCTAGTGCTCTGTGAGTATTTTAGGGTCATGGAACCCCAGTTCGGGGATCTATATTTTAGGGTGAGGATAGCTTTGTCTATGTGGTTTAAATAAAACCATTAAATCTTTCATTAGATTTCGTCATGTAACCTTACCACTGACCGGAGATGTAAGGAGCAGTAACCTCTGATTCACTCAATCATAAAAGACTTAAAGGGGTACTCCACCCCTAGACATCTTATCCCGCTGCTGGGGACCCTCGCAATATAGCATGCAGCACCCACCTGTATCTGCTTCCGGCAGCGCTGGAGGTTCTGGCTCCCGACCATGGGAATGGAAGATCATGAAGTCATGACTCCGCCCCCTTGTGATGTCATGCCCCACCCCCTCAATGCAATTCTATGGGAGTGGACGTGACGGCTGTGTCGCCCCCTCCCATAGACTTGCATTGAGGGGGCGGGGCGTAACGTCACACGGGGCGGTGTCGGGACATCGCGATCTTCCGTTCCCATTGTCGGGAGCCCGAACCTCCAGCGCTGCCGGAAGCAGATACAGGTGGATGCTGCATGCTACATTGCGGGGGTCCCCAGCGGCGGGACCCCCGCAATCAGACATCTTATCCCCTATCCTTTGGATAGGGGATAATATGTCTAGGGGTGGAGTACCCCTATAATAGAGAAGTCCTTAGGTCTACAAGACAGCTTAAATCTGTATATTGTATAATGGGCACTACTGTTTACATTTTATGTCTTGGGTAACCCTTACCCTGCTTTTCCATCCTAAACCTTTTCTCACTCAAACTCCTCTCTATGTTCCATCTCTTGTTTCCAGTGACCCTCTTCTTTTATTGAATTGTCCAACTAGGAATCTCTCTGTTTCCCTCAGACTATTCCTTGGGATCTTTTCACTCATATAGACTGTTAGCTATGCCCCCCTCTCCCAGCCTTACTTTGGACGGGACACTAACACGCTCACTCTACTTATCACTGCTGAGCATATGGCCTATGACTGGGTGACATACAGGATCCACTATTAGTTTAAAAATCTTTTTTTATGTATTTTGTTTACAGATTCCATTTGTCTTATAAAGTACAGCTTTATTGTGTAAACAGTTTTGAATAGTATTTATTTAATTGTGATGCGTATTGATGCCTTTCTTACTAGCTCAGACCCTGTGAAATCTAAACTTTAGTGCACTAACTAGCATGAGAAGGAATACTAGGGCAGTTTTCTTAAATCTTTTGGTTAAAATGATCATGCATTGCCTATGGTATGGCATTTGACAGCCCAACCTAATACATATTTTTTCAAAACCGCTTATGCTACCCATGCTTGTTAGATTGCTTGCATATGCCACACATGTTTTTTAAGATATCTATTATTTTTTTTAGATTGTACAGAATTAAGATTAAGTTTTAAAAAAAGAAGTCATAATTTACTCATATAATTGTTCTCTGAATTACTGCCAGAAATATATGATTAGAAAAATGGCTTTTCCAAGCACACAATTGCAATGTTGTTTCTATGGCAACTTTTCATTTTGTGCCTCATTGTTTCCCTGTCTATTTAAACCATTAGAGTTTTAACTTCCATTCTCCAAGTTGTGCTTCTTTAGTAGTGCCATTTCAACTTGTATGGGATGTGATAAAATATATGTTGTAATCAAGGAGACTGTCAGAGTCATGTAAGGATAGATATAAAAGTGTCTTTCTGAAAATTACCTGTAAATCTCTGCTGGACAGTAAGGTGTGAGAATAATTAATGTGGGGCCATAACATTTACTCTAAGTACTACCTGTAAATAAGATGTCGATATTTGTTGTTGAGGGAACAGACCACTTTAATAAATACTGTAGGTTACCTTTTAATAGCTGTAGTTCATACCTGCTAAGAGTGAACCAGAGACAGGAGTATGTGTCCTCAAGGCTCAGAAAAGGCATAAGGGCACTTAAGGCTAGCCTTCTGGTCCAGTTATGCAGAAGAACTACTACTATAGCCCAAATTGCTATAAAAGTTAATGCTGGTTGTAATAAACTAGTGTGCAAATTTTTTTAACCCCTTAAGGACACAGCCCATTTGGGCCTTAACCCCTTAAGGACCCATGACGTATGCATATTCTTTAACGTATGCTTTAAGGACCCATGACGTATGAGTACGTCATGGCATTTTCCGGTCCCTGCCGCGCTCCGGGCAAAGATCGGAAGCAGATGCCTGCTGAAATGCTTCAGCAGGCATCCAGGGCAAACTCCGAGGGGGGCCATGTAGGCCCCTCATGTCGGCGATCGTCGCAAATCACGAGGGAAATCGCCCCTGCGATCTGCGGCGATACCGGGCTGATCGGGACTCTGGGACCCAACCGACCGGTAATTTTGCATGATCCCGGTTGTCAGCCAGGACCATGCTGAAGTATAGGAGCGAGGTGGCTATCCCCTGCGATTCTTCGGTTAGCTAACCGACCAATCGCAGGGGGGGCGGTTACTTCCTCCCACCCTGCCCGGCCCCTGGAAGTCCGGAGAGGACGGGAAGAAGACCGGAGGACGCGGCGAGGGACGGGGGAGTGCTGGGGACCGGCCCCGGTACTTACCTCATCCCTGAAGACCCGGATCCCGGAGACGGTGGCAGCGGCGTCAGGTGAGTGGATCTTCAGCGGCGTCGCGGATCCTTTGCAGCAGTCCAGACCGCCGTAAAGCAATCTGGACTGCTCCATCTGGTCCCCTTACACTACAACTCCCAGCATGCCCAGACAGCCCTTGGCGTCCGGGCATGCTGGGAGTTGTAGTTTTGCAACATCTGGAGGTCCACAGTTTTGGGACCACTGTGCCCTTCCAGATGTTGCAAATCCACACATCCTCAGAATGCCCTTACTGTCCAGGCATGCTGAGAGTTGTAGTTCTGTAACATCTGGCCCTTCAGATGTTGCAGAACTACAACTCCCAGCATGCCTGGACAGTTTTGGCATACTGGGAGTTGTAGTTTTGCAACATCTGGAAGGGAACAGATTGGGAACCACTGTATTAGTGGTCTGCAAACTGTAGTTCTCCAGATGTTGCAAAACTGCAACTCCAAGCATGCTGGGAGTTGTAGTTCGGTAATATCTGGCTCTAAAGATGTTGCCGAACTACTACTTCCAGCATGTCTGAGAATGTTTGGGAGTAGTGGTTTTGCAACACTGGAGGCACACTGGTTTGGAAACATTGTCTGTTTCCTAACTCAGTGTTTCCCAACACGTGTGCCTCCAGCTGTTGCAAAACTATAACTACCAGCATGCACTGATAGACTGGGCATGCTGGGAGTTGTAGTTTTGCAACAGGTGGAGGTTCCCCCCCCCCCCCTGTGAATGTACATTCACATGGGCAGGGGGCTTACAGTGAGTATCAGGCTGCAAGTTTGCGATGCAGCAAATTTTGCGCAGCAGCTCAAACTCGCAGCGGGAAACTCGCTGTAATCCCCCGACCGTGTGACTGTACCCTAAAAACACTACACTAACACAAAATAAAATAAAAAGTAAAAAACACTACATATACACATACCCCTAGACAGCCCCCCTCCCCAATAAAAATGTAAAACGTCTGGTACGTCACTGTTTCCAAAATGGAGCCTCCAGCTGTTGCAAAACAACAACTCCCAGTATTGCCGGACAGCCGTTGATTGTCCAAGCATGCTAGGAGTTTTGCAACAGCTGGAGGCACCCTGTTTGGGAATCATTGGCGTAGAATACCCCTATGCAAATCCCTAATTCAGGCCTCAAATGCGCATGGCGCTCTCTCACTTTGGAGCCCTGTCGTATTTCAGGGCAACAGTTTTGGGACACATATGGGGTATCGCCGTACTCGGGAGAAATTGCCTTACAAATTTTGGGGGGCTTTTTCTTCTTTAACCCCTTATGAAAAGGTGAAGTTGGGGTCTACACCAGCATGTTAGTGTAAAAAAATAAATTTTTTACACTGACATGCTGGTGTTGCCCTATACTTTTCATTTTCACAAGAGGTAAAAGGGAAAAAAGACCCCCAAAATTTGTAACGCAATTTCTCCCGACTACGGAGATACCCCATATGTGGGCGCAAAGTGCTCTGGGGGCGCACAACAAGGCCCAGAAGGGAGAGTGCGCCATGTACATTTGAGGCGATTTGCACAAGGGTGGCTGATTGTTACAGCAGTTCTGACAAACGCAAAACAATAAATATCCATATGTGACCCCATTATGGAAACTACACCCCTCACGGAATTTAATAAGGGGTGCAGTGAGCATTTACACCCCACTGGTGTATGACAGATTTTTGGAACAGTGGTCTGTGAAAATGAAAAATAAAATTTTTGATTTGCACAGTCCACTGTTTCAAATATCTGTCAAACGCCAGTGGGGTGTAAATGCTCACTGCACCCCTTATTAAATTCCATGAGGGGTATGGTTTCCAAAATGGGGTCACATGTGGGGGGGGTCCACTGTTCTGGCACCATAGGGGCTTCCTAAATGGGACATGCCCCCCAAAAACCCTTTCAGAAAAACTCACTCTCCAAAATCCCATTGTCGCTCCTTCCCTTCTGAGCCCTCTACTGCGCCCGCCGAACACTTTACATACACATATGAGGTATTTCCTTACTCGAGAGAAATTGGGTTAAAAATTTTAGGGTGATTTCTCTCCTTTTACCCCTTGTAAAAATTCAAAAATTGGGTCTACAAGAAAATGCGAGTGTAAAAAATGAAGATTTAGAATTTTCTCCTTCACTTTG
This sequence comes from Hyla sarda, assembly GCF_029499605.1. Classification (NCBI taxonomy): domain Eukaryota; kingdom Metazoa; phylum Chordata; class Amphibia; order Anura; family Hylidae; genus Hyla; species Hyla sarda. The sequence goes on from NC_079191.1 coordinate 230,489,264, forward strand.
CTGCTATTCCTGTGAAACACCTAAAGGGTTAAAACACTTACTGAATGTCATTTTGAATACTTTGGGGGGTGCAGTTTTTATAATTGGGTCATTTATGGGGTATTTCTAATATGAAGACCCTTAAAATCCACTTCCAACCTGAACTGGGCCCTGAAAAATTACGATTTTGAAAATCTTGAGAAAAATTGGAAAATTGCTGCGGAACTTTGAAGTCCTCTGGTGTCTTCCAAAAGTAAAAACTTGTCAATTATTTTATGCAAACACAAAGTAGACATATTGTATATGTGAATCAATATGTAATTTATTTGGAATATCCATTTTCCTTTCAAGCAGAGACTTTCAAAGTTAGAAAAATGCTAAATTTTCAAAATTTTCATGACATTTTTAGATTTTTTACCAAGAAAGGATACAAATATCAGTGAAATTTTACCAATAACATAAAGTAGAATATGTCACGAAAAAACATTCTCGGAATCAGAATGATAAGTAAAAGCATTCCAAAGTTATTAATGTTTAAAGTGACAGTGGTCAGATTTTCAAAAAATGCCCAGGTCATGAAGGTGAAAATGTGCTGGGTCATGAAGGGGTTAAGGACGCAGACAATTTTATTTTTATGTTTTCGTTTTTTCCTCCTCGCTTTCAAAAAATCATAACTCTTTTATATTTTCATCCACAGACTAGTATGAGGGTTTGTTTTTTGCGCGACCAGTTTTCCTTTGTAATGCCATCACTGACTTTACCATAAAATGTATGGCGCAACCAAAAAAATACTATTTGTGTCGTGAAATTAAAAAGAAAACCGCAATTTTGCTAATTATGGAAGGTTTCGTTTTCACGCCGTACTATTTACGATAAAAATTACATGTGTTCTTTATTCTTTGGGTCAATATGATTAGAATGATACCCATGATAACATACTGTTCTATTTCTGTTGTGCTTAAAAAAGTCACAAACTTTTAATTTTAACCAAATTAGTATGTTTAAATTAACCCTATTTTGAAGACCTATAACTTTTTCATTTTTCCGTATAAGCGCGGTATGAGGGCTCATTTTTTTGTGCCGTGATCTGTACTTTTTATTGACACCCTATTTGCTTATATAGAACTTTTTATCCATTTTTTTTATAAAAAAACATTTTTTTGTAAAATGTTATAAAAAAAATCATCAATTTTGGACTTTGTTTTATTTTACGTTCACGCCATTCACCGTACAGTATCATTAACATTTTATTTTAATACTTCAGATATTTACGCACGCAGCGATACCAAATATGTACCGTATTTATCGGCGTATAACACGCACTTTTTAGGCTAAAATTTTTAGCCTAAAGTCTGTGTGCGTGTTATACGCCGATACACCCCCAGGAAAGGCAGGGGGAGAGAGGCCGTCGCTGCCCGCTTCTCTCCCCCTGCCTTTCCTGGGGTCTAGAGCGCTGCTGTCGGCCCTTCTCACCCCCTGGCTATCGGCGCCGCTGCCCGTTCTGTCCCCCTGACTATCGGTGCCGGCGCCGATAGCCAGGGGGAGAGAAGCGGCGCCGACAGCCCGGGGGAGAGAAGGGGCAGCGGCACCCATTGCCGGCGCCGCTGCCCCGTTGCCTCCCCCCATCCCCGGTGGCATAATTACCTGAGTCGGGTCCGCGCTGCTGCAGGCCTCTGGCGTGCGTCCCCGGCGTCGTTGCTATGCGCTGAACGGCGCGGCGCATGACGTCAGTGCGCCGCGCCATGCATAGCAACGACGCAGGGGACGCACGCCGGAGGCCTGCAGCAGCGCGGACCCGACTCAGGTAATTATGCCACCGGGGATGGGGGGAGGCAATGGGGCAGCGGCGCCGGCAATGGGTGCCGCTGCCCCTTCTCTCCCCCTGGCTGTCGGCGCCGCTTCTCTCCCCCTGGCTATCGGCGCCGGCACCGATAGTCAGGGGGACAGAACGGGCAGCGGCGCCGATAGCCAGGGGGTGAGAAGGGCCGACAGCAGCGCTCTAGACCCCAGGAAAGTCAGGGGGAGAGAAGCGGGCAGCAACGGCCTCTCTCCCCCTGCCTTTCCTGGGGGTATATCGGGGTATACACGCGCACACACGCACCCTCATTTTACCATGGATATATGGGTAAAAAACTTTTTTTACCCAAATATCCTTGGTAAAATGAGGGTGCGTGTTATAGGCCGGTGCGTGGTATACCCCGATAAATACGGTATATAAAATATTTTTGGAACACTTTTTGGGGGTGAAATAGGGAAAATGGGACCATTTATGTTTTTATTGGGGGAGGGGGGTTTTCCCATTTGTTTACTTTATTTTTTTTTACTTTTTTTACTTTTATTTTTACACTTTAATAGTCCCCATAGGGGTCTACTTATAGCAATCACTCGATTGCTAATACTGTTCAATGCTATGTATAGGAACTAGCACTGATCAGCATTATCGGTCATCTTCTGCTCTGGTGTGCGGGAAGGCAGATCAGAGCAGAAGACGCCGGGAAGGCAGCGGAGCCAGGTGAGGGGACCTCCGTCTGCCATGCTGGATGATCGGATCACCGCTATAGCGCTGCGGGCGATCCGATCATCCATTTTAGTGACTGCGATGCTGCAGATGCAGTGATCTGTATTGATCACGGCATCTGAGGGGTTAATGGCGGACATCTGCAGGATTGCGGATGTCTGCCATTACGGGCGGGTCCCTGGCTGCGATCAGCAGCCGGGACCTGCTGCGTATGATCCAGTCATCGCTCAATGCTCCCGGTTATGCTTAGGACATAAATGTACGTCCTGGTTCGTTAAGTACCACCTCACCAGGACGTACATTTACGTCCTGCTTCGTTAAGGGGTTAACTATTCTTTTTACACTAGTAATACAAAATAAAAAAAAAATGTAAGCTTTGTCTCATTGTAACAGCTGGAGGTTTGCTCCCCCATGTGAACGTACAGGGCACATTGACACGGGCAGGCTTACAGTAAGTTTCCTGCTTCAAGTTTGGGCTCCTAGCGGGAAACTCACCGTAACACGCCAGTGCGAATGTACACTAAAAACACTACACTACACTAACACATAATAAAGGGTAAAACACTACATACACACCCCCTTACACTGCCCCCCCAATAAAAATGAAAAACATATTGTACAGCAGTGTTTCCAAAACAGAGCCTCCAGCTGTTGCAAAACAACAACTCCCAGCATTTCCGGACAGCCACTGACTGTCCAGGCATGCTGGGAATTTAGCAACAGCTGGAGGCACCCTGTTTGGTAATCACTGGCGTAGAATACCCCTATGTCCACCCCCTATGCAATCCCTAATTTAGTCCTCAAATGCGCATGGAGCTCTCTCGCTTCGGAGCCCTGTCGTATTTCAAGGAAACAGTTTAGGGCCATATATAGGGTATCTCCGTACTCGGGAGAAATTGCACTACAAATTTTGGGGGGCATTTTCTCCTTATACCCCTTATGAAAAGGAAAAGTTGGGGTCTACACCAGCTTTTTAGTGTAAAAAAATTAAGAAAATTTACACTAACATGCTGGTGTTGCCCCATACTTTTTATTTTCACAAGCATTAAAAGGAAAAAAAGACCCCCAAAATTTGTAACACAATTTCTCCTGAGTACAGAAATACCCTATATGTGGGCGTAAAATGCTCTGTGGGCGCACAACAAGGCTCAGGAGTGAGAGCGCACCATGAACATTTGAGGCCTAAATTGGGGATTTGCACAGGGGTGGCCGATTTTACAGCGGTTCTGACATAAACGCAAAAAAATAAATACCCACATGTGACCCCATTTTGGGAACTACACCCCTCACGTAATGTAATAAGGGGTACAGTGAGCATTTACGCCCCACAGGGGTCTGGCAGATTTTTTGAACAGTGGTCCGTGAAAATGAAAAATTTAATTTTTCCTTTGCACAGCCCACTGTTCCAAAGATCTGTCAAACGCCAGTGGGGTGTAAATACTCACTGCACCCCTTATTAAATTCTGTGAGGGGTGTAGTTTCCAAAATAGGGTCACATGTGGGGGGGGGGGTCCACTGTTCTGGCACCACGGGGAGCTTTGTAAACGCACATGGTCCCTGACTTCCATTCCAAACAATTTTTTTCCCAAAAGCTAAATGGCACTCCTTCTCTTCTGAGCATTATATCCTACAGTGAAAATTGGCTGGGTCCTTAAGGGGTTAAAAATGTTTAGCATTTTTCACGGAAATTTCAAAATCTGAATTTTTTAGGGACCAGTTCAGCTTTGAAGTGAATTTGAGGGTCTTTATGTTAGAAATACCCCATAATGGACCCCAATTATAAAAACTGCACCCCTCAAAGTATTCAAAATGACATTCAGAAAGATTGTTAACCCTTTAGGTGTTTCACAGGAATAGCAGCAAAGTGGAGGAGAAAATTCTAAATCTTCATTTTTTTTCACTAACATGTTACAAGGGGTAAAAAGAGAAATAGCCACCAAAATTTGTAACCCCATTTCTCTCGAGTAAGGAAATACCTCATATGTGGATGTAAAGTGCTCTGCAATCGCACTACAGGGTTTAGAAGGGAAGAACGCGACAATGGGATTTTGGAGAGTGAACTTTGCTGAAATGGTTTTTGGTCGCATTTAGGAAGCCCCCATGGTGCCAGAACAGCAAAAAGAAAGAAAAAAAAAAACACATGGCACACAACGGTGCTATATTGTAATCTCTTAGGGTTTGGGTAATAGGTTGAAGTTTGCAGGAAGCTTTCAAGGTAGCCACTGACAGATCAGTCAAAAAAAAGTTACATGCTGAAATGGTTCTGGCAGAGATTTTTGTTTTCTTCTATGGAATTTCAGCTTATCTTTAACATGTAAAAATGGATGTGAGCTCTACTGGGATGAAATGGGCCTTAAATGATCAGTGGGCCCTGCCCATATGCATTTGGTATCAGTGCAACAATGAGGCCCTGGACACATGGGGGGGGGGGGGACTGTAAGAAGAATTTAGAATGAACATTTATGTCTCGGTGCTCCCTCAGAGTTAGCCTTGCTGTATGTTTGTGAGCTCGATGACTCCAGTTAAAGCTTGTCCCCCTGCAGAAAATGCTTAAATCTGTGGCTCAATATAGGTCCTGCAGGTTTTCCTCCTTCATAGTACAGTCTACTGACCTGTCTGCAGCCTCCACCAGGTGTCCAGACCTTTTGTTGTTTTGTTTTTTGTCAGGTTTAGTAAGCTCTGCGCTCAGTCACACTTTTTTTGGGTAGCATTTGCTGCTCTAGATTCCAGCTTCAGGTTGGAAAGTAGACCTTGATTTTCAATTGCCTTTCAATGCATCCAAAATTCACCTTGTTGTGTTGGGCAGGTTCCTGGAAATGCTGTATGATGCTTTATTGTAAAAGAAAAACACTGCATATGGCTTCCTACTTACAGTTCCGGGCCACATCCACTGAAAATCCTTTTTTTTTAAATACGATAAATAACCATTATTTTCTCAAACTATAATACCCCTTTAGGTCAAAGTTTAACCCCTTAACAACGCCGGACGTAAATGTACATCCTGGTGCGGTGGTACTTAACGCACCAGGACATACATTTACGTCCTGAACATGACCGCGAGCATCGGACCGATGCTCGGGTCATACGTGGCAGGTCCCGGCTGCTATCAGCAGCCAGGGACCCGCCAGTAATGGCGCACATCAGTGATCGCGCTCATGTGTGCCATTAACCTCTCAGATGCCGTGATCAATACAGATCATGGCATCTGCAGCAATGCAGTTACTAAAATGAATGATCGGATCACCCGTAGTGCTGCCGCGGGGATCCGATCATCTAGCATGGTGGCCGGAGGTCCGCTCACCTGCCTCACCTGATCAGTGCTATGCCCTATGCTTAGCACTAAACAGTATTAGCAATCAAGTCCCCTGTGAGGACTAATAAAGTGTAAAAATAAAAGTACAAAAAAGTGTAAAAGAACAAAGTTTAAAAAATCCCCTCCCCCAATAAAAATCTAAATTATCCCTTTTTCCAATTTTACCCCCAAAAAGTATTAAAAAAAAATTAGCTTGAGTCTGTAAGGCCAAAATGGGCTGAGTCCTTAAGAGGTTATAATGCAAAAAAAAAAATCATCATCTATTTTGTCAAACCAATATTTTTTTTTTCATTTTTAACTCTAGATGTGCAATTACATAATTTTAAAATAATAAGCATAACATGACAAGAACTGCAAGGCATGTATATACATAAAATATCAAACTTAAAAATACCATCTGTCTACATGCAGTTAAGGAAAGCAATGGCGTATCATGTTTAGATCAGAAGAGAAGCACCTGCTTACATTTAAATAACTTTTGTAGTTTTTTTTTGTTTTGTTTTTTGGAAGCCAACGATTTTGTCATATGTCGGAAAGTTGAGCTGACCCATGTTAAAGAAGTGCAACAACTCCAGAATAAAGATAACAAAGCCTATCTAAAGTAGTGTACTGAAAGAAAGAGAAGTGTAATAAAGATGATGTAGTAATGAGGAAGATAAACATTTGGACCTGGGCATTTGTTTTTTAGGGGAAATCCTTAAAGCAAGCAGAATCTCCTCTTAGTGAGGTTGCTCTTGAGTTAATTTATGTCTTTTGTATCCTCAGAATAGAGGTGGTAAACAGCGTGATGAAACTAAAAAAATGCTAAAAAATCATTCAAAATGGAACCTTCGGTGCAAAGATTTGATTTCACTTTATTTGCTTAAGTTAAGAAATTACACAATTGGTGGACTTGCCTCCATGTGAATAGTGTTTGGATTGCGATGACAAGAATACGTTTGCAGAGTTTATATTTAGCAGACTCTTCACTTCAGTTCTAAGAGGAGAGTAGTAGGGTGTCATTTAAAGAATCCATACTGCTGTTCTAGAATAATTTTTATCTTGTTCAACAATTCTTTAGATTTTTTTATTTTTTTAATGAATGAGTTAATCAAAACACAAAGAGATAAAAAAAAATGCATAAAAAATATCTCCTGTATTAAAGCCTTTTATGTCTCCCATAATAGTATCTGTGTGCTAAACTTCCCATGATTATTCATGAGGAAACACTCCTTTAGCTTTTTTGTTAAAGATTCTACTATTTTAGAGCTCTTGAGCAAGAGTCCATTTAAACACCAGCAAAGAAATGTAGCAGGCAGGCTATAATATTTAAAGTGCATTAAAAAAATAGTAAGTAGTCTGGAGAAAGTAGAAAAGATCCATGTGAAGCAGAGAAATATGTATAGTTTTGGGGGTGAAACATCCACCATCGAGCTGTCCTTGAGAGACTTCTAATTCCAGCCAATATTTAGTGTGATAACACTGACCTATCTAAAGGGGAATTAGGGACCATAATAAGTAATCTCTAAAAATTAGGATACCATCATAGAAGTTATAAAATAGACCTAACAAAGAAACAACCCACTTCATTTTGTCTCTTAAAAAGAAGAGCATATGTAACTTACTTATTTTCCTGAATAAAACCAAAGCCAAACAAAGGGATATAGCGCTCAGGGGGCTATTTCTATTCCTTCACAGAATTAATGAAGCGCTAGCTGATGCCTGTACGAGCTTCCTATGTTCTCATGATTGGTGGGGTTCTCAGCAGGCAGACCTGTTCTAATGACAACTTCTAACATGTCAGAAGTTGTTTAACCCCTTAAGGACGCAGCCCATTTGGGCCTTAAAGGGGTACTCCTGTGGAAAACTTTTTATTTTTTAAATATACTGGTGCCAGAAAGTAAAACAGATTTGTAAATCATAAAAATAAATGTGATTGCGTAGCTCAACAACAAAAAATGTACGAGGTTAACTGAATACCTCTCACCCAAAAAAGGAAAAGAAGAAAATGTTCAAAAAGAAAAGGTGTGTCAGTCTTCAGTGCATTAACTCCACAAAAAGTTAAATGGCCAATGTCTGGTATCGCCAAGAAAGGAAATAAACGTAATAAATGTACCAATAGGTATAGATTTATTATATATAAAAACTCATATAAAAAATGTTATTGACAAAATATAATGGTAAAAATATTGTGCCTTACGTGGGGCCCCACGTGGGCACTAATAAAATAATAAAAATCGGATGCCACAGATCTGTGTAGAGTCTGTAGTCACAACTTCACACAAGAATTGAATATCTCACAATATATGACTGAATTCAGTTATCCCCTGTAACAAAACATTAACCTGCAATAAAGAAACAACCTGTAATAAAAAATCACCTGCAAATGAAAAATATAAATAGATGCAAATAAATTGTAAATTTTCGTTGGTTGTGATTTCCTGTAGGTAAATAAATCCCAATCTTAGTGCATAGTCCTGTGTGAGAATGTGGCCACATTCATATGTCCCGTATATACTGTTGCAGTCTCTCAGTCTTTTAGTTATAATCTGCCAATTTCATCCACTTTGTAATATTATCTCATATATCAGTGTTAATTCCGTGTGCTGTGCTCTTTAAGTTTACTGTATGGACATGCAGCGTAATGGCTGTTAATAAAGTTGTCGGCACTTTTGTGCCACTCACCGCTCCTGGGGCCTGGCTGGCTATATCACGCTCGAGCTGGGGCGGCGATATACGGCCGCGTCTCCCTCAGCGAGCTCCGAGAATAGCAGTACTCAGCCGGTCAGCGTGGTTCCCAGTGGCGTCTGACGTCAGTAGTCAGCTGATTGCAGGTCAGCTGACCGTTTAGTTGTGACGTTCGTTCCAAAAAAGAGGTTTAAAGTCCTTTTCAGCCTCAATGGGGTACATAAGCTTGTAGTCAGCATACGGTCAACGTTCTCAGGTGTATGTATGGCATACAGTTCGTTCCTATAACGTTGTTAGCAATTTCTTGTAGATGAAAAAACGCACCGGGATAAGTGCTAAGTGTGAATGAAGTTTAGTGGCATCCGACTTGCAAATAGACACCACTGTTATACACCACTGAAGAAAGGGTGTTCATTTGCCATACCCCGAAACGCGTCTGGTGTCACTTTCGCTTCAGACGCGGCGGTCAGCTTTGATCGCCGCGTCTGAAGGGTTAATACAGGGCATCACTGCAACGTTCTCAGGTGGATGTATGGCATACAGTTCGTTCCTATAACGTTGTTAGCAATTTCTTGTAGATGAAAAAACGCACCAGGATAAGTGCTAAGTGTGAATGAAGTTTAGTGGCATCCGACTTGCAAATAGACACCAGACGCGATTCGGGGTATGGCAAATGAACACCCTTTTTTCAGTGGTGTATAACAGTGGTGTCTATTTGCAAGTCGGATGCCACTAAACTTCATTCACACTTAGCACTTATCCTGGTGCGTTTTTTCATCTACAAGAAATTGCTAACAACGTTATAGGAACGAACTGTATGCCATACATCCACCTGAGAACGTTGCAGTGATGCCCTGTATTAACCCTTCAGACGCGGCGATCAAAGCTGACCGCCGCGTCTGAAGCGAAAGTGACAGTATCCCGGCGGCTCAGTCGGGCTGTTCGGGACAGCCGCGGTGAAATCGCGAACAGCTTACAGGACACTGGGAGGGCCTTTACCTGCCTCCTCGGTGTCCAATCGGTGAATGACTGCTCCGTGCCTGAGATCCAGGCATGAGCAGTCAAGCGCCGATAACACTGATCACAGGCGTGTTAATACAGGCAAATGATCTGTGTAAAAGATCAGTGTGTGCAGTGTTATAGGTCCCTATGGGAGCTTTAACATTGCAAAAAAAAAAGTAAAAAAAAAGTGTTACTAAAGATCATTTAACCCCTTCCCTAATAGAAGTTTGAATCACACCCCTTTTCCCATAAAAAAATAAAACAGTGTAAATAAAAATAAACATATGTGGTATCGCCGCATGCGTAAATGTCTGAACTATAAAAATATATTGTTAATTAAACCGCACGGTCAATGGCGTACACGTAAAAAAAAATCCAAAGTCCAAAAAGCGTATTTTTGGTCACTTTTTATACCATTAAAACATTTATAAAAAGTGATCAAAAAGTCTGATCAAAACCAAAATAGTTCCAATGAAAAATAGTTCCAATGAAAACAGATCACGGCGCAAAAAATGAGCTCTCAAACAGCCCTGTATATTGAAAAATAAAAAAGTTATAGGGGTCAGAAGATGACATTTTTAAACATATAAATTTTCCTGCATGTAGTTATGATTTTCTTCAGAAGTATGACAAAATCAAACCTACATAACTAGGGTATCATTTTAACTGTATGAGCCTACAAAATAATGATAAGGTGTCATGTTTACCGAAATATGCACTGCGTCGAAACGGAAGCCCCCAAAAGTTAAAAAATTGCGTTTTTTCTTCGATTTTCTCGCACAATGATTTTCTTTCCCGTTTTGCTGTGGATTTTTGGGTAAAATTACTAATGTCACAGCAAAGTAGAATTGGTGCAAAAATTAAGCCATAATATGGATTTTTACGTGGAAAATTGAAAGGGTTCTGATTTTTAAAAGGTAAGGAGGAAAAATCGAAAATGCAAAAACTGAAAAACCCGGCATCCTTAAGAGGTTAATCATTCCAGTACTTTTTAGGGGCTGTATACTAAAGAGAAATCAAAAAGGAAATGCATTTCCTCTGATATCATGACCACAGTGCTCTCTGCTGACCTCAGCTGTCCATTTTAGGAACTGTCCAGAGCAGCATATGTTTGAAATGGGGATTATCTCCTGCTCTGGATAGTTCCTAAAATGGACAGCAGAGGTCAGCAGAGAGCACTGTGGTCATGACATCAGAGGAAATGCATTTCCTTTTTGGATTTCTCTTTAGTATACAGCCCCTAAAAAGTACTGGAAGGATTAAGATTTTTTAATAAAAGTGATTTACAAATCTGTTTAACTTTCTGACACCAGTTGATAAAAAAAAAAAAAGTTTTCCACGGGAGTACCACTTTAAGGACGCAGACAATTTTTTTTAACGTTTTCGTTTTTTTCCTCCTCGCCTTCATAAAATCATAACTCTTATATTTTCATCCACAGACTAGTATGAAAGCTTGTTTTTTGCGCGACCAGTTGTCCATTGTAATGCCATCACTCACTTTACCATTAAATGTATGGCGCAACCAAAAAAATACTATTTGTGTGGTGAAATTAAAAAGAAAACTGCAATTTTGCTAATTTTGGAAGGTTTAGTTTTTCACACCATACAATTTATGGTGAAAATGACATGTGTTCTTTATTCTTTGGGTCAATACGATTAAAATGATACCCATGATATTATACTTTACTATTACCGTTGTGAAAAAAAAAAAAAAATCGCAAACTTTTTATTTAACCCCTTAACGACCACGGACGTAAATGTACGTCCTGGTTTGGCGGGACTTCCCGCACCAGGACGTACATTTACGTCCTGTGTATGACCGCGAGCATCGGGAGGGTGCTCGCGTCATACACGGCAGGTTCCGGCTGCGATCGCGCGGATGTCCGCCATTAACCCCTCCGATGCCGTGATCAATACAGATTGCGGCATTGCGGCACTTTGATTGGGTGATCGGATCGCCCGCAGCGCTGTCGCGGGGATCCGATCATCCAGCATGACAGCCGGAGGTCCCCTTACCTAGCTCCGGCTGTCTCCCGGGTCTTCTGCTCTGGTCTGCGATCGAGCAGACCAGAGCAGAAGATCCCCGATAATACTGAGCAGTGCTGTGTCCTATGCATAGCACTGCACAGTATTAGCAATCAAAGGATTGCTATAGATAGTCCTCTATGGGGACATAAAAAGTGTAAAAAAAAAAGTTGAAAAATGTAAAAATAAAAAGTAAAAAAAAGTGAAAAATCCCCTCCCCCAATAAAAATGAAAATTGTCAGTTTTTCCCATTTTACCCCCAAAAAGCGTAAAACATTTTTTTAAATAAACATACTTGGTATCGCCGCGTGCGTAAATGTCCGAACTATCAAAATATTATGTTAATGATCCCGTATGGTGAATGGCGTAAATGTTAAACATTTTAAAAAGTCCACAAATGCTGCTTTTTTGTCACATTTTATTAAAAAAATAAAAATAAAAAATTATCTAAAAGTTTTATATATGCAAATGTGGTATTTAAAAAAAAGTACAGATAACGGCGCAAATAATGAGCCCTCATACCGCCCTATATACGGAAAAATGAAAAAGTTATAGGTGGTCAAAATAGGGCGATTTTAGATTACTGATTTTTTTTAAGCGGTACAAAAATATAAAAGTATCTAGGCATGGGTATCATTTTAATCGTATTGACCCACAGAATAAAGAACACCTATCATTTTTACTGTAAAGTGTACAGTGTGAAAACAAAACCCTCCAAAATGTGCAAAATTTTGGTTTTCATTTAAATTTCCTCCATAAATTTTTTTTGGGGGTTTGCCGTATATTTAATGGTAAAATGAGAGGTTTCATTACAAAGTACAATTGGTCACGCAAAAAACAAGCCCTTTTATGGGTCTGTGCATGGAAATATAAAGGAGTTATGGATTTTAGAAGGCAAGGAGGAAAAAACGAAAACGCAAAAATAAAATTGGCCTGGTCCTTGAGGTGAAAATGGGCTTGGTCATTAAGGGGTCAAATTAGTACGTTTAAAATCCCCCTATTTTAAAGACCTATAACTTTTTCATTTTTTGGGAATAAAATGTTATCAAAAAGCATCTATTTTGGACTTTTTATTTCTTTTTACGTTCACGTCGTTCACCGTATGGTAACATTAACATTTTATTTTAATAGTTCAGATATTTACGTACGTGGCAATATCAAATATGTATATAAAATATTTTTAAACACTTTTTGGGGGTGAAATAGGGAAAATGGGACAATTTACGTTTTTATTGGGGGAGGGGGTTTTTCACATTTTTTTTACTTTTACTTTTTTTACTTTTATTTTTACACTTTAATATAGCAATCATTCAACTGCTAATACTGTTCAGTGCTATGTATAGGACATAGCACTGATCAGCATTATCAGTCATCTTCTGCTCTGGTCTGCGGGAAGGCAGATCAGAAGACGCCGGGAAGGCAGCGGAGCCAGGTGAGGGGACCTCCGTCTGCCGTGCTGGATGATCGGATCGCCGCGGCAGCGCTGCGGGTGATTCGATCATCCATTTTAGTGACCTTGATGCTGCAGATGCCATGATCTGTATTGATCACGGCATCTGAGGGGTTAATGGCGGACATTTGTTGGATTGCGGCTGTCCACCATTACGGGCGGGTCCCTGGCTGCGATCAGCAGCCGAGACATGCCGCGCATAATCCGGGCATCGCTCCGATGCTCGCAGTTATGCTTAGGACCTAAATGTACATCCTGGTGCGTTAAGTACCACATCACCAGGACCTACATTTCTATCCTGCGTCATTAAGGGGTTAAAGCTTATGCATTTTCACCTGTCCAGGACCATGGGTGTACCTGTACACCCTGGTCCCGTTTACGGGGTTTAAATCGTCCTCACCACCGCCGATCGGGCTGATGCCCATCATTAACCCTTTCGATGCTGCAATCAAAGTTGATTGCGGTATCTAAAATGAAACAAAATATCTCCGCAGTTCAGCAGAGCTGATCGAGACTATCGCAACAAAATTGTGATGTGCATTGATGGCATAGCATTGATCAGTGTAAGAGATCAAAAGATTGCATGTTATAGCCCCCTGGGGGAGCTAAAAAAATATAAAATAAAGTGTAAAAAGGAAAGTTAATAAAAGTGAATTTACCCCTTCCCTATTAAAAGTTTAAATCACAACACACAACACCCCTGAGGAAGTCACCAATAGTGACAGAACGTGTGGGGTCCTTGGATATCCTGTCCTGCCTAGTATGCCTTGCTGCTCCTCTGTTTGTGGTTTGCTACTCTTTATTTGCTTTATGTCCTATACAGTTTGTGCACTGTGGTGATTATTTATTTATGTACTTACCTTCATGCTATACAGGATGCACTGTGTCACTTTGGAGATGGAGTAGCAGCTATTATTACATTTGATTATTGTAGGACAGGTTAGTGGAGAGATGGAGTCCATGGTCCCTCTCCCATGTTGTGCTCTGCTCCTTTGGAGCTTTTTTAATTGTTTTTAACTGCCCTTATCTTTCATATCCCTTTGTCATTTTTGTAGCATTTGTTTGCTACAAACAAAGATATTACATTTGAATACTGGTTTTTGGGTGTGCACTTTTTACAGCAATAGTTTTGCTGTTAGTAGCACCCTTGTTTACATTGATGCACAGGTCGAGCCCCCCTTTTTTTCAAATTATGTTAATGGCATAGTATTGATCAGTGTAAGCATTCAAAAGAATGCATGTTATAGCCCTCATGTGGGGGCTAAAAAAAATAAAAAATAAAGTGTAGAAATAGAAGTTAATAAAAGTGAATTAATGCCTTCTCTATAAATTTCTATAAATTTAAATCACCCCCCTTTTCCCAATTTTTAAAAATAAAATAATGTAATAAAAATAGTCATATGTGATACTGCCGCATGCATAAATCTCTGAACTATTAAAATATAAGGTTAGCTAAACTGCACGATCAATGGCATTCTCGTAAAAAAAAAACAGACCAAAGTCCAAAATTGTGCATTTTTGGTCACTTCATATACCATAAAAACTAATAAAAAGCGATCAAAAAGTTCCATCAAAACAAAAATGGTACCGATAAAAACTACAGACCATGGCACAAAAAATTTGCCTAATATAGCCCATTTAGCAGAAAAATTTTAAAGTTATAGGAGTCAGAAAATGACAATTTTAAACATACTAATTTTAGTGTAGTTATAATTTTTTTAAAGTAGTAAAATAAAACAAAACCTATACAAATTAGGTATCCTTGTGACTGTATGGACCTACAGTATAAAGATGAGGTGCCATTTTTACCGAAAAATGCACTGCTGTAGATTTTCTTATTAAATGATTACTGTCATTACAAAGTATAATTGGTGCGGCAAAAAACAAGCCCATGTATGGGTCTGTAGGTGCAAAATTGAAAGTGTTATGATTTTTAGAAGGGAAGGAGGAAAAAACAAGAATGCAAAAATGAAAATTAGCCTGGTCCTTAAGATCAAAAAATAATACCATCCCCAAAATATTGCCCATATCCGCAGTATTTGAAATACCAAGAAGATTGGTGAGGGTCCAACCATTAGAACATAGAAAATGTGTACAGATCAATTTATTCTCTGTGAAGTTTCTAAATATAGCCAAAAGGTTAGCAATATATACTGCAGGTATGTTGCTCGCTGGGAGAGATAACTAGTATTATTATTTTACTGGCTAATAATAGCAGTTTAGGATCAATACTTGTACGTTTAAAGTATATATATACACACACACACAAACGCATATATTATATATATGTGTGTATATATATATATATATATATATATATATATATATATATATATAGTCATGGGCGTAAATGTTGGCACCCCTAAAATTTTTCAAAAAAATGAAGTATTTCTCACAGAAAAGGATTGCAATAACACATGTTTTGCTATACACGTGTATTGGTACTAAACCAAAAAAGGGAGGAAAAAAACCTAATTGGACATAATGTCACACCAAACTCCAAAAATGGGCTGCACAAAATTATTGGCACCCTTTCAAAATTGTGGATTAATAAGATTGTTTCAAGCATGTGATGTTCCTTTAAACTCACCTGGAGAAAGTAGCAGGTGTGGGCAATATAAAAATCACACCTGAAAGCAGATATAAAGGAGAGAAGCTCACTTAGTCTTTGCATTGTGTGTCTGTCTGTGCCACACTAAGCATGGACAACAGAAAGAAGAGAAGAGAACTGTCTGAGGACTTGAGAACCAAAAGTGTGGAAAAATATCAACAATCTCAAGGTTACAAGTCCATCTCCACAGATCTAGATATGCCTTTGTCCACAGTGCGCAACATTATCAAGAGGTTTTCAACCCATGACACTGTAGCTAATCTCCCTGGGCAAGGACGGAAGAGAAAAATTGATGAAAGGTGTCAACTCAGGATAGTCCGGATGGTGGATAAGCAGCCCCAAACAAGTTCCAAAGACATTCAATCTGTCCTGCAGGCTCAGGGAGCAACAGTGTCAGCGCGAACTATCCGTCGACATTTAAATGAAATGAGACACTATGGAAGGAGGCCCAGGAGGACCCCACTGCTGAGACAGAGACATAAAAAGCAAGACTACATTTTACCAACATGAACTTGAGTAAGCCAAAATCCTTCTGGGAAAATGTCTTGTGTACAGATGAGACCAAGATAGAGCTTTTTGGTAAAGCATTCTACTGTTTACCGAAAACAGAATGAGGCCTACAAAGAAAAGAACACAGTACCTACAGTGAAATATGGTAGAGATTCAATGATGTTTTGGGGTTGTTTTGCTGCCTCTGGCACTGGATGCCTTAAATGTGTGCAAGGCATCGTGAAATCTGAGGTTTACCAACGGATTTTGGGTCACACTGTACAGCCCAGTGTCAGAAAGATGAGTTTGCGTCCGAGATCTTGGGTCTTCCAGCAGGACAATGACCCCAAACATACGTCAAAAAGCACCAAGAAATGGATGGCAACAAAGCGCTGGAGAGTTCTGAAGTGGCCAGCAATGAGTCCAGATCTAAATCCCATTGAACACTGTGGAGAGATCTTAAAATTATTGTTGGGAAAAGGTGCCCTTCCAATAAGAGAGACCTGGAGCAGTTTGCAAAGGAAGAGTGGCCCAACATTCCGGCTGAGAGGTGTAAGAAGCTTATTGATGGTTATAGGAAGCAACTGATTTCAGTTATTGTTTCCCAAGGGTGTGCAACCAAATATTAAGTTAGGGGTGCCAATAACTTTGTCCAATAAGAAAAGTTAACTTTGTCCAATAAGAAAAGTTTCTTTTATTCACCCATATGGTGCTACATTTCGACCCACTCAATGGGGTCTTTATCAAGCATGACCCCATTGAGTGGGTCGAAATGTAGCACCATATGGGTGAATAAAGGAAACTTTTATTCTTGAAACTGCTGGAGTGCCGTTGTTTTGCTTCCCATTAGAATTTTGCTGTTCATTGTACCTGTGGTCGAGGTTGGAGCCGGCTGAGCACCTGCATTGATGTACTATAGCTTGAAGCCTTGACATGGTGCTCCGTCATCATTTTATTATCTTATATATATATATATATATATATATATATATATATATATACAAAAAGTACTTTATTGACCTGTTAGTTAATTTGTCGGTGTTATACTGTACAACTGCCTGCTTTCTGTTTTGCTCTTCCTTTGTTTTTATTTGTCATTTTTACCATCTTTTGAATTGACTCCTATGACAGTATTGCCACATACTATGACCTGAGGATGTTAAACATTTTAAATGTGTTACTATGCAATTTTGAAATGTAACTTTATATTCTGATCCATTGGGTGTTCCTACTTAGAGCAATAGGAATAGAAAACAGTAAAATGAGGCAAAGAAAATATACTGACTGCCATAGGTATGTTCACCAAGAAGTGCTATGTATTACTTACTGTACATTCAAAACACAAATTGTATTTATATATTAAAGATCACTCATAGGTGTGCATACGGCAACTGAGGACGTGGAAGGATCTCTACAGTTTACTGGGAAATGCTGCTTTTTATATATTAAAGGCTAATATATCCCTACTGTAGATAATAATGATCCTGAAAGACACCAAAGGAGAACTGCAACCACACTGAGACACAGCGCTGCAGTTTAAAGAACACTACATTCCCAGTTGTCTTCCAACATACAAATTATGTGCTGTAGGGGGTCTTTCCTATCATCTACTATGTATATACCATAAATTGAAAGCACAAGAAAGAAATCCCAGCTTTTGACATTCACTGCTATTGTCAAAAATCCTGCAAGAAGTTTTAAAGGGGTACTCCGGTGGAAAACATTTTTTTTTTCTTTTTTTTTTTTTTAATCAATTGGTGCCAGAAAGTTAAACAGATTTGTAAATTACTTCTATTTAAAAATCATAATCCCTACAGTACTTATAAGCTGTTGTATGCTCCAGAGGAAGTTGTATAGTTCTTTTCAGTCTGACCACAGTGCTCTTTGCTGACACCTCTATCCATGTCAGGAGCTGTCCAGAGCAGGAGAGGTTGGGGATTTGCTACTGCTCTGGACAGTTCCTGACATGGACAGAGGTGTCAGCAGAGAGCACTGTGCTCAGACAGAAATGAAATTCGGAAAGAAAAGAACTTCCTCTGGAGCATACAGCAGCTGATAAGTACTGGAAGGATTAAGATTTTTAAATAGAAGTAATTTACAAATATGTTTAAATTTCTGGCACCAGTTGATTTAATTTTTTTTAATTTTTTTACCAGAGTACACTTTTATTAAATAGTTAATAATGAGGTGCAGGTGTTAGTACTGTAATTATTAGATCATCAGTACTGTAACTAATAGATTATTTTTAAATGTTAAACTCTCCCTTTAAGTACTTTACATAGTTCTTGTTGTCATGGTGGATGTTGTTCCTGCACCCTTCGCTCTTCCTTGTTGTCTGGAGGCAGGAAAGTGAGAACTGATGATAAAAAACAACACTTGGATTTTCAATTCTATTGTTTTTCTGCATTATAGTAACAGAATGACAACATTGATGATATGCCAGTTGCTTTTAGTGAAAGACATCAATGGTTGCGAGTGGACCCCATTGAGTTAATATGGGGTCTACTGATTTCCAACACAGTCTTGCATAATATGGTAAGCACCCTGGTAAGAATAGGTACACAGCAGAAAGATAGGCTAAACCAATAGTCTCTGAAGAAAATACTTCTCAAAAACATGAATTCCTTGTAATGCCTGTTTATTAACCCCTTAAGGATGAAGGGCGTACCCGTACTCCCCCGTCTCAGAGTCCTTAAGGACTGAGGGCATACAGGTACGCCCTTGGGAATTTTGGTCCCTGCTGCTGATAGCCGGTCGGGACCGGACCGGGATGCCTGCTGAAATCATTCAGCAGGCTTCCCGACACATCGCCGAGGGGGGCCTTGATACCGGAGATCTGTGGCGATTCTGTGGTGACCCGGAAAATAAGGGGGATCAGGACTATCCCTGAAGAGATAGGAGTAAGGTGGCAGGGGTGCCACCTCCCCTATCCCTGCTGTTGGTCGGTCAGAAGTGACCAACCAATAGCAGATCGGGGCAGGGGGGGGTTAAAGTTTGGTTCCCCCGCCCTGCCCACCCACTGTAGTCAGGGCAGAATGGGGGAACCGGCGGTGACCAATGCTGGAGGTCACTTACCAGCGGGGGGTGGTGATCGGCAGCGGGTGGCGATGACGTGCAGCTCCCTGGTGCGGCGAACCTATGGAAGCCGGTGAGTTGTTGCCTAGTAACATCTGGAGAGCTACAGTTTGAAGACCACTACACAGTGGTCTCTAAACTGTATCCCTCCAGATGTTGCAAAACTACAACTCCCAGCATGCCCAGATAGCTGTTTGCTGCTTGGGCATGCTGGAATTTGTAGTTTTGCAACAACTGGAGGGCTACAGTTTGGAGATCACTTTGCGGTGGTTTCTAAACTGTGGCCCTCTAAATCTTGCAAAACTACAACTCTCAGCATGCACGAACAGCAAATGGCTGTCTCGCTATGCTGGGAGTTGTAGTTGTGTACATCCAGCTGTTGAATAACTACATCTCCCAGCATGCCCTTCGGTGATCAGTACATGCTGGGAGTTGTAGTTTTGCAACAGCTGGAGGCACACTTGTTGGAAAATACTGAGTTAGGTAACAGAACCTAACTGAAGGTTTTCTAACCAGTGTGCCTCCAGTTTTGCAAAAGCACAACTCCCAGCATGCACTGTCTGTCAGTGCAAGCTGGGAGTTGTAGTTTTGCTACAGCTGGAGGTTTGCCCCCTCATGTGAATGTACAGGGTAAATTCACACAGACGGGGGTTTACAGTGAGTTTCCTGGTTCAAGTTTGAGCTGCGGCAAATTTCCCGCTGCAGCTCAAACTCCTAGCGGGAAACTCACCGTAGACCCCCGCCTGTGTGAATGTACCCTAAAAACACAACACTACACGAACACAAAAAAAAAGGGTAAAACACAACATATACACTCCCTTACACTGTCCCCCCCAATAAAAATGAAAACCTATCGTGCAACAGTGTTTCCAAAATGGAGCCTCCAGCTGTTGCAAAACAACAACTCTCTGTCCAGGCATGATGGTAGTTTAGCAACAGCTGGAGGCACCCTGTTTTGGAATCACTGGCGTAGAATACTCCTATGTCCACCCCAATGCAATACCTAATTTTGTCCTTAAATGCACATGGCATTCTCTCAATTCGGAGCCCTGTCGTATTTCAAGGAAACAGTTTAGGGCCACACATGGGGTATTTCTGTACTCGCGAGCAATTGAGTTACAAATTTTGGGGGGCTTTTTCTCCTTTTACCCCTTATGAAAAGGTAAAAGGAAAAAAAGCCCCCCAAAATTTGTAGCGCAATTTCTCCTGAGTATGGAAATACCCTATATGTGGACATAAAATGCTCTGCGGGCGCACAACATGGCTCAGGAGTGATAGCGCACTATGTACATTTGAGGCCTAAATTGGTGATTTGCACAGGGGTGGCTGATTTTACAGTGGTTCTGACATAAACGCAAAAAAATAAATACCCACATGTGACCCCATTTTGAAAACTACACCCCTCACGGAACATAATAAGGGGTATAGTGAGTAAGAACATACCCCATATGTGGATGAAAAGTGCTCTGTGGGTAAACCACAATGCTCAGAAGAGAAGGAGCGCCATTGGGCATTTGGAGTGAAAATTTGTCTGGAATTGAAGGCCCCCATAGTGCCAGAACAATTCCCCCCCCCCCCCCACATGTGACCCCATCTTGGAAACTACACCCCTCACAGAATGTAATAAGGGGTGCAGTGAGCATTTACGCCCCACAGGTGTCTGACAGATTTTTGGAACAGTGGATCGTTCATTTGCACAGCCGACTGTTCCAAAGGTCTGTCAAATGCCAGTGTTTTGTAAATGATCACTGAACCCCTTAAAAAATTCTGTGAGAGGTGTCTGATTTTCTAAAATATATATTGTACTGGGCCTACTCACGGTGGTCTTCTAAACAAGTCCTGAGCTCTGATAATTGATCTAACAGGGAATATATGACAGCAGGGGTTTGTTTATAGTTTGTGTCCAAGCGGCTAAGATATCATTAAACTAGACTACTGCTGCTTCAGCTTAGATTCATTACAGCAAAGAATGGTTGCAAAGTTTAACATGACCTTTAACAAAATGTAATATAAGAATATACCAATTGGAATAATTAACATTTGGTTAAAATAAGAAAAAAATAAGGTCATGATTATAACCTTTTCCTTGTCATGCAGAATGCAAGCTAAACATTTAAAAATGTCTAATTTATAACTATATCTGTGGAGACAGATTTGTTAGAAAATCATGTTTAAAATTCACTATGCCACACCATGAATGATGGAATTTTTGTATCAGTTTTTTTTACTGTAATGAAAAGTAGCCAATATTTCTTAGCTAAATGTAATAGCGCCAACATTTTTATTTCTGCTATACACTACACGTCTTATATATATTTTTTCAAGCAGTAGTTTATTAATAGCAGAGCAATATAACAGTTGCTAGAAACTTCTAGGCAAAAGATTTGTTGTGGACCATCAACACTGATTGTTATATAGAATATGGATAAGTTACACCCTGAGAAGAAAAATGAGATGTCACCCTACCTCCCTTCTCCATAATAGTGCAGATATCTTTTGGGGAACATTTCCATGTTGTACACTTGCTAAAGTCAAGTGGACAGTATTTGCAAAATGTGGAAGAAATGATATATATGTTGCAGATTTTTGCTGCAGATTTTGGAGTAGTGACTTCCTTGTTGAGTGGCCTTTTAGGTCATGTCAATACAGGACACATGTTGCTGTTCATACAGATATTGTTGTTCTTGCTTCCTCCATCATGTTCACAAGGTTTTTGTTTTGTTGTTGGATTGATTCGTAATTTTCCCAACCAAATTGGATTAATCTCTTAAAGGGGTACTCCGCTGCTCAGTCTATGGGAGGGGGCGTGTTGGCTGTCACACCCCCTCCCATAGACTTGAATTGAGCGGGTGGGGCATGACATCATGAGGGGGCGGGGTTATGAAGTCACAAGCTTCCGACACCGGCTCCAGCGTTCGTAACAGTTTGTTCCAAACGCTGAGCAGCGGAGTACCCCTTTAAAGCGGAATACATTGCTTTCCTGAAATGCCTGATGGCTGTGTGGTCCTATGGTGTTTATCATTTTAACAGATGAGCTTGGTGTCTTTAGGCATTTGAAAATTATTCCTAAGGATGTTTGAGACTTGTGGAGGTCCACTATTCTTTTTCTAATGTCTTGGTTTATTTACTTTGATTCTTCTATAACGTCAAGAAAAGAGGCAAGTCCTTAAAAGTAGGTCTTAAAATGTTGCCACAAGTACAAGTGTCAATTTTGCCAGAATCTTCTAAATTTCATGACATTTTTCAAGCTATTTAAAGAACTCCAGCTAAAATTAGCATATCCCTATCCCCTATTCAGTGTGTGAGAAGTTAGCATACACCAAACTGGCTTACTTAGTGGAGAACTTTGTCAAAAAATTTATTTATCCCCTATCCACAGAAGTCGAACCCCCCAAGATCAGCTTTTTATCCCCTATCTTGTGGATAGAGGATTAGTTAGTTTTTGCTGAAGTTCTCCTTTAACCCCTTAAAGGGGTACTCCGCCCCTAGACATCTTATCCCTATCCAAAGGATAGGGGATAAGATGTCAGATCGCCGCGGTCCCGCTGCTGGGGAGCCCCGGGATCCCTGCTGCGGCACTGCGCTATCATTACAGCACAGAGCGAATTAGTTCTGCACGTAATGACGGGCAATACAGGGGTCGGAGCATTGTTACGCCATGGCTCCACCCCTCATGACGTCACAGCCCGCCCCTTTCAATACAAGTCTATGGGAGGGGGCATGGTGGTCGTCACTTGCATTAAGAGGATGGGCCGTTATGTCACAAGGGGCGGAGCCATGACATCACGCTGCTCCGTCCCCTGTATCGCCCATCATTACGCACAGAGCGAACTCGCTCTGTGCTGTAATGATAGCGGGGTGCCGCAGCGGGGACCGCAGCGATCTGACATTTTATCCCCTGTCCTTTGGATAGGGGATAAGATGTCTAGGGGCGGAGTACCCCTTTAAGGACGCAGGGTTTTTCAGTTTTTGCATTTTTGTTTTTTCCTCCTTACTTTTAAAAATCATAACCCTTTCATATGATGGCTTATTTTTGGCGCCACCAATTCTACTTTGTAATGACATCAGTCATGTTACCCAAAAATCTACGGCGAAACAAAAAAAAAATTGTTGTGCGACAAAATTGAAGAAAAAACACAATTTTGTAAGTTTGGGGCTTCCATTTCTACACAGTACATTTTTCGGTAAAAATGACACTTTATCTTTATTCTGTAGGTCCATATGATTAAAATGATACTCTACTTATATAGGTTTGATTTTGTCTTACTTCTGGAAAAAATCCTAACTACATGCACGAAAATTAATGCGTTTAAAATTGTTATCTTCTGACCCCCATAACTTTTTATTTTTACGTCTAAAGGGTGGTATGAGGGTTCATTCTTTGTGCCATGATTTAAAGTTTTTAGCGGTACCATTTTTGTATTGATTGGACTTTTTGATCGCTTTTTATTCATTTTTTCATGATCTAAAAAGTGACCAAAAATACGCTACTTTGGACTTTGGAATTTTTCTGCGTGTACGCCATTGACCGTGCAATTTAATTAACAATTTGCGCACGCGGCGATACAACATATGTTTATTTTTATTATGGTTCCATATTTTTTATATGGAATTTTGGAAAAGGGGGTGATTTAAACTTTTAATAAGGAAGGGGGTTAATGTGTGTGTTTTTAACCTTTTTTTTTTTTTTTTTTTTTTTTTTACACTTTTAGTCCCCTTAGGGGACGTTTAGGAGGAACCATTAGATTCCTCATAAAGTTCAATGTGGTTTCAAACAACCACATTGATCTGTGTGCTCTGCGCTGGCCCTGCCAGGCTTTATCATTCAGAGTGCAGGAGCCGCTGCAGCAGGAGAGGTAAGCCCTCCGGCTATGTCGACATTGGTTTGCCCACCCCACGCGATCACACTGTGGTGGGGCGATCCACCCCACTGGACCACCAGGGAGTGTTTTTTTTTATATAGTGAATTATAAATAAAAGGTTTGTTTGTAAACATTTGTTGAAAAAATTGCTTGGGTGATGTTCAAAAGTTTGCATAACATGGAATCTGTCAAGGGGAGGTACAGTACATGTAGTTTAATGACTTTAACCTAAGTGCATGTAAAATGCATTACTATACTATACAATTGTATATGGAATATTTTAAATTACATTATTACTAATAATGAGGTTCTTAGTGCACATTTTGTTTAATTGTGCCCATATGCCACCAGGATGGAACCCTACACGACACTTGGACTAAAACTGTAATATAAACTCAGAGCAGATAAAATCCAGATATACTCTAAATAAAGTAAAAAAAAAAACTACTTTGGACACCTTTGGGAAGATAAAACCAAAATAGTGAATGAATGAATGGATCAGTGTGTGTCAGGGACCGACCAGGGGGCAAGGAGAGAGCCCTAAACTGACCCTAAAACCGCTCTCCCTGCCTACTTGCCCATCCACCCTAAACGATGGATAGAAAAATGGGCGCTAGTCCCTTCCTGAACTAAAGTGCATGGGCCTAATAAAAACACATACTAATAAATAGTCAGTTACAAACCAGAAACATAACAGGAACATAGAACTCTATAGAATAAACTTCAGAGGACACAGATCAGAGAGTTAGTACGGAGGACACTATATCAGCGGACATGAACAGAAGACTCAGTGGTTGTGAACAGAGGACACAATAGATAAGCAGTCATGAACAGAACTCCAAAGATCTGAATAAAGAACTAATAAAAATATGGGGAACATTTATCAAAGCATTTAGTAGGTTTTTTTTTTGCTTAAAATTGTCGCAAAAAGTCGCACTTGCGACTACCCTTTTTTTTTTTTCTGCGACTTTTTGATTGGGCAGTGTCCTAAGCAAAAAATAAAAATCTTGCTTACCAAAGCAAAAAGTGATTTTTGACTTGCAGTGGTCAGAGATTTCTCAAGTGCGAAAGTCGCAAAAAAGTCGCATTACATGAAAAAAAATACTAAATTTACTCCAGCTCAGACATGGAGCAGAAAAAGCCACTACCAAAGCAAAAAAAGAAACATTTTTACATGAAAGAAATTTACCAACAGGCTGAAAGCAGTTGATGATTTAGTCGCACATAAGTAAAAAAAATTGTAAGAAAAAAATAACTAAAAAAAGTAATACACAAGCAAACATTGATAAATGTCCCCCATAGAGTTCAAAACACCAGATAGGAAAACGGATAACTATATATATACAAAAGAATCGCAAATTACATCTACTTTCTATCATTTTTTTGCTCATTAATTAAATGTCTTATATAGGTCTTATATTACAATCCTATGGGAACTCCATAGCAACATTGTATACCAAACAAAAAAGAGTTCAAAAACCATTTACTATAAAATATAATAAAGTTTATTTCTATCAATTAAAAATAATACATGTGGACTAAAAAAGTATCCGAGATAACACTCCGGGACTGCGACGGAGACATTAATACAATGCAATGATTTTTTAACTACACATCATGGTCACATGGGCTGTCAGCTAGTTAACATATATACCTGGTCCTAGAAAACAACTCCTATATACATATGAAAATGCAGTGCAGAGTCGCAAGGTGCCGGAAGGATGTACTGAAGACACATCTAAAAATTCTAGTGCATCCACATTCTAGCTGCCATAAGGATGTTAATATAAAGTGCAGTTGTGCTTACCCATTTTCTCTCAAGCCTCCGTACCCCAATGCCGTTTCGTCTCTGCATGGCATTTTCATATGTATATAGGAATTGCTTTCTAGGACCAGGTATATATGTTAACTAGCTGACAGCCCATGTGACCATGAATTGTAGTTAAAAAATCATTTCATTGTATTAATGTCTCGGTCCCAGTCCCGGAGTGTTATCTCGGATAGTTTTTTAGTCCACATGTATTATTTTTAATTGATAGAAATAAACTTTATTATATTTTATAGTAAATGGTTTTTGAACTCTTTTTTGTTTGGTATACAAGGAAAACGGAAAAGTCTGAACAAAGTCCCCATGGAGTCCCCATGGAGCGATAACAGGGATCACTGTTCACACTGAACACACAAACTGGACACTCCACTCCACTAACGAAGTAGCCATAATAATAAATCCAAATAGACTACTGGCAAGCGGCACACTCCACAGTGTGGTCAGGAGCTGACCCAGTAGGAAAACAGAAATATAAAACACAGAACTTCATATAAATGGATACAAGAGAAAACACAGTGTGAACAGACACATAGCAAAAAGAACATACAAATCCTAAAACCAACTAAACAAGCACAGCTTAAAATCCAGGAAGGGGATTCCAAAGGGACAGCACTTGAGAGTACGTCGTAACTGTTCCTCTGATATTGAATTCCATAAAGAGGCTAGGAAACTCCAAAAGAGATTTCAAGAACGAGGTTATCCCAATGAAACTTTAAAACCTGCTTTTCAACATACGAGGGATCAACCTCGGGATGATCTCTTGACACCCCGAAAATGTCCAGCAGCTGATGGAGTAACACGCATTATCGCCACCTATGATGACCATTCCAAAGAAATGTATAACATCTTATCAAAACATTGGTCCATTTTAGAAGCCGATCCCTATCTAGATAGGGTATTATCATCACGCCCGTTGATTACTTATCGGAGGGGATGTAGCCTCCAGGACCGACTAGTTCATAGTCATTACACCAGACCAGCCACTGAATCATCATGGCTTCAACGCCGCATTTGTGGCAACTTCAAATGTGGTGGGTGTCGCGCCTGTCCCTTTGTACATGTGCTCAGTAACAGGGATCAGCTACATCATTAGGGACTTTTGTAATTGCAAATCTAAAGGAGTGGTGTATCTGTGTCAGTGCAGTTGCCCCATGGACTACATAGGAAAAACTATAAGAGAATTTTGCAGACAAATATGTGAACACATCAATGACATCAAGCACGCTAGAATAACACCTATAGCTAGACACGTCCACGAACGTCATCAGGGCAATCCCCAGAGTCTTAAATTCTCTATTATTGAAGTGGTCCGTCCATCCAAGCGAGGGGGCAATTTCGACCAACTGTTGGTTCAAAAAGAGACCCGTTGGATTCACAGATTTCAATCTGTGGCTCCACATGGTCTCAATGAGACACTGTCATTCCCTAGTTTTACACTTTGAAGAAAGGAACAGGCGGCAACTCTCCGGTGAGTGCAAACAGATTCTTTTATTCTTGTGATGTAATAAATTACTTCTTAAAATCGGGGGAGACATTCCCTAGTTTTATTTAACACTAGTTAACCCATGACGAGTTTGGCTGATCACTAACTGGGGCTATTCATCTATAATAGACCCTAGTGTACAGGTGACCAACCAGTCTAATTTTTCCAGCCTACTTGGAATCTGCACTAGAGTGCTCATTCCCCTGTTTTTATCTATCAGCCCATTTAGGACTGTAAACTATATATGGCTGACAGGAGTTTTATCAGTATCTATAACTCCCCCAGCTGGGTTGTTTCTAATTTTTATCAATAATTTCTTGTTCTTATTTCTTATCTAAGTTTTTTTCTCTTTCCCATATCAGTTTTCAGTGGCTTACTATCTTGGCAGCTTGGTTCTAACATACCGATTAATTAATAATTTTGTGGTTCACAATGATGCGTTCCAATACCCGGGTCATGTGATCGGGATCTTATTCGTATGCGGCTGCGCGAATGTACGCATCCCGTTAATCCTCTCAGATGACGAAGGATGTCACATGATCGGGTGTTACAATCCATCATGTGATCCTATACCCAGATGTACGTCCCACAAGACGCGTAGTTATGGGAACGGTCATGTGACTACTCACAAGATAAGTATCCTGGATACCAATACACGCTCCGTCTCCGTCTCCACGTAGCACCGACTGGGTCTTCCGGCTACACACACCGATGTCTGTAACAGCGCCACTGATTGACTCATCCACAGCAGGTAAACTTTTGGTGATTGGTGGAGGTATCAGAATCCACCATATAAATAGGAACACACCGTGTGATTCGGCATGGCGTCATCACTTCCTGCATACATCAGTTACCGGGACCGACCATCACAGACATCTGATTGACATCGCTCATGCCCCTTACCGTCTCCTGATGATCGGGGCAAGAAACACGTTGAGACGTTACCACCAATAATGCCATAAGATCCAGATAAGTTGTATCATTAATAATGTTACAAGATCCAGATAAATTGGACTCTTTATTATTTACTGCTGGCCACATTGTGGGTTCTAGTGCTATGGCAATTACAACTGTCTAGTTATCTCCAGATATATGTTTATCTATACATAGCTGCCTGTATATTCATTGGGAATAACCCTATACTCTTTCAGTAGTATTCATTACAGGGAATCATTACTTAGACATATATTTGTGCCATGTTATATAAATAGAACTTTATTGGTTTCCATAGTTGGCTACCCTCCCATAAGTATTGGATCTCTAGTGTATTTGTGGATCCAACATCTGTTTTCCAATTACAACAGTGAGGTACTATCATATATAGACCGGGTATTGGCAATAGGCCATTTGTCTATCCTATTCCTACCCTCACCTAGTTAGACAGGCTGATCCAGTGAGACAGTTCCCTCATTGTCTATCAACATAGGGAATCTTTAGGAATACAGGGGTAGGTTCCAGTGCGGGCACGTCCTTTTTAGGACAGACCAACCCGCCTTGGCACAGGGGTAGTGTAGGGTTTGCACCATAGGGACACTTAGGTAGTGCCATATGAACACCAGGCCTGCACCACCCTAGGTCCTCCCTCCCCATCCCCCCTCACTTACCTGTACTCCATATATCCTATAGGAATAATAGCAGTATCTCATCTGGCAAGGAAGTCTCCTCATTTGAGGAGCAAACTTATAGCATTTTGGTGACATATGTGAAATATATCAAGGATCGACATCCATAGATCCTGTGATAGAGCATAATTATTTTTAGCCTCTTTTTTGAGTAGCACTGTGGTGGTTTTTGACATATTTTATACTACATTATGCATTAAAAGTTATATTTTAGTATTTTTTTTTGGTGATTGGCAGCTTAAAATCCACTAAGAGCATGCAACCTAACCATGGCTAAAACCAAAAGATACAAGGTGCGTGCTAAAACATAGAAAGTAGATTTAAAAGCTCAAATAAGGAGTGTTTCACCCAAAGCCTCCATTAGCAGCATGTCCAGCATGGCAGTAGCAAGATGTAATGAAGTATCACCAGCATTTGTAGACACACCTTAAAGGCTATTGGCTGAAAAAGCCAGAGACATTAACTATTCCCTGACCAGGGAAAATAAAACTGTTCACACATAGCAAATCCAATAGCTGTGTGTGAACACAGATCAGGACAGACATGATGTGTGTAGATAGATTAAAGGGGTTATCCAGGAAAAAACTTTTTTTTTTATATATCAACTGGATCCAGAAAGTTAAACAGATTTGTAAATTACTTCTATTAAAAAATATTAATCCTTTCAGTACTCATGAGCTTCTTAAGTTAAGGTTGTTCTTTTCTGCTTAAGTCCTCTCTGATGACACCTGTCTCGGGAAACGCCCAGTTTAAAGGCAAATCTCCATAGCAAACCACTTCTAAACTGGGCGTTTCCCGAGACAGATGTCATCAGAGAGCACTTAGACAGAAAAGAACAACCTTAACTTCAGAAGCTCATAAGTACTGAAAGGATTAAGATTTTTTAATAGAAGTAATTTACAAATTTGTTTAACTTTCTGGAGCCAGTTGATATATATATATAAAAAAGTTTTTTTCCTGGAATTCCACTTTAACATATAGAGCCATAAGCTTTATTATATAGTAAAACTATTATGATTATTTTTTAAATACACAAACAGAATCCCAAAGCAAAATAGATGCTGATAAAATGTAACAAATAGCTACAACAAGCAATCTAGGAAGAGGCAGAGATTGTGCACATAGAAGGTGACGTGATCAGAGGATTCCACCTAGTGTCTGAGCCTTGGGGACTAATGTGATGCTACATGAGAGCGGATCTGCACCACAATGTATCTGTCACCTGATATTAATTGGCTTATACTATACGTAATTATAATTTACATGCTTCCCTGCTTTATGAACCTACACAGATCATTACATTGTGTCAGAAATGTTTAATGAGTGGGAGGTAGAGGTCACATTGCTGTTTTCTGTGCTGGAGTCCACAGATAAATGCATCAGGTAAATATAGCTTATGAACATAGAAACAAAATGGCCTGTTTAGATTGAGTAATGAAGCTGGCGGCAATTATTCTTCAAGTGGAAGAGAGTCTGAAACATTTAAAGTTAGTTGATAGCAGAGTATTGAATTTGCATGCTCATGGGTGAGTAACCATTGACTCTCTGTAATGAAATGTTTTCATTAATATCAAAAGAAGTAGATAGATTGTTGTTTCCCAATTCATTATCTACTCATCATTCTTAAATATGCTTAAATAGCACCTGATGCCTCTCCTAAAATGTCTATATTCATAAAAACCTGCAGTCTCAATAAAATGATTCTATGGCCTCGTTCACACGGTAGAAAATTTGCGTACTGTTCGTCTGGAATATATGGGCTGACATTCTGCATATAGCATGTTCTGTTGGCACCAGTACTGCTCAGAAATGTACCATCTTCATAGAAAGTAATACATTTCTAAGTGGATTATGTCAAAAGAATGAATTAGTTTATTCTTTTGGCAGAGAGCAGAATCTGAATTTCCGTTGTGTGCACGGTGCACCAGAATCCCACTGAAAACAATTGGACTCTTCTGAGATAAATTTTTCATGAGGACTCTGCTTGGAAATTCCAACATGTGACCATACACTAAAGAGGAATTTCATTGTTGTTTTTCCAGGAAATGTTAGAATTAGAGATGAGGGAACTTCCAGTAATTTGACTAGTCACAAACTTCTCGGCTCGGCATTTGCTGACTTTAGCCTACATAAATGAGTTCAGCTTTCAGGTGCTCCGGTGGGCTGGAAAAGGTGGATACAGTCCTCGGAGACTCTCTCCTAGGACTGTATCCACTGTAACGCTGAGCGATCTGGGTCCCGCATCCATCCCGGAGCGCTCACGGTGTGTGTCCTCCTGCAGCGCCCCGGTCTGTCCCTCTGACCAGGAAAGCTGCTATAGTGCTGCTGGCGAGGATGCGATCCGCAGGGCGGCACAAGTCCGCCCGCGGGTCGCATCCCGTTCCACTTGCCTTCCTCCACCTTCTGTGTCATCCCGGCGCGCGCAGCCCCGCTCTCTAGGGTGCGTGCGCCAGCTCTTTTAAATTTAAAGGGCCAGTGCACCATTAATTGGTGCCTGGTCCAATCACTGTTTAACTCTATAAAACCCCACCTTCCCTTCCTGTCCTTGCCGGATCTTGTTGCCCTTGTGCCAGTGAAAGCGTTTTTGTGAGCCTTTGCCTGTGTATCCAGACCCTTGCTGTTGCCCCTGACTATGAACCGTTGCCACCTGCCCTGACCTTCCGCTACGTCTGACCTTGCCTTTGCCTTGTCCTTGTGTCCCGTGCCAGTCTCAGCCGCCAGAGGGGTTGAGTCGCTACCGAGTGGAACGACCTGGGGGCTACCTGCCTCAGCAAGTCCATCCTGCTTTGCGGCGGGCTCTGGTGAAAACCAGTAACCCCTTTGATTCCGTTCCCTGGTACGGCCCACGCCATCGCCTCTCTGGCACAGAGGATCCACTACCCAAGTCCTTCCCGCATACCAGCCCGGATCCTGACATCCACCTTTTCCAACCCACCGGAGCACCTGAAAGCTGAACTAATTTATGCAGGCTAAAGTCAGTAAACGCTGAGCCAAGAAGTTTGTGATGAATCGAATTACTGGAAGTTCGCTCATCTCTAGTTAGAATGTATAACTGAATGTTGCCTGTCCCATTAAGGTATACAGGTGACATTCTGGCATACTTTATTGATAGGGGGAATGGAAACACCCATGAAAAGCAAACTGTACCTTTCCTGGACACTTTTTTCTCCGCCCAGTGTCAAGTAGGCAAGTGCCACAGTCTGGTAACCTCCTTACACTCCCTAACCTCCCAGCCCCTCCTTGACTGAGGTACAGGAACATTACTCAAAAAGGGCCTGCAAGGTGAAGGTAAGCAAGGTGATGTGCCTGGCAGTGACACTTAAGCAGGTCGACTCCACCTCCTTGACACTTGGCTGTGACATTATAGAGAGATTTTTTAAGTTTGGTAACCAGCATTACCTCCAGTAAAGGTAGTTTGTTTTTTACCCTAATGTCTATTCAAGGGTGTCTATCACTCTTAGCAGCAAATGCAGCTGACAGCTTCTTTTTAAAATATAGATTTTACCTCATTGGTTGGATGTTAGAATATAAATTTATATGAAATTACTAAATAAATATAGGTCCAGATTTACTAATAATGGCACCCTTAATTTTGTTGAGACCAAAACCACCTGATATGTCTTCTGTCACATTTTCTCTGCATTTTTTAATTTTGTAAAAGGGGTACTCCGCTGGGAAACATTTTTTTTTTGTAAATCAACTGGTGCCATAGGTAAACAGATTTGTAAACTACTTCTATGTCAAAATCATATTTCTTCCAGTACTTATCAGGTGCTATATGCTCCAGAGGAAGTTGTATGGTCTGACCACAGTGCTCTCTGCTGCCACCTCTGTCCATGTCAGGAACTGTCCAGAGTACAACCAAATCCCCATAGCAAACCTCTCCTGCTCTGGGCAGTTCCTGATTTTTAAATAGAAATAATTCACAAATCTGTATAACCAGGGAGCAGTGCTGAGCTTGTCTGTGTCCCGGCTGCAGCATGAGATATAGGACTCCAGCATGAGTCTGAAATCTATAAAAAAAAAAAAAGGTTTGCGGCCAGGACTGGTAGGGAGACTCCTAGTGGTCATTTTTTCAAAGTGGAAAATTAAATAGAAAGAAGCATATTTTTTTATAACATGCTATTGGAAATGTATTCTGCATACATTAATCTATAATATATCAAACTTTTTTTGATGAAAGGTACTCTTTAAAGTCCATTTAAGTTTGCACTGTCTAAGAACTAGAGAGTTTCAATAAATCTGGGCCATTGTAACTATATATAGAAATTCATAACAATATATTGCCATATGGTCATTTTAAATGTCTCGCCAGTGTAAGTAAGTACCCATTATTTTCAATAATTCCTTTTCATTTGTACTCAATTTCTGTTGCTTTAGTAAAAGTACCTTTTCATCCGATGCTTCTATCTAAAATTTCTTACATTTTCCCGAAACATAAAGTAGAATGCTTGCTTTTGAAGGTTTCCTTCTTATTCTTAACATATGAATAAGCTTTTCTGAATGAGGTATGAATTCCTTCCAGTGACTGATGAATATTGCACAGATTATAGAAGACTATCATGTTTGACTAAGCAATCTATTTGACTTCCCTGGATAAACTCTAGATCTTGCATTTACAATATCAAGTTCTGGCAACTGAGACTATTAATTGTGGTCTTGTGTGCCCAATGTTACCGAACAGGCCTATAATATGACATACAAAGTCAAACCAGTACAAAACAAAAAACTTTAATTTCAACACTACTGCTTAGGGTTACACTTTTAAGGCTCTGTTCATATTATAATATAAAAGGAAGCTAATTCAGCACTGCCCCAGCTAAACAATCTTTTAAGAATTACATCTGCAGCAATTCACCAAGAGCACTTCCAAACATAGCGTGCATGGTGGTGCTACGTGTGGCACTTACCGAACTTTTGCTATGTTTATTCATGACTAGTGTTGCTCGCGAATATTCGCAATTCGAATTTTATTCGCGAATATCGCATATTCGCGAATTCGCGAATATTCGCGAATATAGCGCTATATATTCGTAATTACGAATATTCGTTTTTTTTATTTTTTTTTTATTTTATTTTTTTTTCACAGTACACATCACAGTGATCATCCCTCTCTGCTTCCATCTTGTGGTGTAAAGAAGGCTCTAATACTACTGTGTGAGGCCGGTGTGCGAATCTTCGCATATGCGAAAATGTACATATGCAAATTTTCGCACACGCGAATATTCACATATGCGAATTTTCGCGCATGCGAATATTCACATATGCGAAAATATAACGAGAATATTACGAATATGCGAATATTCGCGAATATGACGAATATTCGTCCATATATTCGCGAATATTCGCGAATTCGAATATGGCCTATGCCGCTCAACACTATTCATGACACCAGGACATACAGGATACAAAAATAAGGCTTTGCCTTATTTTTTGCAGTTTACTGTGACAAAAGAGTTAAGCTGTGCTTCAGCACTCTTACTGCCAGTTTGGTGAGCTCGGCGGGCTAAACTTTCAGAAAGCTCGCTCAACTCTAGAAAAAAAAGTATTGAATATGTCACCATTTTTCTCACTAAATTTATTTTCAAAGATGCTATGACATGGAATTTTGAAATTAAGTTATGTGTAATAATGTGACATGATGTACATGAATTTCTCTGGTAGGATTTTAGCCCATTGTCCAATACAGTCTTCAAATCTTGAAGGTTCCATGGGGCTCTTCTATGAATCATGATCTTCAGTTATTTCCATAATTTTCAAAGGGATTCATATCTGGTGACTGGCTTGGCCTTTTCTATCTTTAAAACCATTTGAGAGTCAATGGCCCAGATTTATCAATCTGCCTGAAAACAAAACTGCCTGGTTTTGCCGATAGCAACCAATTACAATTAAGCTTTCATTTTACTAGAGCAATTTAAGATATAAAAACTGTGATTGCGATTGATTGTTATTTACAAAACCATACAGTTTTGGTTTCAGGCAGATTGAGTGTGCACTGAATAATTTTTTTACTTATGGTCATCCTATAACTATGTAAACAAATTAAATAAAAATATTAAATTTAAGTAGCTTCTTTTCGTAACTGATAGCATGTATAGGATGCATATTATCCTAATATAGAATGTTTAGGTTATAGATAAAACATAAATATAACACACATGTGCAATGTACTGGTCTCACTTACTATGGATGGGAAAGAAAAACATATTTCATTTAAAAAGCAAAGTAGGTGGAACAGCCTCTATTGAAGCTGACAAAGATGTGCTTTTGGTAAATTGTTAAAGTCTTTGATCAAAGATTGAATCCTTTTTGACATCAAAGAAAATGTGTGAAAAGAAACTTTTCTGCATTGCAAATCAATCCTAAGATAAAATCCTCTAGATATGTCAGGGAGAGGAAACTGAAAAAGAAAAAAAATCAGCATATCACCAAAATATCAAAATATGTCATCTGACAGCAAAATATGGTTGAATTTAGAGCCTAAATATTATATTATGAAGGCCGGCACATACTTAGTGTTGTTATTTACTAATGCTAATGTTATTTCTTTAATTAATTTTTTCTGTACTTTTAAGCCAGAAAAAATGGATGGTAATGTAAAAAATGGTTCATTTATTAAGTTTAACCCCTTTAACTAAAGCTAAAAGTTTACTCTTCACCATGTATCAATGATGTTTCAAATGCATTGTTATAGCATGCAGAGGAAACATTATGAAAATGTTGTTAATGTCCAAATACTTCAGAACCTGACTGTACATATCCTGAATGATGGAGTATGTTCTCACAATGTGATTTTTTTACACAGATTTTGGCACCCATTCCATGTTTTAATTCACCCACAAACTTTATCCTGTTGATTTCAATCCTTACCAAGTTAAATGTGACTAGTTCATTTAAAGGGGTACTCTGGGGTACTTTTTTTTTTTTTTTTTTTTTAATCAACTGGAGCCAAAACACTAAACAGATTTGTAAATTACTTCTATTAAAACATCGTAATCCTTCCAGTACTTTTTAGCGGCTTAATACTACAGAAGATTTTTTTTTCTTTTTGGAACACAGAGCTCTCTGCTGTCATCATGAGCACAGTGCTCTCTGCTGACATCTCTGTCCATTTTAAGAACTGTCCAGAGTAGGAGAAAATCCCCATAGCAAACATATGCTGCTCTGGACAGTCCCTAAAATGGACAGAGATGTCAGCAGAGAGCACTGTGCTCGTGATGTCAGCAGAGAGCACTGTGTTCAAAAAAGAAAAGAAATTCCACCAGGGCACCACTGGAGTACCCCTTTAAGGCTAA
Source organism: Hyla sarda (assembly GCF_029499605.1). NCBI lineage: Eukaryota > Metazoa > Chordata > Amphibia > Anura > Hylidae > Hyla > Hyla sarda. The sequence continues at coordinate 230,525,483 of NC_079191.1, forward strand.
GTTTTGACTTGTTTTTTTTTTTCTGGCCCCAAAAAAAGCAAGGAAAAATGCCAGAAAAAAAACACCATGGCATTTTCCTGTGTTTGACTTTTCTTCTTGCATTTTTACCTTTGAGTGGAAATAGCAATTTTGGCTCCTTTGGTGTTTTTTCAAAAAAAAAGAAAAAAGAATGCAGTAGGGATGGAAAATTCATTTTTAAACAGGGATCAGTTTATTTTATATAATTAATTTTGTTAAACTTTTTGTTAGTAATGTATTTTAAAAATATGTTTAATGAAGTGTGTGTGTTTTTAACTTTTTTTTAACTTTTTTTTTCTTTATTTTATAATTATTTTAGGTAATACTACTACTCCCAACATGGAACAGACTGTTCCATGCTGGGAGTATTAGTACCTGTACTAATAGACAGATCGCCCTGGGTGTCACTCCTGTCACCTGATGCAATCGTCCTTTATATTGCAGAGATGCGGAGTGGCTTGCTCCTGCTCTGTACTCTGGGCCTGCCAGTGATGTGAATAGAATTCACATCACTGATTAATTCTGGGGGAGATTCTCAAAAACTACTGTAATTTCTGTTCCAGCAATATCATTCACGCCTTTTTTTTTCTCCTCACATTTTCAAAGATCTTTTGTGCTGCTTTGAAAATATGAAAATTTGTGAAAATTCATTTTTGCGCCACTTTTTTTTTTTTTGAGTTGCAGTCAGATTGGATTTTTTTTGCGCCAAAAGTTGGCAATTTTACATCCCAGAATATTCGGGCGGAAACATCTCACTGAATATTCCATGGTTACTAGTGCCAACACAAGCTGTATAAATAAAACATTTACAGGTGCAGTGACAAAGAAAAAAAAATATTTTTTTAATAACATTTTTCAATAATATTTTTTTTTATAATTACTTAAATAACACATTTTCCCCCCAAAAAATAAGAATAAAAAAAAACAATAAAACTACAACCATTTCTATGATTTCAAAAAGCTGGTGTGAAATTTTTTATGTAAACTGGACTCTCACCCCTTTGAAAATATCATATAAAGCAGACAATATTCGTGGACACGCCCACTTTTACAAACTGACATGAAGAGTGTGAACTGCGGCACAAAGCTCTTTGAACATGTGGTCAATACTTTTTGCACCCAAATTTTTGTGCGAAATTGATTTTTTTTTGCTGCAAAATTCTTTAAGAATTTCCCCCACTGTATTTTCCGCCAAGAGTGGTGATTGGCCAGATGGGGGCAGCCAATCCCCACTCTAAGCGGGAAATATGAATCAGTGATCTGAATCTATATTCACATCACTGGCCAGCCGGAGTATAGTGCAGAGATGCAGAGGGCAGGAGAAAGCCGCTCCGCATCTCAGAAGGATGAAGGGCAATTGCAGCGGGTGTCAGGAGTGACACTTGCTGTGATCTGTCCTTAACTGCAGGTACTACTGCTCCCAACATGGAACACACACTGATCCATACTGGGAGCTGTAGTACCTTCATTAATAGACAGATCACAACAGGTGTCAGGAGTTACACCCGCTGTGATATTAATGCAGGTACTACAGCTCCCATGTTGGGAGCAGTAGTACCTGCAGTTAAGGACAGATTACAGCGGGATTCAATCCTTATACCCTCTGTGATCTTCCTGTATAATTTATAGATGTGGACGGCATGGCCACTTTTCTTTGGTCCCCTGCACTGCCGTATATATACCTATTATTCATATTTCCCGCAGACAGTTATGATTGGCTGGAACCATCTGGCCAATCACAGCTCTCTGCGGGAAATATGAATCTGTGATGTGAAGAAGCTTCACACCGCACAATTCAGGGCAGGGGACCAGACGAGAGTGGCCGTGCCGCCCATTTCTAGGGATTATATAGGAGGATCGCAAAGGGTATCAGAAGTCACACCTGGGGCGCTCTGTCTATTAGTACAAGTACTACTACTCCCATCATGGAACAGTCTGTTCCATGCTGGGAGTAGTAGTAAAACCGAAACAATTGAAAAAATAAAGAAAAAAACCCACTCATTTTAACAAAACTAACTATAAAAAGTATATTACTTTAACAATTAAATGGCCCCTGTCTACATTTTTTATATTGCTGGCTACATTTTTAGTTCGCTGCCTGCCCACATAAACTGATCCCTGTTTAAAAATTTATAAAAATTTTGTTATAAAAAAATATTAATTTGGTTAAATACAATTTTTTATATCCCTTCTTTTTTTTTTTTTTTTAATGGTACCCTTTGAAACTTTATTAAAAAACGGTATCTCCATCCCTTTTTCGGATCGCTAAAGTCCAAAAAAGAATAAAGACCTACTGCAAAAATGCCAAAGTTCAAACCCACATGGCATTTTTCTTGGTGTTTTTTTTTTTACTCCCATATACTTCTATGGGAGAAATTTGCTTAGATTTCCTATTGGTTGCTAGGGATGTTGCTAACCTCTGACAACTGTATTTGCATCCTTCTCATTGGCCCACAAGCTAAAAGAAGGGAGGGATCAGTGTCCTCTGGAAGTGCCTTCTTTGAACCAGAAGCTGGAACCAGGGAGGCATGATCACTTTTTATTCACACAGTACACATCATTGTGATGTGTACTGTGAAAAAAAAAACTAATATTCGTCATAACAAATATAATTTGCGATATTCTAAATATTCGCAAAATTGCGAAGTGCCGATATTCACGGAAAAAATTAGCAATTCGAATATTCGAGCTCAACACTATGAAAAACTGCTTAGTATTTTACATTGTATCGAAGCACGATGTTCCAGTGATTTCATAAGACCTTGAGCGCTAAAACATACTTGATCTTACCCCTTTCTCTGATTTCTATATCATTTTTGCAGTGAATATAGTTAATCTGTCAGACTCAGGAGGCCACTCTCTCCTGTCATGTCCCACCAACTGTCTTGGCAAGTGAAATGAGATGTGTAAAAGGTAAAAAAAAGGGGGGGGGAAAGTTTGGCATAAAGCTTTTTCTTTTTCTGCCAATAAAATGGCATAACAGCAATATTAGATGGGTACTCTAGTGGAAAACATTTTTTTTTTTTAAATCTACTGGTGCCAGAAAGTTAAACAAATTTGTAATTTACTTCTATTTAAAAATCCTAATGCTTCCAGTACTTATCAACTGCTGTATGCTTCACAGGAAGTTATTTTCTTTGTGAATTTCTTTTCTCTCTGACCACAGTGCTCTCTGCTGACACTGCTGTCCATGCCAGGAACTGTACAGAGTAGGAGAGGTTTACTATGCAGATTTTCTCCTGCTCTGGACAGTTTCTGACATGGACAGAGGTGTCAGCAGAGAGCACTGTGGTCAGACAGAAAAGAAATTCAAAAAGAAAAACACTTCCTCTGTAGTATACAACAGATGATCAGTACTGGAAGGATTAAGATTTTTAAATACTAGTCATTTACAAATCTGTTTACATTTATGGCACCAGTTGATTTTAAAAAAAAATAATGTTTTCCACCGGAGTATCCCTTTAATTTCCCCTTCCAATGTAAAAAGTAGGCCTGTAGTTGGTTGAGAATTACCAACTTCCAGAGGTCCATTGTTGAAAAGCCGAACAAAAATCAAACTCTTCAAGTATCATATTCTGCTTCTACCTTACCCAGTCATTGGAAGCAGACTTCTGATAATCCTAAAATCTATTCTATTTTTTTTGCCCAGATAACCTCTATGAATAGGCATAAGAAAACACTTTTGCTTAAAATAATTGTGTGATATAATAAAAGAATATGAAACTGCTTTTATTGTGCTTCCACATTTGAAAATGACTCGTAATGTGTATTCTTCCTAATGCATGCAGCTTTCGATTGAAATTCTAGGACAACCAAAATGAATAAGTGATCTCTTAGCTTCTATATGAATTCATGATGTTCTTTAAAAAAAGGCTTGTAGAGCAACACAAAGAGAATACAATGGGGAAATTTTAACAGGATCTGTGTCAAGATTGTACATGCAGCTCATGTTCTCGAATTCATTGCAGAAATCATGATATCTGATTGGATATTAACCACAGAGACCATTGGAATGTGAAAGTAACCCCATGCAGTAAAAGTCTGAAGATCACATTTAGTCTCATTGTAAGAAAAAGATGTTTTATGTCGTAACTTGTCGCAAAGGTGTAGACAACTAGGCTGTCTCATTGCAGTGACAGTAACACATAATAAATCCTACTAATATTATCAAATATAGATCTTATCACAGATACCTTGTTTCCTCTTACTGTTACTCCTGCAAGACATTTATGCATCTCACAAGACATACGGTATACTGGCTGATGTCCGCCATTATTGGTGAGTCCCGGCTGATGATAGCAGCTGGAGCTCACTTTCTATGTAGCGAAGTCACTCGCTGCAGCGCCATACATTTTATGAAGCTAGTTCTTACAGGATTAATGTAATGGTTTGTTATTATTAACCCCTTAAGGACCAAGGATGTACAGGTATGCCCTTGCGTCCTGGTACTTAAGGATCAAGGGCGTACCTGTACGCCCGTGGGAATTCCGGTCCCCGCCGCTCGCCATGCAGGGACCGGACAGGGATACCTGCAGAAATCATTCAGCAGGACCAAGAAAAAAAAGGGTGATTGGTGGAGACGGCACCAATCACCCTTGCCCAGCAGGAGGGAGGTGGCACTGGTGCCACCTCACAATTGGTGTGATTAGTCAGCCGGACCGGCTTACCAATGACCCGTCCTGCTGGGAGGCATCAGCAGGTGATTGGCAGTAAAGAGAGGGGGGGGGATCGGCAGTGGGGGGTGTGGGGACGCTCACCCAGGGTCCGGTGTGGTGGCAGTCCCGAGTGGCTGTGGTCCCGAGCGGTGGCAGTGGTCTCCTGAGGCGGCGGTCCTGGTGGTCTGTGGCGGAGAGATCAAACAGCAGGAGGTAAGCGCTGTTTGCCTCCTGCTGTTGCTTAGCAACAACTCCCAGCATGCACAGCCAAAGGGCATGCTGGGAGTTGTAGTTTTGCACAACTGCAACTCCCAGCATGCCCTTTGGCTGTCTGTGCATTCTGGGAGTTGTAGTTATGCAACAGAAAAAGTGTCCCTCAAGCTGTTCCATAACTAGTGTGCCTCCAGCTGTTGCAAAACCACAACGCTCAGCTTGCCCAGCATGCAGAGAGTAGTAGTTTTGCAACAGCTGAAGGCACACTGGTTGGGAAACACGGAGTTTGTTACATAACTCAGTTTTTTGCACCCAGTGTGCCTCCAGCTGTTGCAAAACTACAACTCCCAGCATGCACTGACAGACCTTGGATGCTGGGAGTTGAAATAATTTTTTTTACACTAAACTGCTGGTGTTGCACCATACTTTTCATGTAATATTAAAAAAAAAAAAAAATGTGTAAGGCAATTTCTTCTAAGTACGGAAATACCCCATATGTGGACGTAAAATGCTTTGCGGGCGCACAACAATGCTCAGGAGTGAGAGTGCACTATGTACATTTGAGGTGATTTTCACAGGGATGGCTGATCATTACAGCTGTTCTGACATAAGCGCAAAAAAAAAAAAAACATCCACATGTGACCCAATTTTGGAAGCTACACCCCTCACGGAATGTAACAAGGGGTATAGTGAACCTTAACACCCCACAGGTGTTTAAAGAATTTTTGTTAAAGTTGGACATAAAAATAATTTTTTTTATGTTTTTTCACTAAAATGCTGGTGTTATCCCAAATTTGTCATTTTCACAAGGGCTAATAGGAAAAAAGCCCCCATAATTTGTAACACCATTTCTTCTGAGTATATAAATACCCCATTTGTGGACGTAAAGTGCTCTGCTGGTGCGCTACAGGGCTCAAGAAGAGAAGGAGCGCCATTGGGCTTTTGGAGAGAAAATGTGTGTGGAATTGAAGGCCATGTGCATTTACAAAGCCCCCATGGTGCCAGAACAGTGGACGGGGGGCCCCCACACACACATGTAACCCCATTTTGGAAGCTTCACCCCTCAAGGAATGTAACAAGGAGTAAAGTAAGCATTTACACCCCAAAGGTGTCTGACAGATTTTTTTGAAAAGTTTTATTTTTCATTTGCACAGCCCACTGTTCCAAAGATCTGTCAAACGCCAGTTGGGTGTAAATACTCACTGCACCCCTTATTACATACCATGGGGTGTGTAGTTTCCAAAATATCGTCACATGTGGGGGGGGGGGTCATTGTTCTGGTAGCACGGGGGCTTTTTAAACGCACATGGCCCCCGACTTCCATTCCAAACAAATTCTATTTTCAAAAGCCCTTTTCTATATTTCTATACTCAGAAGAAATGGCGTTAAAATTTTTGGGAGTCTTTTTCTCCTATTACCCCTTGTGAAAATGAAAAATTTGGGGTAACATGAACAAATTTGGGGTAAAAAAATCTAATATTTCATATTCATGTCCAACTTTAGCGGAAATATGTCAAATACCTGTGGGGTGTGAAGACTCACTGTACCCCTTGTTACATTCCTTGAGGGATGTTGCTTCCCGAATGGTGTGCCTTGTGGGGCTTTTTATTTTAATTTTTTTATACTGTTCTGGCACCATAGGGGCTTCCAAAATGTGACATGTCCCCCAAAAACAATTTCAGCAAATGTGGCTCCTTCTCTTTTGAGTATTGTAATGCCCTCACAGAGCTGGTGCTACAAATTTTGGGGGGCATTTCTCCTATTACCTCTTGTAAAAATGGTAATTTGGGGGAAAAACTGCATTTTTGTGAAAAAAAAATTCATTTACACATCTGACTTTACTGAAAAGTTGTCAAACATCTGTGGGGTGTTAAGGTTCACTGCACCCCTTGTTATGAGCCATGAGGGGTGTACTTTCCGAAATAGTTTGCCATGTGGGGGAGGGGGGGTTTGCTGTTATGGCACCATAGGGGATTCCTAAATGCAACATGCCCCCGAAAACCATTTTAGCAAAATTCACTCTTTAAAATCCCATTGTTGCTCCTTCGCTTCTGAGCCCTCTAGAGCACCCAGAGAGCACTTTACGTTCACATATGAGTTTTTTTTCTTACTTGAGAGAAATTGGGTTATACAGTTTGGGCTTTTTCTTCTTTGAACCCTTGTAAAAATTCACAAACTGGGTCTACAAGAACATGTTAGTGTAAATAAAATTTATATTTTGAATTTTCACTTCTATTCCTGTGAAACACCTAAAGGGTTAAAGGGAAAACTTTTTTTTTTTTTTTTAAATCAACTGGTGCCAGAAAGTTAAACAGATTTGTAAATTACTTCTATTAAAAAAAATCTTAATCCTTCCTGTACTTATTAGCTGCTGAATGCTACAGAGGAAATTATTTTCTTTTTGGAACACAGGCCAACATTTATCATTGTCTTTAGACAGTTTTTTTGTGTCTAGAAAAGGCACAAAAAAGGCGCAAGCAGGGTTTATTTGTGCTTTTTTGCGCCTTTTGGTTTACACATTTCTGCTGATTTTGAGTGGCAATCCACTGATTTTGTCAATACACATGATATGGAAGGTTTTTATGAACTGTGGCCCACATTTATCATTGTCTTTAGACTGTTTTTTGTGTGTAAAAAAGGGGCAAAAAAGGGGCAAGCAGGGTTTTGTTTACACATTTACCCTTTTTGTTTACACATTTCTGCTGATTTTGAGTTGCAATCCACTGATTTTGGCAATAGACATGATATAGAAGGGATTTATCATTGCCCCTTTTTAAAAAGGAGGAAAAAAAAGGCGCAAAGCCACTGAAAAGTCTCTAAAACGACACCAGCCCAGACATGGTGTAGCTTTTTGGTGTATGCGTAGACAGAAATTTCAGAAAATGTGGACCTGCACAAAATTTATCAAAGCTCTTTTACCTTTTAATAAATTTGGTGCTCTTACACATTATCAGCGCACAAAAAAAAGGTGTAAAAAAGGCTTCACTTGCACTGCAATGATAAATGTGGGCCAGTGCCTTTTTGTGAAAAGGTGCAAAAAAGGCACAAAGTCACTGAAAAGTCTCAAAAACTACACCAGCCAAGACTTAGCTTAGCTTTTTGGTGTATGTGAGAACATTTTCAGAAAATGTGACCTGCACAAAATTTATCAAATGCTCTGTGACCAGTTAATAAATGTGGTGCTCCTACACATTACCAGCACACACAAAAAAGTGTAGAAAAATGCTTCACTTACACCTACAATGATAAATGCCAGACACAGTGCTCTCTGCTGACAACACGAGCACAGTGCTCTCTGCTGACATCTCTGTCCATTTTAGGAACTGTCCAGAGCAGCATATGTTTGCTATGGGGATTTTATCCTACTATGGACAGTTCTTAAAATGAACATCGATTTCAGGAGAGAGCACTGTGCTCGTGATGTCAGCAGAGAGCTCTGTGTTCCAAAAAGAAAAAAAATTTGTGACAGCAAAAAATGCTCTGGTCCTTAAGGTAAAAATGGGCTTGGTCCTTAAAGGGGTTAATAATGCCATTATTTTGGGTTATACTAAAATTGTGTGTTACTTATGTGTTTTTTCTTGCATTCACCTACGTATTATCTTGTGTCATTTACTTATTTTGTCATCATTTGCAGTACCAAGGAGAAAAAGTTAGTAGGGCATGTTCACTTTAGCTTGTGGTTACTGTTGGTCCATTATTGTTTTATGTACTTGTCTTTACCCATAATTCCTTACTATTACTAAGGTCCTTTGAGGTCGGAAACTCGTCAAAGTGTTTTGTGAGACTGTTTTATGGATCTGCAGAATTGTTAATGTTTTATATGGATTTCTAATAAACTGTGGATTTTATGGATGTGCTGGATTCATCCTGATTCCCCTTACATTGTTGAGCTTTCATGTTGTACAGAATTTGCTAAATCATTTTGACCATTTATGATCAAATAATTTTTTTTTAGCTATTTTCAAAAATAAGAAAATAAGGGAAACCTAAGGGAAATTGCATCTATATTTTAAAAGATTTGAAACTAATGGGTTTTGATATTTCTGAGTACACTAATAAATGTTCTCTTTTTAAGGTCACCGTTGTCTTTAAGGGGTTACTTCGGATGTTTAAACCCCTTAAGGACACCGGGCATATCAATATGCCCCCATTTTAAAGTCCTTAAGGACTGAGGGAGTATGGGTACTCCCGTGGGAATTGCGGTCCCCGCCGCTCGCAGGGTGGGGACCGGACCGAGGTGACTGCTGATATCTATCAGCAGGCATCCCGCGCATTGCCACAATTTGTCGGTGATCGCCGCAATTCGTCGGTCAATTCAGACCAACGATGACCCAGAAAAAAAGGGTGAATGAGGCTATCCAAGACAGCCCCATTCACCCTTACCCAGCAGGAGTGAGGTGGCATCGGTACCGCCTCACAATCACGTGATTGATCGGTCGGAACGACTGACCAATCACTACCCTCCTGAACGGCGGCAGGATACAGCATGAGGTGAGGCCAGTTCACCTCTTGCTGTTGCTTAGCAACAACTCGCAGCATGCACCGCCAAAGGGCATGCTGGGAGTTGTAGTATTGCAACAGCTGGAGTTCCAACTACAACTCCCAGCATGCCATTTGGTAGTCTGTGCATGCTGGGGGTTGTAGTTATGCAACAGCTGGAGGCACATTTTTTCTATGAAAAAGTGTGCATCCAGCTGTTGCATAACTACAACTCCCAGCATGCACAGACTACCAAAGGGCATGCTAGGAGTTGAAGCAGTGTGCCTCCAGCTGTTGCAAAACTACAACTCCCAGCATGCCCTTCGACTGTCAATGCATGCTGATTGTTGCAGTTTTGCAACAGCTGGAGACACATTGGTTGTGAAACCAAGTTTGTTCGTAACTCAGTGTTTTGTAACTAGTGTGCCTCCAGCTGTTACAAAAATACAACTCCCAGCATTCACTTAGAGACTGTACGTGCTGGGAGTTCTAGTTCTGCAACAGCTGGAGGCACACTGGTTGCAAACTCTGTGTTTCGCAACCAATGTGCCTCCAGCTGTTACATAACTACAACTCCCAGCATGTATGGTCTGTCAGTGCATGCTGGAAGTTGTAGTTTTGAAACAGCTGGAGGTTTTCCCCCCCACAGCGAGTTCTGCTGCAAGTTTGAGATGCAGCAAATTTTCTGCCATAGCTCAAACTCCCAGCGAGAAACTCATTGTAAACCTCCGCCCGTGTGAATATACCCTAAAATCACTACACTACACTAGACTAACACATAATAAAGGGTAAAACACTACATATACACATGCCCCTACACAGTCCCCCCCCCAATAAAAAAAAACGTATTGTACGGCAGTGTTTCCTAAATGGAGCCTCCAGCTGTTGAAAAACAACAACTCACAGTATTGCCGGACAGCCACTGACTGTCAAGGCATGCTGGGAGTTTTGCAACAGCTGGAGACACCCTGTTTGGGAAACACTACCGTACGGTATTTTTGTTGCAGATTCAAATCAAGACTTCCAATTTAGTCTTCAAATGCGCATGGTGCTCTCTCACTTCGGAGCCCTGTCAAATTTCAAGGAAACAGTTTAAGGCCCCATATGGGATATCTCCGTACTCAAGAGAAATTGCGCTACAAATTTGGGGGGCTTTTTCTCCTTTAACCCCTTATGAAAAGGTAAAGTTGGGGTCTACACCAGCATGTTAGTGTAAAAAAATTAATAATTTTTACACTAAATTTTTCATTTGCACAGCCCACTCTTCCAAAGATCTGTCAAATGCCAGTGGGGTATAAATGTTCACTGCACCCCTTATTAAATTCTGTGAGGGGTGTAGTTTCCAAAATAGGGTCACATGTGAGGGGGTCCTCTGTTCTGGCACCATGGGGGGCTTTGTAAACACGCATGGCCTCCCACTTCTATTCAAACCAAATTCTCTCACCAAAAGCTCAATGGCACGCCTTCTCTTCTGAGCATGGTAGTTCGCCCGCAGAACACTTTACTTCCATATATGGGGTATTGCTCCGAAGAAATGAGGTTACAAATTTTGGGAGGCTTTTTCTCCAATTACCCCTTGTGAAAATGAAAAATTTGGGGTAAAACCAGCATTTTAGTGAAAAAAAGTCAAAGTTTTAATTTTCATGTCCAACTTTAGTGGAAATTTGTCAAGCACCTGTGGGGTGTTAAGTCTCACTGTACCCCTTGTTACATTCCTTGAGGGCTGTAGTTTCCAAAATAGTAAGTCATGTGGGTTGTTTTTTGTTGTTTTGGCAGCATAGGGGCTTCCTAAATGCGACATGCCCTCCAAAAACCATTTCAGCAAAATTTGCTTTTCAAAAGCCAAATGTGACTTCTTCTCTTCTGCAGTGCACTTGACGTCCACACATGGGGTATTTCCAAGCAGAGAGTTTCAAAGTTAGAAACCCGCAAAATTTTCATGAAATTTGGGGATTTTTCACCAAGAAAGGATGCAAGTAGCGACAAAAAAATTCCACTGTGTTAAAGTAGAAAAACAATCTCGGAATCAGAATAATCAGTAAAAGCATCCCAAAGTTATTAATGCATAAAGTGACAGTGGTCAGAATTGCAAAAAAGGGCAGAGTCTTTAAGTTGAAAAAGGGCTCAGTCCTTAAGGGATTAAGTATGATATTTGCTGTCAATGGTAAAAAGATATTAAAACAGTCTAAGAGTAGAACCTGAATAAAGAGCATTAGGAAATAGCAAAGCTTCTCCAGTCATAATAGTTTGTTCTTGATTCTTTCTAGATGGCACTGATCTCAGTGGGACGCCATCTGTATACTACGTCCCACTATTCTATCCTTCTGTTTTCATCTGTTTCAATCAAACTGTCAGTTGAGTTGGAAAGATGAGTTCACACATCATTTTCAACAACATTTATACTTTCCTAGTAATAGCTGTGTTTTATTTTATAGTAAATCATTTTGTGATAGGTGTTGGTGCACCTGTAAATATAAAAGTCCCTGACTAGACAACTTAAAGGTGAACTCATAAAAAAATACTCCCCTGCCAGCATGGTAAATAGTGGGTATTCCTGAACTTTAACCTTCTTTAATTTCCAGAATCAAGATAAGTCTGTATTTTGGTGCCCACAACTCATTGGTACTAATCAGAGATTTCTGTTGCCAGATATATCAGAAAATCCCCATTAGGGTTGCCTGTTGGTATAGATAGATATACCTCAGCTGAGCAGAACAACACTGTTGTACAAGCAACAGTGGTTCAGATTTACTATTGCCAGACACATTTATAATGAGTTTCAGACAATTCTTAGCCAGATCAAATAAAAGGTTATGGCAGTATCAAAAGGGCATGTGTTCAGTGTAATAAGGGCTGTGCCCTAAATGCGCTAAAGGTTGGCATGTGATTCTGGTTTAACTCCTTAACAACCCAGCCCATTTCACTTTAAGTATTAATAACTCTGGGATGCTTTTACTTTTCATTCTGATTCAGAGAATGTTTTTTCGGGACAAGTTCTACTTTATGTTAGTCATAAATGTTCGGCAATACTTGAATAATTTCTTGGTGAAAAATTCCCAAATTTGATGAAAAATTAAAAAATGTTGCATTTTTTTTACTTTGAAACTCTCTGCTTATAAGGAAAACCAACATCCCAAATAAATTATACATTCATTCACATATACAATATGTCTACTTTATGTTGGCATCATAAAGTTGACATGTTTTTACTTTCTGAAGACATTAGAGGGCTGCAAAATATTTCAGCAATTTTCCACAAACATTTCAAAATAGTAATTTTTCAAAATGACCCCACTATAAAAACTGCACTCCTCAAAGTATTCAAAATGACATTTAGAAAGTTTGTTAACCCTTTAGGTGTTTCACAGGAATAGCAGCAAAATGAAGGAGAAAATTTGAAATCTTCATTTTTTTTCACTTGCATGTTTTTGTAGAGCCATTTTATGAATTTTTACAAGGTGTAAAAGGAGAGAAATCCCCCAAAATCTGTAACCCAAATTCTCAATTTCTAAGAAAATACCACATATGTGGATGTAAAGTGCTCTGCATATGCACTACAAGGCTCAGAAGGGAAGAAGCAACAATGGGATCTTGGAGAGTGAATTTTGCTGAAACGGTTTTTGGGGGGCATGTTGTATTTAGGAAGCCCCTATGGTGCCAGAACAGCAAAAAATTAAAAATAATTACATGACATACTATTTTGGAAACTACACCTCTCAAGGAATGCAACAAGGGGTACAGTGAGCCTTAACACCCCACAGGTGTTTGACGACTTTTCGTTAAAGTCGGATGTGTAAATGACATTTGTGCACTAAAATGCATTTTTCCCCCCAAATTTAACATTTTACAAGGTTTAAAAGGAGAAAATACTCCCCATAATTTGTAACCCCATTTCTTCTGAATACGGAAATACCCCATGTGGGGACATCAAGTGCTCTGCTGGCGCACTACAATGATCAGAAGAGAAGGAGTTACATTTGGCTTTTGATTAGCAAATTTTGCTGAAATGTTTTTTGGGGGGCATGTCACATTTAGGAAGCCCCTATGCTGCCAGAACAGCAAAAAAATATAAAATAATGGTATACTATTTTGGAAACTACTCCCCTCAAGGAACGTAACAAGGGGTCTGCTGAGCCTTAAAGGGGTTGTGCGCTGCCCTAATTTTCGGAGCTCCGCTCACAGCGTCCGGAAGTTCATTACTCCGAACACTGTGTGCGGGTTTCCGTGTTCGTGGCTGCCGGGCGTGATGTCCCGCCCGACCCCTCACCCGCCCCCTCGTGACGTCACGCCTGCCTCCTCTACCAAAGTTTATGGGAAGGGGGAGTGACAGCGGTCGTGCCCCCTTCCCATAGACTTTCATTGAGGGGGCGTCAGCGTTCGGAGTAATGAACTTCCGGACGCAGTGAGCGGAGCTCCGAAAGTCAGGGCAGCGCACAACCCCTTTAACATCCCACAGGTGTTTGATGACTTTTCATTTAATTCACATGTGTAAATGAAATTTTTTTTTCACAAAAATTCTGTTTTTTCCCCAAATTTTACAAGGGGTAATAGGACAAAAAGCCCCCCAAAAACCCCCACAGGTGTTTGATAAATGTTCATCAAAGTGGGATGTGAAAAGGAAAAATTCTTTTTTTTTCTCTAAAATGCTGGGGTTACCCCAATTTTTTCATTTTCACCAGTGGTAATAGAAGAAAATGCCCCTCAAAATTTGTAAATACATTTCTTCGGAGTAAGGACATACCTCACTTTTTAACATAAACTGCTCTGCAGGTGCACACCAGGTCTCAGAGGAGCAGGAGTGCCGCTAGCTTTAGAAAGGGAATTTTGCCGGAATCTGTGTCAGCGACCTTGAGTGTTTACAGAACTACCATGGTGCCAGAACAGTGGGACCACCCTCAAGTGCCATAATTTTAGAAATCACAACTCTCAAGGAACATAAAAAGAGGTACAGTGAGTATTTACACCTCACAGGTGTTTGGAACATTGGGCCGTAAAATGACAAAATAGGTTGATTTTTTCACAAAAATGCCGGCGTTACCCTAAATTTTTCATGTGCACAAGGGGTAAAAGGAGAAAATGCCCTCAAAATGTTGTAACCCCATTGCTTCTGAGTATGCAAATACCCCATATGTGAACGTAACATCCTGTGCGAGTGCACTACAGGGCTCAAGAGTCATAGAGCTATGTTTGCATTTGAGGCCTATGGCATCTCAGTAGCTGACGGTTGCATACATTCACAGGAAAATAAAAGAAAGGAACACCCCCATGTGACCCCATTACAGACAGTACCCCCCCCCCCCCCCCGAGGAATGGGTATTGGGGTAAAGTGGACATTTTAAACGCACAGGTGTTCCCTAAATTTATTTTCATGGTATGGAGGAAGTGTACTATGGGGGGGGGGGGGGGGAATGAAAATTGCAATTTTATTACTGATTTGCCAATTATGTTTCCAGAATGATGACCCAGAGTATAGCCAAAAGTAAAAAATATGCCCGACCCAAACCCTATGCTCTGAATTATCATTCTGGGAATGTGATGTGTGTGGCCGTCCCTAACCTGTTACCTCAAATGCGCACCCCTCTCAGAGAGCGCTGCGCATTTGAGGCAACATAAAAAAGCCCAGATGATAGTGACTCAGTGACCCATGACCCATTTATGGAAAAAATACCCCAAGAGGTCATATCAGTTTTTTTTTTTTGTTTTTTTATGAAAGGTTTTTTTTTTTTTTTGGACAATTTAGTGGCTTATGTGGTAAAAATTTGGAATGTACTCTGACCCCAATGTACTTTGGTACATTGGGGTCAAATTATGGGAAATTAAAATGAAAAGGGAAAATGTAGTACTTCATGGTGTGATACTCCCTGAAGCAATCTTTAATGCAGAGGCCCGCATGATCGGGGCAAGTGTCGCAATGAGTGGTGGTTTCCTTCCGTATCCCCCTCTTGCAACACACTCTGCAATTTTGCCACTCTGGTTCTTCCACACAGTCCCACAAGCGACCGTGGATCTGGCAGCAAGGGATGTGAACAGAGGGATACTGGTATAAAAGTTATCCAGCAATGGGTGCAAAAGGTCTCAAACGATTTTACCACTAACACCCACAGTAGGGGGACATTCTGAGGGTTCAATACATTAATCTCGTCCCTCATGTACTCTAAACTTGTAAGTGTACCCTGAGGTACTTTCACAAAGTTTGTAGAGTTTCATGCCATACCTCGCCCCCGCTTTGTGGGAATGTATTGGAGGAAGCTGAGTCTCCCCTTAAAACTGATAAGAGACTTATCAATAGAGAGCTCACTTTTGGGGACATAAGCCTCCAAAAATTTGGCACCAAAGTGGGGGGACATGCTGCATTATCATCGTAATGCAAGCATTTCCATATGGAAGTGGTGTCTTGTAGAGGACGTCCCCACTCCAGTACTGCCTGACACTGTTTTTTTTGACTAGGCCCATATGTAGCATGAGGTCACAAAATGTCCTCCTTTCAGCTGCATTTATGACGTACAATTCATTGGGCCTAGCCAAATGCGAATCTGGGTGGTGGGCGATGAACTGTTGGGCGTACAAGTTTGTCTGCTCCACCAGTTTTTCTGATTCACAAAGTTGTCACTGAAATAAAAACTAAAAAAGTCCATTTTAGTGTATCCGACTATGTCAATCTGGATTCCTTAGTTGCCAACAAACTCACTGGCTGATATCCCTCTGGGGGTCTCCAGACGGGTTCACCTTTAGGGAGGTCCGGTACGCTTGTCTGGGGGGTCGAACTCCTATTATGAGTAGCATGGCCACTCGTATTGGTGTCGGGCACTTGGTCACTATCATGGGGGGGGTGTGGCCTCGCCTGGTGGTGTCACCTTGCAGGGAGCTCATCATCAGAACTAGATGATGAGGAGGATGAGGAAGACCACAAGAAAGTAGGTTCTTTTCCATCCTCACTGGCAGATTTTGTGTAGAAGGCAAGTAAGGCATGTGCCTCCTCCACCGAATATGCCTGGTGGGCCATCACTTTTTTTTCTACGATGGCGGGGAGGGGCAGTGGTAGGGGGAGGGGATGTGTGCTGGCGGGGAAGTGTGTGTGCTTGGTGCGAACTATAATAACGGTGTGTAATTATAAGCCACACACCCTTATATTGTTGTCCCCCCAAAAAAAACGCTGCAGCCCCAAAAAATAGGGTGCAAAATACATGAAGTATGTATCTTAAAGTGCCAATTACTATAGATGATGATGCCTAGATACAATTCACACTGATATTGTGTTTAAATAAGATGGCCAAAGAGTATATATGTCAAACATGATTTACACTGACATAGCGTTTCGAATTCTAAGGTGAAGTTATGTATTTTTATTATTTTTAACCCACTCAAGACGTAATTCACACTGCTGCTCGGTCAATGCTTTCAATGACCACAGTATATACTCTGAGATAAGTTCACAGTCTGTGCATAGCATAGCACATACTCAGGGCATAATTCACACTGATCTTGCGTTTGAATTTAAAAGTAGAAGTATTCACTATCACTGTTGGTTCATAGTTACTTATCTGATACCATAGTTTGAGATGTTACAATGTTGTGATATTCTGTTAAAGAGTACCTGTCAAAAAATAAACTTCTAAATTAACTTAGGCTATGTTCCCTAACTACTCCTAACTACTCCTAACACCCCTCCCAAAATTGAGAGCTTCAAAAAGCTGTGTATCTTTCCGTTCTTCTTGCTCACCTAGTACAATCTCCCAGCAGGAGAAAGTGGGTGCTCCCCAGCAGGCATGACATCACTGAAGCCTGCTGGGGGACCACTTCCACCCTCAGTAGCTTTCAGTGAGGCTCTGTGCATCTTTTAGTGAGGCTCTGTGTAGCTTTCAGTCTGTGCAGCTTTCAGTCTGGGCAGCTTTCGGTGAAACTATGTGTAGCTTTGTCTGTGCAGCTATCAATGAGGCTCTGTACAGTTATCAGTGAGGCTCTGTGCAGCTTTCAGTGAGGCTCTGTGCAGCTGTCAATCAAGCTCAGTGCAGCCAGAAGCACTTCCTGAGTTTGGTCTCGTGCCAGGCTGGGAGGATGACCAATCTCATTGTATTAATTGCAGCAGAGACCAGAACAGCGCCACCTAGTGGACGATTTTTTTTTATAACATTTTAAACATATTTATGTTGATAATTTTAAAAGCAAGTGAATGGGAAAGTGACACTACATTAACCCCTTAAGGACCAAGGACGTACCAGTACGTCCTTGGTCCTGCTCCCGTGATATAACGCGGGGTTACACGGTAACCCCGCATCATATCACGGCGGGCCCAGTGTCATAATGAAGCCGGGACCCGCCGCTAATAGCGCACATCGCCGATCACGGTGCCGTGCGCTATTAACCCTTTAGCCGCGCGCTCAGAGCTGAGCCGCGTGGCTAAAAGCGAAAGTGAAACCATGCCGGTTAACTCAGTGGGCTGTTCGGGATAGCCGCGGCGAAATCGCGGCATCCCGAACAGCTTACAGGACAGCGGGAGGGCCCCTACCTGCCTCCTCACTGTCCGATAGCCGAATGACGGCTCCGTGCCTGAGATCCAGGCATGAGCAGTCAAGCGGCAGAATCTTCCATCACTGGTTTCCTATGAGAAACCAGTGATCAAAGATAAAGATCAGTGTGTGCAGTGTTATAGGTCCCTATGGGAGCTATAACACTGCAAAAAAAAAGTGAAAAAACAAAGTGAATATAATTTTATCATTTAACCCCTCCCCTATTAAACGTTTGAATCACCCCCCTTTTCCCATAAAAAAAAAAAACACAGTGTAAATAAAAAAAAACATATATGGTATCAACGCGTGCGGAAATGTCCGAATTATAAAAATAGATCATTAATTAAACCGCTCGGTCAATGGCATACGCGCAAAAAAATTCCAAAGTCCAAAATAGTGCATTTTTGATCACTTTTTATATCATTTAAAAATGAATAAAAAGCGATCAATAAGTCCTATCAATGCAAAAATGGTACCGTTAAAAACTTCAGATCACGGCGCAAAAAATTAGCCCTCATACCGCCCCATACACAGAAAAATAAAAAAGTTATAGGGGTCAGAAGATGACAATTTTAAACGTATTAATTTTCCTGCATGTATTTATGATTTTTTCCAGAAGTACGACAAAATCAAAACTATATAAGTAGGATATCATTTTAATTGTATGGACCTACAGAATAAAGATAAGGTGTCATTTGTACCGAAAAATGTACTACGTAGAAACGGAAGCCCCCAAAAGTTACAAAACAGCGTTTTTTTTTTTTCAATTTTGTCGCACAATTATTATTTTTTCCGTTTCACCATAGATTTTTGGGCAAAATGACTAACGTCATTACAAAGTAGAATTGGTGGCACAAAAAATAAGCAATCATATGGATTTTTTAGGTGCAAAATTGAAAGAGTTATGATTTTTTAAAGGCAAGGAGCAAAAAACGAAAATGCAAAAACGGAAAAAAACCCGGTCCTTAAGGGGTTAAAAGTTTTTTTTTGGGTGACAGGTACTCTTTAAAAGAGATGACATTGGAATCCTTAACTAAAGAAGGGTAAAGGTGGACACATCTATATTTATTAAGAATAAATAATGATCCTGCAATAAATAAACTAAAACTAATATGAGTTTTGCTGGAAAGGGTAAACCTCTATATTTCAGTTATGTTACAAATCATATCTGTGTCATAAAATCAGATCCATATCTTATTCCCAGGAGTTGGGAAAGAATTGATGTCTCTAGTGATTCTAATGTTTCTTGCTGCTATGCTTAGGTGCTTACTATTCTATTCAACCAATTTTCAGTCTCGATTGCTTTTAGATAAATGTCATAGTTTGTGGCATGGTTGTCAACTTTATCAAGTCTCAGTCTCACACACAGCAAGACTTACAACTTGTCAGCATTACTAATGTATGTATAACACGCAATCTGTTAAACAGATATTGAATGCTTAAAACATATTCTAAATATGTCATAACAGAACCTGGCTTAAAACAATATGGAACTATTTTTGGATTTGATTGAAATGATCCATGTGTTTAAAGACATATGACTCTTTAGTAAGTTATTGGTGACTACTTTAAGTAAATAACTATTGTGGATGCCAGAGCAAACAGGTATCTAAGAAATTAGAAAAACTTTTCTACTATGGTGGCATGTTAAGGACATTTGCTATTGATTCCTCTTATGGTTTCTTTAAAGTTGTGCAGACTATAGAGGTATACATTGTCTATAGCTTAATAAAAGTGTTATACACTCTGAAAAATGCAGCTTGCATAAAAAAATATATAATTTACCCAATAAAGAATGTATTTTGAAGATTTTGTTTTCCATTGGTTGCTTCAGGCCTGTATGCACTTAAGAAAGTTTTGCAGATTTCATGAAGGAACCATTTGAGGAAACATGTGACAACTCACTGTAAGGTTTGGAATCCAGCTACAATGTGCCCTAATCTAAAAACTTCTAGCACACAGATTAAATTCTACTGTCATATAAGTGCCTGTCTCTATGTTATTCATCTGTTTTCTTACCAATTAGGTTGGGTTCACATATATCAGGCATCCAGCATAGTTTACCTCCGGAGTGCACCAGAGGGAAACTGATGCTAGAACTGATCCCATTCATTTGAATGGGACAGTTCACAATCATCCAGCATCAATAGAGCACAGGACAGGGGAATGCAGCTTGCTTCGTTCCCCTGTTCGGCATTCAGAAATAATGGACGCCGGATGCCATACAACTGATGACAAGTTGTCATCAGTTGTGGAATCAGTTGTGTCCAGATCTAGGCTGAGTTCACCTATGCTGGATGCCAGACAAACTAGAAGCCAGCCTTACTGAGAAAAATGGGTTATGCATACTGCACAGAAATGTGCATGGGTCCTATGAGTAAATTCACTTTTATACAGATTCCGTTGGACTCCTTATCTATTTATTGAGGAGAGAATATTTCCTTACATACGAACTCGATTGGGATATTTCACAATCAGTTTTTTGTTATATTCATACACGTGAAGTACAGAAGGACACCAGAGAACATGAACCTGCATAGCAGTCTTTTTGTGACTCTATACAAAGGTTACAATCTCAAAATAATTTGAGTTACATACCGTATGCTTAAGAAAATACCTTTATACAGTATTTTGAACCATAATGAATACACTGCCTCTTGTTATATTTATGTCAAGTAGTACAAATACAATCAGGAGTATCCAATGGTTTAAATCTGTCATAATTATGATGTAGCCCAGGAGTGAAGAAGAATGCACTTTAACATTACGTTCCTACTTTTGATTTACTCTGAGGATCTGAGTGACTATACATCTACTTACGTCTACCTACCTACCTATACATCTATCTAAGTCTTTCCCCGAATATTAGACATCCCCTGAAAATAAGGCCTATTGTGCCTTTTCAATCTGTGCAGAATATAATGCAATAAGGCCTCCCCCGAAAATAAGACATCCCCCCCCCCCGAAAATAAGACACCCCCTGAAAATAATGCCCCCTCACCAAAAATTAGGCCTCCCCCCGCCAAAAATACCTTTCTGTAGTGCAGCTTTGGCGGGCACCATCGCCCAGCTCTGAGAGTATCCAGTGAGCTGCGGGGGCCGGCTCTCTGGATGACGAGTGACGCCTCTCCCATTGCGTAGGGGATGTCACTCATCATCACAGAGCCTGTGCCACCACAAGAATAAGCTGCCGCCTGCTGCTCGCTCTGCTACCATACGGTGAGTTAGAGTAATTATGGTTGCGGCAGCAGGCAGGCAAAGCAAAAAACAAATGTGCACACACACACAGGGGTGCTGGGGTGGTGGTGGGGGAGGTTTTCCGTTGTGATGCAGGGGGGGATTGGGGGTGAGAGGAGGGGGGGACTAGAGAATCCACTGGAATCTCTAGACTCCTCCCCCCCAGGCTCATCCCTGTTCTGTGCCAGTGTATTCAATCCACTTGCAAAGGGATGAGGGGAGGGGGATCACTTTCCGTAAAATGGCACAGTAGGATCAGAGGGGGGGGGATTTAAATGGCACAGGGGTATCAGGGGTGGGGGGAGGGGGGTTGTGGGTCATTTAAAATGACACAGGGGGATCAGAGGGGGGAAGCAATAAAAATGACACAGGAGGATTAGAAGGGGGTACTAAAATTGTAATCTGATCCTCCTGTGCCATTTTTACAGTATTGATTCTACCCTCTGATCCCCCCCCCCCCCCCCCCCCCGTGTCATTTTAAATGATCCCCCCCCCCCTCCACCTCTTCATGGAAAAATAAAAACTGAAAATAAGACCTAGCACATCTTTGGGAGCAAAAATTATTATAAGATACTGTCTTATTTTTGGGGAAACAGGGTACCTTCCTAATAAAATATTTAGTTTATTGTTATTGTCTAGGTAGGTGACTATCTGGGTTTAATAATGCACAAGAGATATCTCTTTTTTTTCCCAGGATTTATGTCATTTTTTATCCAAGGGCTTTGGTCAACTTTAAATCTAAACTAAAAATATATAATAACTATACCTAGTGAGGCCAATGTGAATGGATAAATTCTACATAAACCTACATGGTATGTTGGAGATATAAATAAAAAAAATGACTGCACACTGTTTAAATCTTACTGGATCAGTCAGGCACAAAAAGAACAAATGATAGAATTTGTGTATGTAGATTTAATAACCTCATCTATAAACTGTTGGTTTCTGCCAGGAAACTTCAGCTTGAATTACCAGCAGGAATATTACAAGTAAATGGTACATATTCATTTATTAATATAGCTGTACTGGCAATGAAAATATTGCCAAGAAGCAATTATATAAAAGACTAATTCTAATTCCAATTCAAATATCATGAAGTAAAAATAAAATGTTTTTCAATTCACCATAAATTGACTCCACATTTCAAATTCTTTTTAAGGTGACATTTTTTCTCTGTTTATTGCGTGTTTGTGCTGAGTGATGCATCTTGCATGGGAGTGACGTGACAACTCTAAACATATTTTTCTTTTGGAAAAGGGGTTAATTATTTTTAATGCCCATTGAACCAGCTTTTGTTAATATTTGAAGTTACAATTTACCAACAATTTTACCATTTCATTGTAAAGAAAGTACATGCTTTCTAACACACCATAGTATAGATCAATGTGAGATCAATTCCTGTATCACTGAATTTTTGTTTTGTTTTTTTATTTCCTAGGTCTGATTCGCTTACAAGAGCTCATTAAGGCTCCATCTAGGTACAATCTGAGACTGAAGATCCGTCAGTTACCTCTTGATACAAAGGATGCCAAACCGCTTCTGAAAGAGATGAAAAGAGGCAAAGAATTCCATGTAATCTTTGATTGTAGCCATGACATGGCAGCTGGTATACTAAAACAGGTAACAGCCTTACAATTATTTCCCTTGAGACTATGAGGGGTGGTTATCAAAAGTGAACTTGTTTTTTGTCCACTTTAGATTTTAAAAAGTTGCAGGCAAAGTGGCGTCCGTGCGCCAAATTTATCAAATGGCACACTGACGTTGATGAATGCCTGCTGAACTAACCACCTTTAAATGTTGCAAGCAGTGGCGAGCCATGTGACAATTACATTAAAAGTCGCATTGACCTTAAAGGGGTACTCCCATGGAAAACTTTCTTTCTTTTTTTTTTTTAAAATCAACTAGTGCCAGAAAGTTAAACAGATTTGTAAATCACTTCTATTAAAAAATCTTAATCCTTCCAGTACTTTTTATGGGCTTTATACTAAAGAGAAATCCAAAAAAGAAATGCATTTCCTCTGATGTCATGACCACAGTGCTCTCTGCTGACCTCTGATGTCCATTTTAGGAACTGTCCAGAGCAGCATATGTTTGCTATGGGGATTTTCTCCTACTCCGGACAGTTCCTAAAATGGACAGCAGAGGTCAGCAAAGAGCACTGTGGTCATGACATCAGAGGAAATGCATTTCTTTTTTGGATTTCTCTTTAGTATAAAGCCCCTAAAAAGTACTGGAAGGATTAAGATTTTTTAGTAGAAGTGATTTACAAATCTGTTTAACATTCTGGCACCAGTTGATTAAAAAAAAAAAAAAAGTTTTCCACGGGAATACCCCTTTAATACAATTGTCGCATAGAGACATATAGAGCACTGTTGAATTACCCTGTGATTTCTTCTAAATATGGTCATTGCGATTTTTTTCGAACTTTTCACAGAAAAGTCACACATGATCAATTAGTTACCACTGCACAAAGTGATCTAAGTCAGATATATGGAAATATGGAGCACATAAGCAAAACCAAAAAAGTTGCAGCTGAGACTTTGTGAGACTTTTTAAATTTGCCCACGTGTGGGTCAGACCTGGAGTAGACTTGCGACTTTTTGTATGTATGTATATATGTATTTTTTTTTTGCCTAAGTACGACTTTCGCACATCATAAATACCTGACCACTGCAAAGTGAAAACTGAAATTTGCCTAGGTAAGGCTGTTTGTAACTTTTTGCTTACTCACAAATGTCAGACAAAAAAACGCTTAGGCGCGTGTGCGACTTTTGTAAGCAAAAAAAAAAAAAAAAAAAGGAGGCTCTAAATACCTTGATAAATGTCTCCTATGTGTCTTATGTCTAATATTTTGGTTTTATTCCTATTGACAAGCATGTTTTCATTATGAATGTGATTTCATTAAATCAGACTAGTCATTTTAATATATTTAAATAACATGACAAATCATTTTTTTTTCCAACTTAAGTCCTACAGACTACAGTCCAGGGATGGCCAATGATCTGTCCCACTTTGTACCTCACTCTACCATTATACAGGGGGTGTTGTGTTAACCGTGAGCACATCAGCTAGCTGCAAAAAGCAGAAT
Organism: Hyla sarda; assembly: GCF_029499605.1. Lineage (NCBI taxonomy): Eukaryota > Metazoa > Chordata > Amphibia > Anura > Hylidae > Hyla > Hyla sarda. The sequence goes on from NC_079191.1 coordinate 230,549,680, forward strand.
GAGCAAGTGTGGTCTATGCTGAATGTGTACAATGCCTGTATGTTTGTTTAAATTAATGACAACTAGACATAAAGGTCATGTAGAGAGTGCATGAAAAATGAGTGTGCATACTAATGTTGGCACCAAAACATTATTGACATTAAGGATTAGAGTTTTTTTTTTCCTATAGCATTATAATGATTGACCCCCCCCCCCCCCCCCCGGTAATTCATACTGGCTTTTTTAACTGTAGAGAGAATTGTAAACTTAGCATTTGTTAGTACAGAACTGTCAGAAGCTACTAATAGCCTATTGACTCTGGACACAGTTCACATAGTGTAAAATGAATAACAAATGCAGCCATAAAATAGGAATAAAATGTGTTTGTATTTTTAATCTAATAATGCACACAATTAAAATCTATAAACCAGTCGGTGTCAGTGAGCAAACTGTTACCAATAATGGACATAATTCCAACAATGGAATTACACTTTTTTTTTTAACAGTCTGGGTACTGACATCTGCTTTTCAATAGACTGTTATTGTACATTATAAGTAGATATGAGCAAATTTTTTTAAAATTTGATTCGATTCGATTTGCCGAACTTTCCGAAAAAATTCGGTTCAGTCCAAATTCATTTGCGGCGAATCTGTATTAAAAATGACTATTTCTGGCCTACAGAGAGCCTCAATAGAGGTGTAGAACACTTTGCCTTGCTGTAACACGCTTAGGGTGTGCTGGGTTAGTGAAATAATGCTGTTATTCAGTATGACATGCAGATTAGAGGCGTCTCTATTACAATTACTGTCACAGAGTGGCAAAATGACGGAGCCTGGAGTGGGCATCAGTATAAGGAGACCATATAGTGGCTGAATGACACAGCATAGAGGTGGTGGCAGCATGAGGCAACCATATAAAGGCTTAATGACACAGCGTAGAGGTGGCAGCAGCATGAGGAGACCATATAGTGGCTTAATGACCCAGCCTGGAGACCATGGGGCCTCACAATAGAAAATATATTTTTAACATTTAAATTGAAGATTTCAAATAGATGAACCTAAAAAGTTTTATTTAATGTGCCAGCAGCATGAGGAGACCACATGGTGGTACAGTGACAGAGCCTGGAGGTGGCGGAAGCATGATGAGACCATATAATGGCTGAATGACATAGCCTGGAGTTGGCGGCAGCAAGAGGAGACCATATAGTGGCTGAATGACAAAGCCTGGAGTTGGCGGCAGCATGAGGAGACCATATAGTGGCTGCATGACACAGCCTGGAGTTGGCGGCAGCAAGAGCAGACCATATAGTGGCTGAATGACACAGCATAGAGGAGACCATATAGTGGCTAAATGACACAGCGTGGAGGTGGCGGCAGACTGAGGAGAACATATAGGGGGACATTTATCAATGTTTGCTTATGTATTCCGTTTTCTAGTTCTTTTTTTCTTACTATTTCTTTGCTTATGTGCGACTTATTTATCAACTGGTTTCAGCCTGTTGATACATTTCTTTCACGTAAGCAATTTTTTTTTTGCTTTGGTAGTGGCTTTTTCTGCTCCATGTCTGAGCTGGAGTAAATTTAGTAGGTTTTTTCATGTGATGCAACTTTTTTGCGACTTTCGCACTTGAGAAATCTCTGACCACTGCAAGTCGAAAATCACTTTTTTGGTTTGGTAAGCAAGTTTCTTTTTTTTTTTTTTTTGCTTAGGGCACTGCACAATCAAAAAGTTGCACAAAAAATAGAGTAGTCGCACAATTTTAAGCAAAAAAAAACTACTAAATGCTTTGATAAATGTCCCCCATAGTGGCTGAATGGCACAGCCTGGAGTTTGCAGATGTAAGAGCAGACCATATAGTGGCTGAATGACAGCCTGGAGTTGGCAGCAGCATAAGGAGACCATATAGTGGCTGATTGACACAGCCTGGAGTTGGCGGCAGGAAGAGCAGACCATATAGTGGCTGAATGACACAGTGTGGAGGTGTTGGCAGCATGAGGAGACCATATAGTGGCTGAATGACACGGCCTGGAGTTGGCGGCAGCATGAGGAGACCATATAGTGGCTGAATGACACAGTGTGGAGGTGGCAGCAGCATGAGGAGACCATATAGTGGCTGAATGACACAGCGTGGAGGTGGAAGCAGCACGAAGAGACCATAAAGTGCCTGAATGACACAGCATGGAGATGGTGGCAGCATGAGGACACCATATAGTGGCTGAATGACACAGCATGGAGGAGGCGGCAGCATGAGGCCACCATATAAAGGCTGTCTGACACAGCGTGGAGGTGGCGGCAGCATGAGGAGACCATATAGTGGCTGAATGACCCAGCCTGGAGGTGGCAACAGCCTGATTGGACCATAGGGCCTTACAATTGAAAAGATTAAAGATATTTTTTAACATTTAAATTGAAGATTTCAAATAGATGAACCTAAAAAGTTTTATTTAATGTGCCAGCAGCATGAGGAGACCACATGGCGGTACAGTGACACAGCCTTTAGTTGGTGGCAGCATGTGGAGACCATATAGTGGCTGAATGACACAGCCTGGAGATGGCGGCAGAATGAGGATACCATATAGTGGCTGAATGACATAGCGTGGATGTGGCGGCAGCATGAAGAGACCATATAGTGACTGAATGACACAGTGTGAAGGTGGCGACAGCATGAGGAAATCCTATAGTGACTGAATGACACAGCGTGGAGGTGGCAGCAGCATGAGGAGACCATATAGTGGCTGAATGACACAACCTGGAGATGGTGGAAGCATGAGGAGACTAGACATGTGCAATTTGTTTCGTAACGAACACTGAACGAAACAAATTTTCCTGTTTTCAGGTGTTCGTTACGAAAAGAATGCACAAAAAAAAATTACAAAATCACGAAAAAGCATACGAATATGAATATAGAGTTAACAAATGCATTCGTTAACTAACGCATAACAAATATGCATGTTAACGAACAACGAATGCATTTGTTATCATTATACCGAATGTCGGGGCCATGCATCAACTGCTATCCGGCAGCGCATAATGCTTAAGCTGCTGCCGGATAGCAGTTGAAGCAGCCCGGGCAGGTTCAATCACCTTTCCGCGCTGCTCCGGGCCTTCCTCCGGTGGGTCCTGGGCTGGTCCGGGGCCTTCATACGAGTCTCCCTCTGACGTCATCATGACGCCGTCGTGCACTCCGTCCCGTCATCCAATAGGAACGGCGTGCGGCAGCGACGTGATGACGTTGCTACGGAGGCCCAGTAAGGCCTTGCGTCAGACAATGGAGGACCTGAGAAGACCAGGAGAGCCCAGCAGAGCCTAGCAGAGCCCAGCGGAGCCCAGCGGAGTACCGAAGAGGACTAGGAGAGCCCAGCGGAGGCCCGGGGACACCATCGGGAGCAGCGGGAACAGGTGAGTAGGACTTTACTTTTTTACATTGCATGAATCCCTCAACATACAAATTACCATCATATGTTTAGGGATCACTAGACATGTGCAGAACCAAAAAATCGGAATTAACGAATGCATTCGTTGTTTTTAACAAATGCATCCGTTTTTTTAACGAATGCATCCGTTTTTTTAACGAATGCATCCGAAAACGAAAATAAATTTTGCGGATGCATCCGAAAACCGAATATGATGAATGCATAGCATTCCGAATATTCACAGAACCGAAAATGTTTAAAAAACTAAAACGAACAAAACGAAAAAAAGGAAATTTTTGGTTCTGCACATGTCTAGAGGAGACCATATAATTGCAGAATGAGACAGACTGTAGCTGGCATCACCATGAGGAGAACATATGTTGGCAGTATGAGACAGCCTGGAGGTGGCATTAGCTGCATCAGGAGTCCTGAAAGTGACCCAGTGACATAGTGTGGTGGTGGGTGTTAATACCAGGACACGGTGACGAAGGTGGGTGAAAAAAGGAGAACTTGGCATCAGATGTATTGCATCAGGCAGGTGGCAGGATCAGAATAGTAGCTGAGGCAGGGAGGCAGAAGAAAGTCTCTTTTTTAAAAATATTGAGGATATGCATTACTTAAAACTTAATTTTTTATAATATGCTTAGGATAAAATATATGGACCCAATTTTTTCTAAATCAAACAAAAGGAAAGGTGTGAAAAAAACACCATGTGCCACCTACATCACTAAGTATTGATATGATGCAAAGACCTCTAAAAGTGGAAGGGAATAATGTATGGTTCATTGTAAAAACCACGGGGGTTAAAAACATCCCCTGTACAGCTCTAATCTCACATTATTAATTCCCTTCTTAGCAAGTGTTACCCTAAAAAGGGCAACCCCACACAGGAACCTCTCTTTATTTCCACCTACAAACACTGAGTTTTTCACATGGTTTTTAGGTAGCAATAGGGATAGGTTCCTGCTTGGGGACGCCCTTTTTAAGACGAGTAACACTTTCCTCAAAAAGGTGGAAGGAAACAATGTATTGTCCATTGTAGCATGTGGGGGTAAAAAATTCCCCTATAAGGCCCTACTCTCAACCAATTATTTCCTTCTTGGCAAGTGTGAAATGGCAGTGTTTGTAGGTGGAAATAGGGAGAAGTTCCTGTGTAGGGCCGCCCTTTTTAAGGTGAGTAAAACTTGCCAAGAAGGGAATTAGTAATGTGAGAGTAGGGCCTTACAGGGGAAGTTTTTACCCCCACAGGTTAAAATAGACCAAACATTGTTCCCTTCCACCTTTCAGAGGTCTTTGCAATCACATCAATACTTGATGGTGTAGGTGGCACATGGTGTTTTTTGCACACCTTTCCTTCTGTTTGATTTCCAAAAAATTTTGGTTACGTATATTTTATCCTAAGAAAAGTTAAGTTTTAGCTAATGCATATCTTTAATACTTACTTGTGGTCTGATGTGGAGGAATGTCTGTAACTGTGGAGCAGCACCTTAAATATGTTTTGCACTATCCATATTTGTGAAGTGTTGGTGTGGCACCATGGTCAATCTACTCTGATGCATCAGGCATTGGTGGTTGGAAATCCTGGCTGATCCATGCCTGATTCATCTTCACAAAGGTCAGTCTCTTTACATTTTTTTGGGGACAGACGAGTTCTCCTTGGGGTTACTATGGCCCCCGCTGCACTAAACACCCGCTCTGATGGCACACTACTGGCCGGGCAGGTCAGCTTTCCAGGGCAAACTCTGCTAGTTGCGGCCCCAAATCAAGTTTGGCTGCCCAGAAGTCCAGCGGATCTTCAAGGTGTGTTGGCATGGTCATTTCAAGGTATGCCACCACCTGCTGGGTTCAGGTCCTGCTTCAGGTCTACCTGTTGCTGAGTTGCTTCACTATGCGGGTGAAGAAAGCTACACATCAGCTGCTGCTGATTGAGCTGGTACTGCTCCTGCCACCCCACCCCTCCCCAGCAGCCATGGGAGTGGAAGGTGAGCACAGAGCCCCCCCCCCCCCCCGAGTCAGACCTGTGAGAGCATGGACGATGGCGCAGATAGGCATCGGCCAGCTGACTACGTAGGATGTCTCTGTAGTAGGTCAGTTTGTCCTCCCTCTCAGTGGGTGTAAAAAAGGCCCCCGTTTTGTGCTCGTAGCGAGGGTCCAATAAGGTGGAGAGCCAGAAGTCATCCTGCTCCCGAATGGTGAAAATGCGGCGGTCACTACGCAAGCAAGCATGCATTGTGCCATTTGTGCAAGTGACACAGAGGCACTTACTGCCTCCATCTCCTTCATACTGCCACGGTGTGTCTGGGTCCTCTGTCTCGCCTTCCTGATAACCGTCTAGCTCCTGTAGCTGCTCCTGCTCCTCCCCTCCTGTCAGATGACTAGAAAAACCATCCATCTCGCAAAACCTAAACTGTGCTCCACTGTGCCCCTCCCCCTCCTCCTCCAGTTCAGCCCCCACAGGGCTCATGTAGCTGCGAGATGTAGGCGCCACATCTCTAGTGCCCTGACCAGCCATCGTTTCCAACACGTGTTGTAGTAAATGAAGCAGTGGAATGACGTTGTTCATCCCATAATCCTGGCGACTAACTAATAAGGTGGCTTCCTCAAAGGGCCTGAGCAAACGTCAGGTGTCACAAGTCCCCCTATCAGCTTGAATCATCAAGAAATCGGTGATGGCTTTTCTCTGTTAGTATAGTTGGTCCAACATATGGAGGGTATCATTCAACATGTGGAAATGTCACAAATCAGACTATGTTGGGGATACAGCTCTGACGCTGCAGCTCAAGGAGGGTGGTCTTTGCGGTGTGCGAGTGGCTGAAGTGCATGCAAAGTTCCTTCCCATTGCTAGGATGTCTTGAAGATGGGGGGGAAAACTTCAGGAACCTCTTGACAACCAGATTGAACACATGTGCCATGCAGGGTGCATGGCTCAGCCTTCCCAGTCTCAGCGCAGACAAGATGTTCTTCCCGTTGTCACTCACCATGGTTCCCATTTCTAGTTTTCATGCAGTAAGCCATGATTCGATTTCTTGATGAATGACTTTTAGCGGTTTGTGACTCCGTTCACCAACGCAACCAATGTGAAGAACAGTGTGACACTGCCGTGCCCTGCACACATGGTATGCTGGAGGGGCACTGATACTTGTCAGTGCAGTGGAGTCTGAGGATACGGTGGAGGATGAGGAGGCAAAGTCGCACACTGTCACAGGATCAACGGCCTGAGAGAGTGGAGGCGGAATCGGCGTGACCTGTCCAAGTTGCTGTTGTGGCTGTGCAGGAACCACATTCACCCAGTGGGCCATAAAGGACATGTATTGTCCCTGACCGTAGTTACAGCTCCACACGTCGGCGCTGCCATGCACTTTTGTACACACCGACAGGCTCAAGGACTGGCCCACCTTCTGTTCCACAAAATTGTGCAGGGCTGGTACTGCCTTCTCCCCTAAGAAATGACGGCTTAGGAATCTTCACCTAAGCTCAACACAAACCATCAGTTCTCTGAAAGGTGCAGAGCCCACGACTTGAAATGTGAGGGACTGCAGCACCAGCAACTTGGACAGAAGCACATTAAGCTTCTGCACCGTTGGATGATTGGGTGCATATTGTTGTATCTTGGACATTGGTTCGCCGATGGATTGCTGGCGGTATGACTGACGAAAAGTAGGAGGAGCAGGAGCATCTGGAGTGACAGAAGGAGGGTATGACACACATCTCTCTTCAGCTGAGGTGATGGAGCCTTGGCTGGCTGAAACAGAGAGCGGCAATCCACTGGGTGATGCAGCAGGCTGGACCACCACATCGGAGCCACGGTTCTCCCAGGCAGCTTTATGGTGCATATGTAGACGCAGGGCCGTGGTTCCAATATTGGGACCCTGGCCATGCTTCACCTTCTGCTGACCATCTTGCATATTGCCAGGTTATCATCTTCCGGATGCTTGATGAAAAACTGCCACACTGCCGAGTAGCTAATTTTCCCACCAACAGTCTGCACTGATTGACTGCTACTGCCGCCGACTCCAGGAACCCCTGTTCCACTACCTCCTGGGAAGTAGGTGGTCTACTCGGGCATGCCGCAAAGCAGGTGGTCTACTCGGGCATGTTTGGCTCCAGACTCTCTGCCACCATGCTGACTGCCAACCATGCTACCACCTTGCTGGCCCAGCTGCTGCCTCACAGGCAACCTGCAACCCTATTCTCCTGATGATGATGAAGCCCCTTCTGCACTCGTCTCCCAAGTGCGATCGCCGTCATCATCATAGAGTTGTGTCTGCACGTCACTGATGTCATCCTCAGGTTCCTCAACAATGTCTGCTTCAGGAGCATGAACGCTCAGAACACCACCTCCCACATCACTCTCCTCATCACTACTTGCCTGCCTAGCGGAGGAAGCGGCGGATGTCTCCTCCACTTCTTGGCTGGGCAGAAGCTGCTGACTGTCATCTAGTATATCGCCCTCATTAAATAGTGGAGCTGAACCCAAAGCATAAGATACTTCTGTTGGGGAGGGAACAGCATAGGACAGAGGCAATGGGAGGACAGAGATTGCTCCCGGGTCATGCCAACTGATGGTTTTGTCTGAGGAACCCGCCTACTGTTGACTGGGGGTGTCAGATGTCACTTGTGATGAAGTGGATGTCCGTTTTTACCAATCAATGACGGCAGATGGGTTGCTAATCAAGACACGGCCTCTCACTGTGACTCCTGCTGCCACTCACCCCTAGTCTGCTGCGACCTCTGCCTGATGAATTCAGATCTCTGCCACTCCTCTGTGCACGTCCTGGCATTTCTCTGCCGGACATACTTAGAATGTATATGAGTGGAGGACTTTGTGTAAGACTTTAACAGGAACAAAATGGTACACCACTTAGATGTACGTATGTGGTATGCACTTATGAGGGGACGACAATGCGCTCCAGTATGCCCAAAACAGAATTTGTCTACAGCACCAGCAGGTGTGCACTTTTGGCTGGCCTTTCACAGTATCTAGGCCCTTAAGACTTTAACAGGAACAAAATGGTACACCACTAAGATGTACGCACAGGTTACACTTAATAGAGGACAATATGCTTTTAGTGCTCTGCTCACCCTAACTGGCTGGCTACTATTAGCTTTTCAGTTGTTCTACACACCAGTGCTGCAGCACACAGTCGCTGTGTAACACAAAATAGCACTTTCTCTTTTAATCTCACTCCCTTCCCTATCAGTGCTTCTAGACTGGATTTGGGCGTGAGGTGAATCGCTGCTGTAAAAAAGCTTTTCTGTGTAACATACTGCTCTCTTTCCCTCTCTCTGCAATAGAACGCTGTAGGGACTGGGAGATGAATCGCTGCTGTAAAAATGCTTTTCTGTGCAACACACATTGCTGTCTGTCCCTCTCTCTCTGTAATACAACGCTGATGTGACTGGCTGCAAGATGGCTGCCGATTATATAGGGCTGTGACATCACAGGGGTGGCTGGCTGCTGATAGGCTGCATGCTGCATGTGATTCAGGGTCATCCTGCCGACCCTTGTTTCCGCCTCCCCAGGATTCCTTGCTCCTTTTCCTCAAATGTGGATCCGCCATTTTAGATGCCCGGACCCTGGAGCCTGGACCGCACTAAATAGAGTTTAATAACGGCGATATTCGCATTCATTATGAAACAAATTTTTCCTGAAATTTGTAACGAATTCGGGTTCATCAAATTCGATTCGCTCATCCCTAATTAGAAGATTCAAATGTAGATGAATTTTCATCCTTTTTTGTATGGCCATATTTGTGTCACATCTTAAGCCATGCCTTTTTGCCATAGCCACACTCCCTTTCCTAGGTCCCAACTATATTGCTGAACTAAGCAGAATAGTGAATAGTCCGGGCATATTTGCAAGAGTGAATCTGCATTTTAGAAAAATAGGACAGGTGCAGAAATATCTGAAACAGATCTACTTTGTGCAAATTCACTTTACAATAGATCATTTTAAGTCAAGAAGATCCAGGAACAAAAGCAAACTAATTTCAAGATGTTCCATATTTTCAAGTACGGACATCATAAAGGGGAGATATATCAAAATCTGTGCAGAGGAAAAGTGTTACAGTTGGCCATGTCAAACAGATCTCTTCTTTTATTATTCATAGGACTTTTTTTTTAATATAGACATGATCTGATTGGTTGCTTTGGGCAATTGGGCTCAACTTTTCCTCTGCACGTTTTTTGATAAAGCTTTCCCCAAAGTGTTTCTTCTTTAAACTAATAAATCAATTTGTACTTTGTTTACATGTTGTGCATATTGTTATTGCTTAGGAAATATAATATTTCTACTTGTTGCATTCTTGCACTTTTCAGCGTTGGTGAAATAAATACATGTCTACAAATTTCATAGACTCGAAATTCATATTTACACTTTGGCATTGCTTAAAATCCCCCAGAATGTTGTAAATATCTAAAAGTATTTACTTACAAAAATACTCAGGCTATTGTGAAAATGTATTGCTTAAATCCTTCCAGGATGCATTATTTATAAGGGTATTAATATTGCAGTAGTCTAGCAGTGAGCAACCTTTCATTTAATTTTATTGTCAGCTAAAAGGAGTTGTCAGTGAGGAAGAAAGTTTTGTTTAAAATGGCTAAATATATTGTTAAGATTCTTTGTCTTGTGCAAAATGTAAACTTAAAAAATAAGATTATTGTTATACTGTAGTACTGTTTACAAATATATTGATATTTATCACTTAAAGTTTCAATACAATAAGCAAAACGTTCTCGGGGTATTATGGCTGTGGGGATTTTGAATTGCCCCAGGGAGTATACGCTACAACATACAATTTCTGCAATCTTTCACCTTTTTTGTTCATTGTGAAAGGAATTATATTCTTTGTTTTACAGGCTTTGGCAATGGGAATGATGACAGAATATTACCATTATATTTTTACAACTCTGGTAAGTAAAAAGATTAAGGCTTTTCATATGGGTTATTTATGCAATATTATGCCAAGCCAATCTGTATGCTCAGCCTTTTGTGTAAATATTGACAAACGGTTTACAATGATCAATAATAACATACTAACTACATACAGGTAAACTAAGTAACATTATTTAGTTACAATAGCTGTTTTTAAGCAGCAGAATATATGCCCTTACTGGCCACTTTATTAGGTATACCTGTTTCATTGCTTGTTAAAAAAAGGGGAAAAAAAAGCTAATCAGTCAATTGCATGGCATCAACTTAATTCATTTAGGCATCTAGATGTGGTCAAGACAACTTTAAAGAGTTAAAACGTGGAGTCAGAATGGGGAAGAAAGAGCATTTAAGTGACTCTGAACGTGTCATGGTTGTTGGCGCCCAATGGGATGGTCTGAGTATTCCAGAAACTGTTGATCTACTCAGATTTTAATGTACAACCATCTCTAAGGTTTACAGAGAATGGTCCAAAAAAGAGAAACTATTCAGTGAGCAATAGTTTTATTGACAAAGATGCCTTGTTGAGGTCAGAGAAGAATGGGCAGACTGGTTTAAGATGACAAAAAAGGCAATAGTAACTCAAATAACTACTTGTTAAAATCAAGGTGTGCAGAATACCATCTCTGATTGTACAACAAGTTGATCCTTAAAACATACGGGCTACAGCAGCAGAAGACCCTCTTGCCAGCCAAGAACAGAAAATCTAAGGTACTATGTGCACATTTTCACAAAAATTGGACGATGGAAGACTAAAGAAGCATAGGCTCAGATATATCAAACTGTGTGAGAGAAAATAGGGAAAACAGCAACCAATCGCAGCTCAGCTAACAAGCTCTGGTAAAGTGAAAGCTGAGCTGTGATTGGTTGCTGTGGGAAAATCCCTCCACTTTTTCTCTCACACAGTTTGATAAATCTGGGCCTTTGTGAGGTTTTATAAGTCTTGTTTCCAGCTACAACATTCAGATTGCAGGGTCAGAATTTGGCATAAACAACATAAAAGCATAAATCCATCCTGCCTTGTGTCAATGGTTCAGGCTGGTGATGGCGTAATGGTGTGGGGGACATTTTCTTGGCACCCTTTGGGCCCCTTAGAACTAACTGAGTGTAGTTTAAACACAACAGCCTATGGGAGTATTGTTGCTGGCCATGTCCCGCTCTTTATGACCACAGTGTACCCATCTTTTGATGGCTATGTTCAGCAGGGTAATACATACAGTCACAAAGCTCATATCATCTCAAACTGGATAACTTAACATGATGATGAGTACTCTGTACTCCAGTAGCCTCCACAGTCACCAAATCTTAATCAAACAGAACACCTTTGGAATGTGGTGGAACTGAAAATTTGTATCATCCAAGTGCAGCCAACAAATCTACAGAAACTGTGTGATGCCATCATGTTCATATGGATCAAAATCTCTAAGGAATGTTTTGAGCACGTTGTAGGAAGTATCCCACAAACAGTGAAGGACATTATTAAGGCAAACGGGGGTTCAGCCTGGTACTAGCAAGGTATACCTAATAAAGTTGCCTGTTATCATATATTAGAGTTTGTACATGTTTGGGGGCCCAGAGCAATCCCATATAGTAATGCTTGGAACCAGAATCAGGATGCATTATACCTGATGACTCTGCAGTGTTCTGCTAACACAAATAGGGCATGGTGTCAGACCTAGGAGCATAGCACCAGGATTAATAACTTGCGGGTTTGAAAAGCACTGCAGTCAATGGTTTTTGATGTGGTGCAACCAGGCTTGAGGGAAACTATGACAAATAGGAATACACACTTAACGGGGTACTCCACCCCTAGATATTTTATCCCCTATCCACAGGATAGGGGATAAGAGGTCTGATCACGGGGGTCCCGCCGCTGGGGACCCCCGTGATCTTGGCTGCAGCATCCCAGACTGAAAAAAGATAAGATGGTACCCCAGTGATACACATACATTTTAAAAGGGAACAGAATGGCAAAAATAAATAAACTCACCTGCCTTATTAGGCAGACTTAAGATTCACCACACAACCTTCCTAGTATGCAGCTTGTAGTAAAAGCTATACTTTACAGACCCTCAGCAATTCCCACCCTCTGATCCCTTTTAGGTAACTGTCTATGCAGTTTACAGTTTACATAAAGCAGAGAGCGTTATGTTATATGATTCTAGTAGGTCCATTGCCTGGAGTCTCACATTATCTATACTTCTTATGGCTTTTTTATGTGTCCTTTTGTATGTATTCTCAATGAACAGCCAATAAATGTATTTGCAATAAGGAGAGGTAATTCAAATGACAACCATAGAAAGGTTCTTAATAAACCAAAGTGAAATATTTGAACTATATCTGACCACTTGGCCCTGTAGATGAAATAAAGCCATGCGGAAATATGGTATTAACAGTCTTCAGAAAACCATGCAACAAACCAATAAATATTTTATTTGAAAGTACATTTGACTGAAACCATATTCATGAATTCATTACGGTTAAGCTTTTCCAAATGCACACCACATCAAAGCTGTATGATAATGAAAGAACACTTGAATGGCTTGGAATTATTTTCCAGATGGTGGCATGTTATTTAAGACATTTCTTATATGATTATCCACTACCAAGGTTATGTATAGTCATTTTAAAGCCTAAGGTAACTTTTCATGCTAAAATTTACTATAAACTAAAAATGTTGACACTATAATGGATTTGCATAAAAAAAAAATACTTTATATTCTTTCTCATGGTAACCTAGTTTTTTTTTTTTTTTTTTAGAAGGGATGTATACAGAAGAGGGGCCCCATGATAATAATACAAATGAGGATTCCCTTGTAGTGATTTCATGTAGTGACCCTTTCACTCTTTTTACCTTTTCATTATTAAAATAATCTCTGGAACATTTCCCACCTGACTGTGATTGTGTATAAGATAAACACTGTACAGGTCGAGACAAATGGTTTTCAAGATAGGTCAAAGTTAAAGGGGTACTCCGGCGCTAAGACATCTTATCCCGAGGGTCCCTCCGCTGAACGATCACAGGGGTCCCCAGCAGCGGATAGGGTTTAAGATGTCTTAGTGCTGGAGTACCCCTTTAAAACAAGATAGGTCAAGTGTTAGGGGTAATGGGACAATATGGGCAATATGCTAACTGGGTGCTGGGAAGCTGTAGAAGGGAAGCCAACAAGCATTGTTAGGGTACGGTACATTGGTGCTCAGCTATGGTGATCAGCCACAAATATCTATAAATATAGACACTATTTTAACAAAAATAGACCTACACTGTATACCATGCCTATAGCAAACAATCAGTTTTCATGCTTTAAACTGCTCTAGAAAAATTAAGGTTCAGCAAATATGGTTGCTCTAAGCTACAAAGCTATTTTGTTTTGTTAGACACTTTTGATAAATTAAGCCCTTAATATTTCTTGCACTTCCCTACACATTCAGATGCTTTGGGTATTTTTTAAATGGCACTTTATTTTTATTTTTTTATTACCACCAGCACCACTAGTGTCACGATGCCGGCTGGCAGGTAGTGGACCCTCTGTGCCAGAGAGGGATTGGCGTGGACCGTGCTAGTGGACCGGTTCTAAGCCACTACTGGTTTTCACCAGAGCCCGCCGCAAAGCGGGATGGTCTTGCTGCGGCGGTAGTGACCAGGTCGTATCCACTAGCAACGGCTCACCTCTCTGGCTGCTGAAGATAGGCGCGGTACAAGGGAGTAGGCAGAAGCAAGGTCGGACGTAGCAGAAGGTCGGGGCAGGCAGCAAGGATCGTAGTCAGGGGCAACGGCAGAAGGTCTGGAAACACTGGCAAGGGACACACAAGGAACGCTTTCACTGGCACTAAGGCAACAAGATCCGGCAAGGGAGTGCAAGGGAAGTGAGGTAATATAGGGAGTGCACAGGTGATAACTCTAATTGGAACCACTGCGCCAATCAGCGGCGCAGTGGCCCTTTAAATCGCAGAGACCCGGCGCGCGCGCGCCCTAGGGAGCGGGGCCGCGCGCGCCGGGACAGAACAGACGGGGAGCGAGTCAGGTAGGAGAGCCGGGGTGCGCATCGCGAGCGGGCGCTACCCGCATCGCGAATCGCATCCCGGCTAGCAGCAGGATCGCAGCGCCCCGGGTCAGAGGACGTGACCGGGGCGCTGCAGCGGAGGAGGTGAAGCGAGCGCTCCGGGGAGGAGCGGGAACCCGGAGCGCTCGGCGTAACAGTACCCCCCCCCTTGGGTCTCCCCCTCTTCTTGGAGCCTGAGAACCTGAGGAGCAGACTTTTGTCAAGGATGTTGTCCTCAGGTTCCCAGGATCTCTCTTCAGGACCACAACCCTCCCAGTCTACTAAAAAAAAATTTTTTCCTCTGACCTTTTTGGCAGCCAAAATCTCCTTGACCGAGAAGACGTCCGAGGAGCCGGAAACAGGAGTGGGAGGAACAGATTTGGGAGAAAAACGGTTGAGGATGAGTGGTTTGAGAAGAGAGACGTGAAAGGCATTAGGGATACGAAGAGAAGGAGGAAGAAGAAGTTTATAAGAGACAGGATTAATTTGACACAGAATTTTGAAAGGACCAAGATAGCGTGGTCCCAACTTGTAGCTAGGGACACGGAAGCGGACATATTTAGCGGAGAGCCATACCTTGTCTCCAGGGGAAAAAACGGGGGGAGCTCTTCTTTTCTTATCCGCGAACCTCTTCATGCGTGAAGAAGCCTGTAAGAGAGAATTTTGGGTCTCTCTCCATATAATGGAAAGGTCACGAGAAATTTCATCCACAGCGGGCAGACCAGAGGGCAAGGGGGTAGGGAGGGGGGGAAGAGGGTGACGGCCGTACACCACGAAAAATGGGGATTTGGAGGAAGATTCAGAGACCCTGAAGTTATACGAGAATTCGGCCCATGGAAGGAGATCTGCCCAGTCATCCTGGCGGGAGGAAACAAAATGTCGCAAATAATCACCCAGGATCTGGTTAATTCTTTCTACTTGTCCATTGGACTGGGGATGATATGCAGAGGAAAAATTTAATTTAATCTTGAGTTGTTTACAGAGAGCTCTCCAGAATTTAGACACGAATTGGACCCCTCTATCCGAGACAATCTGCGTAGGCAACCCGTGAAGACGAAAAATGTGTACAAAAAATTGTTTAGCCAACTGAGGCGCAGAAGGAAGACCAGGAAGAGGAATGAAATGTGCCATTTTGGAGAATCGATCAACGACCACCCAAATAACGGTGTTGCCACGGGAAGGGGGTAAGTCAGTAATAAAATCCATACCAATCAGAGACCAAGGCTGTTCGGGGACAGGCAGAGGATGAAGAAAACCAGCGGGCTTCTGGCGAGGAGTCTTATCCCGGGCACAGATAGTGCAGGCTCGCACAAAGTCCCCAACATCCGTCTCCAGAGTTGGCCACCAATAGAAGCGGGAGATGAGTTGCACAGATTTCTTGATGCCCGCATGACCTGCGAGATGGGAGGAGTGACCCCATTTGAGGATTCCGAGGCGTTGGCGTGGAGAAACAAAGGTCTTTCCTGGAGGAGTCTGTCTGATGGAGGCAGGAGAAGTGGAGATCAGGCAGTCAGGTGGAATGATGTGTTGCGGAGGGAGATCAACTTCTGAGGCATCCGAGGAACGAGAGAGAGCATCGGCTCTAATGTTCTTATCGGCAGGACGAAAGTGAATCTCAAAATTAAATCGGGCAAAGAACAGAGACCACCGGGCCTGGCGAGGATTCAGCCGTTGGGCCGACTGGAGGTAGGAGAGGTTCTTGTGGTCGGTGTAGATAATAACAGGAAATCTTGATCCCTCCAGCAGATGCCTCCATTCCTCAAGTGCTAATTTAATGGCTAGAAGTTCTCGATCCCCGATGGAGTAGTTCCTCTCCGCTGGAGAGAAGGTCCTAGAGAAAAAACCACAAGTGACAGCATGCCCGGAAGGATTTTTTTGTAGAAGAACAGCTCCAGCTCCTACTGAGGAGGCATCAACCTCCAATAGGAAGGGTTTGGAAGGGTCAGGTCTGGAGAGCACGGGAGCCGAAGAAAAGGCAGACTTGAGTTGTTTAAAGGAGTCTTCTGCTTGAGGAGGCCAGGACTTGGGATCAGCATTTTTCTTGGTTAAAGCCACGATAGGAGCCACAATGGTAGAAAAATGTGGAATAAATTGCCTGTAATAATTGGCGAACCCCAAAAAGCGTTGGATAGCACGGAGTCCGGAGGGGCGTGGCCAATTTAAGACGGCAGAGAGTTTGTCTGGATCCATCTGTAGTCCCTGGCCAGAGACCAAATATCCTAGAAAAGGAAGAGATTGGCATTCAAACAGACATTTCTCAATTTTGGCATAGAGTTGGTTGTCACGAAGTCTCTGAAGAACCATACGGACATGCCGGCGGTGTTCCTCTAGATTGGCAGAAAAAATTAGGATATCGTCCAGATATACCACAACACAGGAGTATAATAGATCACGAAAAATTTCATTGACAAAGTCTTGGAAGACGGCAGGGGCATTGCACAGTCCAAAGGGCATGACCAGATACTCAAAGTGTCCATCTCTGGTGTTAAATGCCGTTTTCCACTCGTCCCCCTCTCTGATGCGGATGAGGTTATAGGCGCCTCTTAAGTCCAATTTAGTGAAGATGTGGGCACCTTGGAGGCGATCAAAGAGTTCAGAGATGAGGGGTAAGGGGTAGCGGTTCTTAACCGTGATTTTATTAAGACCGCGGTAGTCAATGCAAGGACGTAGGGAGCCATCTTTTTTGGAGACAAAGAAAAATCCGGCTCCGGCAGGAGAGGAGGATTTACGGATAAAGCCCCTTTTTAGATTCTCCTGGACGTATTCGGACATGGCAAGAGTCTCTGGGGCAGAGAGAGGATAAATTCTGCCCCGGGGTGGAGTAGTACCCGGGAGGAGGTCGATAGGGCAATCATAAGGCCTGTGAGGAGGTAGAGTCTCAGCTTGTTTTTTGCAGAAAACATCCGCGAAGTCCATATAGGCCTTGGGGAGACCGGTTACTGGAGGAACCACAGAGTTACGGCAAGGGTTACTGGGAACCGGTTTTAGACAGTTCTTGGAACAAGAGGACCCCCAACTCTTGATCTCCCCAGTGGACCAATCCAGGGTTGGGGAATGAAGTTGAAGCCAGGGAAGTCCAAGGAGAATCTCCGAGGTGCAATTGGGGAGGACCAAAAGTTCAATCCTCTCATGATGAGATCCGATGCTCATAAGAAGGGGCTCCGTGCGGAAACGTATGGTACAGTCCAATCTTTCATTATTTACACAATTGATGTAGAGGGGTCTGGCGAGACTGGTCACTGGGATGTTGAACCTGTTGACGAGAGAGGCCAAAATAAAATTTCCTGCAGAACCAGAGTCCAAGAAGGCCAGTGTAGAGAAGGAGAAGGCAGAAGCAGACATCCGCACAGGCACAGTAAGACGTGGAGAAGCAGAGTAGACATCAAGGACTGTCTCACCTTTGTGCGGAGTCAGCGTACGTCTTTCCAGGCGGGGAGGACGGATAGGACAATCCCTCAGGAAGTGTTCGGTACTAGCACAGTACAGGCAGAGGTTCTCCATACGGCGTCGTGTCCTCTCTTGAGGTGTCAGGCGAGACCGGTCGACCTGCATAGCCTCCACGGCGGGAGGCACAGGAACAGATTGCAGGGGACCAGAGGAGAGAGGAGCCGAGGAGACGAAACGCCTCGTGCGAACAGAGTCCATATCTTGGCGGAGTTCCTGACGCCTTTCAGAAAAACGCATGTCAATGCGAGTGGCTAGGTGAATAAGTTCATGTAGATTAGCAGGAATTTCTCGTGCGGCCAGAACATCTTTAATGTTGCTGGATAGGCCTTTTTTGAAGGTCGCGCAGAGGGCCTCATTATTCCAGGACAATTCTGAAGCAAGTGTACGGAATTGTACGGCATACTCGCCAACGGAAGAATTACCCTGGACCAGGTTCAACAGGGCAGTCTCAGCAGAAGAGGCTCGGGCAGGTTCCTCAAAGACACTTCGGATTTCCGAGAAGAAGGAGTGTACTGAGGCAGTGACGGGGTCATTGCGGTCCCAGAGCGGTGTGGCCCATGACAGGGCTTTTCCGGACAGAAGACTGACTACGAAAGCCACCTTAGACCTTTCAGTGGGAAACAGGTCCGACATCATCTCCAGATGCAGGGAACATTGGGAAAGGAAGCCACGGCAAAACTTAGAGTCCCCATCAAACTTATCCGGCAAGGATAAGCGTATCCCAGGAGCGGCCACTCGCTGCGGAGGAGGTGCAGGAGCTGGCGGAGGAGATGACTGCTGAAGCTGTGGTAGCAACTGTTGTAGCATAACGGTCAGTTGAGACAGCTGTTGGCCTTGTTGCGCAATCTGTTGTGACTGCTGGGCGACCACCGTGGTGAGGTCAGCGACAACTGGCAGAGGAACTTCAGCGGGATCCATGGCCGGATCTACTGTCACGATGCCGGCTGGCAGGTAGTGGACCCTCTGTGCCAGAGAGGGATTGGCGTGGACCGTGCTAGTGGACCGGTTCTAAGCCACTACTGGTTTTCACCAGAGCCCGCCGCAAAGCGGGATGGTCTTGCTGCGGCGGTAGTGACCAGGTCGTATCCACTAGCAACGGCTCACCTCTCTGGCTGCTGAAGATAGGCGCGGTACAAGGGAGTAGGCAGAAGCAAGGTCGGACGTAGCAGAAGGTCGGGGCAGGCAGCAAGGATCGTAGTCAGGGGCAACGGCAGAAGGTCTGGAAACACTGGCAAGGGACACACAAGGAACGCTTTCACTGGCACTAAGGCAACAAGATCCGGCAAGGGAGTGCAAGGGAAGTGAGGTAATATAGGGAGTGCACAGGTGATAACTCTAATTGGAACCACTGCGCCAATCAGCGGCGCAGTGGCCCTTTAAATCGCAGAGACCCGGCGCGCGCGCGCCCTAGGGAGCGGGGCCGCGCGCGCCGGGACAGAACAGACGGGGAGCGAGTCAGGTAGGAGAGCCGGGGTGCGCATCGCGAGCGGGCGCTACCCGCATCGCGAATCGCATCCCGGCTAGCAGCAGGATCGCAGCGCCCCGGGTCAGAGGACGTGACCGGGGCGCTGCAGCGGAGGAGGTGAAGCGAGCGCTCCGGGGAGGAGCGGGAACCCGGAGCGCTCGGCGTAACAACTAGAAGTGTTATATGAAACATATTTTCATTATTTAATCTATTGGTAGCTCAGAAGCAATGGCTTAAGTTATGTTTTGCATCACATTTTTCTATATTCTGCAAAAAAAAAATTTCTGCTAGGACTTAATTTATCCAAAGTGTCTGAGTATCTCTTGTACTCACCTACGCATTCAAAATGTTTTGGCTTTATTTTTAAATGACACTTTATTTTTGTATTACCACCAACATTACTAGAATTGTTCTGTGAAACATATTTCCATTGTTACATCTAGAAATAGATTAGAAACAATAACTGAAATGATTTTTTACATCACATTTTTCTATTTTCTTTTCCTTCTCAGTATTTTTTGCACTTTCTGAGATTTTGCCACTTTGTTCTTACCTTACAGCTACCACAGTGACAACTGGATTTGATGCAATATGAGTTGTCATGTTTGAAGTAGCTTCTCTAATGACAACTTAAGACAATCTGTCATTTTTTCAGCATGTATCGGTTATAATAAAGTTTCAGTCTGTGTTCAGTTGCTGAGAAGCTAATTCAAAAGTGACAACCCATATGGTGGTAGATCCTGTTGTCACTTTCTACAAATGGTTGCCACAACTGAAGAGAAAGAAATGAAAAAAGGCAACATCACTGTAAATTAAAAAAAGTATATAATATATGGTGATATTTGGCTATTATACTATGAGTACCAGCTCAGAAACTATATTATCTATGCATTGGCATGAAACTTTTTAAACTATTTAAGCCTATACAGTCATGGCCGTAAATGTTGGAACCCCTGAAATTTTTCCAGAAAATGAAGTATTTCTCACAGTAACACATGTTTTGCTATACACATATTTATTCCCTTTGTGTGTATTTGGCTTACCCAAGTTCATTTTGGCAAAATGTAGTCTTGCTTTTTTTATGTGTCAGCAGTGGGTTTCTCCTGGGTCTCCTGCCATAGCATTTCATTTCATTTAAATGATGACGGATAGTTTGCCCTGACACCGATGCTCCCTCAGCCTGCAGGACAGCTTGAATATCTTTGGAACTTGTTTGGGGCTGCTTATCCACCAACTGGACTGTCCTGCGTTGATACCTTTCATCAATTTTTCTCTTCTGTCCACGCCAAGGGAGATTAGCTACAGTGCCATGGGATGCAAACTTCTTGATAATGTTGTGCACAGTGGACAGAGGCAAATCGAGATCTCTGGAGATGGACTTGTAGTATTGATATTATTGATATGTTTCCACAATTTTGGTTCTCAAGTCCTCCTTCTATTGTCCATGCTTAGTGTGGCACACACAGACACACAATGCAAAGACTAAGTGAACTTCTCTCTTTTTTTATCTGATTTCAGGTGTTATTTTTATATTGCCCACACCTGTTACTCTCTCCAGAGGAGTTTAAAGTAGCATCACATGCATGAAACAATCTTATTTTTCCACAATTTTGAAAGGGTGCCAATAATTTTGTCCAGCCCATTTTTGGAGTTTGGTGTGACATTATGTCCAATTTGCTTTTTTTCCTCCCTTTTTTTTGGTATAGTTACAATACACACAAAGGGAATAAACATGTGTACAGCAAAACATGTGTTACTGCAATCCTTTTTTGTGAGAAATACTTTCTTTTCTTGAAAAATTTCAGGAATGCCAACATTGTCAGTAATTTTCAGCACCTTCAGAATGTGATGTATCAATGGTAAAACATATGATTTATGCAGTATTGTTTCTGTATTATTTATTTATTGCTCTTTTAGGACCTGTTTGCATTGGATGTTGAGCCATATCGGTATAGCGGTGTTAACATGACCGGATTTCGAATACTGAACATAGAAAACAGCCAAGTAGTCTCTATAATTGAAAAGTGGTCCATGGAAAGATTGCAGGCACCCCCTAAGCCAGACTCTGGTTTACTGGATGGGTTTATGACGGTAAGAGGTTTGCATTCATAGTAATTGAATTTGTGTGACTAATGAGCTACATTCTTAGAAATGTATTTCTAAAATATAAGTGTAAAACATTATTATCAATATCCTGACAACTTAAATGTATGTGCTCTTAAAAAGATATTCTAAGAATATAAAATTTTTATTAAATATGTCCATAGGAAAAGTTGTCTAAGGCTCACACATGTTCACACAGTATAAAATGAAAGCAAAAATATGGCCGTAAAATAGGAATAAAATGTGTCCGAATTTTTTATGCAATAATATGCACAATGTGTCTGAGCTGACATTTCTCAAGACTTTAGTTCTAATCATACCAATAACTCTTTTTGCATTTTGAACATGGTGTGACAGGTGCATAATGTATTTTTAAAGAAAATGGTACAAGATATCTATAAATTCAGATTAAAGGAATCTGTCAGCTGCAATTTACATTCCAAACTGCTGTTAGATAGCTGTAAGGGCTGTCTATAACATAAAAAAGTGTCAAAGAGGCATTCTAAAGCCCCTGAAGGGCTGAGGGCTAGAAAGCCTCTTTACCCGTTGCATACCTGTCCCTTACGTCCTGTGGCTAAAAACAGCCTTTCTGGCACTTGAGCTTTGAGCAGGATATAAGGCTTATAGACTCCCTTTGAATGCTGGTTCTTTTTTTACTGCATTGGGAGACATTAACTAAAAGTACTACCTGCCCAGAAAACCTTTTTAAGATATGTGACCTACAGTGTTTTAAATAAATTGGCTATGTAAATCAATGAATTCATGAGTATGATCTATTTGATTTATTTGCATGTTACAGTAGGAAAAAATGGAATTAAGATATACATATGTAAGCAAAATTGCAGAAACAAAAGAGTCACAAATTTGTGATCAAAGCATAAATTTAGCCAATAATAATAAAAAAGCTGCAAAACACAATCATGTTGTGTTCTATTATATTGTTATGTATATTAAGTTTATACAATATACAGCTTGCTGTTCTAGTATTTCTGTTAAATGAAGCAAGAATAATTTTGAGGAATGTGAAAATATGCATATGCTAACAATCTTTTTTCCTGCTAGAAAATATAGGAAGCTCAGCAAAGATCTTAACGATTGAGGGAAAAAAATTACCTATTATTGCTATTGGTACACACTCATTTGTCATTTTATAGCTCCATAGTGCTTACACATAATGCCTTTACTTTAGCTGAATAAATAAATAGAAAAAGGGAATTGGATTCATGGATGGGCTCACAAGGATCAGTTAACTCATTTAATTGGTCCCTAAAGCTGCAGTCAGAGTTTAAACATTTATCAAGACAACACTGAACTATTGCTCCACTTTCTAAAATGTGTATGTGCAGGTTGATGATACGAACAAGTGACCGAGATAATTGGTGTAATTTCAAACGGCACTGTCAACAGTCTTTTCCCCCCTTTGTAATTGCATGTAATGCTGGTTCTTTGCGTTGTTTAGCTATCAACATGAGAATAAAGGTTGTATTTGTGATGATACAGACTGCTTTTTTTCAAATCTACAAATTAACTTTAATAGCTTTTGTCAATAGAAAATGTAGCGACTGGATGTACAGGCCACAAATTTTATCATATTTTATAGCATTTAATACATTGCAGATTTTGATTAATACATTTAACACAGCTATTCATTAACATTACAACATTTTCTTTTCACTTGAATACATTTAATTTGTTATAAATATGTATTTTAACTTTTTATTACGGACTGCCGTACATGTATGAAAGCTGGATTCTCACAGTCGGTGAGGATCTATCATCCTTTCCTAGTTGACGGGTGCCATCGTTGACTGTCAATGACCAACATCAGTGATCAAGCTGATATTGATAATTTTGCCTCTAAAATGTTGGTATTATTAGTCATCACAGCATTAAAAAGGGAAATAGGTTAATGGGGTACCAAATATGGGTATTTGGTTCATTGAAACTGGATGTAATGTGTAAGGCTGGGTATGAATGAATGAAAGGGAGGTTATATTTATCAATACCTGAGCAGAGTAAAGGTTGCCCAGTTGCCCATAGCAACCAATCAGATTGCTTCTTTAATTTTTCAAAGGCATTGTTAAAAATGAAAGAAACAATCTGATTGGTTGCTATGGGCAACTCAGAAACGTTTCCTCTGGACAGGTTTTGATAAATCTCCCCCATAGGGGGAGATTTATCAATACCTGTGCAAAGGAAAAGTTGTCCAGTTGCTCATAGCAACCAATCAGATTGCTTCTTTCATTTTGCAGAGGCCTTGTGAAAAATGGAAGAAGCAATCTGATTGGTTGCTATGGGCAACTCAGCAGCTTTTCCAGGAGAGTAGATTTTAACCACAACACTGTAACACTCTGTCCCACCACAGGACTCAAACCACCAGCGGTCTCCCATCCACTGTACTGCCAAGACCATTCTGCTTATCTTACAGTTTTACATACCATGAGATCCTCATAGACCCCAATGGGCCTATTGGTTTCAACAGGCAAAAAAACACAGAGTTAATGCACTAGCCCATTAGTTCCATGTAAAGAAGGGAGGGCTTAATATTCGCGTATATGCGCATATACACATCCAATTTCGCATATGCACATACATTTTCGCATATGCGCATAAAAAAATGAATATAACGAATATGCGAATTTCGGTAATATATGACGAATATTTGTCCATATATTCGCGAAATATCGCATATTCGAATATGGCCTATGCTGCCCATCACTAGTCACAATTTAGGGGCCACTGAAATGCTGCAGATAAACATGCTGCCATGCAAGGGTCACCGTAGGGTGTACTAAGTACAATGTTGGACCTTATGTAAGGGAGGAGGTATACAGGTGTTTCCTTTCATAAATTAACTTAACTGTATACAATGGCCCTGATTTACTAAGAGTGGAGTGTAATTTTTTTTGTGGGTTTTCACCTCTTCATGACTCTAGTCTTGGCCTTCATGACCCAGTCTGTTTTTTCAAATCTGACATGTGTCTCTTTAAGCGGTAATAACTTTGAACTGCTTTTACCTGGCAAAGTGATTCAGAGATTTTTTTTTGAGACATATTGTGGTAAATTTTTGTTGATACATGAAGCGATTTTTGTGGAAAAACTCTAAAATATTGAGAAAAATTGGAAACATTTTTATTTCTATATGTTTGAAACTCTCTACTTGTAAGAGAAATAGGCATGCCAAATAAATGTAGTTATTAATTCACATCCACAACATGTCTACTTTGTGGTGGCATCATTTGTTAAACATTCTTTAACTTTTTTACGACATTAGAAGGCTTATATTATTATGAGCATTTTTTAAAAATTTTCTACAAAAGTAAAAAAATCTACTATTTTGGGGGGAACAATAAAATTTTGAATATATGGGGGAGATTTATCAAAACCTGTCCAGAGGAAAAATTGCTGAGTTGCCCATAGCAACCAATCAGCTTGCTTCTTTCCTTTTTGAGAAGGCCTCTGCAAAATGAAAGAAGCAATCTGATTGATTACTATGGTCAACTTAGCAATTTTTCCGTTGAACAGGTTTTGATAAATCTCCATATATATATATATACATATATATATATATATATATATATATATATATATATATATATATATAAAAGCTATTTTCTTTTTGAATTTGTTTTTGGTCTGACCACAGTGCTCTCTACTGACACCTCTGTACATTTTTGGAACTGTCCAGAGTGGGAGAAAATCCCCATAGCAAACCTCTCCTTCTCTGCACAGTTCCTGACATGGACAGAGGTGTCAGCAGAGAGCACTGTGGTCATACAGAAAGTAAATTCAAAAAGAAAAGAACTTCCTCTGTAGTATACAGTAGCTGATAAGTACTGGAAGGATTAAGATTTTTAAATAGAAGTAATTTACAAATCTGTTTAACTTTCTGGCACCAATTGATTTAAAAAGAAACATTTTCCATACATTCTTAACTATACTATACATTCTTTTATTGAACGCATTCTTTCACTTTTATTCTTATTATCAGGTAATAACCATGCTGGGCCATCATATCTCATACATTTTTGCTCTCAGAGGGCACATGGACTTTCCCCAAACACATGTATGATTGTTAGGGGCAGCTCTCCGGACATCCATCCTGGCCATGAGCACTCCCCCTCCTTTGTTCCTCGTTCGGGACGCGCCCACACGCATGTCCCGGGCATTGCTTGGGGCAATGTTCTGGCCATTCCGTCCGGCTGTGAGAATTCCCCATCTTGTGCCCCCAGCGGCTCCAAGACTCGCTATGCAGTATGTGCCTGCATCCGAGTCCCGAGCGTCCACTCACCTCCTTACAATGATATTTATTCATAAAGCATCAGCATATAACATTTTACACTGAGATTTGTTTTAAGGCAACTACATTTTATGCATGGAAGGGCTTTTAGCACCAATGACAATATTTATGTAATGGCCTCTAGAACAACTATATAATCAAAACTTTCATTGGTACAAAAAAAAAACATAAAAATTCTAATTCTCACTTTATTAATGTAATTAAAAATACTAATTTGTTACGACTAAAGATGCAGGCCAGACAATAATCTTTAATATTGTTATCAGACACTTACAAAAATACTTACTGCAGCATAAAAAGTTCGACTCTCATGTGAAGTTAAAAAATAAAGTATTTAGGCCATGAATTCTGCTGCAGAAATGTACTCTGCTTTCAAGCCTCATCCTCTTATATACCTATTAATCTTGGAAGCTGTAGTGTGCCTGAAGTCAAAGCTTTGTATGCATAATTAGTATGACCTAACAAGTGCTACAGATTCATTAGCATAAAGTTTTCCTTACTAATTGCTTTTTGCCATCATTTGATTTAGTTATCTGCTTTCATCATATGTGGATTAGGGTACAGTTGTTCTATTTTAAGCAATAATCCTATACTTTGATGTTCCCATTAGAGCAAGGTGCAATTAAACATTACTTTTCATGCCTAGATTCTCTAAAGTAGAAATTGGAACTTCAGAATCCGTTTATGATATTGCAGTCAATATAAGAAAAATATATCATTTTACAACAAAACGCATAAATAACTAGATATGGAAGGATTTATACTCTAGATTTTTCAAAAATAAAGGCACATTCACTCTTTTTAACTATTAAATATATTAAAGATTCTTGGAACTGTATAGCAGATGCTTATTTTAGCAGTGGCGCAAACCACTCATAATATTTAAATTATAATAAATAATAAAAAAAGTTAATATTAAAAAATATTAAAAAAAGTTAATATTAAAAAAACAAAAAATAACCTTCCAAAAACGTGCTTCACTTGCTTTTCTTTCAGGTCGACAAAAAAGTGTCATTCCTTTCTGCACGTAAAAAATTCTCAAAAAAATTTATTCAACTGAGAATGAACCCATATCATATTAAATCAACAAGACAGTGTGGAAGATGAAAACCAGATAACATATAAAGTTATGTATTCTCTATATCAGTATATACACACACACACACACAATTTTTTGAGTAACAGTTATGGAGAAATGTAATTGTTAAGATTAAATTTTAAAGTTAAAGACTTGGAAAAGAATAATTCACTAAGGTTGCCAACAGACTTTTTGTCTATAGGGATACTATAAGAAGTTTAACAAAACAGCTAAGGAAAATTGAGACAGTTTTCTACGGCAACCAATAGGATTTTACCTTTTTTATTGAAAAAATAAATCAGACATCTGGTTGGCTGAAACTTGCAGTTAGAATAAAAAAAAAAAAAAAGAACACACAAAAGGAATACCCACCTTAAACCCAAAGAGGAACACAAATAGACCAAGATATCATTAAAAAATTTACTACAAATCTTTCCTAAATTCAACCCGCCACTAACAGGTAAGTATAAAGCATAACTTTATTTAATATCAATAATAAATAGGTATCTAACTAAACAAAGACCACAGAAAAGATTAAAATGATCCAAGATCCACCATAACTGTAATGCTGTTGTTTGGAAACTACCAGCGTACCATGTGCCTTGGGTCTTACCTGCGCCGTGCGACATTCTGGGTGCCATGTTCATATTGTATTTCCTGGACTTCATGCTCTGATGTTTCTGCCATTGCTGCAGTTTTCCCTCTGTCCTCTAGGGGCTGGCTATGACTTATATGGCCAGTGTGCACTCCCTATTAGATTCCCAGCCAATTCGTGCCAGGCACCACCTATATAATGAGGACATACCTGATGTTCTGTGCTGCTTTTGTCTGTCGTCATTGCTAGGCCTCTGCCTGATCTGTCTGCTGTTTCTGATCCGTTGCCTGTCTATTGGTCTTTGTCTGCACCTTGTAAAGAAACACCATTATCAGCATTGCTGCATCTGGCGCTATCTTTAAGGGTCAATTTAGCCCCATTCTGCCTGCTTGGCCAGCTGCCACTTGTGGCACAGTGGGTCCACACCCGTGGGGCGTGACAATAACCATGACTTAGACATTCAATATTTACAGAAATGTATAATACTAATATCTTCTGTATAGGAATGGTAGTGGGGTATTTTCTTGTATTCTGTACCACACCTAGATGGTACAGATGGTATAGATAGAGGATATAGAAGTTGTTGGATTCTAGATTGTTGACAAATAAATGTATCTAAATGTATATGCCCCAATATATTATAATATAGATAAGATATAGAATATCACAGGTGTTATCTGATACTGTACAATGTTTGTATACACCTTCAATTAAATATACAGATAGTATGCAGTGTTTCAAAGATGTTATATATTAACCCCTTAAGGACACAGCCCATTTTTACCTTAACCCCTTAAGGACCCAGCCATTTTACACCTTAGGACCAGAGCGTTTTTTGAACATCTGACCACGGTCACTTTAAACATTAATAACTCTGGAATGCTTTTACATATCATTCTGATTCTGAGAATGTTTTTTAGTGACATATTCTACTTTAACATAGTGGTAATTTTTTGTGGTAAATTGCATCCTTTCTTGGTGAAAAATTCCAAAATTTGATGAAAAAATTGAAAATTTAGCATCTTTCTAACTTTGAAGCTCTCTGCTTGTAAGAAAAATGGATATTCCAAATAAATTTTATTTTTATTCACAAATACAATATGTCTACTTTATGTTTGCATCATAAAATTTATGAGTTTTTGCTTTTGGAAGACATCAGAGGGCTTCAAAGTTCAGCAGCAATTTTCAAATTTTTCAAACTCACTATTTTTCAGGGACCAGTTCAGTTTTGAAGTGGATTTGAAAGGTCTTCATATTAGAAATACCCCACAAATGACCCCATTATAAAAACTGCACCCTTCAAAGTATTCAAAATGACATTCAGTAAGTGTTTTAACCCTTTAGGTGTTTCACAGGAATAGCAGCAAAGTGAAGGAGAAAATTCTAAATCTTCAAAATTTTTACTGGTATTTGAAACCCAATTTCTCTCGAGTAAGCACATACCTCATATGTCTATGTAAATTGTTTGGCGGGGGCAGTAGAGGGCTCAGAAGGGAAGGAGCGACAAATGGTTTTTTGGGGGGCATGTCACCTTTAGGAAGCCCCTATGGTGCCAGAACAGCAAAAAACAAAACAAATGGCATACCATTTTGGAAACTAGACCCCTCGGAGGAACATAACAAGGGGTAAAGTGAACCTTAATACCCCACAGGTGATTCACGACTTTTGCATATGTAAAAAAAAAAAAAAATTACCTAAAATGCTTAGTTTCCCAAAAAATTTACATTTTTAAAAAGGGTAATAGCAGAAAATAACTCCCAAAATTTGAAGCCCAATTTCTCCCGGAAAAAACCCCATATGGGGGTGAAAAGTGCTCTGCTGGCGCACTACAGGTCTCAGAAGAGAAGGAGTCACATTTGGCTTTTTGAAAGCAAATTTTGCTCTGGGGGCATGCCACATTTAGGAAGCCCCTATGGTGCCAGAACAGCAAAAAAACACATGGCATTCTGTGTTGGAAACAGGACCCCTTGGGGAACGTAACAAGGGGTAAAGTGAACCTTAATACCCCACAAGTGTTTCACGACTTTTGCATATGTAAAAAAAAATTTTTTTTACCTAAAATGCTTGTTTTCCCAAAAATGTTACATTTTTAAAAAGGGTAATAGCAGAAAATACCCCCCAAAATTTTAAGCCCAATTTCTCCCGATTCAGAAAACACGCCATATGGGGGTGAAAAGTGCTCTGCTGGTGCACTACAGGTCTCAGAAGAGGAGTAGACACATTTGGCTTTTTGAAAGCAAATTTTGCTCTGGGGGCATGCCACATTTAGGAAGCCCCTATGGTGCCAGAACAGCAAAAAAAAAAAAAAAAAAAAAAAACACATGGCATACCATTTTGGAAACTAGACCCCTCGGGTAATGTAACAAGGGGTAAAGTGAACCTTAATACCCCACAGGTGTTTCACGACTTTTGCATATGTAAAAAAAAAAAAAAAATGTTTACATTTTTAAAAAGGGTAAAAGCAGAAAATACCCCCCAAAATTTGTAACACAATTTCTGTACTGCGATACCCATATGTGACCCTAAACTGTTGCCTTGAAATAAGACAGGGCTCAAAAGTGAGAGCGCCATGCACATTTGAGGCCTAAATTAGGGACTTGCATAGGGGTGGACATAGGGGTATTCTACGCCAGTGATTCCCAAACAGGGTGCCTCCAGCTGTTGTAAAACTCCCAGCATGCCTGGACAGTCAGTGGCTGTCTGGCAATACTGGGAGTAGTTGTTTTGCAACAGCTGGAGGCTCCGTTTTGGAAACAGTGGTGTACCAGACGTTTTTCATTTTTATTGGGGAGGGGAGGGGGGCTGTGTAGGGGTATGTGTATATTTAGTGTTTTTTTTACTTTTTATTTTATTTTGTGTAGTGTAGTGTAGTGTTTTTAGGGTACAGTCACACGGGAGGGGGTTCAAAGTAGTTTCTCGCTGGCAATTTGAGCAGCGGCAGAAAATTTGCCGCAGCTCAAACTTGCAGCCGGATACTTACTGTAAACCTCCGCCCATGTGAGTGTACCCTGTACATTCACATTGGGGGGGGGGGGGGGACGGGACATCCAGCTGTTGCTAAACTACAACTATCAGCATGTACAGTCTATCAGTGGCTACTACTTTGGCTGGGAATGCTAGGGATTGTAGTTATGCAACAGCTGGAGACACACTGGTTTGCTACTTAACTCAGTGTTTCACAACCAGTGTGCCTCCAGCTGTTGCAAAACTACAACTCCCAGCATGTCCGGTGCATGCTGGGAGTTGTAGTTTGCAACAGCTGGAGGCACACCGGTCATGAAACACTGAGTTAAGTAAAAAAAAAAAACTCTGTGTTTCACAACCAGTGTGCCTTCAGCTGTTGCAAAACTACAACTCTCAGCAGTCACCGACAGCCAACGGGCATGCTGGGAGTTGTAGTTATGCAACCAGCAGATGCACCACTACAACTCCCAGCATGCACTTTAGCTGATTGTGCAAGCTGGGAGTTGTAGTTATACAACAGCTGAAGGTACACTTTTCCATAGAAAGAATGTGCCTCCAGCTGTTGCAAAACTATAAGTCCCAGCTTGCCCATAAGGGAATGGTGGGAGTTGTGGTGGTCTGCCTCCTGCTGTTGCATAACTACAGCTCCCAGCATGCCCTTTTTGCATGCTGGGAGCTGTTGCTAAGCAACAGCAGGAGGCTGTCACTCACGTCCAACTGCTGATCCACGCTGCAGGTCAGTCCCTCGTCGCCGCCGCCGCTCCTGGGGCCCCGATCCCAACAGGGTTGCCGGGGATCGGGGTCCCCAGCTTACGGGGTCCACGTCCCGCACCCGTTCACGTCCTCCGGAAGAGGGCGGAGCAGGTTGCGGGAGTGACACCCGCAGCAGGTGCCCTGATTGGTCGGCCAGTAAACCGGCCGACGAATCAGGGCGATCGTGAGGTGGCACCAGTGCCCCCTCACCCCTGCTGGTTATGACTGTTCGGGGCCTTTCAGAGACGGCCCCGATCAGCCAGTTATTCCGGGTCACCGGGTCACTGGAGACCCAATTGACCCGGAATCCGCTGCAGATCGTTGGGCTGAATTGTACAGCAATCTGCGGCCATCGCCGACATGGGGGGTCATCATGACCCCCCTGGGCGATATGCCGCGATGCCTGCTGAACGATTTCAGCAGGCATCGGGCACCGGCTCCACTCCAGATGGCTGTGGGGGGCCGGGAAAGCGCATGACATTCTCATACGTCATGTGTTCTTAAGGATGGAGACGTATGAGAACGTCATGTGTCCTTAAGGGGTTAAAGGGGTACTCCGGTGGAAAACTTTTTTTTTTTTTAATCAACTGGTGCCAGAAAGTTAAACAGATTTGTAAATTACTTTCAATAAAAATATCTTAA
The DNA here is from genome assembly GCF_029499605.1 of Hyla sarda. Lineage (NCBI taxonomy): Eukaryota > Metazoa > Chordata > Amphibia > Anura > Hylidae > Hyla > Hyla sarda. The sequence goes on from NC_079191.1 coordinate 230,581,394, forward strand.
TACTTCTAGTACTTTTTAGCTGCTGAATAATACAGAGGAAATTATTTTCTTTTTTGGAACACAGTGCTCTCTGCTGACATCATGACCACAGTGCTCTCTGCTGACATCACTGTCCATTTTTGGAACTGTCCAGAGCAGCATATGTCTGATATGGGGATTTTCTTCAACTCTGGACAGTTCTTAAAATGGACAGATATGTCATCAGAGAGCACTGTGGTCATGATGTCAGAAGAGAGCTCTGTGTTCCAAAAAGAAAATAATTTCCTCTGTAGTATTCAGCAGCTAATAAGTACTGGAAGGATTAAGATTTTTAAATAGAAGTAATTTACAAATCTGTTTAACTTTCTGGCATCAGTTGGTTTAAAAAAAAGAAAAGTTTTCCACCGGAGTAACCTTTTATTTTTGAGTTTTCGTTTTTTCCTCCTTGTATTCTAAAATCCATAACTCTTTTATTTTTCCATTCACAGATCCATATGAGGGCTTGTTTTTTGCGTGACCAGTTGCACTTTGTAATACCCTAAAATGTATGGTAAACCCCCCCCCCCAAAAAAATGTTTATGTAAGGAAATTTAAACGAAAATCATAATTTTGCAAATTGGGGTGGGGGGGGGGGGGTTGTTTCCACGCTGTACACTGTATTGAAAAATTACATGTTTTCTTTATTCTCTGGGTCAATACGATTAAAATGATACCCATGGTTAGATACATTTCTATTATTGTACTGCTTTTAAAAAATCTCAAACTTTTTTGCTTTTTTTTTTTGCAAAATCAGTACGTTTAAAATTGCCCTATTTTGACTACCTCTAACTTTCCTTTTTTTCCATATTCAGGGATGTTTGAGGGCTCATTTTTTGCGCCATGATCTGTTGTTTTGTTTTAGTGCCATGTTTGCACATATGTGACTTTTTGATCGCTTTTTATAAAATGTTGGACTTTTTTTTTTACGTTTACGCCGTTCGCCGTAGGGGATCATTAACATTATATTTTTATAGTTTGGACATTTACACAACCGATTATACCAAATATGTTTATTATTTATCTTTTTTTAATGCTTTTTGTGTATTAATATGGGGAAAATGGGTGATTTAAAACTTTATTGGGGGAGGGGCTTTTAAAAAAAAAAATCACTTTTTTTTGAACATTTATTTTACACTTTTTTAGTCCCCATAGGTGACTATTTATAGCAATCATTAGATTGCTAATACTATTCAGTGCTATGCAATGAAGTAAGCAATGTACAATGATTATATGATCACGGGGGGTCCAACCACTGGGACCCTCGCATTCTCCAGCCCAGCACCCGGGCACTCTAAACATTTATGTTCAGAATGCCAGCTGTGCTAGGCTTCGGGCAGCTGTGGGCATCATGCCCCTCTCCATTAATGTCTATGGGGGGCGTGAAGGTTCTGGTCGCTCGTAAGCCGTCATGGAGCAGAGTTCGCTCTATACAGTGCATTTCTGGGGTTCCGGGCCTCAAATAGGGGATAGGGGATAACATGTCTAGGGGCTAAGTACCCCTTTAAATATTTTTTGTTGCATAATAAGTCCTGTTTTCTAAAAATAATTCAAAATTCCATAATATTTTTGCCAGGATACGCCAACTTTTGAGCACAACTGTATGCCAATTTTGTTCTACATAACCATGTTAAACCTTTCAAGACATAATAATTTTCAAGAAATAACAACACAAAAACAACCAGGTGACAATTTTACTTCTCTAAGAGGGGATTTTGACTTGCAATTAGGTTTTATAATCTGCATATTCAAATGTGATTATTTCAACTATTTCCAACATATGAGACTTTTTAACATGAATTTTTATATTCTTTTACTGAACTATCATTTTCCTTGCCGGAACAAATGTTATCCAAAGTCATCAAAATTGCCAATTATGACTTTGATAGATAGACACTTCTATATGTAAATGATCAGTGACCCATTTTTAACAATTTCCCAAGAATGTATTTTTATCCTCACATTTAAGTATATGTTAATGACATGGTCAGCAGGTTGTTGGCTTAAAACTGTAATGCATAAAATATATTAATTTTTGCATATGGTACAAGTTATTTTACATTCTAACAATGTGAGGCCCGTGCAAGCTTAATTTTAATTTAACAGAGAAAGGCTGTTTCTCATTAGACCATAACATGCTATTAGGCGGTAAGCTTTATGCATCATAATCATGAGAGACTGCTTGAGAGTACTTTATTACTAATTTATTCATGACTTACAAAATTCTTTATAATGCAGCACTGAACTCGGGAACTTTTGAATAAAGATTTTCTTTTAAGATTGGACCAATCAAGGTGCCATTAATAACAGTGCAAAGGTTAAAACATAGGATGGATTCATCAAACAAAAGTCCCATGAACACATCATCTACTAGCGGTATATACTGTTAAGGTCAATAGTGTTTATTTTATGATTGTAATGAAATACTCTTCTGATATATTTTACTTTACTGACAGTGTTAAATTACAAGGTGGGTCTATTGGTTATTTAACAAATAGTCATCAGTATGTAAAGATAAAGAATAATTATGGCTTTTGTCTATACAAGTCAGTTTACTCCCAAAACAATCACAATGACTACTGTAATTACAGTCCAAGTAGGTGCATCAATAAAATAAAGAGCTATCTTAACACCGCAAGAGCGTTTATGGATTTATAATTTACGCTTGCTAGATTACACATCATGCCTGTATACATCTGGTCAATAGGGCATGCCCGTAAAAAAATGGGCTATCACTGGCAAGTGGAAAACTATTTTTTTCATATCAACTGGTTCCAGAAATTTAAACAGGTTTGTATATTACTTCTGTTAAAAAATCTTAACCCTTCCAGTACTTATCAGCTGCTGTATTCTACAGAGGAAGCTGTATAGTTATTTTTTGGCTCTCTGCTGACAACTCTGTCCATGTCAGGAACTTTCCAGAGTAGTAGAGGTTTGCTCTGGGGATTTGCTGTTACTCTGGACAGTTCGTGACACAGACAGAGGTGTCAGAAGAGAGCACTGTGGCCAGAAAAGAACTATACAACTTCCTCTGGAGCATACAGCAGCTGATAAGTACTGGAAGGATTAAGATTTTTTTAATAGAAGTAATTTACAAATCTGTTTAACTTTTTGGAGCCAGTTGATATGAAAAAAAATAAAATATAAGTCTGGATATCATGGTATATGGCTTCGTCATCAAAGTTGTCTATCAGACACAAACAGGATATTTCTATTTTTAAAACAATATTATTAACCCCTTTAGGACTCAGCCCATTTTCACCTTAAGGACCATTTTTGCACTTTCGTTTTTTTCCTCCTCATCTTCTAAAAATCATAACGCATTCAATTTTGTACCTACAGACCCATTTAAGGGCTTGATTTTTATAACACCAATTGTACTTTGTAATGACATTACTTATTTTATAACAAAAAAAAATATTTGTGGTGTGAAAAAAACAAAACACCATTTTGCTAAATTTTAGGGCTTCCGTTTCTACGCAGTGCACTTTTTGGTAAAAATGACACCTTATCTTTATTTTTATGCCCCAAAATTAGTATTTTTAAAATTGTCATCTTCTGACACCTATAATTTTTTTTTCTGTGTATAAGGCTATATGAGGGCTTATTTTTTGTGCCATGGTCTATAGTTTTTATCTGTACCATTTTTGTTTTGATGGGACTTTTTGATCGCATTTTATTAATATTTTTATGGTATATGAAGTGACCCAAAATTCACAATTAGTTTTTTTTTTACGTGTCCGCTGAGCTGCCGGGATAGTTTTACTTTCAGTTTAGACGCGGCTATCAACTTTGATTGTGGCATCTAAAGGGTTAAGGCCAAGCATGCTCCCGATCAATGATGCCTGGCATTAGCCATGGGTCCTGGCTGCCCTTAGCAACCGGGACCAACAGGGTTTAAACCGTCCTCCAATCGTGAGAACGGTTTAAATACAGATACACCCTGAGTCCTTAAGGGGTAAGATAAATAATTTTAAATGTTTTTATAATGTTGTAATGGAAAAATGTAATAGGTAAGCTTCTAAACAAATGTGTTTCAGGACTTCTCAACTGTTCCCTAACAGCAAAACAATCCCCATCCTTAAGGGGGTACTCCGGTGGAAAACATTTTTGTTTAAATCAACTGGTGCCAGTAAGTTAAACAGATTTGTAAATTACCTCAATTAAAGTGTCAGCAGAGAGCACTGTGGACAAGACAAAAAAAAAAAAAAAATTTCTGTAGCATACAGTTGCTAAAAAGTACTGGAAAAAATAAGCCCTAATACTACTTTTTCAGTGGAAATATAGAGAAGTTAAGGAGGAAAAAAGCCTGAGGCAGAAATCTAAATACTCTGGGGCATGAAAGGGTTAAATCCAAATAAACTGAGCAAAAAACTACTTCTATGCAGGTGCTACCATAGATGGATCCTGCATAGAAGTAGTTTTTTGCTCCATTTATTTGGATTTTTGCTATAAGGGTTCCCTGCCATAAGACACCGTCCATTTTACCGCTGGCCTGAAAGCCTGGGATCCCTATGACTACCCCTGTATAGGGGAGATATGCCTGAACTCAAGTACCTCCCAAGGTGAGAGGCTACCACACAGAGGGCTCCAGAGAGCTTTCTGTAACCCCTCAGGATTACACGAGGCACTATCCTCTTCTCTCTTTTTTCTGTCTCTACATTTTATGAAAGGGCTTTAACCCGGGTACTCCGGTGGAATTTTTTTTTTTAAATCAACTGGTGCCAGAAAGTTAAACAGATTTGTAAATGTCTTCTATTAAAAAAATCTTTACCCTTCCAGTACTTTTTAGCAGCTGTATGCTACAGAGAAAATTTTCTTTTCAAATTTATTTTTTGTCTTGTCTACAGTGCTCTCTGCTGACACCTGATGCCCGTATCAGGAACTGTCCAGAGCAGGAGAAAATCCTCATAGAAAACCTATGCTGCTCTGGACAGTTCCTGATACGGGCATCAGGTGTCAGCAGAGAGTACTATGGACAAGACAAAAAAGAAAATCAAAAAGAAAAGAATTTTCTTTGTAGCATACAGCTGCTTAACCCCTTCAGGACGGAGCCCATTTTGGCCTTAAGGACCGGAGCGTTTTTTGCACATCTGACCACTGTCACTTTAAACATTAATAACTCTGGAATGCTTTTAGTTATCATTCTGATTCCGAGATTGTTTTTTCGTGACATATTCTACTTTAACATAGTGGTAAATTTTTGTCGATACTTGCATCCTTTTTTGGTGAAAAATCCGTAAATTTGATGAAAAATTTGAAAATTTAGCATTTTTCTAACTTTGAAGCTTTCTGCTTGTAAGGAAAATGGATATTACGAATACATTTTTTTTTGGTTCACATATACAATATGTCTACTTTATATTTGCATCATAAAATTGATGAGTTTTTACTTTTGGAAGACACCAGAGGGCTTCAACGGTCAGCAGCAATTTTCCGATTTTTCACAAAATTTTCAAACTCAGTATTTTTCAGGGACCAGTTCAGGTTTGAAGTGGATTTGAAGGGTCTTCATATTAGAAATACCCCATAAATGACCCCATTATAAAAACTACACCCCCCAAAGTATTCAAAATGACATTCAGTCAGCGTTTTAACCCTTTAGGTGTTTCACACGAATAGCAGCAAAGTGAAGGAGAAAATTCACAATCTTCATTTTTTACACTCACATGTTCTTGTAGACCCAATTTCTGAATTTTTACAAGGGGTAAAAGGACAAAATTTTTACTAGTATTTGTAGCCCAATTTCTCTCGAGTAAGCACATACCTCATATGTCTATGTAAAGTGTTCGGCGGGCGCAGTAGAGGGCTCAGAAGGGAAGGAGCGACAAGGGGATTTTGGAGAGTACGTTTTTCTGAAATGGTTTTTGGGGGGCATGTTACCTTTAGGAAGCCCTTATGGTGCCAGAACAGCAAAAAAAAAACACATGGCATACCATTTTGGAAACTAGACCCCTCGGGGAATGTAACATGGGATAAAGTGAACCTTAATACCCCACAGGTGTTTCACGACTTTTGCAAATGTAAAAAATAAATAAAAAATTTTACCTAAAATGCTTGTTTTCCCCAAAAAATTTTATTTTTAAAAAGGGTAATAGCAGAAAATACCCCTAAAAATTTGAAGCCCAATTTCTCCCGATTCAGAAAACACCCCATATGGGGGTGAAAAGTGCTCTGCTGGCGCACTACAAGTCTCAGAAGAGAAGGAGTCACATTTGGCTTTTTGAACGCAAATTTTGCTCTGGGGGCATGCCGCATTTAGGAAGCCCCTATGGTGCCAGGATAGCAAAAAAAAACCACATGGCATACCATTTTGGAAACTAGACCCCTCGGGGAACGTAACAAGGGGTTAAGTGAACCTTTATACCCCACAGGTGTTTCACGACTTTTGCATATGTAAAAAAAAAATTTTTTTTTTACCTAAAATGCTTGTTTTCCCAAAAAATTTACATTTTTAAAAAGGGTAAAAGCAGAAAATACCCCCCAAAATTTGTAACACAATTTCTCCCGAGTACGGCGATACCCCATATGTGACCCTAAACTGTTGCCTTGAAATACGACAGGGCTCCAAAGTGAGAGCGCCATGCGCATTTGAGGCCTAAATTAGGGACTTGCATAGGGGTGGACATAGGGGTATTCTACGCCAGTGATTCCCAAACAGGGTGCCTCCAGCTGTTACAAAACTCCCAGCATGCCTGGACAGTCAACGGCTGTCCGACAATACTGGGAGTTGTTTTGCAACAGCTGGAGGCTCCGTTCTGGAAACAGTGGTGTACCAGACGTTTTTCATTTTTATTGGGGAGGGGAGGGGGGCTGTGTAGGGGTATGTGTTTATGTAGTGTTTTTTACTTTTTATTTAATTTTTTGTGTTAGTGTAGTGTAGTGTTTTTAGGGTACAGTCGCACGGGCGGGGGTTCACAGTAGTTTCTCGCTGGCAATTTGAGCTGCAGCAGAAAGTTTGCGGCAGCTCAAATTTGCAGCCCGATACTTACTGTAAGCCTCCGCCCATGTGAGTGTACCCTGTACGTTCACATTGGGGGGGGACATCCAGCTGTTGCATAACTACAACTCCCAGCATGCCTGTTGGCTGTCGGTGACTGCTGAGAGTTGCAGTTTTGTAACAACTGTAGGCACACTGGTTATGTATCACTGAGTTTGTGACCTAACTCAGTGTTTCACAACCAGTGTGCCTCCAGCTGTTGCAAAACTACAACTCCCAGCATGTACGGTGCATGGTGTACGGTGACTGCTGAGAGTTGTAGTTTGCAACAGCTGGAGGCACACCGGTCGTGAAACACTGAGTTAGGTAAAAAAAAACTCTGAGTTTCACAACCAGTGTGCCTTCAGCTGTTGCAAAACTACAACTCTCAGCAGTCACCGACAGCCAACGGGCATGCTGGGAGTTGTAGTTATGCAACCAGCAGATGCACCACTACAACTCCCAGCATGCACTTTAGCTGTTTGTGCAAGCTGGGAGTTGTAGTTATACAACAGCTGAAGGTACACTTTTCCATAGAAAGAATGTGCCTCCAGCTGTTGCAAAACCATAAGTCCCAGCATGCCCATAAGGAGTTGTGGTGGTCTGCCTCCTGCTGTTGCATAACTACAGCTCCCAGCATGCCCTTTTTGCATGCTGGGAGCTGTTGCTAAGCAACAGCAGGAGGCTGTCACTCACCTCCAACGATCCAGACGCTGCAGGTCAGTCCCGCCGCCGCAGCTGCTCCTGGGGCCCCGATCCCAACAGGGGCGCAGGGGATCGGGGTCCCCAGCATCGGGGGTCGTCTTCCCGCACCCGCTCACGTCCTCCAGAAGAGGGGCGGAGCGGGTGCGGGAGTGACACCCGCAGCAGGCGCCCTGATTGGTCGGCCGGTAATCCGGCCGACGAATCAGGGCGATCGTGAGGTGGCACCAGTGCCACCTCACCCCTGCAGGCTCTGGCTGTTCGGGGCCGTCAGAGACGGCCCCGAACAGCCAGTAATTCCGGGTCACCGGGTCACCGGAGACCCGATTGACCCGGAATCGCCGCAGATCGCTGGACTGAATTGTCCAGCGATCTGCGGCGATCGCCGACATGGGGGGGCATAATTACCCCCCTGGGCGATATGCCGGGATGCCTGCTGAACGATTTCAGCAGGCATCCGGCTCCGGTCCCAAACCGGCTAGCGGTGGGGGCCGGAATTCCCACGGGCGTATGGATACGCCCTCGGTCCTTAAGGACTCGGGATTCAGGGCGTATCCATACGCCCTATGTCCTGAAGAGGTTAAAAGTACTGGAAGGGTAAAGAAGGATAAAAAGTTTCTATCAGCACCATTTTTGTTTTGATCTGACTTTTTTTTTACAGTTTTTTATTCATTTTTTAATGGTATAAAAAGTGACCAAAAATACACTATTTTGGAATTTGGAATTTTTTTATGTGTATGCCATTGACTTTGCGGTTAAATTAATGATACATTTTTATAGTTCGGACATTTACGCATATGGCGATACCACATATGTTTATTTTTATTTACACAGTTTTTTTTTATGGGAAAGGGGGGTGATTCTAACTTTTATAAGGGAAGGGGTTAAATCAAATATATTAACACTTTTTTCACCTTTTTTTTTTGCAGTGTTATAGCTCCCATAGGGGGCTATAACACTGCACAAACTGATCTTTTACACTGATCACTGGCATGTATTAACATGCCATTGATCATAATATCGGCGATTGATTGCTCCTGCCAGGATCTCCGGCACGGAGCAGTCATTCGCCAATGGGACACTGAGGAGGCAGGTAGGGATCCTCTTGGTGTCCTGTAAGCTGTTCGGGATGCCACGATTGAGCTGCCGGGATTCTTTCGGTTTCACTTCAGACGCGGTGGTCAACTTTTATTGCCGCGCCTGAAGGGTTAATACAGGGCATCATCGCAATCGTTGATGTCCTGTATTAGCCGTGGGGCCCGGCCATTGATGGCCACCGGGACCGACCCGATATGACGTGGGGTCACCGCGTGACCCCGCGTTCTATTGCGGGAGTCAGCACAGGGCGTAAATATACGTCCTGCGTCATTAAGGAGTTATATAGTGAATTATGGTTAACCCTGAATATACAAAATTACCATGTCACTACCTCTTTAGCTACGCCCTGGATGACTTACTGTCCCATGCAGAAGAGGGATCTATTAGTATGAGGATGACATGCTAGAAAAATTGTTGGAGTTACACAACTTTTGGACTGGGGGTGAGATACAGAAGTGTGTCTGTGTAAGACATTTGCCAGTAGTACAATTGTACAGTACTACATTTGTGTAAGATACAGTAGTACATTGTAACGCTAGTCAATGCTAAGCAGTACTATTAGCCATCGCCATGTACAGCATGTTCAAGTGGAAAATAAAACCTAGTGGAAACATACGAAAGCAAAACTTTAGTCTTTCTTGTGTTGTATAAGCCATCAAATAGGACAAAATTAAATAATAAGACCTTCAACAGGAAGTAATGGAATAGCATTAAGCCTTTTGAGTTCAGTGGGCAGTTAGAGGAGCTAATGGAGGAAGCATGCTGTGGAGGCATACATTTTAGCAGAAATTTCTTGCGAAGAGGTGATTGAACATTATGATATGAATAGCTGTGCTAAACACATGGAAATTTCCTGCCAGAAAATGAGAAGATTAAGGCTTCTCTACCAGATAACGGCTCACTGGAGGAATGTAATAGTAGTGAAGTAAAATCTGAAAACAGATGATTTCCCATTTAATAGTCCATTGACTTTGCTCTTAGAGTCATTGCCTTTACTGTGATGGAAATGCTCTTTATTTTCATTTCACAATCAAGCTCAAGCTGTTTCAATATGGCCCAGGATGGTGTTTTGTTTTTCTTTTAAGCAAAAGAAGCTTTATTCATTAAGTTTAAAATTGTTCTTATTGTCTCAGTAAGTCTCTTCCCAACGGTATGCATTTAATCATATTATTGGAGAAATGGTTACAGACAATGTCTACTAAGAATACAATTATTTCTACCACAATACAGTACAATACATCAGATACTCTCAAAGAGGTGCTGCTGGCAACTCACCTTCATATAATACCTCGGGAAGTGTTTATGCAATTTTTTTTAATCCAAATGAATAATATTCTCCTTTGAAATATCAATGTCAGACTAATGTTTCTAAACAGCTAGCTCCATCATCGATATATCACATTAAGATGAGCCAGGGCAGCAGGCAAGTTTACATAGGATTTTTCGAGAGCTTTAAATCATGTGGTAACATTAGTGCTTGGCAATAAATAAAGATCATTTGATGTAATATTTGCTGATGTAATTCATAATCAGATGAATCGTACTCTCATGTTTAGGATTTTAAAGATAGCGGAGAATTACATCATGTTATGTCAATTATTTATCGTAGAAACAAAAAGATGTGTTTGTTTAATAGTCATGCAGGGGAAATGTACAGTCTAGTCTATTGTTCCTACAATCTCTTATACGTATTATAAATTCATTCCACTAAGAGTATTACCACTCCTTTTTTCTACTTCATAGCTAGTATCCAAATCACAGATATGGCATAAAACAATGTTTGTTTATTAACTGAACATGATAATGTGAAATGAAACAATGAAAAAGATTGTACAACTCCTTTAGGCTGGCTTCTTGTGCTGCAGCTGCTGCATGTGGATGAAACTTTGTCTGCATGTGGCAGACAATAGCCAGATGCAAAATTATGTAGTCAGAATGTAGATAGGGTGCCTAAGCAATATCAATGTGATTGCTGCTGTCAGTCATTGACTTAGTGCTGGCTGTTGATTGCCAACTGCCAATGAAGCGAGTTAAGCTCATGCGCTCATTTTCATAGGCTTACCACACAATGTGACATACCTGTATGGCCACACCATACATGTACAAACCTGGAATGGCCAAGGGGTTAAAGGGGTACTCCGCCCACAGACATCTTATCCTCCTGTGATCTCCTTGCAGCACCCCTGCCACACTCGGCATTCTAAACAGGATGTTTAGAACGCAGGGTTTGGGCAGCTGAAGATGTGGCATCATGCCCTTCCCCCCCTCATGACGTCACGCCATGCCCCCTCCATTCATGTCTATGGGAGGGGGTGTGTCTAAATTCAACTACCCCTTTAACCCCTTAAGGACGAAGGGCTTACAGGTACGTCTTGTGTTCTGGTACTTAAGGACCAAGGGCGTACCTATATGCCTTGGTTCTGTTACTGTAGTTTGAAGTGTGCTCATAAGCTGAGCACGCTTCATACCCGGTGAGTCCCGGTTGATATCAGCAGCCAGGACCCATGGTTAATGCTGGACATCGCCAATCGGGCTGATGCCCAGCATTACATTTTTGAACATCAAATGGATAGGCCTCCGGAAAAATAGGACTCTGCCAGGCGCTTCTCCTCAAATGAATGAAAGTCCAGACCACACAGGATGGATGCAGGGACAATAACTTTAATGATGCAACAACAAGTTTCGAGTCCGAGCAGGACTCTTCGTCAGGCATAGAGATGTCAAGCAAATGCATTGTTTATATAACCCTGAGGTGATCATTATCGGGTCAAAAGGTCAGCACATTACATAACAGATAAAAACAGTAGGATTAGACATAATAAAAGTGATCCAATAAAACCTGTTCAGATATCAAATAACATAATGACACTTGAACACAAATGATTAAAATACAATGTAATAACAGAAGTTCATAATCCGTGCTGCATGTAAACAGGACAGTAGTTTATGAATGGTGGTCAGAATGAGCCCAATAGTGAAAACATCATGCTGTTTACTATGCGGTGCTGACAGCGATGCTGTGATTATGCCCGCATGTCGGACACACACATAGCATGGGATTAGATTTTATATAGCGCTGTACTGGGGAAGTGCCGATATAATTGAAACTGTCCTATAGGGATCACCATAGGGTATGTTACAAAATTACTTTTATATCCTTTTGCATTGATCTTATTCCTTATGTTTAAAACATTTTTACTTTTAAATTTTTTCCTGGTTTTATATGTATTGTATTTTATTAGTGGCACTAACTGACATTCTAAGAATATGTTTTTTCCATACTCATACGCTGGACAAATATTTTTGTGCAATAACCTGTCATTAACCAATCGAGTTTTATGCATTTTAATTATATGCACTTTATTATTGTGTGGTACCCTCATCTCTTTGTGGTTGTGATACACCTACCATGTGTAATTTTTATATACCGTATATACTCGAGTATAGGCCGAGTTTTTCAGCACGATTTTTCGTGCTGAAAACACCCCCCTCGGCTTATACTCGAGTGAACTCCCCCACCCGCAGTGGTCTTCAACCTGCGGACCTCCAGAGGTTTCAAAACTACAACTCCCAGCAAGCCCGGGCAGCCATCGGCTGTCCGGGCTTGCTGGGAGTTGTAGTTTTGAAACCTCCGGAGGTCCGCAGGTTGAAGACCACTGCGGCCTTCAACATCATCCAGCCCCCTCTCACCCCCTTTAGTTCTGAGTACTCACCTCCGCTCGGCGCTGGTCCGGTCCTGCAGGGCTGTCCGGTAAGGAGGTGGTCCGGTGAGGAGGTGGTCCGGGCTGCTATCTTCACCGGGGAGGCCTCTTCTAAGCGCTTCCGGCCCGGCCTCAGAATAGTCACGTTGCCTTGACAACGACGCAGATACGTCGCTGTCAAGGCAACGGCTCTATTCCGGGCCGGAAGCGCGGAGAAGAGGCGCCCCCGGTGAAGATAGCAGCCCGGACCACCTCCTCACCGGACCACCTCCTTACCGGACAGCCCTGCAGGACCGGACCAGCGCCGAGCGGAGGTGAGTACTCAGAACTAAAGGGGGTGAGAGGGGGCTGGATGATGTTGAAGGCCGCAGTGGTCTTCAACCTGCGGACCTCCGGAGGTTTCAAAACTACAACTCCCAGCAAGCCCGGACAGCCGATGGCTGCCCGGGCTTGCTGGGAGTTGTAGTTTTGAAACCTCTGGAGGTCCGCATGTTGAAGGCCGCAGTGGTCTTCAACCTGCGGACCTCCGGAGGTTTCAAAACTACAACTCCCAGCAAGCCCGGACAGCCGATGGCTGCCCGGGCTTGCTGGGAGTTGTAGTTTTGAAACCTCTGGAGGTCCGCATGTTGAAGACCACTGAGGGCGAATGATGAGAAGAGGATAATGAAGGGGGGGGGGGGTGTGGGGATGATGAAGGGGGGTGGGGATGATGAAGGGGGGGGGGTGTGGGATGATTACAAGGGGATGATGAAGGGGGGATGTGTGGGATGATAAGGGGATGTGTGGGATGATGACAAGGGGATGATGAAGGGGGGATGTGTGGGATGATGACAAGGGGATGATGAAGGGGGGATGTGTGGGATAAGGGGATGTGTGGGATGATGACAAGGGGATGATGAAGGGGGGATGTGTGGGATAAGGGGATGTGTGGGATGATGACAAGGGGATGATGAAGGGGGGATGTGTGGGATAAGGGGATGTGTGGGATGATGACAAGGGGATGATGAAGGGGGGATGTGTGGGATGATGACAAGGGGATGATGAAGGGGGGATGTGTGGGATGATAAGGGGATGTGTGGGATGATGACAAGGGGATGATGAAGGGGGGATGTGTGGGATGATGACAAGGGGATGATGAGGATGTTAATGACGGGTCTGGATGATGACAGGGGGGGATGAGGTATTTCCCACCCTAGGCTTATACTCGAGTCAATAACTTTTCCTGGGATTTTGGGTTGAAATTAGGGGTCTCGGCTTATACTCGGGTCGGCTTATACTCGAGTATATACGGTAATTATTCACTGGCTATATCAGCCTTCCATATAGGTTGCCACAACAAAACTATTTGGTATTCTACCTCTTATTATTATTGAAATATGCTTGTTCATTCTGACTTTTTATCTATTAGGTCTATATTATATATGTCACCTTTTGATCCTGGCAATATTTCCTACATGCGTCTCTTTTTGCAGACACATAGTATAGAGCCCACAGTAGCGCTGAAGACATCACATCTGCCGATCACTCTGGCTCCGGTCAGCGCTTTATCTAGGTTTACTATCCCAGTGCCGTTCAGTCTATCTGCGCATGCTTCTGCCCAGTTTCTCCTTTTACACTTTGCATTTGGCATGGTTAAGCATGCCGACAGCGCTGGACCTGAAAGCGCTGATTATTTCGGCGCTTCCCCTGTTCAGCGCTACATAAAGTCTAATCCCGTGCTATGTGTGTGTCTGACATGCGGGCACTATCACAGCACCGCTGTCAGCACCGCATAGTACACAGCACTACGTTTTTACTATTGGCCTCATTCTGACCACCATTCATAAACTACTGTTCTGTTTACATGCAGCACGGATTATGAACTTCTGTTATTACATTGTATTTTAACCATTTGTGTTCAAGTGTCATTATGTTATTTGATATCTGCACAGGTTTTATTGGATCATTTTTATTATGTCTAATCCTACTGTTTTTATCTGTTATGTAATGTGCTGACCTTTTGACCCGGTAATGATTACCTCAGGGTTATATAAACAATGCATTTTCTTGACATCTCTATGCCTGACGAAGAGTCCTGCTCGGACTTGAAACTTGTTGTTCCACCATTAAAGTGATTGTCCCTGCATCCATCCTGCATGGTCTGGACTTTCATTCCTTTGAGGAGAAGCGCCTGGCAGAGTCCTATTTTTCCGGATGCCTATCCATTTGATGTTCATTTAACCCCTTCCCGACCTATGACATACCTGTACGTCATGGGTGGCAAGGTGTTCCCGACCCATGACATACAGGTACGTCATGGACATTACTGCCGCTACTCGCGGCACCCCGCAGCGCCCGGAAAGATGGTGGCTATCACTGATAGCCAGCCATCTTACCGTGCGACCACGGGGGGTTTCGTCCCCCACCCCCCCCCAGCGATCGCTGCTATCAGCTGGTCAAATCTGACTAGCTGATAGCAGCGTTTCGCTATCAGAATACTTAGCAGCGCGGTGTGTGAGTTCCGATCACGGGGATCGGGACACACACCGCTCTGCTAAGTGTCCCTGACCTGTCCCTCGACATCACTTACCCATCCGAGCGGTGTCCCGAGCGGTCCCGGCGTCCTCCGTGCGGTCCCGACGTCCTCCAGGCGGTCCCGGCTGCGCTGCGTCCCGGAGGTGAGTTTCCGGCAGCAGTGCAGCATCTTCATTGGCAGCAGTGAGATCGCCGTAAAGCGATCTCACTGCTGCCTCTGAGAGTTTCAAAACTGCAACTCCCAGCATGCCCAGAAAGCCTTTGGCTTTCTGGGCATGCTGGGAGTTGTAGTTTTGCAACATCTGGAGGTCCACAGTTTGGAGACCACTGTATAATGGTCTCCAATCTGTGCTCTTCCAGATGTTGCAAAACTACAAATCTCAGCATGCTCAGTCTGTCCAGGCATGCTGGGAGTTGTAGTTCTCTAACATCTGGAAGAGCACAGATTGGAGACCATTATACAGTGGTCTCCAAACTGTGGACCTCCAGATGTTGCAAAACTACAACTCCCAGCATGCCCAGACTGCCCAAGCATGCTGGAAGTTGTAGTTCGGCAACATCTGATCCTTCAGATATTGCCGAACTACAACTTCCAGCATGCCTTGGCAGTCTGGGCATGCTGGGAGTTGTAGTTTTGCAACATCTGGAGGCACACTAGTTGGGAAACATTGTCCGTTTCCCACCTCAGTGCCTCCAGCTGTTGCAATTGTTGCAAAACTATAACTCCCAGCATGCACTGACAGACCATGCATGCTGGGAGTTGTAGTTTTGCAACAGCTGGAGGCACACTGGTTTGGAAACACTAAGTTTGGTTGCAAAACACTTGAAAGTTTATTACTTAACTTAGTGTTTCCAAACCAGTGTTCCTCCAGCTGTTGCAAAACTACAACTCCCAGCATGCACGGACAGCCAAAGGGCATGCTCGGAGTTTGCAACAGCTGGATGTTTGCCCCCTCCCCCCCCCCCCAATGTGAATGTACAGGGTACACTCACATGGGCGGAGGTTTACAGTGAGTGCTGCAAGTTTGAGATGGCGCAAATTTTGCGCTGCAGCTCAAACTTCCAGCGGCAAACTGGCTGTGAACCTCTGCCCATGTGACTGTACCCTAAAAACACTACACTACACTGACACTAACCTAAAATAAAAAGTAAAAAACACTACATATACACATACCCCTACACAGCCCCCCTCCCCCCAAAAAATGAAAAACGTCTGGTACGCTACTGTTTCCAAAACGGAGCCTCCAGCTGTTGCAAAATAATAACTCCCAGTATTGCCGGACAGCCATTGACTGTCCAGGCATGCTGGGAGTTTTGCAACAGCTGGAGGCACCCTGTTTGGGAATCACTGGCGTAGAATACCCCTATGTCCACCCCTATGCAAATCCCTAATTCAGGCCTCAAATGCGCATGGCGCTCTCTCACTTTGGAGCCCTGTCGTATTTCAGGGCAACAGTTTTGGGATACATATGGGGTATCGCCGTACTCGGGAGAAATTGCCTTACAAATTTTGGGGGGCTTTTTATTCTTTAACCCCTTATGAAAAGGTGAAGTTGGGGTCTACACCAGCATGTTAGTGTAAAAAAATTAATTTTTTACACTGACATGCTGGTGTTGCCCTATACTTTTCATTTTCACAAGAGGTAAAAGGGAAAAAAGACCCTCTAAATTTGTAACGCAATTTCTCCTGAGTACGGAGATACCCCATATGTGGGTGCAAAGTGCTCTGAGGGCGCACAACAAGGCCCAGAAGGGAGAGTGCACCATGTACATTTGAGGCGATTTGCACAGGGGTGGCTGATTGTTACAGCAGTTCTGACAAACGCAAAACAATAAATATCCATATGTGACCCCATTTTGGAAACTACACCCCTCACGGAATGTAATAAGGAGTGCAGTGAGCATTTACACCCCACTGGTGTATGACAGATTTTTGGAACAGTGGTCTGTGAAAATGAAAAATAAAATTTTTGATTTGCACAGTCCACCGTTTCAAATATCTGTCAAACGCCAGTGGGGTGTAAATACTCACTGCACCCCTTATTACATTCCATGAGGGGTATAGTTTCCAAAATGGGGTCACATGTGGGGGGGTCCACTGTTCTGGCACCATAGGGGCTTCCTAAATGGGACATGCCCCCCAAAAACCCTTTCAGAAAAACTCACTCTCCAAAATCCCATTGTCGCTCCTTCCCTTCTGAGCCCTCTACTGCGCCCACCGAACATTTTACATACGCATATGAGGTATTTCCTTACTCGAGAGAAATTGGGTTACAAATTTTAGGGTGATTTCTCTCCTTTTACCCCTTGTAAAAATTAAAAAATTGGGTCTACAAGAAAATGTGAGTGTAAAAAATGAAGATTTAGAATTTTCTCCTTCACTTTGCTGCTATTCCTGTGAAACACCTAAAGGGTTAAAACACTTACTGAATGTCATTTTGAATACTTTGGGGGGTGCAGTTTTTATAATGGGGTCATTTATGGGGTATTTCTAATATGAAGATCCTTAAAATCCACTTCCAACCTGAACTGGGCCCTGAAAAATTACGATTTTGAAAATCTTGAGAAAAATTGGAAAATTGCTGCGGAACTTTGAAGCCCTCTGATGTCTTCCAAAAGTAAAAACTTGTCAATTTTTTAATGCAAACACAAAGTAGACATATTGTATATGTGAATCAATATGTAATTTATTTGGAATATCCATTTTCCTTTCAAGCAGAGACTTTCAAAGTTAGAAAAATGCTAAATTTTCAAAATTTTCATGAAATTTTTAGATTTTTTACCAAGAAAGGATACAAATATCAGTGAAATTTTACCGATAAAATAAAGTAGAATATGTCACGAAAAAACAATCTCGGAATCAGAATGATAAGTAAAAGCATTCCAAAGTTATTAATGTTTAAAGTGACAGTGGTCAGATTTTCAAAAAATGCCCAGGTCATGAAGGTGAAAATGGGCTGGGTCATGAAGGGGTTAACACTGAAGTGACCCAGAGCCACTTGAGAAGGACGCCCCGGCTAGCTGACCTCAGTCTTTATTGTGATGCTACGTGCACTTCACGGTGTTGCGCCTGCAGCGCAACGTCTTATGGTAAGCAGATTTAACCCTTTTTGGGGCACCCACTTATTTTATCTTCTACACTAGGAGCGCACCTTTGTTTTCTTTCTAATTTCAGCATTAACTTTTTGGACACTGTGATCAAAGTTTAACGCAGCATTTAAATGGGGAAGTTAACGGCGCCAGTAACGCAGTGGAGCTGATGTGGACATTCTCGACGAAATTGCGGGTCCCAATCAACTGGGACAGTGGGAGGGCCCTTACCTGCCTCCACGCCATCCGATCGGCCCTCTGATGTCTCAGCCAGGCTCTGCAGTCTAGAGCAGTAGTGCACCAATAACAATTATACATTAATATATAAAGTTAGTTAAATTGCACGGTCGATGGTGCACACGTAAAAAATACCAATGTCCAAAATTTCACATTTTTTGTCACGTCAATACCAATACCATACATTTTTTTTTATAAAAAGCAATCAAAAAGACCCATCAAAACAAAAATGGAACAGATAAAAATGTCAGGTCACGGTGCAAAAATAGCCCCGTATGTGGAAAAATGAAAAAAAGTAACGTGGGCCAGAAAGGGACATTTTTAAACATACAAATTTTGAGGCATGTAGTTATAATTTTTTAAAGTACTAAAATACAAAAATAAAACCTACATAAATTGGGTTTCCTTGTAGCCATATGGACCTACAGAATAAAGATAAGGGGTAATTTTTACCGAAAAGTGCACTGCGTAGAAACGGAAGCCCCCAAAAGCTACAAAATGGCTTTTTTGTTTTTCAATTTCACCCCACAAATATATATATTTTTTGTTTGTTTTACCATAGAATTTGTTGTGAAATGATTGATGTAATTACAAAGTGCAATTGGTGAAAGCGTTATGATTTTTAGAAGGGGAGGAGGAAAAACCAAAGTGCAAAGACGAAAATTGGCCTGGTCCTTATGGCTAAAATGGGCTGAGTCCTTAAAGGGTTAAGGCCTCAACACATTACACATATGTTGGCTGAACCCACAGATTTTGTACGAGCTAAAAAGACTATGTAATGTATATATGGGCCTTCCAACTCTATTTAAATCTATGTGAAAAGGATAAAGTATGTTGAATTTTAACTAACTGTCCAACAGTCAGACCCGCTGCAACTTTCTTCCCGGTGCCCTGGCTCTCCCATGCATGGATCTGTATTGACCACCACACAAAGTGGTGTTCAACATGCCCCCTTCATGCATCTCTATGGGAGAGCCGGAGAGACAGGAGTACAGCGCTTTGGCTCTACCATAGAGATGCATGAAGAGGGCATGTTGACCACCACTTTGTGCAGTGGTCAATACAGCTTTGTGCATGGGGAGAGCTGGAGATACAGGAGTACAGTGCTTTGGCTCTACCATAGAGATGCATTGAGAATGCAAGCCTATTCCTGCTTCATGCATGAGTAGAGCTGGAGAGCCATGCAGGAGATTGGGGGGTTGGACCCCTCCATGATCAGTCACTTATCCCCTATCCCTATTCTTTGAATAAACAGGACAACCCCTTTAAGGCCTCAATGCATTAGACATGTGTTGGCTGAACCCACCAATTTCGTCAGAACCAAAAGACCAGATGGTCTGACCAAATGTGTATATGGGCCTTCTAACTCTATCCAACTCTAAGTGAAAAGGATAAAGTATGTAACTAACTGATCCTTTTCTTCTTGGAGAGATAAGTCTTGCAATGGTTCACTCCCCCCACGCCTATTATTCAGAACTTATGCCAAGACAATAGTTTACCTGTATGGAAGTATTTGGAGAGACAGTGGTTGGTCAAACATATGTTTTAATATAATAAGCCATTGCATTCCCTTTAAGGCAACAAAAGAAAATATTCAGCATACTGTCTACATCCTTTATTAGGTTTCTGAAAAGATAAAACCTTATGTAAATTTGGAGGCAAATTGTGTGTGTGTGTTTTTTTTTTCAGAATCATACAAAATAGATTATGGCATGCAAAAACAAATGCCATGTGATAAAGATATTTTCTTCTAGAAGCATTGTTTCTAAGATAGAATGTGGCCCTGTATGGCAGCACATTTAATGCCTTTGCATGAAAAGTAGGGAAGCAAAGGGTACAAGGGATTATATTAGATGAGCAAATTTCTATGTAAACTTCTTAGTTGACACTTAAAAAGTGAATAATAAAATTTCATATGAAAAAAATTGTACCGGATAAAAGCAGACTATAAATATTTGTTTGCTAAAAGGTCACATAATTTTACTTTTCCAAATTATTCCCAAAAGCATCCAAACTACTGCTTATGTTGAAACCTCCCACTAAGCCATTGATTGGAGTGAATAATTCCATAACAGTGCAATTGTAGCATACCAATAGACCACATCATGCTAATTTCCAATGTGAAAGGGGATGGAAAACATGAACTACTGCTTTAAAAGCTTCTGTGTGTGACAACTCTTTATTAGCATCAAGCAATTAAATGTATTAAGAGTCCTTGTTTTTCATGGTCTTTCAACCATGGAATACTAAAGATGCATATCTTATAATTAGAATTTCCCATTCTACCCTATTGTCCTGCTAAGGAATGCATTGTAATTCTGGCAGCTAGATGACACAGTTGGCCTCTGTTCTTTTGACTGCAGATGTTTAATTGCGAGCAAACATTCTATTTAAATGACTCATTATAAGCCAGTAGATTCATAATATGCCTTTGCAATCATGGAAATATACCAAAGTGGATTTCATTTTCCTAAAGCAAATGTGATTTACACATAAAATCAGGCATCCATGGATTAGTATGTATTTTATGTTGGATAACCGTTTTAAAATTGTAATGATTGTTTTAGTGTTTATCTATTGATATAAGCTGGAACTGAAATAACTAATAGCCTATATATATATATATATATATATATATATATATATATATATATATACACACACACTAAAAAAAAATACAAACACAATGCTTTTTCTTTCAAATACGCCATTCACTGTACAGGAGCAATAATATAATATTGTAATATGTCCGACAATTACGCACGTGCCAATGTTTATTTATTTATTTATACATTAAGTAAAAGGGGTGATTTGAATATTTATTCATGTAGGGTGCTTTTTTACATATGTTTTTAAAAATTTAGAATTTTTAAATCTCTCTAGGGGACTTTTAGAAGCAATCTTTAGATTGCTTATGCTGATTAATGTTATGCTATTGCATAGTGTTGATTAGTAAGATTGCCACTCTGCAAGTAGAGTCTGCCTGAGGCAAGTGGTAGGCACAGAGGCCTAGTGAAGGCCTCTGGCTGCCATGGAAATTGATCAGCATCTCCCAAACACATGTGAATGTTTGAATCGGGAGCCTGACAGCCATGGCCTCTGCCATTCAAACTATTCTTGAGATTATCTATTCTTGAGATTGGGTCCTGGTTCTTGGACCTCTAGTGATTACACATTTATAAAAGTAAAACCAAGAACAATGGGATAAAGACAAAAGCACTTTATTTCTCAAAATACATTTCATCTTACCAATAATATGCATATTTTGTTTCCTGCTTTTGAGTCATGCTCAAAGAATATTCTAGTGCGCAATGGAGGTTGTAGGGACATACAGGATGAAGGCAGGTAAGCTTGGCAAGCCAGATTCTGCCTCCATTATGCAATAAACAGAATGAGCATTTTAGTAACAGGGTCATATCTTAAAAATGGAGGGTTAATTAAAGTAATACCTCATTTAATCCAGTGTATTGGCCTTAGTGTGAACATCCTGTCAGTTTCCTTTAAATTGATTAGACATGTGAATAGCCAATCAGTTTACAAGAATTACTTAAAAAAATCATTATGGCTTTGGATGTATTACAGTTATACTGCTAAAGAAAGATATCTAAAAGGTTCTTGGTCAAGGCTTATAAAACACAAGACACAGGGCTACATTTGATGATGAAATATAAAGGGGAAGAGGTGAAGCAGTTGCCCATAGCTAATTATCAGATTAAAGCTTTTTTTTTTTTTTTTTAGATGCCTTTTTCATTTTGAACCCATTCCTGACCCATAACATACATGAAAGTCGGGTCAGGTCCGTGTCATAACCGGGAGATGCCTGCTGCTATCAGCAGCAGATATCCACCAGGAATGATCTTTAACTGGTTAAGTACCGTAATCTATACAGATCACATCATTTAAACATTAAATGCCACTATTCCCTGGTGTCTAAGGATCACATCGCCCCCCGCGATTACAGCGCTAGGGAAGCCCGGGGCCTTATTTCTGCTCCTTAGGCTTTCCTGGCTCTGTGACTGCTGAAGGCTACCTTTGGCAACCCTTAGCAATCGAGCGCAGATAGCATAGATCAATGTAATGCAATATCATTACAATGATCTATGTAAGCCATATAATTATGGCTTATGATAGGCTCCTGGGGGGGGGGGAGCGAAAAATATGTAAAAGAAGGTAAAATTTTGTT
Organism: Hyla sarda; assembly: GCF_029499605.1. NCBI lineage: Eukaryota > Metazoa > Chordata > Amphibia > Anura > Hylidae > Hyla > Hyla sarda. Next base: position 230,603,913 of record NC_079191.1, read on the forward strand.
TTGTCACCCCCCCCCCCATTTCTCATATAAAAAAACTGTAAAAAATAAACATATTTGGTATCGCTGCATGCATAGATGTTGAACTATCAAATATGACATTCCTGATCCTGCACGGTGAAAGGGGTAAGCACAAAAAATTTCAAAATGCCGGGATAATTGGTATAATTGGATTCATACTGACCCATAAAATAAAGATAGCATGTCATATTTAGCGTATTATGAACTCTGCAAAAAATTATTGCCCCATAAAATTGAACAATTCCATATTTTTTAAATTTTGCCTTACATATAATTTTTTAATGCTCTGTATTATATTATGATAAAATAAAGTGAGCCAATGAACAACTTGTCCAGCAAAAATAAAACCCTAATAAAACCTTGTCATTGGGGGGGGGGGGGGGGAAAGCTATGGATCTTAGACTGTAAGGACGAAAAAAAATTGCTGGGATAGGAAGGGGTTAAAAAAGGCTTCTAAATATGAAAGTTTTAATCTTATTAGTTGCTATCAGCAACTGCTCCACTGACCCTTTGCACAAGGTTTAATAAGTCTCCTCTGTAACAAATGTGTGATTGGTATTCTTGTTGGCTATCTAGAAACTCAACTGTAAGAATACTTTTAGACAATACATATGTAAGACAGACCAGTTGATTTAAAAAAAAAATGTTTTCCAGTGGAGTACCCCTTTAACAGCTGTTAACTGAACAACCCTTAGCCATCTCTCCTGTTAACCCCATACAAATTAATGCTCTGAATGAGAAGAGTAAAGGTAAGTTGTTGTCTGAAATTTCTGGCGGCCCAAGGCCTGTGAGCCCAAGATATCATGTTATAATACTTTGTAATAGACTTCAATTACCTCCATGCATCACTTTGTCCTGTTTTATGCACAAGACCAACACCCAGAAGTGCTGTAGTGCAAGCCTTTGTATTTTACTGTTGTCTGTAACCTTTCCCAGCATTACATGCAATCACACATGGTCTCCAGGGGGTGTGGCTATGCTTCAGTGGGTGGTGAATAACAGGGTGGAACTAATGCTAAATAATCACCCACTACAACATAGCCATGCCCCTTTGGGAATCATGTAATTTATGACTTGCTCTAAACAGACCAAAAAGATAAGGGAGAGAAATAGGTGTTTGATAACAATAATCAATAGGGTACCACTGTAACACCCTCTCTAGAAGTATTAAACCCGTTAATGTGACTCAAAACTGAACATAAAAAGAAAGCAAGAAAGCCCCAAAAATAGTCACTTTGATGAAAAAGTAAAAACAAATTTTATTGCTATGCACTAAAATTAGATACACACATAAAGAGGAAGACAATGCATCACAAAACACGGCACCACCGGATACCCTGCAGGAAAAATGGTAGTATGGGGGTATTGCACATAAATCTGTAATCAAACAGTACATATAAATACAGGCACCATTCTGAGTAATAGTAACATATATACAAACAGTATAAAATGTGCAAAAGTGCGAGTCAATAAGGTGCTGTATTTTGAGGTGTACAGACAACCGATACACCAGATTTAAAGTATATAATAATACAGGATATACTATGCAAGATACCCACAACAAATATAGAAATCGCTGGAGAACTGCAGGGACCGGGGTGCCGCCACTCCAGGTGTATAGGTGTAAGTCTCGTGCATACAAATGGGACTAAGCTGCATATGGAGGTAATAGAATCATATTATACAGTATTATTACTTGGCATCGTGGACTTAAAGTCTGAAGGAAAAAAAAACATCTGGAATACCCCATTAATAAGGTACTGAATAGGTGAAAAGTTTGTAGAAACAAAGTCAAGCAACAGACATTTGGGACAACAAAGCTACGGACTGGCAGATAGTGAAAAGCACAATTTAATGTCACTCAAAGAGGGACCTGCAAAAAAAATGGCAAACAGGTGCCTAGGTGGAAGAGCACGGCAAGCTCCTAGGGGCAGGGCTGAAGTCGTGCAAAGTTACAAAACAGCCCTTCCTCAATGATAAAGTAAAGGCAGGCTACCACAATGTCTCACACCCACTGTGAAATTTGGTGGAAGATTGGTGAGGATTTGGGGATACTTTCTCAAGACTAAAAATAGCAGATTTGTCTTTATGATGGTTACATGAATCAAACCAAGTACAAGGTTATCCTGGAAGACAACCTGCTTTCTTCTGCACTGACAATGTAACCCAACTCTGAGAATTTTCTCTTATCAGGGCAATGGTCCTTGTTGCACACAATTAAGGTGTGGATCAGGACCACCAGATCAAGACCCTGTCATGGCAAACGCCATTGAAAACCTGTGGAATTTGATCAAGCAAAGTGTGGATGGTCACAAGCCACTAAACAAAGCCAAGCTACTTGTATTTTTGTGCTAGGTGTAGCATAAAGCCATGCAACAGCAATGCAACAGACTGGAAAGCATACCAATACTGTGATTAAAAATCTGGGTTATTCCACCAAATATTGATTTCTTAACTAGAAACAGTGCATCTGTTTTGGGTTATTTTGACCAGTTGTTATTTTCTACAAATGACAATATCTTTATTTGAAATCTGGGTATAATGTTGCCAGTAGTTTATAGAATAAATCAAAACTGTTTACTCAAGCACATACCTATGATAGTAAAACCAGAGAAATTGATCATTTTTCAGTGGTCTCTCTCCAAAGCTGCATATAGTTTTTGCACTGGGATATACCCTTGTTTTGTTCATATAGTAATTTGTAAAACCTGAAAAGCACAAAGGGGTATAATGTAATTACTGTACCAAATATTTGAAATAATATTAACAGTTTTGCAACATAAGATTCATATGAAAACCAAATGAAAAAGTCATAAAATATAAACTAAACAACAAGGTATCCGAATAGCATAATATTATGGATAAGTATTTTACTTTTTTTTTCTTTTTCAGTAAAGGAAATTGCATTATTCATTTGAACCTTTGGGTGTCAGTCTATTCACAGCATTTCAGTGATTAAAGAATAGTACATTCTGAAGTTTCTGTCATATCTCTTGCTAAGGATGCTGCTGAGAATAATAATAACAACAACAACTGTTATGTTGTTATTATTAATAATAATAATAATAATAATAATACATAACAGCACATTTTGGAACACATTTAAACTTTTTCTGTAAAAAGCTAAATAAAAAATGCACTCTTACAACACCTGAATGTTTTGCTTGAACATTTATGGGCAATTTCAGTAATGGTGTTCTAACCGGTGTGCTTTTTTTATTTTTTTTTATTTTTTTATTTTTTTTTAAAGCATTTTTTTTCCTGTGGAAAACAGCAGCCATTATATTTTATGTTGACTTCTAACTGAAGGGTTATAACTTGTCAGAAAAACCATCAACTGTTATAATGTGTGATGCTTTTTGCAATTGTTTACTGCTCAGAATGTAATTGCCATAATTTAGTTGACATGAACATTGGCTATTGACTAAAAATATGTCCTTAGTCTACACTAGATGCACAAGCTACTTTACAAAAGTGTCTTGTAGTAAGAAAAGTCAAAACTAGAATTTAACGTATTACACTAAATTATATTCATGGTTTAATGAATTTAATTACTTAATATTTGTTATACTAATAATTTTTAAGAAAAAAAGCTGTAATGTTAACATTGTAGCAGAAATCTGTCACTTCTATATCATATTCAGAAAGGCTGTATAAGCCACATTATACATGCCTCAAACATTCCTCCTCTCTCTGCCTTGAGTGATTGACATGCATGTCTCAGTTTTGGAAGACGAGCCCTGTACATAAATCCCACAGAATGGGGAGGGGGTGGAAGGAGACATGTATGCTGAGGCTCAGCACCTCCTCCTTTCAACCTAACCTTGAATGGATGCTCCAGTCATTTTGGGGTACAATTTTAATCACCCTCATGATTATTGGATCCCAGTTCTCAGAATCCCACCAATCAGCTTGTTATGCCATATACTATGGATGGGGGATTTTTTTTTAGATGATAATGCCCCTTTATTTTGAAATGCTTTGCTAGGTGACATTACGGTTGTTTGGGCACTTTCTAGGGAGTCTGCTCTATTGCCAAAATGCTTTACATCATTAGTATTTGAGAGTTCTTTAAGTACAAGAGATATGTCCTACTGGAAGTATTTATTTAAGTAAGACCTTTGAAAATTGTCTGTCCTTTTCTGTCATCTCAAAAGTTCAGTACTTTCTTCACCAGAAACCATGCCAGGTTCTAGTTCTGTTTTCTCCCCAGACACAAGCTAATGTATGCCTGTAAGGAAAGCTACAAGCTTCTTCTTTTGGGGAATGTATCTTAGTCCTATTGTTTCTTACTGCATCTCCACCATCTTGACTGTTATTGTTAAAATAAGATAAGTAGCAGCAAGAGAACACGATTTGCATGCACTTTAAAATATGTGTTGGGAAGCGCATAAACTAAAGTCCTTAGCGCAGTACTACACTGTAATGGCATGCTCAAGAGAAGGAGTAACTTTCTCTATGTATCGGTTCAGGAGAAGCAGCTCTGATTGTATGGAGAAGAAAGAGCCACCAGCTTTAGTTGTAGACAGATATCTGATCTGTGTGCCAGTGAGGGAGTTCCATTGGTCTCCTGAAGGTCAGAGCTCCTGAGTCTCTGCCAGGCCATAATGCCAACTCCAGTTGTTGACCACATAGGAATGTGAGAGGGTATGCAAACTGTGCTTAGGGGCTTTAGGAGTGCAATAAACTTGGGTGAATTCTGCCAGGAAATAAAGAAATATAAAGATAATCATCCTCCTAGAATCACAAGCTCAGGAGCAAAGAATTTCTTCTTTTTCATGCTTTTTATATGATTGTTGTTTTTTTTAACCCTTTAACAACCTATGACATACATTTTTGCCACAGCCACCTGTGCCTTGGAGCACTGTAAAAAATGCACATCCTGCAATTCAGAAACTAGAGATAGTGATTGCAGCTTTTAAAAAATGAGATAGAATGGAGCTGCACCTGATTGGCACCCCTGTAACATTAGTGGGATGCCTTTAAACGGGGATGGTGGGAGGCCTTCAGAGTATGCTCATTTTGGACTGTTCTACCCCAGTTTCTGTGCATAAATTGTGACAAACCTGGCAGCAAAATGAGTAAGAGATGGTCATGAATGGTTTATAGCTTGCCTTGTAGAAGACCCATACAGGACCCATTTTTGATACACAAAGGTTATAGCCATGTTTTAAATTATGTTTTAGACCGAGGTACATACAATACATTAATATTCTCCTTATATTTCACATGACTTTTCAGTCATTCTCTTATTTTTTGCTCTTTAACAACAAACATGAAAAAGTTAGAAAATCAATATTTTCAAAATGAATTACAATTAGGAAAGCTTAATCCTGCTGACAAGATAGAGGATGTAAATAATTAGATGAGCTATTTGGACAGATGCTCTATTGATTAATATAGAAGAAGGGAGGTTGGATGACCTATAATAGAGATGGATGACTGATGGTCAACGGCACAATCTAAAGGTAACAGATCATGTTTTTGTCTTGACGACAAGTGCATGACCTTTGTATATATCTATACCTTTTACATACACCTATTATTGCGGTTAGTAAAAAGCTCAGCAAAAATTTACTGTACATAACTATTAAAGAATAATGGCCCAGATTTATCAAACTGTGTGAGAGAAAAAATTTGGAGATATTTTCCCACAGCAACCAATCACAGCTCAGCTTTCACTTTACCAGTGCTCATTAGCTGAGCTGTGATTGGTTGCTGTGCAAAAATCATTCAATTTTTTCTCTCACACAGTTTGATAAATCTCGGCCAATATGACTTGAAGCATAACTGTTGTACATTGAATCTAATTGTATTAAAGAAAGTATTGTATTAGGAGTCATGTTGTCTGACTGTTCTCTCTGTACTTGTTCATCAATAACCAGTCTACATTGATTTGTTGATTTCTTGGTGATCACTTCCCCATATAAAGAGTAAAATGCTACAAAGAATGAACTAATCTGACAAACAATTAGATAATTATTACATTTGACTAATGATAATCATAATTTGTATTATTGTTAATTATGATGTGGCTTTTATTTTTCCACCTAGAAAATTGCTTCCATTTAGGTGAAAAGAAAACTTTTGGCAAATGTTTATACCAGGTACAATGGCTAGAATGATTTAAAGGGGTATTCTGGAAAAGAAAAATTCAAATCATCTGGTGCTAGAATGTTTAGCAAATTTGTAAAATACCTGTATAAAATAATAATGAGAAAATAATGATAACAAAAATAATAATGACTTCCAGAAAATATCAAATGCTTTTAGCCCTAGAGGAAGTCATGATGCTCCCTGTTGCCTGCTATGTCCCTGTCACGAAATGTCCAGAAAAGAAATTTGAGCTGCTCAGGACACCAAGAGGTAACAGCAGGGAACCTTTAGATCCTTGACACCACAGACAAAAATATAACTTCAGCTGTGACATATTTACATGTTCAGTGATAGTTGCTAAAATAATGTCCCCTTTTCAACCATAAGTCAATGCTCAATGGCGTACAGCAGTTGGTAAATCTACAACATATTGACTTAAAGGGGTACTCTGCTACACACATCTTATCCCCTATCCGAAGGATAGGGGATATGATGTTAGATCGTGGGGGGTCCAAAGAGGCCGTCAGAGCAGCTGAGGAGTCCAAAACACAGAAGCTTGCAGCTTCTGCATTTGTGACATCATGCCCTGTCCCCTCCATTTATGTCTATGGGAGGGGGCATGGCAGCTAATACAGAGCTGTCACGCCTCCTCCCATAGAATTGAATGGAGGGGTCGTGGCGGCTGGCATCGCCAATCAATGGGCATGGAGCGGAGTTAGCTCCATGCCCCGAATGACAGGGGTGCCGGCCTGGAAATCGAGGGGGTCACCAGCGGCACACATAAGATGTGTGCAGTGGAGAACCCCTTTAAAGATGTAATACATTTTTGTAAAATTCACTGGTATTACTTAAACAATATCATATTTTCCTGTTTCACAACTAAACTTGGACAACTAAAATAGTCTTATAATAAGTAGTATAGCATTATATTTGTTTCCTTGGAAACCACAGAGATGGGCCTTGAACTAGAGATGTTTTCCACTGTAAAATACAGTAAAAAAGTCATTAAACTGTGTGTGATGACCTTGGGCATCTGATAGAATAAATTATTATATATGTTCTGATAATTTACAGTTTAAATTTAACAAGAGGCTACTGGTCTTTGCTAATAAAAATAACATTTACCAGAAAGTTATGGAAAGATTTATTCTTTGACTCATTTTTAATTAGTTTATATATAAGTATTATGGAAAGTATAAAAACATAGATGCATGTTATTTTTAATAGGTGTTAATAATCCCTTTAAAATTTACAGATTACAGTATAATCAAGTACACATTGACTTCTCCTCTCCTATAATTACAGAGTACTTAAATAGTAGTGTCTCTCATCTGAATCAATATGTCCTTTACATCAATATACACATATTGAGTGCATTACATGATGACAATAAATTGTGTTAAGATAGTATGTTGTATAATTTACCTATGTCTTAACGATTTAGTCCTGAATTTCTCCCTTTGACTGTAGATGATACCATAGTAGGGATGAGCGAATCGAATCTGACAAATCCGAATTTGTTATGAATTTCAGGAAAAATTTGCTTTGCTACGAATCCGAATATCTCCATGATTCGATTGCAATAATAGCTTCATTAAACTCCATTTAGTGCGGTCCAGGCTCCAGGGCATCTAAAATGACAGATCCAATGACAGATGACAAATGACAGATGTGAGGACATGGGGCAAGGAACATACAGCCTATCAGCAACCAGTCACTCGTGTGAGGTCACAGCCCTATATAATCGGCAGCCATCTTGCAGCAAGGCATTCCAGCATTTTATTTCAGAGAGAGCGTTTCATTGCAGGGAGAGATAGAGCAGAGTGTGCGTTGCACAGAAAAACGGCTTGGCAGCAGCAATTCAGCACAAGCCAAAATCACTGCAGAAAAGCACTGACAGGGAAGGGAGAGAGAAAGTACACTTTTGGGTGTAATACACAGAAACTCTACTACTGCAGCAGTGTACAACAACTCTAAAGCTTATAGGGACCAGTTAGGCAGAGCAATAAAAGCCATTGTCACCTGCTATTAGTGCCTAATAATACTGTACTGGGCTCTACTACACAGCGATTCTATACCGCTGCACTGGTGTACAGCAACTCTAAAGCATATAGGGTCCAGTTAGGCTGAGCTCTTAAAGCCATTGTCACCTGCTATTAGTGTCTAATAATACTGTACTGGGCTCTACTACACAGCGATTCTGTACTGCTGCAGTTGGGTGTACAACAACTGTAAAGCTAACAGGGGCCAGTTAGGGTGAGCATGAAAAGCCATAGTCACCTGATTACAGTGCCTAATACAGGTTGCCTAGCAGAGCTTATTTCCTGTAAAACTAATGTGGGCCTAGTTACAGTGAAAGGCCAGCCAAAGCTAAACCCTTGTTTTTGTAGCCTAATACAGTTTTAAGCGGAGCGTATTGTCCACCACTCGTAAGTGTAACCTGTGCGTACAAAGGTGGTGTATGTTTTTTTCCCTGTAAAACTAATTTGGACCTAGTTACTGTGAAAGGCCAGCCAATGCTACACCTTTGTTTTTGAAGCCTAATACAGATTTAAGGGGAGCGTATTGTCCAACTCTCATAAGTTTAAACTGTACGTACACCTACGTGGTGTACGTTTTTTCCTGAAAAGCTACACACTTGTTTTTGTGGCCTTCTACAGTTTGTAGTGGAGCGTATTGTTCACATCTCATAAGTGTAAACTGTATGTACACCTACGTGGTGTCCTTTATATATTTTCCTGTTAACCCCTTAAGGACTCAGGGTTTTTCCGTTTTTGCACTTTCGTTTTTTCCTCCTTACCTTTTAAAAATCATAACCCTTTCAATTTTCCACCTAAAAATCCATATTATGGCTTATTTTTTGCGTCGCCAATTCTACTTTGCAGTGACATTAGTCATTTTACCCAAAAATTTAACAAAAAAATCATTGTGCGACAAAATTGAAAAAAAAAACGCCATTTTGTAACTTTTGGGGGCTTCCGTTTCTACGCAGTGCATATTTCGGTAAAAATTACACCTTATCATTATTCTGTAGGTCCATACGGTTAAAATGATACCCTACTTATATAGGTTTGATTTTGTCGCACTTCTGGAAAAAATCATAACTACATGCAGGAAAATTTATACGTTTAATAATGTCATATTCTGACCCCTATAACTTTTTTATTTTTCCACGTACAGGGCGGTATGAGGACTCATTTTTTGCACCGTGATCTGAAGTTTTGATCGGACTTTTTGATCACTTTTTACTCATTTTTTTAATGGTATAAAAAGTGACCAAAATACGCTTTTACACACATATGTTTATTTATTTATTTTTTACACTGTTTTATTTTTTTTATGGGAAAAGGGGGGTGATTCAAACTTTTATTAGGGAAGGGGTTAAATGACCTTCATTAACACTTTTTTTTTACTTTTTTTTTGCAGTGTTATAGGTCCCATAGGGACCTATAACACTGCACACACTGATCTCCTATGCTGATCACTGGCGTGAATTAACACGCCTGTGATCAGCATTATCGGCGCTTGACTGCTCCTGCCTGGATCTCAGGCACGGAGCAGTCATTCGTCGATCGGACACCGAGGAGGCAGATAAGGGCCCTCCCGGTGTCCGATCAGCTGTTCGGGATGCCGCGATTTCACCGCGGCGGTCCCGAACAGCACGACTGAGCAGCCGGGTCACTTTCAGTTTCACTTTAGAAGCGGCGGTCAGCTTTAAACGCTGCTTCTAAAGGGTTAATACCGCACATGGCCGCGATCGGTGATGTGTGGTAATAGCCGCGGGTCCCGGCCGTTGATGAGCGCCGGGACCGATGCAATATGATGCAGGATCGCAGCGCGATCCCGCTTCATATCGCGGGACGGTGCAGGACGTAAATATACGTCCTGCGTCGTTAAGGGGTTAAACTAATTTGGGCCTAGTTACTGTGAAAGCTAGACACTGGTTTCTGTAGTCTGATACAGTTTTATGCGTAGTGAAGCGCAATATCCTCCTCTCATAAGTGTAACATTTACGCACTCAGCTGGTGTATAATTATGTCAGGCAGAGAAGTGCCAGGACATGCACAGAGGAGTGGCAGAGGCATAAATTCATGAGGCGTAGGCAGAGGTCGCAGCAGAGTAGAGGCATGTGGCAGCAGGAGTCGCAGGGAGAGGTCTGAGCTCCCAGTGTCAGCTAGCAGTCGTGTCTTGACCAGCAACCCAGTAGCCATGACATCGGACACCCCCAGTCAACAGTCGGTGAGTTCTTCAGACTCAACCCTCAGTTGGCATGGCCCTCATACTGCTGCTGCCACCTCCAGGCTCTCTCATTGTTCCTCCATATGGTCTCCTCATGCTGATGTTGCCACCTCCAGGCTCTCTCATTGTGCTGCTATATGGTCTCCTCATGCTGATGCTGCCACCTCCAGGCTCTCTCATTGTGCTGCTATATGGTCTCCTCATGCTGATGCTGCCACCTCCAGGCTCTCTCATTGTGCCGCCATATGGTCTCCTCATGCTGATGTTATGACCTCCAGGCTCTCTCATTGTGCTGCCATGGATACTGCAAAACATAATTAGGGTGCTGGTCCCCAGTTACAGAAATTACAGACCAAAAGTAAGTATTGAGGATATGCATTAGCAAAAACGTAACTTTTCTTAGGATAAAATATGTGGACCCATTTTTTTTTTAAATCTAACAAAAGGAAGGTGTGCAAAAACCACCATGTGCCGCATAGACCATCAAGTATTATTGCCATGCAAAGACCTCTAAAAGGTGGAATGGAAGAATGTATGGTCCATTGTAACAGGTGGGGTAAACACTTCCCCTGTATGGCCCTACTCTCACACTATTAATTCCCTTCTTGGCAAGTGTTACTTGCCCTAAAAATGGCGGCCCCACACAGGAGCCTCTCCCTATATCCACCTAAAAACACTGCCATTTCCCAGGCTTTTTGAAAATAGGGAGAGGTTCCTGTGAATGATAGGGCGAGAATAGGGCCTTACAGGGGAAGTTTTTACCCCCAACTGTTACAATGGACCACACGTTGTTCCCTTCCCCCTTTTTGAGGTCTTTGCATCACTTGGTGGTGTAAGTGGCAAATGGTATTTTTTGCACACGTTTGTTAGATTTCCCAAAAATTTTGGGTCCATATATTTTATCCTAACCATAATATTAAAAGTTAAGTTTTACGTAACGCACATCCTCAATACTTACTTGTGCACACCAACACTGACAAAACAGACAGTTTTATTCTGCCTACCTGCCTCAGCTACTATTCTGATCCTGACACCCGCCTGATGCCACACATCTGATGCCAAGTTCTCCTTCTTTCACCCACCTTTGTCCCCAGATACTCGTATTATCACCCACCACCCCACTCTACCAAAGTGTACCAAAGTGTACCAGGGACAATACATGTCCTTTACAGCCCACTGGGTGAATGTGGTTCCTGTACAGCCACAACAGCAACTTGGACAGGTCACGCTGCTTCCGCCTCTACGCTCTCAGGCCGTTGGTCCTGCGACAGTGTGCAACTCCGCCTCCTCATCCTCCACCATGTCCTCAGCCTCCACGGCACGGACAAATATCATTGCCCCTGCAGCATACCATGTGTGCAGGACACGGCGGTGTCGCACTGTTCTTCACATGGTTTGCCTTGGCGAACGGAGTCACACAGATGAGGAACTGCTGAAAGTCATTCATCAAGAAATCGAATCCTGGCTTACTCCACAAAAACTGATAATGGGAACCATGGTGACTGACAACGGGAAGAACATTTTGTCTGCGCTGCGTCAAGGAAGTCTGAGACATGTGCCCTGCATGGCACACGTGTTCAATTTGGTTGTCAATCGCTAGGATTACGGGATGAACAACGTCATTCCACTGCTTCATATCCTACAACATGTGTTGGAAACGATGGCTGGTCAGGGCACTAGAGAGGTGGCACCTACATCTCATGGCCACATGAGCCCTGTGGGGGCTGAACTGGAGGAGGAGGGGGAGGGGGACAGTGGAGCACAGGCAAGGTTTTGGGAAATGGGTACTTTTTATAGTCATCTGACAAGAGAGGAGGAGCAGGCTATGCAGCTCGGGGTGATGAGGAAGATGAGACAAAGGACCCAGACACACCGTGGCTATGTGGTCTCCTCATGCTGCTGGCACATTAAATGAAACTTTATCTTAATCTATTTCTTCAATTTAAATTTTACAAAACATCTTTGATCTTTTCAATTGTGAGGCCCTATTGTCTTGTCAGGCTGTTGCCACCTCTAGACTCTATCATTGTGCCATCATGTGACACCTTGTTATATTGGGTTTTGCGGTCATACAGTATTAGTTCAATGTAAATGCTTTGGGTACCCTGGACATTAAACTTGTGAATCTAATCAAAATCTTCAATTTAAATTGAAAAAAATCAATTGTGAAGCCATATGGTTGTCGTCATATATTACCTGTGGAATTACCACAAGAATCCAACAAAACAGGTTGGAGCGATAACAATGAACCATAACTGATTAAATGAAACATTCGCAGTTCCACACAGAGTAAGACAGTCGGGGGGGGGGGCACTGAGAGACAGGTGGTAGCAGAGACAGGTGGCAGAGACAGGTGGTAGCTCGCCTCACGGTGGACCACCAGCTCGATGCTCATCCGAATGGGTCCTCAAAAAGGGATTTAAATTTTTTTTTATAAATTCAAATCAAATTAAATAAAAAATACATTAAAAATCTCTTTAATCTCTTCAATTGTGACTCCATCTGGTCTCCCGACCTTGCTGCCACATCCAGACGCAGTGATTCTAATAGCGATGCCTGTAATCTGCATGTCATCCTGAATAACAGTATTTCACTAACACAGCACACTCCCTATGGGTGTAACGACAAGACAAAGTGTTCTACACCCCTATTCAGGCTCTCTGTAGCCCAGAAATAGCCGATTTTAATAGCAATTTGCCGCAAATAAATACGGACCGAACCAAATTTTTGCGGAAAATACGGCGAATCGGCTAATTGAATTTTTTAAAAATTCACTCACCTCTATACCATAGCCTCTAGTCTAAACTTTGTTTTACTGCTAAAATGTCATATATATCCCATGCTGACAACTGACTACGTGCTTAAGCAGAGCTGGTCCTGTGAAACAGCAGAGCTGTATAGCAAGGGTGCAGTTAGATGAATAGAGCTTCTAGAAGGCAGAGGTGTGGTCAACAATCCGAGTCTTTTCCAGGAGAGGCAGACAGGTACAGAGGGATGAGGCTAGAGACGGCATCAGGAACAGGTCAGGAATCAGGTACACAAGAACAAAACAAGCTGTAACCTTTTCTGTAGTAACTTACAATATTGCTCAGGTACCACAGGAGGGACTACTGCTCTCTTATAGATGTTGCCTGACAGGGATTGGATGGGGATCCAATAAGGAGAGCACACTGGCCCTATAAGTCTTAGCTAGTGCTCGCAATGGCAGAAGCAACAGGAGAGATTCCAGAGGAGGAAGACCTGGGTGCACAGCAGAGACATGGAACATAGAATATTGCCAGTTGCAGGTAAGAGCCAGTACGCTGATGCTTGCCAGTCAGCGGGGTTACAGTTAATAGTAAAGATTTAAATATTCACATTTAATACAGAGTTATAGAAAATAGTTAAAAAGTTAACATTTATTTGCAAGAAATGGAGCTACAAGCAAGCCTTGGTTATTTAAACTAGAGACTCTAAAGAAATTTAAAATATGGCTTAGAGAATTGAATGGAGCCATGCTTATTTGAACAGAAGAAATTTGAGATGTGACTTGGAAAAAAATAGTTGGAGTCATAAACATTTAGTGCTTTTATGTCCTTGTTTTTATGAACTTCCCCTGTGTTCTCCTTTAGATTAAGTGAAGTTTCAGATTCATGGATATAATTTATATTTGCTCCTAAACCACTTATAAACTGTCATACAACTCTACAATGGGATTTGGCTCTTTTACCCAAGTGTACACCATATCATTTGTAAATAAAAAAAAAATATTTTGTATGTCATTCTGTATAATTGCTCCCTTAGCTGCAATTCTGAATGAGTCAAATCAAAGAAAAATTGGAAAAAAATAGAGGCCCAATAAGCATACAATGCAATTTACCAGTTCATAAAACAGCTAAATTAAATCTCTCTCGAAGATTTATTAAATTTTATTTAATAAAATTGTGTGTGGGATGTGTGAGCAAGTGTGAATTAAGTGAAATGGTTTCAGGGGCAATATATTTTATTACCTGCTGATGGTGTGAACTGTTCAGGGCATGTCTTCTTAGTTCTAATTAATTGTCTGTAGTAACTATGAAGACTATGAATATAAGATAGCATGTATTACATTTTTTATTAAGTTATAGCAGACTTAACATTAATGGTTTGTAACAATGACATTGTGTGTTTAGATGTAAATAAAACATCTTATTGATTAAACTATGTATGCTTTTACTGACACTAAAGGTAAAGGTTTCACCTTATATATTATGTGGGGGTTTAATATTTATTATTATCTGTGGCTGCAGTATTTGCCTCTAACAACGGCTGGGACCCTTGGCTAATAGCACGCGGTGCCGCACACTATTAACCCTTTAGACGCGGTGTTCAAAGTTGAACGCCGTGTCTAAAGTGAAAGTAAATCACTGCCGGTTAGCTCAGGGGGCTGTTCGGGATTGACAAGGAAAGAACGGAGACGACACTCACCACATCAGATGTAACGGTGATTCTTTATTCGGTGACCGGCAGACTACAGCATAGAGAGGAGGGACACCGGGAGCGTGATAACTATTTCGTGCGCTAGGGGGCTGTTCGGGATCACCGCGGCAAAATTGCGGCATCCCGAACAGCTCTGGGACATGAGGAGGGTCTCCTAACTTGCCTCCTGGTATCCGAGATCCTGGCATGAGCAGTCAAGCGGCAGAATCATTGATCACTGGTTTCCTATGAGAAACCAGTGATCAATGTAAAAGATCAGTGTGTGCAGCATTATGGGTCCCTATGGGAGCTATGCCACTGCAAAAATAAGTGAAAAAAAGTGAATAAAAGATCATTTAACACCTCCCCTAATAAAAGTTTGAATCACCCCCCTTTTCCCATTTAAAAAAAAAACTGTGTAAATAAAAATAAACATATGTGGTATCACCGCATGTGGAAATGTCCGTTTTATAAAAATATATCATTAATTAAACCGCACGGTCAATGGCGTACGCGCAAAAAAATTCCAAAGTCCAAAATAGTGTATTTTTGGTCACTTTTTATATAATGAAAAATTGAATAAAAAGCGATAAACAAGTCCAATCAATGCAAAAATGGTACAGCTAAAAACTTCAGATCACGGCGCAAAAAATTAGCCCTCATACCGTCCCATATGTGGTAAGAATAAAAAAATATAGGGGTCAGAAGATGACAATTTTAAACGTATAAATTTTCCGGCATGAAGTTTCCTGCATGAAATTTGTCATGTTTACTGAAAAATGTACTGCGTAGAAACAGACGCCCCCAAAAGTTACATTTTTTTTTCAATTTTGACTCACAATTATTTTTTTTCTCCGTTTCGCCGTAGATTTTTGTGTAAAATGACTGATGTCATTACAAAGTAGAATTGGTGGCGCAAAAAATAAGTCTTCATATGGATTTTTAGGTGCAAAATTGAAAGGGTTATGATTTTTTAAAGGTAAGGAGGAAAAAACGAAAGTGCAAAAACGGAAAAACCCCTGGTCCTTAAGGGGTTTAACTTTGGGCTGTGCTCGCCAAGTGGGTAGAGTATGGTGCAAAGTAAAAATGGTGCCACGTAAAGGGGGTGTAGCTGAAATTTATGCCAACTTAGGGCTGACAGAGATTTCATTTGGGATTTTATGGCCTTAGATGCATCGTGATTTATGTAGAGGCATGTGCCCATGTGCTGGCAGGGCATAATTTAATGAATTATTTCATGAATTACATGATTAAAGATATTGTCTATTTACAATTAGATTTTTATTTCCTGATTATATGTTTTATTCAATTACCTGCACATTATTAGGAGAACAGCAATCTTGCTTGCTACCCTGAGCCGTAAACGGCAGTTCCAAAGAGTTGCTTTGTAACAGGCACCTGAACATGTACAGAGGTCACTTTGCAGGGAGGGAGCTGGTCCCATCTCCTATTGTTAATTGTGTGATCCTGTGTTATCTGCCTACAGCTTATTGTCCTTGTTATCTTGATGCAGGGTTGTAGCTATAGGGGACACATAGATAACAGTCAGACCCATATCCTGCTGCCAAAAGTGATTTAGATTACAATAATGGCATCTGGTAGGTGAAGGGCCTTGTTACAGATTTTCAGATTTACAGTGTTTGATGATAGATAATGGTTTGCATTTATGTACGCTTATGGTAAAATAAAATGTGTTGACAAAATCCCTCAACTGTAAATTATGTGATTATGAATACACTCATAGTGGCACATATGTATTATATAAAATATATTAATTATAGTTAGCACTGTATAAAAACATACTGTAAAACTGCTAAAGCTAAATAAAATTACATGTTAAAACAAAGGCAAGTAAACTCGTGCTTTTTCTCTGTTATTTTCTGTCTAAATTAAAGTTGGATAATCAGCACACTAAACTTGCCATGTGCCAATCACTAGCAGTTCTTTGAAGAGCAAGCAGGCATTATAAATACACATTTAGTGCACTTTATTGCTGACAGTTCACTAGAATTTATTTCCTATAACTTTTAATGATAGTTCTGTATATTTTAGGAAAGCCTAAGACACATTTTAAGAAAGGGAACTGTCAACTGAAATAATGATAGGCTCCTTAAAATGACATACCTTGTGCTTTGTCTGAAAGCTTCTGAGTGACAAGACATTGCTACTGACAATCATAGAGCACGCTTTGTTGTACTGTTCAGGATTGGTTCTCCCATATTCCCTGGCTCCTTCAGTATTTGAACTCATGTTGGCTGCATTGGTTGGATGCATGGATTATTTAATACATAAAAATATTATTTAGGAGGATATAGGAGAAATATAATATAGAATAATACACATAGCTTACAGTATTTTCTTAGCACTTACATAAATATATTGACCGGTGATATAGGCAAGCAGTGTTCACTAACTTATACTGCTAAGCAACAGGGAATGTGATTGGTTATCCCCTTAAGGATGCAGGGAGTACCTGTACGCGCCGAATCCGCTCCCTTTCTATAACGCGTGGCCACGGCCATGACTCTAACAATGGCTGGGACCCATGGCTAATAGCACACGACACTGATCGCGGTGCCGCGTGCTATTAACCCTTTAGTCGCGGCGTTTAAAATTAATCGTTGCGTCTAAAGTGAAAGTAAAGTACTGTCGTTTAGCTCAGTGGGCTGTTTGGGACCGCCGCAGCGAAATCACAGAATTCTGAACAGCTGGTAGACACAAGGAGGGTCCTTACCGGCCTTTTGCATTGCCAATCACCGAATGACTGCTCAGTGCCTGAGATCCAGGCATAAGCAGTCAAGCGGCAGAATCATCGCTCAATGTTATCCTATGAGAGAACAAAGATCGATGTAAAAGATTAGTGTGCGCAGTGTTATAGACCCCAATGGGGGCTATAACACTGCAAAAAAAGTGGAAAAAAAGTTAATAAACAAAGATCATTTAACCCCTTCCCTAATAAAAGTTTGAATCACCCCCCTTTTCCCAATTAAAAAAAAACTGTGTAAATAAAAATAAACATTTGTGGCATTGCTGTGTGTGGAAATGTCTGAATTATAAAAATATATCATGAATTAAACCGCACGGTCAATGGTGTATGCGCCAAAAAATTCCAAAGTACAAAATAGCATATTTTTGGTCACTTTTTATGTAATGAAAAAATGAATAAAAAGTAATCAAAATGTCCAAGCAATACAAAAATGGTACCGCTAAAAACTCCAGATCACGCCGCAAAAAATTAGCCCACATACCAGCCTGTACGTGGAAAAATAAAAAAAGTTATAGGGGGCAGAATATGACAATGTTAAACTTATACATTTTCATGCATGTAGTTATACTATATAAGTAGGGTATCATTTTAATCGTATGGACCTACAGAATAAATAGAAGGTGTAATTTTACTGAAAAATTTACTGAGTAGAAACGGAATCCCCCAAAATTACAAAATGGTATTATTTCTTCAATTTTGTTGCACAATAATTTTTTTTCCCATTTTGCCGTTGATTTGGGGGTAAAATGACTGATGTCATTACAAAGTAGAATTGGTGGTGCAAAATATCTGCCATCATATGGGGTTTTAGGTGCAAAATTGAAAGAATTATGTTTTTTTAAAGGTAAGGAGGTTTTTTCCTCCTTACCTTTAAAAAATCATAATTCTTTCAATTCTTTCATAGTGCAAAAACTGAAAAACCCTGAGTCCTTAAGGGGTTAAACGCTTAATGAATTTTCAGATATTACACCCTCGTAAAGGGGTACACAGCTCACACACAATTTGGCCTAATTTAAACTAACATTAAAACATATACACAGCGTCAATATAATTAAATGGATGAAATTAAAAGGTTTCAGTACAGTTCTGCATTAAAGTGATGTGGCTTGTATTGTCTTGACCCCTGCTCTCTCCCCATTTGCTTTTGCTATAGCATTTATATGTAAGCCCACCCCAGATCAATATTACAGTGTCTCTGAAAGACAGAGTACACACTTCACATGCCCTCAGTACATTAGTGTCCACAGAGGGGTCAGGGAGGCAGTGTTAAATATATAATATATTCCTGTGCACTTGTTCTCTTTGTATGACTGAAAGTTAGGATAATATGTTGAGTGTCTAAGGCTGGGTTCACATATGTCCAGCATCCGGCATAGATGAACTCAGCCTAGATCACGATGCAACTGGTGATAACATGCATCAGTTGTCATCAGTTGTATGGCATCCGGTGTTCATTGTTTCTGGATGCTGGACCCATGAGACACTTGAGACACTGAATGATTATGAACTGTCCCATTCAAATGAATGGGATCAGTTCTAGCATCAGTTTCCCTCCAGTGCATGCCGGAGGGAAACTATGCCGGGTGCTTGACATATCTGAACCCAGCCTAAAATACCTACCTTTAACCTTATTTGAGTTTATGTAAGCCAGAACTTACCCATGACTGAAACCATTAAATATGAAATACAGGGAGCACTGGAGAACAGAGAGGTATACACTTAGGTAATATGGGTGCAATTGACAAGGCTCACCACACATGGATGGTGTAGCTCAGATGCTGTAGGCAAGGATGCAGCAAGCCAAAAGGTGGTGTAGACGTGTTAAAACTTGCACCTAAATGTAAAAATGCACAGTTGTTGAATATGCTAACAATGTCAAGAGCGGCAAAGCAACCATCTGGTAGATTTGATAAAGAGACAACACACTGGCAGGCTATGAAAAATCAAAAGGCCTTGAGAAACATTGAACTAATGGATGTGATTTCAGAATTCTTTCCTTGGTAAAAGTTGATACTTATATCAATGTCAAAGGGTACATTCAAAAGACATCTCGATAAAAGAAAATCTAGCAGGTCAATCTTAAAATTCTTACTACTGTTAACTCTCAAAACTAGAAAGACAAGATAAATCTTTGCCGGAAAACATCTAAAAAGATGCCGAACTCTATAACATAAATTGCACGGAGGAAACCAAGAGTTGCTTGTATCAGTAAGATAGAAAGAAAACAACATGGAGAAGTAAAGGGAGGGATCATGAACCAAAGCATACCATATAATATGTCTAACATACTGGAGGCAGAACTATGGCATGATCATGTATGGCTGCCAATGGAACTGGGTCACTGGTGTTAATTTGTAATGTCAGTATAGATAGGTGTTACCAATAGATGTACTTTATACAATGTACTTGGCTTAAATTCAGCAAAGGCTTTAAAAATATTAGCAACTGGCTTCAAAGAATAGATAGATAATACCTTAAACATCACAAAAGACCTTAAACATCACAATAGTATATGTATGTATAAAAAAGGGTGAAAAAAAAGCTATACTTACCTACCCTTGTTCATTTCCTCTCCTCCTGGACCTCTTCTGTAAATCAATGGCTGAGACTGGACACTGCTGTGACCAGTGATTGGCTGAGAGGGAAGGGGCTGCTCTTGTAGCAAAAAATGACAGAAAACTGGAACGGTGCAAGACGGGAAGCAGAAGACACAGAACCTGCAGATAACCAGAGATACTGCCCCAGCAATATATTTTAAAATGCTGGAATAACCCTTTAAGCCAATAAAACATTTTAAAATTATCTTTCAATGGCTGAGACAGTCATCTGTGTTTAACCTGATTGAGCATGATTTTCACTCAAGACAAAACTGAAAGTAGAAAGACCCTCAAACAAGCAGTAATGTAAGGGGTCTGCAACTCTGCAGTAAGTGTCTGGCAAAGCATCTCAAGAAAGGAAACTTAGCATTTAACAATACCCTTTTTCAGGCTTCAAGAAGTCATTGACTGCAAAGGATTTGGACTTTTGAACCTGAACAATGTAAACAAGGTCTGTTTTAGAATGCAATATTTTTATAGAGCTCTTTGACTAAAGCTGAACATCTACACTTTAATCCCATATTGACAATGTTTCAAATTCACTGTGATGGTGTACAATGGACAAATGATAAAAATTTGTGTCACCATCTAAATACTTCTGAATCTGACTGTCATTGTACATACTGTTTTGATCTCTTAAAATTCTACAATAACCTTTTATTTTTTTGCAGACTGATGCCGCATTGATGTATGATGCTGTGCATGTTGTCTCAGTGGCTGTACAACAATTTGCACAAATGACAGTTAGTTCATTACAATGTAATCGGCACAAACCTTGGCGATTTGGTTCTAAGTTTATCAGCCTTATAAAAGAGGTAAGTTTTCACTTTATTTTATGGAAGGTTAAAGGGGTATTCCAGGAAAAAAATAATTATACAACTGGCTCCATAAAGTAAAAAAATTAAATGAAAGTTAAAAAATCTTAATCCTTTCAATAATTATCAGCTGCTGAAGTTGAGTTGTTGTTTTCTGTCTGATATATAAAAAAAAGTTTTTTTTCCTGGATAATCCCTTTAAACACTTGCAAAATAAAATCTATTTAACCTGTGATAAACATATGGACTATGACAATAACAAACCACAAAGTAAATAATTTATATTTTTTCATATTTATTTTCTAAGATTTCTATTTTGTAAAGTATTAGGTGTGTTGTCTGACAAGATAAAAATAAAACTTGCCATGATACTTACCATATGAATCCCTTGCCATTGACATTCTGATGGTGCATGGATCTCCCTATGACCTACATTTCTTAGTCCCATCTCAACAGAGATTGCCATTCAACGGGGTGACCACTGTGACCAAAGATGAGTGAACATTTCCTATGAGCTGAGAAGCAGACCAGGAAATGTAGATCAGTGGGGGCCCAGGTACTGTGGAAATAGCAGTAATGGGGTAGATGTGAAACAAATATAGCACCCCCTCTTTTTATTTGAACCTCCAGATAATCCTTTTGACATGAATACTTTTTTTTATAACTTAGAAAAGCAAATTGTGTTTTTCTTTCTTAGGCTCACTGGGAAGGCCTCACTGGCAGAATAACATTCAACAAAACCAATGGCTTACGGACTGACTTTGATTTAGATGTAATCAGTCTCAAGGAAGAAGGCCTTGAAAAGGTAATTGAAATGTTCACTCTACAAGCCCAGAGATCTAAAAATAGTTACATTTTTTTTTTTTTATCTCAAACAATTTTGCACCAAAATGTTAGCAACAGATCTTTCATGTACTGTAAATTGTATGAAGGGGGAGGGGGGGTTTGAAATCAGACTTAGGATAGTGTCACATCATATTTTGCTGCTGAATATTTTCCTACTCATTAAAGTCACTGGGTAGCAAAAACAGCTATGTACTCAGCTACACATTGAATTTAATGAGTAGGAAAATGCGCAGCAGCAAATACGAAGCAACATATAGCACATGTGACCCTTCCCTTACCTAAAATAGACAAAGAGGGTGCTACCTGGTGCCGTTACCTAAGAGCATTTCCAGAGTAACCCTTGTCTGGAGCAGATGAAGAGAGTATAATCTCAATATGAGGAATTTTGAAGCCAAATCAACTTATTGAACATTTGTAATGTTTCTCAAACCATTTCTAAACAGAAGTATTGAGCATTATTCTGATAAAAAAAAAAGGTCACTTCCATTAGAGAGCATCATTTTCATGAGGGGTGTACTTGGTCTGCAAAAATGTTTACATATGTAGTACTTTTTTAAGTATTTCAATTAACTTAAATTCAAGGATCCAAGGCTTTTTAGTGGAATATTGCTTTACTCCTTAAGGACACATGGAATACCTGTATGCCCTCGTCCCACTTCCTTTCTATGACGCGGGGTCAGGAGTTGACCCCGTGTTATAGTGGGGTGGTCTTGATGGCTATCAGCTGTCAGGACTCGTGGCTAATACCGGACATCACCGATCCTGGTGACGGCCTGCAGCAACCTGGAGCAATCAACAGCCCAGAGCAATCGAGCACTGATAACACTGATCAGTGCTATGCTATGGCATAGCATCGATCAATGTATGCAATCCAAGGATTGCATGTAATAGTTCCCTATGGGGACTATAAAATGGCATAAAAAAGTAAAAAGGAAAAAAATTGAATTAACACCTTAAGGACGCAGGGTTTTTTAGGTTTTTGCACTTTCGTTTTTTCCTCCTCACCTTTTAAAAATCATAACCCTTTTAATTTTGCACCTAAAAATCCATATGATGGCTTATTTTTTGCGCCACCAATTCTACTTTGCAGTGACATCAGTCATTTTACTCAAAAATCTACAGCGAAACGGAAAAAAAATCATTGTGCGACGGAATTGAAGAAAAAACGCCATTTTGTTACTTTTGGGGGCTTCCGTTTCTACCGCAGTACAATTTTCAGTAATTTTGAGGTCCATACAATTAGAATGATACCCTACTTATATCGGTTTGATTTTGTCGTACTTCTGGAACAAAATCATAACTACAGGCAGCAAAATTTATATGTTTAAAATTGTCATCTTCTGACCCCTATAACTTTTTTATTTTTCTGCCTATGGGCCGGTATGACGACAAATTTTTTGGTGCCTTGATATGAAGTTTTTGCAGTACCATTTTTGTATTGATCGGACTTTTTGATCGCTTTTTATTCATTTTTTCATGATATAAAAAGCGACCAAAAATACGTTATTCTGGACTTTGGAATGTTTTTTGCGCATACACCATTGACCGTGCAGTTTAATTAATGATATATTTTTATACGCACGTAGCAATACCACATATGTTATATTTATTTTGTTATATATTTATATTGATATGAACTTTTATTAAGGAAAGGGTTAAATCACATTTATTAGCTTTTTTTTTTTACACTTTTGATTTGCAGTGTTATAGCTCCCATTGGGGGCTATAACATTGCATACACTGATTGCCAGCACTGTTCACTGCAAAGCCATAGCTTTCAATGATCAGTGTTATCGGCGGTCGATTGCTCAAGCCTGCATCTCAGGCTTGGAGCAATCAATCACCGAAAGGACACGCCGGAGGAAGGTAAGAGGACCTATGCCCGCGTCCCAGCTGATTGGGACACCACATTTTCACTGCGGTGGTCCCGATCAGCCCCACTGAGCAAACGGGAAGGTTTTACTTTCGTTTTAGACACGGCATTCAACCGCGTATAAAGGGTTAAGAGCGCACGGCACCGCGATCTCTGCTGCGCGCTATTAGCCCTGGGTCCCGGCTTCAGATACATGCTGGGACCGACCCGATATGATGCGGAAGCAATATACGTCCTTGGTCGTTAAGGGGTTAATAATAGTTTGAATCACTCCCTTTTGCCATCATTTAAAAAAAAATAAACATATGTGGTATTGCAGTGTGCGTAAATGTCCAAACTATAAAAATATAACGTTGATTAAACCTCACAGTCAATGGCATTTACATAAAAAATATCAAACTCCAAAATTGTGTATTTTTGGTAATTTTGTATACCCTAAAAAATTGCATAAAAAGTGATTGGGTTTATTGTCATCTGTCTTACAAAGGCCATTTCCCCCCGATTAATTGTTTTAGTAGGGTGGCCAGCTCTAGGAAGATTTCTGATTGTTCCAAAAATGCTTGTATCCTTCTCCAGATCTGTGCCTCCACACAATCCTGTCTCTGAACTCTACAGGCAGCTCTTTCCCACTTATGGCTTGGTTTTTGCTCTGATAAGGATTTTCAGCTGTAAGACCTTATATAGAGAGGAATGTTTATTTCCAAATCATGTCCAATCACCTGCATTTACCACAATAACGCCAATCGATGTATAGAAACATGTCAGAGATGATCAACATAAATAGGGTGCCCAGAGAGGTAAATTGCAAATATAAAATTGTAATAGCAAAGGGTCTGAATACTTGAATGTCCATGCTAAATTGTAGTTTTTTCTTTATAGTGAATGTGCAAAAATTTCTGACATTCTGTTTTTCCCATTCTCATTATAGTACAGATGAGTACAGATAGATGGGGAAAACTTTTTCTTATTTTAGCACAAGATTTCAACACAACAAATTGAAGTAGAAGTAGAAGGGTCTAAAAACATTCCAAATGCATTGTATGCTGGAAGATGCTATGTATTGTGTGTTCTTTCAGTTTTATTTCTTAGACACTATTAGTCAGTGGTAGAGTTGAGCGAACTTTTGAAAAGTTTGGTTCGCTGGACTCGACAAACTTTTTAAAAATTGTAAGTTCTTTTCGGCTCACTGCCCCCTGCCCACCCTGCTTCTTCTTTTCACCAAAAAACCATGCTTTAAGGTTTTTCGTGCTACTCACCATCTCGTGCAAGCCGAATTGGTAAAAGCTTGAGTGATCGCCGAGCTGGAAAAATCTTAAAGTTCGAGTCGCATCCGGGATTGCCAGATTTGGTTCACTCATCGCTAGTCAGCAGGTTTACTTCCTATGTGCATCAATTAGTCTTGGCACCCATAATCCTGTCACCCTTTTACCAGTTGCCTTTCATTAGAGCACATTTAGTAGGTGCTAACCACTGCACACTGGTAACAGCCCAGAAATCCTCACCCAGTTATGTAGCCTTTTTAATTTGGTCTTTGTCACAGTCACTCAGATCCTTATACAATCACATTTTTTTTCCACTTCAGGTTTACAAACTGATTTCTTATCTTGATGTCTAATGTACCCGACCACCTTTGAGATGCCATTGTATCTTGATAATGTTTCTTTTTTTATGGTGTTGACATGTTAATAGAGGTTTTTAATTTTCCAAGTACACTTCAAAAATATATAAAAAATTTTTATAACCTTTCTTTTTCTTTTTCATTAAATACATACACATATTGCACATTATCTTAAATCATATACATAGCAAAAAACAACAATAAAAAACAATAATTAAAAAAACACATGGGACGTCCATTTCCCACTAGTCCTCCTCCCAATCCTTCCAAGTTTTATCAACTTCTCTCCTTTGTTTGGTTTAACCCCTTACACATAGATATTGATATTTTTTCCATTTATTAACTAAACCCTTCCATTCTGAATAACAGGGGCTTTTATCTCACATCCAGACTCTTAAGATTAATAATTTAGCACAAAATAGTAACTTAGTAATCAATTTACGATGGTTCCCAAATTCAGATGATTCTCCCAGTATTGCTTGCTGGCACCCAAATTCCTACTGTACTCCAAGCTTTCTATTAAGAACTTCAACAATTTCACTCCAGTAATAACTTATTTCATGGCATCCCCAAATTATATGTACGAGATCTGCACTTTCCATTAAGCACCTAGGGCACTGTAAGTCTCAACCATCTGTTTAGGTGACAGTTAGACATGATATATTACTTTTAAATTAATTATTTGATAACTATTATTTACCAAAATATTTTTTGTGTTCTTTACAATGTCTTCCCATTGATTGTCCGTCAAGTCGCCTATTTCTCTTGACTAGCGTCTCCTAAATTTAGAGATAAACCTTAGAGAAAGTTCTCTGATTATAGCCCTATATATTTTAACCATATATTTCTTAACCATCGTGATTCTATAAGTGTATTCCAATAATTGGTTATTTTGTATATTCAGTGATATCTTTTTTTGCGTGCTATCAAAAGCATGCTTAAGTTGCTTGTATCTATAAAAGTGTACCTGTTTAATCCCATACAAATTTTGAAACTTCTCAAAACTCAGAAGACAATTTCCCTCAACCACTTGTGCAATATATTTAATCCCGTACCTGATCCATATTGCCAGGTCCGGCACTGTAAGAAATCCTGTGAGTATTTTATTACCCACAAGGGGGTGAAACCCCCCCCCCAAACGAATATCTACCAATTTTTTTAAAAGCTTCAACGCTTTCTGCGGTATGAACCCTTTAGCCCCGCGCTCAAAGCTGAGCCGTGCGGCTAAAAGCGAAAGTAAAAGTGCCCGGCTAGCCCCCTATAGGAGCTATAATATTGCATAAGAAAAGTGTAAAAAAATCATTAACCCTTTCAATTATCCCTTTCCTTAATAAAAGTTTGAATCACCCAGCATTTCCAAGAATAAAAAAAACACAGTGTACATAAAAATAAAAATAAACATATGTGGTATCGCCCCGTGTGGAAATGTCCGAATTATAAAAATATACCGCTTTTTAAACCGCACGTTCAATGGCGTACGGGCAAAAAAACTCCAAAGTCCAAAATAGCGCATTTTTGATCACTTTTTATACCACATATATTGAATAAAAAGTGATCAAAAAGTCTTAACAGAACAAAAATAGTACCGATAAAAACTTCAGATCACAGCGCAAAAAATTAGCCCTCAAAGTGCCCTGAACGCTGAAAAATAAAAAAGTTATAGGGGTCAGAAGATGACCATTTAAACTTATACATTTTCCTGCATGTATTCATGATTTTTTTCTGAAGTGATACAAAATCAAACCTATACAAGTAGGGTATCATTTTAACCATATGGACCTACAGAATAAAGATAAGGTATCATTTTTGCCGAAAAATTTACTGCGTAAAAACGGAAGCCCCCAAAACTTACGAAATAGTGTTTTTTCATCAATTTTGTTGCACATTGATTTTTTTTTTTCCTGTTTCACCGTAGATTTTTGGGTAAAATGACTAATTTCATTACAAAGTAGAATTAGTGATGCAAAAAATAAGCCATCATATAGAATTTTAGGTGAAAATTTTAAAGAGTTATGATTTTTTAAAGTTAAGGAGGAAAAATTGGAAATGAAAAAACGGAAAAAGCCCGGGTCCTTAAGGGGTTAATATTGAGGCCAATACATCAAAAAACTTTTTATAGACCCCAAAGGGTAGCCCATCTAGACCCAGAGCAGATTTTTCGGGGGTATCAACTCCTTAACTTCCTGTAGTGTCAGATCTAAATTCAATCGCTCAAGTCCCTCCGCCAAAACCTTAGGTAACGTATATATATCAAAAAACCTGTCTATCTCACTATGAGAGGATTGGTCCTATAATTTCGTGAAAAATTCACAAAAGACCTCTTCTATTTCTGTCCCCTTCTGGGGAACTTCCCTATTATCTTTCCGAATTGAGGTGATCGATTTCCTAGTGCCCTGAGATTTAATCAAATAAGCTAACAAACTATTGGGCTTACCCCCCTCACAAAAGTATTTATGTCCTGAAAAAAAGATCTTATTCTGCGCTTTTTCCCTCTGCCAGGTTCCCAACTCTCCCTGCGCTTGTTTCAACTTGTCTAAATATAGAGGGTTTGTATTGTGTAGAACAAAATCTCTTTCTGCCTCCTCAACTGTCTTCCTCAAATCATCTTCCTTTTTCCTAAATTGTCTTTTTTAACTATCTCACCAAAGAGGAGCCTCCTAAAAAAAAGAGCTTTAAATGAATCCAAAACAATATCCATACCTGCCGAATCTCTATTGATGTCCCAAAAAGCATTAATCTCCTGTTTTAAAAATTCATCCCTATCCAAAATGGCTAACCAATGTGAATTAATTTTGAATGGAGCGAGTTCAGTATACCCCTTGCTTCCCAGGTCAAGAGTCATGGCCAGAGGGGAATGATCTGAGAGAGCTCTAGGGTGGCACACAATATCTGGTTACCCAGGAAGAGATCTATATGGGAAGCCGATCGATATGAAGCACTATAACAAGTATAGCTTGGCCGGTCCGTGTATAGCTGTCTATGAGCTCCTTTCAAAGAGACACTGCTGCTGTAGTGAAAAGCCAAGTACACACTCTGGGGGATATGCATCAAAACGTGTGTTCATAGCAACCATCCTTTCATTTTTTAAAAGGCCTCTGAAAAATAAAAGAAGCAATCTGTTTGGTTGCTATGGGTAACTAGTCAACTTTTCCTCAGCACAGGTCTTGATCAATCTCCTCCAATATGCCTGTTTGTCCAACCCCTAAGACATTTTATAATCTTCCACCCCCAGCTCCTGTCTGTGGACAGTCCCAGACCAAAATTTCCCTCTTAAGCACCACTAGAGGGCTATAGGGGAAACCTCGACCCAGGCGTGGCCACAGACATGAGCAGGCGACAGCTGAATATTTTTTCACTCCTCTGCAAGCAGTAATGTACTACGCATTGCTGGTTTCTACTGCTGGAGAAAAATTACATGGACTGCATCGGTGGTGTGAAACAGAAATAGAATAACCCTAGAATTTATTACCATCTGGAGTGGTGAGATTACTGTATAAATGTAGCCATAGTTACTTAATTCCAGACAGATACTGCAAAAGCACAGTTGCTGCAAGCCTATGACTATCAGGCCTGTCATGCTCCTAGACCATATATAAGACCTTTTTATAAATTAATCTGATCTACAGGTTTATCTTGTAGCAGTATGTTTAGAGATAATTCTCCTGTGCTAGATTAATATTAGTAGTTTTGTACTCTCAGATTATTTAGAGTTTCCTACAGCTTGGGATATTACATTTAGGCTATTAGTAATACAATAAAGCACAAATTAACATGGCCAAAGAGTATTGTAAAAAGTTACAGCACATAAACTTCTATGGGTAAATTAAAAGCATTGTATTCCCTATGCAATATTTGCTGTTGGTTAATTTCATCTGATTCATTGTTAAATTATTTTAGGAAGCACTCTAGGGCTTTTTTTCTTGTCCATATCATGCACATATACCATCACTGGTCCATCATTTATCATTTATTTTAGCACAGCTGCATCCGTGTATTTTATTCCTCTAATTTGATCAAGTGATCATAAGTCTGACTCTCCAAATCTTACAGTGCTTAATGGTTACAACAGGATGTCCTGTGAACTACAGGATGACATCATCACCTACCAGATCCCCTCCTACTAGCTCCCAGAAGCTTCTCTAATTAAAAGACTGTGGAATCACTTATCCTAGTCTGAACACTGTGACTGGATTAGACAAGAATACTAGACTAAACAGCACTGCTGGTTTTTATCTATAAAGATCCAGGAGAATAAACTAATATCCCTTGTAATTACAGTTTCAACCATCTGTTCAAGAGAAATCAAGCACTGTATGAGCCCCAACTTTCCCACCAATTCAGCCCCATCAGCACCACACACATACCGCTTACTCCCATTCTCACTTTCATATTAGAGACAAGCTTACAATTTATTGGTAAATGTGGTGATTTTTAGAAAGGAAGGAGGAAAAAGCGAAAATGCAAAAACGAAAATCAAATTTTTCAGGGACCAGTTCAGTTCTGAAGTGGAATTGAGGATACCCCCTGTGATCCTTGTTTGCAGGTAGCACGGTCCTCTAGGGTAAACAATAGGCACAGTCCTTGTAATTGCATATACTCCAGGCACTGTATTTGTAATCCACACAGGATACAGCAGTAAATGAAAACATAAACAAACAAAAACCTAGCTCGTCTGAGCACTAACTGACATTAGGTTCCCTATCTCTCAGGGTTAAACTAAACAAAACAATATTGGTTTCACCAATCTAGAGTCTTTGTCCACTCTCAGCACTCCAGTCTTTTTCCAGCCTGCTGCTTCCAGCCTTTTCATAGAGAAACAAAACATTCCCCTCCTTATCTGCCTAGCAGGGAGGGATTTATTCCCACTGGTGCAGCTGATTACCTGCACCTGAGCAATATGTTGGAGACAGTCCAAAACCCTGGGCTGGATCTATGTCTTCCAAGAAAACCGCTAAACTGCGGGGTGGAGCACTGGCCCACCCTACTCTCCAAATGCTCCACCCCAGGGGCCCATAACTAAATATTCATTCTGGTGACATACACAGAAACATACACTCCCCCTGGGGTTAAAAATCATAAGCCTCTCTGAACAATTCTGTCGAGACATAGACTCCGTCACAGACCACCCCATTCACCTTATCACATATCCCCCTCCCCAGCTCAGACCCACCGGGGCGAGCGGCCTGGGACCATAGACAGTGAACTCGGGAGAGGCCATCCGCATTACCTTGGGCAGTTCCGGCCCTGTGAGCAACAGTAAACTGGTAAGGCTGAAGACTTAGGAACCATCTAGTCACTCTGGCATTCTTTTCTTTGTTATGCCTCATCCATGTTAAAGGAGCATGGTCCGTGATTAGTGTAAAACATCTCCCCAGTAAGTAATATCTCAGGGATTCTAAAGCCCATTTTATCGCCAGGCATTCCTTTTCCACTACGGAGTACCTCTGTTCATGGGGATTCATTTTCCGGCTCAGATACATGACAGGATGTTCCTCTTCTTCATGTACCTGGGACAGAACCGCGCCAAGACCCACATCAGACGCATCGGTCTGTACCACAAATGGTTTAGTGAAAACCGGAGCCACCAAAACAGGGTCAGCACACAAGGCTCCCTTCAAGACTTGAAAGGCATGCTCCGCTTCCGGGGTCCACTTAACCATAATCGGGCCTTTTGCCTTAGTAAGTTCAGTCAATGGGTTGGCAATGGTAGCGTACCCAGGGATGAACCTACGATAGTAGCCGGTTAAGCCTAAAAAGCCCTGACTTGCTTTTTAGTTACAGGACGTGGCCAACTGGTGATTGCTGCTACTTTGCTCTCTTGTGGTTTAAGGAGCCCCCGCCCGATAGTGTACCCTAGATATTTTGCTTCTTCTAGCCCTAAAGAACACTTAGCAGGGTTAGCTGTCAAACCGGAAGCCCTTATACTATCCACAACTGCCTGAACCTTCATCAAGTGGGTTTCCCAGTCCGCACTGTGAATCACCACATCATCCAGGTAGGCGGCTGCGTACTGTCTGTGGGGATGAAGTATCTTATCCATCATACGCTGAAACGTTGCTGGGGCACCATGCAACCCAAATGGCAGCACTTTATATTGGAACAACCCTTCAGGGGTACCTGTCAGGGGTACCTGCCAGTATCCCTTGGTGAGGTCCAAGATGCTCAGATATCTGGCCTTACCTAATCGTTCGATTAGCTCATCCACACGAGGCATCGGGTAGGCATCAAACTTAGAGATATCATTTAGTTTACGGAAATCATTACAGAAACGGATTTCCCCATTTGGTTTGGGCACTAACACAATTGGGTTGTTCCACTCACTTTGTGATACTTCAATCACCCCCAACTCAAGCATCTTTTTAACCTCTGCACTAACTGCTTCACGTCTAGCCTCAGGTATCCTGTAGGGCCTCAGATTGATCTTTTTCCCAGGTTCAGTCAGGATATCATGCTTGATGATATGTGTTTTTCCCGGTATTGGGGAAAACACATCCCTATTTTTAGACACAAACTCCCTGACTTCCTGTTTCTGATAGGGGGCAAGAGTATCAGCAACATGCACCTCCGGACCCTGCTCACAAGTGGCTTGGGTAGGTTTATTTCTGGTCATGATGAGAACCTCTTGTTCTACCCATGGCTTCAATAAATTTATATGATATGTTTGTTCTGGCTTTCGTCTGCCTGGCTGTCTTACTTTATAGTTCACATCACTGATCCGTTCAGTGATTTCATATGGCCCTTGCCAGCTGGCTAAGAATTTGCTTTCTACTGTGGGAACAAGAACTAGAACCCTATCACCTGGTTTGAATACCCATAGCCTTGCGTTTCGGTTGTATCTTGCTTGTTGGGCTCTCTGGGCCTTTTCCATGTTTTCCCTAACTATGGGAATTACCGATTCGATCCGCTCTTGCATTTGCACTACATGCTCTATAAGACTGTGATGGGGGGTATGCTCTTGTTCCCATGTTTCCTTGGCAACATCCAATATGCCTCTTGTATGCCTACCATACATTAACTCGAAAGGTGAAAATCCTGTGGAAGCTTGCGGGACTTCTCTAAAAGAAAACATCAGGTAGGGTATGAGATAATCCCAGTTTTTTCCATCCTTGTCTATCACCTTCCACAGCATAGCCTTTAGAGTTTTATTAAACCTCTCCACTAATCCATCAGTTTGCGGATGGTATACCGAGGTTTTCAGCTGCTTGATTCTGAGCAGTTTGCACAAATCACGCATGATTTTTGACATAAAAGGGGTTCCTTGATCTGTGAGAATTTCCTTAGGTATACCCATCCTGCTAAACATCATCAGTAACTCCCTTGAAACATTTTTAGAGGTGGCATTCCATAGAGGTACAGCCTCTGGATACCGTGTTGCATAATCCACAACAACTAGAATGTACTGATGTCCTCTTGCGGACTTAGGCAACAGCCCTATCAGGTCCATTGCTATTCTTTCGAATGGAACCTCTATGATGGGAAGGGGTACCAATGGACTACGAAAGCTCTTATGCGGAGCTTTCAGTTGGCATTCTGGGCAGGACTTACAAAACCTTTCTATTGCCGAAAATACCCCTGGCCAATAGAATCGGGTCAGAATTCGTTCCATCGTTTTTTCAAAACCAAGGTGCCCACCTAACGCATGGCTATGGGCTAGTTTTAAAACAGTGTTTCGGTGAGATTGGGGAACTAACAACTGTTCTGCCTCCTCTTCCCCCTTTTTCTCTACTCGATACAGCAAATAATTTTTCACCATGAAATAGGGAAAGCTTAAGGGCTTGTCAGGGTCCGCCCTTGTGCCCTCCACTATTTGCACATTCTCTCTTGCAGCTGTCAAGGACTTATCTTCCCATTGGGCTGCTCGGAAGTTACCAGGGGGAACTCTGAGATCCTGAAACTCCACTTCGTCTACAGGGTCTACAGTATGGGGAGGTTCTACCTCATTACCCAGACACACCAAGGGTGTCTCTTACTCGTCACATTCTAAATCGAAGAAAGGAAAAATATTATCTATACACTCTACCCGGGTAGCTCCTCAGAGCGCATTTCTGGATGAGCAGAGCACTTTTCCCATAGGCGGCAGAAATGGGGGAAGTCCCTCCCTAATACCACATCATATGGTAATAGGGTTACTACCCCTACAGAGCATTTAACTTTCCCTACCTTGGTACCAAACTCAACCTCTGCTGTGGGGTATGTGTGGGTGTCACCATGTATACACACAATATCAATCACTTGCTTGGTGTCTAATTTCCCTGGCTGGAGCAGAAAACTTTTTATCAAGGTAACCTCACTCCCTGAATCAATTAGAGCTTGTACATTCTTTCCTTCCACCCTCACCATTATTAAATGCATTGCATTAATAGCACTAGTCACCACGCACTTCTTTGAGCAAGTCAATACAGTCCTATGCGGAGCCCTTGTCCCTACATCACACTGCATGGGCTCTTCATTCTCTGGACAGCTGCGTGCAAAATGTCCAGGCTCATGGCATTTAAAGCACCGGAGTTGCCCCTCAGCTTGGTCTTGTAGCCGTAATGGAGGTGGGGACCTTCTGCCACCCTGGTCATATGGTTCAAGGTTCGGTACAAAGTTTTGTCTTTTGTTTCCCACTTTTCTGCTTATCCGGTTGTTAGCCGGTCGGGACTTCTGATGAAGATCAATACTGTATGGCTCCTTGGCAACCAAATACCTCTCAATCAGGCACATCATTGCTTCTGGATCCTGAGGGTCCCCTTGACAGACCCATTGTCGCAGTCCTGTTGGCAGGTGTCTGAGAAAACGGTCCATCACAATCATCTCCACTATCTTGGTAGCAGGGTTGTGCTCTGGCTCCAGCCACTTCTGAGCGAGCCTGAGCAATCCATACATCTGGGCTCTGGTAGGTTTACTCACATCGTATGCCCAATTATGAAACCTGTGGGCTCGAACAGCTGGTGTTACGCCAATGCGCTTTAGAATTTAAGCTTTAAGTTGCTCGTAATCCTGGGTCTGATCAGAAGGTAGGTCTTCATAGGCTTTTTGGCACTCCCCACTCAGGCATGGAGCTAGAAGCCCCGCCCACTGACCCAGTGGCCATCTTTCCCAGGCAGCAACCCTCTCGAAAGTGGTGAGGTAAGCCTCCACATCATCTGTCTCTGTCATCTTATGCAGGAAGTCTGTGGCACGGATACGGGATCCTCTTTCACGAGGGGGGCTCTCTGCAGATGGCAATATCACTCTCTGCAACACCTCAGTAAGGGCAGCTCTATCCATCTGCTGGGCTTCCTTCAGGGTCTCAACCTGGGTAACCAGTAGACGATTTGTTTCCTGTTGTACAGCGGTTGCCTATACCAGAGCTTTCACCAGATCCTCCATTATAGCATCAAGCAGGTAACAGTCTTAAAGGTACGGTGCTACTTATTTGATTAGCAGGTCTGCCAAAATAAAAGTCTAAAAGGTTCCCTATCTCTCAGGGTTAAACTAAACAAAACAATATTGGTTTCACCAACCTAGAGTCTTTGTCCACTCTCAGCACTCCAGTCTTTTTCCAGCCTGCTGCTTCTAGCCTTTTCATAGAGAAACAAAACATTTCCTTCCTTATCTGCCTAGCAGGGAGGGATTTATTCCCACTGGTGCAGCCGATTACCTGCACCTGAGCAATAGGTTGGAGACAGTCCAAAACCCTGGGCTGGATCTATGTCTTCCAAGAAAACCGCTAAACTGCGGGGTGGAGCACTGGCCCACCCTACTCTCCAAATGCTCCACCCCAGGGGCCCATAACTAAATATTCATTCTGGTGACATACACAGAAACATACACTCCCCCTGGGGTTAAAAATCATAAGCCTCTCTGAACAATTCTGTCGAGACATAGACTCCGTCACAGACCACCCCATTCACCTTATCACACCCCATAAATCACCCCATTTTAAGAACTGCACCCCTTAAAGTAGTCAGAATGACATTAGAAAAGTCTATTAACCCTTTAGGCGTTTCACAGAAATGAAAGCAAAGTGGTTTAAATGATTTTTATTGGTTTTTGAGAAAATATGAAAGCGAAGTGGAGGCGGAATTTTAAAATCAAATTTTTTTGCAGATTTTCCATTGTAATCCATTTTTTTCCGTAGCACAGCAGTTGTTGACAGAGAAACACAATACAAGATTTATTCCCCGAATTCTGAACTATTTAGAAATATCCCATATGTGGCTTTTGTACGCTACGTGTCTCACACAGGCCTCCGACATGAAGGCGTGCTCCTTTTAGTTAAGGATATTTTCCTTGCATCATATAAAGTTGCAGAGGTCTTGGGGTGCAAATATATTTTTGAGAGAAAAGTTGACACCTTCATTGGTACCATTTTGGGGTACATGTGACACTCTGATCGATATGTTTTTTTTTTTTATGAGGTGGTATTAATAAAAAAAACTATTCTGCGGTTGTTTTTATTTATTTTTTTAAGTCGTTTATCATAGGGTATAAATGACATGTTCATTTTACTCTGCAGGTTGATACGATTATGGCAATACCAAATTTATATACTTTTTATATATTTTAGTACATTTATAGCATAAAAACTATTTTGTAAAAAA
Source organism: Hyla sarda (assembly GCF_029499605.1). Taxonomy (NCBI): domain Eukaryota; kingdom Metazoa; phylum Chordata; class Amphibia; order Anura; family Hylidae; genus Hyla; species Hyla sarda. The sequence goes on from NC_079191.1 coordinate 230,639,787, forward strand.
AAAAAAAATCATGTTTGTAAGTCGCCGTATAGTGTGAGCCAAAACGTTTTTATTTTTTCACTGACACAATTGTGTCGGTGAAATAATAATTCAGTGGAATACACATCTATACTCCACTGAATTATGCCTGTCAGTTTTACACTGGCAGGCATAGGATAACTGATCAGACTCTACCTTAGGTAGAGGCTGATCTACTTCTGTTGCCATGACACTTTGCAGAGCGGCAACCAGGAGAGCGCTGCTGATGGCCTCTTCTGACGGGGCCTCCCTCTCCTCTGATCGTTTCACTGTGTAAAGCAATAGAAGAGAGGGGGAATGAGGAGACGCCATAATATCACAATATCCGTACATCTGTACTGACGGACAAATAGCAGTGATCGCTGGCCAGGGACCGCTGCGATTGGTCAATGGCTGGCTTCAGAGATGCTTGGCTGTGCAGCACAGCCGAGCTCAGTAAACTGTTACGGCACCCGGCGGCGCTGTGAAAGTTTAAAAGTGTCAGGTACATGTAAGTGGTGATGCAGGAAGTCATCCCTAATCACTACATACATGTAACTGATTTTGGGCAATCGGGTTAAGATACCATTTCACTAAAGCAATAAGCCCAGTCGAAAACTGCAAAAACTACCCTACAAATTTCATAGCCACTACCAAAACCAACTACTTGTACATTTAAAGGGGTACTCCGGTGCTTAGACATCTTATCCCCTATCCAAAGGATAGGGGATAAAATGCCTGATCACGGGAGTCCCGCCGCTGGGGACTCCCGCGCTATCACGCCCCCTCCCATAGGCATGCATTGAGGGGCGGAGCGTGAAGTCACACGGGGGCGCAGGAGTGACGTCACGCACCGCCCGCCCTGTGGACGCCCGTAATCAGACCCGGAGCGAACACGCTCCGGGGGCTGATTACAAACGGGGTGCCGCGTGCAGGATCACGGGGGTCACACATGATAGATAAATACTACACAGGTTGAATAACTACTATATGAACAATTAACTGCTAAATGATTGTTTTGCCAATGCAGCCATACATATTCATTCAAACTGGCCAAACATGATCAATGACATCAAGTAAAGGATTAATTATCTTTCTGGAAAAAAATCATTCATGGATAAAAAATCATTTCTGTATATAAGATTTGTCATCCGACTATCAGAAGCAAATTTTAAATGTGTCTTTATCTAAAAAGTATATAATGCAACCAGTCCTCAAAGGTATACAAAGGAAAGAATATTAAGTCCAATACGGTACAATATTATAATATTTATTAAATAAAATGCAATATATAAAATTATCAACTGGAGTCTAGCACAGGGCCCTTACACAGGCTCCAGGTACAATAGATATTGTGAGTATAAATGTGACATCTTGCCAATATGGTCACTATAAGAAATAGAATGGTATATTGAGGTAGAAAAATTGATAAAATATAATGAAAAAATCTGGGATATCCTAAAATAGTCCAATATATGAATTGTGCAAAGTCCGCTATGTTTGTAGATAAGTACCGCTAAGCCAATGCTTCTGGATTAATGTGTGACAAATCCTAGGTATGATTTCAAGTTTATAGTAAGAATTGTCGGTGCACCGCACCACTCACCACCCTCTTTTGGTATGGGAGCTCCTATGTTTAGTGTTGGATGCAGGCTGGCAAGGACTGGCATCCGTCCTGTTGCTGGTAGAGCCCGCCAGAGGATGCGCTGAGCAGATGTAGATGACGGCGCTTTACATGGTAACTGCAGTGATTTCCAAAGGATAGATGGCTGCAGTCTGGCATGGATTGCTCCCGGCCTCGAAGGTGATGATGTCCGTGGCTGAAGGTGGATGTTAGCAGACAGTATGGATGAGCTGTGATGTCGGCATCCACGTGTGTCAATGTCTTTGGATGCACATGCTGTAACAGTGGTACTGTAACAAAGGGGTTCCAGCTGTTGCAAGTAGTTTGATCAAGTATACAGACAATGTTTGCAGTAAATGTCCTTTGCACAATTGAGGGGGTTATAAAACCAGTCTCGAAGCATTTTAATACCACGGGTATTTTCTTCAGTAGTCAATATAGAGATGCTGACACCAAAGCTTATCCATACTGTCTGCTAATGTCCACGTTGAGCCACGGACATCATCTCCTTCGAGGCCAGGAGCAATCCGTGGCAGGCCGCAGCCGTCTATCTTTTGGAAATAACCGCAGTTAACATATAAAGCTCCGTCATGTACATCTGCACAGCGTATCCTCCAGCAAGCTACTAAAACCCAGGGCCAAAGCCCGGGCACAAGATTACTTTAGTTACTAACCCCCCTATTCATTTTATTAAAACATAACTTTTGTTTCTTAATATTAAGATAACAGTGACAGGTGATTTAAAGCCAAGTAACCAGAAATATAAGTCAATGGAGGGATAAACGCTCTGTCTGATAGTATAAGGGTCTGCAGACATCCTATTACAACTGGAAAAGCTTTTTTTTTTTTGTGTTTTTAAGTCAGTAATCCAGCTTTTTCAGTTGTAATAGGGTGTCTGCAGACCCTTACACTGTCAGACAGAGGGTTTGTCCCTCCATTGACTTATATTTCTGGAGCTGGTTACTTGGTTTTAAATCACCTGTCACTGTTATCTTAATATTAAGAAATTAAAGTTATATTTTAATTAAAAGAATAGGGGGGGTTAGTTACTAAAGAAATCTTGTGCCCTGGGCTTTGGCCCTGGGTTTGAATAGCTTCATTAAATTGTGGTTCCTGACCCAACCTGGGGGTTAATTGTGTTTGAGCCCTCAGCGGGCACTACCAGCAATGGGCTGGATGCCAGTTCATGCCAGCCTGCATCCAACGCTAAACATCATAGCTCCCATACCAAAACAGGGTGGTGAGTGGTAAGGTGCACTGACAATTCTTACTATAAACTTGAAATCATACCTAAGATTTGTTATACACTAATCTAGCAGCATTGACATAGCAGTACTTTTCTACAAACATAGCAGACTTTGCACAGTTCATATATTGGACTATTTTATGATACCCCTTATTTTTCATGATATTTTATCAGTTTTTCTACCTCATTACACCGAGAAATAGAAAGTGGGGAATGTTTTATCCATTCTATTTATTATAGTGACCATATTGGCATGATATCACATTTCTACTCATAATATCTATTGTATCTGGAGCTTGCGTAAGGGCCCTGTGCTAGTCTTCAGTTGTTAATTTAATGTATTGGCCATTATTTAATAAATATTATAATATTTAGGGATGAGCGAATCAAATCTGACGAATCTGAATTTGTTACGAATTTCAGGAAAAAATTTTGTTCACAACGAATGCGAATATCGCCGCGATTCGATTGCGTGAATCACTTCAGGGCATCTAAAATGCGTATCCACATGGGAGGACATGGGGGGAATCCTGGGAAGGCGGGAACAAGGGTCTGTGGGATAACCCTGAATAACATGCAGAATGACTATGCCTATCAGCAGCCAGCCACCCCTGTGATGTCACAGCCCTATATAATCGTCAGCCATCTTGCGGTCATTCACTTCAGCTTTCTATTGCAGTGAGAGAGGGACAGAGAGCAGTGTGTGCTTCACAGAAAAGCTTTTTTACAGCAGTGATTCACCTCAAGCCCAAATCCAGCCTAGAAGCACTGATAGGGAAGGGAGTGAGATTGAGAGAGAAAGTGCAATTGCAAGTGTATTACAGCAGAGATTCATCTCAAGCCCAAATCCAGCCTAGAAGCACAGATAGGGAAGGGAGAGAGATTGAGAGAAAGTGCAATTGTGCGTGTAGTACACAGCTTCCTTTGCTAGGCAGGCAAGTAGTGATGAGGAGGGTGGTGTGGTGGGTGTTGTTGCGAGCGTTCATTCTCCTGAAGCAGACACTGTTGAGGAACCTGAGGTGGACATCAGTGACGTGCAGATAGAACTCGATGATGATGAAAGCCGATCGCACTTGGGAGCCGGGTGCAGAAGGGGCTTCATCATCATCAGGAAAAGAGGGTGGCAGGTTACCTGTGAGGCAGCAGTTGAGCCAGCAAGGTGGTAGCATGGTTGGGAGTCAGCATGGTGGCAGCAGTGGGAAGTCTGGAGCCAAAAGTGCCTGGGGTAGACCACCTGCCTAACTGCCCGGGAGGTAGTGGAACAGGTTGGCAGCAGTAGCAGTCAGTCAGTGCTGACTGTTGGGGGGAAAATCAGCTACTCTGCGGTGTGGCAGCTTTTCATAAAGTATCCGGAGGATGTTAACATGGCCACATGCAATTTAAAAAAATATCTATAATCCCTTGCTGCAGAATGCCGGGTATATCCGGTGCTGCGACACGGGAGGGTTATGAAGCGAGCTCAGGAGCTGAGCTCGCATCATACCCGCATGGTCCCAGCTGCAATCAGCAGCCAGTACTCGTGGCTAATGCCGGACATTGCCGTTCCGGCAGATGTCCGGCATTAAGTCTTAAGACGCTGTGATCAAAGTTAATCGCCACGTCTAAAAGGGAAAGTAAAAGCATCCCGGCAGCTCAGTCGGGCTGATCAGGACATTGCGGTAAAATCTAGATGTCCCGATCAGCTAGGATGCTGCAGGAGGGAGCCTTGCCTGCCTCCTGCACGTCCGAACGACGATTGATTGCTGCAAGCCTGAAATCAAGCCTTGAGCGATCAAACACCGATAACACTGATCAATGCAAAGCTATGGCTTTGCAGTGATCTGTGTAAAAGATCAGTGTGTGTAGTGTTATAGCCCCCTATGGGAGCTATAACACTGCAAAAAAAAGGTGAACAAAAAAAGTTAATAAAGCTCATTTAACCCCTTCCCTAATAAAAGTTTGAATCACCCCCCTTTTCACATAAAAAAAACTGTGTAAATAAAAATAAACATCGCCGTGTGTGTAAATGTCCGAACTATAAAAATATATCGTTAATTAAACTGTACAGTCAATGGCGTAAAATTTTTTATAAAAAGTGATCAAAAAGTCAGATCAAAACAAAAGTGAATCCAATAAAAACTTCAGATCACGGCACAAAAAATTAGCCCTCATACCGCCCCGTACATGGAACATTAAAAAAGTTATAGGGGTCAGAAGAGGACAATTATGATTTTTTTTCGAAGCAATAAAAAATCAACATATATAAGTAGGGTATAATTTTAATCACATGGTCCTACAGAATAAAGATAAGGTGTAATTTTTAATGAAAAATGTACTGTGTAGAAACAGAAGCCCCCAAAATTTACAAAATGGCATTTTTTCTTCCATTTTGTCGCACAATGATTTTTTTTATGTTTCGCCGTAGATTTTTGGGTAAAATGACTAATGTCATTACAAAGTAGAATTGGTGGCACAAAAAAGAAGTCATTATATGGATTTTTAGGTGCAAAATTGAAAGGGTTATGATTTTCAAAAGATAAGGAGGAAAAAACTAAACGGAAAAAACGGAAAAAAACGATGTCCTTAAGGGGTTAACCTTTTAAATTGTGAGGCCCTTTGGTCTGATCAGGCTGCCGCCACCTCCAGGCTGTGTCATTCTGTCACCATTTGGTCTCCTCTTGCTGCTGTCACCTCCAGGATTGGTCATTGTGCCACCATGTGGTCTCAACATGCTGCTTGCGCATTACATAAAAAAATAAAATTATAAATAATTTTAATTAATTGTAATAAAGTTATTAAAATTTTAATACATTTGTATTAATACATTTTAGCTCCAGCATACCATGTGTGCAGGGCATGGCAGTGTCACACCATTCTTCACATGGTTTGCCATGTCAAACAGGGGAGGAACTGCTAAAAGTGATTTATCAAGTAATCGAATCATGGTTTACTTCACGAAAACTGGAAACGCATGTTCAATCTGGTTGTCAAGCAATTCCTGAAGTGTTACCCCCATCTGCAAGACATCCTAACAATGGGAAGAAAACTTTGCATGCACTTCAGCCACTCGTACACCGCATAGCACACCCTCCTTGAGCTGCAGCGTCAGAACGGCATCCCCCAACATAGTCTGATTTGCAAAGTTTCCACATGTTGGAATTCCACCCTTCATATGTTTGACCGACTATATGAACAGAGAAAAACCATCACTGATTTCCTGATGATCAAAGAGGATAGGGGGACTCCTCTCTGTAACTTCAATGTCAACCACTGGCAGCTCATACGTGACACCTAGTGTTTGCTCAGGCCCTTTGAGGAAGCCACATTATTAGTCAGTCGCCAGGATTACGGGATGAATAACGTCATTCCATTGCTTCATATCCTACAATACTTGTTGGAAACGATGGCTGGTCAGGGCACGTGGCACCTACATGTCGAGGCCACATAAGCCTTGTGGGGGCTGAACTGAAGGAGGAGGGGAGGGGGACAGTGAAGCACAGGCAAGGTTTTGCAAAATGGGTGGTTATTATAGTCATCTGACAGGAGAGGAAGGAGCAGGAGCATGCTGTGGAGCTACATTGTGATGAGGAAGAACGAGACAGAGGTCCCAGACACATTGTGGCCATGTGGTCTCCTCATGCTGCTGGCACATTAAATGAAACTTAATCTTAATCTATTTTAAATCTTCAATAACAATTTTCCAACATACAGTATCTTTAAAGGGGTACTCCGGTGAAAACCTTTTTTCTTTTAAATCAACTGGTGGCATAAAGTTAAATATATTTGTAAATTACTTCTATTAAAAAATCTTTATCCTTCCAGTACTTATTAGCTGCTGAATGCTACAGAGGAAATTCATTTCTTTTTGGAACACTGATGACATCACGAGCACAGTGCTCTCTGCTGACATATCTGTCCATTTTAGCAACCATGCATAGCAGATGTATGCTAAGGGCAGCATGGTGGCTCAGTGGTTAGCACTGCAGCCTTGCAGTGCTGGGGACTTGGGTACAAATCCCACTAAGGACAAAAATAAATAAAGTGTTATTATTATTATTATTATTATTACAATAACATCAGCAGAGAGAACTGTCCTAGTGATATCATCAGAGAGCATTCCAAAAAGAAAAGAATTTCCTCTGTAGTATTCAGCAGCTAATAAGTACAGGAAGGATTAAAGGGGTACTCTGGTGAAAACCTTTTTTCTTTTAAATCAACTGGTGGCAGAAAGTTAAACATATTTTTAAATGACTTCTATTAAAAAATTTTAATCCTTCCTGTACTTATTAGCTGCTGAATACTACAGAGGAAATTCTTTTCTTTTTGGAATGCTCTCTGATGACATCACGAGCACAGTTCTCTCTGCTGACTTTAGTATAATAATAATTACACTTTATTTATTGTCGTCCTGGGATTTGAACCCAAGTCCCCAGCACTGCAAGGTAGCAGTGCTAACCACTGAGCCACCATGCTGCCCTTAGCATACATCTGCTATACATCTGCTATACATCTGCTATGCATCTGCTATGCATGGTTGCTAACATGGGCAGAGATGTCAGCAGAGAGCACTGTGCTCGTGATGTCATCAGTGTTCCAAAAAGAAAGGAATTTCCTCTGTAGCATTCAGCAGCTAATAAGTACTGGAAGGATTAGGATTTTTTAATAGAAGTAATTTACAAATATGTTTAACTTTCTGCCACCAGTTGATTTAAAAGAAAAAAGGTTTTCACCGGAGTAGCCCTTTAACATAAAAGTACGAGCTTTTTCACTGCAGCAACCTATACACTGCAGAAAATTTTACACAATTGGAGCTGGAATTACCGCGGCTGCTGGCACCAGACTTGCCCTCCAATGGGTCCTCAATAGAGATCAGCAAATCAAATCAGACGAATGATATTTAAAAAAAATGTACTCTCCTCTAGTCGGCATCATATATTACTTCTGGAATTACACCAAGAATCCAATGAAACAGGTTGGAGCGATAACAATGAACCATAGCAGATGAAATGAAACATTTGCAGTTCCACACGGAGTGATATAGTCGGGGGGGGGGGGCAGCGTGCTGAGAGGCAGGGGCTGGAATTGGTGGTAGCCCGCCTTGCAGAGGATGCCAGCTCGATGTTCACCAGAATGGGTACTCAAATTTTTTTAATTAATTCAAATTAAATAAAAATTACACAAAAAAATTTAATATCTTCAATTTTGACGCCATATGGTCTCCCTGCTGCCACATCCATATGCTCTGCGGAAGTGATTTTAATAGAGATGCCTGTAATCTGTAATCTGTATTATTTCACTTACACAGCAAACTCCCTATGCGTGTTAGGCAAAATGTTCATACCCCTATTGAGGCTCTCTGTAGGCCAGAAATAGCCATTTCTAATAGCAATTTGCCCCAAATAAATTCGGACTGAAACAATTTTTTTTCAAAAATTTGCTCATCTCTAATAATATTGTACCTTACTGGACATAATATTCTTTCCTTTGTATACCTGTGAGGACTGGTTACATTATATATATATATATATATATATATATATATATATATATATATATATATTATTCCTTTTCCAATATTATTTGACCTATATGGGTGGAGGTAACAACAGTAACCTCAGGCATATTTCTTTTGCTAAGTGAGCTATACTACTTTTTGTTCTTTTTAATCTGAAATGATAATGGTCTTCAGAAATTATCTGATTTGTCATGAAATTCAATGTATGATCATTTTAGTTAATGTTTCAAAGAGAAGTAAATCAGGATAATACAATGTCATAAGTAACAAGAGAGCATGGTGTTTAAAGCAGTAGAGGACATGCACACAAGTATCAGAGGAAGCAAGTGGTGCAAAAATTATCCCTTTTTGGGAGTAGCAACAGGTTTTGTGCCTGAAAGAAAAGAAGCAATGACTTTTTACATACTGTCAAAAGTTATTCCCATTTTGGGGCATAGCAACAGGATTGGCATCCGAGAAAGTTCTCAAAATTTACACAGAATCTTCTATGTGGCTTTTTCACAAATAGAGAAACTTTCACACTCACCTTCCTAATAAAACAGATTTTGCACTGACAGACCAGATGCAAAACTCTGCTTTAATGCAACTATTATATAAGTGTGGTCCTACTTTTACCTTTGTGTTTTTCACTGCTTATATTCTCTCACATAGCTCTTTACTTAACACTTGCTATATCTAAAATGGCTGTTGAATGTGCATAGAATTTTATAGTGGCTTTGACATTACCCTTTTACTGCCTCCTGATTGGCTAGGAGTGCTGTTTCAAAGACATTATGGGATTTCCTGAGTTTATGTTATTCTTCCCTTTTCTCCTGCCTGCCATGTGGCTGATTTTATTTTTTACTGAACCACTCTAGATTCAAGTTCTAGCCGATCCAAACTTTTAACAAAGTTCTGACCTAGCTCAGGTTCTGTTCACTGATTACTAATTATAACACAATATACAACATATAAAGAAAAATCAAGCACAGCACATCACTAGGCCCAATCTATAGTGATCTGGTGATCCAATAGAAATCAATCTACAGAAGCCATCTACATCATGTACTCTCTGTGAGCTGGGGTATACAAAAGATAGGGGATAAGATGTTAGATCGCAGGGGCCCTGCTGCTGGGGACTCCCGTGATCTCCGCTGCGGCACCGCGTCATTCGGTGCACGGAGTGAACTCCGCTCCGTGCGCGATGACTGGCAATGCAAGCCGCCACGATCCCTCCATTCACGTCTATGGGAGGAGGTGTGAAGCTATGTACTAGCCGTCACGCCCTTCCCATAGACATGAATGGAGGGGCGTGAAGTCACTAATGCGGAAGCTTGCAAGCTTCTGTGTTTGGACGCTGCCGCTGCCGGCCTGGAGATCGCATGGGTCCCCCTTTTAGAAGTGAAAGCTAATCTAGGATTTGCTGTTATTGGCAAATTAGACACTTTTTTGTCTTATTCAGAATAATAAATCTTGCTAATGTATATCTATGAGATGGAGCTTGAATAAACAATCACAAGAAGCATAATTTATTCAAAACCTTCCTAATAATTGTCAGGTGTGAAAACACACCGCTTGACTTTCCTTACTGTAAATTGGTGCACATTACAGGCAATTCATCTGTGCAAAGTGGTCACTAGCATGCTTTTGGTGAAGATTAGAATCTGAGATTTGTAGGTGTGTATTTCTACAACAAACACCACTTAGGAGCTGAGTGACCAGGCCATGTATCATTGCTTACTGTATATGGAGGTAAGTGGTGATGCCATCCATCACAACCTAACTTCTTACACTTATGGAGCTGAATCAGCCATGAATTCAAACTGAATTTGAAAGGTGATTCAAGCGAAACCTTCTAAAATGAATCTAAAGACAGTCACTCTTCTTTGGCTCTACCTGCTCATCTTTTGTTCTACCTGCCTTTACAGGATGCATATAAACTTTGAGGTGAAAAAATTATAGTACTGTATATAAAGCCACACAACTTTTCATCTAGAAAACATTGGGGGTGTACATTGCTGGTTAAACTATCAAAGGCTCAATAATTGTTACCCCTCACTTTCAGCCTTTGTTCATTGTGGGCCAGTCAATGTAAAACATTTTTGCTGGATACATCATAGCCTAAGGTATTTGTTATTTTAAAGGTGATACTTGTTTTACATGATTTATATACACTTTATCAGTAAGACAAATTATAGAAGCTGAAAATGTAAACTAGACAGTCTAAAGATAAAACAGATTTTCAAGATTATTCTGCGATGTGGGTTGACAGAATAATTTGTACAATTGATGTTCATATGCCATTTTGTAGATTTTTTTTTAATTTTGCTTTCTTTGGTGGGCAGGGTGAAGAAACAAAGGTGTTTTTTTTAAATATTTTTAATATGGTAATTTTATACTTTGTTCAAAAGATACACTGATGTGAAGAAGCCTGCACCATACATGGATGTACATGACATGTAACATAAAAGGGGTCAAGCTAAAAAACATAATCATTTAAAAACAGACCATGAAAATAAAATGTCTCTTCATGTTGTGTCATATGTGTGGCACACAGTTGCATTCATACTACAAAGAAAGTTGGAGCAGTTAATGTAGAACATAACATAAGTTATATTTTCTGACAACTAGTGTTCTGGTTACCAATCACTTTATACCACCTACTTTGAGAAATTGGTGTGTGAAAAAAAAAGGACTGGAAATTTACCCTAGTACTTGAAAATTTACAGTTGGTGTTGTTTTTACCCTTCCCCAAGTAGTCAATCTTAGCTTTACTCCGACTTCAATATTAAAGGGGTACTCCGGTAGAATACAATTGTTTTCAAATTAACTGGTGTCAGAAAGTCATATAGATTTGTAAATTACTTCTATTTAAAAATCTTAATCCTTCCAGTACTTATCAGCTGCTGTATACTGCAGAGGAAGTTGTGAAGTTCTTTCCAGTCTGACCACATTGATTTCTGCTGACACCTCTGTCCATGTAAGGAACTGTGCAGAGCAGGAACAAATGCCCATGGTACACCTCTCCTTCTCTGGACAGTTCCTGACATGGACAGAGGTGTTAGCAGAGGGTACTGTGGTCGAACTGGAAATAACTACACAACTTTCTCTAGAGAAAATAGCAGTGGATGAGTACTGGAAGGATTAAGATTTTCAAATAGAAGTAATTTACAAATCTGTATTGCTTTCTGGCACCAGTTGATTTGAAAACAGCTTTATTCCTCTGGAGTACCCCTTTAAACACAGCAGAACTATGCCTTTCATTTAGTAAGCACAGCAGTGTTTTTCTTTTCCACAAGTGGCCACATGTATATAATGTGCCCCCTTCAGATTACTAATTTTTCAATATTAGGCAAAAAACATACAAAAATACAATTTAGTTTATTGTAATAATTATTTTTCTTTTTGTATTCCACAGATTGGTACTTGGGACCCAGCTAGTGGCTTAAATATGACAGAGAATCAGAAAGAAAAACCAGCTAATATTACAGATTCTTTATCAAATCGCTCACTGATAGTGACCACTATACTGGTAAGATTATGTTAACATATTTAGTAATCAAAGGAATTGGAGAACAATTAGTTTTTGAACATATTGCTTTATAGCATCACCAGTTGCTTGGTTATTTATATGTATATCTTTGAATCAGTTAAATCCTAAAACTAGAACTTTGAACTGTGTAGTTTAACAAAACACGATTTGTTCACATGATGTACTTCAGTGAAGAAGCTCTTGCTGTACATGGATATACATGACATGTAACAGGGGTGTGGTTGAGCTTTTTTTGCTATTAGCACCCTATTTTCAAAGGTTTAGTACCACTTTTTGGTGCAAAAGGTATTTTTTTTAATTATTTGCTTTTTGTGCTATTTGTCCCAAATTTTCAAAAGCCCAAACACACTTCTGAAAATGAGTTGGGTTAATCCAGTGTCACGATGCCGGCTGGCAGGAGGTGGATCCTCTGTGCCAGAGAGGGATTGGCGTGGACCGTGCTAGTGGACCGGTTCTAAGTCACTACTGGTTTTCACCAGAGCCCGCCGCAAAGCGGGATGGTCTTGCTGCGGCGGTAGTGACCAGGTCGTATCCACTAGCAACGGCTCAACCTCTCTGACTGCTGAAGATAGGCGCGGTACAAGGGAGTAGACAGAAGCAAGGTCGGATGTAGCAGAAGGTCGGGGCAGGCAGCAAGGATCGTAGTCAGGGGCAACGGCAGGAGGTCTGGAACACAGGCTAGGAACACACAAGGAAACGCTTTCACTGGCACAATGGCAACAAGATCCGGCGAGGGAGTGCAGGGGAAGTGAGGTATAAATAGGGAGTGCACAGGTGAACACACTAATTAGAACCACTGCGCCAATCAGCGGCGCAGTGGCCCTTTAAATCGCAGAGACCCGGCGCGCGTGCGCCCTAGGGAGCGGGGCCGCGCGCGCCGGGACAGGACCGACGGAGAGCGAGTCAGGTACGGGAGCCGGGGTGCGCATCGCGAGCGGGCGCCACCCGCATCGCGAATCGCATCCCGGCTGGAGGCGGTATCGCAGCGCACCGGGTCAGTGGATCTGACCGGAGCGCTGCAGTAGCGAGAGTGTAGCGAGCGCTCCGGGGAGGAGCGGGGACCCAGAGCGCTCGGCGTAACAGTACCCCCCCCTTGGGTCTCCCCCTCTTCTTAGAGCCTGAGAACCTGAGGAGCAGACTTTTGTCTAGGATATTGTCCTCAGGTTCCCAGGATCTCTCTTCAGGACCACAACCCTCCCAATCGACCAAAAAATTTTTTTTCCCTCTGACCTTCTTGGAGGCCAGTATCTCCTTTACAGAGAAGATGTCTGAGGAGCCGGAAACAGGAGTGGGAGAAACAAGTTTGGGAGAGAAACGGTTGATGATGAGTGGTTTAAGAAGAGAAACGTGAAAGGCATTAGGAATACGAAGAGAAGGAGGAAGAAGAAGTTTGTAAGAGACAGGATTAATCTGGCACAAAATTTTGAAAGGACCAAGATAGCGTGGTCCCAATTTGTAGCTAGGGACACGGAAGCGGACATATTTAGCGGAGAGCCATACCTTGTCTCCAGGAGAAAAAATGGGGGGAGCTCTTCTTTTCTTATCAGCAAACTTCTTCATGCGTGATGAAGCCTGTAAGAGAGAATTTTGGGTCTCTTTCCATATGGTGGAAAGATCACGAGATATTTCATCCACAGCGGGCAAACCAGAGGGTAAGGGAGTAGGGAGGGGGGGAAGAGGGTGACGGCCGTACACCACGAAAAATGGGGATTTGGAGGAAGATTCAGAGACTCTGAAGTTATACGAGAATTCGGCCCATGGTAGAAGATCTGCCCAGTCATCCTGGCGGGAGGAAACAAAATGCCGTAAATAATCACCCAGGACCTGGTTAATTCTTTCTACTTGCCCATTGGATTGAGGATGATATGCAGAAGAAAAGTTTAATTTAATCTTGAGTTGTTTACAGAGAGCCCTCCAGAATTTTGACACGAATTGGACGCCTCTATCCGAGACGATCTGCGTGGGCAACCCGTGAAGACGAAAAATGTGTACAAAAAATTGTTTTGCCAACTGAGGCGCTGAAGGAAGACCAGGAAGAGGGATGAAATGTGCCATCTTGGAGAATCGATCAACGACCACCCAAACAACAGTGTTGCCACGGGATGGGGGTAAGTCCGTAATAAAGTCCATACCAATCAGAGACCAAGGCTGTTCAGGGACAGGCAGAGGATGAAGAAGACCAGCGGGCTTCTGGCGAGGAGTCTTATCCCGGGCACAGACAGTGCAGGCTCGCACAAAATCCACAACATCCGTCTCCAGAGTCGGCCACCAATAGAAACGAGAGATGAGTTGCACGGATTTCTTGATGCCCGCATGACCTGCGAGATGGGAGGAGTGACCCCATTTGAGGATTCCGAGGCGTTGGCGTGGAGAGACGAAGGTCTTCCCTGGAGGAGTTTGCCTGATGGAGGCTGGAGAAGTGGAGATCAGGCAGTCAGGAGGAATGATGTGTTGCGGAGAGAGCTCTACTTCCGAGGCATCCGAGGAACGAGAGAGAGCATCGGCCCTAATGTTCTTATCGGCAGGCCGAAAGTGAATTTCAAAATTAAATCGGGCAAAGAACAGAGACCACCTGGCCTGGCGAGGATTCAGCCGTTGGGCAGACTGGAGATAGGAGAGGTTCTTGTGATCGGTGTAAATAATAACTGGAAATCTTGATCCCTCCAGCAGATGCCTCCATTCCTCAAGTGCTAATTTAATGGCTAGAAGCTCTCGATCCCCGATGGAGTAGTTCCTCTCCGCCGGAGAGAAGGTCCTAGAAAAAAAACCACAAGTAACAGCATGCCCGGAAGAATTTTTTTGTAGAAGGACCGCTCCAGCTCCTACTGAGGAGGCATCAACCTCCAATAGGAAGGGTTTAGATGGGTCAGGTCTGGAGAGCACGGGAGCCGAAGAAAAGGCAGACTTGAGCTGTTTAAAGGCGTCTTCCGCTTGAGGAGGCCATGACTTAGGATTGGCATTCTTTTTGGTTAAAGCCACGATAGGAGCCACAATGGTGGAAAAATGTGGAATAAATTGTCTGTAATAATTGGCGAACCCCAAAAAACGTTGGATAGCACGGAGTCCGGAGGGGCGTGGCCAATCTAAGACGGCAGAGAGTTTGTCTGGATCCATTTGTAGTCCCTGGCCAGAGACCAAGTATCCTAGGAAAGGAAGAGATTGACATTCAAACAGACATTTCTCCATTTTGGCATAAAGTTGATTGTCACGAAGTCTCTGAAGAACCATGCGGACATGCCGGCGGTGTTCTTCTAGATTGGCAGAAAAAATCAGGATATCGTCCAGATATACAACAACACAGGAATATAAGAGATCACGAAAAATTTCATTAACAAAGTCTTGGAAGACGGCAGGGGCGTTGCACAGGCCAAAGGGCATGACCAGATACTCAAAGTGTCCATCTCTAGTGTTAAATGCCGTTTTCCATTCATCCCCCTCTCTGATGCGGATGAGATTATAAGCACCTCTTAAGTCCAGTTTGGTAAAGATGTGGGCACCTTGGAGGCGATCAAAGAGTTCAGAGATGAGAGGTAGGGGGTAGCGGTTCTTTACCGTGATTTTATTAAGACCGCGGTAGTCAATGCAAGGACGTAGGGAGCCATCTTTTTTGGACACAAAGAAAAATCCGGCTCCGGCAGGAGAGGAGGATTTGCGGATAAAGCCCTTTTTTAAATTTTCCTGGATGTACTCAGACATAGCAAGAGTCTCTGGGGCAGAGAGAGGATAAATTCTGCCCCGGGGTGGAGTAGTGCCCGGGAGGAGGTCAATAGGACAGTCATAAGGCCTGTGAGGAGGTAGAGTCTCAGCTTGTTTTTTGCAAAAAACATCCGCAAAGTCCATATAGGCCTTAGGGAGACCGGTTACAGGGGGAACCACAGGGTCACGGCAAGGAGTACTGGGAACCGGTTTAAGGCAGTCCTTGAAACAAGAGGGGCCCCAACTCTTGATCTCCCCAGTGGACCAATCCAGGGTTGGGGAATGGTGTTGAAGCCAGGGTAGTCCAAGGAGAATTTTGGAAGTGCAATTGGGGAGGACCAAAAACTCAATTTTCTCGTGATGAGGTCCGATGCACATTAGGAGGGGCTCCGTGCGGAAACGTATGGTACAGTCCAATCTATCATTGTTAACACAATTGATGTAGAGGGGTCTGGCGAGACTGGTCACCGGGATGTTGAACCTGTTGACGAGAGAGGCCAAAATAAAATTTCCTGCAGATCCGGAATCCAAGAAGGCCATAGTAGAGAAGGAGAAGGTAGAGGCAGATATCCGCACAGGCACAGTAAGACGTGGAGAAGCAGAGTTGACATCAAGGACTGTCTCACCTTTGTGCGGAGTCAGCGTACGTCTTTCCAGGCGGGGAGGACGGATAGGACAATCCTTCAGGAAGTGTTCGGTACCGGCACAGTACAGGCAGAGATTCTCCATGCGGCGTCGTGTCCTCTCTTGAGGTGTCAGGTGAGACCGGTCGACCTGCATAGCCTCCACGGCGGGAGGCACAGGAACGGATTGCAGGGGACCAGAGGAGAGAGGAGCCGGGGAGAAAAAATGCCTCGTGCGAACAAAGTCCATATCCTGGCGGAGCTCCTGACGCCTTTCGGAAAAACGCATGTCAATGCGAGTGGCTAGATGAATGAGTTCATGTAGGTTAGCAGGGATTTCTCGTGCGGCCAGAACATCTTTAATGTTGCTGGATAGACCTTTATTAAAGGTCGCGTAGAGGGCCTCATTATTCCAGGATAGTTCTGAAGCAAGAGTACGGAATTGTACGGCGTACTCGCCAACGGAAGAATTACCCTGGACCAGGTTCAACAGGGCAGTCTCAGCAGAAGAGGCTCGGGCAGGTTCCTCAAAGACACTTCGAATTTCCGAGAAGAAGGAGTGTACAGAGGCAGTGACGGGGTCATTGCGGTCCCAGAGCGGTGTGGCCCATGACAGAGCTTTTCCAGACAGAAGGCTGACTACGAAAGCCACCTTAGACCTTTCAGTAGGAAACTGGTCCGACATCATCTCCAAGTGCAGGGAACATTGAGAAAGAAAGCCACGGCAAAATTTAGAGTCCCCATCAAATTTATCCGGCAAGGATAGTCGTAGGCCTGAAGCGGCCACTCGCTGCGGAGGAGGTGCAGGAGCTGGCGGAGGAGATGATTGCTGAAGCTGTGGTAGTAGCTGCTGTAGCATCACGGTCAGTTGAGACAGCTGGTGGCCTTGTTGCGCTATCTGTTGTGACTGCTGGGCGACCACCGTGGTGAGGTCGGCGACAACTGGCAGAGGAACTTCAGCGGGATCCATGGCCGGATCTACTGTCACGATGCCGGCTGGCAGGAGGTGGATCCTCTGTGCCAGAGAGGGATTGGCGTGGACCGTGCTAGTGGACCGGTTCTAAGTCACTACTGGTTTTCACCAGAGCCCGCCGCAAAGCGGGATGGTCTTGCTGCGGCGGTAGTG
The DNA here is from genome assembly GCF_029499605.1 of Hyla sarda. Classification (NCBI taxonomy): domain Eukaryota; kingdom Metazoa; phylum Chordata; class Amphibia; order Anura; family Hylidae; genus Hyla; species Hyla sarda. The sequence goes on from NC_079191.1 coordinate 230,657,125, forward strand.
ACCAGGTCGTATCCACTAGCAACGGCTCAACCTCTCTGACTGCTGAAGATAGGCGCGGTACAAGGGAGTAGACAGAAGCAAGGTCGGACGTAGCAGAAGGTCGGGGCAGGCAGCAAGGATCGTAGTCAGGGGCAACGGCAGGAGGTCTGGAACACAGGCTAGGAACACACAAGGAAACGCTTTCACTGGCACAATGGCAACAAGATCCGGCGAGGGAGTGCAGGGGAAGTGAGGTATAAATAGGGAGTGCACAGGTGAACACACTAATTAGAACCACTGCGCCAATCAGCGGCGCAGTGGCCCTTTAAATCGCAGAGAGGGAGCCGGGGTGCGCATCGCGAGCGGGCGCCACCCGCATCGCGAATCGCATCCCGGCTGGAGGCGGTATCGCAGCGCACCGGGTCAGTGGATCTGACCGGAGCGCTGCAGTAGCGAGAGTGTAGCGAGCGCTCCGGGGAGGAGCGGGGACCCGGAGCGCTCGGCGTAACATCCACCATTATCGTTGAGTCCTGGGTTGTTGATTTCTCCTTGGCTTGCTTTATTGCCATGCTGTAAATGCATGGCGCTATGACAAAAGTTACTAGCTGCATCACTGTACATTTACGGCACATGTCCTTAAAGGGGTTCTCCATTGCTAGACATCTTATCTCCTGTCCAAAGGATAGGAGATATGCTGTCTGATTGCGGGAGTCCAGACGCTGAGACCCCCTGCTATCTTCATGCAGACACCCGGTGTTCTGAACATTATGTTCAGAATGCTAGGTTTGAGAGGCCGTGGTAGTAAAGTAACAAAGAGGCATGGCCACGCCCCCCTCCATCCATGTTATGTCATCATAATTTTCAGAACGCCTGTTGTCTGCAAGGAGATCGCGGGGGTCCCAGCGGCTGGACCCCCATGGTCAGATATCTTATTCCTATCCTTTGGATAGGGGATAAGATGTCTAGCAACGGACTACCCCTTTATGGTCTGTTCACACATACAGTATTCTGCGCAGATTTGATCCGTAGGATTTTCCGCTGCAGATTTCATTGTAAACTGAATGACAGAACACAGCTTGAAATCCTGCATATCAAATCTGTGCATCAAATTTGCGCAGAATACTGTACGTGTGAATAGACCCTTAAAGGGTAAATAGTTTAGTGGCATACCTAGGTACTGTGTGCACAATTATATTAGTCCCATAGTATAGACCTTTTTCAAAGTTGTTTGGAACTGCAGCACAGATGTGTTCATTAACCTTAGAAAGTATTTCTTCTTAAGACAGATTTTTTTCTCATTGTGTGCTCTCAATACTTTTTTCAACCCTTTCATAGTAGTTAAAGGACTTAAAATTAGTATAATACACATAAAATGAATCAAATTAAGCAAGATGATGTCAGTATGCCTATACAATGCCAAATGTTTGTATTAAGTCATACCAATTGACATTTTCTTTTTCTTTATGAAACTAGAAACATTTCAAGCATGAAACTTTGCTGCCAAATAAAATTATACTTTTGAATAACAAAACTGTAGGTGCAAGTGCTAGAGCAAAAAAAAGAATACAATGCCATTAAAAAAATTCAATTACAAATAGGTTATTTACATTTATTTATGATTCCAGTTATTTCATTCTCTAAAAACAGTTTGCAAGGCAACATGAGACATGTGGATTTACAGTGTGAAAATGATTTTTATTCATAGACTTACAAAGAACACAAGTGTCAAATATACCATGGACAATGCATAGCTCAAAACTGAATAACTAAGCCAAAATATTTTATTCTACAGGAAGAACCTTATGTGATGTTTAAGAAATCTGATAAACCACTTTATGGAAAAGAAAGATTTGAAGGCTATTGTATTGACTTGCTTCAAAAATTATCGGAAATCCTGGGATTTAAATATGAAATAAGACTAGTGGAGGATGGGAAATATGGAGTCAAGGATGACACCACACAGCAGTGGAATGGGATGGTTCGTGAGCTTATGGACCATGTAAGTTCTTGTTTAGTCTCTTGTATCTATTTCATGTACAGCATGTCCAACACAGTACGCAGTTGTGCATTTTATTTATTTACTGAATATTTTAAAACTCTGTTTAAAGGGGTATTCCTACGCTAAGACATCTTATCCCCTATCCAAAGGATAGGGGATAAGATGCCTGATTGCGGGGGTCCTGCCACTGGGGACCACCGTGATCTTGCACGCAGCACCCCATTATAATCAGTCCCTGGAGCATGTTTGCTCCTTGTCTGATTACTGGCGATCACAGGGGCTGGAGCATTGTGACATCACGGCCCCGAGCCCCGTGTGATGTCACGCTCCGCCCCCTCAATACAAGCCTATGGGACAGCTGTCACGCCCCTCCCAAAGGCTTGCATTGAGGGGGCGGAGCGTGATGTCTCACGGGGGTGGGTGATCGCCAGTAATCAGACCCGGAGCGAACATGCTCCGGGGGATGATTATAAAGGGGTACTGTGTGCAAGATCACGGGGGTCCCCAGCGGCAGGACCCCCACAATCAGGCATCTTATCCCCTATCCTTTGGATAGGGGATAAGATGTCTTAGTGCCGGAGTACCCCTTTAAGTTTTGCTTGCTTTTCATCATTGCATTTTATGAGGTACAGTGCACATGCAGACAAATGCAGTAAACATTTTTTACCTATCTTGCTTACAGGTAAGAAAGTAAATATTTTGCACATTATACATTTGAATCAATAAGATGGATTAAAACATTGAAACAAATAGCTAAAGATGTGACATCAAATAATATTTGTTTTGTTAGTGTAATTTAACCACTTCCTTCTGCATGAATCTTTTAAATATTTTTTTTAGCTTTAGTTTATTAGCTAGCGCTACGATGAGTCATGCTAACCTACATTGTCTATTGAAATATATGATCAAAAATCCACCTGTTTAGTGACTGATGATGTTTGAAGCTTTGGCTGCTGCTTCTGTTTATACCTCATGCTTTACAATGCAGCTATGACTGTTCAGATAAACTTCTGTGAATTAGGAGAAGCTTTTTAGGAACTATATAGGAGATTTATCAAACTATGTGAGAGAAAAAGTAGAAAGATTTTTCTCACCAACCAATCACAGCTCAGGTTTCACTTTACCAGAGCTCATTAGCTGAGCTGTGATTGGTTGCTGTGGAATAATCTCTCCACTTTTTCTCTCACAAACGTTGATAAATCAGGGCCTAAGTAACTAGGGAGATGTCACATTGCATTCAGGATAAATGAATGATAAACTAAAGGCCATAAGAAAGTGATTATCAGGTAAATTTTTATAAAAACAATTCAACTTAGCTACAAAAGGAATGTTAAAGGGGTACTCCAGTGGAAAACTTTTATTTTTTAATTCAACTGGTGCCAGAAAGTTAAACAGATTTGTTAATTTCTTCTATTAAAACATCTTACTCCTTCCAGTACTTATTAGCGTCTGTATGCTACAGAGAAAATTCTTTTCTTTTTGTATTTCTTTTCTGTCAGGACCACAGTGCTCTCTGCTGACACCTCTGTCCATTTTAGGAACTGTCCAGAACAACATATGTTTGCTAACGGGATTTTCTCCTGCTCTGGACAGTGGTCGGGACAGAAAAGAAATACAAAAATAAAAGAATTTCCTCTGTAGTATACAGACGCTAATAAGTACTGGAAGGCGTAAGATTTTTTAATAGAAGTAATTTACAAATCTGTTTAACTTTCTGGCACCGGTTGAGTTAAAAAAAAAGTTTTTCACCGGAGTACCCCTTTAAGTATTTATTGTCTTCATTTGATGGGCATTAAGATGTAAATATCTACAAAATATCTTATAAAAATTAAATTTTCTAAAGAAAATATTGAAAAGCCAAGTCCTGCACAGATGGAGGCATGGAAAGGGAGTGCAAAACCGATTTGCAGATGCAAGAGAATATCCAACATAGAGGGGCTTTATTTACTAAGAGAGGAATGTAGTTTGCTTTGTGTTTTTTTTTTTTTTTTTAAATATCAGGACATGCCCCTTTTGGGAGACATGCTCCTTTTCCCGTCTGGTTTATTGAGTAAAGTGGAGAGTTAGTAGGGTTCTTTGAAATTTTTCAGTTCTGACGTGCGACACAGGCAACACAAAAACCCTACAAAATCTATCAGAAAAGATAGTAAATAAGGCCCACAATGCTTGATCCCAAAACTTCATTGTGGTTTCCATTAAAATCATTTATCACTATACTTTTATTATACTTTCTATTTTATTTTCACCAGTATGCTTTGTTCAATAGCCAATTGCAGTCTGAAATGCATTTGTGGTGAAAGCCTTGCTCATGTGATGAATTTTAATGGAAGCCAGAAGTTTTTCAATTAAAAATCATATGCTGCATTTTCTTCTGCATATATTGAAAATGCAAAATCTACAAAAAATACATGACTTTTGAATATAGGATTGGCCATTGTTCTCCCTTAACCCCTTCCTGCTATAGGACGTATGCATACCTCCCAGTCCCGGCAGCATTAACTCCATAGATGCCATGATCAATCCTGATCACGGCATCTATGGTGTTGACAGGGGGAGTGTGCTCCTCCTGTTCACCAATGGTGGCGCCGTTGGTTGCTATGCCAGCAGGAGGCCAGATCATGGCCTCCTTTCTGCATGCTATGGAAGCCTGTGAGATCTAGCCAGATGCTGGATCACACAGGCTGTATTGTGTGCAGCTCATCAGGTCATACTGTGCTGCAGTACAAATGTATTGAAGCATATTATAACCTGTAAAAAGTGAAAAATAAAGTAATAAAAGGTTGATCAATACATGTATGAAGTATAAAGAAAAATAAAACCCTGTATTGTCCTCAAAAAAGATCAAAACCTCAAATCATATACATAATAGGTATTGCCACATCCTTAATGATATGTACTGAAAAACTATAATGTAAATTATCCCACATGAATAACACCATGAAAAAAAAAAAAAGTAAAAAATTTGTCAATTTTGATACAAATAGCGCAATAAAAAAGATCAAAAGGTAGCAGGTATTGCAAAAAGTATACCAATAAAAAGTACAGCTAATCACTCTAAAAATAAGCCCTCATTCAATGGCGTTGGACGAAAAATAAAAAAAAGGTACGGCTGTTGGAAAATGAATCACCATAATCGTACTGACCCACAGAATAAATATAACATCACTTTTACCGCACAGTGAACACCATAAAAAAAAAAAAGCAATGGCCCTTATTTACTAAGAGTGGAGTGTAGGTTTCTTTGTGGGTTTTAATTCCCTACAATTTATTTTCCATGGTATTTACTAAGGTTTCCCCACATTTTCCACTTTCCCTACACTTTGCTTTTTTTTTTTACACATGCTCTGATCTGTCTGGTTTTCCTCAGCTCAAATCCACCAGATTTTATGTGGAAACCTTAGTAAATATGCTGGGTTTTTGTGAAAATGTTGGGAACATGCCCCTTTTCAGAGACCACACCCCCTTTCCAGTCAGCCACACCCCTTTTGGGGGTTTTGTAAGCAAAATGGAGAGTTAGTCAGGGTTTTCTCAATTCTGGCGCAAATTCTGGCGCAAAATCTGGCGCATACAGAATTTCTGGCGTACTGCCACATAATCTGGCGCAATGCGACAAAATCTAGGGCACAACCCGACAAAACATGAGGGCCAATATTTTGGAGTTTTTCACAAAAAATGTTGCATGTGTAACCAAAAATGCACAACTTATATAAAGTACAATATATAGCGAAAAACTATCTCAGAATGGCTCCGCTCAAAAAAGCATTCTAAAGTTATTACCATTTAAAGAGACCCAGTCAAATTTATAAAAAGGAGTGTGGTCATTAAGGTAAAAAATGGGTCCATACTTAAGAGGTTAAAATGCTCCAACTAAAATAAACATAAACTATTAAATACATGCACAATTTTTCTTTTTTTTTGGGGGGGGGGGAGGGTCAAAATGGCAACAGCTTTATAGAAATAAAGGAAGAAAGCAAGCACAGGAGTCGGGTGTACAAGGCACTGGGATTCACAAATACTGGGAGATTCCCAGCTGTCTGACATACAACACTTAGACAACAATAAAGGGGCATTACATTCTGGCTTGCTATTCTAACAGAGCTAGTAAACTTTAAATGGGCCAATGATACCCTGCTGAAGATCATCCCTCCTATGATTAATCACCATTTCTACCCCTAGATTACATTACCATTTACAACATCTTTAAGTCGGGCCCCTTCCAAAGCTCAACCTGTTCACCCCATGAGGCTTAACCTCCTCTATTAGTAAACATTAGTCCACCATATCTTGCCTGCAACTTCTTCTTGACTCTTGAACCACCAAACCAAAACTGTGAGTTTATGAAATATTGACAAGAGATGAAAGAGTTCATAAAATATGGCATGCATGTTTTATTAATTTCTACTTTAATTCACCTTAATGAATGTGAACCTTGAAACTACATGTCCAGGCAAAAATATAAAAATTGTGCTAAACACAGCAATTCCTCAATTCACAATGAGTCATCATGCAGTACTCAGGAGAGAAAAAAAAAACCCCAGGGAGAAAATCTCTAGGGAACCATGACTGAAGGATTGCCTTTCCCTTGGGCTTAGAGGGTTATTGCCATCCTGTAAATCATCAAAATAAAATTGTACATGGTACAATGATACATGCATCATTATCCAGGTAATAGATACACAGTTATGGAATAAAGATTAAAGCAGAACCACTTGTGCTTAAAAATGTACCACTATAAAGGCAAGACGTTTGTTTAGGGCTACGAGGGAGTCTGGACCCACACTGCAAAATCTTTGAATAAAAGTTCTTACCTTAATTGATACAATTCATAAAAGAAAAGCTGAGGTCACAATTATCAATATCTCATCATAAATAAAGCATAGTAGGGCACTACAATTCATAAAGTATTTAAAGCGGTACTCCACTGGCCAGTGTTCGGAATATTTAGTTCCGAACACTGACACAAATAGAGCACTCCTAATATGCAAGTATACCTATATACTTCACAACAGTTTGTAACATGATAATGTGATTTACAAACATACCTCAATCAGGAGGAAAAGAAGTAAAAGTATTTCTGTTTTTTGAACTAATCTGTCATGGATTGTTCTCAATCATCATCTGGGAAGACCAGGTGATGTCAATCTCAAAGGTTTTAAATGCCCAGACTTATCTGACCTTGCCCCAACAATCAGCACCATGGGTTCATCTAAGCAGTTGTCTAGAAATCTGAAACTGAAAATATTTGACGCTCACAAAGCTGGAGAAGGCTATAAGAAGATAGCAATACGTTTTCAGATGTCAATATCCTCTGTTCGGAATCTAATTAAGAAATGGCAGTCATCAGGAACAGTAGAAGTTAAAGCAAGATCTGGAAGACCAAGAAAAATACCAGACAGAACAGCTCGCAGGATTGTGGGAAAAACAATTCAAAACACACGTTTGACTGCACAATCCCTCCAGAAAGATTTGTGGTACACTATTCCACTATGAAGAGATACTTGTACAAATATGGTCTTCATGGAAGAAAACCTTGTCTACATCCTCACCACAAAAATCAGCATTTGAACTTTGCAAATGAACATATAGACAAGCCTGATGCATTTTGGAAACAAGTTCTGAAGACCGATGAGGTTAAAATTGAACTTTTTGGCCATAATGAACAAAGGTACATTTGGAGAAGAAGGGGAACAGAATTTAATGAGAATAACCTCTGTCCAACTGTTAAGCATGGGGTGGATCAATCATGCTTTGGGGTTGTATTGGAGCCAGTGGCACAGGGAACATCTCACAAGTATAAGAAAAAATGGATTCAATAAAATTTCGGCAAATTTTGGATGCTAACTTGATGCCATCTGTGAAAAAGCTGAAGTTAAAGAGAGGATGGCTTCTACAAATGGATAATGATCCTAAACACATCTCGAAATCCACGGGGGATTACATCAAGAGGTGGACAACATGGACAGGGGTGTCATCAGAGAGCACTGTAGACAAGACAAAAAGAAATTGAAAAATAGAAGAATTTCCTCTATAGCATACAGCTGCTAATACATACTGGAAGGATTCAAATTTTTAAATAGAAGTAATTTACAAATCTGTTTAACTTTCTGGCACCAGTTAATTAAAAAGAAAAAATAATTTTTTTTTTCCACCGGAGTACCCCTTTAAGAGAGGTCAGCAAGTTCATCAGTGCAGGAATGCAGAGATATAAGAGTGAGGAAGAAAGAAGATTACATTAAGGCTAGGTTCACAGTGCTGTTTACATCCGTTCAGTTCTTTATTTATTTTTTTTTCTAGAGCCAAATGGACCCTGAAATGAGTCGGATGCAAATGGCTACTGCCGGGACCCGACGGACTCCATTTACTTGCTTGGGGTCTGTCGGTGATCCAGTAATATTACAGGAGTTTATTTATCTGCTAAATTTGACATAACAGAGCCCGACGTCAATGTGAACGAGCCCTAAAGCATATTTGTCATTTGAACAACAACTTTGATATGTTATAGAGATGGTCAGTGTTCAGACCTCAGCCGATTATGAGAACAAGCTTAGCGCTTTCTTTTACGGCTCTTTGTCAAGTTACCTGTACAGATGTACAATGGGTCGGCCAGGTCTCATAGACACAGAGCGAGAAGAGAAGAGTATGGCTGCACACTTCTCTCCCTGCTTGTTCTTGTCATTGGTTGGGTCCAAACAATCAGACCCTGACGGACAATAACTTTTAAAATATCACTAGAACATGTAAAATATTTTTTTTAAGTTGAAGAAAAAATGCTTTAACCCCCTTAAGGACGCAGCTCATTTTCACCTAAAGGATGCAGCCCTTTTTTGCAAATCTGACCACTGTCACTTTCACTCTGGGATGCTTTTACCTTTCATTCTGATTTCAAGATAGTTTTTTCGTGACATATTCTACTTTAACATAGTGGTAAATTTTCATCGTTCCTTACATCCTTTCTTGGGTAAAAATTTCATGAAAATTTACAAAATTTAGTATTTTTCTAACTTTGAAACTCTCTGCTTGTAAGGAAAATGGATATTCCAAATTATATATTGATTCACGAATACAATATGTCGACTTTATGTTGACATCATAAAGTTGTCATGTTATAACTTTTTGAAGACATTAGAGGGCTTCAAAGTATAGCAGCATTTTTCAGGGACCAGTTAAGTTTGAAATGGATTTGAGGGGCGTTTCTGTGAGAAATACCCCATAAATTACCCCATTATAGAAACTACACCCCTCAAAGTATTTAAAATGACATTCAGAAAGTTTGTTAACCCTTTAGGTGTTTCTCAAAAATAGCAGCAAAGTGGAGGAGAAAATCCAAATCTGCATTTTTAACACTAATATGTTCTTGTATCCCCATTTTTTTCATTTTCAAAAGTGGTATAAAGAGAAAAAGCCCCCCCCAAAATTTGTAGCCCAATTTCTCTAAAGTATGGAAATACCTCATATGTTGACATAAAGTGCTCTGCTGGCTCACAACATGGCTTAAGAGGGAAAGAGTAACTGTGGGATTAAAAAAAAAATTGTTGTCATGATTTTTGGAGGCCATGTTGCATTTAGGAAGCCCCCGTGGTGCCAGAAGAGCAAAATAAAAACACATGGCATACTATTTTGAAAAACTACACCCCCCAGTGTGCCGTAAAAGTGAAGAATGTGATTTTTCAAACTATATTGATAATGTTACCCCAAATGTTTCATTTTCACATGGGGTAATAGGGCAAAAGGTCCCCAAAAGTTGTAGTGCAAATTTACCTGAGAAAGAAAATACCCCATATGTGGATGTAAAGTGGTCTGCAGGCGCACTACAATGCTCAGAATAGAAGAAGCACCATTGGGCTTTTGGAGTGAAAAGTTTGTTGGAATTTAAGTCGGGGGCCATGTGTGTTTACAGAGCCCCCATTGTGCAAGAACAGCAGAAACTCCACACATGTGACACCATATTAGAAACTACATCCCTCAAGGAACGTGACAAGGGTTATAGTAAGTACTTACACCTCACATGTTTTTTGAACAGTGGGCCGTAAAAGTGAAAGAATTGATTTTTAACACTGAAATGCTGATATTAACCAAAACATTTTTAGTTTCACAAGTAGTAAGAGAAAAAAAGCTCCACAAAATTTGTAGCCCAATTTCTCCAGAATAAGGAAATACCCTATATAAGGCAGTAAAGCACTATGCGGCTGCAAAACAGGGCTTAGGAGTGAGACAGCACAGATGATATTTGAGGCCTAAAGTGGTGCTTTCCACTGCAATGGTTGAGGTTCTGACATAAAATAAAAGCCCTGGCAAGTGACCACAATTTTGAAACTACACCCCTCAATGAAGGTAACAAGGGGTACAGTGAGTACTTATACCTCACATGTTTTTTTAAAAGTGGGCCATAAATTGAAAAATTTAATTTTTTTACACTAAAATGCTGAGGTTACCCAATTTTTTACATTTTCACAAGGGTAATGGGAGAAATTGGGTTACAAATTTTGGAGGACTTTTTCCCCTGACTATGGAAATACATCCACATATGGGGTAACGTGCTGGGCGGGCGCACAACAAGGCTTAGAAGTCATAGAGGTCTGTTTGCATTTGTGGCCTATGACATATCAGTAGCTGACGGTTACATACATTCAGAGGAAAATACAAAAATAAAACACCCACATGTGACTTAATTACTGTCCTCATTTCAGCTGCATCCACGGGGAACCAGCCATTGGGCCTAGCCAAAAGTGAGCCCGGGTTTGTGGCGTCGAACTGTTGGGCGGACAGGTTTATCTGGTCAACCATCAGATTGACAAAGTTGTCACTGAAAAAAACCCTGAAATAATCCATTTCAGTGAACCCGACAAAGTCAATCTTGATTCCTGAGTTGCCAACAAACTCAGGAATCATGGGCTTGTGGTCTGCTGGCTCAGTCCAGACAAGATCTCTGGTATGGGGCACCAGTGAACTTGGCTGGGGGGCTTGACTAGTATGAGCACCAGGGGGACTCATACTAGCATGGGGCACAGGGTCAGAAGCAGAGGAGGTTTGCTGCCTCGGTGGCTCATCATCAGAACTAGATGATGAGGAGGACCACCTCTGTGGTGCTTTCAGTGTTGGAGGCAAGTATGGCATATGCCTCCTCCGCTGAGAACGCCCTGCCGGCCATCTCCCTACTCTAATGGGGGGGGGTGAAGTGTATATATGTGGGGGGAAAAACTTTAATTGTGTATGTGGTGTGGTGCGAGACTACCTCCCTTACCCGCCCCAACCTAACTAACTAAAAAAATAAAAGAAACAGAAAAAACACCCTAACAGAAAAAAACATCAACTAAAAAGGGAAAAAAAAACTTTAAAAAAGAAATGGACTTCTAGTGCAAAAAAAAGCGTATACCTAATCAGTGGTGTTCGCACTGATTAGCGCTTGGTGGCGGCAGGGGGCACAGAAGTCAGTGGGGGGTCCGGCTACTAAGCTCAGAACAGTGGCTGGTGGCAAGTGCAAAGACCCCCCCACACAAAATACCCGAAAAATAAAATAATAAAATGCTTAACCCTGAAAAAATGCATCCACCTGAACCCAAATCACTGACAGCGGTGGGGCAGGCCACACACAGAGGTACGGTGCGTCCACACAACACAGACCTGCTAATGGTGGCACGGACAGCCTATAAGTCCAAAAAAAAAAAAAAGCCGCTATAACCCGAAAAAGCACCTGCACCTCAAAAAAAAATAAATGCTGATCAGTATTACAGGATGGATCAGCGACGGGCGGGCTTTATCTAAACTGTCACTGATTGCCTTCTGTGCCAAGGGGCCACATAAAGGGGGCAAGGGGGCACCTTTTTCACACTGAGGGGGGAGATGACAGCACGGGGCTCTGTCCTGCACACCAGATCTCTCAGAAAATGGTGGGCAGAATGGAGAAACATGCTCATTCACCCACCTCCCCCCTCAACATACTGCCATGATTGGTGCAGTTACTACGGCCGCCCAATCACAGCTGTACTGAGGGGTGGCAACACTGCCACCTCCCAGTACTGTACAGATGATGATTGGTGGTGTATGTTACACTACCAATCATCATCCTTATCCGGGTCATGGGGTCACACGGAATCACAAAAATCTGGTGATCGGCAACATGGGAGGTTCTCAGGACCCCCCTTGGAATTGTGCCAGGATGCCTGCTGAATGATCAGCAGGCTTCCTGATACAGTCCCCGACCGGCTAGCGGTGGGGACCGGAATTCCCACGGGCGTACCCATACGCCCTACGTCCTTAAGGACTCAGAATGCAGGGCGTATGCATATGCATACGCGTATGCAGGGCCTATGCAACCCTGTAATATGAAGTAGGAAAGGTAAGTAGAAAGCAGGGTTGCAATAAAAAAAAATCTAAACTTTTATTAAATTCAATAATATATCTAAATGCAATGTCTAGCAGCAGTACAGCAGTATATCCAGTATCCAGTACAAGACCCTTTGGTTTAAGCTAGATCTGTGTTTGAATCCGGCAGGGAAACAACGGCAAGCCCCACAGGAATTAGGGATTGTCAAGATGACTGGAGTTTGCTCTTACAAAAGAACTTAAGCTCTGGTGGCATTACAGAACCTTTTTCACATGTATGCAAAGATAAATAGAGCCAAGATAACTTTTCCAAACATGCATTTAGAAAAATGTCCTACCCCTATCTATCTGGTCATGACTGTTACACCTAGATTTAGAGAGTAGACAATAGTGTTACACAACACAACACTGTTACAACCACAGATGCCTGTATACATAACAGCTGTAGTTTACAACCCTTGTAAACACCCAATATCTTCCTGGTCATTCAGAAGACAGCAGTAGGGACGTTACAGATTTTTAGATTTCAGAATCCTTAATGTCTAACTGGTCAGGAAGGAAACCTCTGGCATTTCCTCTTACCGGTGCCTGTCTCCATTTTGTCTGCAATAAATCTCACATCTCTCCTTCCTACAACCAGCATCTATGGGAGAAGGAATTTGTTGAGCTGAAAAACCTCTGTTCTTCAGAAATATCTATATCTTCTGTCTCTCTTGATCTCTGTTCTCATTAGATCCTGACAATTTTTCACATTAGACTAATAAACATCTCCTAATAAATTAATATTTTTCCCTTAAAGAGCAAATAAACACCAGTAATAATTATGTAAAAGTTCCTTTTCACTTCCCAAATTGCTTAGCAAATGTTGTTTCATCTAATTTGTCTTATCATAATATCAAGCACTGGAAAGAAGAGTATATTCCTAAGAGGGCAATAGTAAGTTTAGATTTACATTGAACTGCACTCATAATTATAGTTTTGCATTTAATGTGTTTGATTCAAAATGGAAAAAATGAAAGATTAATTTATTTCTTTAGGCATATTGATTTCACATGGTAATTTTAATTATGCTCTTAATAATTTTTTATAATATCTGACATTAATGCTGGTTATTTTTTTAAGCAGTAAAGGAGCCTAAAGTTATTATGACATTGTTCAACTCACAAAGAAAATAACTGACCTGGCAGTTAGCTGATCCCCATAGGTCACGCTTTAGATACCCCAGTGATCAGCTGTTATTGTCAGGGGAAGCTGTGAACTTCATACAAATAGTCAACCATGTAACACATGAATGGCCTAGGTCAACAAGGGTGAGAAACATTCTTTGTGAACATCTTTTCCACACTTGCTGATGACAAGTCTTTATGACATAATGGGTTGGTTTAATGAAAATAATTAATTTCAAGTTATACAACAGTTCAAAGACAAGAGAAGACCCGCACTGCAATGCTGCATTGTATGTCAATGTCACAATGGAAGCAATAGATAATCTCTAAAGGAATTCAAATGGTGCTCACATTGAAAATGAACCGGAGAACTCACCCAATTTTTTTAGTTTCGGTAATGATCCAAAGGTCCTCTTTGGACGGAAGCGGGGAGGCAGTAGATGGTACCGGGGGAATTCAGACGCTGGCCACAGACCGTATCATGCCACTTGGTGCTTCGTCATTGCGGCCTAATGAAGTGCCAAACAGCGTGATACGGTCTGTGGCCAGCATCTGAACTCCCCCAGTACTATCTACCACCTCCCCGCTTCCATACGAAGAGGACATTTGGATCGTTACCGAAGCTTAAAAACATCGGGTGAGTGCTTCGGTTCATTTAAAGTAATAATTGCCTTTGCAATTCCTTAAAAGGGTACTCTGGTGGAAAACATTTTTTTTTTTATCAACTGCTGCCAGAAAGCTAAACCAATTTTGTAAATAACTTCTATTTAAAAATCTTAATCCTTCCAGTAATTATCAGTTGCTGTATGCTCCAGAGGAAGTTGTATAGCTCTTTTCTGTCTGACTACAGTGCTCTCTGCTGACACCTATGTCCATGTCAGGAACTGTCCAGAGCAGGATAAGTTTGCTATGGGGATTTGCTCTTACACTCGACAGTTCCTGACATGGACAGAGGTGTCAGCAAATAGCACTGTGCTCAGACAGAAAATAAATAAAAAAAAAAAGCATACAGCAGCTGATAAGTACGGGGATAATTAAGATTTTTTAAATAGAATTAATTTACAAATATGTTTAACCTCCTGGCACCAGTTGATTAAAAAAAAATAATGTTTTTCACTGAAGTACCCCTTTAACGCCTTAAGGACCCAGGCTTTTTCCGTTTTTTCATTTTCAATTTTTCCTCCTTAACTTTAAAAAATCATAACTCTTAAAAATTTTCACCTAAAATTATATATAATGGCTTAATTTTTGCGTCACTAATTCTTCTTTGTAATGACATTAGTCATTTTACCCAAAAATCTACGGTGAAACGGGAAAAAAAATCAATGTGCGACAAAATTTTTTTTTTTAATACGTTTTATTGAAGATTTAACAAACATCAGACAAATCGCCTCACAGAGCAAAATGGTATAAAGCGGAGTACACAATTAAAAAAAAGGCACTGAGAACATATACAAGTAAGCAGGATGTAAACGACATAATATCATATGAAGATCCGGCAGTAATCAGTGCAGTGAGGGCACAATCTGAGGGAAACCAAGAACAACCAGTTGAGAAACCTTAACACAAAAAGAGGGTGAACAAGGTGAACGAAAAAAAGGAAAAGAAAAGAAAAGGGGGATGGTATGTAATATAAAATCGGCAAAATAATATTGAATAGAGGCCGTAGTGTAGAATTCAGCAGATATCGCCACATCTAGTAGTGTTGAGCGGCATAGGCCATATTCAAATTCGCGAATATTCGCGAATATATGGACGAATATTCGTCATATATTCGCGAATATTCGCATATTCGTTATATTCTCGTTTTATTTTCGCGTATGCGAAAATACGCGCATGCGAAAATTCGCATATGTGGAAATTCGCATATGCGAAAATTAGCATATGCTAATTTTCGCATATGCGAATTTTCGCGCGCCAGTCTCACACTGTAGTATTACAGCCTTCTTTACACCACACAAGCTGGAAGCAGAGAGGGGTGATCACTGTGATGTGTACTGTGAAGAAAAAAAAAAAAAAAAAAAAACGAATATTCGTAATTACGAATATATAGCGCTATATTCGCGAAATTCGCGAATTCGCGAATATGCGATATTCGCGGATAATATTCGAATTGCGAATATTCGCGAGCAACACTAACATCTAGTCACGAGTGCCAAGCATAACGTTTCTAATGTTAAAGCAGACCCATGCGTCCACAGAGGGGAGGGAGCACACACATCCAGCACAACATCTTAACACACATAAATCAAAGGGGTACATACAACCACATCTAGAAAGGGAAGGGCAGTCATGACCTTAAGTCCCCTCAGGGGATGCAGAGTATGAACATTGGGTCAATGGTGAGGAGCACCAGGGACCCCACACAGAAAGAAATTTACCAGGGCATTTTCTATTCTTATAAACAAGATGGGAGAAGGGTATCATAGCATTAACCAAAGCTTTCCACTGAGACAGGGAAGGCGGGCCGGGGTCCATCCATTTGAGGGCAATCGCCTTCCTAGCAAAAAATAAGGATTCTCGCAGTAAAGTGCGCACGTAATGTGGCCACACTTCCTCATCCAGAACTCCAAATAAACAAATCAGAGGGTCACACCCCGGGGAAGGTTGGATAATTGTGGCAAGAAGACCAAGGACATCCTGCCAGAAGGATCTTATATCAGGGCAAGCCCAGATAAGATGCCAGAAATCAGCTTTAGCCGCACCACATCGATGGCAGGCGTCCGAGTCAGAACGACCCATTCTATGCAAACGAACGGGGGTGATGTAACTATAATGTATAATATTTAATTGAATCAGTTTATTATTAGCAGAAGGAGACACCACCATATGTGAGGAAAGCATCTCCTCCCAATCATCTTTAGTCAAATTGGGAATATGAGATTCCCAGTGTCGGACAGCCGGCAACCGGGAACGGGAGTTCTTGGCCTGAATGAGGTGCGTATATAGGATGGACACCAGTCCCCTAGGACCCTGCGATTTTAAAACACCAATAAGAGGGAATGCCGATATGGGTGCACGTCCAGCAGGGAACTGTGTTGACAATGCATGACGGAGCTGTAGGTATTTAAAGAAGCAGTGTCGGGGTAAATCATATTCTGATTGCAATTGCTCGAAGGAACACAAAACATTATCCCTATACACATCGCCCAGAGTGAGCACACCAGCATTCATCCAAAAAACAGAGTCTAGAGTCTCACCCACATGGATGAGAAAGGGGTTGTGCCATAGAGGGGTATCAGACGGGATATCAGCATATCCATATACTGACTTAGCGGCCCGCCACACTTTTACAGCCAGCTTATGTGAAGGTAGGTAAGCACGACCCCCTAGAGTAGGGCTTTCTAAGAGCATCCGGGGAGACACTGAGGGGACGAACCTATCCAGGCATTGTTCAGAGTCGGGCATGGAGTCTCCCAGAACCCAATGTCTAATATATCTCAACTGCCCGCCAGGTAATACAAATAAAAATCAGGAAGGGACATACCCGCCTCCAGCTTGGGACGCTGGAGAGTGGTGAGACTAATCTTAGGTCTGCTAGGTCCCCAAATAAACGGAGACAGAAGGGAATGTACAGAATCAAAAAAGGATTTAGGGACAGGAACAGAAGCATGTTCTAGGGTATACAAGCATTTGGGGAGAATAATAAGTTTGATAAGATTAATACGTCCAGAGACGGACAGTGGCAGCTGGGCCCATATCCTAAACTTAGATTTAATGTAGGGCAGGAGGGAGAGAACATTGACCTCAAGATCCAGCATGGGATCCCTATTGATATACACCCCCAAATATTTAAATGTAGTGACAACCGGGAGACCACCCAACGTCGGGGGCCACGCTCTAGGCAGTAGAGGCATGACCGCCGATTTGGACCAATTAATGAACAGTCCCGAAAAAAATCCGAAACGATCCATCAGGTCGATCGCATAGGGGATCATTGTAGTGGGGTCGGACACAAAGAGAACCATGTCATCGGCATAAAGGCCTATGCGGTCCTCCCTACCTCCCACAGACATGCCCCGGAAACCAGGATCCTGACGTATACGCAAAGCAAGGGGCTCCACCGCCACCGCAAACAGAAGCGGGGACAGGGGGCACCCCTGACGCGTACCACGACCTAGGTGAAATAGGGGAGAACACACACCATTCACCAGGACCTGGGCCCGCGGACACCTGTAGAGGAGGGAGACCCAGGACCTAAAATTGTGACCAAAGCCAAACCTACAAAGCACTTCTAAGAGGTATCCCCACTCAATCGAGTCAAAGGCCTTAGCTGCATCAAGTGACGCCACGGCCCAGTCCCCTCCCATAACACCACCCACCTGGACGGCAGTTTGGACACGACGGATATTATCCGAAGTGGATTTGCCTGGCATAAAACCGGATTGATCATGATGCACAAGCGACAATACAACCCGATTCAGTCTATTGGCCAGGGCTTTAGTTAGTAGTTTATAATCAAGGTTCAATAAGGAGATAGGCCTGTAGGAACCGCACTCCATAGGGTCTTTATCAGGCTTTAGGAGGACAACAATCGTCGCCTCATATAAGGAATCAGGCAGGACCCCATCAGTAAAGGCTCTGTTATACATAGCTAGCAGAGGAGGCAGGAGTACGTCACTGTACTTCAAGTAAACCTCCAAAGGGAGGCCGTCAGGGCCCGGAGACTTACCCCTGGCCATGTCTGCCAAAGCTTCATGCAGCTCCAATAAAGTGAGAGGAGCATCTAAAAAGTCCCTATCTTCAGCCGATAATTTAGGAAAATCAATGCCGTCCAGGTAGGCAGCCAACTCAGCAACACCATACTGCACCTGCGAAGTATATAAAGTAGAATAAAACGTAGAGAAACATTGTAACAGCTCATCATTACCCAACATGACGGACCCATCCGAGGCCCGGAGTTTAAGAATAGGAGCAACAGAGGAGTTTTGTCTGACTATATGAGCCAGTAACTTACTAGATTGGTTCCCGTGCTCAAAATAAAACTGTTTGGTGAAGAATAATTTCCTATTGGCCTTTTCGTGGAGGTGCAACATATATTGTCGCCCCTCCCGTAGCCAAAAGATCTCATTAGCCTCCGACGGGTCCGCCACATAACGAGCCTCCAATTGTGCACAACTCTGAGCCAATTCCTCCTCCCTCCTAACTGTAGATCTCTTGATGAATGAAATAGTAGAGCGTAAGCACCCCCTCAGATAGGCTTTCAACGTTTCCCACACCAGTGCCGGGGACCCCTCGGGGGTATTAGCCTCAAGAAATACCTGAAGTTGATCAGGGATTCTATCATTAGGGCCAATCTGATCCAACCAAAAGGGGTGGATCTTCCATCTACGCGGTGTGCCAGAACCGACCATGGAGACATCAAGCAATAGGGGAGAATGGTCAGATATAGCACGCGGCTCGTAGGAGATCGCGGTGACCTGAGACATAAGTAGCGAGTTACCACACGCCAGGTCGATTCTGGACAGCGCATGACGTCCCAATGTGTGACATGAGTACTGTCTAGTATGTGGGAACCTTTCACGGTATATGTCCACCCACCCCACCTCCCCCAGAAATGAGGAAAGGGAATCCCCGCCAGTAGCCAGGACGGTACCTCTAGCGCTATGACGGTCCAGTGTGGGGTCTAACACCATATTAAAATCGCCCATACAGAGGACCCGTGCTGAGGGATATGCAGCAGCAAAAGTGACAGCCTTATGCAATATTTCCATAGAGGCAGGGGGAGGATTATAGATGAAAAGAAACACATACGGGACATTGTTCAAGTAAGCATGCACAAAGATGTAACGACCCTGAGGATCCCTACGGACCGCAACTGGATCCCATCTCACCAATCTACTAACCAATATTGAAACCCCTCTAGAATAGGACAAATGGAAGGAATGATGAGACCATTGGACCAAAGGCCTAGACAAAAGGTGGGCTCTATCAGGCGTTAAATGGGTCTCCTGAAGAGTAACTATATGAGGGCGGTGTCTTCTAATATGTGCAAATATCAGGGCACGCTTGCGCGGTGTACGCACACCCCTAACGTTCCATGACATCACTCTAAGACTCGCCATAGTAGAGCATTGCACGGGCATACACATACAACAGCCACACACCAGACAAGATAAGACAAGGACGCACGGGTCTGCTGACACATGACAGATAAGCAATCAATGGCCGAACACATTCACCAGATAGCATCTGAGGTAGAGTATATATACAAAGCAACATCCCCCTAACAATTATATAACCAGTTAACCAAAGAAAACATAGAACAATGTATACTTGAAGCCAATCAGGCATCAGAAGAGCAACAGCTCCATCTAGTGGGGGAGAACCTGCTTACATATGCAACAATAGAGAAATTGACCTATACAAAATATGCATAGATAGTAACCCGGAGGTAGGGACAGAAAAGAATGTAAGTCGAGGGCAGACTAGGAGGGAGCCCCTAGAGAAAGGAAAAAGTCCAAGCATCAGAGATGAAGATAAGAGAGACGAGGGAGAGATTTAGAATGAAGAATGGCTAAGGGAGGAAGGGCAAGGGCAGCTGGGAAGGCATAAAAAAAGGGGGGAAAGGAGAAGAGGAGCCAGAGGCCATTGGGAGAAAGCAGACGAATAAAAGATAAAGTAGCATCAAATCCCGCTCGGGGAAGGGCACAAGAATATATACAAGTCAAATTGCACATATGCGGGGGGAGAGGGGGGGAAGGAAGGAAAGGAAGAGAAAAGGAAGGGAAAGGCGGACATGGATTGGGAAAGGGGTAGGAGAGCCCAATAAAAGGAAGGGAGGTGTGGGGAAAAGGGAGGGAGGAGGGGGGGAAAAGGGGGAAGGGAGGAGGGGGGGGGAGGCAGGAGGGGGGGGGGGAGGGAGGAGGGGGGGGAGGCAGGAGGGGGGGGGGGAGGGAGGAGGGGGGGGGAAGGAAGAAGGGGGGGACGGTGTAGGTGAGAGCAAATATGCCAGGGTACATCCCGACCAGCAGCTATCAGAGGGGACTTGTATATTGCGTAGGGTGGAGAGTCCAGGGAGATAAGACACAGAAAAATAAAAACAAAAACATTTCGGCACCGACATCCTGATATTATCCACGGTATGGGTTATAAAGGTAGTCCAGGACAAAATTCACTGCATGCCCCTGAGCGGACATGCCAGAGTGTCAGGGAGCTGGAACCTAGCAAAGGCGCAGCAGAGCGTCCGACATGGTGCCCAGAGCATAGTCCACGGTACAATCAGGCGGTCAGATAGTAACATAGGTCTGCCACAAAGACCAGTCCCATGGACCAGGAGGGGGGGGGGGTGGAATATATCATCAGGGCCTGGGGGAAAAGGTGGAAGTCCAGGGGACCAGTTGAGAAGGGGGCATCCAGGTATGGGAAAGGGGCACAGTACCTGTTCCGTGGCCTAGAGGTCCTGAGCTGCAGCCATTCATGAAGAGGGAGAAGAAATAGAAGAAAAGGGCCCTCAGAGCCATCCCAGTCCGAGTGCAAGATAGCAGGTCACAAGTCCATAACGGGAGGGCCCGGATCAGCGCCGCCCGCGCAGCCAGTCGTCCGCCTCGACCGGGGAGGAGAAAAAGATGGCTCGATCTCCGTCCACCACCCGGAGGCGTGCAGGGTAAGCCATAGAATAGGGCACACCACGCTCCCTCAGCCGAGCCTTCACCGATGTGAAGGAGGCCCTCTTGCGCTGCAGGTCAGATGAGAAATCAGGGAAAATGGATACCTTAGCATTGTGCACCTTGATCTCAGGGAGTCATCTAGCAGAACGGAGAATCATGTCTCTGTCGTTACAGTTGAGAAAGCGCGCCAACAGCGGGCGCGGGGGTGCCCCAGGAACCGGCGGCCTAGCAGGAACTCTATGTGCCCTCTCCACAGCATAGGCCGCTGAAAACTGAGCGTCCGGGAAGAGTTCCTTAATCCAGGTTTCAATAAAGGCCCCGGGGTTCTGGCCCTCCGCCCGCTCAGGTAGGCCAATCACCCTGATGTTATTCCGGCACAGCCGGTTCTCTAAATCATCATTTTTCTGCCGGGCGCCCTCCAATTGCTCCTGCACCTCCCGGAGGGAGGAGGGCAAGGGCTGCACAGAATCCTCCAGTGTTGAGATACGGGACTCCGTCTCTGTGACCCGCTCACGGAGAGTCTGCATGTCCTGACGCAGGAGGCCTACGTCCACCCTTACCTCCTCCAATTTGCCGGTAAGAGATGTCCTACAGGTCTGTATGGCCATGAGAAGGGTGTCACTAACCTCCCGCAGAGTCGGTTCAGGAGAGTCTGGGAGATCAGGCGGCAGGCCCTTCACCCCTACTGCTGCAGAGCGCGCTCCGGCCTGTCCAGCGCCATCTTGTTTTTCAGCACGGGCATAATCTCTGAGCTTCTCGACCGCCGTGCGGTCTTTTTGTTTAGCTTGATCCGGTTGAGGAGGCATAGTACGGGTCCTCAGTCGGGTTCGTGGGGTCAAAGTCTCCAGGATTCAGTCCAGGATAATGAAATTGCAGGTCCTGAGCGGGAGCACTTACTCCATGCGACCGCTCATCTCAACCGCCAAGCCACGCCCCTAATGTGCGACAAAATTGATGAAAAAACACTATTTTGTAAGTTTTGGGGGCTTCTATTTTTACGCAGTACATTTTTTGTCAAAAATGATACCTTATCTTTATTCTGTAGGTCCATACGGTTAAAATGATACCCTACTTGTATAGGTTTGAATTTGTATCACTTCCGAAAAAAATCATGAATACATGCAGGAAAATTTATACGTTTAAAATGGTCATCTTTTGACCCCTATAACTTTTTTATTTTTCTGTGTTCAGGGCGCTTTGAGGACTCATTTTTTGTGCCGTCATCTGAAGTTTTTAGCGGTACCATTTTTGTTCTGATCAGACTTTTTGATCACTTTTTATTCACTTTCTTGTGGTATAAAAAGTGATCAAAAATGCGCTATTTTGGACTTTGGAATATTTTTGCGCGTACGCCATTGAACGAGCGGTTTAAAAAGCGGTATATTTTTATAAATCGGACATTTCCGCACGCGGCGATACCACATATGTTTATTTTTATTATTATTTACATAATGTTTTTTTTATTTTTGGAGATGCCGGGTGATTCAAACTTTTATTAGGGGAAGGGATAATTGAAAGGGTTAATGATTTTTTTACACTTTTCTTATGCAACATTATAGCTCCCATAAGGGGCTATAACATTGCATGTACTGATCTTTTACACTGATTGATCCATCTCCATAGGAATGGATCAATCAGTGTTTTCGGCGATTGAATGCTCAAGCCTGGATCTCAGGCTTGAAGCATTCATTCGGCGATCGGACAGCACAGGATAAGGTAAGAAGACCTCCTCCTGTGCTACAGCTGTTCGGGATGCAGCGATTATACCGCGGCGATCCCGAACAGCTCCCTGAGCTAGCCGGGCACTTTTACTTTCGTTTTTAGCCGCGCGGCTCAGCTTTGAGCGCGCGGCTAAAGGGTTAATAGCGCGCGGCACAGCGATCAGTGCCGCGCGCTATTAGAGGCGGGTCCCGGCTTCACTATGACGCCGGGCCCGCCGCGATATGATGCGGGGTCACCGTGTGACCCCGCGTTATATCGCAGGACCGGGACTCATGACGTATGCAGACGTCATGGGTCCTTAAGAGGTTAAAGGGAATCTGTTCACTGTGTTTGCTGCTAAGAGCTGCAGACAATGTTGGATAGTTGTTAGGCTATTAAAGTAAACTGTACCTTTCCTGGAGCCAATAGTAGAAGCCAAACTTAAAAATAGTTCTTTTTTTTTCCAGCTAAATCTCTTGTAAGTTATGATTGGTTGCTCCAGTGCCACAGCCTGACACATTTCCTCTCTCACCCCTTAGCCTTTCTGTACCTGATGAAGAAAGCTCTCTACATCACTCTTGGAAAGGATAGGATTTAAGGGCAAGAACGACAGCATTTCTGCAGTTTGTCACTGCCTTCTTGACACTTAGCTTAGAAAAAATAATGTGATTTTATAAGTTTAGTAACCATTTTGAGGAACTTTAGGAAAGTACAGTTTGCTTGCATACTCTAACAGTAGAATAACAGTAAAAAAGACTACAAAGTTTGTTATCAGTGAAAAATACTTATTTGTTACTGTTATTAAGTCCCCACCACATATTTTGATTCACTCTGAATAAATCAATTTCATCCTGTTTTTATAAGACTATTCTAAAATGCCCTTCATGCTGCTGTTCTTCTTGGGGTGTGTGTATATAGAGACATAAAAGAGCATCTTCTGTGTGTGTGCAATGTGTGTAGACATTATAAAGGTTAGACTTTACCCATTAGCTCAGGGAGAACTGAGAATTAGAGGTAGAAACTGCAGAGCACAGGGCCACAAGAAGTACTGCTCCTCATGTACACATATCCTAAAAAGTAGCTCAAACAACAGGTACACTTTAACTTTATTTACACTGGACAGTATGACAAGCAATGTAAATCAGACAATAATTACACCATGCACCAACCTAACAAAACAGGCAGCATGTGTTATCTTGAGCTGAAATTGTGTCATCACATGGGACTTGTATTTCCTACCCAGGGCTTTCGAAGACACCACCAGGATTGTAAGTAGGGACAACATCATGATTAAGAATGTCATCTCCCTGATATTAGAGAAAATGCTCACACTGGTGTAACAAAAATGGAGGAAGTAGAGCGGCTTCCACATGGCAGGGGCTCGCATAATTTCCCATTAGTGTTTACTATATTTTCAACTCTCCAGTGAACTGTAAGAGAGGGAATTCTGCTTTGCATGGGGCATTACACAAAAGTAGATAACATTGTCCACCACAAGTGTGGAGAACATTACATTTTCGAAAAATAAATGAAGAGTGAATCAACTTTTGTTCACACTTTTCCTGGTGCCAGTGAATACTCCTAAAATTGCTGACAGTGGGAACTGGCTATTTATAAAAACCTGAAGAATGCAATTGCTGCTGTCTACCTGTCCATCATATTCCATTCTATACTGCTGCTACTGTGTTGCTGCAGCTACTACTACTATCCTGCCACTGCTATTACTAACATCATCCATAGAGCCACATATCCATATGTTTATCAGGTTTCATACCATGCTAGGACTGCTTTAGCTGCTTCTATACCAGGTGCCTCCACTGCTACCTCTTCACAGCCATACATCTATTGCCTTGACCTGCTGTATTGCTGTTTCTGAGACTGCTTACATTTTTTTCTCTTTACTGCTTAAAATCTAAACTTTCGCATGGACTCAAGTATTCAGACCCTTTAAATTTAGCTCTGGGGCCTCCTATTTCTCTTAAAGGATTACTGTAGTGGAATATCCTTCGGATAGGGAATAAGTTATATTCCACTACAGTAATCCTTTAATCATCTTTGAGATGTTTCTATAGTTTAATTAGAATCACCTGTGGTGAGTTCAGTTCATTTGACATGATTTGGAAAGACATAGCCCTGTCCATATAAAGTCTCACAGCTGATAATGCATATAAGGAATGAAAAACAACCATGAAACGGAAAGAACTGCAGGTAGAGCTTGTAGACATGATTTTGTGGAGGCACATATATAGAAAATGGGAGAAAATAATCTGCTACACTGAAAATTCCAAAGAGCACAATGTCCTCTATAATTCATAAATAGAAGAGGTTTGGAACAACAGGAACATTTCCTAGAGCTGGCAGTCACATCACACAAAACAATTGGGGGAGAAGGGCCTTGGTAAGACAGGTGACCAATAACCCAATGGTCATTCTGGCTAAATGCCAGGTCAACCATCACTGCAGCATTGCACCAGTCTGGGCTTTATGGCAAAATGGCCAGAAAGAAGTCTATCCTTATTAAAAGACACATGAAATCAAAATGGAGTTTGCAAAGAAAAAAAAAACACCTAAAGGACTCTCAGACTTTGAGAAACAAGACTTGATTGAACTTTTTGGCCTTAAATCTAAGTGCCATGTTTGGCGGAAACCAAGCAATTCTTTAATTTGCCCAATACCATCTCTTCTGTGAACTATGGTGGTAGCAGCATTATGCCGTGGGTACATTTTTCAGAGGCTAGGACAAGGAAACTGATCAGGGTTGAGGAAAAGCTGAATGGAGCACAGTTCAAAGATTGTCTTAAGGTAAACCTGATCCAGAGTGTTCAGGACCTCAGACTCAGACTCAAAAATTTGCCTTCCAATACAACAAAGCAAGTCCTAAACACCTAGTCAAGACAACACAGGAAAAATACATGAAAACTGTCCATGGATTCTCCCCATCCAACCTAACAGAGCTTGAGAGGATTCTGCAGAGGAAAATGGCAGAAAATCCATGTGTGAAAACCTTGCCACGGCAACTCTGCAGAACATTCAATCGGCAGGGGTAGGAAGTCTTACCACCTCAGTAATGGCCTAAGGATAGTCCATAAATCAATTTAGCACAGATACATAACCCAATGAGAGGGGGATAAGATGTCTGATTGCAGGGGTCCTGTCTCTGTTCAGAACGCTGGGTGCTGCACAAAGATCCTGGAGGGTCCCAGAGGCCGAAGCCTGCGATCAAACATCTTATCCCCTATCCGTTAAATAGGGGATAAGATGTCTAGGGGCGGAGTACCTGTTTAACAATGGAAAGCCAAACCCCTGTGGTCAACAAGATATTGCTGGGTTCAATCCTTCCTTGACTGGGATGCATATTTACTAAGATTTTCTAAACGTCTAGCCATTAGTAGTATTAAGGAGCTAGTCACACACTTTATTTTTTACTTAATTATTACACTGTTCTGCAATATCTCAACCTTCCTAATTTACAGGGACCAAGGTCTACCCCTGTTCCCCTATATTTCAAAAGAACGTTTCCAGTTTTACCAATTTTAGTCTGTAAGGGGGAGATTTATCAAAACCTTTACCACCCAGCTTTATATATGTTTAGTCATTGCAGGAACCTAGATGTAGATTGGAAGGAGTATTTATTTTAAAATGTAATCCTAATACCATGGATTTTTAGTAGATGGTTGTCCAGTCCCCATTCAATCTAGTCTTGCATGTAAACAATACATAATTACAACTGTGTCCAATAAATTAAATGTCCTGTCATAATAGAAGGAAACCAGTGATGTGTTTAACATATTCTGACTTTTAGACAGCTTCCTGTCATTAGAACTGAAGGAGTTATTTTCTGATGCAGTGATGCGCTAAGGTTCTGTATTGAATCTTTATGTTGAAATTGTTTATGACAAATATGTTGCATCTGTTTGTAGAATCTGATATAGTAATCAATGTAGAGATGCTTAAAGGTTGCTTGCCATTGCTCTCCATAAAGACCAAAAAATTAATGATAACAATTTGACAGCTAATAAAATACCATGGGGGAAAAAGTTGACCAGTTGCCCATAGCAACTAATCAGATGTATTCTTTTACTTTTCAGAGGCCTGTTAAAAAATAAATGAAGCAATCTGATTTGAATCACTCAAACCAGATTGCTTGAGTAATTAGAATGATTATCAGTTTACTGAGGGATCAGCTTACAAGATGTCCATAAATGGCTTTAAAGAGGGGAAGGAGTGGTTGTCTTGAAAGTGGTTGATTGTGTAAATAGTATATAAAAAAGGCATATTTTTGGCATCTGTAAAAATAAGTGACATTTCCCTAATTTTTACTGATGCAAAAATATTCTTATTTTTAAAATACTGTGTGTACACAACATCACTTTCCCATATACTTGCGTAGAGCACATTCATTTGTGAAATACATTGTGTGAACATGGCTTAAGAGTCATAACTTTTTCTATTGGCATATTGTAGCCTTATGAGGTATTGTGTTTTGAGGGGTGAGCTACAGTTAAATTCCACAAATTCTGCAATTTTGGGTGGTTATGTTTTCAGCTTTCACTGAAAAGTATAATAGACAGCTTTATTAGGCTGGGATCACATATGTCCAGCATCTGGCATAGGTGAACTCAACCTAGATCTTGAAGCAACTGATTACATAACTGATGCCAAAGTGCATCAGTTGTCATCAGTTGTATGGCATCCATCGCCCATTGTTTCTGGATGGCAGACAGGGCAACCATCCAGCATCAAAATTGAGACACTGCATGATT
Organism: Hyla sarda; assembly: GCF_029499605.1. Taxonomy (NCBI): domain Eukaryota; kingdom Metazoa; phylum Chordata; class Amphibia; order Anura; family Hylidae; genus Hyla; species Hyla sarda. Next base: position 230,684,666 of record NC_079191.1, read on the forward strand.
GTGAACTGTTCTATTCAAATGAATGGGATCAGTTCTAGCATCAGCTTCCCTTTGGTGTACGCTGGAGAGAAACTGTGCTGGACATATGTGAACACAGCCTTTTTCAGGTCTATGAGATTACAAGGATAACAAGTTTATATGCCTTTCATATTGATTTTATTTCCATATTTCCTTTAATAGAGCTGTGTAAGGGCTTCCTTTTTGTGGGCATGCTGAAAATTTTCTTGGAACTATTTTTGGGTAAAGAAAATGTTTTGACCATTTTCATTATATCTTTGACAGGCAAAAGTAAACAAATAAATAAATAAATAAACAACAATCCTTACATTTTTATTTTCTTTTTTTTATAGCATTTTTATATGAATCCTTATGCATAGTCTGGTCATGTTTTTCACAGAATAAAGGTCTTTGTAAGGCCAAAAATTTAGAATTTTTTTTGGTTGGAGTTTTCTTTTTTTAAATTTATTTCTATGCCTTTCAGCATGAAAATTACAGGCAGAGTATTAGGCTATTTTCATCATTCACATCAATATAAAAAGGATAAATAAGATAAGCAAGACGTAAATGCTTTAAAGAAGCAGTCTGCTATTACCTGAGCACAAAACTCCTGTGTGTCCTACAAGATGCAGCTGTTCTCCCCTGCCTTCTGTTTACAGGAAGAATTCAATGACAAGGAGACAGGCTGAAGCTGCATCTCTTGTAACAATACACTGAGGACAGACGTTCAGAATAGAGGTAGTGCTATGTAATAACACTCCATATGTGATAAGACCTTCTGTTTGTATAAAGCAAAGGCACCATGCAAAATGCAGGCTGCATTAGTAGAACCATATCAGATGGGAAAAAGGGAATCAAGGTGCGAGTCAACCCATGAATGCACATGAACTAAAACAGGTATTCACAGGGCATACACAAGAAACTCTGCGTTCTTCTCTAATAATAGCCTATGTTGCATTACATAACAAAAAAAAAAAAACTTCTAAAGTGTTTCTTTAACATTCCATAAGATATGGATAGAAATTCGGTAAACTGACATAACATTTAGGCACTGAAGCAGAAGGATTCCGACAGTGGAATTGATACAAACTACATAATTTCTTTTATTGTCTTAAAGACATTTCAAAGGTTCTGCTCCAGGTGTCATATCCATATGATAGAGACTGTCAGTCATTGCTTGATGGTACTTAGAAATGGTACAGCTGGGTGACTAGATGAAACATAAACTAATCTCAGTTTTCTGCCTTAAAGGCAGACAGTAAAGGATAAGTTCACTTGGATCCTTGGGATACACTAGTTGAAGATTACTCTTGTGTATCACTTTTAGTTTTTATGCTTCAAGCACTGTATAAAATTCTTTCAAGCTATGAACATCTATTGAGAAAAAGATAGACCTTCACAGCTGTAGATGTAATAGTTATTTTTTAAAGATAACTTTAGTAATTTTTCAGTTGAAGGCACATTGACATTATTTATATACAATAAAACACTGCTAAATGTTCGTATATTTACTGTTTTCATAGACTGCATCAGTTTTATATGCAGAACTGGTTTGTTTATTTATTTATTTATTTTTGTTGCTTCATAACGGATATTTTAGAAGACTTTGCTTCTTTTCACATAGCTATTATGGTTTTAATTACGACAGGATATTTGACAATTAATCTATTATGTTACTTTATTACTACTAATTTGCTATAATTAAAGGGGTTATCCGGGAAAAAACTACAGAAAGTTAAACAGATTTGTAAATTACTTCTATTAAAAAATCTTAATCCTTTCAGTATGTATGAGCTGCTGAAGTTGAGTTGTTCTTTTCTGTCTAAGTGCTCTCTGATGACACCTGTCTCAGGAACTGTCCAGAGTAGAAGCAAATCCCCATAGCAAACCTCTTCTACTTTGTGCAGTTCCTGAGACAAGCAGAGATGTCAGCAGAGGGCACTGTTGCCAGACTGAAAAGAACAAATCAAATTCAGCAGCTGATAATTATTGGAAGGATTAATATTTTTTAACAGAAGTATTTTACAAATCTGTTTAACTTTCTGGAGCCAGTTGAGATATATATATATATATATATATATATATATATATAAGTTTTTCCCTGGAATACCCCTTTAACTTAACAATCATCCAAATGCCCAGATATTGGGGGAGATTTAAAAACCTGTGCAGTGGTGTCCATAGCAACCAATCAGATTGTTTGTTTAATTTTTTTGGAGGCCTTTTTACAAATTAAATAAGCAATCTGATTGGTCGCTATGAGAAACTGTCAACTTTTACTCTGCAAAGGTTTTGAATCAGATATCAAGACTCTTCCCTATCTCATTGTTGTAGACTATAATGTCAGTGATGCTCACACAAAAGATTTTCATTTCAGAAGCATAAGTAGAAATGGTTATGGAACTGCCAGTCCCTGGGAAAAGTTCAGACACTGGGCTTAGGCAAACAACATTGCATTCAGTATCGTTAGGCCAGAATCGGTGGTGCTGCACATAATAATCAGGTATCCAATATGTACATAAAGAAGCAAATGGATGAACTCACCCGATGTCGCTTCCCAAAAATACTTTATTCCATAGGTGCAGGAGTGTAGGTACAGTCATAGGAGGAGATTTATCAAAACTGTCTAGAGGAAAAGTTGCTGAGTTGCCCATAGCAACCAATCAGATCGATTCTTTCAATTTTGAAAAGCTCTGTGAAAAATTGAAAGAAGCAATCTGATTGGTTGCTATGAGCAACTGGACAACTTTTTCCTCTACACAGGTTTTGGTAAATCTCCTCCATAGTGCTGCCTCACAGCTGCAAAACGATGCTGCTGAGGATCTGCTGTATAATGTAATATGCAAAATTGTATATTGTACAATGTACAGTACCTACATTATCCAACTATTACAATAACAACTATCCTAGGCAGTGATGCGGGCCTGAGGTCAATGGATTTCCCCTGTGCTGATCTGTAATGTCAGTAACGCTCATTAGTGACCACACAGTGTCTGCTCTCTCCCTAGCCAGAATGAATGCGGGATTGAGGTGAATGGATTCACCGTAGTAAAGATCTGTATTGTCAGTAACAGTGATTAGTGCGCACACTGTCTCTGCTCTCTCAGCAAAACATCCGGGAAGGAAATGTCCATCTTCAGCAATGGCTGCCGAATATATAGGGCTGTGACATCACAGGGCTGGCTGCTGATAGGCTGCATGCCGCCATGTGATTCAGGGTGATCCCGCCTACCCGCTATCCCAGACTTCCTCACACGTGTAGCCCCCCTTTTAGCACAAAATGTAATGAATGAAGTGATTTGTTACCACGAAGCGAGAGGATATTTGGATTCATTCAGAATAAAATTTTTCATGAAATTCGGTATGAATTCGACTTTGTCAGCTTCGATTTACCCATCTCTAATGTATACTATACCAATTCTATAGTAGAACATGCATTATATTGCACTTTGATCTGAATTTGTCACACTCTTGAATTTGCAAATGTTGCTTTCTCTGAAAAGAGCTCTCAATGATAGCTTTGAAAATATATATCTCTAGGCATGAGTGTAAGACACTCTTAGAACAGTACATATAATTCTAAATGGCTATATTCCCAAGTTGGGCTTCAATTTCTAAAACTCATTGAGGTTTAATCACCTTGAGCATGGTCAATATTATTTAGATTAATACTGTCAGTGTTTTTACCAATTCTATTTGTCTTTCTCGTTTTCAAGTCTATCTTTTTTATGATATCTATCTATCTGTGTATATATCTATAAGTCTTTAAGGTAGTGCTATGAGATTAAGTGATCCCCCCTGCAGTTCTCCCCAGTCAGCCGTTATATTACTATATATGATGGAAGAAAAATAGACGAATCGCACTCACCCTCTGTAGTTGCAGTAGAAAAAGAGACTTTTATTCCAAAAGTGCACATCTGGAAACAACAGGCATGAGACGTGGAGGAGTCCAAAGACAAACAACTAGTTTCACACTTGACAGTGCTTCCTTTGGTTTGTGGGTCCTTCACGTCTCATGCCTGTTGTTTCCAGATGTGCACTTTGGGAATAAAAGTCTCTTTTTCTACTGCAACTACAGAGGGTGAGTGTGATTTGTCTATTTTTCTTCCATCACATATTAATATATATATATATATATATATATATATATATATATATATATATATATATATATATCTTGGCTTACAATCTGCACCCCCTGGTATTGCACCTATGTTATACTGCCTTCCCTAAATTGGATACTCATCCTTCAAGTGTGTTATCTGCAAGCTGCGCCACCATGTTGTCTTCTATTTGGTTATATTACTGCTACTAAGCCATATATTTCCTAGTGCCCTCTGCTTTCTTTAAACCAGTGTCTAAACAAAGACAGGCAGTTACCTTTATAAAAGGTTTACTTATTGCCCGTTTGAATATATATATATATATATATATATATATATATATATTTTTTTTTTTTTTTTTAGAGCTTACCCTGTTAACAAGGAAACAGAAATTTAACCTTATAAAGCCTTTAAAACCCAGTAGTGGTCTGGGCAGACTATAAGACAATTCTGCCAAAGGACACTGTATCAGTTCTTTGCCCCTTGGAGCAGATTTATTTAACTGTCTAAAAGAAAAAAAATGTCTTTGTTGTCTATCGCAAGCTTTATTTTACCAAAAGCAGCCTAAGATATAAAAACTGACCTCTGATTGCTTGCTATTGGGATATTAGCAGAAATTCCCAGTCATTTTATAAGGCCCTTGGATGAATCAAGCAATGACTTGAAAGGAAACTATATTCCAATGGGTGGCACCAGAGCGCAAGCTCCTCTTTGAGAGATACTATTTCAAAATGTCATTGGCGCAAGTATAGGTTGTAACTATAACCTTTTTATGGCACTCACCTCAAAAAGAATCCTTAACCTTTAAGTCATATATATATATATATATATATATATATATATATTTATATTTTTTTTTTGGGGGGGGGTACATTTATCAAAACTGTCCAGAGGAAAAGCTGCTTCTTTCATTTTTGAAAAGGCCTCTGAAAAATGAAAGGTGCGGTCTGATTGGTTGCTATGGGCAACTCAACAACTTTTTTCCCTCTGGACAGGTTTTGATAAATCTCCCCCAATATGTTTTGTTTTTGCTGCACAAGGCCTACTGTATTGTTGTTAATGTAAAAGAAAACACAACAAGATTAAAATTGAATGGCTTAATAAATTGTTAAGAAACTGAAAAGAATAAATAGACTAATGCACAGACCACAATGTGTACAAACCATATAGCTGGTATGAGTGAATGACCTTGACATTTCCTATTACTATTGCCTTAGGCAATCTCTTTTTTTTTCTGTAAACTGTAAGCATTGATATTTTTATTACAAATAAAACATGTTAGAAATATCACATCTCATAACATCAAGGAATGTAGGTATATTGTTTTTTTTCTTGAGTGTTTGCTTCAAAGATTAGACTTCATCTACAGACATTTTTCCTAAGGGTAGAGAAGAGGAAAACAAGATTCAACAACTGTATTCTACCAGAAATCAGATTGCAATGATAGACAACAAAATGCATAGTGTAACATGTACAGATTTTATTCAGTTAGTCATGATAATAGGCACATATATATTATGTACATGTGTAGCAAAAAGTTCAATTTTTATAATACTGCATGTAGTTATCTTGGGACTATCACATTGTGAGGCTTTAGAATTATCAGAAGTTAAAGGCATCAAGCATCTAATACAATAATAAAATATCACCGCTATTAAAGCCCCTACATTGAATTGCCTACCAGCTACACGAAAGGCAAAGAAACTCATTCTGCCACTTAAAGCATAGCTGTCATGAGATTTTACCACCTTAACCTCCCTGGCGGTATGATTCTGTCTGGAAATTTGTACCAAAAGCGGTACAAATTTTTGCATTGAATTTCACATCTCCCCCCCCCGTCCATTTCACATCTCCCCCGTCACATTTCCCCTCCCTTGTCACATTCTCCTCCCCCTTGCACATTCCCCCCCTTATCACATTCTTCTCCCCCTTGTCACATCCCCCCTCCCTTGTCACATCCCCTCTTGTTACATTCTCCCCCCTCCTTGTCACATTCTTCCCCCCTTGTCACATTCTCCCCCCTTCATGTTACATTCCCCTCCCTCCTATCACATCCCCCCTTGTCACATTCTTCCCCCCTTGTCACATTCCCCCCCTTCATGCCACATTCCCCTCCCCCCCTTGTCACATTCCCCCCTCTGTCACATTCCCCCCTCTGTCACATTCCCCCCTCTGTCACATTCCCCCCTGTCACATTCCCCCCTCTGTCACATCCCCCCCTTGTCACATTCTTCCCCCTTGTCACATGCCCCCTCTGTCATATTCCCCCCTTGTCACATTCCCCCCTGTCACATTCATCCCCCCCCCCCTTCTCACCTTGTCCTGTAGCAGCATACACTAGGTTTGCCGGGCAGATTTCAAACCTAGTGTATTTGCTGAAGAACAAGCCCTTTCCCCTTCAGCCAATCACTGGCTTTACACCACTGCGGCCTGTGATTGGCTGAAAAGGGAAAGGTCCTAGAAGATGTATAGTGAAGAGAGCAGGGACAAGACCGCATGGAGGGGAACTGCATATGCAGGGACCGGGATTAGGTGAGCAAAAGTTTTTTTTCATTTTACTCCTTTTTCCATTTACACTTAGCTCAGTGTTTTCTAACAGGGTGCTTCCAGCTGTTGTGAAACTACTAGTCCCAGCATGCCCGGACAGCCTTTGGCTGTTCGGGCATGCTGAGAGTTGTAGTTTTGCAACAGCTGGAGGCCCCCTGGTAGGGAAACACTGACTTTTTGTATTTTTCTTTACCTGCTCTGGCCGGCCCCCACAATGGGAACCGACCCGAGCAGATAATCGCATGTTTTCCCGGGGGTCGCATCGCTATATTGCATTGCTTTTGCGATATATCGTGCAGCCCGGCCGGCAACTCTGCAATTCTACCCCGAGCGTGACTCGGGGTTACCGATCCTGGCAGGGAAAATTAACCCCGAGTCACGCGCGGGATTACCGCTCAGGAGGTTAAAGAAGATGTACAGTGCTAAGAAACTTATAAATGTCTGATTGGTTGGAACCCCCCTCCCCCTTTTTAGACAACATTTTCATATATAAAACTTTGAATACATTTTTTATAAAAAAAAATTTGGAACAAAATGTTATAAAAAAGCATCAATTTTGGACTTTTTTTTACATTCACGCCGTTCACTATACGGGATAATTAACATTATATTTTAATAGTTCTGATATTTACGCACGCAGTGATATCAAATATGTTTATAAAAAAGTTGTTTTTACACTTTTTGGGGGTAAAATAGGGAAAAGGGACAATTTAAATTTTTATTGGAGGAGGGGATAGTTCAAATTTTTTTACTTAAATTTTTTTACTTTTTTTAACTTTTATTTTTACACTTTAATAGTCCCCATAGGGGACTATTTATAGCAATCATTCAATTGCTAATACTGTTCAGTGCTATGCATAGGACATAGCACTGATCAGTGTTATCGGTCATCTTCTGCTCTGGTCTGCTCGATCTCAGACCAGAGCAGAAGACCCGTAGAAGGTGGCGAAGGCAGATAAGGGGACCTCCGTCCACCATTACAGATAATTGGATCCCTGCGGCAGCGCTATGGGCTATCTGATCATGTATTTTCCTGACCGTACTTCCGCAGATGCCATGATCTGTATTGATCATGGCATCTGACGGGTTAATGGCAGACATCCGTGCGATCGCGGATGTTGGCCATTACCGGCAGGTCCCTGGCTGCTGTCAGCAGTCGGGAACTTCCGCGCACAACCCATGCATCGCTCCAATGCTCGCGGTCATGTACAGGACATAAATGTACGTCCTGGTGCGTTAAGTACCATCAAACCAGGATATACATTTACGACCTGCCTCATTAATTCTATGAGAGTTTCCATTTAAAGTGGTACTAGGATGACCTCTTCTGTCTAATTTTGCAAGTAAAGTATTAGGATTTTGGAAAAAAGTTGCATAGTATACAATCTAGAATAACACACTATAACAATTTAATATTTGTATTGTCATTCTTCATTTTGACATTCCTAGCCATCACTGTGACTGTGAATGTTAATATTATTGCATGTGTTTTCTCTATAAACAATAAAGATATCCTTTGGTTTGTAATCACTTTGCATTGGTTTGGGTCTGCATTTTGTTGATCACAATGTTGATATGATGGCAAATTTTTTATTGTAAGTGTGAATTGAAAAATAGTGTAATTTGGAAGAAGATTTGGATGATAATTTAGGCATAAGTAGATTTAAAGGGGTTCTCCAGTGGAAACCTTTTTTGTTAAATCACATGGTGCCAGAAAGTTAAACAGATTTGTAAATTACAAATAAAACTAGTTTTCCCGACCTCAAGTAAAGTGTACAGGATTTTTTTTTTAAATATGAAAAATTATTAAATTATTGAAAACCGTGCATCAATTGTAATATATATTCTTTACTTTATTAAAATTAACAGTATCTAATAAACTATCTTCACACAGGGCCCTTGTGTGATAAATAGGATAGACAGTTCACAATTATTAATAAAACATATAATAGATATAAAAATTGTTGCCACTAGTGAATAACTGTTCATTTGATCCTGTTGCAAATATTCAGATAATGTTATAGCAACCAGCGTCCATGAATGTCACTCAATGGTTAACACAGGTTGTAGCCTGGTTATTAAATGTTAAATGTTCAGATGTTTCAAAATGTTTCTGAGTGTTCAGATATATCAAAAATATTTCAAAGTTAAGATGAATGTAGCACTGTAGTCTAAGTGTAGAGCACCATAGCACGGGTGGCTGAATGTTTTACCAGTCTCTCGATAGCCGTCCGCTGTAGGTGGAATTAGGATACCAGCGATCTTCCCAGGGTTGCAGGAGTTGAGCGCTGGCTTGCGCTGGCGCTGTCAGGTCTGGACTGCGCCGTCCGATGGAGAGCCGCTCGCTGATGTAACTCACTGGAACTCACTGCTGTAGGTAGTTGGCAAATCCTTGTGGGGTCAGCGTGTGATGTCACTGGTAACCGGCTGGAGGCAAACACTGGAGGCAGAGGCTGGAACCAGTGGCTGTGCGTGCTCACTTGATGGAATAGGCTGGGCTACCAGGTAATGATAGCTGTGATGATGGCACAAATCCAAATTCGTGTATTGGCGCTGTGTTCAGGATCAATAGTTGCGGATAAAATCAAAACTAGACGCGTTTCAGGGCACTGGGGTCACTGCCCTTTCCTCAGTAGTCATATCTGATACTGTGAAGTGTCTTCTTTTTATAGGGGGAAGGAATTTCTATTAGCAAGAAACAGTCAAAACCTAAAATTGACCACTGGAGCGGGACAGTGTGAATATCGCCCTGGTTGGCCGGCAGAACCGGTCACAGTGTAACAAATAATACACAGTGAGAACAGTATGCAACGAATATAGGACCAAAATGCGAAAACAAGAAGCCATCAGTAGCAGCAGGCAGTAACATAATTCTAATGAACGGTACGGCCAGGAGATGGCTAACCCAAATGGCCCGGACGGCATCCACACATTGGTCACTGTGAATACCGTCCTAACCGGGCAACCCAGCCACCTCCAGCTTTGGAAAACCATATAATATTGAAATAACATATAATACATTATCTATCCAATAATAGCAAAACAATCACAGTTATCCAATAACAGTGGTAAGTTCGTAGTAACAAGAATAATAGTGATAAAAATGAAGATGAAAAATAGAAAAATAAAAAAAATAAACAAATAGAGATGAAAAAAAAATAAAATAAATAAGAATATGATATTCAAAATAATAATAATAATAATAATAATAATAATCATAGTAATAATGATAATAATAAATCCAGAACGATCCTATACTGGAACTAGACATAAAATTTCTGTTCAAATAAAAATATAGACAGATGATTATGAATAAACATAAAATGGAAGGATATACTAAAGAAAAATAGAAATGACTGAATAAAATAGTAAATTATAAATATAAATAAAAATAGAAATAAAAATGAAAAATAAATGTAAAAATAAAAATAATAATAAAATAAAAATAGTCATAGTGGTAAAAAAAAAATACAGATAAAATAAAAATAAAAATAAGAATAAAAATGAAAAATAAAAAATAAATAATAGATAATAAAAATAAAAAAAATAAAGAACAAAATATAGCAATGAAAATGAAAATAAAATTGAACATATAATAATCCAGTAGATAAATTAACTATAGACAGGATAACTATGCATAATAAAACATGATATAAAAACACAAAGAATACAGCAGAGTTGTGATGCACCATAGGGGTTACAGTTGGCCAAGAAGGGCACCCCCAATAAACAGGGGTGTCCCACATGACCAAGTGCACCCCCTATAAAAATCCAAACAGCTCAAAAGTGGAGTTTAATCCACCTGGTTCCAAGGTGGCAAATTCGAAGATCTTTTTGCTTTCTGCACGCGACATCTTTATCATATAACTACCCCCCCTCCAATCTTTTTTTTTTTTATTATTTGGAGACCTGTAAAAGAGAGGGAACTCAAATTACTATTGTGTGTTGTGATAAAATGTGCTGAAAGTGGGTGTTTTAAATTCTTATTCTTGATGTTATTTAAATGCTCAGCAATTCTCATTTTTAGAGTTCTTTTTGTACGTCCGATATATTGTTTTCTACACTCACATTCTATGAGATATAGAACACCCTTAGTATTGCATGATATAAAGTCCTCTATTTTCCATTTGAAAGAGTTGGTGCATGAATTAATTTCTGTTACTTTTTTTGGACCTTTTGTTTTATTACAATTAGCACAGGAGCCACAGCGAACAAAGCCCTTCATACTGAGCCAAGAGTCATTCTGTTTTTTTCATGCTTGGTGGTTTAATAGAGGGGGCCACTGAGATGCCCATGTTAGGAGCCTGAGTATAGACAATTGGGGGATGTAATGGCAGTCGACTACCGATATCACGGTCCTCTCTAATCAGTGGCCAATGTTTTTTTTTATAATTTTTTCTACCTTTTTGTAGGATTTATTAAATGGAATTACTATTTTTCCTCCAAAATTACTTCCAGGATCATTTTTTTCTTTTTCCATAAAAAATGTAGATCTATCTAACTGTTTAACTGATTCAAGGGATTGTTCTAAGAGCTGACGGGGTTAATTCTTTTCTTTAAATTGATTGGTGAGACTGACAGCTTCTTCCAGGAATTTGTCTTCCTGGGTACAGTTTCTTTTTAATTTGTGAAACTGTTCTTTGGGGACATTCGCTAACCATCTGGGTAGATGACAGCTGTTATACCCTATATAGCTATTTCTAGCAGTGGGTTTTTGGTATGTGTTGCAGATCAGTTTTTCCCGGTGACAAAATAATTTTTTCTTCGAAGGGGATTATTATTTACAGTTGGTCGGTACCGCTATGGGCACCAGGTTTGCACCAAGTTATGCCAACCTGTTCATGGTGGCATGGGAGGAGCAAACCATCTTACCCCGACTTGGTGCAAACCTGGTGCTCTGGAAGCGGTACATAGACGACATTATTCTTATTTGGGAGGGGGACACTATTAGTTTAGAACACTTTATCATTGAGTTAAACAACAATCACTATAACATAAACTTCACATCCAAATTTTTCCTGAAATTCATAATGAATTCGGATTTGTCAGATTCAATTTGCTCAACCCTAATTGAGAATTTTTTTTGTTTTCTAATCTGTTTCGATTTTTTGATTGGAATAATTTTTATTTTAGGGATATTATTGGGAGGTTAACTTGCCTATGCAGTTTTTAGAAGCATTTAGAGCTATGCTTTACAGCAAGCCCATTAACTTGGGCACAATAGACTGAAGAACACCAATGTACTTGTATGAGAAAGGTTTTAAGGCATGCTCTGTGACCTTTGCAGAGGTTGTTTAAAAAAGATAGTGGAAACTGAATTCTGTACATTGGCTAGTGTACATGATTTCTTATCTATATACTGGTGCTACATTTCACTGTATTCCTATCATTGATGTTTAGAAAGACAATGCTGGAAAGTGATCTTTTCAAAACAGGATGAAGCTATGAAGCAAATTAATAGGCTTAGTGGCCAGAACATAAATTACAAGATTGTTTTATAGTATAGATGGTAAAATGGAAAATTTGAAAATAAAATACATAAAAAGCAATATGTAATTTTTATGAGAAATTCCTTTTAAAGTTTGAGTTCCTATTGTCTTAGTAAACTTCTTGCTTGAACAACATTCTTATTTTCATGTTTGACTCACAAGCATTCTATTTTCTTTTTTTTCTCTCTTAACAGAAAGCTGATCTTGCAGTTGCTCCATTGGCTATCACGTATGTTAGAGAACAGGTCATCGACTTCACCAAACCCTTTATGACACTTGGAATAAGTATTTTGTACCGAAAACCTAATGGTACAAACCCAGGCGTCTTCTCCTTCCTGAATCCTCTTTCCCCTGATATCTGGATGTATATTCTGCTGGCTTACTTGGGTGTCAGTTGTGTGCTCTTTGTCATAGCCAGGTAACATATCTATCTTGTGATTATTTGGCAATTATGTAATTTACCTTATTTATAATTGTCAAAGGTCACGTTCTACACTTTTCTTTTTTTATGACTTATATACTCTTTACATATAAGTCTATATCAAGGGTCTCACTAATAACTGTTAATTACATATGAAGCTTCAACAAATACCTCTTATAAACTACAAGGGCAGACATCACCTTGAATCATGATGTTATCCGGTGGATATAAGTGATTGTTATATGTCTTAATAATAACAACCAAATGGGATGCAACCCATGTAAAGCCCAAAGAGAATACTTACACATACACCAATAATCACATTCACCACTCAATAATAGTGAATCGGCTCGGTCAAGACTCACACTAAAGCTGAGCTCTTATGTATTCCAAACATTTTATTTAACTCATTAAAGTGAAAATAAAAAAGTAGGAGAGCATTTATTTATACCCTGCTCACATTACACATTATAATATACACAGATTAGCCATAACATTAAAATCAGTGTAGGTCTCCTTGTGCTATCAAATCAGCTCTGAGATATTCAGGGCAGTACACTACAAGACTTTAAAGGTCTCTAAGGTATCGCACAAAGATGTTAGCAGCAGATCCTTTAAATCCTGTTAGTTGAAAGGTTGCCAGGAATAATGTTGCCTTAAAGGGAAGTACTTGGTCTGTAACATCATTTATATAGGTAGTATATGTAACTTATACATCAATCCAAGAAGGAATTTATTTAGATTGTGCCTAAGTTTTCTGAAATACAAAAGTTTCACATTTTTGTGCAAATCCTATTTTGCATAAAATGTTGTGACTTTTTATCTTTCTGCTCCATGTACATCATGTTTACAAATAGTGGGTGGGGCTTACAGGCACGGAGCATGTGAAGTCATCCAGAAGTAACTTTTTAGCACTGTTTTCTAGAGAAGCACTTCATTAGTATGAGACCACATTGGCCAGCTTTCTCTTTCCATGTGCATCAGTGAGTTTTGGGTGCCCAAGGCCCTTTTTATAGTTCATCAATTGTCCTTCCTTGGGCTACTTTTCATAGTACTGGGGACAACTCTCTAAACTTGCTGTTTTGGAGATACTCTAACCCTGTCAAATATCCTTATGTTTGCCACCTTCCACCTCTTGCTGTTGTCACACAATAACCAATGTTATTTACCTTACCTTTCTGTGGCTTAAGGCTGATCAGTGTAACACTGTAAGTAAAGACATACTAATGCCTTAACTTTGTTACATTATGTTTTATTTGGTCAGGTACCATCTCACAGATTTATATCTTTGTGCTACATTATATAAAATAATGCAGTGCAAACCGGCATTTCCCACTAGCATTACGGATCTGATCCTTTAATAATAGTCTTTATCTACTTTAATATGGAGACAAGAAGATAAACAATGTTCATATTACTTTAAGGTGGTTTGAAACGGGCAGAGAATCAAGTGCACAAAATTACACAGAAACAAGAAATCTGTTTAGGAACAGGATTATTATTCATTGGGATTTGTAGGTAAAAGGGGTACTCCGGCCCAAAGACATCTAATCCCCTATCCAAAGGATAGGGGATAAGATGCCTGATCACGTGGGTCCCACCGCTGGGGACCCCCACAATCTTTCATGCAGCACCCCACTATCATCAGCCTCCAGAGCGAACACCGACCGATTGTGATTCATCAGACCCGGAGGAATGTTTGCTCTGGAGGCTGATGATAGCAGGGTTCTGCATGAAAGATTGCGGGGTCCCCAGCGGGGGGACCCCCGCGATCAGGCATCTTATCCCCTATCCTTTGGATAGGGGATAAGATATCTTAGGGCTGGAGAACCCCTTTAAACTGGGTCAGGAGATCAAAATGTGAAATTAGAATCACCTAGATTTGTTCAGGCAATTATATAAAAAACCTCTTAGTGCTTGTGATATAAAGTCTTTCTTTATGGGGCTGCTTATTAGAATAGTCTATTTTGAAAGAGCAGTATTAATGCACAGAAGACTGACTTATTTCATGCTAAGGCCCATACTCGGAGAACAATTTCAAATATTTCAACAGCATGCCTGATGTTTTTCCTGTTTAGACAATTTAAGAGAATGTGTCCTTACATTATGAAATAAAATCTAGGGCTGACAGGCTTTTAGAGTAGGTCATACCGCTATGAAAATAAATAATAGATTAACCTCGGTTTAGTTCCTATGTTTATTTAATAGAATAACTATTTATTCTGGACTGTGTTCTCTAGCTATTAGAAGAAATATTGTCATCTCTTCTTCATAGCATTTTATTTTCTAGTTTCCTAAACGGTATACGGCTATAAGTAAAATATTTAATATGTTTGTGTATCTGTGTACATATATATAGAAAAAAAAGAAGGACAGAGCAGCACTCTCAAGAAAAGAAGTCCTATGGATGGGTGCAAGCAGTCTATGGGACCCGGTCCTGGGTCCAACAATGTAGAGATAAATAGGGACGACTGCAGCACACCGAAGTAGCAAAAATTAAGCTTTTAATCCAGCTAAAAAATGGACAAAGTTTCTTTGGTCTCACACCACCTTTTTGTAAGTGATCCAAGGTAGTTTAAATAGACATGGTCATGTGATCAAATCATTAACATACATGGTACGTATTTAAAGTGACAGATGCATAATCATAACATATAAGTGTACAATAAGGGATGCTATATAAGTATCCAACTGTGCCATTACAAAAAAAAATAAGTGCAGAGTGACAAAAGTGATAAAGGCAAGAAAAACATTGAAAATATAGTTAATTTTATCAGCTGACAATAATCAAACAATACTGCAGAGGGCGGGAAGGAGTCATGGCATATTGTTCTTACCAGCCTGTATTTGTAAAAAAAAGTCCCTTGCACAAGATCTTCCACATGGTGCCATAATCAGCGCTTCCGTGTGTAAGCCTGCGAGCCAATAGCAGATCGTGATGTAATGCGCGTCATCAGTCACGGGACCCACGGTCACATGATTAAGACGGCATCTACAATGTGACCCATAGCCACGTGACCGGAATGGCACACAGTATGTTTTAGGGAGCGTTAGACTCCCCAAACATGCGCATGTGCAACCTATTCTGAAAGAGCCGTGACTGATGACGCGCATGACATCACAATCTCGTGACTGGTGACGGACATGACATTATTGGCTTACACACGGATGCGCCGGTTATGGAAGATAATGTGGAAGATATTGTGGATGCGACTTTGTGTTCTGTTAGTCAAATAAAAAAGGTATTACAAGATAATGCAACATTTTTTGATTTGCATCTGCATCACTGGACTTATATGGCTACTCAATATATATTAGTTTGAAGTAGCCACATCAGTCCAGTGATGCAGATGCAAAATAATAGTATGCTGCAGAATCTTGTAGTACCTTTTTTATTGGACTAACAGTATTTTGTAGAGACAAACTTTCGGGAGTCCTCTCTTTATCAAGTCAAAAGCATTTCTGAGCACCCAAAAAGAAAACACAGGTTACATCTCATGAAAAATGCAGAGGTTAAAACAACAGATGTGGAGAACTCAGGGGTGAGAATGGTGTTACCGCAGGACATGGGGAGATACAGGAGAGAAGACAATACAGCACAGGTTATAGGAAGTATTGATAATGGACTAAGAAGCTCAAATCCACATTGAGTCCTCTGTTCTTTGAATCATAAAAAACTATAATTTTGACTTCAAATACCTTTATTTCTTGGGTGTTTTTGAAGTTTGTTTTCAGAATCTTGATTTTAAGGTCATGTATGGCATGACCTGCTTGGGTGAAATGGTGTCCAACTGGGGTGCAATAGTCCTTTTATCTATGATTGTTGATGGAAGATCTGTGTAGGTTCATCCTTTCATTGAGTTTCTGGCTGGTTTCACCAATGTAACATCCTATACATAGGGTATAGTCCCTTAATTTTGTATGCTCTGTTGTTGTGGGTGGCCTCAGACTTTGTGCAGATGTGTTGGCAGAATTTACTGTGAGGTTTGGTGCATGGTTTGGTCCCATTGTCTGTATATGATGTTTCTGGGGGTAGTTTCCTATTAACCAGCTTTTGTTTTAAATTGGGTGGTTATCTGAAGGCCTTGAAAGCTTGTCTTTACAAAATACTGTTAGTCCAATAAAAAAGGCTTGACAGGATTCTGCAACAGCCTATGATTTTGCATATATATGTGTGTATATATATATATATATATATATATATATATATATATATATACATACACAGCGGGGATCAAAAGTTTTGGCAGCCAAGGTAAAAATTTGTATTAATGTGCATAAAGAATCAAAGGAAAGATGGAAAAGTCTCCAAAAGGCATCAAATTACAGATTAGACATTCTCATAATATGTCAACAAAAGTTAGATTTATTTCCATCATTTACACTTTCAAAATAATAGAAAACAAAAAAATGTCTGCAAAAGTTTGGGCACCCTGCAGAGTTGATATCTTGTACTTCCCCCTTTGGCAAGTATCACAGCTTGTAAACGCTTTTTGTAGCCAGCCAAGAGTCTTTCAATTCTTGTTTGAGGTATCTTTGCCCATTCTTCCTTACAAAGGTCTTCCAGTTCTTTGAGATTTCTGGGCTGTCTGTCACGCACTGCTCTTTTAAGGTCTATCCATAGATTTTCAATTATGTTGAGGTCAGGAGATTGTGAAGGCCATGGCAAAGCCTTCAGTTTACGCCTCTTGATGTAATCCCCCATGGTTTTCGAGGTGTGTCTTTAACTTCAGCTTTTTCACAGATGGCATCAAGTTAGCATAAAACATTTGTTGAAATTTAAATGAATCCATTTTTCCTTCTACCCGTGAGATGTTCCCTGTGCCACTGGCTGCAATACAACCCCAAAGCATGATTGATCCACCCCTATGCTTCACAGTTGGACAGAGGTTCTTTTACTTAAATTCTGTTCCCCTTCTTTTTCAAAGGTACCTTTGCTCATTCCGGCCATAAAGTTCAATTTTAACCTCATCAGTCCACAGAACTTGTTTACAAAATGCATCAGGCTTGTCTATATGTTCATTTGCAAAGTTCAAATGCTGATTTTTTTGGTGAGGACGTAGAAGAGGTTTTCTTCTGATGACTCTTCTATGAACACCATATTTGTACAAGTATCGCTTTATAGTGGAATAGTGTACCACAACTCCAGTGTCTGACAGATCTTTCTGGAGGGATTGTGCAGTCAAATGTGGATTATGAATAGTTTTTCTCACAATCCTGCGAGCTGTTCTGTCTGATATTTTTCTTGGTCTTCCAGATCTTGCTTTATCTTCCACTGTTCCTGATGACTGCCATTTCTTAATCACATTCCGAACAGAGGATATTGACATGTGAAAACATTTTGCTATCTTCTTATAGCCTTCTCCAGCTTTGTGAGCGTCAACTATTTTCAGTTTCAGATTTCTAGACAACTGCTTAGAAGAACCCATGGTGCTGATTGTTGGGGCAAGGTCAGATGAGTCTGGGCATTTAAAACCTTTGAGATTGACATCACCTGGTCTTCCCAGATGATGATTGAGAACAATCCATGACACTGGCAGGTCTCAGCTTTGCAAAGGGGGCAGTGCTTGCTATAAATTCTGCAGGGTGCCCAAACTTTTGCAGATGCCATTTTTTTGTTTTCTGTTATTTGGAAAGTGTAAATTATGGAAATAAAATCTAACTTTTGTTGACATATTATAAGAATGTCTAATCTGTAATTTGATGCCTTTTGGAGATTTCTCCACATTTCCTTGGCTTCTTTATGCACATTAATACAAATTTTTACCTGTGGTGCCCAAACTTTTGATCCCCACTGTATGTGTGTGTGTGTATATATATATATATATATAATTTTTATTTTTTTCTTCAATCCAAAAAATCTTTAAACTTTTCAAATAAGAAATATCATCCATATGCTGAAATAGATAGATAGTTATTAGCCATAATATTAAAACCACTGAAAGGTGAAGTGAATACTGTGAATTATCATAAGAGAAAATTATTCTTATGCATTTCCTTATTCTTAAAATACATGTAGAATATGCACTCCATATAAGTCCCAACACACCTTTTGGCACTCTCCTGAAGGTGGAAAAATGACACCTCCAGTCCCCTGGCAAGCAAGCAGTCCCTTCTTGACGTTCATGTGTTGAAAAATGATAAAATGGGCAACTACATGAATTGCAAGGGTTAAATCAAGATGGCTAAGCAATAAGGTCAGTAGATTCCCAAAAAAAACAGGTCCTGTGGGGTGTCCCTGGCATTCAGTGGTCAGTGTCCACCAACAAATAATTCAAGGGAGGACAACTGGGGAATTGACAGCAGGATCATGGTATTCTCCAATGGCAGTGTGCCTCTTCTGCAGGATAATGAACCCTGCCACCCTGCAAAAATTGTGGGAAGGGGAATAGTTAGAGGTACATGACAAGGATTTCAAGGTGTTGATCTCTTATCAAATGTTGTAAAATATGCAGAAAATATAAGTCTTACCCATAAGGGCTTCATTTCACACTAGGAATTAAAGGATCTGTTGCTAATGGTTGATATCACAGGACCTCTTCAGAAGTCTTAGGAGTTCAGCATAGAGTCCAACATAAACTAGTTAGGTATGTTTAACATTCTACTGTACAGTTAAGTACATAAAAGTCAAATGTTCCTGTTCCTTTTACAGCACGCTGTGCTGATAATGTGACAAGAATATCATGCCAGCAATACAGTTGATGAAGGCTATCATCATATATACTTTATATTTAATAAATATCGGGTTATACATATGTTTAATAAGTCTTTACTAGATTTTTAGTTATCTCTTCTCTCTTTTTTATCTCGTAAATGATCCCTTAAATGTATTTTTCCCTCCCATGTATAATGTTGCATAACATTTCCACAACTGTACAGCAAACCAGGTACACATACAATACTATAAATCTGTCAACTATGTAATCTTCATTTCTAGCCTAGTTTCTTTTTTGTCAGTGTTAGCTTCCCACATTTCTGCCTGCTCAGCTTTTGGAGACCTCATGAGTATTGCTTTCTTCAGAACTGATTCCGAGTTACAATAACTAGAACAGTTCAACAAATGAAGATTAAAAGGACAGTAAATTCCAAGGGGAATCAAGGGCATTGCATAGGTTTCTTTCAGCAGCTACAATAAAAAACAATCTTTCTCTGGCCCTGCAAGGAAGGCACTTGACAGAAAAATATTTTAATATCCAATTTCAAATATTATTACTCCAAACATAAAAGTACATTCATGAAAACTGTCACAAACAGTACTTATAAATTTATCTTAAAGGGGTATTCCAGCCCCAAAAATCTATTATTTTGAAAATGAGTCAGATTGATCTAAAAAAATAAAAAATACATCATACTCACCTGCCTTCAATACTTGCAGCCACTATTCCAATGAGTATTAGTCTCCACTGCTCACCGCTGTTTCCTGACTGAGGAAGTTAACAGCTGCAGTCAGTGATTCTTAAAGGGCATTTCCTGCAGGATTAACATGTCATAGGAACCAGAAAGCAGTGGAGAGCAGAGGGAGGTGAAAGCTGTCAAAATGGCAGCTGTAGCGGGATCAGTGAGTATGGTTTATTTTTTATTTTTACAGTGTACTCACTCACTTTAAAACTTTTTTATGGGCTAAAATACTGCTTGAAGTATAACATTTATCCTGGTGTTTTGCCACCATTTCTGGGTTTTTTATTTTAGTGTAAATTTTCCATAAATATACAACATTTAAACATATTTGAAAACCAAATATGTATTGACACATTTTAAACATATACCCTAATGAAAACAAATCATTTAAGCAATCTTGCCAGAAGTAGTAGACACAGCTCACCCTCTCGCACTCACCACGACATGGACAGGACCCCAGTCCGAGGAAATGGTAACGAATAAAGAGAAATCCAGCGTGGTAGTTCCAGCAATACTTAGACGTTTATTCAGCAGTTAGCCAGCCCGGATAACAGGTGATGTGTTTCGGCCCCAGTATGTAGCCTTAGTCGTACAACTAAGGCTACATACTGTGGCTGAAACGCGTCACCTGTTATCCATGTTGGCTAATTGCTGAATACATCTAAGTACTGCTTGAACTACCACGCTGGATTTCTCTTTATTTGTTACAATGTAAGCAATCTGTGTGATTTCTATTAGACACAGAGGTTGTGCAAATAATCTGTTCTCTAGAGATCCCTCCAACCAAGACAAACATGGATGTTTTTTTCTAGGTATATATGGCATGATATTATCTCCTTCAACACTATACATGTCCCCCGATGTGCTAAATTAATTTCTATAACAATTACTAGTGAGATTCTTAACAGTTATGCAGTGTCTAAGACTTAGAATACTGCTTTTTAAATGAAACAGTACTTCAGGTCAATGTGAAATAATAGTGATATATTGGTCATTGATTATTGTTTGCTTTATTTTTACTGTCATTTATATGTTTGTCTATTTATGTTGAATTTTTATGTTCACTTTTTGGTATTAAAAGGATAGCCAGAAAAGATAGTCAGGTTTGTGATAAATGTGCCCTCTCTTTCTGTAAAATATTTTATTTAGATTTTTGACCTTGCTTCAAATACATCACACATTACAGTATATGAAAGAACGGTCTTAAAGTAATAGATGCACAAAAAATTTACGTCAAACTTTCAGCCGTTTTGAAACAAAAAGAAGGCATTAAAGGGGCACTCCGGTGGAAAACTTTTTTTTTTTTTTTTTAAATCAATTGGTGCAAGAAAGTTTAACAGATTTGTAAATTACTTCTATTAAAAAATCTTAATCCTTCTAGTACTTATTAGCTGCTGAATACTACAGAGGAAATTCTTTTCTTTTTGGAACACAGAGCTCTCTGCTGACATCATGACCACAGTGTTCTCTGCTAACATCTCTGTCCATTTTAGGAACTGTCCAGAGCAGCATATGTTTGCTATAGGGATTTTCTTCTACTCTGGACAGTTCTTAAAATGGACAGGGATGTCAGCAGAGAGCACTGTGGCCATGATGTTAGCAGAGAGCACTGTGTTCCAAAAAGAAAATAATTTCCTCCATAGTATTCAGCAGCAAATAAGTACTAAAAGGATTAAGATTTTTTAATAGAAGTGATTTACAAATCTGTTTAACTTTCTGGCACCAGTTGATTAAAAAAAAAAAGTTTTCCACCGGAGTACCCCTTTAATAACTATCACACAACTGAGTAGTGTCGCACTAAATAAGCTATATCTTTCAAATAATGACCAGGCGGCCTAAGGGAGGCCCATTTTCTGTACATAGTAAAATTGCCCTATCTAGATGAATAGGCAAGAACTTTAATTTAATTTAAAGAACTTTTAATTTAGATTTTTTACTACAACACTATATAAATCTTGAATATGTTTTAATTTTATCTTTATTCTTTATTTTAGTTTTTGCCACTCCTACAACTTTTTGTTAGTTACTGTTTCTTTCTTGCCTATACAGTAAATTACAAACTACAGTGAAATGTTTTATATTTATCATTTAAAATGCATCAAACTATATAGATATGTTTACATAAAATAAGAATTTTAGCCCACCATTATAATTCAGCAAACATTGCTCTATAATTGCCTTACTGAAGAATAGCTGTTAGCTAAGATGTGCTTTCCCGGAAACGATACCGTGATAGTGACATCTGACCACTATGGCTGAGAACTGGGGTGCTGGATCCCCTGTTTGAGTTGAGCAACACTTGACATGTGTGCTGCTGCTCTTTTCTACTCTATAGGCCAAACATAGATAGCTGAACAGCATGTTCTTGTGTGTCCCAATGGTCAGACTCTTAAAGATCACATAATAAAAGTGATTCTAGTATAGTGGTATTGTAGGAGGGTCCATGGCTGAAAAAACCCACAGTCCCTTCCCATAGAAATAATAACCTTTTTAAAAACAGTATACATATTGCTGCATCTTTCATTTGTACATTTGTTTACAAACTGTATTTGAAGTAAGGCATAATAAAATGGGTTAATGGTTGTTACTGGCATTTTCAACATTGCAATGGGGAAAGGGCAACAACTGTCATCTAAGTTGGTTCAGAATATGCATCAACTGTTTTATCATCTAAAAATGAAGAATGTGGGTAAGTTAAAACAATGTTTAGTAGTGTTTATATATATCAGAAGATACAACATTTCCAAATGAATGCTTGTTATCATTGGAGGGGAGGCATTATGGTATTTCTCATGGTAACATATAGAAATTATATATATATATATATATATATATATATATATATATATTTCTTCAACAATTTTATAACAAAACCGTTAATGGCACATTATGTAAAATGTTATTGCTATTTTTATAGAATGCATATCTTAAAAATGACCACCAAATATTATCAATGCTTTGTCTATATTTTATCTAAGCTGTATTTGAGTATGACCTCAATTTCACTTGCAACATGTAAAATATAAGCACTAGAAATTGTCTAGAAAGACAATAGTACTGAAGCCATATTGACAAGTTATGCCTCAAAGCACGGTGTCTACCTCATAAGCAGATTTAGCAAAACAAATCAGCATACTATATTTTATTGGAAAATGGAAATGCACAAGAAAGTAGGGAACCTCACGCTAAGGGCCCTTGGTGTCATCCCTTGTTTTTAGAGTATTTGGATATTGATTCATTGTAAGCCTAATCTGTGGATGTTGCAATCCCTTGGTTGAATTTACAAACTGGTATTTGTAATGTCTGTAATGGTTGAAATTTCTTTGTGCTTCTATTAAACTGAGAAACAATAATCCTCAATAGGAGTGGGATTGGGGTTATACATATCTATACTTTAAAATGGGTTATCCAGGAATAGAGGAACAGAGCTAATTTCTTCCAAAATACACACCTCCCCTATACTCAGGTTGTGTGTGGTATTACAGCTTGGCTCCATTCACTTCAATGAAATTGATGAAATACTATGCACAACCTGAGGACAAAGGTGGTGCTGCTCTTGGTAGGAATTTGCCCTGTTTTTTATTTATTTTTTTATTTTTTTTTTATTTTTTAAGTTTTGGCAAAATAAATATAAAGCAAAATCCTGCAGTCACACACTTGATCAATAGCTATTTACACCAACTTTTCTGAAATTATATCTCGATAAGCAGGTTGATTCCATAGGCAGTGTTTGGCTCCCTAAAGTTCTGTATCTTTTGTATCCAAACAAAAGGATAATACATTTTTAAAACTCAACATCACCTATCATTGTTTCCCTGGAAATCTGTAATATAGATATCACTATAATATTACAATATTGATTTTAGTTGACTCCTTAATAAATGTAGTATAATGTTTCTACTGTGTCTGTTTATGGGACTTTTAATGTGACACTTTCTTATGGCAGCATTATGTGCAATAGAATCCATATGCCCAGTCTGTTTGCAACACCAGTAAGCATGAGGACACTGATCAGAGATCAAAAAGTTGTTTAACCCCTTAGGCAGTAAGTATTTGATAGAAAGAAGAGATTATTCTTTACTATGGCTGTCGAGGGCACCCAATGGCTCCCAGTCTGGCTTCACCATTGGTCTATTAATTCATATCATAAATGTTTTAACCTCTTAAGGACTCAGGGCGTACCTGTACGCCCCAAGTCCGCTCCCTTTCTATAACGTGGGGACCCGTGGCTAATAGCGCATAGCACTGATCGCGGTGCTGTGCACTATTAACCCTTTAGACGTGGTGTTCAAAGTTGATCGCCGTGTCTAAAGTGAAAGTAAACTACTCTCGGCTAGCTCAATGGACTGTTCAGGACCGCCGCAGCGTCCCGAATAGCTGGAGCACACAAGGAGGGCCCCTACCTTCCTCCTGTGTGTCCGATCACCGAATGACTGCTCACTGCCTGAGTTCTAGGCATGAGCAGTCAATCGGCAGAATCATTGATCAATGTTATCCTATGGGATAACAATGATCAATGTAAAAGATCAGTGTGTGCAGTGTTATAGCTTCCTATGGGGGCTGTAACAGTGCAAAAAAAGTGAAAAAAGTTAATAACAATCATTTAACCCCTTCCCTAATAAAAGTTTGAATCACCCCCCTTTTCCCATTCAAAAAAAACTGTGTAAATAAAAATAAAATAATCATATGTGGTATCGCCGCATGTGGAAATGTCAGAATTATAAAAATATATAATTAATTAAACCACACGGTCAATGGCTTACGCATCAAAAAATTCCAAATTCCAAAATAGCATATTTTGGTAACTTTTTATATTATGAAAAAATTAATAAAAAGCGATCAAAAAGTCTGATTAATTCAAAAATGGCACCGCTAAAAACTTCAGATCACAGTGCAAAAAAGTGAACCCTCATACTGCCCCGTTTGTGGAAAAATAAAAAGTTATAGGGGTCAGAAGATGGCAATTTTAAACGTATTAATTTTCGTGCATGTAGTTATGATTTTTTCCTGAAGTACGACAAAATCAAACCTATATAGATAGGGTATTATTTTAATTGTATGGACCTACAGAATAAAGAGAAGGTGTAATTTTTACCAAAAATGTACTGCGTAGAAACGGAACCCCCCAAAAAAGACAAAATGGTATTTTTTCTTCAATTTTGTCGCACAATGATTTTTTTCCATTTCGTCATAGATTTTGGGGTAAAATGACTGATGTCATTGCAAAGTATAATTGGTGGCTATAAAAATAAGCCATCATATGGATTTGTAGGTGCAAAATTGAAAGAATTATGATTTTTTAAATGTAAGGAGGAAAAAACGAAAGTGCAAAAACAGAAAAACACTGAGTCCTTAACGGGTTAAAAACTATGGGGGGGGGGGTTATCACTGAGTTGTTTTGTTAGTCCCTTTTTAAAGTCACTTTTGTTTCAGTTTTTTTTTTGTTGTTGGTCACGTGCATAATTTCTCATATGTGTGATAAATAATATGCAAGTCAAACCAAAACTAACAAAATGACTCCACAACACCATTTCTCGCATTGTAAAGTAGGTTCCTAGAGAAGCACTGAAGGAAGTCTATGTTTGTAGGGGGTTTTCAACCATAGCGTTGTAATTTCCGTATTTAAAAAAATAAAAATAAAAAATACATGGAAATGCTATATTAATGACTACTGGATTTAAAGTGACCTACATAGACATGCCTTCATAAATTGCTTATATTGTAATTAAAAAAGTGCAAAAAAAATGCAAATCCCCAAAAAAATTATGAACAAAAAAACAAAAAACTAATTACCGTATATACTCGAGTATAGGCCGAGTTTTTCAGCACGATTTTTCGTGCTGAAAACACCCCCCTCGGCTTATACTCGAGTGAACTCCCCCACCCGCAGTGGTCTTCAACCTGCGGACCTCCAGAGGTTTCAAAACTACAACTCCCAGCAAGCCCGGGCAGCCATCGGCTGTCCGGGCTTGCTGGGAGTTGTAGTTTTGAAACCTCCGGAGGTCCGCAGGTTGAAGACCACTGCGGCCTTCAACATCATCCAGCCCCCTCTCACCCCCCTTTAGTTCTGAGTACTCACCTCCGCTCGGCGCTGGTCCGGTGCCGCAGGACTGTCCGGAGAGGAGGTGGTCCGGTGGGATACTGGTTCCGGGCTGCTATCTTCACCGGGGAGGCCTCTTCTAAGCGCTTCGGGCCCGGCCTCAGAATAGTCACGTTGCCGTGACAACGACGCAGAGGTGCGTTCATTGCCAACGTACTTCTGCGTCATTGTCAAGGCAACGCCTCTATTCCGGGCCGGAAGCGCGGAGAAGAGGCGCCCCCGGTGAAGATAGCAGCCCGGACCACCTCCTCACCGGACCACCTCCCCACCGGACAGCCCTGCAGGACCGGACCAGCGCCGAGCGGAGGTGAGTACTCAGAACTAAAGGGGGTGAGAGGGGGGCTGGATGATGTTGAAGGCCGCAGTGGTCTTCAACCTGCGGACCTCCGGAGGTTTCAAAACTACAACTCCCAGCAAGCCCGGACAGCCGATGGCTGCCCGGGCTTGCTGGGAGTTGTAGTTTTGAAACCTCTGGAGGTCCGCAGGTTGAAGACCACTGAGGGCGAATGATGAGAAGAGGATGATGAAGGGGGGGTGTGGGGATGATGAAGGGGGGTGGGGATGATGAAGGGGGGATGTGTGGGATGATGACAAGGGGATGATGAAGGGGGGATGTGTGGGATGATAAGGGGATGATGAAGGGGGGATGTGTGGGATGATAAGGGGATGATGAAGGGGGGATGTGTGGGATGATAAGGGGATGATGAAGGGGGGATGTGTGGGATGATAAGGGGATGATGAAGGGGGGATGTGTGGGATGATGACAAGGGGATGATGAAGGGGGGATGTGTGGGATGATGACAAGGGGATGATGATGAGGATGTTAATGACGGGTCTGGATGATGACAGGGGGGGATGAGGTATTTCCCACCCTAGGCTTATACTCGAGTCAATAACTTTTCCTGGGATTTTGGGTTGAAATTAGGGGTCTCGGCTTATACTCGGGTCGGCTTATACTCGAGTATATACGGTAAGTAAAAATAGATTCATAAATCTCCCCCTATATATTTCAAAACATTATAGAAATGCAAAAAAAAAAGTTCATTAAGAGGGGGGAGAAAAGATGAAAGTTTAATACGATAAATTAAATGTTGTTTAAAAATGTCATACAAAAATATCATACTAAAAAAATCAGACCTTGGAGTAATTGCTTGGTGTTTTTATACTGAGCATTTTCAGGCAAAATAAAGGAAAGTGTTCATTCTTTGAGACTCCCAGGAGATTTAGTGGCAGTACATAGCAAAAACTGTGGCAGAATATTGATTGTTCTTGTTTAACCTGATGATGCTGTTAATTATTAACCTTTCCACCTCATTTTGTTCTCTTAAAAGCTGGAAAGAACTGGAACTTTAGATTAGATAACACTAAGTGACTGACATTTGCTGTCAGAACAAAGACCTAACATTAACTTGCACAGAAAAGAGCACTGATTATATAAAGTAACCTGACTTTTTCATTAGAAAGTTCTATGATTTACGGATTATATAAGGGTAAATACATTTTCCTAGGTCGTGTAAACACATTCTCATTTTGTTCTTTCTTAAATAATGTACTGTGTTATCTAATATTTAAAGAAAGTAAAGTCTGCAACAGACAAAATGAGAAAACTAGAATAGTTTGCAAATGTATCCAATATAAAAGGAAACCTTTCATGATAATAATTCATAAGTTCAATCATAATGTGTGCATTATGTGCTTTCTGTCCAAATTAATTGAAATAAAAAGTAATAAAAGGGCTTTTCCATGGAATGTATTTTATGATTAAGGCCTATTCTTAGCATAAGCCATTGAAAGCTGATTAGTGGGCCCACCTAAAAGCTGTTTGGCTGTCTTCACGATATAAACAAGAGTGCCTAAAACAGTTTGCTCAGTGTAGTGGCCATCCTGCATCACTATAGCACAGCTCTAATTGAAGAGAATGGGAGCTGAGCTATAGTAATCTGGTGTGACCAATGCACAATGTATGGAGTTAAGAATAATGGTTCTAAACACTCTGATCACATTATTGTGTTTAGCCTGAACAGCTGATTGGTGGGGATACAAGATGTCAGATAGTACAACAATCAACTTTCCCTGGAATACCTTTTAAAGAAGAACTGTCCAACCTAAGCCTAGGTAAAGTGATTGCCCTCAAAAAGGGCAGCTTTAGACTGAGATGCTACACAGATGCTACATAAACTTAGATACGTCTCTGTTTACATCTTCTCTGGGTAAATATACAGGAGTATTCCTTGATGTATACCTCTGATGTTTGACACTGACGGCATGGTGTATATTTTTGTAGTGAACCAAGATATAGGAAACTGCTGTTTGTTGCACATTCTTAAACTGTACAAAACTGCCAATAAATACCACCATGATAAATGACAAAAGGACACTCTTTTATCCTCTATCAGGGCAATTGGGGGCATATGGCTCTTCTAGCACATATGGTAAATGCTCTCACATGGAGATGTGAACAGAGTTTAGACAAGAGGTATTTTGGAATCCACTGCTCTCCGCTGATAAAGCGAAGACTAAAACTTTTTGCTCTTATCTTCAAAAAATTATTGGATGAAAAGGAGAAGAATGCTTGGAGAAGGAAAAAAAAGAACACTGGGGTTTTGATATGCCTCGACCTTGGCAGCAGCTTTTGATGCTAAAAAATATTCAACAGATAAAGGGTAAGATGGATTTTATTAAATGTCATGATTTCAAGGACATCAATCTCCCTTCTGTGAAGAAAATGAAGAAGAAGAAAAACACAATATTGCAACAGACAATGGGACAAACATTCTTCAAAATAAAATATTTTGTGATAATATTCCCAATCCTCAGGGGCAATACAATTCAAAACCTATGAGTTCACCTAACAAATGTGTGTGCAAGACATACAAAGAATGTTTTTAAACTAGGTGAGTTCTGTAAAGAAGAGTTCAAGAAAATAATACTGTTACCTGGAAGGATTGTTACCTGGCTAAAGTAACTTTTGAAGGCTGTGATATCTGCCAAAGGAGGTGTTACTAATTACAGATTGACAGTTGTTGAAGACTTTACACATGATACATGTTATGTATCATGTTTCCACAATGCTAACTTCAACAATGATGTTTATGGAAAGTAAACAGAAGAATAAAATGCCGGAATGTGATGCGTTCCAGTGACTACAGTAGGATCAAACTTTTTTCAGGGAACGTCTTTTATTAAAGGACAACAGCAGCGTTATTACACTTTTCCCCTATCTACAGGATTGCGGGGGTCCGACTGCTGGGACCCCCCCGTGATCTCCTTAACGGGGCCCCCACATTAGCACACAGTGAGAGCGCTAATGTGCGGAACGTCGACCTAGAGAGGATGATGGTTACGCCCCTCCCCGCTCCCTCCCCATACAGCTCTATGGGAGAGTAGTGATGAGCAGAAGGGGCCATATTCAAATTTCTGATATTTCGCGAATATATGGACGAATATTTCTCCTATGTTTGTGAAATTAGCATTTTCGCTATGTTTATTCTCTTTTTTTTCCATGCAAAAAATTTGTTATGAAATTCGCATAGTGCACATGCGCAATAATATCTTTTACCTAAAAAAAAGGAAGGGATTAGTGTCCAGTCAGTAAGTGCAGATATTCGCATGAATATTCACATAAAAAACATGACTATTTGTCTTTATGCATATATATCACTATATTCTAAATATTTGCAAAATCGCTAAGTGATTATATTCACGGTAAAAATTAGCATTTTTAATATTCGCACTCAACACTATGGGAGAGGTGGGAAGGCACGTTGCGGCCGACACACCTCCTGCAAAGGAGAGCCGCGGCAGAGCCGTGGCCCCGTGCAGGAGATCGCAGGGGGTCCCAGTGGTCAGACCCCCGCATTCAGACACTAATCCCCTATCCTGTGGATAGGGGATAAGTTGTATTTTGCCACAGATGCCCTTTGAGAATATCACTTTTTTTTTAAAGAAAGTAATCCCACTAGTCTTAGCCAAGTGGTCTAACCATTCTATATAATATATTTCATGTAATATATTATTGCTCAGTAAAAACTTATAAAACATATTTTATTAAGTTTTATGCTAGCATATGATATAAATTTTGCATCAAAAAGGGTAAAGTAGTCTGTATAGAAGAATATTCAGCTGGCACTGCTCACCCCTCCCTCCGATTCTTCGGAATGGGAAATAAACCACAACCGAATCACTGCTCCAGACCTCCGGTGCTCTTCACTCTCAAAGATACATGTAGTACAATTATATATGGAAGAATACAATGTTGAGGTGCTCGGATCCGTCTGTTCACATTTATTGAAAAAGCAGGTCAAACGCACGACTTGCGCCGTGCGTTTGACCTGCTTTTTCAATAAATGTGAACAGATGGATCCGAGTGCCTCAACATTGTATTCTTCCATATAAAAATGGGTAAAGTGTTTCCTTAAGTGCCAAAAGGTGTGTAGAGACTTATAGGCCATTTATGCTCCATTGAGAATTTTAGGAAAAGGGATATGAAAGCAACTCTCCTCCAAAATGAAAGGACCTTACTCTCTGATGCTACCTTTTAGAGATAGCATCCCATTTAGAAAATGTTTTACTCCATTAAAGGAGATGTATCATGCAGAAAAAGGGGATAAGTTTTACATTGTGGGTGTCCAACCCCTGGGACCCCCCGTGATCTCCTGCACGGGACCTTGACTCTCACCGGTTCCAGCAATCAGTAGCACACCCACCCCCCGCCCCCGATCTACAATTTATCCTTTGGATAGGGGATATATTTTTCTGCGTGATATATTACTCCTTTAAGAAGGCCAAGAACATGCCTGGAGATGAATTAAGCTAAACCACCCCAGTCATGCCCTAAAGCTCCTTAAAGAAGTGAAGCATTGACTCCTGAGTGCCCATTACAGCTTGGTCCCCATTCCGCTGGTCTAACTACCATATATTTTTGGAGCTGGTTGCCGCTTATCCAATGGTGAGTGCAGGTATTTGGCTTTTGAGCTTTTCTTCTATGCATATATATATATATATATATATATATATATATATATATATATATATATTAGATATGTAGTAGAAACCTCTTAAGGGTAACTGCACTCCTTCTTGTGTAAACAGACACTACCACTTAGCAGGCATGAAAGTAGATGGTGCAGCCTTCCAGGTATAGGCGTAGGAACTTGCCAGCCAAAGGGTACACAGGGTAAACAGGAGTTAGAAAAAGCCTTGATTTTTAGTGCAGTTAACCAAATGAGGAGTAGTTTGTACAACAACAAATACATTTTTATTTAAGAGCCATAATATAGCGCATTTCAGGGTTTTAGAATATCGTCATTTAGTGGACTGCGCCGAAAATCCAGGCTCTTCTTCCTCCCGTTTATCCAGTTGGAAAAAGCTAGCTATTCTGGTATGTCAAAGTGCATAAGGGCTTAATAAATGTAATCCAGCCATACCTGGGTTTAATTTGTAGTGTGCATAATATTCATAAAACATTGCTTTTGAAACCTGGCCAGGAGTCATCCCAACAATCGGATAGGTGGGGTCCTTGGTCAGTTATGCACCACCTCTCTCCACTTACATCATGCTGTTGATTGGCACACTGGGCTAGCCAGTGGTAGACCTGTGTCGTTTTCCTGCGCACATTTAACAGTGTGACTCAAGCGGAGAGAGGTGGGGCGGCCCCGAAGCAGAGCGGACCCCAGGCCCTGCATTTCTAACTGTTGGAATGACTGGTAGCCAGGTTTCAAAAACAATTTTTGTGAAGATAATGCATTCACTGATATGGCTCAAAAAGACTTGTAAAGCCCTAATGCCCTAATCTGCCACTTAATATTGACTTGTTAAGTGTGTGCATCTTAACAAGTCTATATTAAGTGGCAGATGCACTTTAAATTAATAAATTAAAATAGATAGATGGAAAGATAGCTAAGTAATGCTGAAGTTTCTTCTGAGCTTCTGGACAAGTAACAATATGGAGACTTCATATTTTCACAAATGCTAAAACAACCATGCATTAAAAATGTAATTTGTAGGACTATCACCTTGTTAGTATTGTAGACTGCAGAGTGGGAATTGATGTTGAGAATGTTTTGTTATGTGTTTCTGATTACATCTAATTTATGCAATGTTAATTCAGTGCATCACATGTCACTACATGTTGTCCATTACCGGATAATTCAATTTCTTGAATTTATTATATATTTTCACTTGCAATCAATTTAAAGACATCCTTAACAAAATAGCATTTTTTACTATTACTTATTTGAATGCTTACAAGGAAATGATGCCTAAAATCTCAGTATTCGCTAATATTCACTATTTCATCTACTCTACTTCATCTACTCTACTATTGCATTCATTAAATACCAAACTATTTTAAGATTAAAGCAGATACACAATTCTAATTTGATAAAAAACCACCTTAATGCTCATAAAAAAGTAGAAATCATCTCTAGCTTAAATCCTCAAAGGAAATTACAAATAAGCAGTCATACACACGCTAATTCTTAAAAAATAAAGCAGCAACTTAAAATTAAAAACATTATAATTATCTTTTGTCATCTTTTTTTTACTTCCTCTATTTAGATATAGATATAACCTAACAAGCCAATTTTAGCCTGAGCTAAAATTAAAAAAAATATGTGCCAGTGACCTATTCTAAATATACCGTATATACTCGAGTATATGCCGACCAGAATATAAGCCGAGGCCCCTAATTTCACCCCAAAAACCCAGGTGAAGTTACTCGACTATAAGCCCAGGGTGGGAAATACATCATCCTCCCATGTCATCATCCAGACCCCCGTCATCATCCAGACCCACGTCATCATCCAGACCCCTGTCATCATCCCCCCCTTCATCATCACCGCCTGTCAATTCCTTCAGCCATCGGCTGTCCGGACATGCTGGGAGTTGTAGTTTTGAAACCTCTGGAGGTCCGCAGTGACCGTCCGGTGGGGAGGGTTAGTTGTTCCGGACTGTCCATTTTCACTGGGGGGGCCCTCTTCTCCACGCTCTGGGCCTGCCCCGGACTAGTGACGTTGCCTTGACAACGACGCACAGGGACATTCATGCGCAGCCTCCCTGCGCACGAACGTCCCTGTGTGTCATCATCAAGGCAACATCACTAGTCCGGGGCAGGCCCAGAGTGCGGAGAAGAGGGTCCCCCCGGTGAAAATGGACAGTCCGGAACGACTAACCCTCCCCACCGGACGGTCCCTGCAGCATAGATGGCCCGGACCAGCTCACCCTTCCTTCCCACCAAGGGGAGGTGAGTAGAAAACTAAAGGGGAGGTCTGGATGATGACGAAGGCTTCAGTGGTCTTCAATCTGTGGACTTCCAGTTGTTTCAAAACTACATCTCCCAGCATGCCCGGACTGCCGATGGCGGTCCGGGCATGCTGAGAGTTGTAGTTTTGCAACATTTGGAGGTCCACAGGTTGAAGACCACTGAGAAGGGATTGACAGGCGGAGAGTTTACTCGAGTATAAGCCGAGGGGCGGGGGGCGTTTTCTGCAACAAAAATTGTGCTGAAAAACTTGGCTTACACTCGAGTATATACAGTAGTCTAAAACTATTTCCTGTTCAAAATAACTTGACTGGAAAACAAAGGTTTTAGTAAAACTATTGCTATTACTAATTAATTTTGTATCATATTCTGAACAGCTAACCCCTGATCTGACATGTGTCTACTCCTTGGCTATGTTCACACAGTGTATATTCAGGCATAATTTATATTTTTTAAATGTGCCCGAAAAATGTGCTCTATATAAATGTATGGGAAAGTGGTTGTCAGTGCACACAGTATATAAAAAGGCCATATCTTTTGCATCCATAAAAATAAGTTAGGCTGGGTTCACATATGTCCAGCATCCGGCATAGTTGAACTCAACCTAAATCTAGACACAACTGATGACAAGTTGTTGACTGTTTTTGCATAGCGGACAGGATAATGCAGCAAGCCGCTTTCCCTTCTCCGATGTACCTCAGCAGAGAGCAGAGTCCAACCATCCAGCGTCAAAATTGATGATTGGGAACTGTCCCATTTTAAATGAATTGGATCAGTTCTAGCATCAGTTTCCCTGTGCTGGACACCTGATATATGTGAACCCAACCTTACATAGATGCAGATTTTTAGGGAATTTACATTATGTAGGAAAAATAAAAACATTTAGAGGCCAGAATAGGGCAATATTAGGCATACTTGTTTTTTTTTTATTTTTTCTAAAATTCTAAAAAAAAAATTTAAAGTTGAAAAATAAAACAAAAGTAAAAAAAAATTTGTATATTGTTGTAATCATATTGACATACAGAATAAATATCATTTTTACCATAAAGTGCACTATATAAAAACAAACCCCCTAAATTTGCTAAATTGCATTTTCTTTTGGATTTTACCTCACAATTTTTTTTTTTGTTTCACCGAAGATTTTGTAGTAACAATTAGGAATGTCATTACAAAGTACAATTGGAATTGCATAAAACAAGCCCTTATGGGGCACTGTAGAGAGACAGCTGAAAGAGTTATGGTTTTTAAAAGGCAAGGACTAAAAAGCCGAAATAAAAATTTGCTGCATCATGAAAGGGTTAAAAATGCAAAACGTATAATACACACACACAGATATATATATATATATATATATATATATATATATATATATATCTTCATGAAAAAAAATTGTTTTTTGTTTTTAAATAGTGCTGTAGATGCCCTTCAGAAGGCTTTCATCCTCATCATCCAGTTTAAGAAAGGAGAATGTAATGTTTCATTTTTCACATAGTTTTCATTTTACAGATGCGAAACATGCCTCAGGGTAAAACAGAAATATGTCATTCTATCAAAATATGATGTTTTCTCTAACCTTGACTTATATTACTTCTAAGAGTTTACTTTTTAAAGTTCTGTAATCTTTACTCTCCATAAACAGACAAAACATTCCTACCTTTTTAGTGATAGTAATAACAAATGTACATGCCGAAGGAAGTACTGATATTCCTTTCATGTGTCAATCCACTACACATACTTTTAGGGTACTACAATGCTCCTTTAGTAGTTTTTCATGTTTTATCCTATGTTTGGCTATATTATCAGATCAATATAAAGTAAAATTTAGTAATGCTATGAAACTCTGTACCTAAACATCTTTGGATATGCTACAAAAACATATATTGGAAGGAATACAAATCTGAGGTGTTCTGAACTCTCAACAATTAAAGGGGTACTCCGGTGGAAAACTTTTTTTTTTTTTTTTTAAATCAACTGGTGCCAGAAAGTTAAACAGATTTGTAAATTACTTCTGTTAAAAAATCATAATCCTTCCAGTACTTATTAGCTGCTGAATACTACAGAGGAAAATATTTTCTTTCTGGAACACATAGCTCTCTGCTGACATCATGACCACAGTGCTCTCTGCTGACATCTCTGTCC
Organism: Hyla sarda; assembly: GCF_029499605.1. Taxonomy (NCBI): domain Eukaryota; kingdom Metazoa; phylum Chordata; class Amphibia; order Anura; family Hylidae; genus Hyla; species Hyla sarda. The sequence goes on from NC_079191.1 coordinate 230,720,121, forward strand.
ATTTTAGGAACTGTCCAGAGCATCATATGTTTGCTATGGCGCTATTTTCTTCTACTCGGGACAGTTCTTAAAATGGACAGAGATGTCAGCAGAGAGCACTGTGGTCATGATGTCAGCAGAGAGTTCTGTGTTCCAAAAATAAAATAATTTCCTCTGTAGTATTCGGCAGCTAATAAGTACTAGAAGGATTAAGATTTTTTTTAATAGAAGTAATTTACAAATCTAGTTTATAAAGAAAAAAGGGGGTACCAAAAGCCTCTAGGCTAATACCATAAATGGTACATGATGATAAAATTGCAAAGGAATAGAGTCGGACTGTGCTTCACTTTAAATGATGAACAATATTTAATATAAAATAATTACAAATAAGACATAAATGTAAAAATAATATAAATAGTATAAATCAAATACATAAATATCTCCTTCCACAGGGCCCTTGTGGGGAGGTGATAGTATAGTAATAAAATATTTTAATAATTTTAAAATCCTCATGTATGGTATATTTTTCTGCTAATCCAATTTTGTGTAAACCAGCATAGTTCACTTTTTATAAAGTGCACTCCGTGATCGTATTTGAAACAGTTCATATAGTAGTATAGTTACCAACTCCCATGGATGATGTGATTGTATGGCTGGACGTCCGAGAGGCAGATGGCAAGTGCTGTGGAGGCTATGTCTAGCGCTGGCATGCGCTTGCGGTGACGGGCCCGGTTGCCACAGGCCTAAGAGAAGTCACCGGTCACGGAGGTTGATGGATTACTCCGGAGATGGAAGCACACTTGGAGACAGATGGATCTACTCCGGGGACAAAGAAAAGCCTCGTGAAGGATCTCTCGGCGTCTGGTGGTGAAGCAGGTGAAATACAGCCAGGTGTAAAAGCAGCATATAATGGAGCCTGGCAGGAGTGGTTTCGGAGGTAGGAAGTTGCGGTTAGTGGATTGCGGTGGTCATGCGGTAATAGTCTCTTTCTCTAAACGCGTTTCAGGGTACTTTGTAAACGACCCTTTCCTCAGTAGAGATAGAGGGAGACCTTCGGAGGAGTGGGGCTCTGGACTGCAGGTAGATATAGAAGTCTGAGACCAAGTATCGGTCTCCTGTTCACCTTCACTATAACCCGGTGTATCGGGTTATAGTGTGGGGAAACTGGTGACCATTTTCCTTTAACAACATTTTAACTTTTTAAACATTTTAACAGATCAAATTACATTTTAACATAGAACCCCTTATTTGATAGCAGCTTCACAAGTCTTGCATCCATTGAACTTGTGAGTTTTTGGGCAGTTTATGCTTGAATTTGTTTGCAAGAGGTCAGAATAGCCTCCCAGAGCTGCTGTTTGGATGTAAACTTCCTCCCACCCTCACAGATATTTTGCTTGAGGATGCTTCAAAGGTTCTCAACATGATTGAGGTCAGGGGAGGATGGAGGCCACACCATGACTTTCTCTCCATTTATCACCACAACAGCCATTGATGCAGAGGTATTCTCTGCAGTATGAGATGGTGCACTGTCATGCATGAAGATGATTTTGTTACAGAAAAAAATAGTTCTTCCTTCTGTATCAGGGAAGAAGGTGGTCAGTCAGAAACTCCACATACTTTGCAGAGGTCATCTTTACACCTTCGGGACCCTAAAGGTGCCGACCAGCTCTCATCCCATGATTCTGGCCCAAAATGTGACTTCACCACTGCCTTTCTGACTTTGCAGCCTTGTTGGAACAGGGTGGCCATCCACAAACCATCCACTACTCCATCCACCTGGACCATCCAGGGTTACACAGCACTCATCAGTGAACAGGACTATTTCAAAATTAGTCTAATGTATTTTTCTGCCCAATGCAGCCATTTATGCTTGTGAGCATTGGCTAGAGGTGGCTGAATAGAAGGTTCAAGCTCAGTTGAAAGACTCTGGAGGACTCTACAACTTGATGTCTGTGGGACTCCAGAGCCACCAACAGCTTCAAATATCTGTTTGCTGCTATGTAATGGTATTTTAGCAGCTGCTCTTTTGATCCGATGCATGGATCTGGCATAAATTTTCCTCGATGTGCCTTTATCTGCAAATAATCATCTGTGCTCTGAGTCAGCCCCAAATCTCTTAATAGTGCGATGATCATACTTAAGTTTTTGTGAAATATCTAATGTTTTCATACCTCGTCCAAGGCATTGAACTATTTTATATTCCCCATATTGCTTGAAAATGATGCTCTGCTTAATAATGTGGAACATTTAGAAAATATGACTTATCATGCATTTATATGAAGTCATGTATTTTATGTATGTGGGGCTCCTCATAATTATAATAGGAATTGCACAAATGGTCCTGGTCAAATGTTTACATACCCTTGAATGTTTGGAAATAAAAGGTTGATTTCCCATACCCGTGACTTTTAAATTTGTGCCTATGAGATTATTTTAGCTCTCATGTGCATATGCTGAGCAGGTTAGGTACGGAGCCATGGGGAGCAGAAAAGAATGGACAAAAGACAAGCATAACAAAGTAATGGAACTTTATCAAGATGGAAAAATATACAAAAATAGATATCCAAAGTCTTTAAAATGCCGGTCAGTACTGTTCAATGACTAATTAAGGAAGTGGAAAATCAGGGATCTCTTGATACTAAGTAGGGGTCAGGTAAACCAAGAAAGGTGTCAGCCTCATCTGTCAGAAGTCAAAGAAAAATCCACAGGTAACCTCTAAATAAAAGCCAGTCTGGAGAAGTTGTTGTTTTAAGGAGCACAATCCAATGGTCAAGTTGCCAGTGTGAATCCTTTACTTCCCTAATTCTTTGGCAGAAAAGCTGCACGTTCTTGGACTTTACAACATAACAATGACCCTAAACACAAGGCCAAGTTTACCTTTCAGTGGTTATAGCAGAAAAAGTCCTGAGTCCCGAGCACAGCCTACTGACCTTTACATCATTGAACTACATCATTGAACTCTCAAATGTGCAGTTGATGCAACATGACCTGGAGGCATTTTGCCAAGACAAATGGGCAGCTATACCATCTACAAGATTTCATGGCCTCATAGACAACTATTACAAAAAACTGCAGACCTTTGAACAGAGGTCATTTATTTATCTTTTATTTGTTGTCATGTTTTCTTTAATAATTATGATTCATGATTTCTGTTCTGTACATAAATAAATAAAATAAATGGTACATATATCACCAATTCTAAAAGAGTGCGCACATTTTTTAGTACAATTGGCACAAATGCTGTAGCTGATCCAAATATGGAAACTGTTTGCATTAGGTTTTTCCATAGGCCATGGAGTGTATGCCACATCTTGGTTGAATATACTGACTTAAAAGCAAACAAGTAAGTGAAGGGAAAAAGAAAGAAAAGTAATAATTACCCCAGCACTGTCCGCTCAGTCAATCACTAGCCAAAACGGGACAACACTTTGGTTATTGATTGGCTAAGTAGGCAAGTCTTGCTCAGACATCTTGTCAGCAGCAGGGAGAAGAGATGAGTGGTGGGGGACATTGAGGGGAATTTATTAAGCTGTTTAGACTATTAAGCTGATTTTTGCCTAAATTTGTATCAGGAAAAGTCGCAGGCTGGTCCTGTGTGACTTTTCCTGTGACATCTCATTTAGACTGTTAAATTTTTGTTACCACAAAGTGATCTGATTTAGATCCCTTTGTGAAGTGGTCACTTATTTATAATGTGCGACCTTTCTGAAAAAAGTCGCACAGACCAGATTTTAAAGAATCACAGGGCATTTCAACCCTGCCCTATATCATTCTATGCGACAATTGTATTAAGGTCCATGAGACTTTAACCCCTTAAGGACCAAGCCCATTTTGACCTTAAGGACCAGAGCATTTTTTGCATATCTGACCACTTTAAGCATTAATAACTCTGGGATGCTTTTACTTATGAATTTGATTCTTAGATTGTTTTTTTTGTGACATATTCTACTTTATCAGGCTAAGTTTCCATTTGTTTGTTTTTTCTGGCAATTTTGGGAAAACAGAAGTGGATCCATAAGGGAGGAGAAGTATAAGTCCTTCCTTTATTTGTCCTATTCCTTTTCAATCCACTTCTGACTTTGGCTCAAAAGCTGCAGCGGCAATTTTCGAAAAACTGCCAGAAAAAAAAAAAGTGGAAACTTAGCCTTATAGTGATACATTTTTGTCGATACTTGCATAATTTCCCAAATTTCATGAAAAATTTGAAAATTTAGCATTTTTCTAACTATGAAGCTCTCTGCTTGTAAGGAAAATAGACATACTTAATAAATTATACAGGGTGGGTCATTTATATGGATACACCTTAATAAAATGGGAATGATTGGTGATATTAACTTCCTGTTTGTGGCACATTAGTATATGTGAGGGAGGGAAACTTTTCAAGATGGGTGGTGACCATGGCGGCCATTTTGAAGTTGGCCATTTTGAATCCAACATTTGTTTTTTCAATAGGAAGAGGGTCATGTGACACATCAAACTTATTGGGAATTTCGAACAAAACAGCAATCGCCAATGGCAAACGATCATACGCTAACTAAGTTAAATACACAGCGAAACAGCGTATATAGATCAATGTATCAAAACCTTTATTAAACATGAATAAAACAGACATTTAAAATCGCATAAAATTACAAACACAATATATATAGCCCTTGTAATGGGCCTACCCAACCAGGGACAACCAGGGGGAAAGAGAAAAGGAGGTCAAGATAGTGTGCAGCAGCAAGTTCTGGCCATAAATTAAGCCAATGTGTTGTAAACATTAGACACTAAGGTGCGATAAACAGTCAGCACCTTTGATGGATTGCCCTCTATTATGAAAAAATGCCAATAAGGGCAAAGGCCGCTGCCTAACACTAACAATAAGAGTATATAATATAACTTGCCTAGTGGAGACAGTAGTTGGACCTCCTGCACCCGACGTTTCGTCACCAGACTTCTGGTGATGTGCTTGGTTTTAATGTAACGTTATTCTTTCATGAGTTATTTACAAGTTTCTGACCCCTTATAAAATGTGTTCAATGTGCAGCCCATTGTGTTGGATTGTCAATGCAACCCTCTATTGTCTTCCAAAAGTTAAAACATAACAACTTTATGATTCAAACATAAAGTATATATATATTGTATATGTGAATCAATATACACGGTGGGCCATTTATATGGATACACCTTAATAAAATGGGAATGGTTGGTGATATTAACTTCCTGTTTGTGGCACATTAGTATGGCACATGTGAGGGGGGAAACTTTTCAAGATGGGTGGTGACCATGGCGGCCATTTTGAAGTCAGCCATTTTGAATCCAACTTTAGTTTTTTACACTAATATGTTCTTATAGACCCAGTTTTTGAATTAAAAAGGTAAAAGGAGAAAATGACCCCCCCCCCCAAATGTGTAACCCAATTTCTCTTGAGTAAGGAAATACCTCATATGTTAAAGTAAAATGCTCTGTGGGTGAACTAGAGGGCTCAGAAGCGAAAGAGTAACAATAGGATTTTGGAGAGTGAGTTTTGCTGAAATTGTTTTTGGGGGCATGTCACATTTAGGAAGATCCTAAGGTTCCATAATAGCAAAAAAAAAAAAAAAAAAAAGTACATGGCATACCATTTGGAAACTACACCCCTCATAGAATGTAATAAGGGTTGCAGTGAGCATTTATACCCCACCAGCATTAAAATTGAAATTACATTTTTCATTTTCATGGACCACTATTCCAAATATCTGTCAGACACCTGTGGGGTGTAAATGCTCACTGCACCCCTTACTACATTCCGGAAGGGGTGTAGTTTCCAAAATGGAGTCACATGTGGGGGGGGGGTCTACTGTTCTGGCACCATGGGGGCTTGGTAAATGCACATGGCCTTCAATTTCTGTAAAATTCTCTCTCCAAAAGCCCAATGGCGCTCCTTCACTTTTGAGCCCTGTAGTGCACCAGCAGATCACTTTACTTCCACATTTCGGGTATTGATATTCTCAGAAGAAATTGGGTTCCAAAGTTTTGGGGGCCTTTGTCCTATTACCTCTTGTGAAAATGAAAAATTTGGGACAACACCAGCATTGTAATGAAAAAATAAAAATTTTTCATTTTCACGTACAACTTTAACGCAAATCACCCCAAATGTACATGGCGTTCTCACTCCTTAGCTTTGTTGTGCGCCCGCAGAGCATTTTATGTCCACATATGGGGTATTTCCATACTCAGAAGAAATTGCGTTACCAATTTTGGGGGTCTTTTTTTCCTCTTACCTGGGGCAACACCAGCAAGTTAGTGCAAAAATTTTTTTTTTTTACAATAACATTCTGGAGTAGACCCAAACTTTACCTTTTCATAAGGGTAAAGGAGAAAAAGCCCTCCAAAATCTGTAATGCAATTTCTCCCGAGTATGGAAATACCCCATATGTGGCCCTAAACTGTTGCCTTGAAATACGACAGGGCTCCGAAGTGAGAAAGTGCCATGTGTATTTGAGGCCTAAATTAGGGATTTGCATAGGGGTGGACATAGTGGTATTTTACGTCAGTGATTCCCAAACAGGGTATCTCCAGCTGTTGCAAAACTCCCAGCATGCCTGGACAGTCAATGGCTGTCCGGTAATACTGGGAGTTGTGGTTTTGCAGGAGGCTCTGTTTTGGAAACAGTGCCATACCAGATGTTTTTCATTTTTATTGCAGGGTGGGGGGGGGGGGTAGTGGTTAGGTAACTGTGTAGGGGTATCTGTATATGTAGTGTTTTTTTTTACTTTTTATTTTGTGTTGTGTAGTGTTTTTAGGGTACATTCACATGGGCGGGGGTTCACAGCGAGTTTCCCACTGGGAATTTGAGCTGCAGCGGAAAATTTGGTGCATCTCAAACTTGCAGTGAGAAACTCGCCAAACCCCACCTGTGTGTGTGTGTGTGTGGGGGGGGGGGGGGGGGCAAACCTCCAGCTTTTGCAAGACTACAACTCCCAGGATGCCCTTTGGCTGTCCCTGTATGCTTGCGATTGTAGTTCTGCAACAGCTGGAGACACACTGGTTACAAAACACTGAGAGTTTGTTACCTCCAGCTGTTGCAAAACTACAACTCCCAGCATGTAAGTCTATCAGTGCTGCTGGGAGTTATAGTTTGCAACAGCTGGAGGCACACTGGTTTCAAAACACTGAGTTAGGTAGCAAACTCTCAGTGTTTCGCAACCAGTGTGCCTGGAACTGTTGCAAAAACTACAATAGCAGAAGAGCATGCTGGGACTTGTAGTTATGCAACAGCTGGAGGAATACTTCTACAACTTCCAGCATGCCCTTTGGCTGTCCGTGCCTGCTGGGGGTTGTAGTTATGCAACAGCTGGGGGCACACGGGTTGGGAAACACTGAGTTAGGAAATATGTTTCCCAACCAGTGTGCCTCCAGTTGTTGCAAAACTACAACTCCCAGCATGCCCAGACAGCCAAAGGGCATGCTAGGAGTTTTAGTTTTGCAACAACTGGAGGAGAACAGTTTGGAGACCACTGTGTAGTGGTGTTCAAACTATACCCCTCCAGATGTTGCAAAACTTCAACTCCAAGCATGCCCAGAATTGCCCAGAATTGCTGGGAGTTGTAGTTCAGCAACATCTGAAGGGCCAGATGTTACAGAACTACAACTCCCAGCATGCCTGGACTGTCTGGGCATGCTGAGAGTTGTAGTTTTGCAACATATGGAAGAGCACAGATTGAAGACCACTGCACAGGAGTCTCCAAACTGTAGCCCACTGTTGCAAACTGTTGCAAAACTACTACTCCAAAGGCTGTCAGGGCATGCTGGGAGTTGCAGTTTTGAAACTTCTAGAAGCAGCAGTGAAGATCACTTTACAGCGATCTTCACTGCTGCCTCTGACGTCTCCGCTACCGCCGCTGCCTCCACTTGCCTGCTGGTCCTGCCGCTGTCTGATCTACCCACCGGTCCCCGCATACTTCACGTATGTGCCGCCGGTCCCACGGCATCAACAGCCCCCGCCGCCATCTTCCCCTGCTCTGTCCGGTCTTCTAGGGGCAGGCAGAGCCGGATATCTGAACAATCACCCCCCCCCCCCAGTCAGCTGAGACACTGTGATTGGTCCACAGGGAGCAATGACAGTGATCGCTGACCAGGACCAATCACAGATGTTCCTGGGGTGTCATGCAGAAGTTGTCACCAGACAGTAACAGCGGGACTTCTGCAGGTTAACCCGTGCGATGCCGCACATCGCCGGTTAACTGAATGCCTTATATAAACGGCGGGATGCGCAAACTAGCTACATAACCCGCCGTTTATATGAGGCATTCTGCGGGAAGGGGTTAAATACAATTGTTGCATGGCCTGCCACTGCTCATTTAACCAGAGCAGTTCAGAGGGCATTCATCAACGTCTGTGCACCATTTGATAAGTATGCCACTTTCCCTGCATTTTTTTTCATCTAAACTGAACTAAAAGCAAGTTCAGTTTTGATAAATGCCCATTAATGTTCCCTCGAAGCTATATGTTCTGAAAATTATTGAAAATAAATTAGTTAAGAATTCCAAACCCTTCAGACGAGTAGATCTGTTGTAGGCTAATTGATCAAATTAAAATGGTGTTTAACGCCTTCCTTTCCACAGCACGCTGCTTAGAGGGAAAACTGGTGGGATACTAGGAGGTGTTGTAAAGGGAGCTGTGGGGGACCAGGTTTGGTTAGTATTAATTGTTCTTAATTTTACTCCAACCCCCAGCTGCATACTATCTATCTATCTATCTATGTGTCTGTCTGTCTGTCTGTCTATCTTTCTATCTGTGCTCCAATAATGTTTTGTTCTATAATAGTTGTTTCGCCGAGCACTCCAGGTCCCAGCTCCTCCCCGGAGCGCTCGCGGCATTCTCCTCTCTGCAGCGCCCCGGTCAGACCCGCTGACCGGGAGCGCTGCACTGACATTCACGATGGGGATGCGTTTCGCATAGCGGGACGCGCCCGCTCGCGAATCGCATCCCAAACCACTTACCCGTCCCGGTCCCCGGCTGTCACGTTCTGGCACGCGCAGCTCCACTCTCTAGGGCGCGCGCACGCCAGCTCTCTAAGATTTAAAGGGCCAGTGCACCAGTGATTGGTGCCTGGCCCAATCAGTCTAATCAGCCTCCACCTGCTCCCTGTCTATTTAACCTCACTTCCCCTGCACTTCCTTGCCGGATCTTGTTGCCTTGTGCAAGAGAAAGCGTTTAGTGTTGTCCAAAGCCTGTGTTCCGGATCTTCTGCTATTGCCATTGACTACGAACCTTGCCGCCTGCCCCGACCTTCTGCTACGTCTGACCTTGCCTCTGTCTAGTCCTTCTGTCCCTCACCTTCTCAGCAGTCAGCGAGGTTGAGCCGTTGCCGGTGGATACGACCTGGTTTCTACCGCCGCAGCAAACCATCCCGCTTTGTGGGGGGCTCTGGTGAATACCAGTAGCAACCTAGAACCAGTCCACCGACACGGTCCACGCCAATCCCTCTCTGACACAGAAGATCCACATCCAGCCTGCCGAATCGTAACAATAGTCTTTCCAATTTAGTTGCTGTTCAGTTGCTGTTTAAAATGTTTCAATGTTTATCCTAAAGTTATTTCCATTAAACTATTCTGTGAAGATAGAACAATAATCTCACCATAGAAACGTTATAAAAAACTATCCTTAAACAGTTTATAAAACTAATATTTTAATCAAATTAAAAGTAGCATGTTCAATGAAAGTTCAATGTTATGACCTGTAGGAAAATTCATACATTTATAATATAGTTTTTACTGTGCAAAAATATCAACCCTTTGTCCCTGAGACTTTTTCATATGCAAAGGATACAAGTGTTTTTTCCTTCTAACTTGATTTACATAGTTTCACGTAAAACATCTGTCACTTAATGTTCACTTCACTGCATGCACTCTTGTCTTTTTTCATTTTACAGTAGCTTTCTGAGTATAGATATATATGGATGTCATTTCATTAATGCACAAAATAGACTTAAAGTGTAGCAAATTGTTCCCAAAAATTCTCTCTAGAGAAATCACCAGAAAGTATTGGAGCTTCCATGACTTTACAGCATGAGGTTGAATTAAAACAGTCTAAGAATAAAATAAACTTTCACAAGCCTTATCACAATGACAAATAAATTGGGTCATTTTCCTTGTTCTATATTTTTTAATTATAACCTTCCTAATCAGTCCTATGAACAGTACATCAGTTTATCTGTGGAGTGTGAAATGAAAAAAAATCTTTGTTTTTTCAAGTACAGGCTTTTAAGACAGGAGGTGTTCTAATATTGTATTAGTACAGTGAAAAGTGTTTTATCCTCTGAATATTAATGTGTTGGAAAGAATATAGTAAAAAAATTGAATTCTCTGAAGTGACAGGAACCTTATTTAAATAGTTTTGATTAAATGAAAGATTTTCACACAATTGAGAGGAATGAATAGCAGTTCAGCTCAAAGGGGCTTTTAAGACTGAAGAAGTTGGGAAAAATAGTGTTTCATTAGCAAAGTAATTAGACTTTCTAACATCTTTAATTACTTGCTGTCTTTTACTCCGTTTTGTTTTTGTAAATTGCCTCATTGCTAACTTACAATGTGGCTTATCTTCTGTTTGGAGGGTGAACATGTTTTCTTTTCCTTGCTATAATCTGATTAAACTGTTTATTTTTGGGCCTGGTAGAAATAAATATTTAAATTACACCTAAAATGTATAAATCCCCAGGGATTGTAATTTAGACCTTCCTAAGACCTCAATAAGGGTATAATGGTGGGTTCCCAGTTAAACTATCCATGTTTGCTGATGATGTACTCCTTTACCTTAGTGACCCGGGGGTGGTAGTTCCCAAGATACTTGACTTTTGACGAGTGTAGGCCGGTTTACTTGTTACAAGGTCAACACCTCTAAAAGTGTACTAATGCCCCTGTGATTGACACCAGTGCGGGAGCTGACAGATGCGGGCGACAACTTCATCTATTCCTCATCTGGGTATCAGTATTTGTAGAACACCGGACACACTATATTCCCTAAACTATGACCCTCTTTTTAAGTGGATTTTCTCAGAATTGAAATGGTGGGAAACCTTACCGGTTTCTTTTCTGGGTCATTGCCACTTTAATAAAATTATCAGTTTCCCACATTTATTGTACCTCTTGCAAACCCTCCCACTTCTTCTCAAACATGATGATGTCAGGCATTTTAATTCAGCTTTTACCCATTAATTGTGGCAGGGCAAACATCCCAGAATAGCATTGCAGAAACTCATGCTGTGTAAAGCGGAGGGGGGTCCCAAACATTAGAGATTATAATGCAGCTTGACTTTTCCACTATGTGATGGACTGGCTGCATAACTCGGCCTTTAGCTCCAATCTGAGGGTGGAGGGGGCCTTGGCTGCACCATGGTCCCTTCCAGTGCTGCTGCACACCTCCTATGCTAAATTACCTGCTGCTATCAAGGGGTCTATGCTGCTTAGGGACACCATCATGGGGTGGAGGGAAGTACGAAAGCTTTATGGCATTCCGCTCCTCCTCTCCAAGAGAATGCCTTTGCTTGGCCATCCAGAATTTCCATAGGAAAGCTCCTCCTCCTGGTTGCGCCACTGGGGTACCAGGAGAGTGATGTCTGTAGGGTCACTGATACACATGGAGGAATGCAGCTGACCCACACCAGGAGAAATACTCACCTCTTTTCAGCTCCCACGTACGCATGTTCTACAAGCCAACCAGGTATATACATTACCTTACTTAGGGATCTCTTGCGGGAGGCGCCCGCGCATGCCCAAGACTATATAGTGGGGGATGAGCCGAGAGCTATGATATCTATGCTCTACCTTGCTTTTCGTGCACGTTTTTCCAAGGTGGACCCAGAGAAACTTTTTCGCACTTGGGAGTGATGGATGGGAGATGATGGCATTATGGCCACCATTCTAGCAGGCTGGGGCGCGGTTTGTAAGCATGTCATTAATGAGAAGTGGCGGGAGCCTTATTTCAAGATGGCACACGCGGCTATTTATGGCTTTAATATCCTTCCTACACCGCCCTTCCTAGACAGGATCACGGAATGCCCTAAATGCCAGACAACACTCACAAATCTTTACCATGGGGAGTGGGACTGCTTGTTCATGGAGGACTATTGGTGGATGATAGATTCCTATATCTGGGATCATTGGAAGGTGCGACTCCCTTTTACGCCTCAAGCCTTGCTGTTCCACCAGTTGCAGCTGCTGGATTCCTACAATTCCTACATGTTGTGCTCCTAGTTGCTCTGAGATGTCTATTTAATACTTGATTGGAAGCGAATACTCCAGGTTTGCCAATGCTCATATCTCAATTAAAAATCTTCCTGGGGGTTGACAGGTTGGCCACGGATAGGAACAAGGATTCGGGCACAACAAGATTTTTTTTTAAATGGCATTTGTTTATTGTGTCTCAATTTGACTCATAGGGGATAGCCGATATTGTCTGTCCTTTCCGACATACCACCTGGTATAACGTCGAGGCGATTAAGGGTACTCTTGGCGCTTTACCAGATGCTTGATCCACCCTGCACTCAATATTTCCATTTATCCTTTCCATTTGCTGTTCTTTTTGGCTGTCCATTGGGAGTCAGAGAGGGTTTGCTGTCTCTTATGTGTACTATGCACCTCAATGATTGGTAATCGCTTGGGAGGGTGGAGGAGACTGGGAAGGTGAACAATTATGTAAGGTTGGGTGGGGCCTCTGGATAACTAGTGCTAGTTATTGGATCAGTTGTCACATGGTCCATCTATTCAGAGGGAAGTTACTTGCTATTTTTTGTTTATTATAAATGCTTGGGCATTGCAAGATTGCATATACTGCTGGTCAGAATATGTTCACATTTTGCTCTGCCGACGTTTGTCATTCCATGTATTTCTCTTATCTTATTCTATGGTAGAAGGATTCCCCTTTTTTTGGTTTTGTATTTTTAAAAATGTTCAATAAAAATACATGTAAAAGCTGAGTTTAAGGGCTTGAAAATATATTAACATGTTTACATTTAAAAACAAGGTATACAAAATTAAAGGTAGTACATAATAAGCATAATGATTGAGGACCGGTACCATCTTGGGCTTGATGTTGCTGTATGTTTTACATGTTGAAATAATATTTGGTGTGTCATTAAAAACATTTTTTTTTTAAATATGTGGATAAACACAAACAATGAATTTATTTTTCCTTGTAAAAAAGGTAATTCCTAGAAAAATATTTTTTTCTTAAAAATCAAGAATCACCTACACTTTCTATGTAATATGAAATTACTAGGTCCTATTCTTAATAGTGCAAGAACAAATTTAAGTAAAATATGTAGAGAAGTCAATTCGCTATGATATTTAGCAAAAATTTAAATCAGAAGCTTATTGTTTTATTAATAAAACAATAGTATGTTTTCTGACTGTATGTTCTAATATGTTAGAAGTTGCATATTCTTACATTTTTGGAGAATAGTTAATCTGTTATTGTGAAAAATTTTGGACATATCTTTGGGACATGTGAAAATTTTTGATTGGTGGGGGTCTGAGTGTTCAGACCTCTACGGATCAGGAGAATGAGCCGCAAGCTCCTCCCCCTGTTTCTCCACCCTGCCTGGATCACGTGATCAAGACACGCTCATAGACTTATATGGTGAGTTTGTCTCGATCATGAGACATGGAGACTGGAAAGAATGAACTGAGCACAAACGTCTCCCAGCTCAATCTCCTGATCATCCGTGGTCTGAACACTCAGACCCCCACTGAGGATGTCAAAAGTTTTTCCTAATGACAGTGGCCATTTAACTTTTTATAACTAGCATAAAAAAACAGAGAAGTGCAAATATGTATAATATATGGTTTTCCTTACTCATACGCTTTGTGCTTTAGGCTATGTTCATGTTGTGTATTTTCAGGAATATTTTATTTAAAATAATGTCTGTAAAATCATAAATTTTTATCAGCCCCCGGAGTGTGCTCGCTCCAGGTCTGATTATTGGCGATCACGCGGACGGAGCATAGTGATGTCACAGCTCCGCCCCCCCGTGTGACATCACGCTCCGCCCCCTCAATACAAGCCTATGGGAGGGAGCATGACAGCTGTCACGCCCCCTCCATAGGCTTACATTGAGGGGGCGGAGTGTGATGTCACACGGGGGTGGAGCCATGACATCACTATGCTCCATCCCCGTGATCGCCAGTAATCAGACCCTCAGCGAGCACGCTCAGGGAGCTGATTCTAACGTTGTGCGGCGTGGAAGATCACGGGGGTCCCCAGCGGCGGGACCCCCACGTTCAGACATCTTATCCCCTATCCTTTGGATAGGAGTTAAGATGTCTTAGCGCGGGAGTATCCCTTTAATGCAGTGTATTTTCAGGTATATATATATATATATATATATATATATATATATTTTTTATATATATATATATATATATATATATATATATATTAAATGTGTCCATTAAATCATTAAATTTGCATTCATTTTTGCTAAATTACTTTGCTCTAAGTAAATCAATGGGAAAGCTGTATAACATTTTTAAATCCATAAAAAAAAATTATGATTTTACAGACATTATTTTAAATAAAATATTCCTCAGTACCCCTTTAACATAGCCTTACACTTAAATCAAGAAAATAGATTAGACAGTTTTTGCATGCCCTACATGGTATAAACACATTATAGTTTTGTAGTATTGATGTAGATGTTTGCATTTTCTTTAAATTAATTTTTAATCTTTCTGTTCTTTTACAGTGATGGTTGGTGGACATCTCTTCCTCTTGCTGGGTTAATTTTTTTTTCCTTCACTTGTCACAGGTTTAGTCCATATGAATGGTATAACCCACATCCTTGCAACCCTGATTCTGACGTGGTGGAAAACAATTTTACCTTGCTAAATAGTTTCTGGTTTGGCGTTGGAGCTCTCATGCAGCAAGGTATACGATTCAGCCTTTTTAATCACTTGGGCACCATATCCCACTATTTTCTGGGGATATATCTCACTATGGTACAAGATGCTTGCATGGGTGCCTCTGTGCATGTAGCCATATTCAGCTTTACATTCATAATGAAGCATCTAATAATAGGCATCATCTAACCAAACTCAATTAATTCCTCTAAGAACATAACAAGTGTTCTTAAATCTTACATTTCCATGACATTTGATTGTAATTAACTTAATAACATTTCATAAATCAACAATGTCCCATTAGCAATCACAGAATATGGCTTTTAACATCTTCACTTTATAATACCATTTAAAATGTTCAATTTATTATGTTAATTTTACATAAATAATTATGATTTTTTTATACCTAGTTTGAAAGTCATGTTTAGTTGAGTAAATTTAGTTATTAATTGAAGCTATATGAGTACCAAATATTAAATATATTTTTGAATATTTTATATATCTGACATGAACAAATTCAACACATAGAAATGTTACAAAAATAAAACAAATATTTAAAATTTAAATACATTCATAATATTGCAATGTAGAGTTTATTGTAATAAAGATAAAAACAATATGTAACAATGTAACAATAAGTACATGCTTGTTTTCTAAACTTTTATTCAATCACAGTCTTCTCAAAATGTAGATTTTCAAAAATTGAGATTTGAAATAAAAGTTAAACTTAAAGGATTCTTGAATATGTGTAAAGGTATACATGATAGAGGAGACCCGTACATTTCTTGCTGTCACCTCCTCTCCAGGAAACGGTGGGATATGGTGCTGGACATGACGTTACCTTGGGTACATGACAGTCAGCCCCTAACCGGTGCTCTGATACAGTTTCAAGTCTACCCAATATTTCTAGGATGTAAACTTGTAATAAATGGGAAACTTAGTATGTTTTATAATAACTGTGATTTATTTCTTCCTTCTCTTTTATTCTGGCCTTTTAAAACTTGAATGAATAAATAGAAGAAAGAAATATTATTGCAGACTGTATATATCTGTGAAAAATATATTATTGTTAGATAAAATATTCAAGTATTACCTAAGAGGTTTTTTTTTTTAAGTATGGTAGATGTATCTTTATTTAGATGGACTTTTCTTAACAAATCAGTACTAAATCTATTGAAATATGACATACCTTACTATATTTTTGAATGTCATATACACAATGGTATAACTGTATTTTACCCAAAAACAAAATGTTACTTACAATCTCCCCATCACGCCTTGACTTTATTTTACTATGATATAAGTAGGCAGTAGAGGTGTACCTGTTACCTGCTGACAATATGCAATATAATTTTGAAATTTGCATTTTTTTTACTTATACATATATATTATATGTACTTTTTTTTTATTTTCTGAGCATCCTAACAATGAACAATGTCGGCAATATTTAGAAATAATTAAACTAAATAAATATATATATATATGTATATATATTTATGTACATATATATTTGCCACAGGTTAGATGCTGCCAAATGCCTTCTACTGATGTCCCATTTTGGTGCACCATATAGTCAGGGCCATTTTTACACATTGGTGGGCCCAATGTGAGGTTTCCAAGAGTCCCACCCCCACCCCAATTCTAATTTATTTGAAAGCTATTTTTTTAGACACAATAAGTAAGTCATTACATGTAGGGTTTTGTTATGCATATATAGCTCAATAAAACACTTTTAGGCTTCTCATGTTTTAAGCATCCTCAGAATCTTTTATAAAAACAATCCAATTATAGAACCTCAATTGATAATAAGGTAGGCACCCCATTAAGTTGATAGGTAAGAAAAGTCTCCCATTATTGACACCTTAGCACCAATAGTTTCCTAAATTAGTTCAATCATTCCTCCCTATAAAAATGTCCCATTTGCATTATTTTTTTTTACCACATTAGTTTTTTACCACATCTACTACATCACATTTTTTCACCATTTCTTTAAATCTCCCCTTCATTAGGTAGGAAGCCACACACATTTAGTAGATAGAAAAAAAACAACACCATATTAGAGGGTGAGCCTGGATCTATTCAATAAACATTTGTGTCTCTCATGCTATGTGTGTATCCACACCTACTTGCGAGGGGAGAAATGTTCTTCTCTCCTCTGTCAGAGTTCAGGTCTCGAAAAAGGGAACTATGCCATATTGCATTGAGGAAATGTTTTCATGTTTTATAAAGCATCTACTTGTTCATGTGTGGAGGAACAAAGTGGATAGTACAGAGACAAGCTATATCTGTCTAAATAATAATGTAATTCATTCGGGAGGATCTCCGCAGTGAAGGGAGGCTCCAGTCATCTGCTGGCCATGCAAAAGAACAAAATGGAGCTGCATAGAAGAACTCCTGAGGGTGCGTTGAACACAAGCGGTCTTAGGATAAAAGGGAGAGGATCATTCTTCCTCCCGCAAGTAAGTATGGATGCACACATTGTCCCTGATTTACTAAGAGTGGAGTGAGTCCCCCCGACAGGTATTTTTCCAAGGCATATACTAATTATTCCCTATGTTTTGCTTTTCCCACATTTTATGTGAAAACTTTAGTAAATATGTTAAGATTTAGCAAATCTTCTGAGTAAAATGCCCAGTTGGTTAGAGATTTTGGGCCCCAAATTTGGCCCCAAAATCTGAGAGGAAAATGTCGGAATCACTAGTAATGACCCCATAGTATAAGAAATAAGGAAGTTTGTTGAATAGATCCAGACTGATCTTTCAGTTCTAGTGTTTTTTCCCCTTTGTATATGCCATAAGATGATTACATTACACTGTCTAATCAATTAAGGAGAAAACACCAAGTGGGAGATTTATCAAAATATGTGCAAAGGAAAAGTTACCCTGTAACTAACAGGGCCTCTGCAAAATGAAAGAAGCAATCTGATTGGTTGCTATGGGCAACTGGTCAACTTTTCCTCTGGACAGGTTTTGATAAATCTCCCCCCATAGGATCAGCCACCAAGTGTGAGATCGGGGGAGCAAACTTAGGTGTCTTTGACACCAAAATCACTGATGGTCCCTTCAGTGATGCACTGAAGTGATGAACAAACTTACAGAATAACAAAATGCAGAATTTTCTACTCAATTGACAAAAGTCTGACTGTCAGAGATAGGCTGCATTCACACCTCATTTTTTACATACGGGTGCCGGATCCGGCTGGGGGAGGGGAAAACCATACCCCAGCCGGATCAGCCCGTGACTCCATTTACTTTAATGAGCCGACCGGAGTCAAACGGTGACTCTGGTTGGCTCAGTTTTGACCCGTATGCGGTTTCCTGACCGGACCTAAAACCGTAGTATACTGCGGTTTTAGGTCCGGTCCAAAACCGGATACGGGTCAAAACTGAGCTTAAAGTAAATGGAGTCACGGGCTGACCGGCTGGGGTACGGGAGTGCCCGGTTTTCCCCTCCCCCAGCCGGCACCCGTATGTAAAAAACGAGGTGTTAATGCAGCCTTAGTAGGATGCTGCTACTGGGTCTAACAAGACCCACAAAAGCAATAAGGGTGGTTTTACACAAAGCATTTTGGACATCCATTTTTTTTTTTTTGCTCCTGATTTAAATATATAAGGTGCAGAAATAAGATGTACAATGCACTCCTTGTAGAATGAATGATATCGTTTGATATTAGTGTTACTGGTACATGGTAACAGTACAATAACAATATCCAAAAATGTGCAAAGAAGAAAGGAATGGCACTCACCGCTTACTGTAATTTCTTATCTTTTATTCTTCATAAAGTGCAGGTGCTTTAAAAGGCATTTCACCCATCCGGGTGTGGGCGCCAGTGTGCGTGCTGCAGGTAACAATTGTTTCGCTCTGGCTTGAGCTTCAACGGACCCTCCCTTTCCCGTGCTCCTTCATTCCTTATAACACGTCATGAAGGATCCACGGGGCAGGGATTACGAGCACAGTGGATTAGAAACAGTGCAAAATACAAAAAACACACAGTTAAAACCACAAAACAAGTAACTACAAAAATAACCCTAAATCAATCCTGTCATTTAATCCTCCTAGTTCTTGTGCACCAGTTTTTAAAATCCACCTCGCTTCAATCTCGCGGAGGATTTTTTCATTATCTTTACCTTGAGTACAAATTAACCTTTTAATTCCCATAAATTTTAAAACGCTTGCATCTCCATTGTGTGCCGTATTAATATGTTCAATTAATCTTGGGGAGCCTTTGCCCGACTTAATTGACCAAGCATGTTCCCGAAACCGTGTGTTTAGTGCACGAATAGTGCTTCCTACATAAAATCTCCCGCAGGTGCAAACTAATGAATACACTGCAAAGGAGGTTTTACAACAAATGAATTCAGTAATATTTTTTGCTTGGCCACCAATGGAGATGCATTTTCCTGGTTGGAAATATGCGCACCAATTACACCTACAATTTAGCAAAACGTTTGTTTCCTGAAGCACCAAAAGAGGCCAACTGGTACTTCTTACCGAAGATACACAAAACATTGGAGACCCCACCCGGGAGACCGATTGTCTCCGGGTTGGGGTCTCTAACGGAGTCCCTATCAAAGTATATGGACTGGTTACTTAGACCTCTATTACAGAGTGTCCCCTCCCTTGTAAAAGATACCAATGATTTCCTCACTGCTCTGGACGACATCTCCTGGCAGGACGATTTCCTAATAGCATCTATAGACGTGAAAAGTCTCTACACCAGGATCCCCCAGGGGCTAGCCGTCCAGTGCATTGAGGAAATCTTGGGAAAAGCAGGCAAAAGTAAAGCCTATATTAAATTTGTTGGAGAATCTCTTTCGTTTATATTAGGTAACAATGTATTTAAGTTTGGTAGCCAGTGGTACAGTCAAAACCGGGGGACCGCGATGGGGACCCCGGTAGCATGTACCCTGGCTAACCTTTTTCTTGCTTGTTTTGAGGAAAAATATGTTTTTTGTTTAAAAAACCCATTCTTTAAGTACATACGTTGTTATTTTCATTTCGTAGATGATGTTTTTTTTGCTTTGGAGCGGGTCTATGGAGGATTTCAAGGGGTTCATGTCCTTGTTAAATAACAATGACATGAACAAGTTTTTCACATGTAAATGGAGCAAAGAGGAATTGGAGTTCCTGGATGTGCGGGTGATAGCAAAAGATGGTATCCTGGAAACAGAATGTTATAGAAAGAATACAGCATCAAATTCATATTTACATTACCAGAGCTATCATCCAACCCATACCAGGAACGCAATTCCATATAGCCAGTATTTACGATTAAAAAGGATTAACAGCATCGATGAAACATTTGAGCAACAGGCTGAGACTCTAACTAAGCACCTTTTGCTAAGAGGATACCCGCAAACCGTGTTGACAGAGGTATTAACTAGAGCCAGAAAATTAGACAGAAAAACTGTACTCTATAAAAAAAAACAATAGACAAAAAAAAAAAATCCTGAAAACAATAGATTCTGCTTTTCCTTTAAATACAGCCCAGTAGCTTATAGGCAACGTCAGAAAAAATAAACCAATAGTTACCTTTAAACGTACAAAAAACTTGAAAAATGAATTGGTATGTAGTAATTACAAAGAAAAGGAAAGTAACAAAACATGGTTAGAAACAAATGCAGTAGTTGGAAACTATAAGTGTGGACGGTGTAATTGGTGCGCATATTTCCAACCAGGAAAATGCATCTCCATTGGTGGCCAAACAAAAAATATTACTGAATTCATTTGTTGTAAAACCTCCTTTGCAGTGTATGCATTAGTTTGCACCTGCGGGAGATTTTATGTAGGAAGCACTATTCGTGCACTAAAGACACGGTTTCGGGAACATGCTTGGTCAATTAAGTCGGGCAAAGGCTCCCCGAGATTATTAGAACATATTAATACGGCACACAATGGAGATGCAAGTGTTTTAAAATTTATGGGAATTAAAAGGTTAATTTGTACTCAAGGTAAAGATACTGAAAAAATCCTCAGCTAGATTGTAGTGAGGTGGATTTTAAAAACTGGTGCACTAGAACTAGGATGACTAAATGACAGGATTGATTTAGGGTTATTTTTGTAGTTACTTGTTTTGTGGTTTTAACTGTGTGTTTTTTGTATTTTGCACTGTTTCTAATCCACTGTGCTCGTAATCCCTGCCCCGTGGATCCTTCATGACGTGTTATAAGGAATGAAGGAGCACGGGAAAGGGAGGGTCTGTTGAAGCTCAAGCCAGAGCGAAACAATTGTTACCTGCAGCACGCACACTGGCGCCCACACCCGGCTGGGTGAAATGCCTTTTAAAGCACCTGCACTTTATGAAGAATAAAAGATAAGAAATTACAGTAAGCGGTGAGTGCCATTCCTTCCTTCTTTGCAAATTTTTGGATTTTGGATACTCTTTATTCTCAAAAGGAATTGAGCACCACTAACTGTTATGGGACTGACCTGGTTCACATAGGAGTCACGGGAAGCTTGGCAGTGCCGGACAGCTTTTTCTAATCCAAGTTGAGTACAATAACAATACTTGCAGTACTGTGAAGCTGAATCAGGATCGCCGCTTAGAGACTCGTCCGTCTCACAGGAGTAGCGGTGGGCTTCAATAGTGGGGACTGCAGCGCATTTGTGGACCGTTGATTTTAGCGATTTGCGTGCAATGCATGGAGATGATGGTAAGAGTTGCGGTCTTGTTGTGTGTGGCATATGCTGTTAGAGACCCGGCCATCTCAAATATTACAGCAGTGATGGATGGTCCGGTCTTAGAAGGCTGAAAGTGTGTTCCCCATTCCGGTCAGAGGGTATGTGGCATCCTCATGGCTGTGGCAATGCGCATAAACTGTTTCGAGTTTAGCGGATGCCGCATATCTATATTCCTATATAGAGGCTGGATATTTGTGGCATTAGTCGTGGAGCTGGACGCATTTCAAGTCCTCCATAGGACTTTTCCTCAGCAGCTTTAAGGTTGACCTAATATATGTAATATATGACAATGACCATAGCACCTCACAATTGAAGAGATTAAAGAGATGTTTTAATTAATTTTTTATATAATTTAATGTAATTTTAATTTATTATAATTTTTTTAAATCCTTTTTTGAGGACCCATTTGAGTATCGAGCTGGGGGTCCGCCACGAGGCGAGCTACCACCTGTTCCAACCCCTGCCTCTCAATGCAACCCCGCCGCCCCTCCCCCCGACTGTTTTACTCTGTGTTAAAGTGTGAATGTTTCATTTAATCAGTTATGGTTCATTTTTATCTCTCCAACCTGTTTCATTGGATTCTTGTGGTAGTTCCGGAGGTAAAATATGACGATGACCATAGGGCCTCACAATTGAAAAGATTACATAGATTTTTTTTTATTTAAATTGAAGATTTTGGGTAGATTCACAAGTTTATTGTGGCAGCAGTATGAGGAGATCACACGGCGGCACAATGACAGAGCCTGGTAATTGGAATGAGCAAACTTTAAATCCTTTTTTGAGGACCCATTGGAGGGCAAATCTGGTTCCAGCAGCCGCAGTAATTCCAGCTCCAATAGTGTATAATTGCTGCAGTGAAAAAGCTCGTAGTAGTATCTTAAAATTGAGCTGGCGGTCCGCTACAAGGCGAGCTACCGCCTGTCCCAAAACCCAGCCTCTCAGTGCCCCCCCACACAATGCTCATGACTGTGTGTCCCGGGTGCCCAAAGCATTTTCTTTGTATTAATACTGTATGACAACTAAAGAAAAAAAGCTAGGAGATCGCATGGCGGCACAATGAAAGAGCCTGGAGGTGGCAGCAGCATGATGAGAAAATATGGTGGCAGAATGACACAGCCTGGAGGTGGCGGCAGCATGAGGAGACCATATAGTGGCAGAATGACACAGCCGGCAGCATGAGGAGACCATATAGTGGCAGAATGACACATCCTGATGGTGGCATCAGGATGAATATACCATATAGTGGCAGAAAGACACAGCCTGGATTTGGCATCAGCATGAGGAGAACATATGGTGGCAGAATGACACAGCCTGGAGGTGGTGGCAGCATGAGGAGAACATATAGTGGTATAATAGCACAGCATGGAGGTGGCGGCAGCATGAGGAGACCATATAGTGGCAGAATGACACAGCCTGCAGCATAAGGAGACCATATAGTGGCAGAATGACACAGCCTGGTGGTGGCATCAGCATGAGGAGACCATATAGTGGCAGAATGACACAGCCTGGATGTGGCATCAGCATGAGGAGACCATATGGTGGCAGAATGACACAGCCTGGAGGTGGCATCAGCATGAGGAGAAAATATAGTGGCAGAATGACACAGCCTGGAGGTTGCATCATCATGAGAAGAACATTTGGTTTCAGAATGATACAGCCTGGAGGTGGCATCAGCATGAGGAGACCATATAGTGGCAGAATGACACAGCCTGGAGGTGGCATCAGCATGAAGAGAACATACGGTGGCAGAATGACACAGCCTGGTGGTGGCATCAGCATGAGGAGACATATAGTGCCAGAACAACACAGCCAGGAGGTGGCATCAGCATGAGTAGACCATAAAGTGGCAGAATGACACAGCCTGAAGGTGGCGGCAGCATGAGGAGACCATATGGTGGCAGAATGACACAGCCTGGAGCTGGCATCAGCAACATCAGGAGTCCTGAAAGTGACCGGTGACAGGGTGGGGCGATGGGTGTCAATACCAGTACCCACTGACAAAGGTGGGTAAAAGAAGAAGTACATGGCATCAGATGTGTGGCATCAGGCAGGGGTGGCAGGATCAGAATAGTAGCTGAGGCAGGTAGACCGAAGAAAATTATCTTTTCTGTCAAAGTAAGTATTGAGGATAGGCCCTACGTAAAACTTAACTTTTAATGTTATTCTTAGGATAAAATATATGGAGCCAAAAAATGTTTTAAATAATAAAAAATGGAAAAGTGTGCAAAAAACACCATGTGCTACCTACACCACCAAGTATTGATGTGATGGAAAAACTAGAGATGAGCGTATCGAAGTTGACGAACCCGAATTCATTACGAATTTCATGAAAAATTTGATTCGCAACGAATACGAATATTGCCACGATTCTATCGCACAAATCGCTTCATTAAACTCCATTGTACAGCGTTCCAGGCTATTGGAGACCTAAGATGGAGGATCCACATATGAGTACATGGGGCAGGTAGGCGGGCTGACCCTGAATCACATGTGAGATGCAGCCTATCAGTGTTCACTGACCCCTGTGATGTCAAAGCCCCTATATAATCGGCGGCCATCTTGCCTCTCTTCATTTCATCTATGCACTCAGATGGAGAGGACGGGACTGCGTGTGTGTGAATAGCTCATACCACAGCATTACACTGCAACTGCTAGTCACATCAGCATTAGGGAAAGACAGGAGTGCAGAGTGCTGTGCTGTTACTCTGAGAAGGATCATTGATAGCTAAACCTCCTATTCACGTTATTGAGCATTGCAGCAGAGAGGGGCAGATAGCTGTCAGCTGCCTCATACAGATCTCCAAGCTGCCTGAACTTTCTGAAGCATCTTATCTCCTCATTTTTCAACCCAGTTGAGTTTAATCTTATTTGCTCCATAAATCTTCTGCTGCTCAGAATTGTGTGACAGAGTGCAATTTAGGGTTTAATCCCTGGATTTTTTTTTTGTGGTGCTGCACTGTTGGGTCCTGCTGCTGTTCAGAAATAAGTCATATTAGGTTGGACTTTAGCGCCTTTTTACCATTTTTCACGTGTTACTCTGTCTCTGTGCTAAATTCGGTGTTATACCACACGTTATACACCTGCCGGTGTATGAAAGAAAAAAAAAAACGTTTTCCTGCGTACAAATACGCTTAACAGTGGCCTTATCATTGCAAAGGGCCTACATACAAGCAAATAGCGTACCATATACTACCTTTTTTTCTGTCTCTGTGCTAAATTCAGTGTTATACCACACGTTATACACCTGCCAGTGTATGAAAGAAAGAAAAAAGGTTTTCCTGCGTACAGATACGCTTGACAGTGGCCTTATCATTGCAAAGGGCCTACATACAAGCAAATAGTCTTCCACATACTACCTTTTTTTTCTGTCTCCATGCTAAATTCAGTGTTATACCACACGTTATACACCTGCTGGTGTATTAAAGAAAAAAAAAAGTTCTTCATGCGTACAAATACGCTTAACAGTGCCCTTATCATTGCAAAGGGCCTACATACAAGCAAATAGCGTACCATATACCACCTTTTTTTCTGTCTCTGTGCTAAATTCAGTGTTATACCACACGTTATACACCTGCCAGTATATTAAAGAAAAAAAAGTTTTTCCTTCGTGCAAATACGCTTAACAGTGGCCTTATCATTGCAAAGAGCCTACATACAAGCAAATAGCATACCATATACTACCTTTTTTTCTGTCTCTGTGCTAAATTCAGTGTTATACCACACGTTATACACCTGCCAATGTATTAAAGAAAAAAAACCTTTTTCCTGCATACAAATACGCTTAAGAGTGCGCTCATCATTGCAAAGGGCATACATACAACCAAGTAGTGTAGTATTTAGTACCTGTATTTCTGTCTCGGTGCTAAATTCAGTGCTATTCCACACATTAGTATACACCGGCTGGTGTATACAACAAAAAAATAGTTTTTTTCTGCGTATAAATACGCATACCAGTGCACTTATCATTGCAAAGGGCATACATACAACAAAGGAGTGTACTATTTAGGGCCTATATACTTTTAAAGGACAGCCGTAAGTAATCGCCTGCTGCTGTTCTATGCCCTCATAAACGCACTAAGTATGTCAGGCAGGGAAGTGACAGGACGTGCACAGAGAAGCGGCAGAGGCCTACATACGTCAGGCAGAGTTGGCAGCAGACTTGGGGCGAGTGGCAGCAGGAGTCGCAGCAATAGGCCTGAGCTCCCGTTAACACCCAGCGGTCGTGTCGTCGACCCATCTCTCCGCGTCAGTTGGTTTGCACACTCATCCCCATCATCACAAGCGACATCTGACAAGCCCAATCAAGAGTCGGTGGGTTCCTGAGACACATCTCAGTTGGCATGGCCCGGGAGCAGTCCCCGTAATCCCATTGCCTTTGTCCTATGCTGTTCCCTCTCCCAAAGAAGTATCTCATGCTTTGGGTTCAGCTCCACTATTTAGTGAGGACGATGTAATAGAGGACAGTCAGCAGCTAATGGGCAGCCAAGAATGTGAGGAGACATGCGTCGCTTGCTCCGCAAGGCGGGCAAGTAGTGATGCGGAGAGTGACGTGGGAGGCGGTGTTTCAATTGTTCAGGGTCCTGAGGCAGACACTGTTGTGGAACACGAGGAGGACATTAGTGACGTGCACACATCTTTTGATGATGATGAAGCCGATCGCAATTGGGAGCCGGATGCAGAAGCCAAGGCTTCATCATCATCAGGAGACGAGATTTGCTCTTTGTCTATGAGGCAGCAAGGCGGTAGCACGGTTGGCAATCAGCGTGGTGGTGGCAGTAGTGGAAATTCAGGAGCCAAACGTGCCAGGGGGAGACCACCTGCTTTGCGGCAAGCTACCATTCAGGGAGGTAGTGGAACAGGGGTTTCTGGAGACGGCACCAATAGCAATGAAATAGTGCGGACTGCGGGTGGGATAATCAGCTACTCTGCGGTGTCGTTGTTCTTCATAAAGAATCCGGAGGACCTTAGCGTAGTCACATGCAAAATCTGTCGGCAGAAAGTGAAGCGTGGCCAGGGTGCCAATCTCGGCACCACGGCCCTGCGTCAACACATGATTCACCACCATAAAGCAGCCTGGGATAACCGTGGCTCCGATGTAGTGGTCCAGCCTGCCGCATCACCCAGTGGCCATCTGCTCCCTCCGTCATCCAGCCAAGGCTCCACCACCTCAGCCGAAGGGAGCATTGTGTCAAACCCTCCTTCTTGCGCTCCTGCTTCTTCCGCTCATAGTCAGCCATTCTGCCAATAATCAATCGGTGAAGCCATGTCCAAGAGACAACAGTATGCGCCCACTCATCCAACGGCGCAGAAGTTGATTGTGTTCTTGTCCAAGTTGCTGGTGTTGCAGTCCCTCCCTTTCCAACTGGTGGACTCTGCAGCTTTCAGGGAATTGATGGCTTGTGCCGAGCCAAGGTGGAGAGTCCCAAGCCGTCATTTCTTTGCGAAGAAGGCAGTACCAGCCCTGCATAGGTTTGTACATGAGAAGGTGGGCCAGTCCTTGAGCCTGTCGGTGTGTTCAAAAGTGCACGGCAGCGCCGACGTGTGGAGCTGTAACTACGTGCAGAGACAATACTTGTCTTTTACGGCTCACTGGGTAAATGTGGTTCCTGCACAGCCACAACAGCAACT
The DNA here is from genome assembly GCF_029499605.1 of Hyla sarda. Lineage (NCBI taxonomy): Eukaryota > Metazoa > Chordata > Amphibia > Anura > Hylidae > Hyla > Hyla sarda. The sequence continues at coordinate 230,747,270 of NC_079191.1, forward strand.
TGGACAGGTCACACCGCTTCCTCCTCCACACTCTCGCTCCCAGGCAGTTGGTCCTTTTACAGTGTGCGCCTCCTCCTCCCCCGTGTCCTCGGCCTCCACTGCACGTTAAAATCTCGGTGGCCCTTCATCGTACCACGTGTGTAGGGCACAGCGGTGTCAAGCCGTCCTTCACATGGTTTGCCTTGGCGAACGGAGTCACACAGGGGAGGAACTGCTGAAGTTCATTAGGGAAGAAATCCGAGTATGGCTTACTCCACGAAATCTGGAAATGGGAACCATGGTGACCGACAATGGGAAGAACATTGTGGCCGTGCTGCGACAAGGAAGTGTGAACCATTCGCCCTGCATGACATACGTGATGAACCTGGTTGTCAAGAAGTTCATCAAGTCTTCACCCCATTTGCAAGACTTCCTGACAATGGCAAGGAAACTGTACATGCACTTCAGCCACTCGTACACCGCCAAGCCCACTTTGCTTGAGCTGCAGCGTCAGAACGGTATCCCACAACATAGTCTCATTTGCGACGTTGCCACACGTTGGAATTCCACCCTCTATATGTTGGACAGACTAAACGAACAAAGAAAAGCCATCACAGATTTTTTGATGATACAAGCAGATAGGAGTACTCCCCTGTGTAACTTCAATGTGAACGAGTGGCAGCTCATACGTGACACCTGCCGTTTGATGAGGCCCTTTGAGGAAGCCACATTTATTGTTAGTCGCTCGAATTACGCCATGAACAACGTAATTCCACTCCTACATTTACTCCAAAAATGATTGAAAACATGGCTGGTCACAGCAATGGAGACGTTGCGCCTACATCAGAAGGCTACATGAGTCCTGTGGGGGATGAACTGCAGGAGGATGATGAGGGGCAGAGCGGAGCACAGTTTACGGTGGATGAGATGGCCAGTGTTTCTGGTCATTGGACAGGAGAGGAGGAGCAGGAGCAGCCAGAGGAGCTGGAGGGTTATTACAAGGGAGGCGAGACAGAGGACCCAGACACATCGTGGCTGAAGTGGAGATGGAGGCAGGTAGTCCCAGCGAGTCACTGTCACAAATGGCACGATGCATGCTGAGTTGCTTGCGTAGTGACCCCCGAATTGTCAAAATTCGTCAGTGCGATGACTTCTTGATCTCCACCTTATTAGACCCTCGCTACCGGCCCAGAATGGGGGTCTTTTTTACACCCACTGAGAGGGAGGACTAACTGACCAACTTCAGGGAGCTTCTACGTAGTCGGTTGGCCGATGCCTATCGGCCACATGGTCCATCCACTCGCAGGTCTGACTCGGGGGGTCCTCTGTGCTCACCTTCCACTGCCACGGCTGCTGGGGAGGGGAGGGGTGGCAGAGCAGTACCGGCTCAATCAGCAGCAGCCTGAGTCTACAGTCGCTGATGAGTAGCTTCCTTCAGCCGCATAGTGAAGCTACTCATCAGCAGCAGGTGGACATGGAGCAGGACCTGAACCAGCAGGTGGTGGCTTACCTCGACATGACCCTGCCAACAACCGTTGAAGATCCGCTGGACTTCTGGGCAGCCAAACTCGATTTATGGCCGCAACTAGCGGAGTTTGCCCTGGAAAAGCTGTCCTGCCCGGCCAGTAGTGTGCCATCAGAGCGGGTGTTTAGTGCGGCCGGGGCCATAGTCACCCCAAGGCGAACTCGTCTGTCCACTAAAAATGTGGAGAGACTGACGTTTGTCAAGATGAATCAGGGATGGATCAGCCAGGATTTCCAGCCCCCAATGACAGATGGGTCTGAGTAGATTGACCATGCTCCTACAACAAAATTTTCTCTATTGTGGTTGGTTATGAAACCCTCTGGGGCAGACCTGGGCATTGTACGGGCTGCTTGCCACATATGGCCCTTTGATTGGCTTTGACCGGCCCGCGCTGATTGGGGTACAACTATGCTGCCTAATCTGGGGGACAACTATGCTCCTTATCTGGGGGACATCTATGCTGCCTAATCTGGGGGACATCTATGCTGCCTAATCTGGGGGACATTTATGCTGCCTAATCTGGGTGACATCTATGCTGCCTAATCTAAGGGACAACTATGCTCCTTATCTAGGGGACAACTATGCTCCTAATCTGGGGGACAACTAAACTCCTAATCTGGTGGACATCTACGCTGCCTACTCTGGGAGACAAGTATGCTCCTAATCTGGGGGACATCTATGCTACCTTATCTGGGTGACATCTATGCTGCCTAATCTGGGGGACAACTATGCTCCTAATATGGGGGACATCTATGCTGCCTAATCTGGGGGACATCTATGCTGCCTAATCTGGGGGACATCTATGCTGCCTAATCTGGATGACATCTATGCTGCCTAATCTGGGGGACAACTATGCTCCTTATCTGGGGGACAACTATGCTCCTAATTTCGGGGGACAACTAAACTCTTAATCTGGGGGACATCTATGCTGCCTAATCTGGGGGACAAGTATGCTCCTAATCTGGGGGACATCTATGCTGCCTACTCTGGGGGACAAGTATGCTCCTAATCTGGGGGACATCTATGCTGCCTAATCTGGGGGACAACTATGCTCCTAATCCGGGGGACATCTATGCTGCCTACTCTGGGGGACAAGTATGCTCCTAATCTGGGGGACATCTATGCTACCTAATCTGGGGGACAACTATGCTCCTTATCTGGGGGACAACTATGCTCCTAATCTGGGGGACATGTATGCTGCCTAATCTGGGTGACATCTATGCTACCTAATCTGGGGGACAACTATGCTCCTTATCTGGGGGACAACTATGCTCCTAATCTGGGGGACATGTATGCTGCCTAATCTGGGTGACATCTATGCTGCCTAATCTGGGGGATAACTATGCTCCTAATATGGGGAAAACTGATGCTTCTGACCTTGGGCCTATAATTTTTTGAAGTTTAGCAGTAGCTATATACATGCTTAATGCAAATGTAAACATTGATCTTCAAATGTAACGGGTTATGAAAACCTCTTGGGTACTGCAAATGCATGATCCAGACTCATTCTGTGTCTTTTAGGAACTACTTGCCTCCCTGGTGCCTCTGGCCTTGGGCTTTACATTTTTGGATGTTTAGCAGTAGCTAAATACATGCTTAATGCAAATTTCAACAATGATCGTTAAATTCTCGGCGCTCTGCCAGGGCCTTCTCCTACCCCGCCTGGGCCGACCCGAGGACCTCACTAACCAACTCAATAACTAATCCAATCGCTTATAGCGACGGGCGGTGTGTACAAAGGGCAGGGACTTAATCAACGCCAGTTTATGACCCTCACTAACTGGTAATTCCTCGTTTTAAGGTTAAATAATTGCAATCCCAGATCCCTATCACAAACTGGTTTCAGCGTGCAACACGCACCTGTCCTTGAAAGATAGAGACACGCTAATCCGTTCAGTGGAGCGCGGCTGCGGCCCCGGAAATCTGAGGGCATAACACACCTGGTATTGCTTGATCTCGCAATTGATCGTGCAAAGGTAGGGGGTTATTAGCCTCTTGGGTAGTGCTGAGGCCTACTCCTGACTGCTCCTGGTGTAATGTATGGGGTAATTAAACAATCTTGGGTAGTGTTTTTTTTTTTTTTTTTAATTTACTGATAATTTTATCGGTAATAAAATAGAATTTTCCAGAATGCTAACCGTTACACAACGGAACGCTTGTTGCGTGTGATTTTTTTAAAGAGCACCTGTCATCAACAAAAACTTTTAATATGTTGTTCATAATCATTAATGAAGAGATATTGTAATATATCTTCATTAAAAAATATTAATATTTATACCAGTTTTTTCATTTTATACTTTTGGCCGCTAGGGGTCACTCTTCTATGCCTGGTCTGCAAGCAGCATCCTATGCTTTTCATAGTAAGTGTACAGCTTTTAGGACTAATGCTGAAAGGTCTCAGGTCCTTCCACCGGAAGTTCAGTATTCTCAGCTCAGGACTCGCTCCCAGCCTGTGAGCTACAAGCCTACACATGCCTCTCATATAACAGAGGCCAGTCACCTCCCCCTCCCCCTGCCCCTCACCACACCTTATCTTATGCATTGTATTATCTCACTGCACTCCCTGCACTGTGCCCCTCCCCCCCCCTGACATTCATCTTAATTACTGCCTCTGTAATTGCTCCCTCAGCCCCTGGTTCTCAGCATTGACTTTTTAGTGCAGAGAGACACAGTAGAGAGAAGAGACAGGCTGCCGTCACTACCCTGTACTTAGTCTGAATGCACACTGCAGAGCAGTGTTTCCCAACCAGGGTGCCTCCAGCTGTTGCAAAACTACAACTCCCAGCATGTCTGGACAGCTGTTGGCTGTCTGGGCATGCTGGGAGTTGTAGTTTTGCAACAGCTGGAGGTGCCCTGGTTGGGAAACACTGCTGCAGAGGGAGAGCAGCATACAGGAAGACTGGCAGAAGCAGAGTCCCTGCCAGGCTTCATGTGACATCATGACTGCCAGGACCCGCCTCCTTTCACCCCTCAGAAAGACAGTGCTCCTGAGCTAATGAAGAGGGATAAAAAAAGGTATTTCCACAGTGTTTTAAACCTCAATAAACACAGGGATAGGCATAGTTAGAGAAGGGGACAGATGGGAAGGGGGTTCAGGGAAAGTTTAGATGATGACAGGTACTCTTTAATGAAAAAAAAATACAGACAGGGATTAACTCTGCTTCATCATTTTGGTCGAAAAAAGTCCTTTGGTGATCTGATCTTTTGGAGACAGATGCGCTTACACACATATTGAATTTGTTTTTGTAAAAAAATTTCAGACATTGTGTGGTTTATTATTTTTGAGAAGAATGTCTTTGGGTGGTCCACCGTCCTGCATTATAGAGTCTTGTGAACTGTTGGATATGCGCTTGTTCTTACACAAAGGTATTTCTTTTAAAAATGTCTAAAATTTTGTTGTTTTTTGGAGGGGATTGTGAAGCCCGGGTGTGTACTGGTGCATCAGCCAACTCCAGGCTGTGTCTTTCAGGCAATATATGGGTTCCTGATGCAGCAGAGGTGGGGCCTGGGTCTGGAAATTTCTCATTTTTGGATAGCGGGTGCTGCCTATGAGAAATCTTTGTCAAAAATTTCATATATTGTGTTGTTTTTTGGGAGGGGATTGTGAAGCCTTGGCGTGTAGTGTACTAGTGCATCAGCCAACTCCACGCTGTGCCATTCAGCCACTAAATGGTCTCCTCTTGCTGCCAACATGTCCACGCTGTGTCATTCAGCCACTATATGGTGTCCTCATGCTGCCAACACCTCCACGCTGTGCCATTCAGCCACTATATGGTGTCCTCATCCTGCCAACACCTCCACGCTGTGCCATTCAGCCACTATATGGTGTCCTCATGCTGCCAACACTTCCACGCTGTGCCATTCAGCCACTATATGGTGTCCTCATGCTGACAACACCTCCACGCTGTGCCATTCAGCCACTATATGGTCTCCTGATACTGATGCCACCACCAGGCTCTGTCATTGGGCTGCTGTGCGGCAGTGATTGTAAGAGCGATGCCGGTAATCTGCATGCTATTCTGAATAATAGTATTATTTCACTACCCCAGCATACTCTATATGCGTTTTAGGACACAGCAAACTGTTCTATACCCCTATAGAGGCTGTATGTAGGCTAGAAATAGCCTTTTTTTAATATCGATTCGCCACGAACAAATTCGGATCGAAACAAACTTTTCGGGAACATTCGGCAAATCGGCCGAATCGAATTTTTGAAAAGTTTGCTCATCTCTAGCAAAAACATGTAAAAGGTGGAAGCGAACAACGTATGGTCCATTGTAACATGTGGGGGTAAAACTTTCCCTGTAAGGCCCTACTCTCTCCATATTAATTCCCTTCTTGGCAAGTGTTACTCACCCTTAAAAGGGTGGCCCCACACAGGAACCTCTCCATATTTCCACCTAAAAACCCAGGGAAATAGCAGGGCTTGTAGTAGGAAATAGGGAGAGTTTCCTGTGTGGGGCCACCCTTTTTTCTGTGTGCGGCGAGTAACACTTGCCTCCAAAAGGTGGAAGGGAACAACGTATGGTCCATTGTAACTGGTGGGGGCACATTCAGCTTCTGCACCGTTGGATAAGTGGGCGCATACTGTTGTCTCTTGGACATCGCTTCGTTGATGGATTGCTGCCAGAATGTTTTACAGCACCCTTCGGCTGAGGTGGTGGAGCCTTGGCTGGCTAGGGAGCAGCATGCCACTGGGTGATGCAGCGGTTGCTGCAGCAGGCTGGACCACTGCTTCAGAGCCAGGGTTCTTTCAGGCCGCATTATGGTGACGCTGCATATGTTGACGCAGGGCCGTGGTGACCTTGGCCATGCTTCAGCTTCTGCCGACACATCTTGCTTCTTGCCATGTTAACATCCTCCTGATTAGAGATGAGCGAATCAAAGCTGACGAACCCAAATTTGTTACGAATTTCATGAAAATTTCGATTTGCAACCAATGCGAATATCATCCTGATTCTATGAATCGCTTTATTAAGTTCCATTTAGTGCGGTCTGGGCTCCAGGGCATCTAAAATGGTGGATCCACATGTCAGGATATGGGGCAAGGAAAGCTGGGAAGGTGGGAAGGCAAGGCGGGAAGGCAGGTTGGCGGGATGACCCTGAAACCCTTCGCAGGATGCAGCCTATAAGCAGCCAGTCACCCCTGTGATATCACAGCCCTATATATTCGGCAGTCATATTCCGGCTCGTCATTTCATTAATTACTCTACAGAGAGATAGGACGGACATCGATGTGTGTGTGTTACACAGAAAACCTTTTTTACAGCAGCGTTTCACCTCCTAGTCACCTCCGCCTTCTGTTGGACACAGAGCACAGCATTTTTGCACAGAAATAAATTCTTACTGCAGCAATTAACCACTGTGTACAGCATTGCATTACAGAGAGGCAGAGAGATTTGTGTTGCCTCAGCTGCAGAAACATTTTCAGAGGAGGGAGAATTTTTTTTAGGGCAAATCTGTTTCTTTGTTCCACAACATCTGGTCTGCAGGTTATGCTAGTCTGTAGATGGTATAATCCATACCCAGCGATCCATTCCAAATAGTATGTGAGAGAGAGAGTCTTTTTGCAATTTTGGGTTTAGTACACAGTGACTGTTTTCTGCAGCACTGTTGTGTACTGCTGGTGTTGTGGGCAATTTTTTTTAACGTACTGTAGGGCTTTTTCCTGCCCTCATAAATGCATACAACATACCTACATCTAAGTGGTGTACTATTTTGTACCTGTTAATCTGTCAAGGGCTACATACTGTGAAAGTACAGCCGAAAGTAATCACCGGCTGGTGTTTTACTCCAATACGTTTTAGTTTAGCGTACTGTAACGCATTTTTCTGCCCTCATAAGTGCTTACCACATACCTACATCTAAGTGATGTACTATTTTGTACCTAATAATCAGTCAAGGGCCTACATACTGCGAAAGGACAGCCAAAAGTAATCACCGGCTGGTATTTTACTCCAATACGCTTTTGAAGCGTACAGTAGTGCATTTGTCTGCCCTCATAAGGGCATACCACATACCTATATCTAAGTAGAGTTCTATTTTGTACCTGTTAATCTGTCAAGGGCCTAGATACTGTGAAAGTCCAGGCAAAAGTAATCACCAGCTGGTGTTTTACTCTAATAAGTATTTTTAAGCGTACTGTAGCAAATTTTTCTGCCCTCTTTGTTCCACAACAGATCATCTGCTGGTTATACTATTCTGTAGAAGGTATAATACATACCCAGCAGTCCATTCCTAATAGTCTGTGAGAGATTGCAATTTTGGGTTTAGTACACAGTGACTGTGTACTGCTTGTGTTGTGCAAAAATATGTATTTTTAATTGTTCTGTAGCACACCACGTTCTGTATGCATACCACATTCCTACATCTAAGTAGTGTACTATTTTGTACCTGTTAAACTCTCAAGGGCCTAGATACTGTGAAAGGACAGGGAAAATTAATCACCGGCTGGTGTTTTACTAAAATTTGTTTTTTTAAGTGTACAGTAGCACATTTTTCTGGCCTCATAAGTGCATACCACATACATATATCTAAGTAGTGTACTATTTTGTACCTGTTAAACTGTCAAGGGCCTAGATATTGTGAAAGGACAGCCGATAGTGCACACCTGCTGATGTTCTAGACAAATACTGTTTTAAGCGTAGTGAAGTGTATTGTACTCCTCTTATATATGCAATAAGTATGTCAGGCAGAGAAGTGCCAGGACGTGCACAGAGGAGAGGCAGAGGCCTAAATTCATCAGGTACAGGCAGAGGTCGCAGCAGGGTAGGGGTGTGTGCCATCCGGAGTCGCAGCCAGAGGTCTGAGCTCCTGGTGTCAGCTAGTAGTCGTGTCTTGACCACCAGCCCAGCAGCCATGATTGATCGGTTCACTCGGTCATCCACTTCATCCCAAGTGACATCCAACACCCCCAGTCAACAGTTGGGTTCCTCAGGCTCAACCCTCAGTTGGCATGGCCCTCATGCTGCTGCTGCCACCTCCAGGCTTTGTCATTGTGCTGCTCTATGGTCTCCTCATGCTAATGCTACCACCTCCACGCTCTGTTATTGTGCCACCATATGGTCTCCTCATGCTGATGCTACCACCTCCAGGCTCTGTAATTGTGCCACCACATGGTCTCCTCATGTTGATGCTGGTCCCCAGTTTCAGAAATTCCTGCCGAGCGCTCCGGGCCCCGCTTCCCCTCCGGAGTGCTCGCAGCGTCACTTCCCTTCTTGCAGCACCCCGGTCAGCGAGTCTGACCGGGAGCGCTGCTCTGTGTCCCTCGGCGGGGATGCGATCCCTGTGGCGGGACATGCCTGCCCGCGGGTCGCATCCCGTGTCACTCACCAGCCCCATCCTTCTGTTCAGTCCCGGCACGTGCGGCCCCGCTCTCTAGAACGCGCGCGCGCCGGGTCTCTTAGATTTAAAGGGCCAGTGCACCATTAATTGGTGCCTGGCCCAATTAGTTCCTAACACTCCCTACAATATATAAACCCACTTCCCCTTCTTGTCCCTGCCGGATCTTGTTGCCTTGTGCCCTGAGAAAGCGTTTCTGTGTGTTACATTGCCTGTGTATCCAGACCCTTGCCGTTGCCCCTGACTACGAACCGTTGCTGCCTGCCCAGACCTTCTGCTATGTCCGACCTTGCTTTTGCCTTGTTCTTCTTTACCGCACCTGTCTCAGCTGTCAGTGAGGTTGAGTCGCTATCGGGTAGAACGACCTGGGGGTTACCTGCCGCTGCAAGTCCATCCCGCTTTGCGGCGGGCTCTGGTGAAAACCAGTAACCCCTTAGATTCCGTTCCCCTGGTACGGCCCACGTCATCACTTCACTGACACAGAGGATCCACCACCCGTGTCCTCCCCGCTTACCAGCCCGGATCCTGACAGTAGATCCGGCCATGGATCCCGCTGAGGTCCCGCTGCCCAGTGTCGCTGACCTAACCTCCGTGGTCACCCAGCAATCACAGCAGATCGCGCTACAAGGACAGCAGTTGACTCAGTTGACCGCTATGCTGCAACAGCTTCTGCCGCAACAACAGCAACCATCTCCTCTGCCAGCTCCTGCATCTCCTCCACAGCGAGTGGCTGCTCCCAGTTTCCGCCTGTCTCTTCCAGACAAGTTTAATGGGGACTCTAAACTGTGCTGTGGATTCCTGTCCCAGTGTTCCCTGGAGATGATATCAGACCAATTTCCTAGAGAACGGTCTAAGGAGGCGTTCGTGGTCAGCCTGCTGTCTGGAAAGGCCTTGTCATGGGCCACACCGCTTTGGGACCGCAACGATCCTGCCACTGCTACAATCCAGTCCTTTTTCTCAGAAGTACGTAGTGTCTTTGAGGAGCCAGCCTGGGCTTCCTCAGCCGAGACTGCTTTGCTGAATCTTGTCCAAGGGAGTTCTTCAGTGGGCGAATACGCCATCCTGTTCCGCGCCCTCGCCTCTGAGCTTTCCTGGAATAATGAGGCCCTCTGCGCGACCTTCAAGAAAGGCTTATCCAGTCACATCAAAGATGTACTGGCAGCACAAGAAATTCCTGCTAACCTGTCTGAACTCATCCATTTGGCCACCCGCATCGACATGCGTTTCTCGGAAAGACTCTAGGAACTTCGTCAGGAAAAGGATCATGTTCACACCAGGCGGTTTTCCTCCCAGGCTCCTCTCCTCCAACATCCTTTGCAATCTATTCCTGTGCCTCCTGCCGAGGAGGCTATGCAAGTGGATCGTTCTCGCCTGACCCAACAAGAGAGGACTCGCCGTAGGAATAAGGAACCTGCGTCTATACTGTGCAAGCTCCGAACATTTCCTAAAAGACTGTCCTATTCGTCCTCCGCATCTGAGAAACGCACCCACTCACCTAGTCAACGTAGGAGAGTCATTGCTAGAAGTGAATTCTACCTCTCCACGATTGACTTTACCTGTGCGGATTGCTATACCCGCTAATGCTACTTCCTTCTCCGCTGTGGCCTTCGTGGACTCGGGTTCAGCAGAAAGTTTCATTGAAGACTCCCTAGTCAACAGATTCAACATTCCAGTCACCAGTCTTGTCAAACCTCTCTTCATTTCATCCGTCAATGGAGAGAGACTGGTCTGCATCGTGCGTTACCGCACTCAACCGCTACTCATGTCTGTTGGAGTTCACCATCATGAACATATTGAATTTTTTGTGCTACCCAATTGCACTTCTGAAATTCTTCTGGGCTTGCCCTGGCTCCAACATCATTGCCTAGCCTCGACTGGGTCACTGGGGACATTAAGAGCTGGGGATCTTCTTGCCACAAGCGATGTCTTAACCCAGTTTCTTCCTGCCAAGTCTCCATGGCTACTCCATTGCCAGGTCTTCCTAAGGCCTATCTGGACTTTTCGGACGTCTTTTGTAAAAAACAAGCAGAGGTCTTACCTCCGCATAGACCCTATGACTGCCCTATCGACCTGCTCCCTGGTACCACACCCCGTGGTAGGATTTACCCACTTTCTGTCCCGGAATGACAAGCTATGTCTGAGTACATACAAGAAAACCTCAAAAGAGGTTTTATCCGGAAATCTGCTTCCCCAGCTGGAGCTGGATTTTTCTTTGTCGCTAAAAAAGATGGATCTCTCCGCCCTTGTATTGATTACCGCGGCCTCAATAAAATTACAGTAAAAAATTGTTATCCTCTGCCTCTCATCTCCGAACTCTTCGACTGACTGCGAGGTGCCAAGATTTTCACCAAACTTGATTTAAGGGGCGCATATAACCTCATCCATATTCGAGCAGGCGACGAATGGAAAACCGCCTACAATACCAGAGATGGTCACTTTGAATAGCTAGTCATGCCCTTTGGTCTATGCTATGCCCCAGCAGTTTTTCAGGACTTTGTTAATGAGATTTTTCGGGACATGCTGTACTCCTGTGTGGTAGTCTACCTTGACGACATCCTCATTTTTTCCTCCAACCTAGAGGAACATCGCCTTCATGTTCGTCAAGTGCCCCAACGATTACATCAAAATCAACTTTACGCTAAAATTGAGAAGTGTCTATTCGAATGCAGCAGTCTTTCCTTCCTGGGATACATTGTGTCCGGACAAGGTCTTCAAATGGACCCTGATAAACTTTCTGCAGTAACGGATTGGCCTCGTCCCACTGGTCTGTGAGCAATCCAAAGATTTCTCGGATTTGCAAATTATTATTGTCAATTCATTACCCACTTCTCCACCATCGTTGCTCCTATTGTAGCACTGACTAAGAAAATGCTAATCTGAAATCCTGGCCGCCACAGGCGGAGTAAGCCTTTAACCACCTCAAAGCCGCCTTCTCCTCTGCTCCTGTCTTGTCCAGACCAGATCCTCACTGGCCTCTTCTCGCATGAAGAAACATGCGGATAAGAAGAGAAGTACTCCTCCTGTCTTTGCCCCGGTGACAAAGTGTGGCTCTCTGCCAAATATATTCGGTCTCGTGTCCCTAGCTACAAGCTGGGTCATCGTTACCTCGGGCCATTTAGAGTCAAAAGTCAAATCAACCATGTCTCCTACAAGCTCCATCTTCCTCCTTCTCTTCGTATTCCTAACTCCTTTCATGTATCCCTTCTTAAACCTCTCGTTCTTAACCGCTTTTCCCCCAAGGTCACCGTTCCTGCACCTGTCACTGGGTCCTCTGACGTCTTCTCGGTAAAAGAAATCCTCGCCTCCAAGGTCGTCAGAGGTAAAAAAAAAAAAGAGAGGTCTTGGGAGCCTGAGGACAATATCCTCGACAAGGAGCTCATCCATAGGTGCCTTGGCTCCAAAAAGAGGAGGAGACCAAAGGGGGGGTACTGTAATGCCAAGCGCTCTGGGCCCCGTTCCCCCCCGGAGCACTCACGCTGTCACTTCCCTGCTTGCAGCGCCCCAGTCAGCGAGTCTGACCGGGAGCGCTGCTCTGTGTCCCTCGGCGGGGATGCGATCCCCGTGGTGGTACATGCCCGCCCGTGGGTCGCATCTTGTGTCACTCACCGGCCCCGTCCTTCTGCTCAGTCCTGGCGTGCGCTCTCTAGGGCGCGCGCGCGCCGGGTCTCTCAGACTTAAAGGGCCAGTGCACCATTAATTGGTGCCTGGCCCAATTAGTTCCTAACACTCCCTACAATATATAAACCCACTTCCCCTTCCTGTCCCTGCCAGATCTTGTTGCCTTGTGCCCTGAGAAAGTGTTTCTGTGTGTTTCATTGCCTGTGTATCCAGACCCTTGCCGTTGCCCCTGACTACCCCTTGCTGCCTGCCCAGACCTTCTTCTACGTCCGTCCTTGCTTTTGCCTTGTCCTCCTGTACCGCGCCTGTCTCAGCTGTCAGTAAGGTTGAGTCACTATCGGGTGGAACGACCTGGGGGTTACCTGCCGCTGCAAGTCCATCCCGCTTTGCGGCAGGCTCTGGTGAAAACCAGTAACCCCTTAGATTCCGTTCCCGAGGTACGGCCCACGTCATCACTTCACTGACACAGAGGATCCACCACCCGTGTCCTCCTCGCTTACCAGCCCGGATCCTGACAATTCCTCTGCATTAGGGTCACTTTCAGGTGCTGCTGCCACCTCCAGGCTGTCTCATTCAGCCACTATATGGTCCCCTCATGCTTTAGTCACCTCTAGGCTATATCATTAAGACACTATATGGTCTCCTCATGCTGCCACAAACTCCAGGCTGTGCCAATCAGCCACTATATGGTCTCCTCATACTGATGCCACCTCCAGGCTCTGTCATTGTGCCGCCATGTGACATGTGACTCCTTGTTAGATTTGGTCCTGCCACTGAAGCCCAGGTCATTAAAACTTGGGAGTGTATTCTTAAATTTCAATTTCAAAATCTTTAATTTCCATTTTAAAATTCATCTTTTAATCTTAGGGATTGTGAAGCCCTATTGTCTACTCATGTTGCCGCCACCTCCAGGCTGTGCCATTCAGACACAATATATTGTTTACTGATGCAACTGGGCCTAGGACATTACCTAAAAATATTTTATGGTAGCACTAGCTACCATAAATCTTCAATTTCAATTTTAAAATTAATCTTTTAATCTTAGGGATTGTGAAGCCCTATTGTCTACTCATGCTGCCGCCAGCTCCAGGCTGTGCCATTCAGCCACTATATGGTTTACTGATGCAGCTGGGCCTAGGACATTACCTAAAATATTTTATGGTAGCACTAGCTACCATAAATCTTCATTTTCAATTTTAAAATTCATCTTTTAATCTTAGGGATTGTGAAGCACTATTGTCTACTCATGCTTCAGCCACATTCAGGCTGTGCCATTCAGACACTATATGGTCTCCTCATGCTGCCACAAACTCCAGGCTGTGCTATTCAGCCTCTATATGGTCTCCTCATGATTCAGCCAGCTCCAGGCTGTAGCATTCAGACACTATATGGTCTCCTCATGCTGCCACAAACTCCAGGCTGTGCCAGTCAGCCCCTACAATGGGGATCAAAAGTTTGAGCACCCCAGGTAACAATTTGTATTAATGTGCATAAAGAAGCCAAGGAAAGATGGAAAAATCTCCAAAAGGCATCAAATTACAGATTAGACATTCTTATAATATCTGCAAAAGTCTGCAAAAGTTTTGGAACCCTGCAGAATTTATAGCATACACTGCCCCCTTTGCAAAGCTGAGACCTGCCAGTGTCCTGGATTGTTCTCAATCATCATCTGGGAAGACCAGGTGATGTCAATGTCAAAAGTTTTAAATGCCCAGACTCATCTGACCTTGCCCCAACAATCAGCACCATGGGTTCTTCTAAGCAGTTGTCTAGAAATCTGAAACTGAAAATCTTTGACACTCACTAATCTGGAGAAGGCTATAAGAAGATAGCAAAACATTTTCAGATGTCAATATCCTCTGTTCGGAATGTAATTAAGAAATGGCAGTCATCAGGAACAGTGGAAGATAAAGCAAGATCTGGAAGACCAAGAAAAATATCAGACAGAACAGCTTGCAGGATTGTGAGAAAAAATGATTCAAAACCCACGTTTGACTGCACAATCCCTCCAGAAAGATCTGGCAGACACTGGAGTTGTGGTACACTATTACACTATAAAGAGATACTTGTACAAATATGATCTTCATGGAAGAGTCATCAGAAGAAAATCTCTTCTACTTCCTCACCACAAAAATCTGCATATCAACTTTGCAAATTAACATATAGACAAGCCTGATGTATTTTGGAAACAAGTTCTGTGGACCGATGAGGTTAAAATTTGACTTTTTGGCCGGAATGAGCAAAGGTACATTTGGAGAAGAAGGGGAACTGAATTTAATGAAAAGAACCTTTGTCCAACAGTTAAGCATGGGGGTGGATCAATGATGCTTTGAGATTTTATTGCAGCCAGTGGCACAGGAACATCTCACAAGTAGGAGGGAAAATGGATTCAATAAAATTCAGCAAATTTTGAATGCTAACTTGATGCCATCTGTGAAAAAGCTGAAGTTAAAGAGAGGATGGCTTCTACAAATGGATAATGATCCACACACACCTTGAAATCCACGGGGGATTACATCGAGGCGTAAACTGAAGGTTTTGCCATGGCCTTCACAATCTTCTGACATCAAAATAATTGAAAATCTATGGATAGACCAAGAGCAGTGCGTGACAGGCAGCCCAGGAATCTCAAAGAACTGGAAGACTTTTGTAAGGAAGAATGAGCAAAGATGCCTCAAACAAGAATTGAAAGACTCTTGGCTGGCTAAAAAAAAATGTTTACAAGCTGTGATACTGCACAAACTGTTACAAGCTGTGATCACTTGCACATGTTGTCTCTCTTCTCTTATCATATTTTATTTTGTGTTTGCCTTTTCCATGTGTGCATAGTGTGGCAGCGATTATACTGCTGTATGTGTTTAACTGGTAATGGCAAACTTCTAAGAGAATAGCTTCTATTTGATCATTGCACATTTTTTCTGGCTATTGCTGATTCTCATTATTCATGTTTTTTATTTAATTATTATATATGTTTAATAAAGCTTGTTATTTATTAATATTTCTACGTCTGGTGCATTTATTTGATAGGAGGTTAAGCTGTGATACTTGCCAAAGGGGCCAGTACAAGATATTAACTCTGCAGGGTGCCCAAACTTTTTTAGATGCCATTTTTTTTGTTTTATGTTATTTTAACCCCTTAAGGACTCAGGGTTTTTCAGTTTTTGCACTTTCGTTTTTTCCTCCTTACCTTTTAAAAATCATAACCCTTTCAATTTTCCACCTAAAAATCCATATTATGGCTTATTTTTTGCATCGCCAATTCTACTTTGCAGTGACATTAGTCATTTTACCCAAAAATGCACGGCGAAACGGAAAAAAAAATCATTGTGCGACAAAATCGAAGAAAAAACGCCATTTTGTAATTTTTGGGGGCTTCCGTTTCTACGCAGTGCATATTTCGGTAAAAATTACACCTTATCATTATTCTGTAGGTCCATACGGTTAAAATGATACCCTACTTATATAGGTTTGATTTTGTCGCACTTCTGGAAAAAAACATAACTACATGCAGGAAAATAATAAGTTTAAAAATGTCATCTTCTGACCCCTATAACTTTTTTAGTTTTGCACCGTGATCTGAAGTTTTTATAGGTATGATTTTTGTTTTGATCAAACTTTTTGATCACTTTTTATTCATTTTTTAATGGTATAAAAAGTGACCAAAAATACGCTTTTTTGGACTTTGGAATTTTTTTGCGCGTACGCCATTGACCGTGCGGTTTAATTAATGATATATTTTTATAGTTCGGACATTTACGCACGCGGCGATACCGCATATGTTTATTTTTATATTTTTTTTACACTGTTTTATTTTTTTTTATGGGAAAAGGGGGTGATTTAAACTTTTATTAAGGAAGGGGTTAAATGACCTTTATTAACACTTTTTTAAACTTTTTTTTGCAGTGTTATAGGTCCCATAGGGACCTATAACACTGCACACACTGATCTTTTACACAGATCACAGGCGTGTATTAACACGCCTGTGATCAGTGTTATCGGCGCTTGACTGCTCCTGCCTGGATCTCAGGCACGGAGCAGTCATTCACCAATCGGACACCGAGGAGGCAGGTAAGGGCCCTCCCGGTGTCCTGTAAGCTGTTCGGGATGCGGTCCCGAACAGCCCGACTGAGCAGCCGGGTCACTTTCACTTTCA
Source organism: Hyla sarda (assembly GCF_029499605.1). NCBI lineage: Eukaryota > Metazoa > Chordata > Amphibia > Anura > Hylidae > Hyla > Hyla sarda. The sequence continues at coordinate 230,763,886 of NC_079191.1, forward strand.
CTTTAGAAGCGGCGGTCAGCTTTGACTGCCGCTTCTAAAGGGTTAATACCGCACATTGCCGTGATCGGCGATGTGTGGTATTAGCCGCGGGTCCCGGCCATTGATGAGCGCCGGGACCGACGTGATATGATGCGGGATCGCGGCGCGATCCTGCTTCATATCGCGGGAGCCGGCGCAGGACGTAAATATACGTCCTGCGTCGTTAAGGGGTTAAAAGTGTAAATGATGGAAATAAAATCTAACTTTTGTTGACATAGTATAAGAAAGTCTAATCTGTAATTTGATGCCTTTTGGAGATTTTTCCATCTTTCCTTGGCTTCTTTATGCACATTAATAAAATGTTTTACCTGGGGTGCCCAAACATTTGATCCCCACTGTATATGGTCTCCTTGTACTGATGCCACCCTAGGCTCTGTCATTGTGCCGCCATGTGACATGTGACTTCTTGTTAAATTTGGTCCTTGTAACCACACGCCGGTGCCCGGGACACTAAAACTTTTGAGTGTTAGCAAAATTTCAATTTCAAAATCTTACATTTCTATTTAAAAATCTTACATTTCAATTTGAAAAAATTGATGTAATCTTTTCAAGACTGAGGCCCTATGGTCGTCGACGTCATATAGTAGCTGTGGAATTACTTCAAGAAACAGGTTGAGCAATCCAATGAAACAGGTTGTTCATACAGATTCACCGCAAATAAATACAACCCAAAAATATTTTTTTCTGAAAATACGCTGAATCGGCCAATTAGAATTTTTCATAAGTTCACTCATCTCTACTCCTGATGCTTGATGAAAAACTGGCACACTGCCGAGTAACTGATTTTCTCCCCAACAGTCTGCACTGACTGACTGCTACTGCCGCCAACTCCAGGATCTCCTGTTTCAGTACCTCTTTGGCAGGTGTTCTGACACAAAGCAGGTTGTCTACCCCGGGCACGTTTGGCTCCAGACTTCCCAGTGCTGCCACCATGCTGACTCCCAACCATGCTACCACCTTGCTGGCTCAACTGCTGCATCACGAGCACCCTGCAACCCTCTTCTCCTGATGATGATGAAGGGCTGCACCCGACTTCCAAGTGTGATAGGCTTCATCATCATCGAGTTGTGTCTGCACGACACTGATGTCCTCTTCAGGTTCCTCAACAGTGTCTGATTCAGGAGCCTGAAGCCTCGCAACACCACCTCCCATGCCACTCTCCTCATCACTACTTGTCCGACTAGCCGAGCAAGCGACGGATGTCTCCCCCAATTCTTGGCTGGGCAGTAGCTGCTGATTGTCCTCTAGTAGATACAATACTTCTGTGAAAGAGGGAACAGCATAGGACAGAGGCAATGGGAGGACAGGGACTGCTCCCGGTCCATGCCAACTGAGGGTTGTGTCTGAGGAACCCACTGACTGTTGACTGGGGGTGTCAGATGTCCCTTGGATGAAGTGAATGACCGAGTTAACCAATCAATGAGGGCAAATGGGTTGATGGTCGAGACACGACTGCTAGCTGATACAGGGAGCTCAGGCCTCTCGCTGCGACTCATGCTGCCATGCGCCCCTAGTCTGCTGCGACCTCTGCCTGTGCCTGATCAATTTAGGCCTCTGACACTCCTCTGTGCACATCCTGGCACTTCTCTGCCTGACATACTTATACACCGGCTGAGTGCATATATGTTAAACTTATTAGAGGAAAATACGTCCCAGCTTGCTTACATATGAATTAGGAGTTAAAAGCAGGTGTGTAGGTATTGCTTGCCTTTAACACTAAATGGCCCTTATGAGTTTAACAGGAAAAAAATGTACACAGCCTAAGTGTCCATATAGGTTACACCTATGTGAGGACAATACACCCTAGTAGGGTTAAACACTAAGTAGCCCCTACTAGCTTTAGAGTAGTACCCAGTACAGCAGTACAGATTATAGTACACCCCAGTACAGCAACAGAAAAAAAAAGTGCAGTTCCTCTCTCTCTCTCTCTACTGTCCCTTCTTGTCTGCTGTGATTTGAGCTTGGGGTGAATCATTTTGCTGCTGTAAAGCTTTTTTTCTCTGGAACACACACACACACTGTCTGCTCTCTGTGTTAGGAATCCCACAAATGCCTGTCTGCAGCGATGGCTGCCGATTATATTGGGTTGTGACATCACAGGGGCTGACTGCTGATAGGCTGCATGCCACCATGAGATTCAGGGTTATCCCTCCTACACACCTTCCCAGAATTCCTTGCCCCATGTCCTCACATGTGCAGCCGCTATTTTAGATCCCCTGGACCGAACTAAATGGAGTTTAAAGAAGCTATTAATTTTAATGGATCATGGCAACATTCGGTTTCGTGATTAATCAAATTATTCAGAAAATTCATAACGAATTTGGATTCGTCAGTTTCGATTTGTCATCTCTATTCATAATACATATCTGAAATATATATATGTTTTATGCATTTCTTCCGTATTGCATCAGTGTTTCTATATAATAAGTTGATGGGATGTCATCTAGACAGGATATTGCATGACACTTTGAACAGCGGTTGCAAAACAAACAAAGCACTCATAATTTAAGACTGCAATATGAATCATATATGGATGTGATGTGTGAATCACTATGTAGACTTCAATGAGCATTTACCATCTGTATAATGAATTAAAGTAGGACATACTGTGTTTTTTAAATATGCACATATTGTATTCCCCCATGTAAATAACTCTATAGAATAGGTATACCAGAAAATTCTGGTCTGCAAAGATAGATAAACTACTGTTTAGACACAAAATATGCTTGTGTGAAGGTCTAATAATGGTTTCACACACAGTGGCCCTGATTTACTAAGAGTGGAGTATAGTTTTCTTTGTGGCGGTTTTTCCAAACATATATTTTTCCATGGTATTTTTCCAGGGTATTTACAGTATTTCCTTACATTTTGCACATTTCCCTATGTTTTGCTTTTTTTTACATATGCTTTGAGCTGTGAGTTTTTTTCTCAGCTCAAATTTACCACATTTTCTGTAAAAGACCTTAGTGAATATGTTGGGATTTTTCAAGAATGTCAAGAATACACCCCTTTTTTTTGGAGACCACGCCCCTTTTCTGGGCCATTATATTTGTATGGCCGCTTATTTTCCTTCAATAGATAGATGTACTGGCTGACTATGGTGCTGCAATTAAAATGTCACACAGGCCTAAGTCCAGACTTTTCGCTGGCGACCCAGCTTAATCAGAGGACTGATGGCTAGTGAGCACCAGAAGTACAATCTCCCTTTATATAGACTCCCCTGACGTCATGCCCTCTTTGCAGCCAATAGGTTATCAAGACTCTTGTCACGTGTGGTAAACATACCCCTGATGGCGTAATGTTGCGCTGCGCATTGTCCGTTGTAGTCACCGTGGACCCATGTCCAGGATAAATGCCTGGAATCCACACGCAGGACTCCGGACTTCAACAAAAAATGCTCACGCAAAAGCATTAGTGCGCATACGTGAGAAATCGCGCACGTCACCGAACCCAAATGCCACTGTGAGCGCACAACGCTTGTGCATAAAATTGTGCATGTCAGCGCAATTAGAAAAAAGAAAAGGAAGGACCAATCATTAGTATGATATCATCCACAGTCTCCAGGGGCACATTGTGGCAGGTAAATGAATAACAGTGATCACTATATCAGGTGGATCTGCCCCATAGGCTGTAAATCATTATGGAACCCAGAGTATATATTCACTAGAGGGTCGCTGCATCTAATGGCTGGCCACCAACAGATTATATGAGTGCAGGTTAATCTTAGTAGGCATACATATCATAGTAATTGCTGACTCATATACTTCTACCCCATGTACTGCATATAATTATAAAGCAAGACTATACAATAAATAAAGAGTGGTAAACATTTAAGGCACAACTACTTGCCATTGGTATGCATCCCAATTATTATAAACCAATAATAATAATAATAATAACAACAATAATAATAATAAAACAGTTAAGTAATATTCATAAAACTATATACGTGCTGAAGAGGTGCCACATGGACACCATCAAAATGTATATATTATGATACACAACAAACATCAACATAATAAATAATAATTGGTGAATAATTGTGTAACAAAGAATGTATAATAAATGTGCTACAGAATAGGCCATTTAGATGTGGTGATATGCCATAATGTAAAAAAGAGAAGGTGGGGGGGGGGGAGGTGGGAAGGGAAAACATTTATCAAGAAAAAAGAAGAAGAAGAAGAAAGAAAAAAAATGTGACACACCAGATGAGGTAAGTATATAGACTACATGAACCAGACCAGAGTTGGTAAGTATATAAGAAGGAACCAAGGTATAGCAGACCAATTGAGGTAAGTATGTCAGGGGAGGAGAGAAGAATTCCATGGGTGTGGTACAAGTTATTGGAGCAAAATATATAATGTATTAATTCAAGAATGCAGAATATGAACAACCCTCATTGAGGCCTATTGGACTCCTACTGTTTAGCCGATAAATCCAATGTGCCACCTCCCGTTAGAGACAAACAAGGAGAGCGCTCCTAGTGTGATAGCGCAATGCAAGAGAGAAAAATAATAAATAAGAAAACTTGCTCACCAAGTATAGTTGTACTGCGACCAAGTACAACTATGGTGAAGGCGTGAAGTGACCCTGCAACGGGCGAAGAGCGGCAGCTGCTCCTGGACACACAGGTGAAGAAAATAAAGCGAATCCCTCCAGGGAACAAACCAGGATAGAGGCAGCGCACAGGACTTCAAAGGTAAAATGGTTTATTTACCCGGCATGCAACGCGTTTCGCTGGATAACCAGCTTCATCAGGCTTACCAGCTGGATAACCAGCTTCATCAGGGTGGGCCATAAATGGCCCACCCTGCATATTTTGGGACATGGATACTGCAATTAATGTTATCAAAAATTGTGTAGCTCCGTCCATCTGAAGGATTTACAAAGGTCTTAGTTTTTTCATGTATTTACAAAAGGTACAGTGGCCACAGGCAAAGGAACCCTGTGGTCTTCCAGATAGCCAAGTCTACCGCTCTATCGGCGCATGAAAATGGCTATGTACCAGCAGGTCACGGCGGTTAGAACCCCTACGGTAGGTAACATTAGGTTTGGGACTAAAACTATCTTTCAGATCATTATCATAAGAGAATATGCCAGTGCCGTTGTAAAATTTGCATAATTTGTGTGGCATATGAATAATAGGTACCAATACATCTTATGGTGTTATCTGTTTGGACGGTTAGATGACAATAACTCAGTACGGTTAATTTTAGATGCTCTGTAGAACGCAGTTCTCAAGTATTTTTTGGGGTAACACCTGTGGACAAGTCTAGAAATAAGTTGGTTACAATCTTGTTTGAAGTATTGATCGATCAAGCAGTTTCTCCTCGCTTGGAGATACTGGCTGATAGGTATGCTTTTCTTTAGTGAGCTGGGATGCCAACTATCCCAATGTAAGGAAAACAAAAGAAGACAGGAACGCTTCCATGTGCAGGATCACCAATGATAGTTTTGTAAAGGAAAGGCAAGTAATGTGCTCACCTCTATTCCTTGTGCAAGAACGAGGCACAACGCTCAAAGGGTATTACGGAGACCGCTTGTAATGCTTCCAGGCTGCTGCAGGCTTCCCACACCGGAGTGGCGTGTGACCGATCACAGGAAAACACAAAAGGGATTTAGGGAATTTTTCCCACGCTGCCAAGATCTCCAAGTAAAGAAGAAATCACTCTTATAAGGTATGATTTTTATTAAACACACACAACGCATTTCAAGGCTGAGTCAGCCTTTTCATCAGGTGCCTGTGTTTTCCTCTGAACTATCCCAATGTAGGAAGCTATTCGTGGCAGTGGGCTTATGGTAGATGTTTGTTTGTATCCGATTGTTGTCGTTAATATTAGGGATGAGCTAATCGAATCTGACGAATCCAAATTCTTTACAAATTTCAGGAAAAATTCAATTTGCAACAAATGTTAATATTGCTTAATTAAACTCCATTTAGTGTGTTCCAGGCTCCAGGGCATCTAAAATGGTGGATCCACATGTGAGGACATGGGGCAAGGAATCCAGGGAAGGTGGGAACAAGGGTTGGCGGGATGACCCTGAATTGCATGCAGCCTATCAGCAGCCAGCCACCACTGTGATGTCACAGCCCTATATAATTGGCACCCATCTTGCGGCCAGTCACATCAGCATTCTATTACAGAGAGAGAGGGACGGAGAGCAGTGTGTGTTGTACAGAAAAGCATTTTTACAGCAGCGATTCACCTCCCAGTCACATCAGCGTTCTATTGCAGAGAGAGAGGGAAAGAGAAGTGTGTTGCACAGAAAAGCTTTTTTACAGCAGCGATTCACCTCAAGCCCAAATCTAGCCTAGAATCACTGATAGGGAAGGGAGTGAGATTGAGAGAGAAAGTGCAATTTTGGGTGGAGTACACAGCGAATGTGTGCTACAGCACTGGTGTGTACAACAACTGAAAAGCTAATAGTAGCCTGCCAGTTAGGGTGAGCAGAACACTAAAAGTGTATTGTCCTCTATTAATTGTAACCTGTGCGCACATCTAAGTGGTGTAACATTTTGTTTCTGTTAAAGTCTTAAGGGACTAGATACTGTGAAAGGCCAGCCAAAAGTACAAACCTGCTAGTGTTGTAGACAAATACTGTTTTAAGCGTACTGGAGCGCATTGTCCTCCCCTCCTTAGTGCATACCACATACGTACATCTAAGTGGTGTACTATTTTGTTCCTGTTAAAGTCTTAAGGGACTAGATACTGTGAAAAGCCAGCCAAAAGTACACATCTGCTGGTGTTGTGGACACATACTGTTTTAAGCATAGTGGAGCGCATTGTCCTCCCCGCATAAGTGCATACCACATATGTGCATCAAAGTGGCGTACCATTTTGTTCCTGTTAAAGTCTTAAGGGCCTAGATATTGTGAAAGGCCAGGCAAAAGTACACACCTGATGGTGTAGTAGACTAAAACAATTTCAAGCATATTGGAGTGTATTGTCCTCCCCTCAATTACGCACTAAGTATGTCAGGCAGGGAAGTTCCAGGACGGGAACAGAGGAGTGGCAGAGGCCTAAATTCATCAGGCAGAGGATGCAGCAGACTAGAGGCAAGTGACAGCAGGAGTTGCAGCGAGAGGCCTGAGCTCCTGGTATCAGCTAGCAGTCTAGCTCGACCAGCAACCCATCTGCCGTCTTCAATTGGTTAACACGATTATCCACTTCATCACAAGTGACATCTGAAACCCCCATTCAACAGTCGGTGGGTTCCTCAGACCCAAACCTCAGTTGGCATGGCCGGGGAGCTGTCCCTGTCCTCCCATTGTCTCTGTCCCATGCTGTTCCCTCAACCTCAGAAGTATCTTATGCTGTGGGTTCAGCTCCACTATTTAGTGAGGACGATCTACAAGAGGACAGTCAGCAGCTACTGCCCAGCAAAGAAGTGGAGGAGACATCCACTGTTTCATCTGCTAGGCGGGCAAGTAGTGATGAGGACAGTGGTGTGGGATGTGGTGTTGCGAGCGTTCAGGCTCCTGAAGCAGACACTGTTGAGGAACCTGAGAAGGACATCAGTGACGTGCAGACAAAACTTGATGATGATGCAGCCGATCGCACTTGGGAGCTGCGTGAAGAAGAGGCTTAATCATCATCAGGAGAAGAGGGCTGCAGGTTGCCCGTGAGACAGCAGCTGAGCCATGAAGGTGGTAGCATGGTTGGCAGTCAGCATGGTTGCAGAATGGAAAGTCTGGAGCCAAACGTGCCCAGGGTAGACCACCTGCTTCACGGCAGCCTACCTTCCAGGGAGGTAGTGGAACAGGGGTTCTTAAAGTTCCTGGAAGCAGCAGTAGCAGTGAATCAGTGCGGACTGTTGATGGGAAAATCAGCTACTCCGCGGTGTGGCAGTTTTTCATCAATAATCCGGAGGAGGTTAACATGACCACATGCAAGATGTGTCGGCAGAAGGTGAAGCGTGGCCAGGGTCCCAATGTTGGCATGACAGCCCTGCGTCAACATATGCAGCATCACCATAAAGTGGCCTGGGAGAACCATGGCTCCGATTTCATGGTCCAGCCTGCTGCATCACCTAGTGGCACACTACTCCCTTTTTCAGCCAGCCAAGGCTCCTCCACCTCAGCCAAAGGGAGCTGTGTGTCATACCCATTTTCTGTTGCTCCAGATGCTCCTGTTTCTCATACTTAGAGTCAGTCATTCTGCCAGCAAATCATCGGCGAAGCCATATGCAAGAGACAACAGAATGCGCCCACTTATCCCATGGTGGGGAAGCTGAATGTGCTTCTGTCCAACTTGCTGGTGCTGCAGTCCCTCCCTTTTTAAGTGGTGGACATTGCACCTTTCAGAGAACTGATGGCTTGTGCCAAGCCAAGGTGGAGTCCCAAGCCGTCATTTCTTTGAGAATAAGGAAATACCAGCCCTGCGCAATTTTGTGGAGCAGAAGGTGGGCCAGTCCTTGAGCCTGTCAGTGTGTGCCAAAGTGCACAGCAGCGTCAACCTGCGGAGCTGTAACTACGGTCAGGGACAATACATGTCGTTTATGGCCCACTGAGTGAATGTAGTTCCTGCACAGCCACAAAAGCAACTTGGACAGGTCACGCAGCTTCCGCCTCTACGCTCTCAGGCCGTTGGTCCTGTGACAGTGTACGACTCCTCATCCTGCACCATGTCCTCAGTCTCCACTGCATGGACAAGTCTCAGTGCCCCTCCAGTATACCATGTGTGCAGGGCACAGCGGTGTCACGCTGATCTTCACATGGTATGCCTTTGCAAACTGAGACTCACAGGGGAGGAACTGCTAAAAGTAATTCATCAAGAAATTGAATCATGGCTTACTCCATGAAAACTGGCAATGGGAACCATGGTGACCGACAACGGAAAGAACATCTTGTCTGCGCTGCATTTATGAAGCCTGAGGCATGCGCCCTGCATGGTACACGTGTTCAATTTGGTTGTCAAGCGGTTCCTGAAGTGTTCCCCCCATCTGCATGACATTCTAACAATGGTAAGGAAAATTTGCATGCACTTCAGCCGCTCTAACACCGCAAAACACACCTTCCTTGAGCTGCAGTGTCAGAACAGTATCCCCCTACTATACGAATGGAGAAAACCATCACTGATTTCTTGATCATCCAAGCGGATAGGGGTACTCCCTTGAGTAACTAATGTCAACCAGTGGTAGCTCATACGTGACACCTGCCGTTTGCTCAGTCCCTTTGAAGATGCCACCTTATTAGTCAGTCTCCAGGATTACGGGGTGAACGACATAATTCCACTGCTTCATTTACTACAACACGTGTTGAAAACGATGGCTGGTCAGGGCACTGGTGGCGCCTATATCTCACTGTCACATGAGCCGTGTGGGGGCTTAACTGGAGGAGGAGGAGGAGGAAGAGGGGGAGGGGCACAGTGGAGCACAGTTTAGGTTTCGCGAGATGTGTTTTTTTTTATAATCAACTGACAGGAGAGGAGGAGCAGGAGCAGCCAGAAGAGCTAGAGCGTTTTGAGGAAGGCGAGACAGAGGACCCAGATACACCGTGGCAGTATGCAGTGGAGATGAAGGCAGGGTGTCCCTTCGAGTCACTTGCACAAATGGCATGATGCATGCTCACTTTCTTGCATAGTGATTGTCACCATTCGGCAGTGGGATGACTTCTGGTTCTTCAACTTGTTGGACCCTTGCTACCGGCACAAAATGGGGGCCTTTGATTATACCCACTGAGAGGGAGGACAAACTGACCTACTACAGAGACATCCTACGGAGTCAGCGTCTGAGCCATCGTTCATCCTCTCGCAGCACCTTCCACTGCCATGGCTGCTGGGGAGGGGTAGGGTGGGTTGGCAGGAGCAGTATCAGCTCCATCAGCAGCAGCCTAAGTCTACAGTCGCTGATGAGCAGCTTTCTTCACCCACATAGTGAAGCAACTCATCAGCAGCAGGTAGACATGACCATACCAATACACCTTGAAGATCCGCTGGACTTCTGGGCAGCCAAACTTGATTTGTTACTGCAACTAGCAGAGTTTGCCCTGGAAAAGCTGTCCTGCCAGGTCAGTAGTGTGCCATCAGAGCAGGTGTTTAGCGCAGAAAGGCCATAGTAACCCCAAGGAGAACTCGTCTGTCCATGAAAAATGTGTCGAGACTGACCTTTATGAAGACAAATCAGGCATGGATCAGCCAGGATTTCCACCCACCAATGCCTGATGCATCAGAGTAGATTAACCATGGTGCTACACCAACACTTCACAAATATGGACACTGCAAAACATATTTAAGGTTCTGCACCCCAGTTAAAGACATTTCTCTGCATCAGACCACAAGTAAGTATTGAGGATATGCATTAGCTAAAACTTAACTTTTCTTAGGATAAAATGTATGTACCCAATTTTTTTTATTTTTTTTATTTTTTTATCAAAAAGGAAAGGTGTGCAAAAAACACCATGTGCCACCTACACCACTAAGTATTGATGTGATGCAAAGACCTCTAAAAGGTAGAAGGGAACCAAGGATGGTCCATTGTAACCAGTGGGGGTAAAAACATCTGTAAGGCCCTACTCTTGCATTATTAATTCCCTTCTTGGCAAGTGTAACCTCTCCCTATTTCCTGTTACAAACACTGCCATTTCACAGGGTTTGTAGGTGGAAATAGGGAGAGTTCCTTGTGTGGGACTGCCCTTTTTAGGGCGAGTAACACTTGCCAAGAAGGGAATTAATAATGCAAGAGTAGGGCATTGCAGGGAAAGATTTTACCCCCACCGGTTCCAGGGAACCATACGTTGTTCCCTTCCACCTTTTAGAAGTCTTTGCATCACATCAATACTTGGTGGTGTAGGTGGCACATGGTGTTTTTTTGCACACATTTCTTTTGTTTGATTACATATATTTTATCCTAAGAATATTATTAAAAGTTAAATTTTATGTAATGCATATCCCCAAGGAACACTTTTACAAAAGAGACCATTTTCTTCTGCCTACCTGCCTCAGCTACTGTTCTGATCCTGCCGCCTACCTGATGCCACACGCCTGATGCCAAGTTCTCCTTTTTTCACCCACCTTCATCACCGGGTATTGGTATTGCCACCCACTGCCCCATTATGTCACCTGGTCACTTTCAGGACTCCTGATGCTGGTGATGCCACCTCCCTGTTGTCTCATACTGCAACCATATGTTCTCCTCATGCTGATGCCAGCTCCAGGCTGTCTCATTCTGCACCATATGTTCTCCTCATGCTGCTGTCACCTCCAGGCTGTCTCATTCTGCAACTATATGGTCTCCTCATGCTTCCACCACCTCCAGGCTGTGTCATTCAGCCACTGTATGGTTTCCTCATGCTGCCGCCAACTCCAGGCTGCGTCATTCAGCCACTATATGGTCTGCTCTTGCTGCTGCCAACTTCAGGCTGTGTCATTCAGCTACTATATGGTCTCCTCATGCTGCAGCCAACTACAGGCTGTGTCATTCAGCCACTTTATGTTCTCCTCATGCTTCTGCCACCTCCAGGCTGTGTCATTCAGCCACTGTATGGTCTCCTCATGCTGCTGGCACATTAAATAAAACTTTTTAGGTTCATCTATTTGAAATCTTCAATTTAAATGTTAAAAATACCCTATGGTCTTGTCAGGCTGTTGCCACCTCCAGGCTGGATCATTCAGCCACTATATGGTCTCCTCATGCTGCCGCAACCTCCATGCTGTGTCATTCAGCCACTATATGGTCTCCTAATGCTACCGCCGCCTCCATGCTGTGTCATTCAGGCACTATATTGTCTCCTCATGCTGCCGCCACCTCAACGCTGTGTCATTCAGGCACTATATGGTTTCCTCATGCTGCCGCCATCTCTATAATGGCTGCTAAAGCTATGTGCATAGGCTTTTATAATGACTTTGACATCACCCTTATAATGCCTCCTGATTGGCTGGGAGTGCTGTTGAGATGCATTATAGGATGCCCTAAGGTCATGTGATAATTCCTCCTTTTCCTTGGCTGATGTTATTTTAGCATATTTGGCCACACTACCCAAAGTTCAACTTCAAATTACCCAATTCAATACAAAATGTTAAAATAATTGATCATCAATCTTTACTGAAAATATTTCCCCTGAAGAAACCTCCCCTAAGCTTCCTCACACTATGCCAGAGTGCACAGAAGCAGATAGGTGTCCTCTCCATTAGGGTGTCATATCTAGTACTCTTCAATGTGTATTAGCCAACAGCATAATGAACATTTGTGTGCAGTCTATGGGAGAATGCAAAATTACCAAAATTACAAATTAAGAATTTATTTTGCTTTATTTGTGGACATATGGCTTCTTTCAGACCCTCTTTTTTTGGCCTTAAAAACACCACAAAATATTTTCGCCCAAAATAATGTGTTTTATTATAGGCCTTTAGTAACAAACTGAGGGGTGAAAATAGCAAAAGATTCCCATTAGGCTATTTTCACACTTTATTGTTTATGTACTTTACATGAGCTCTGGATTAGGAACATTGTGCTATTCCATTGAGTTTTATTACATAAAAAAACATTTATCATGCTGTATACACTTTCTTACCATGAAACCCAACTTATGACAATGGCACCCAGCATAGGTTTACGTTGGATGTATATGTTCATACGTACATGTACTCCCTTCGCCTGCTTCCACTGTATGAAACGGGCTCAGATGTTGACCAGATGAGTCCCAGGAATTAGCAGCCAGGACCCATTGCTAATTCCAGACATCACCAGGTTAATGTCCAGCATTAACCCTTTTGACTTTGATCACAGCATCTAAAGGAAATAAAATGCAGTCACCGGTTAGCTCAGTTGGCATCAGCTGAGATGATGACCAGAGGTCTCTTACCCAGATCCCTGCTATGCCATAATCACTCCAAGTGAGCAGGCAGTCTTAGCAGTCTGGAGCAATGCAGTGTTTATAACAGACACAGCAACTATGGCACATCATTGTTCAGTGTTTGCTAAAAAAAACAATATTGCTTGTAATAGTCCATATGGGACCAACAATTTGTGAAAAAATATCAATTAATGTAAATAAGCTGATCTCTTAATGTAAGTTTTAATCACTCTCCTTTTCTCATTTTTTATATTAAATAATGTAAACTAAAATAAACATATTGGGTATTGCTTCAAGAAAATTGTGTGACTATAGCTATATGTTTCTATGTACCTTAGTCACATTCAGCAAAACCAAATTTTTCTTTATTCCTGACATGTAATCGTAGACCACATTCCATCTCTTGGGCCAGATAAGATCATTACTATATTTCAAGAATGTGAAATGTCATATTAATACTACAGACTATGATTAATTTCAGCTTTTATTTATTTTATTCACATCTACATTGGGTAGAAATGTTACACACATGTGATTTGCATTAGTCTTTAAATGGTCTAACTTGGGTTCAACATCCTAGGTTGCCTTCCATCAATAATCAATCAATAATTTTGTTGACAAAATTATTGTGACTATTACTATCGTGTTACTATTGTAACTGAGCCAGGTTTGTAGGTTAAAACCTAGCTTCCTGTAATGCTGCTGGTTGGCAACCACCAGCATTCCATGTGTCCTGGTCCTTTTCATAGTCAGTCAACAACTTCTGTTCCATGTATCTTCCATGCTTTCTGGTCTTGCTGCTCTGGAGTGTCTCTAGCTGAAGTTTCTGTTTCACTGTTGATATAGATTTCATAGTTGTACTGTTGCACGTTTGCATCTTCGGCATCCGGCATATTCACAAGGTAATTTGATGTTGTTCTTGGACTCTGTTTACCTGTGGGAGACAGTATATATATATATATATCCTTCCTGAATGGTATGATAGCCATGTGGTCCCCTAGGATATATATATATATATATATATATATATATATATCTGCAAACAAGGTGGAACCGCTCACCGCTCCTACATCTACTGCACATCCTCGTGCCACGGACACCGGTACCGCTCCCGGTTCAGTAGAGACCACAAAAGAAGACGTCCGGCACTCAGGGAATAGCAGGTTAAACTTGTATATGGCTTTATTCAAACGCAATAGGCAGGACAAGGACTGACGCGTTTCGCATGCTCAGGTGCTTAGTCGTAGATAGACACACATTCAAAGGTATGTGTTAAAATGCACATGAGTTTGGTCACATGACCACATGATTCTTAATTAAAACAGTTGATTACAAAACATGGAACTGGGAATCCTTGATGTATCCCAGGTGATGTTTTCCAAAATATTGATGACATGTTTAGTGTCTTGTATGAAAATGGGGGTCCTCCTTTCCCGTCCTCCTATCCTGTTCTCCTATCAAGTCCATCTATCTCGTCCTCTTATCCCATCAACCTATCCCGACCTCCTATCCTGTCCTCTTTCCCATCCTCCTATCACGACCTCCTATCCCGTCCTCCTATCACGACCTCCTGTCCCATCCTCATATCTCGACCTCCTATCCCGTTCTCCTATCTTGACCTCCTATACCATCCTCCTATCCCGACCTCCTATCCCAACCTCCTATCCTGACCTCCTATCTCGTCCTCCTATCCTGTGTTCTTATCCCATCCTCCTATCCCGACCTCCTATCCCATCCTCCTATCCCGACCTCCTATCCCTTCCTCCTATCCCCTCCTCCAATCCCGTCCTCCTATCCCATCCTCCTATCCCGACCTCCTATCCCGTCCTCCTATCTCGACCTCCTATCCCGACCTCCTATCCCGACCTCCTATCCCGACCTCCTATCCCGACCTCCTATCCCGTCCTCCTTTCCCGTCCTCATATCTCGACCTTCTTTTCCCATCCTCCTTTCCCGTCCTCCTTTCCCGTCCTCCTATCCCGTCCTCCTTTCCTGTCCTCATATCTCGACCTCCTTTCCGGTCCTCCTTTCCCATCCTCCTTTCCCGTCCTCCTATCCCGTTCTCCTATCCAGTCCATCTATCTCGTCCTCTTATCCCATCAACTTATCCCGACCTCCTATCCTGTCCTCCTTTCCCATCCTCCTATCACGACCTCCTATCCCGTCCTCCTATCACGACCTCCTGTCCCCTCCTCATATCTCGACCTCCTATCCCGTCCTTCTATCTCGACCTCCTATACCATCCTTCTATCCCGACCTCCTATCCCGACCTCCTATCCTGACCTCCTATCTCGTCCTCCTATCCTGTGTTCTTATCCCATCCTCCTATCCCGACCTCCTATCCCATCCTCCTATCCCGACCTCCTATCCGTTCCTCCTATCCCCTCCTCCAATCCTGTCCTCCTATCCCATCCTCCTATCCCGACCTCCTATCCCGTCCTCCTATCTCGACCTCCTATCCCGACCTCCTATCCCGACCTCCTATCCTGACCTCCTATCCCGACCTCCTATCCCAACCTCCTATCCTGACCTCCTATCCAGTCCTCTTATCCCGTCCTCCTATCGCATCCGACCTCCTATCCCGACCTCCTATCCCGGTCCTCCTATCTTGGTCCTCCTATCCCGGTCCTCCTATCGCGTCCTCCTATCCCATCCTCCTATCCCGACCTCCTATGTCGACCTCCTATCCTGACCCGTAATATGTGTACCAGTTATTGAAATATCTCCAGCCGTACGGAAGTTATGTGGGAACATACATTTCCCATTGATTTGCATGGGACTTTAAACAAAAACCCAGACCCTCACAAATGGGGTTAGTTAAGGGTTAAATTAACTATCCCATATTTTAAGTGGACATATAAGTAACATGTGACCAAGTATTATCGAAATATCTCAAGCCGTTTGGAAGTTATGCAGTAACATGTATTTCCCATTGACTTGTATGCGACTTTAAACATAAACCCCGCCCCTGGCAAATGGGGGTGAGTAAGGGTTAAATCACCTATCCTATGTTTGTTGTTGACATATGAGTAACGAGTGCCAAGTTTCATGTTAATATCTTTAGCTGTTTGGATGTGATGCTGGAACATACACACATACATACATACATACACACACACACACACGTGTTGTTTTATATATATAGATTCATGTGGTCATGTGAACAAACTCATGTGTATTTTAACACGTACCTTTGAATGTGTGTCTATCTATGACTAAGCACCTGAGCGGGCAAAAAGCGTCAGATCCTGTCCTGCCTATTGCGTTTGAATAAAGCCATATACAAGTTTTACCTGCTATTCCCTGAGTGCCGGACGTCTTCTTTTGTGTGATATATATATATATATATATATATATATATATATATATATATATATATATATATATATATATTTATACATATATATATATATACATATATAAGATTGCATGTTATTGAGTGAACAAATAAACATGAAACCTTTAGAAATTTAGAAATTTCTCCCAAGAATGTATCACAATCATTCCACAATTCTTCTGCTTTTCCTAAGTCTTGGCTGATTTCTTTTAACTTTCCTGTGATTTCAAGCAAGTAGGCCTTGAAAATAAGCCTTAAAGTACTGTTGCTGGTATACCTCCAGTTACCTCACATAATATCCATTAGCTTATCAGAAGATTCTAAAATGAAGACAGCATTTTCTGTAAATTTCCAAGCTGATGTAAATCTGATAGATAGTTATTTGCACTTAACCCAATACTCAGGGTAATAGTTCCATTACCCTGAGTAAAATTATGTATTACTCACTCTGACCTGTGGTCTTGTTGTAGAACCTCCATTGCTACAATGCAAATATGCTCATTTTCATAATGAAGGCAGAAGCCGGCTCTTCATGTCTCTGCCTCCTCTGCTTCCATATGCACCCCCACTATGGAGAGATCTGTGGAGGGAGGGACTTCAAAACCTTTAAATGCCCCCAGTTTTACACTAAACCATATATAGATTGATGTGTTCTGATTTTATCTTTTCTCACTATAGTGTTATAAATCTGCTAAACAATTTGGAAATAACATAGCAAAACAAGACAAGATGCCTAATGCAAAATAGTGTAAAATATAAAATACAGTAGAAATTTGCCCTCATTTACTTTTCTAAACCCAAATTGTTTTGTCGGGTTTTTTTGGCGCATCTTTGTCTGCGACATGTCGCAGACATCGTGCGCCAGTCTGCGACACGATGCAAAATTTTTTCCCGACGAACCCAATGTGGATTCTCCCAAACCCGAAAAAGGGGCGTAACCCGACATTTCTGAGCTTTCCCACATATTTATAAAGGTTTCCAACCCGAATTTGTTGAATTGTTGTGAATTTTTTCCCGACAACTCAGAGGAGTTGGAAACCAAAACCAACAAAATCCACGTGCGACAAACAGGATGCGACATAATAATGAATATCAGGGGAAAAAAGCAGTCGGGTAAGTAAGCAAGATAGACTTACAACCCGATTTTCTTAGTAAATGAGGGCCATTGTCTTATCTACTTTATTGATAGGCAACTTTAGGAAAAGAAAAGCCAAATCTACCAAACCACTTATAGTACCTCTGTGAAGATTGACCTAAGACAATGTATCAGGAGCAACACTTGTTATGAGACTTAAACATAAATTTCAAGAGATCCGAAGATTCCTGCATGAGCCCTGTTGTAAAGTGTTTATCAGAACAAATATGTTTCATGCCTACCAGAATGTCATATATCAACCAGAGTTGTGGCAGCAACATACACCCCCAGATCTGCTACTTTTAAATCATGTTTGTCTTCAAAGCCATCAAACCTTACTCAGAGCCATCCATGTTGGACACTGTCAGATTCAAAAACATTTTATATGTTGTACATCCTGGCAAAACATTAACCTTTCTAATATACTTCAGAAGAAAAATGTATTTCCTTTTTATAGAAATCATGGCTTATAAAATCATGGCTTTGTCCAAGATGAAGCACAGGCATGGACAAAGTCCAGTAAGTGAGGGTGAGCTAGCACTCCCTTGTGCTCTCTCCTGTCTGATTGCACTCCTCTGTGCTCTCTCCTGTCAGGACTCCTCTGTGCTCTCTCCTGTCTGATAGTACTCCTCTGTGCTCTCTCCAGTCTGATAGCTCTCCTCTGTGCTCTCTCCTGTCTGATAGGACTCCTCTGTGCTCTCTCCTGTTTGACAGTACTCATCTGTTCTCTATCCTCTCTGATAGCACTCCTCTGTGCTCTCTCCTGTCTGATAGGACTCCTCTGTGCTCTTTCCTGTCTGATAGTACTCCTCTGTGCTCTCTCCTTTCTGATAGCACTCTTCTGTGCTCTCTCCTGTCAAGACTCCTCTGTGCTCTCTCCTGTCTGATAGCACTCCTCTGTGCTCTCTCCAGTCTGATAGAACTCCTCTTTGCTCTCTCCTGTCTGATAGTACTCCTCTGTGCTCTCTCCAGTCTGATAGGACTCCCCTGTGCTCTCTCCTGTCTGGCAGTACTCCTCTGTGCTCTCTCCTGTCTGATAGCACTACTCTGTACTCTCTCCAGTCTGATAGTACTCCTCTGTGCTCTCTCCTGTCTGATAGCACTCCTCTGTGCTCTCTCCTGTATGATAGCACTCCTCTGTGCTCTCTCCTGTCTGATAGTACTCATCTGTGCTCTCTCCTGTCTGATAGCACTCCTCTGTGCTCTCTCCTGTCTGATAGCACCCCTCTGTGCTCTCTCCTGTCTGATAGCACCCCTCTGTGCTCTCTCCTGTCTGATAGCACCCCTCTGTGCTCTCTCCTGTCTGATAGTACTCCTTTGTGCTCTCTCCTGTCTGATAGCACTCCTCTGTACTCTCTTCTGTCTGATAGTATTCATTTTTGCTCTCTCCTGTCTGATAGCACTCCTATGTGCTCTCTCCTGTCTGATAGCACTCCTCTGTGCTCTCTTCTGTCTGATAGCACTCCTCTGTGCTCTCTCCTGTCTGATAGCACTCCTCTGTGCTCTCTCCTGTCTGATAGGACTCCCCTGTGCTCTATCCTGTCTGAAAGTATTCATTTTTGCTCTCTCCTGTCTGATAGCACTCCTCTGTGCTCTCTCCTGTCTGATAGTACTCCTCTGTGCTCTCTTCTGTCTGATAGCACTCCTCTGTGCTATCTCCTGTCTGATAGCACTCATCTTTGCTCTCTCCTGTCTGATAGGACTCCCCTGGGCTCTCTCCTGTCTGGTAGTACTCCTCTGTGCTCTCTCCTGTCTGATAGCACTCCTCTGTACTCTCTCCTGTCTGGTAGTACTCCTCTGTGCTCTCTCCTGTCTGATAGCACTCCTCTGTACTCTCTCCAGTCTGATAGTACTCCTCTGTGCTCACTCCTGTCTGATAGCACTCCTCTGTGCTCTCTCCTGTCTGATACCACCCCTCTGTGCTCTGTCCTGTCTGATAGCACTCCTCTGTACTCTCTTCTGTCTGATAGTACTCATTTTTGCTATCTCCTGTCTGAAAAGACTCTGCTGTGCTCTCTCTCTCTTGTCAGATAGCACGCCTCTGTGCTCTCTACTGTCTGATAGCACTCCTCTGTGCTCTCTCCTGTCTGATAGGACTCCCCTGGGCTCTCTCCTGTCTGATAGTATTCATTTTTGCTCTCTCCTGTCTGATAGCACTCCTCCGTGCTCTCCCCTGTCTGATAGTACTCCTCTGTGCTCTCTTCTGTCTGATAGCACTCCTCTGTGCTCTCTCCTGTCTGATAGCACTCCTCTTTGCTCTCTCCTGTCTGATAGGACTCCCCTGGGCTCTCTCCTGTCTGGTAGTACTCCTCTGTGCTCTCTCCTGTCTGATAGCATTCCTCTGTGCTCTCTCCTGTCTGATAGTACTCCTCTGTGCTCTCTCCTGTCTGATAGGACTCCCCTGTGCTCTCTCCTGTCTGGTAGTACTCCTCTGTGCTCTCTCCTGTCTGATAGCACTCCTCTGTACTCTCTCTGGTCTGATAGTACTCCTCTATGCTCTCTCCTGTCTGATAGCACTCCTCTGTGCTCTCTCCTGTTTGATATCACCCTTCTGTGCTCTGTCCTGTCTGATAGCACTCCTCTGTACTCTCTTCTGTCTGATAGTACTCATTTTTGCTCTCTCCTGTCTGAAAAGACTCTGCCGTGCTCTCTCTCTTTTCAGATAGCACACCTCTGTGCTCTCTACTGTCTGATAGCACTCCTCTGTGCTCTCTCCTGTCTGATAGGACTCCCCTGTGCTCTCTCCTGTCTGGTAGTATTCCTCTGTGCTCTCTCCTGTCTGATAGGACTCCCCTGTGCTCTCTCCTGTCTGGTAGTACTCCTTTGTGCTCTCTCCTGTCTGATGGCACTCCTCTGTGCTCTCTCCTGTCTGATAGTACTCCTCTGTGCTCTCTCCTGTCTGATAGCACTCCTCTGTGCTCTCTCCTGTCTGATAGCACTCCTCTGTGCTCTCTTCTGTCTGATAGTACTCCTCTGTGCTCTCTCCTGTCCTATCAGACAGAGAAGTGTTAGTCCACCCTCACTTTCATGCCTGTGCTTCAGTTTGGACAAAGCCATGATTTATAAGCCATGATTTCTATAAAAGGAAATAAAATTTTCTTATGAAGTATATTAGAAAGGTTAATGTTTTGCCAAGATGTACAACATATAACAAGTTTTTGTATCTGACAGTGACCATTTAACCTCTTAATCCCTTAAGGACTCAGGGTTTTTCCATTAAAAATCATAATGCTTTCAGCTTTTCACCTACAGACCTATATGAGGGTTGTTTCATGCGCTACCAGTCTTACTTTGTAATTAAATCAGTCATTTCACCACAAAATCTATGGCTAAACCCCATAAAAAAAATAGTGGGACAAAATAAAATAAAAACACACGCCATGGTCTGTAGTTTTATCGGCACCATTCATGTTTTGATGGAATTTTTTCTTAGCTTTTTATTATTTTGTTAGGGTATACAAATTGATCAAAAATACGCAATTTTGTACTTTGAAATTTTGACCGTGCAGTATAATTAACATAATATTTTTATAGTTTGCCCATTTACGTACGCGGCAATACCATATATGTTTATTTTAATTATGTGTACATGCTTTTTAGATGGAATTAGGGAAAAGGGAGGTGATTTAAAGGGGTATTCCGCCCCTAGACATCTTATCCCCTATCCAAAGAATAGGGGACAATATGTCAGATTGCCGTGGTCCCGCTGCTGGGGACCCCCGGGATCCCCGCTGCGGCACCGCGCTATCATTACAGCACAGAGCGAGTTCGCTCTGTGCGTAATGACGGGCGATACGGGGGACAGAGCAGCGTGACGTCATGGCGCCCCCCTCGTGACATCACGGCCCGTCCCCTTAATGCAAGTCTATGGGAGGGGGCGTGACAACCGCCATGCCCCCTCCCATAGACTTGTATTGAAAGGGGCGGGCCGTGACATCACGAGAGGCGGAGCCGTGACGTAACAATGCTCCGGCCCCTGTACCGCCCATCATTACGTGCAGAGCGAACTCGCTCTGTGCTGTAATGATAGCGTGGTGCCGCAGCGGGGATCCCAGGGGTCCCCAGCATCGGGACCGCGGCAATCTGACATCTTATCCCCTATCCTTTGGATAGGGGATAAGATGTCTAGGGGCGGAATACCCCTTTAAGCTTTTAGTATGGAAGGGGTTAATTCCCATTTATTAACTTTTTAAAAACATTTTTAAACCGTTTTTTTAGTCCCCATAGGGTACTATTACATGCAGTCTTCTGATTGCATACACTGTTCAATGCTATGCCATAGCATAGCATTTATCAGTGTTACCTGCGCTCGATTGTCTCAGCCTGGTGAGTCAGACTGGAGCATTGCAGAAGTGATCGGATGTGAGGAGGAAGGTAAAGACCCTCCCGCCATCCTGTAAGCTGATCGGGACACCGTGGTTTCACCTTGGTGATCAAAATAAACATAAATATGTAATCTCTTAAGGACGCAGGGCGTACCTGTACGCCCTGCGCCCGGTCCCGGTATATAAAGCGGGGTCCCGCCGTGACCCTGTATCATACCAGGTCGGTCCCGGCGGCTATTGATAGCCGGGACACTGGGCTAATAGCGTGCATCACCGATCGTTGTGCCGCGCACTATTAATCCTTTAGACGTGGTGATCAAAGTTGATCGCCGTGTCTAAAATGAAAGTAAAAGGTTCCTGGAAGCTCAGTCGGGCTGATTGGGGCCATTGTGATAAAATTGCAATGTCCCGATCAGCTAGCACGCGAGCGGAGGTCCCCTCACCTGTCTCTGTCACGTCCAATTGGCGATTGATTGCTCCAAGCCTGAGATTCAGGCTTGAGCAATTGACTGCCAATAACACTGATCAATGCAAAGCTATGGCTTTGCAGTGAACAGTGTAAAAGATCAGTGTGTGCAGTGTTATATCCCCATATGGGAGCTATAACACTGCAAAAAAAAGTGGAAAAAAAAGTGAATAAAGGTAATTTAACCTCTTCCCTAATAAAAGTTTTAATCAGGCCCCCCTTTTCCCATAAAAAAACTGTGTAAATAAAAATAAACATGTGGTATCACCGCATGCGGAAATGTCCGAATTATAAAAATATATCATTAATAAAACCGCACGGTCAATGGCGTATGTGCAAAAAAATTCCAAAGTCCAAAATTGCGTATTTTCGGTCACTTTTTATATCATGAAAAAATGAATAAAAAGCGATCAAAAAGTCGGATCAATACAAAATGGTACCAATAAAAACTTCAGATCACGGTGCAAAAAATTAGCCCTCATACCGTCCCGTACGCGGAAAAATAACAAAAATGATAGGGGTCAAAAAATGACAATTTTAAACGTATACATTTTCCTGAATGTATTTATGATTTTTTCAGAAGTACGACAAAATCAAAACTATATAAGTAGGGTATCATTTTAATAGTATGGACATACAGAATAAAGATCAGGTGTCATTTATACCAAAAAATGCACTGCGTAGAAACGGAAGCCCCCAAAATTTACAAAATGGCATATTTTCTTCAATTCTGTCGCACAATTAATTTTTTTCCCGTTTCGTCGTGGATTTTTTTCATAAAATAACTAATGTCACTGCAAAGTAGAATTGGTGGAGCAAAAAATAAGCCATCATATGGAATTTTATGTGCAAAATTGAAAGGGTTATGATTTTTAGAAGGTGATGAGGAAAAAATTATAATGCAAAAATGGAAAAAAGCTGAGAACAGATAAGAGGGCAGTGACGTCACCCACTGCATTCAGAGCGATGGAACTGCTGGAAAGAAAGAGATTGGGAGAGAGAGAAAGACACAGAAATAGAGACAGTTAGTGGTTATAAAAATAGAGAGATACAGATTAGAAAGAGAGGCCTTGTATGTGTTTGTGTGTGCGTGAGAACAGGATTCAATCCCCATGCAAGAATCCTATAGGGGCTCCAATACACCAAAAACTGCATATAAGGGGACATCCTAATCACAGCCTCTTAAGGGCTTATCTTTTGCTACCACAAATCCAAACCATTTTCAAGGCTCATGCTTACATATATCTGAATTGACTTGTGTTCCTGAACCAGCTACAGTAGCCAGTAAGGTGCAGAGAGCTGTGCCACTCACCCACAAAGTGTATTCAAGTAGCATCTATATACCTATAGGGCCTGTCAACATAGTAGTGATATGTGACTATAATAGTGTTCCTGAACCAGCTAGAGTAGCCAGTGAGCATCAGTGATCTGTGCCACCCACCCACAAAGTGTATTAAAGTGGCACCTATATACCTGTAGGGCCTATCAAGACAGTGCATCTGAACCAGTGAGGTGCTTTGATCTGTGCCACCCACCCACAAAGCATATTCAAATGGCATATGTATATATATATATATATATATATATATATATATATATATATCTAGGGCGTGTCAACACATTTGTGAAAATATTTGATTTCCCCAAATACCTTCAGTACGTATTGTGCTGTCATCTCTGCCACACAAAAAGCATGTTGAAGTTACATGAATCTATCCTGTAGTGTTAATATAGTTCTGGTGCATTTAACATTGTTCTGCAAACACCTTCAGTACTCATTGTGCTGTCATCTCTGCCACGCAAAAAAAGCGTTTAAACCGTTGAAACATAGATTTGACAAGTAGGTTGGTGAAAATTCACCCAAAGAGTAAAAAAGTAACAGAAAAAAAACACGTCTGGAAAACAAGTTGGTGGACAGGGTAGAGAGGAAGACCCCCACCATGTTCTCTGCCAGTAAGAATGTTTGTGGAAGTACTAGTACAGGTAGCGGCAACAGCAACCAGGTGTCGTGTGGTAGTAGTGGCAGCAGCATCAGCCATCCCAAGTTCTCACTGCCTAAGAAAGGTTATGTGGTTTCACAGGATAATCCGGCTTTACTGGAATATTTCTGTTATATGACTTCTGAGGAGGAAGGCTCTGACAATATGACAGTGAGCCACCGGTCAGTGGATTCCTTCATGCATACACTCACATGGGGAAGTGGAAAGGTCCCTCCTAGATGATGTGCTTCCTCAAATTGATTTTTTGGGAAACCTGCTACTTCCAGTGAGGGCTGGGCCCCCTGGCTGGCTGGGGCAAAATTCAAATTGATTGCGATTGCTTTTGCAAACACCCTGCAGCCAGCCAGGGCTGATGGCCAAATTCAAATAGATTTTTTTTGGAAACATGCTATTTCCAGCCAGATCTGGGCCACCTGGCTTGGGCAAAATTCAAATTGATTTCTCAACCTGCTACTGTATGCAGAAGACTACAACTCCATCGTGACATGCTATGACATGCTATGACATGCTGAAGGTTGCTATTTCAACCTTCCTCCCCCACATCCAGACAGCCAGCCAAGCCAAGCCTGGGTTACCAGGCTGGCCAAATTTGAATGAGTTTTAATTGATTCTCAACAGCTTTACGCAGACTACTATAACTTCCTCCAGTAAGCCACTATGACATGTTCTGCTGGTAGTTTCAGCCAGGTCTACGCATACACAACCCATAAATGTCAGCATCACAAGTCCAGGAACCATATAATTGAATTTAAATTTAAATTTAAAAATTAAAAAACTTTATTGAAACCTTTTCAAATTTAATTTAAAAACCACCACCTTCCTGCTAATACCAGTCCACCATCTCTTGCTGTATGCTATTTACATGAGTCAGCCACCACCTGCTGTATGCTGGATACTACTAATAACACCAACCCACAATTACCCTACTTCCAGCCAGGCATACTTGGCCCACTTGGAAAAAGCCACTGCATCTTCCAATGCCTCCCTGTGCATATTAACACCGGAAGTCATCTACTGACTAGTGTTGCTTGCGAATATTCGCAATTCGAATATTAATCATGAATATGGCATATTCGCGAATTCGCGAATATTGCGAATATAGCACTGTATATTCGTAATTACGAATATTCGTTTTTTTGCGGATATGCGAAATTATATGCACATCTGCGCATATTTGTGAATATTGAGTCCTCCCTTATTTAATGGTATAGGGAACTATGACTAGTGCATTAACTCTGATTGACTAGTGCATTAACTGATTTTTTGCCCTTTGAAACCAATAGGTCCATTGTGGTCTATGGGGATCTCACAGCATGTAAAACAGTAAACTAAGCAGGACCATCTCGGCAGCACAGTGGAATGGGAGACCACCACGGGTTTGAGTCCTGGGGTGGTACAGAGTGCTACAGTGTTGTGGTTTAACCTTACTTTCCTGGAAAAGCTGCTGAGTTGCCCATAGCCACCAATCAGATTGCTTCTTTCATTTTTCACAAGGCCTCTGCAAAATGAAAGAAGCGATCTGATTGGTTGCTATGTGCAACTCAGCAGCTTTTCCTGGAAAAGTTTCTGAGTTGCCCATAGCAACCAGATTGCTTCCTTCATTTTGCAGAGGCCTTTTCAAAAATGAAAGAAGCAATCTGATTGGTTGCTATGGGCAACTGCACAACTCTTCCTCTACACTGGTTTTGATGAATCTCCCCCATAGAGGGAGATTTATCAAAACCTGTCGAGAGGAAAGGTTGCTGAGTTGGCCATAGCAACCAATCAGATTGCTTCCTTCATTTTACAGAGGCCTTGTGAAAAAAGCGATCTGATTGGTTGCTATGGGCAACTCAGCTGCTTTTCCAGGAAAGTAAAGTTAAACCACAACACTGTAATAACACTCTGTCCCAGCTGGGGACTCAAACCCGTGATGGTCTCCTATTCCACTGTGCTGCTGAGAAGGTCCTGCTTAGTTTACTGTTTTGGATGCTGTGAGATCCCCATAGACCACAATGGGCCTATTAGTCTCAATGGGCAAAAAATCACAGAGTTAATGCACCAGTCATAGTTCCCTATACCATTAAAGAAGGGAGGACTCAATATTCGTGAATATGCACATATGCGGAAAACCAGTGGAGAGGAAGAGTTGTGCAGTTTCCCATAGCAACAAATCAGATTGCTTCTTTCATTTTTGAAAAGGCCTTTGAAAAATGAAGGAAGCAATCTGATTGGTTACTATGGGCAACTCAGAAACTTTTGCTCTGGACAGGTTTTGATAAATCTCCCTCTATGGGGGAGATTTATCAAAACCAGTGTAGAGGAAGAGATGTGCAGTTGCCCATAGCAACCAATCAGATTGCTTCCTTCATTTTTGAAAAGGCCTCTGAAAAATGAAGGAAGCAATCTGGTTACTTTTCCAGGAAAAGTTTCTGAGTTGCCCATAGCAATCAATAAGATCGCTTCTTTCATTTTGCAGAGGCCTTGTAAAAAAATGAATGCAATCTGTTTGGTTGCTATGGGCAACACAGCAGCATTTCCAGGAAAGTAAAGTTAAACCACAACACGGTAACACTCTGTCCCACCCGGGACTCTAACTCATGGTGGTCTCCCATCCACCATGCTGCCGAGAAGGTCCTGCTTAGCTTACTGTTTTACATGGCGTGAGATCCCCATGATTTCAATGGGCAAAAAAATCACAGAGTTAATGCACAAGTCAAAGTTCCCTTTACCAATAAAGAAGGGAGGGTTCAATATTCGCGAATATGCGCATATATTTTCGCATATGCGCAAAAAACGAATATAACGAATATGCAAATTTCGCGAATATATGACGAATATTCGTCCATATATTAGCGAAATATCGTGAATTCGAATATGGCCTATGCCGCTCATCCCTACTACTGACAACCAAGGATACTTTGTGCCGCTTTATTTTGGTGTGAATAAGCCTAAAAAATGGCAAGCTGTAATATTTACCATGGGTTACCGCATGTTGTCATAACTAATTCTTATAAACACTTTAAAACTTCCTAACATGTTAGACAGGGGTTTAGAGGTGTTAGGCAGTGTTATAAATGTGTTTAGTGGATTATTTTATTGCCGGTATGAGTTGAACTGAGCCGAATCAAACTCGCAATTTTCGAAAAGTTCGGAGTCCAGTGAACCAAACTTTTCAAAAGTTCGCTCAACTCTAGTTTTGAACAACCATTAATCATCAATTTTGATGCCTTAAAATGAATTATCAGTTACGGTTATCAGAAATCTTCTCTGACCGGAGTCCTTAGTTTTTCTCATCTTCTCCCTTGATGCCTTGAGGGATATGCTATATGGAGTAAGGCATCTAGTTATGGTTAATATCTACAGAATTTGCAGCACAGATTTCTTTGGCTACATGCTTTCCAAGCACACACCCACTATTTACCGCCCCCCCCCCCCCCCCGCCATTCCTGTTACTTCTTACAGCGATTCTTGGGACTGGGACCCAAGTTTCAGTAACCCTATCAGATACTGGGGAAATGCTCCGCTTTTAGTCCTGGGAACATAGAAAGGACATAAATGCAGAGGGGCAACAATGGAAAAATATTCCTGGTAATTTTTTAGACCTGTAAATGGGTTAATTTTATTAGAATTCTGTTAATTTCCACATGAAATCTTCCATTAAAAAAAGAGCATACAAGGGAGGTAAAAGCTCAGAAGAAAGCCATAAAATTCAGTGTAGGAGGAAAATGGATTATACAACCTACATTATTTAAAGGAATACTGTAGTGGAATATAACTTATCCCCTAACTGCTGGGAACCCCTGCGATCTCCTTTATTGGGCCCCGGCAGTCCGTAGGAAGGGAGCATTCCATCCCCGCATGACACGGCAGCTGACACACCCCCTCCACGTATCCCATAGAGATAGATTGGGGGCGTGTCTTCCATGGCTTCCTGCTGGGAACGGCATGATACTTCCTGCGGACTGCCGCGGTCCCCTACAGTAGATCGCGGGGGGTCCAAGCGGTCGGATCCCCCACGATCTATAACTTCTAAGTTTTTTTCCACTACAGTATTCCTTAACTTTTTATTTCTTATCATATCTTCAGATCATATCTAAATATTACCATTTAATGGTGAAAACAAGCTTTAGTAATTCTGTGCATGGATGGCAGATTTGCAAATAAACTCTGCCACCGGACCACTTTGTTCAGTGTTTTTTCCATATTGATGCACATAAAGCATGTAGACATTAGATTGATGTTCAGACAGAAAATCCCAAGAAAATTCTTTCTTGGTGACTTTGACTGGAGAGTAATTGTTTTTTCACTAAGAATAATTTGATTATCTTGATGGAAGTTGGTGGGTTATGTCCCTCTAAAATCTCACAGGAAGTTGGTTGGAAAAGGTAACATAGAGGCATGAAAAGCTTAGTGGTTATTTAGTGGCCACTTATTGTGTGCTATACTTGAATGGTCCCTTGCTAAGACCTGGAGGGCTGGGCATCACACCGCCAATTTTTGTTCCCAGACAGATTGATACATCTGGTCCAATATATGCAAAAGAAAACATTTGAAAACAACTGATATATTAGTTCAGATATTGTATTTATTTTTGTGCGGCAACCATCTCCAATGATAGATAGTGAGTTGTATAAAAAAATAAAAAAAAAAGATATAATGCATAATATGGTAGACAACCCAAAACACTGGCTTGAACAGGGTATTAGCACACTGTTATGCAATTATTATTATCTTTATAGCTATATGCTAAAGCTTCAAACATCCATCACATATAGTATATCTGTGACTCACAAACAATTCTACTAAATCTGGAGCTATGCAGATAGTTATACATGTAGAAATACTAACCTCAGCTGAAATAATTCTAAGTAAACAGATTAAGAAAGAAAATTAATAAACCTGTAAAAATAAAACACATTGTAAATATGGAAGTAATCATACAACCATATTACATTATAATTGTTTCCCTTTATTACTGGTTTTCATTCAGGAACATTCTAAGGCTATGTTCACACATAGTATTTTGGTGAGATTTTTGTTTAGTATTTAGCTCAGTATTTTTAACCAAAAGCAGGAGGGAAACTGACAACTATAATAGAAAGATATGCACCTTTTTTTGTGTGTTTGGTTCACTTATGGTTTGGTTAAAAATACTGATCAAAATCCTGACCAAAATACTATGTGTGAACATAGCCGAAAAAGTTAAGTAACTTAAAGAAGGAATTTAAGTGAAATATTACCGAGTAAAGATTTGTTATACTAGTATGAAGAACACTTTTTAAATTGCCATAAAAGGGACACATTTTCTTATCAGTGTTATGTCCAGTTTGAATCCTATGGTTGATCTGTCTTATTATATAGTTAAAGGGGTATTCCAGGAAAAACTTTTTTATATATATCAACTGGCTCCAGAAAGTTAAACATATTTGTAAATTACTTCTATTAAAAAAACGTAATCCTTTCAGTACTTATGAGCTTCTGAAGTTAAGGTTGTTCTTTACTATCTAAGTGCTCTCTGATGACACCTGTCTCGGGAAACGCCCAGTTTAGAAGAGGTTTGCTATGGGGATTTGCTTCTAAACTGGGTGTTTCCCAAAACAGGTGTCATCAGAGAGCACTTAGACAGAAAAGAACAACCATAACTTCAGAAGCTCATAAGTACTGAAACGATTAAGATTTTTTAATAGAAGTAATTTACAAATCTGTTTAACTTTCTGGAGCCAATTGATATATATATATATATATATATATATATATATATATATATATATATATATATATACATAAAATGTTTTTTCCTGGATAAATCATTTAAAGGAGAACCCAGGTTTGTGGCCTCAATACTAATATGAAAATGTGTCTGGTTTAGGACTGTCTGAAAGCAGCCTTTAAAGGGGTTATCCAGGAAAAAACTTTTTATATATATATATATATATATATATATATATAAAAATATATATATATATATATATATATATCAACTGGCTCCAGAAAGTTAAACAGATTTGTAAATTACCTCTATTAAAAAATGTTAATCCTTTCAGTACTTGTGAACTTCTGAAGTTAAGATTGTTCTTTTCTGTCTAAATCCTCTCTGATGACACCTGTCTCGGGAAACACCCAGTTTAGAAGCAAATCCCCATAGCAAACCTCTTCTAAACTGGGCGTTTCCCGAGACAGGTGTCATCAGAGAGGATTTAGACAGAAAAGAACAACCTTAACTTCAGAAGCTCGTAAGTACTGAAAGGATTAAGATTTCTTAATAGAAGTAATTTACAAATCTGTTTAACTTTCTGGAGCCAGTTGATATATATAAAAAAGTTTTCTCCTGTAATACTCCTTTAAAGGGGTACTCCACTGGAAAACCATTTTTTTAAATCAACTGGTGCCAGAAAGTTAAATAGATTTGTAAATTACTTCTTTTTAAAAATCTTAATCCTCCCAATACTTATCAGATGCTGTATACAACAGAGGAAGTTCTTTACTTTTTTAAATTTCTTTACTGTCTGACCACAGTGATTTCTGCTGACACCTCTGTCCACTTCAGGAACTGTCCACAGTAGGAGAAAATCCCCATAGCAAACCGATACTGCTTTGGACAGTTCCTAACTTGGACAGAGGTGTCAGCAGAGAGCAGTGTGGTCAGAAAGAAAAGAAATTCAAAAAGAAAAGAACTTCCTCTGGAATATACAGCTGATAAGTACTTGAAGGATTAAGATTTTTAAATAGAAGTAATTTACAAATATGTTTAACTTTCTGGCACCAGTTTATTTAAAAAAAAAATTCCACTGGAGTACCCCTTTAATGTGTACTTCATTCCTTTTTTTTATATATATACTATTTGCAATTTTCAAATATTTTGTTGTATAGACAATCTGCTT
The DNA here is from genome assembly GCF_029499605.1 of Hyla sarda. NCBI lineage: Eukaryota > Metazoa > Chordata > Amphibia > Anura > Hylidae > Hyla > Hyla sarda. The sequence continues at coordinate 230,794,844 of NC_079191.1, forward strand.
CCTCTTATAAATGTTAATATACTTTTTTGACATTTCAAAAATAAAACTAGTTTATTTGTTTGTACTGAATTTACAATTATTGCAAACTTTGTTACTATTTGTTTTCTAAAGCATTGTTCACATACTGCAGTTGCTGCATGGGAATTCTTTACAGCCAGAGCCAACGTACAGCATTGGAAAAATGCATAGACAAACTGCAGTAAGATTGCACTGTGTGAACAGGGCATTACAGCTCCCATAAAGCATCAATAAGTGATTCTCAAGGTGTGAGATGCTATGTGTGATACAATAATGCATGTTACACCAGTTTTTTGGGGATTCACCTTCATGATCAAGACTAAATCCTGCATTGTTAACAAATTATAATTTTTGTGTCCATATTGTGTATGTAAATTTTGGCCTGACCACGCTTTTGATGACCCAAACTGTTGGCCGGTTGTTTGGGTCATAAGTAGTGCGACCAGACTGGAATTTGCCATGGTAAAACAGACACAAGAATACACATACTTGTGAGATCAGCTTTAAAACAGTATTGCCAACTAAGACATTTATGACATATCTATAGGATATGCCATAAATGTCTGATAGGAGCTGGTTCCACCTCTGGCACTCACTTCCCTGATTCAGATAGGATAAGGTAGTAGATGAAACTCCAGGTATTTTCTTTATTATTACAAACACATAATGATAATTTGGACTGATTCTTGCTTGGGATTTTTGGTGCATCTCTGTAGATTCTACCACAGTTATATTTTTGGAAGCTCATTGTTTTATGATTTTATGTTTTTTATAGGACTTTTTCATGCAACTTTACAGTGAATATATCAAAGAACATTATATGATAGTGAGCAAAGAATTACAGTGTAGGAATATGAAAACTATGCAAAACTTAAGAAATAATAAGAATGGTATCAAAGACTTAAAAGGGTACTCCGGCTCTTAGACATCTTATCCCCTATCCTTTGGATAGGGGATAAGATGCCTGATTGCGAGAGTCGCCGATGGGGACCCCCGTGATCTTGCACGCAGCACCCCAGTTATAATCAGTCCCCGGAGCATGTTCGCTCCGGGTCTGATTACCAGAGCTGTCATGCCCCCTCCCATAGGCTTGCATTGAGGGGCGGAGCGTGACATCACACGGGGGCGGAGGCGTGACATCACACAGGAATGAGGCGTGAAGTCACACGCCGCCTGCCCGTGGTCGCCGGTAATCAGACCCGGAGCGAACATGCTCCGGGGACTGATTTTAACTGGGGTGCTGCGTGCAAGATCACGGGGGTCCCGAGCGGCGGATGTCTAAGCGCAGGAGTACCCCTTTAAGGCACAATGTGAATAAATATATATATAAAAAAATAGACACCATAATATAAAACTGAACTGTTTTGCACAGTTGTGTATGTAGCTGTGATGTTCAGTCAGTGTTTGAATGGAAGACACTACATAACCCTACAGTGGTGTGCACAACGTAACTGAAACGTGTAATACCATATTCAGGACCCGGCTAATGTCAATATTAAATAGAGTCATATGAATGAGGCTATCCAGGGACTGTTATGCTTGGAATTTCAGGCTATCCACTTAAGTATGACTGCCTGCTTTTAGAGATATTCTTATGAACAACAAAACTGAATTTATAACTAAAACATTCAAGCAATTCAAGAAAATGGAACACCAGAGCCGTTTGGTTACCATCTAAAGCCATAAAGTTCCTGTCTGATGCTGTATCTCCCCATTATTTTTAAAACATTTTTAATAGAGATGTAGCTACATCATAAAATGGCAAGTAAGCATATAGCATCTCACATTTTAACATATCCTTAATTGATATGCTATGTAATAAATAATTATTTTGTGATTGTTTTATAGATATTTTTACATGAATTACTTTATTCTTGTTTGTTTATTTATTAAAGAACAGTTTTACAATGTATCCCTTGATTTCCACCAGGTTCTGAACTCATGCCCAAAGCTCTTTCTACAAGGATAGTGGGAGGAATATGGTGGTTTTTTACACTTATCATAATTTCCTCATATACTGCCAACTTAGCTGCCTTTCTCACAGTGGAACGCATGGAGTCCCCCATTGATTCTGCTGATGATTTAGCTAAACAGACTAAAATTGAATATGGTGCTGTCCAAGATGGTGCTACAATGACCTTTTTTAAGGTATGTAGTAAATCTTTTGCTGTGTTAACATAACAGTGTTATTATGATGCTAAGATAATTATAGTATTATTAATGCAATTGTTTTCTGGAATAAAAGAAAATAGATGTTTATAATCATAATATATCAAATACACTTTGCTTTTGTTCTGTGTCTGGGAAATATGTTCTGAAAAATAAACAGAAATATCGCTTTTAATAAAACTTAAATCTTTTGAATAGATCATGAAAAAATGTCACACATGTATTTATCTGTCACCCACTTTGGATTTAAAAGCCCAGTGTTCTGTGTTAAAAGATAACATTTTTATTATGTTTTAGTTTATTGCTCTAAAAAAAACTATTTGTATGATATATCAATTGAGAAAAAAAAGCATTTACAGATGTTGTAGGACTGAATTAAACTATGAAGGGAGGCTGGTATTGTTATTAAGTACATTTTATGGTAATACTAGCAGAGTGTACGGCATTGACAGTCTTTCTATCTACACCTTGTGTGAGAGGAACAGCAACAATGATGCTCTCGTTCTCACATCCCAACCTCATATCGCGTTCTTATATCCAGTCCTTATATCCTAACCTCATATCCCTACCTCATATTTTATTCTTATATATTGTTCTTGTATCCTGTCCTCATAGCCTGTCCTCAACTCCCTACGTCATATTCTGACATATCTTATCCTCATATCCCAACCTCACATCCCATCCTCATAGCTCATCCATATATCTTGTCCTCAGGTGGGTCTGAGCTGTGATGAAGAAATGTTATGCTTACAAAAAAGGGGCTTTGTGGGGTGGGGTGTTAGGGTGCTTCAAAAACAATCCCTACTTCACTGCCCCAATCTCCCTGCAGCTGCCATTTTGATGGCACCACATTACCCAAACCCTTCCATGCTACTGATCATTCTTCCCCACATTATCTGACCTGCCAACTCTGCAGGAAATGCTTGCTCAGTCAATAACGTACCGCAGAGATTGGATTACTGGGGATTCCCTGCCACATAGAAAAGTCAAAAGAAATGGGGAGCAGCAGTGCTCCGCAGGGATTGTGTACTGCCTGACCAGCAGCTGCAGGGGATTGGGGAAGGAGAGTATGCTTTGTTTTTTTTTTTTTTATATTTCTAAACCACCCCAAGTTATAACAAATGGGTTGCTGGAATACCCCTTTTAAATCCAGTAATGTCATGACACAAGTCTGGAGGTTTTGAGTGAAAGGGAAGGTAAAGAAGGACACATCTGTACCAAAGTGCACAAAATAAGCATTTCTAACTAATGTCAGTTCAGCTACCATTGCATAAATACTATCCTATACAGAACATTACTTTATTATAATATACTAATCCAGTGCAGCTCCCACTGAGTTTTAACCTGACCGCTTCCTATCCTTTATATTTTTCATTCATGTGACATATAATTTACAGCTCTGTCTATCTAACTATCTATTCTATCTACTCTATCTATCTTTTTAGCAAATCTGGCCATTCTGTTTGATTTCTAGCAAAATACTGACTGTTAAAAAATCTAATGTTTTGGGGTTTTGACATATTGATTTATTAATATCCTTATCATTATCAACTGTAATGGCTTAACAATTAAATGGCATTTAACGATTTTTTGAACCTCTCATTAACTGGCTGTTTTCTCAGACTATGCATTATATTAGATAACAAAGTCAATAAGAGAAATGAACCAGCTCACCGCCTATGAACATCACTGGATAGGAAGGAATTTCAGATGGTGCAGGAAGCACGGAATACAGGTCCAAGCCGCAATTCCTGGAGTGAACAGTATCCGAAAAAGCAAATGGTGCAAAAAATAATAATGCAAAAATTCCAGCTCCCAAATTGTAAAATCCAAAATGTATTAAATCATTTTAAAATGATACCCAAATTGTGAAGAATAAAACAAGCAGAAATACCGACGCATTTCGAACCGTGCAGTTCTTTTGGATTTTATGATTTGGGAGCTGGAATTTTTGCACTGTTATATTAGATGTTACTCAATCTGGAGGCCAGACAAAAGATGGCTTTAACCCCTTAAGGACCAAGCCTATTATGACCTTAAGGACCAGAGCGTTTTTTCCACATCTGACCACTGTCAATTTAAGCATTAATAACTCTGGGATGCCTTTACTTATGAATTTGATTCCGAGATTGTTTTTTCATGACATATTATACTTTAACATAATGGTACATTTTTGTCGATATTTGCATCATTTCTTCCAAATTTTCATGAAAAATTTGAAAACATTTAGCATTTTCTAACTTTGAAGCTCTCTGCTTTTACGGTAAATAGACATACCAAATAAATCCTATATTTATTCACATTAGGGATGAGCGAATTGAATCTTACGAATCCGAATTTATTACAAATTTCAGGAAAAATTTTAATCACAACAAATGCGAATATCGCCACAATTCGATCCCACTTATTGCTTCATTCAACTCAATTTAGTGCAGTCCAGGCTCCGATGCATCTAAAATGGAGGACCACATGTGAGGGCATGGGGGAAGGAATCCTGGGAAGTTGGGAAAATGGGTCGGCGGGATGACCTTGAATCACATGCAGCATGCAGCCTATCAGCAGCCAGCCACCCCTGTGATGTCACATCCCTATATAATTGGCAGCCATCTTGTGGCCAGTCACTTCAGCCTTTTATTGCAGAGAGATAAAGAGGGACAGACAGCTCTGTGTGTTGCACAGAAAAGCATTTTTCCCGCAGCGATTCACCTCCCAGTAACATCAGTGTTCTGTTGCACAGAGAGAGGGACAGAGAGCAGTGTATGTTGCAAAGAAAAGTATTCTTGCAGCAGTGATTCACCTCCCAGTCACTACAGAGTTCTATTTCAGAGAGGGACAGAGAGCAGTGTGTTGCACAGAACAGCAGCAATTCACCTCAAGCACAAATCCTGCCTAGAAGCACTGATAGGGAAGGGAGTGAGATTGAGAGAGAAAGTGCAATTTTGGGTGTAGTACACACTGACTGTGTGCTGCAGCAATGGTGTGTACTGCTGGTGTTGTAGACAAATACTGTTTTAAGCGAACTGGAGTGCATTGTCCTCCCCTCATAGCGTGCATACCACATACGTGCATCTCAGTGGTGTACTATTTTGTTCCAGTTAAAGTCTTATGGGCCTAGATAATGTGAAAGGCCAAGCAAAAGTACACACCGGCTGGTGTTGTACACAAATACTGTTTTAAGCGTACTGGAGCACATTGTCCTCCCCCTCGTAAGTGCATACCACATACGTACATCTAAGTGGTGTACTATTTTGTTCCTGTTAAAGTCTTAAGGGCCTAGATACTGTGAAACGTCAGCCAAAACTACACACCAGCTGGTGTTGTACACAAATACTGTTTTATGCGTACAAGAGTGCATTGTCCTCCCTTCATAAGTGCATTCAACTTATGTACATCTAAGGTGGGTACTATTTTGTCCCTTTTATAGTCTTAAGGACCTAGATACTGTGAAAGGCCATCCAAAAATACACACCAGCAGCAGACTAGGGTCTAGTGCCTAGTTGCAGCAGGAGTTGCAGCGGGAGGCCTGAGCTCCCGGTATCAACTAGCTGTCGTTTCTCGACCAGCAACCCATCTGCTGTCATCGATTGTTTAACACGGTCATCCACTTCATTACAAGTGACATCTGACACCCCCAGTCAACAGTCAGTGGGTTCCTCAGACACATCCCTCTGTTGGCATGGCCTAGGAGCAGTCCCTGTCCTCCGATTGCCTCTGTCCTATGCTGTTCCCTACATCACAGAAGTATCTTATGCTGTGGGTTCAGCTCCACTATTTAGTGAGGACGATCTAGAGGACAGTCAGCAGCTACTTCCCAACCAAGAAGTGGAGGAGACATTCGCCACTTCCTCCGCTAGGCAGGCAAGTAGTGATGAGGAGAGTGGCATGGGAGGTGGTGTTGTGAGCGTTCAGGCTCCTGAGGCAGACACTGTTGGGGAACCTGAGGAGGACATCAGTGATGTGCAGACACAACTTGATGATGATGTTACCGATTGCACCTGGGAGCCGGGTTCAGAAGGGGCTTCATCATGTATTTATTTCAGGTTCCACTCTTTGGAGGTTTGGATGCTGTCAGATCTGTAGACAGTTCTCCTTACTGCAGCAGGAAATTGCATTATTGAAATCTGAGATGTTTAAATTATATATTAAACAAACTTAGACTGGGACTGCGGCAATGCCACTGCCACAGAGGACCACTAGAAATGGCAGATGGGTTACTGTAGGTTCTGGAAGACTTAGAGTTGTGGATAGAAGACATGTCCCACAGTCTGTGGTTCTCCATAACTCATTTGCTACACTCTCAGAATATAAGGGCAACATGTATATTGTCTCAAGCACAGAAGGTAAAGAACCATCGACTCCTATGTCTAATGTATGCAAGACTGCAGCCAAGGACAAAAAAAGATAAAGTAAAATCTGAAATGAAGCAGCTGTTTCTGGCTGATTCAATCATAAGAAGTGTGGAGCTTAAGGAAAATGGTTTTGTGAGATGTCTCCCTGGTGCTACTGCTAGAAGAGATAGAAGACGTATTCTAAATATTGTTAAGCAAGCAAAGCAGGAAGGGGACGTGGATGTTCTTGTCCATCTAGGGACAAATAACCTGGCTTTCAATTAAGTTTCAGAGGTGAAGGAATCTTTTATCCCACTTGGTAATAATGTACAGGATTCTCATCCACTGTTTCATTTTCTGTAGTTCTGCCTGTGCACAACGTTCAGAATGATAGGCAGAGGCACATTAAGGAGTTCAACGTATGGCTTAGTAGATGGTGTCAAGAGCAAGAATTTGGCTTTGTGTCTCATGATAGCTCTACTTGGAATAGAAAGGAACTGTACAAAAAAGATGGTTTGCATCTTTCTCTCAAAGGAACAAATTCCAAGACTTTGCTAAAGAGTATTTAAACTAGGAAGGGGGGGGGGGGGCAAAAGAGTGAAAATATATGAGTCCAATTGACCCCTGAAACAATGCCAGAACATGTCAGTAGCACAGAGGTTAAGAAATGACAAGCTCAGAGTCCTGTCCCCAAGTGCCCTCAGTTTAGGCAATAAAATCATTGAACTTGGGTCAATAATGGCATCTGAGAAGGTAGATTTAGTGGCTGTTACTGAGACATGGTTTAATGAATGTAATAACTGGGACATATCCATACCAGAATACTCTTTATACAGAAGAGACAGAGAAGGCAAGAAATCAGGAGGAGTGGCCCTATATGTGAAAGATAGCATAACATCTAACCTAATACAAGTTAGTGAGGCAAACAGAGTCAGTTTGGGTTATGTTGCAGTTTGGTAATCAGACAGCAACTCGTGTAGGTGTGATATATAGACAACCTGGCCAAGTTAAAGAATTAGATGATCTACTAGTTGAAGAAATAGCTAAAATGACAATGAAAGGAGAAGTTATCATTATTGGAGACTTCAATCTTCCGGATATAAACTGGAAAACCAAAATAGCTAGTTCTGTCAGGAGTAGAGATATTTTCAAATCCCCTACTGGGATTATCTCTACTGGGTTGAGGAGCCAACCCGGAGGGAGGCCATTTTGGATTTGGTATTCACAAATGGGGATTTGGTATATAATGTTATTGTGGCCGAAAGCTTGGGATCTAGTGATCAGCAGTCAGTGTGGTTTAGCACAAAAACAAAAGTTTTAGATTTTAGAAAAACTGACTTTTCAAAAATGAGATTAGTCATAAATGAGTCCCTTTCAGAATGGATTACATGGAGTCCAGGAGAAATGAGACTACTTAAAAGACGCATTATTGAAGGCAACAGAAAACTGCATTAGACTTGTCAGTAAAAGCAGGAAAAGGAAGAGACCACTGTAGTATTCAGCAGAAGTGGCCAAAATCATAAAAAACAAAAAGCTAGCATTTAGTAATCATAAAACAACCCAGAGCAATGAAGATAGGGAAATCTTCAAGACTAGGCAGAAAGAGGCCAAGCAAGTTATAAGAACTTCTAAAGCGCAGGCAGAAGAAAAACTAGCTCAATCTGTGAAAAAAGGGGATAAGACATTCTTCAGATATATCAATGAAAAAAGGAAATTAAAACAAGGTATAACTAAATAAAAACAAAGGAAGGAAGGTCTCTAAAATAGAATAAAGGGCTAGCTGACTGCCTTAATTAATACTTCTGTTCAGTTTTTACAGAAGAAAAAGAAGGAAAAGGACCTCCATTAGGGAGGAAAACTAAGGAATCGTTTGATGCATGTGTCTTTACAGAGGAAGAGGTTCTACGTTTGCTATCTAAAGTGAAGACAAATAAGTCAAAGGGGCCTGATGGGATACACCCAAAATTATTAAAAGAGCTTAGTGGTGAGCTAGCAAAACCGTTAACACGTTTATTTAACCAATCACTGGTAACAGGAGTCGTCCCGGAAGATTGGAAATTAGCAAATGTCGGGCTCATTTACAAGAAAGGTAGTAGGGAGGAATCAAGCATTTATAGGCCAGTAAGTCTGACATCAATAGTGGGGAAACCCTACTAAAGGATAGAATTGTGGAACATCTAAAATCCCATGGATTGCAAGATGAAAAACAACATGGGTTTACTTCAGGGAGATCATGTCAAACAAATTTTATTGATTTTTTTGACTGGGTGACTAAAATAATAGATGGCGGAGGGGCAGTAGACATTGCATATCTAGATTTTAGTAAGGCTTTTGACACTGTCCCACATAGAAGACTTATCAATAAAGACTTATCAATAAACTTGAGCTTGGACTCCCATATTGTTGAGTGGACTAGACAGTGGCTGAATGACAGACAACAGAGGTTTGCAGTCAATGGAGTATATTCAGAGCATGGTCTTGTTACCAGTGGGGTACCTCAGGGATCTGTACTGCGACCAATATTGTTTAATATCTTCATCCAGAGGAAGTTAACATGGCCACATGCAAGATGTGTCGGCAGAAGGTGAAGCGTGGCCAGGGTCCCAATGTTGGCACCATGGCCCTGCGTCAACATATGCAGCATCTCCATAAAGCGGACTGGGAGAACCGTAGCTCTGATGTGGTGGTCCAGCCTGCTGCATCACCCAGTGGCGCGCCGCTCCCTGTTTCAGCCAGCCAAGGCTCCACCAACTCAGCCGAAGGGAGCTGTGTGTCATACCCATCTTGTGTCGCTCCAGATGCTCCTGCTCCTCCTACTTCGAGTCCATAATTCAGCCAGCAATCCACCGGCAAAGTCACGTCCAAAAGACAACAGTGGGCGTCCACTCATCCAATGGCGCAGAAGCTGAATGTGCTCCTGTCCAAGTTGCTGGTGCTGCAGTCCCTCACTTTTCAAGTTGTGGACTCTGCATCTTTCAGAGAACTTATGGCTTGTGCCGAGCAGAGGTGGAGAGTCCAAAATTTCTTTGGGAAAAAGGCAGTACCAGTCCTGCCCAATTTTGTGGAACAGAAGGTGGGCCAGTCCTTGAGCTTGTCGGTGTGTACGAAAGTGCACCACAGTCCTAACGTCTGGAGCTGAAACTATGGTCAGGGGCAATACATGTCCTTTACAGCCCACTGGGTGAATGTGGTTCCTGCACAGCCACAAGAGCAACTTGGACAGGTCATGCCGCTTCCTCCTCCATGCTCTCAGGATATTGGTCCTGTGACAATGTGCAACTCCGCCTCCTCATCCTCTACAGTTTCCTCAGCCTCCAGGATTACAAGATGAATGACGCCATTTCACTGCTTCATTTCCTAAAACACGTGTTGGAAACGATGGCTGGTCAGGGCACTGGAGATGTGGCGCCTACATCTCATGGCCACACGGCCACATCAGCTGGGGGCCAGCCGGTATGGCATGGGCTCAAGTCGGGAGCCTTCGCTATACCTACTTAAAGGCGCATGGATGTGTATACATGTCCATGGTCATTAAGGGGTTAAAAGAAACTTTAAAAATGTTAATCTATATAAAATCTTCAATTTAAATTTTACAAAATATATTTAATCTTTTAAATTGGGAGGCCCTATGGTCTTGTCAGGATGCTGCCACCTCTAGACTCTGTCATTGTGCTGCCATAAGACTTCTTGCTATATTGGGTTTTGTGGTCACACAGTATTAGTTCAAAGTAAACGCTTCCGGCACCTAGGACATTAAACTTGTGAATCTAATCAAAATCTATGATTTAAATTTTAAAAAAATCTCTCACTTTTTAATTGTGAGGCCCTATGGTAATCGTCATATATTACCTGTGGAATTATCACAGGAATCCAATGAAACAGGTTGGAGTGATAACACAATGAACCATAAGTGATTAAATGAAACATTTGCACTTTCACAGTTGGGGGGGGGGGGTTCTGAGAGGCAGGGGCTGTAAAAGGTTAATAAATGGGATTCAACCCCTTCCCTAATAAAAGTTTGAATTGCCCCCCTTTTCCCATTTAAAAAAAAAAAATTGTAAATTGAAAATAATTATATGTGATATCACCGCATATGTAAATGTCCTCACCAAACAAGTAGGCCACATGATGAAGGTATCCATAAAATTATTATAACAACTTTATTGATTAAAAAACAATAGACATATATACTTGATAAAAACATATATAAGGCACAGGTGATAATAAAATCAGAAAGAACAGAGGGGTAAACTCCTCATGTAATGAACTAGGAACGCAGGTATAATGATGAAAATACAAGTAAGAAATGGAAATTAAACACAAAAAGGATAAACTGCACCAATTAGGTATATATTGTGCTCTATTTTTCATAATATGTACTAGGTGCAAGGGGTCTATAAGTCGTTAATCAGTATAGCTCCATAAACTATTTTATACAAAGAAAGAGAAAAACTCAAACAAAGAGCAATTGCTACTGATAAATATGCAAAATTTTTATTAGTATATCCAAAATGTTAAAAAGCGTCACACATATGTGACTGATTTCAATAAGGATAAAATACCAGGTGTGTATGTATAAAGCAATACAAAATGAGATGTCTCAGATACAACCAGAAAACACGTAGGTGGATCAGGTACAGTAGAAGTAAAAATCACAATGGATGTATATATAGTGAGGTCAGGAAATGATGTAATATGGCTCCTATTCAAAGAGAAGTAACCAGGGGTCCAGAAAGGGCCCCAGTAGAATGAGAAGCTAACTGCTATATCACATAATTGGTATAGAGAATGGGCCCAAAGTATAACAATAATGATTAGTGAAAATCACCTCACTTACCCATAATGGAAGCCTGTAACCACCGTCCCAACGTACGTTTCGTCACCCGACTTTCTCAAGTCGTCCCTTGAGAAAGTCGGGTGACGAAACGTACGTTGGGACGGTGGTTACAGGCTTCCATTATGGGTAAGTGAGGTCTTTTTCACTAATCATTATTGTTATACTTTTGGCCCATCCTAAAATGGACAGAGGTGTCAGCAGAGAGCACTGTGGTCAGGCAGAAAGGAAATTCAAAAAGAAAATAACTTCCTGTGGATCATACAGCAGCTGATAAGTACTGAAAGGATAAAGATTTTTTTAATAGAAGTAATTTACAAATCTGTATAACTTTCTGGCACCAGTTGATTAAAAAAAAAATGTTTTCCAGTGGAGTAACCCTTTAAAGTTCCTAGCTGTCTCAAGTGCCTTTGGGGTAAACTCCTCTTGTTAGATGCCCAGAACTTTCTGTATTGAGAGCATTCCCAGACCCTCCTCTCAATTATAGCTGACCTAGTAGTCTCCTATTTGACTCTAATAATATTTTGGACATTTTTATCTATTACTGAAGGTGGAAAAATCTATTTTCCAGATTCAAAATTCGTGATTAAAAAGGAATCTGTCAGCTGTTTTTTTTTTCTAAAAGCTGCAGACACAGTTGGATATCTGTTAGGTTATAAAAGCAAACTGTACCTTTCCTGAAGCTAATGGTGGTTACCAAACTTATACAACTGCCTTTCTATTTCTCCCCCAAGTATCAAAGAGATGGGGCTGACCTGCTCATGTACCACAGCCTGGCATGGCTACTGTACTTGCTCACCCTCACCTCCTAGCCCCTCTTTACTTATGTGCAGGGAGGACAAGCAAGGAGACATGGTAGACCATGGTACTTGAGCAGCCTGGCTCCATCTCCTTGACACTTTGCTAAGAAATTGAAAGGTAGTCTGATCATTTTGACAACCATAATTAGCTTTAGAAAAGGTTCAGTTTCCTTTAAGCGTCTAACAACTATCCAATGGTGTTTTCAGTCTTTAATAGCAAATACAGATGACAAATTCTCTCCAAATATTTATCCAAGTCTACTATTGATTGATGAACCTAAGGTGAATAGGCTCAGTACATTATCTCATTGCATGTACAGAGCTCCCATACTACATTCTTCTATTATTTAATTGCTTTCTTTATATTAAAAAAAATTCCATAACAGATAATTTTCCCCCAACTCTTACAACAGTTTGCCCTTTCCAGAACCCATTCCCGGTATATAGTAATTTTATAACACCTAAGCTTTCCTTTACCTGCAAATAGCATTCAGTTTGATGCACTAGGCCTTTATCCAAGTACCCTGCCCAAGGCAGAATGGCTTTTACGTGACCTTTTGGCACCCATTACTGGAAACTCATGACCCATTAGTGCTCTCCCCAGAGCTATATACTGACTTATTTTACCTGTGGCACAATTGAAGACTGTTAGAGTCTAAATCCCCCTAGTATCCTTGTTATGAAAGTGGTGAATATGGTGTTCCTGTATAAATTAGTAAACATATAGCTTTTCACACAGTAAACTGGCAGATACTATTAAATATAAGAAATGGAATGATGGATGCTAACCATTTTTCATGTACTTTATGTGTTCTGATATTTTGCCAAGCAACCTGTTGTGAAAGCAATGGCATATCTATATGGGGCATTCTCGAATAATATTTGGTAAAGTATTTTACTAGAAGTCATTGCCAGAAACAGACAATATAAAATGTAAAAGCTTGTGTTTCTGGCTGATGAGTCACTGAGTCCAGAATTAAAAGAAACTAGACAGTGTTATTGATAAAGATGTTCTTCTAGGTTGCAGCGTTTTCTTTTGTGGTGCTATCTAATGAGCTTGTTTCAATTCACAGCATGAGAAAAGTACTTCTCCTGTAGTGTATAATAAGCCGCATCGTAAAATGTTGCATGAGCAGTTCCTACTACTGATTGGATTCTGAGTGCTATAGTTAAATTCAGTCAGATGTAAAAAATGTGCTGTCTGTCAGATGAAAGTAAACTTTCCCTCAGGCTTTAATGTTGGGTTTACTGCTCAAAAAGATTTTAACCCTCTAAATTGTGTTGCCATTGTTCCTTACTTTTCTAAGCGTGAGTAAAAAAACTGACAACAAAATTGACGGTTCTATACATTTACTAGCAAAATATTTGTCTCTAAGGCTAGAATGCTACATGGGCATGGGTGAATAAAGTACACAGTAAAGTGGGACAGGGTAAACTTGGCAATCCGCTTGAAGCACATGGATTGTGGATGTGTCTTTTACAGGTGTTTGTTTCTCTGAATAGACCATGGGGTTGTACTATTGTAATAGTGTAATATGTTTTGGATTATGTTTTATTATGTTTCATAAAATTATATATTATGTTATAATAATATTGTAGATTATAATTATATATTATAAATTATTTAAATTATTTTATCAATACACCTGAAAAGATGCACAAAGCAACTGCAGATTTAAATAGGGAGATTAATCCCAGAAAAATAATGGTAAAAAAGCCATTGAAGATTTATAATTCAAACAAAGATTTACCTTTCTAGTTTTTAGCACCTAATACAGCCAAAAGCTTTAGGCATAAAAATACAAAAAATAGAAAGAAATATTCCCTAACTATAAAGGTGGCTTACTACTAACAGTCATCAGCAATGGGTTACTCGTACCAGGTAAACATCCCCTTTGAAGCTGCATACCTCAGAAATCCAACTTCAGATTTTCCTCATAGCCTTATTGGCAGACTGACTTTCATCTAGTTTTAAAGCCCAAAGAAAAGTGCTTTAATCTGAAAACCTGGAGTGGCCCAGAAAGGGGATGAAAGGCCTCATTACAGAACCTGCTATTTACCCCATAAAAATCTAGGATTGATAACAGGACTTACCAAAGTCCATAGAAAGCTAAGTCTAACCAGAGATTTAACTATTTCTGGATTTCCCACCCCTTGTCACCCAGCTTTCACTACATGAGATATGCATTTCCCGAAACCTGCTATCCTCATATGACAGGTACTTTGGGGAAAAATAGGGACTCCCAATGACCATTCTTATATTTCCTGTCAGTGTCACTGTATAGATATTGGGGGAGATTTATCAAAGCCTGTGCAGAGGAAAAGTTCCCTGGTTGCCCATGGCAACCAATCAGATTTCTTCTTTCATTTTTAACAAGGCCTTTGCAAAATGAAAGAAGAAATCTGATTGGTTACCATGGGCAACTGGGCAACATTTCCTCTGCACTGGTATTGATAAATTTCCCCCTTGCCTAAAGCAAGAGCCTAAGTAACTGCACCATAGGTGTATGACCGCTTGTGCTAGTATTGCCACAAGGGTGATGTTACCTACTTTATACCACTAAATACTAAAGTGGCATAAAATGTTTGGCTACTATACCTAAAAAGAAAATATCAAAATTCATAGCTGTTAATAGTAAAGGTAACACTATTAATTTAATGATAAGTGGAGTAATAATTAAAAGTAATCTCTCAGCTCTATTTGCTGCTAAGAACTGCGCATACTATTAGATAGATGTTAAAGGAGTATTTCAGTATTGAAAAACTTATCCCCTATCCTAAGGATAGGGGATACATTTCAGATCACAGGGGGGCCAACCGTTGGGACCCCCGTTATCTCCCGTCAACTGCACAAAGCAGCAGCTGACACGCCCTCTCAATACAACTCAATGACAGAGCCGAGTGCTACCTTCGGCAATCTCCGGCTCTGCCATAGCACTGTATTGAGGGGGCGTGTCGCCTCCATTGTGTGTGGTGGTCAACACATGCTCTCTGGACAGCGCGCTGGGCCCCGTACAGGAGATTGTGGGGGGCCCCAGTGGTCCGACCCCCTGCGATCTAAAACTTATCACCTATTCTTAGGATAGGGGATATGTTTTTCAGGACTGGACTACTCCCTTAACTTCTTGGGGACACAGGGCATATGCATTCCTGTTTGCCCGTGGGAATGCCGGCTCCCGCCACTCACCCAGCGGGGACTGGACCGGGATGCCTGCTGAAATCATTCAGCAGGCATCCCGTGACAACACCTGGGGGGTCCTGAGACCCGCAAATCAATTCAGATCAGCAATCGGGTCCCCGGTGACCGGGAGAAAAAGGGTGATATGTGCCGTCCGAGACAGCACATATCACCCTTTAGCAGCAGGAGTCAGGTGGCACTGGTGCCACCTCATGATCGGTAACGGACGGTGAATCAGGACTCCTGCTGTGGGGGTGTTTCTAATGGCACCTGCTCCACCTCTATTCCGGAGGGCAAGAGCGGGTGTCGGGAGTTGGTACCTGAGGCTGGGGCCCCTGATCCCCGGCTTTGGCAGCAGGATCGGGGCCCCAGGAGCAGAGTCAGTGGTGTGGCATTGTAGTTCGCCCGCAGAGCACTTTACATCTACATATGGGGTATTTCCATACTCGGAAAAAATTGTGTTACAAATTTTTGGGGCATTTTCTCCTATTACCCCTATCACCCCTTCTATTACATTTGTAAAAAATGTACATTTTGGGAAAACCTAGCATTTTAGTAAAAAAATATACATTTCCATTTACACATTTCAATTAAATGAAAAGTCGTCAAACACAGGAGGGTTGTTAAGGCTCACTGTACCCCTTCTTATGTCCCGTGAGGGGTGTATATTTTTTTTTTTATTGCTGTTCTGGCACCATAGGGGCTTCCTAAATGCGACATGCCCCCCCAAAAACCATTTCAGCAAAATTCACTCTCCAAAATAACTTTGTCGCTCCTTCTTTTCTGAGCCCTCTACTGTGCCCACAGAATACTTAACATCCACATATGAGGTATTTTCTTACTCAAGAGAGATTGGGTTGCAAATTTTAGGGGGATTTCTCTCCTTTTACCCCTGAAGCCCTCTAATGTCTTCAAAAAGTAAAAACATGTCAACTTTATGATTCATGTTGTATTTGTGAATCAATATATAATTTATTTGGAATGTCCATTCTCCTTACAAGCAGAAAGTCTCAAAGTTCGAAAAATGCTAAATTTTCTAAATTTTTATGAAGTTTTGGGATTTTTCACCAAGAAACGATGCAAGTAACGATGAAAATTTACCACTGTGTTAAAGTAGAATATGTCACGAAAAAACTATCTTGGAATCAGAATAAAAGGTAAAAGCATCTCAGTTCTTAATGCATAAAGTGATGGTGGTCAGAATTGCAAAAAAGTGCTGAGTCCTTAAGATGAAAATGGACTGAGTCCCTAAGGGGTTAACCCCTTGCCGCAAATGGACGTTCATAAACATCCATTTGTGGTTTCCAAGGTATGATGCGCGCTCAGCAGTCATACCAGTGCACATCATACCAGGTGCCTAAAAGCAACCGGGACCTACGGCTAATGCTGGACATCGCTGATTGGGCTGAAGTCCAGCATTAACCCTTTAGACATGGCAATCAAACTTGATTGCCATGTCTAAAACGAAAGTAAACATTGGAGGTTAGCTCAGTGGTGTTGTTCGGGACAGCCACGGTTAAATCGCGGCATCCCAAACAACTTACAGGACACGAGGAGGATCCCAACCTGCCTCTTCGCTGTCCGATTGCTGAATGACTGCTCCGTGCCTGAGATCCAGGCAGGAGCAGTCAAGCGGCAGAAACACTGATCAATGCTATGCTATGGCATAGCACTGATCAGTGTAATAGATCAGTGTAATGCATGTTATAGTCCCTATGGGTGGCATGTTCTAGTTCATGTCTGTTGACTTGTGAATATGAGTCCCAATTCATTTCGATTAATTGTTTTCGCAAATTGAGGAAAGTCATCTTCTGTGGAGTTCCAGATCAGGAAGACATCATCTATGAACCCAAGCCATAGAGAAAATGATGACGATGACAGCTCTTCACAAAATAAATTATTTTATTTAATTATTAAAATTATTTTGTGAAGAGATGTAATCGTGAACTGGCCACACTTCTCTATGGCTTCAGTTCATAGATGAGAGAAGCGGCAGAGGCACCCATTGCCGGTGCCGCTGTCCCGTTGCCTCCCCCATCCCCGTTGTATAATTACCTGTTGCTGGGGTCGGGTCCGCGCTGCTTCAGGCCTCTGGTGTGCATCCCCTGCGTCGTTGCTATGCGCTGCACGGAACGGCGCAATGACGAGTGACGTCACTCTTCATTGCGTCTCTCAGCGCATAGCAACGACGCAGGGGACGCCACACCGGAGGCCTGAAGCAGCGCGGACCCGACCCCAGCAACAGGTAATTATACAACCGGGGATGGGGGAGGCAACAGGGCAGTGGCGCCGAAATGGGTGCCTCTGCTCCTTCTCTCCCCCATTGCCGGCGCTGCTTCTCTCCCCCTGTCTGTCGGCACCGGCAATGGGGCAGCAACACCGATAGACAGGGGGAGAGACGCGTGCAGCGACGGCCTCTCTCCCCCTGTCTTTCCTAGGGGCTTCTGCGGGGTAAGAAACTGTGTATCGGGGTATACACACGCACCCTCATTTTCCCAAGGATATTTGGGTAAAAAACTTTTGTTACCCAAATATCCTTGGTAAAATGAGGGTGCGTGTTATAGGCCGGTGTGTGGTATCCCCCGATAAATATGGCACTTATTGGGGTATACTAACAGCTGATAACAACTTGGCAGAATTGATTCCTAAAACCCTGCAAATAACGTACAGACGTGGTAAGAATCTCAAGGACAGACTTACCCATAGTTACCTTCAACCTGAACTACCCAAGGAGGGGTGGCTGGCGTCCAATAAACCATGCGGTACATTTCCATGTGGAAAATGTAGTGTCTGTCCATTTTTTTAAAGAGTAAAACCTTTATGAGCATTCATTCAAAGAGAAATTTGATACTAGACACTTTGCTAATTGTGAGAATAAGGGGGTAGTCTATTTATTAACATGTGGATGCCCCTTAAACTATGTAGGTAAAACATCTGGGTGACATTAAACATGCAAGAGAGACCCCTATAGGCAAGCATTTTGCTGAGTATCACCAAAGTCAGACCCAAAGTTTGAGAGCACAAGTCATTGAGGTCATACCACCACCTAAAAGAGGAGGCAGTTGGGATAAATGTCTGCTCCAATGTGAGGCCGAATGGACATTTAGGTTGCAATGTGTCAGGGCCCAGGGTTTAAATGATTCCATCTCGTATAAATGCTTCATTTAGATGTACATCATTAGTATCCTCCCAAGGGCTGTCACTATTCATCTGTTCTCATCTAATAACAATATAATGTTGTATCCCCCAATACCCTAGCTATTAACAAACAGGGATTTACCCTTAGGTATCTATCTACATTTAATGCTATTTTATGTACATCTTATATTTCCTGTTTAAATATGCTATTAGGATTATGATTATATCCTCTAGAGTATAGAGTTCAGGTATAGTAGGAACCTCTATGTGGACTTTGTCATACCTTGATTGTTCTTCTTTTCAGTTTAAGAGTCTATTTGCAATCTGTATTGACTGCAATGACACTTGAACCCAAGTATAAGATTGCTCACCTAGCATTGCTAAGCAGAATCAGAACGAGATAATTTGACCTGGCACCTTCGGTCACATGGCGTCCGCACGCCCGCACTGGTGATTGGATAACTGAGCTGTGTGGGGAGGAGCCTACAGGTATGTAGTCAAAGTACGGCCATCATCAGTGCCGGACACACAGTGCAATTGCACAGTTATTCATATTAGGAGACCAAGCTGGAAAATAGGTCCCTGGCAATTTGAGCTAATTAAACGTATTGGACCCCTTCAGAGATGGAGCGCTCATATTAGAAGTGCTGACCTGATAAGCCGCAGATAACTGCATTGGGATAATCTAAGCTAAGTGTGACCACAGCACGTAGAGATCACTTATAGGATGTGGATGCATTTTTTATGGACTTGTCACGTTGCGTGTATAACTCAATAGTGATGACATTCCAGTATAGGAATGTAGTCTAAGAGCTTTGCAGTCTGCATTTAGAGGAATGCCTGTGAGTTGCACATACTAATAAGTGGATGCACCTGGCACAACTACATGCAGTGTGTTGAAAAATCACCTATAATGGCTGCTGGAGAGCAAAACTGAATATAACATAAATATATGCTACTGACTGACTGACTGTTTTGCTGAAACACATCTTGGTAACAGATTTTTCTTTGTGCCATATGGATAGATGGACTGATCTGCAGTAATGTTTGACTGATATAAATGTGGAAATAATAACACACTGCTAGTGTGAACTACACCGAATATTGCTGACTTGGTTTGGACTAACACTGTCTGCCTAACTATTATGTAAATGTCCTAGTGCTGCAACACTAACTAAAGCAATACCATAATTACAGTGTGTGTTAGTTCTCGAGTCATCAAATAAATGTTGCTATATTGAATTGACGATAATACTTGGAAACAATATGTGTGTGCCATACTTATTGATATTCTGGTCCGCGGTGTGTCTATTTGCCGAGATAAGTATGGATATGTATAAATGCAATGCTAGTGTTCATTACACCTAGTTCTATTGCTGACCTCTATGGAATGGACTATCACTTTATGTTGTACTATCGTAAATATATCTTTGTGCTTTAATGGTCACTGAAGTATATGGAATTTAAATTGTGAATGGCCAATGAGGTATATATCAATAACGTTCATCATTCCCTACTATACAAATGAAAATAGCACACCGAGCATACATGTTTTAATCGCAATATCATTATCTGCAAGTGTGAATGGTGGATTATGAACTACTGACAGCACCACTTCTATGCAAATAGTATATTTTTAAATTGTGAAGTAACCAACTGAGACGTAGACTGTTGTACTCAGCCAAATGTTTGTTTGGCAGATAGGTGTCTCTCCTGACCTCCTCATACACATGATAGTTCAGCACAGCCGAATGTTTATACGTCCTCAATGGGGAAAGGAAGGGTAAATCATAGTTATTTATACAGCTCTGGAGCCAGCACACCTCTCCCAGAACATGGGGTTTGGGTTTAAAACAGGCTTGATTCTTCCCTTCACCGACATCATCGGGGAAAAATCAAGATACCGCCATACACTTTCAGAAAATTTTAAAGGGGTACTCCGGTGGAAAACTTTTTTTTTTTTTTCAACTGGTGCCAGAAAGTTAAACAGATTAGTAAATTACTTCTATTAAAACATCTTAATCCTTCTAGTACTTATTAGCTGTTGAATACTACAGAGGAAATTGGTTTTCTTTTTGGAACACAGAGCGCTCTGCTGACATCATGACCACAGTGCTCTCTGCTGACATCTCTGTCCATTTTAGGAACTGACCAGAGCAGAATATGTTTGCTATGGGGATTTTCTTCTACTCTGGACAGTTCCTAAAATGGACAGAGGTGTCAGCAGAGAGCACTGTGGTCATGATGTCAGCAGGGAGCTCTGTGTTCCAAAAAGAAAATAATTTTCTCTTCAGTATTCAGCAGCTAATAAGTACTAGAAGGATTAAGATTTTTTAATAGAAGTCATTTACAAATCTGTTTAACTTTCTGGCACCACTTGATTTAAAAAAAAAAAAAAAGTTTTCCACCGGAGTACCCCTTTAAGGTGTAGTAAAGTGTAAGTATGTCAGAGCTGATATAGTAGAGCTTATACTAGTAGAGCTTTGGCTTTTTTGAGACTAACGATGGGCAAACTTTAGACAGAGACATGTAATATCTTTTTTTTATTTGACTAACTTGAAAAAGAGAGGACCCCCAAAAGCTTTTCTCTACTAAATACTCATAGTTCAATAAAAAAAAGGTATGATAAGATTCTTCAACATGGATTTTTATGAAATGGAATGATCAGCAGGTTACCCTCTCTTTCCTCCACTTTCACAATTGATGGACTGTATGGAGAATCTTGTGTGGAAAGTCTATATGGATGCTGTACAGGGAGTGAAAATAAAAATGTCAGGTTTTAGCAGGACAAGGAGCAGCCTCCCACAGACCAACAGATTTACTATATATTATGCTAGGAAACTGTCATAAATTGTAGTTAAATGTGAAAATCACCTCCCTCATATTGTATAGGTCCTTTTTAATCTCACTAGGGATGTCCCAATACCGATACTAGTATCGGGGACGATAACCGGCATTTACTTGGTATCGGGGACTAGTTTAATGTCCCCAATGGCATGTCCGATACCTGCTGCAGTGTGACCTGTTCTCCCATCATGGCATCCCATGGAGGAGCATGTGACACACACGTTAGTCCATCTCCTCCCCTGCGCCCAGCGTAATGCTATGGAGGAAGGAGAGTGACGTTTATGTCACATGCTCCTCCATAGGATGCCATGACGCTAACGGGAGAAAGGGACAGTGTAGTGGCAACACCCGAGGACAGCCACAGGTGAGCACTGTCTACAAGGGTGGCGGGCCAGCTGTCTACAAGGGGGGGCTGCTGTCTACAAGGCGGGCCTGCCGTCTACAAGAGGGGGCTGCTGTCTACAAGGGGGGCAGGCTGTCTACAAGGGGGGCCTGCTGTCTACAAGGGGGGGCTGTTGTCTACAAAGGGGGGCTGCTGTCTACAAGGGGGGGGCTGCGGTCTACAAGGGGGGCCTGCTGTTTACAAGGGGGGGCCTGCTGTCTACAAGGGGGACAAGAGGGAGCGCTGTCTACAAGGAGGGGTCCCTGTCTACAAGGGTAGGCCTGCTGTCTACAAGGGGGGGCCTGCTGTCTACAAGGGGGGGCTGCTGTCAACAAGGGGGGCAAAGATGGGGGTGCTGTCTACCAGGGGGACAAGAGGGGGTGCTGTCTACAAGGGGGGTGCTATATACAAGGGGGGGCATGCTGTCTACAAGGGGGGGCTGCAGTCTACAGGGGTGGGGCTGCAGTCTACAGGGGGCTGCTACTAATGTCTGCAGGGGGGGCTGCTGTCTACAGGGGGCTGCTGCTATCTATACTACCTACTACCTATTATTAAAGGCAATCTTACAGCAGAGTCACCTGCACTAACTTCAATTCATAGGTAGATCGTGCAGGTGACCCGGTTTCTAATGCTGTTCACCATGTGAACGTCAGCGCAATTGCTCCGGAGACATCAGTCTCACCACCAAAGCAAATTCCCTGTTCTGTCCAATGGAGAAGAGAGAAATCTTGGCTCATACTACAGCAGCCGCCTCCATTGCACACAATAAGGAATTCACATACAGTATCAGTTCGGTAAGCAGCGCCAGAAACCGGGTCACCCTGGTGTCAGATTCCCTTTAAAATAAAAGTACTCGTATTTGGTATCGGCGAGTACTAGAATTTAAGTATCGGTACTTGTACTCTGTCTTTAAAAAATGGTATCGGGACATCCCTAAATGTCACCATGGACTCCACAGGACCGTGCAGTGCACATTATACTTGATTGGATTAATATCTGGTAAATAAGGAGGCCAAGTGGACACTATTAGGAAATACTGTTGCCATAAAGCTGTCTGCAACAGTGTTTATGCAGCTGGTATATTACAAACTATGATTGACAAAATCCAAGTTTTCCCTTGGAACAACTCTCAAAGTAACATACTGCCTCCACTGCTTGCTTTTTTACTGAAGTGCATCCTTCTCTTTTCCAAACACCTTGTTGTCCCAATCATTTACATGATGTAAAAGAAAATGGGCTTTTTAGACCAGTCTACTTTCTTTTGTTGCCTCATTGTCTGATGAGTTCTGATGATAATATACCCATTGAATACATTTTTGGTGATGAACCAAAGTCCGCATGGGCATTGATTCCATAAGGTAAATGAAGGTCGGCACTTCTCGTGTGGTACACGTGGATAAGTCAATGCATAATAAATAGAAAAAGGAGTCCCAGCACTCATCAAAATTTCAAGCAAAAGAAGATTTTTATTCCATAACCTCTGTAGAACAGGACGCATTTCGGCCTTAAGCCTTCCTCTATTGAGGAAGGCTTGAGGCCAAAATGTGTCCTGTTCTACTGAGGATATGGAATAAAAAGCTAATCTTTTGCTTGAAGTTTTGGTGAGTGCTAGGACTCCTTTTTCTATTGGGCATTGATTCCAGTCTGAAGTCTCCACAGTTCCTAAACCTTTTTATCATAGCAGCCTTGATTTTTTAGCCATTTTTTACTCTTTTCTGAAATCCCCTTCACTTCCCATGTGTATTAATGAGCATTGGCAATAAACCTAGCTTTGATTTACCAGCTGTCCTTCTTTGAACTACTTTTGGTAGGTACTATTTCATACCAGGAACTCCTCACAAGACCTGTCTTTCTGAAAATGCTCTGATCATCATAATGTGGACCTTGTCAAAGTTGTCCAGATCCATATGCTTTCTTATTCAAGAACTGACTTTTCTCAACATGTACTATCCTTACAAGATCTTCCTATTTGCTTCAATGTTTTCTTTAATGTTTTGGCAGATCAGTATGTGTATAAAATCTCAATTTGCTATTATTAAATTGGAACCATCATTCATTTCTTATAAAATATAGTCCTGAGTGTGTGTGTATGCCTCAAACAGTTCAAATACCTGATCTATAATAGTGATGAACAGCTCACATGTAGATTCAGCACACTCACAGAACAAATATTAACCCCCCTCACAGTGAACAGTTCCTACTCAGCAACTGCAAGGAGAGATTGAAAGTAGTAGTTGACAAAAATAGAGAAAAAATGTATCATTTTTATTATGCAAACAATAACTTGCCATAACTGTAATAACTGTTACATTTTAACTGTTAAATTTAACCCCTTGTTTTTCCATTTTTGAACTTTCGTTTTTTCCTCCTTACCTTTAAAAGATCATAACCCTTTCAATTTTGCACCTAAAAATACATATGATGCCCAAGGATGTTACAATCTGACATTGAATACCTCCTTTTTAATTCATCTTCAGATTTAATTGTTAATTATTTTCACTGAATAATAACAAAGCCACTAAGGCTATGGTCACAACTCAGAATGTCCACAAGGATAATCCCCGTGCGGACATTTCGCAGACTGCGTGCACCGGCATAATACGCTAACTCCGCACAGGAATGCGCTGTCTCATAGACAGCTATGAATCCCATGCGGAGTCTGCAGGAAGAATGAACATGTTCATTCTTACTGCAGACAAGGAAATCAGAATTTTCGTGCCGAAAACATCTGGCACGGAAATTATTCCTTGTGCACAGCGCAGCGGAATCCTGTTAAATTCAACAGGAATCTGCTGCTCTAAAATCTAAGGCAGAATTCCAATGCGGAATTCCACCTGGAAATTCTGGACATGTGAACATTGCCTCAGCGCTCATATAGTGAATTGTTAATGAAACTAATCATAGTGCACAAAGTTAAATTTAGGGGGCCCAAAGAAGTCCTTTTCTAGTACCAAATACCCACTGCACACTTTAATGTGAATCTCCAATATTGTGCACACCTTTATGAAAATTATGCAACACTGTTTACAATAACCATTTTTCTAAATCACTTTGTTAACTAACTCATTTTTATTTGGTGCTGGAATACCTTTACCAAGTGCTTA
Organism: Hyla sarda; assembly: GCF_029499605.1. Taxonomy (NCBI): domain Eukaryota; kingdom Metazoa; phylum Chordata; class Amphibia; order Anura; family Hylidae; genus Hyla; species Hyla sarda. The sequence goes on from NC_079191.1 coordinate 230,819,642, forward strand.
TTTTTCTTACTTCCCACCGCTTATGGCTGTTTATTAGACAATGGAGCCTTCCACTCTACTTCCGTAGCCCTGTCACCAGCATGAGATTCAGCACTGTAGAATTACATTACACTAGGTTTCACGCTGGAGACAAGTGGGAAGCTCTGTCTCTTAATGCACAGTTATAAGCAATGATAAGTGGGGTAAATAGATGCTTGGTAAAGGTTTTCTGGTTCCAAATTAAAAATTTAAGTGATTTAGAAAAATGAGTATTGTACAAGGTGCTGCATTATAGTCATTTTTCATAAATGTGCCCACAATATTGGAAGTACACTTTAAATGTATCCATTCACAGACGAATCAAAAAGTCAAATGCCTCTACTGTTTTTAGAAGTAGTGCAATGTAACATTGAGAGTAATACCTGCAAATGAAATTATTCTAGATTTCAAGGCTTGTTTTTCTGCCTTAATAGAATGTTTCATTTTTGCTAAATTTTACAGAGCAATTTATGGAATCACAAATTTTCATGATCGTTCAGTGTTCCATGGAGAACATTAAGAAAATATGTCTCAAAACTAAAATCAGCTAATGGCACATTTTTCTGTATCACTTTCCTTTTTATGGTTTGATTTTATATGCAAACATTTACATATCCATCATACATTCTAAAGCTTGGGGAGGATTAATGGAACGAGCAGATATACTGATGGTTCTTCTGCTGTTATTCGCCAGCAGCTGCAGTCAGAGACTTGAAAAAGTGGCTTACAGTTATTTTTCATTTCAGTCAGTAGAAGAAAAAAGTCTTCCTAAAACAAAATTACAATTGGCTGAAGCAAATGATTTATTTTCCCTGCTTTCATGTACACCAGCAACTCCATTACTGTCCGATACACACTGTCTGCCTTTTTCATTTTAACTCTATGAACCATGAAAAGTGCTGTAAGATGTGAAAGGGTGCTTTCTGAACTACTGTTTTGGAGCCATTTATATGCTGATACCACAGCCCGTTTTACAAGCTCCAACGGGTTCTTAAAGGTCAAGATTTAAAAAAAATAACAAAGGAATTGTAAATATTGTCATTTGCTAAAGTTATCTTAGTTTGTGCAAAGTGGAATAAAAAGCCACTTATAATACATTTTGTAAAATGTATACAAATGTTGTTATTAATTGATCATGACACTATTCATATTAATATCCTAAGGAACAGGCCATTTTTGGTCTGCTTTATTGCCATATGCCACTGCATACCATATCACAAAACTTGCAAAAGTGGCAGCTGGCCATGCAGGAAAAAGGGTCAAACTAATACTTAAGATAGCGTCAGACGCAGCAGAGCTGATAAGGTGTTTATTAGCATAGCAGATGCTGTGAAATCAGCTAGCTACAGGTGCAGGCTGGCTGAAACAAGCTGCTAGCTTACAGAAACAAGGGCAAGAGTCAAAGTTCATCCACAGGAGAGACAGGTCAGGTTCTAGGGGATGAGACTAAGGTAAAGTCCAGTAGACAGGCAGGATTAGGAACACAGGATCAGCTGGCAGACAGACAGGCTTCAGAAACCTAGCAATGAAGAAAACACAACCTTGATGTGGCCCCAGGCAACAGGTGTGGCTGACTTATATAGGGAGTGATTGGAGGGGGCTAGATTAGTGAGTGCACACTGTCTCTCTAAGATTCAGCCAGTGTTGCACATGGACCCTAGAGGACAGAGCAGGAACTGCAGCAGGAGACACTCCAGAGCAGGAAGACCAGGATACACAGGAGACACATGGCACAGAGGATTACGCCTGACACTAGTAAGAAACAGGACACATGGTACGCTGGTAGTTGCCAACAAGCAGCGTTACACATAGTATGGCAATTGAAACCCTACAATTAGAGTACAGGCAACCAGCATCTAATCATCTAGATTCAGTGGTCACTATTGACCACAGCATCTAGGTGGTCAAACAGCTGGGATCTGAGTTCTCTTTAGTCATGGTGGCCGCTGATGGCAACTGTCAGCAAATGGCACCTGCCTTGTGTGGAGCAGGCTCAGCCTTAATGCCCACATATTGTTTGTAATGTATGTAACACATCAACCATGCCATCTAAAAGATTGCGTACAACAGCAGCACTCCCTATGTGATTTGATGCATGCACTCTGAAATTAACACTAGATACTAGAGACATATACCTAAATTCCTCCCAGAAACTGATATATCTACTGCTCATTGTTAAGAGGTTAAAAATCTTTAAAAATGCAATTTTTACAGTGGTCACTGAGCCCTCATAATAGACTGATACTGTTTTGTAGAAGCCAAAAAAGTCAGAAGGGTTCCCCAGAAATTAAGTAGTCTATGACAACAGTAATTTGGCATTGCAAACCTTATTAGTTAGTGTTCTTATCGTGGAGTGATCAGATATATCTGTAGAAAACAGTGAAACCTTTTTAAGGGTGCATTCACACGCTAGTAACTAGTGATGCGAGTAATGCTACCATTCATTTGAATGGGTCTGTGGACAGTCTGCTAATCTAACACTTTTGCGGACTGCCTGTGGACCCATTTAAATCAATGGTAGCGTAACTCGCAGCAGGATTCCCAGAACGGGAAACCCGCTGCTAGAAATAGCATGTGAACGCACCCTAATGCAACTTTTAGTGGTCTTCTCAAAGAGATTTCACTGTAGAATAACAAAAATACCCCCTGTTCAATTTGGTTGACAGCTACAATAACAGCCAGAAAAAGTATGCAAATTGAGAAAAAACTGTAAGTTTAGTTCAGTGCTGTAGAAAGTCTGATTTTATTATTCTTATAACAGTTTATTTGCAGACAGGTTCTGACTTGCCCACAAGAGTATTAGCTGACCCTCCAGTTTAGAAGACTACATGATGGTGTTGATGTTTCAGCCAATCCTTTACCACTAGGCTCTATTTCTCATGAATATCTTTAAAACTAAAACCTTAATGATGACCATACATTACATATAGATGTTGACTTAATGCTCATTCAGCTGATAGCAATTTCTCTCAATTTCCCCATACACTTGTAAATATGCCTGTGTTATGAGCAGAGAAGGCTGCCACCAGCCCTTCCTGACGAAGCTGGGGTGCCAGCGAAACATTGGAGGCGCTGGCTAATGCTCAGAGTTTTTAATTAGCAGCCACTAACAACTCATTCTGTTATTAATTGCAGTTACTACTATAACATTACAATGGGAGCTGGTCTGAGGCTGTGATTTTAAATAATCAGTGGTGTAGATGACACCATAAGGAAAATCACACATTTAGTTTAATATTTTAATAGGACAAATAAAAGCTAAATTTTAGGAGGTACTTAGTTTAAGGGTTCCCCTTAGGGGTTTTCCCCTAAAATAGTTGTGAATATTTTATGACCCTGGTACCCCCTGTGGGGCATTTGTTGTGATAAGTCTGCTGCCAGAAACCCCTAACACTGGCCTCTGTCTCCGAGGGCAAAATCAGAGGGCCAAAACTTAATACCAGACTGAAAATCCAAGGACATCTCCAAGATATGATCCTGGATAATGTTCCTCGGCTGGGTTAATTTGAAAAATAAGCTTTTTATGGGGTCAACTCTCATTTTGGAAATTAAACTCTATACTCGGTAAAAGTAACTTTAAGTTGATGTTTTTGTTTATTAGTTTTAAAATTATATTTTGTGTCTTTCTTTGTATATGTTTAATAATTTTCTAGTAACCATATTTTGTATATTAATTATAAAATGGCTTTCCTGGATAAAATGCAAACACTGTTTAACCTCTTGGGGACACAGAGTGTATATGTACGCCCGGCATCCCTGATCCTTAAGTACTCAGGGCATAACTGTATGCCCTGGTTAAGTTTAACAGGTTTACACCGAGCAGCAGAGTGCCAATTACACTGATCAATGCTATGCAATGGCATATCACTGAACAGTGTATGCAATCAGAAGATTGCATGTTTTAGCCCATAATGGGGGCTAAAAAAAAAGGTGTAAAAAATGTAATAAAAGTTCATTAACCCCTTCCCTATTAAAAGTTCAAATGACCCCCCTTTTCCCATTTTTTTAAATAAAATTAAATAATGTAATAAAGAATAAAAATTATCATTATCATATCATACCACCTGTGTAAAAAAAATACCAAAGTCCAAAACTGTGCATTTTTGGTCACTTCATATACAATAAAAAGTGATAAAAAATTCCCAACAAAACAAAAATGGTACCGAGAAAAACTACAGATGACGGTGCAAAAAATTAGTCCTCATATAGCCCTGTATGCGGAAAAATAAAGCTCTAGGGGTCAGCAGATGACAATTTTAAACATACTAATTTTGGTGCATGTAATTTATAATTTTTTTAAAGTATTAAAATATTACCTATATAAATTGGGTATTCTTGTAACCATATGGACCTACAGAATAAAGATAAGGTGTCATTTTTACAGAAAAGTGCACTGTGTAGAAACGGGAGCCCCCAAAATCTACAGAATGGCATTTGTTTTTTTATTTCACCCCACAAATATTTTTTGTTTTGTTTTGCTGCAGGTCATATTATAAAATAAGTGATGTTATTACAAAGCACAATTGGTGATGCAAAAAACAAGCCCCTATATGGGTCTGTACGTGCAAAATTGAAAGAGTTATGATTTTTAGAAGGGAAGGAGGAAAAAACGAAAAAGCAAACATGAAATTTGCTGAGTCCTTAAGGTGAAAATAGGCTGAGTCCCTAAGGGGTTAAATATTATTCCGTCCCCATGCAGATAGATTAATTCAATTTGCCTTGAATCTTGATAAATAACATTAGCTGCATAATTTAACTTGAGCCAGATCCAAAATTACTCCTAGATGTTGCAATTTGTTAATAAATGTAATTTAGAAATCCTCTGTAGTATCTATTTGATAAAATTACCTTATGGGAACAGTGTGTAGACAATTGGCTTATCTCAGACCTGTACAAAAGAGCTTAAATTATGGTATATATACATATATGTATATATATATATATATATATATATATATATATATATATATATATAGGAATATGCAAATCAGCTCATTACATCACCTTTTCAGGTAATGTTTCCTGGTATCAGCTTAGCTCCTGTTAAGGAATATAAAAAGCTGATCGGGATTTTATGCCAAGCCAGACTACTCCCCAAAAGGGAAGTTTCTACCCATCTGCAGACAGCTGTTTCGTGGTTTTTGACACTCGTCAGTACAGAGCAGGGTGATCTGGCTTGGCTGGGGTAAGAGGCCTGAGAGCAGCTAAAGGGGATGAGTATTTACCTCAGGGTGAGGCCACCACTCCTGGTGTAACAGAGCTGCTTTGCATATTCCCCTACTCAGAATGCCCGCGGAGTGCTTAATGGCCTTCTGAAGCTCTGTTACACCAGGAGTGGTGGCCTCACCCTGTGGTAAATACTCATCCCTATATACTTGAATATATATATGAAAGAAAAAAATAGAAGCAAATTCTGTAGATTACAAAGAATAATGCAAATATGTAATGTGTTCAGCATATAGTAAGACCTCAGGCTCCTGTAACTGGAAGCGCAAGGGCTAATACTAAAGGCCTAAAGATTTCTAAGGATGCTATATATATATATTTTTTTATCTGTATAACACAGATCTTTTATATGGCTGAATGCATGAGCCTGTTGTGTGTGGTTTTGCTGATCAGCTCCATTCACTTTAACTGAGCTGTTATGGTCTAAGCTGTTATATGTGTAATGTCTGCCAGAAAATACGGATGGACATTTTGCACATTTACTTGATTCGGTGGCACTAGAAGCGATGCATTTCCCACAGAAACACTGAACATGTTCAATGTTTCTGTGGATGCCGGAATCGAGATTTCTGCAGCAGAAGTGTGCAGAACACCAGCACTACAGCAATATTTCTCACGGAATAGCAGTAAACAAAGAACAAAGGTGCCCTGCACTCACCGCTTCAAAACAGGTAATCCTGCTTCTATCTCGGGTCACAGCTCGAACACGGAGGACATGGACAGTGGAGCGCTCAGGGAATGTTCTTGCGGAATTCCGCCCAGAAATTCTGCCTATGTGAACTTGGCCTATATCAAACACAGTCCATGGACACAGCTTTTTATGTTTACTTTTAAACTCTTTTAAATGTTCATCTAATTCTAGGTACAAATAGGACAAGTAGGAAAATAAAACACCAGGAGCTGTAAGTGGGACCCCAAGAGATTTCTGTATAAATGGTTAAAGGGTAGCTCCCCCCATCCTATTTTTTATTTTTTTTGCTAGCCCGTTCCCCCCCCCCCCCCCCCCGCTACGGCACTAGCCCGTTCCCTCCTCCCCCCCCCCGCCCCGCATACCCCGTTCCCTCATTACACTTGCAGTTACTGCAGTGTCCGGCAGCGGGCGTGCAGGGACAGCAGCGGCAACGAGGCGGCGGCGATGTGCGGGAGGAGTGGCCTCCCAGCCAGTGGCCAGGGAGCCAATGCGCTCGGTCCCGCCTGTCTGATTGACAGGCAGGGAGCGAGTGCAGCCTAACTGAAAAAGGACTGATTGCCACTCCAAAATCAGTCCTTTTTCAGTGGCCGGTTTTTAAATGTAAATTAAACCTTTTTAAAAAATAATAAAAGTATATTAGAGATATGTTGTAGTACATAAGTACTACAACATATAAAAAAATAAAGTTGGTGACAGTGCCCATTTAAAGAATAGGTACATTTGTGCAAATAAGCTTATTTATCCTGGGCAGAATATTTAGGATATGTAACTCTTTTTAACAAATAATTAATCATCAGACAAAAGGTGTCTGTTATTTTTCATATTAAACTATACTCAAGGACCAAAAAAAAATAAAAAAGAAGCAGGAATATAATTTAGATAAATTGCACACCATCTAGGCCGTGTTGACCAAGCTGTCAGGATGTGTTTTGGGCAGTGGTTATGTGAGGACACACACATACAATAAGCATACTTTGGTCACACCTAGTAGTGATACAAGGGACATCCTGTGGTCACATGTGTTGCCTCTTATGATATGGCTTTCAACTGGCATTTTTAAGCAGGACAATGCTCTCCCACAAACAGCAAGGGTTTCCCAGAAATGTCTCCATGAGATTACAACACATTCTTTTCCTGCCAAATTACCAGAGTTATCAAGAATTTATAGTCAATTACCAGAGTTATCAAAAATGTATTAGTCAAGAATTTATGGGACCAGTTGTTATCCCAGATTCAGCTACCTACGAGTGTGCAGGATCTACAAGCCCAGCTGCAACATCTGTGGGCAAATGTGCAGCAGGATGCCATACATAATCTGTATACCTCTATGCCCTACCATACCTTGTCTTGAACCAGGCAAGAGGAAGCCCAACAGGGTACTAGAGCCTAATTTTACTTTATGTGTTATTTTGTTTTTGTCAATTAATGTATCAGGCTGATAACACACTCAATGTTCTTAAAAAAAACAAAACTAAACTACATCATCATAAACCTTATATTTTAATAGTTCTGACAATTCTGCAAGTGGTCAAACCAAATAGGTTTATTTATTAATTTATTTTTTTACATTTTTGTGTGTAAAATCATGTAAAGAGGTTGACTTGAATTTTTATTAGGGGGATGGGCTTTAATATATTAGGGGGGGGGGTCCAGTGGATACCTTAAACCCATCGGCACCCTAATTTCATTGAATTGCCAATGTCCATTATTGACTGTGAGTGCACGCCTAATGATAGCAGCCGTCACTCACATTATATGAAGTGATCACAGCTCATGTGCTTGTTTCATAGACATTACATACTCTAAGGTGTACATGTATGCCCTGGTGCTTTGAAGACCAGGAGGACAGGCCATACAGGTATGCCCTGTGTATGTATGTAAAATATTGACTTAACTGTAAGACAATTTTTTTTGTTTTTAGGATCTTTCAACTTTTATCGTAAAGATAAAGTTTTTTTTCACCAAAAATGCATGCCCCTAGAAGAAGGTTTTTATGTGTATAAAATAGGAATGTGTGTTGATGTATTTGCTTACTCAGAGAAAATACTGTTTTGAGTAAATCTGTCATGTTGAACTTGTTTTATTTGAGAGTTGAATGTTATAAAACAGGATGAGCTGAGCAGATTGATGTACAGAAAAGATTTTATAGAAGTATAAATGATTTTTTTAAGAACACAAACAGGAGAAGATCATTCTCATTTAACCCCTTAGTGATGTAGCCAATTTTCAATTTAACTTTTTAATTTTTGATCCTCGCCTTTTCATAGCCATAACTATTTTATGTTTCCATCTATAGAAGAATTGTTTGTTGCAGGGCCAATAGTGCTTTGTAATGAAACCCTCCATTTGTCCTTAAACATTCATTGAAATAAACAATATAAATAATTGTGAGGTTAATTGGAACAAAAAGCTATTTTACTAATTTGGGGGCGATTTCTTTTTTATTTTTTTTTTTACACTGTTCACCTTGCAGTTATCTTGTTTCTTCAGTATGGTTACAATGATACCCAGTTCATACAGTTTTTTTCAATGATTTTTATTCAATGTTTTTATTCAAGGACACCAGGACATACATAAGTGATCCCGCTGATGTCTGCTATTAACCCCTTAAATGCTGTGATCACTTCACAGCAATTAAAGGGGTACTCCCGTGGAAAACTTATTTTTTTTAGATCAACTGGTGCCAGTAAGTTAAACAGATTTGTAAATTACTTCTATTAAAAAATCTTAATCCTTCCAGTACTTTTTAGGGGCTGTATACTACAGAGGAATTTTTTTTCTTTTTGGATTTCTCTTATGTCACTCCCACAGTGCTCTCTGCTGGCCTCTGCTGTCCATTTTAGGAACTGTCCAGAGCAGCATATGTTTGCTATGGGGATTTTCTCCTGCTCTGGACAGTTCCTAAAATGGACAACAGAGGTCAGCAGAGAGCACCGTGGTTGTGACATAAGAGAAATCCAAAAAGAAAAACATTTCCTCTGTAGTATACAGCACCTAAAAAGTACTGGAAGGATTTTAATAGAAGTAATTTACAAATCTGTAATACAATATAAGAAAAATAGGTGTATGCGCTGGGAGAAATAGCAAAAGTAAAATGATAATAGGAGGTGAAAGAAGCAATGTCCTACCTTCCAATTAGTAATACTTTATTATACTGGAGCAATAATCCTCTGAAACATGAATAAGGGATTTTAAATAACTGAAAAAATGATTGCAGTGAATAATAGAATAAATGATTACTGATCAGATACCTGGTGCAAGGAATACTGTATAATGCAAGGATAAAAAAAAATGGTTGTGTTACGGCAATTTCTAAAAGCAAAAGGTGGTGAATCTTTCCGTAGTGGGCCCGTTTTAGGGGTACTCCAGCACTGCAATTACGATAAAAAAAGGTTCCTAGTTACCTTAGGCACTGGGGAAATATGACATCCTAGTTAGAATAAGTACCTGGTGTCTATCGATGATCGAGAAAGTCACTTTTCAGGGTGGTGGTCCTTGTGTGGGGGTAGCGGGAGAACACTCCGGCCGGTAGCGTCTCAACCAGCTTCCGTCCTCGTGGTAAGTAGCTCGGTGATGTGAGCGGCTAATAGTGACGTCCCTATGGGGGCACAAAGAGTCCACAAAGCTCTTTGTGCCACCATAGTGACGTCACTATTAGCCACTCACATCACCAAGCTACTTACCACGAGGACGGAAGCTGGTTGAGATGCTACCGGCCGAAGCGTTCTCCCGCTACCCCTGCTCAAGGACCACCACCCTGAAAAGTGACTTTCTCGATCATCAATAGACACCAGGTACTTATTCTTACTAGGATGTCATATTTCTCCCTTGTCTAAGGCAACTAGGAACCTTTTTTTATTGTAATTGCAGCGCTGGAGTACCCCTAAAATGGGCCCACTACAGAAGGATTCACCACCTTTTGCTTTTAGAAAGTGCCATAACACAACCATTTTTTAATCCTTGCATTATACAGCATTCCTTACACCAGGTATCTGATCACTAATCATTTATTCTATTGTTCACTGCAATCATTTTTCCAGTTGTTTAAAATCCCTTATTCATGTTTCAGAGGATTATTGCTCCAGTATAATGAAGTAATACTAATTGGAAGGTAGGACATTGCTTCTTTCACCTCCTATTGTCGTTTTACTTTTGCTATTTCTCCCAGCGCGTACTCCTAGTTTTCTTATATTGTATTATCTATTTGTTTTACGCCTTACAGGGAAGCGTACTGGAGTAACGCAGCAGGGGTTATAGCCCACAGTATCCTCCAGTGCGGGTGATATACATTTATTTATGGCACCAGTTGATCTAAAAAAAAAAAAAAAAAGTTTTCCACGGGAGTATCCCTTTAAGAGTTGCAATGACTTTCACCCAGCCCAAACAGCACCAAGTACCAAGTCCATTTTGGCCTTAAAGGGGTACTCCGATGCTTACACATCTTATCCCCTATCCAACGGATAGGGCATAAGATGCCTGATCGCGGGAGTCCTGCAGCTGGGGACGCCCGTGATCATGCACGCGGCACCCCATTTGTAATCAGTCCCCGGAGCGTATTCGCTCCGGGTCTGATTACGCTCGACCGCAGGGCCGCCGGCGACGTCATGCCTCTGCCCTGTGTGACATCACGCTCCGCCCCTCAATGCAATGCAAGCTATCACGGCCCCTCCCGTAGGCTTCCATTGAGGGGCGGAGAGTGACGTCACACGGGGGCGGAGGCGCGACATCACACGCCGCCGGCCCTGCGGTCAACCATAATCAGACCCGGAGCGAACACGCTTCGGGGACTGATTACAAACGGGGTGCCGCGTGCATGATCACTGGCATCCCCAGCTGCGGGACTCCCGCGATCAGGCATCTTTTCCCCTATCCCCAAATGATACAACTTGCCCTAATGGAAAATAAGTCTATCACAAGTTTGTCGTTGGAAAAGTAAAAAGTTTATGGGTCTTAGAAGGTGAAGAGGAAATAATCAAAAATGCTAAAATATAAATTGGCTCTGTCCTCAAGACCAAAACCCTCTGTGGGGTTAAAAGTTCTGACAATTCTGCATGCGGTTATACCAAATATGGTTTGCTTGCTACTTTTTTGCGGGGGAGGGGGGATGTTACTTTTTTTATTGGAAAATGAGAAAATAAGGGAGGTTGTTAACATTTTTATTATGGATTTTTTAAATAAATTTAAAAAAAATAAAAACATTTTTGTCCCTCACATATCACAATCGCTTGATTGCTCACTCAGATTATTGTAGTGTAAATTCCTTATACAGGAAAAGAGAATCTTTTTTATTTGGCGGTGTTCCACAGTCCTATGTATGAGATGTTAGACAACATGCTTATATCTGTCTAAAAAATATAAACTTAGGATTGGTAAAAGTTTATTAACACCTTCTCCTCAATGTATTGCTATACCGTAATCTTTACACATTAAAACTGTTAAACTGATATGCTGCACAAACCTCTTTTTAAATGTTAATCCCACAGTGGTCTTCATTTTTTATGAATAATACTCAATTTCGCAGAATCCTGAAAAAAAACATTGGAAATTTAAAATTGAGGTTGTATTTAAATAACTGATGTTCATGATTAGTAATACCAAGTTAAACTGGATTATTTTTTTTTTTCTGTTTGGGATTATTATTCAATAAACAGTTCTTGTTCATTCTCTCTTAGAAATCTAAAATACCAACATATGAAAAAATGTGGGCCTTTATGAATAGCAGAAGCCAGTCGGTACTTGTCAAAAATAATGAAGAAGGTATCCAGCGAGTGCTCACCTCTGATTATGCCTTTTTAATGGAGTCAACAACCATTGAATTTGTCACGCAACGCAACTGTAACCTGACACAGATTGGAGGCCTTATAGATTCTAAAGGTTATGGAGTTGGAACTCCCATGGGTATGTTGCATGTCAATTATTTTGTCTTTGTTCATTTATCTTACTTTGAGTAAGAAAAACCTAGGTGTATCACCAACAATTGAATAAAGCTTAAACCCTGTCTAGACTTTAAGTTTGTTAACAGTTAAAATGCACTATAGTATTATTACAGAATTTAATACACATGTTAAAACTGTGTAAAATACGTTTAATGATGAATTAGTCCTTTGTATTAATAAATACTGCTTTTCAATAATAAATGTTTTACATATTTGAAAAATATATATATTATAAATTGTGGCACTAGTAATAATAGTCATGTAATATACCAACAGTGTGTACATATGAACACCTTCAAAGGTCAAGCAAATCACAAAATAATTGCTTACAGTTGTCATAATCATGTTTAAATTGTTTTTTCTGAGCATCAAAATTAGTCGCATCAAAATTAGTATGTGTGTAGTTTTTTTTAGGTACTGAGAAGTACAGTATGTGAAAAATAGTTAAAATAATGAATTAATTTAATGTTTTATCCCATGTCTTCTATAAGCCTCATGCACAGTATTATATTACTAGCTGAGTACCCGGCGTTGCCCGGTTTTTCCTTCCTAATCCTTGATGGGGAGAAAAATAAACAAAGGAGGAAGCTTTCGACTTCATATCCGGTCCACATATATTGTTGTCATATCCCAACCCCATATCCCGTCCTCATATCCCGACCTCCTATCTCAACCTCCTATCCCGACCTCCTATCCCGTGCTCCTATCCCGTCCTCCTATCCCGTCCTCCTATCCCATCCTCCTATTCCATCCTCCTATCCCGACCTCCTATCCCGTCCTCCTATCCTGACCTCCTATCCCTACCTCCTATCCCAACCTCCTACCCTGACCTCCTATCCCGATCTCCTATGCTGACCTCCTATCCCATCCTCCTATCTCGTTCTCATATCCCATCCTCCTAGCCCATCCTCATATCCCGTTCTCATATCACGTCCTCCTATCTCGACCTCCTAGCTTGACCTCCTATCTCAACCTCATATCCCGTCCTCATATCCCGTACTCCTACCCTGACTTCCTATCTCGACCTCCTATCCTGACCTCATATCACATCCTCATATCTCAACCTCCTATCTCGACCTCCTATCCCAATCTCATATCCTGACCCGTAATGTGTGTACCAGGTATTGAAATATCTCAAACCGTACGGAAGTTATGTGGGAACATATATTTCCCATTGATTTGCATGGGACTTTAAACAAAACCCCCGACCCTCACAAATGGGGGTTGTTAAGGGTTAAATTAAGTATCCTATATTTTAAGTGGACATAAGTGGACATATAAGTAACGTGACCAAGTATTATCAAAATATCTCCAGCGGTTTGGAAGTTATGCATTAACATATATTTCCCATAGACTTGTATAGGACTTTAACCCCTTAAGGACCGAGCCATTTTACACCTTAGGACCCGGCCATTTTTTGCACTTCTGACCACTGTCATTTTAAACATTAATAACTCTGGAATGCTTTTAGTTATCATTCTGATTTTGAGATTGTTTATCCGTGACATATTCTACGTTAACATAGTGGTAACATTTTTTGGTAACTTGCATCTTTTCTTGGTGAAAAATCCCAAAATGTGATGAAAAATTCGAACATTTTGCATTTTTATAACTTTGAAGCTCTCTGCTTGTAAGGAAAATGGATATTCCAATTTTTTTTCCATAATAAGGTTTTTATTGAGTTTTCCAATACACAATCAAGAAACAGTAAAATAAGGCAACAATTGCATTAGTCATCAAAAATCAAAAAGGGACAGCAAGCATTCGCTCAGCAGAAACAATCCATTCCGTTGGCGTGAGCCGTATGTAACATTAACTGTATGAAGGTGTAAGCCACTGATGTCCCTTTGAGGACAATAGGTCAACTCACATGTCCGGCAAAGTGGTTTAACCATGAATGCTGGCATAAACATTAAGGATATGATGACTCTGCAAACTATATGTGACTAGTCGGGTAAGAAGAAAAGAAGGGGAATGGGGAGCAAAAAGGAGTATAGAGGTAGCGATAGGAGTGAAGAGAAGAGGAACCTCAAATTTTTTTTATTCACATATACAATATGTCCACTTTATGTTTGCATCATAAAATTTACATGTTTTTACTTTTGGAAAATGTGCATGTGTCCACTGAAACGGTCAGAAACAGACTCCATGAAAGTAGTATGAGGGCCTGACATCCACAGGTGGGGGTTGCGCTTACAGCCCTACACCGTGCAGGACATTTGGCATTTGCCAGAAAACACCAAGAATGGCAAATTCCCCACAGGTGCCCTTTGCTCTTCACAGATGAAAGCAGGTTCACACTGAGCACATGTGACAGATGTGACAGAGTCTGGAGACACCGTGGAAAACTTTCTGCTGCCTGCAACATCCTCCAGCATGAACAGTTTGGCGGTGGGTCAGTAATGGTGTGGGGTGGCATTTCTTTGGGGGGAACGCACAGCCCTCCATGTGCTTGCCAGAGGTAGCCTGACTACCATTAGGTACCGAGATGAGGACCTCAGACCTCTTGTGAGACCATATGCTGGTGTGGTTCTAATGCAAGACAATTCTAGACCTCATGTGGCTGGAGTGTGTCAGCAGTTCCTGCAAGAGGAAGGCATTGATGCTATGGACAGGCCCGCCCGTTCCCCAGTCCTAAATCCGATTGAGCACATCTAGGACATCATGTCTCGCTCTATCCACCAATGCCACGTTGCACCACAGACTTTCCAGGGGTTGTCAGATGCTTTAATCCAGGTCTGGGAGGACATCCCTCAGGAGACCAACCACCACCTCATCAGGAGAATGCCCAGGCATTGTAGGGAGGTCATATGAGCACGTGGAGGCCACACACACTACTGAATCTCATTTTGACTTTTTTTTAGGGCATTATATCACAGTTGGATCAGCCTGTAGTGTGGTTTTCCACTTTGATTTTGAGTGTGACTCCATATCCAGACCTCCATGGGTTAATAAATTTAATTTCCATTGATCATTTTTGTGTGATGTTGTTGTCAGCACATTCATCTATGTAAAGACGAAAGTATTTCATACAATTAGTTCATTCGTTCAGATCTAGGATGTGTTATTTTAATGTTCCTTTTATTTTTAAGAGCGGTGGATATTCACATGGGAAGTTGTGTTGCATTTTTTTACAGTTTGAGAATTAGGTTATACTGTAGTTTGCCAAAGTTTGACAGTTTAAGCCTAATGTCACACACTAGTGGAAACTTACACTGCAGTTTTTGAGCCCAAGCCAGATAGATATTTAAAGGGTATGGGAAAAATAAAGGAAGAACTTTTTATTATCCTTTGGGGCTTTGGTTCAAAAATTGCAATGCCTTTTTTTTTTTCTAAACACCAGCCCATAAAGGACTTGTCAAGGGAGCAAAAAATGTCCTACCTGTTCTGC
Source organism: Hyla sarda (assembly GCF_029499605.1). Taxonomy (NCBI): domain Eukaryota; kingdom Metazoa; phylum Chordata; class Amphibia; order Anura; family Hylidae; genus Hyla; species Hyla sarda. The sequence continues at coordinate 230,834,904 of NC_079191.1, forward strand.
TCCCCAATACTCCCAGGTAGTCTCAGAAGAATACTTTTCTGAGATGGTAGGGGACAAGTGCTTGTCCCAATATTCATGTGTGGGCAAAACTGCACCCACATACACAATTTCCAATAGATGCATGATGGTATCAATGTTGCGATTATAGCTTGCCTGTATTAGACATCGCATGAGAGGACAAGCCATCTCCCCCTCCTCAAGCAAAACAGTATATTTCCAAGGAGACCAGGGAGCAGGAATGGAATGCTGGTAAGCAGAGCAGGTAGGACATTTTCTGCCTCCCAGACATCCTCTTGAATAAGCTTTACTTATGCTAGCTGTGGAAAACTCAGTTAAATATAGTAAGTGAAATTATCATCTGTTTCAGTGTCAAATCCCTTTTTTTTTTTTTATAAAACCTGGCAAACGCCTTTAATTTTTATCATTACAATGCTTACCTGGTTCACACTAGGAACCAGGACTACTTAATTGATAAGGGAACGCTGGAGCCCAAACAAATTGTTTGCCAAATAAAACTTCCCCTTTCCATTTAAAACCATCTAATCATTACTATTACGGAACATCACATGTTGCTGAGTACAGTAATGACTGTCAATAATTCATTGCATTCATTTCAAAGGATAATCTGCGTTTTTGTTCTGCCAATTGTAAAAAGCATTCATCAAACCTAAGCCAACTCTTTCATGGAAGCTCTTCAGCACAATTGGTAAAATTCTGTCATTTTATCAAAGGAATAAAAAGGCTCCAGTTGATTAGAACATTATCATTTTCATGGATAGACTCAGATAGAATAAAGTAATCAGGCAAAGTAATTTGACAATTCAGTATTGCTTTCAAAAAACTTGTTAAAGATACTTTCTGAATACTACATAGGGGTATGTTTGGAATATATCCTTGAAGAATTTATTACGTAAAAAAAAATACTAAACATTTAAGCTATAATTCTGTTAAATTTTATGGCTTCTAGAAATGAATTGAATATCTATTGGCTTAAAAAAAAACTTGAAAAGGACAATGATCTTACTCAACTATTAACCAAATTAAAACATTTAGCATTAACACTAAAAACACAAAAAAGTATATAAAAAGAAAAAAAGGCTCTGGTCTTTTAAGATTTGGGATCCACAAGTCCTCTGACTGTGGCCGTTGGTGTCTGGCACCAAAGTGTTAACATGAGATTCTTTAAAGGGAACCTGTCACTACTTTCATGCTGGCTGAACCACAGGAAGGAAGATATATTGTCAGGCACCATAATTAGGGTAGGGTCAGACAGAACAGCTATTTTACGCTTCGGATCTGCCAATGACGGATCCTACAATGTGCCTCCAGCTGTGCCTGCTCGTAGTTGCAATCCGGCGCTACGAGCAGACACGCCAGTGTTCAACAAGTCATCATGTGCATGCGCAGTGTACTCACACACATCACGGCTGCTCTCGGCCTACTTAGGGAGCAGGGGGAGCGGCCGCAATGTCTGTGAGTACGCTGCCCATGCGTCGGATTGCCAATACTCATTGCCACTGCAAGCAGGCAGGCACAGCCTGAGGCACACTGTAGGGTCCGTAATCGGCAGATCCACAGAGTAAAATTTGTTGTTCCGTGTGAACCTACCCTTATAGTGATACATGATTTACTCTGAATGGTTGTGCCCTGTCAGAGAAAACATAGCTGTCCGTGTGACCAGAAACAGGACTTCAAGTCACTGGGGTTGTCCATGGCCCTGGCTGATTGTTCTCACCCTACTTGGTGTGGCTTATGCACACGTACCTTATAGACATTTGATATGTATTTATTTGCCTTAGCTAACCCTGTATTTATGCCCTTATGTATGGACCAGTGTTTCCCCACCAGGGTATCTCCAGTTGTTGCAAAACTGCAACTCCCAGCATGCCTGGACAGCCTGCTGTCTTGGCATGATGAGCATTGTAGTTTTGCAACAGCTGGAGGAACCCTGGTTTGGAAACACTTGTGTGGACTATTGAATGTTGTTAACTGAGCGGCATAGAGTTGAAAGTTTGGTGTTGATATACATTTAAAATAGCCTGCTTCAATTGGTGTGCCATAACAATTGTTATTCTAACTTGTCATTGCATTCAGAAGTTCGCCACTTGTTTTACCCATACAAGCATTTGGATTTCTAAATCATGACCATAGTTATATTAGTCCTGAAACTGACATAACCACATCAGATGGGGTAGTCACTATCTTTTAGGGATTTACTTAATATATTGAGTTTTCTTATTTTATGTTTGCTAGTTCTTCAGATTGATTCCCTTTCTCCAAGCTGTAGACTATTTCTCACTTGTACTAACAAAAATCCTCTCTAGTAAATGCAAAAACGGGAGAACAGATATCATGAAACTTAATAAATGCCTGATTTTCCATTAGTTTAAACTAGGCCTTAGAGCAAACAAAAAAGCAATTTGTTATAAGTGGGTTAAGACTCATTCTGTTGTCACAGTATATATCAGCTTCCCTGTGTACTACAGCAGATGGAAATGTGAAATTTCTTATGCAGCCTGCAGGTGTTTGGGTTGTGTCGCCATTCACAAAAAAAAAAAAAAAAAAAGGAAAGAAAAAAATCTAAAATGATATGTTTTTTTGTAATATGAAATACATATTGCTCACTTATATAAATATACTTTAATGAGGTTTATGACTATTATAAGGAAAAATCTATGCACCTATTATTTTATTTTAATTTAACCCCCTAGGGACTCAGCCTATTTTCACCTTAAGGACTCAGCGTTTTTCCGTTTTCATTTTTTCTAAAAATCATAACGATTTCAATTTTGCACATAAAATTCTATATGATGGGTTATTTTTTGCGCCACAAATTCTACTTTTCAGTGACATTAGTCATTTTACCCAAAAATCCATGGCGAAACAGAAAAAAAAATCATTTTGTGACAAAATTGAAGAAAAAATTTCATTTTGTAACTTTTGGGGGCTTCCGTTTCTACGCATTGCATTTTTCAGTAAAAAGGACACCTTATCTTTATTCTGTAAGTCCATACAGTTAAAATGATACCCTACTTATATAGGTTGAATATTGTCGTACTTCGGAAAAAAATCATAACTACATGCAGGAAAATTTCTATGTAAAAAATTCTCATCTTCTAACCCCTATAACTTTTTTATGTTTCTGTGTACGGGCCGGTATGAGGGCTCATTTTTTGCGCATACGCCATTGACCGTGTGATTTAATTAACAATATATTTTTATAGTTCAGAAATTTCTGCATGCGGCGATACCACATATGTCTATTTTTATTTTTATTTACACAGTTTTTTTTTATGGGAAAAGGGGGGTGATTCAAACTTTTATTAGGGAAGGGGTTAAATGACCTTTTTTTGCAGTGCGGAGCTACAGCACTGCACACACTGATCTCATATGCTGATCCCTGCAAAGCCATAGCTTTGCACGGATCAGTGAGATAGGGGCTCGATTGCTCAAGTCTGTAGCTCAGGCTTGGAGCACTCAAACCCCGATCGGACACCGCGGAGACAGGTAAGGAGACCTCCGCCTGCGTCCCAGCTGATCGGAACATCATGATTTTATCGCGATGTCCCGATCAGCCCGACTGAGCTGCCGGGAAGCGTTTACTTTCACTTTCAGATGCGGCGGTCAACTTTGACCGCCGCGTCTGAAGGGTTAATAGCTCGTGGCACAACGATCGGTGCCGCGCGCTGTTAGCCCAAGGTCCCGGCTATGAATAGCAGCCGGGAACGACCCGGTGTGATGCGGGGTCACGGCGTGACCCCGTTTTAAACGCCGAGACCGGGCTCAGGGCGTACAGGTACGCCCTGAGACCTTAAGGATCGGGGATGCAGGGCGTAGGCATATGCCCTGCGTCCCCAAGAGGTTAATTGTGTGTTTATTTATTTAGTCAATGTTTGCTTAGGCTAAAAATGTTTTAAAATATGTGTAATATAACAAAACTGTCTTCATTCTACATTAGTCTGAAAAACTGAATGCTTTCCAAATGGCGCCTGCCCTAAAAAACAGTATGCCAAAGTTTTTCTGAACTATTGGCGTTTATTTGAAATAAAGGTGCAACACAGTTGTTTCGAACCCAGGCCGGGTTCTTCCTCAGGCGGTGGGTATTACAGACAGAGCGAACCAACTTAAATATACATAGGCATTCAAATGCTGCCGAATCACAATAAAAGGTGTTAAAATTGATTGAAAAAAATACAAATTACAAGTTATATATAACATAAAATTATATTAGTTCTCATTGCTTTAAAACCATTGGAAAGGGAATGCACTTTGGGACACCTTTGATATGTTATTATATTTTGCAGCGCTGGAGGTCTCTGCAAGGAAACCCACGCTGCCGTATTGTAAAAGTGTGTATAATATTAGTTCCGGTTTCTTTCAGTAGGTGGTATCATTAGGAAAGACCACGATTTACACTTTGGGGCACCTATGATGTTTTCTACTGCAGCGCCGGAGACCTCCACAGGGAAGCCCATGCTGCAGTGATATGAGGATACGCTCCGTATTAATAGAGACATTAGAAGGGTATTCATTGCAGAAACTTCTATTGTTTTGCAGTGCTGGAAACCTCCGCAGGGAGGTCTCTAGAATGTAGTTCCCTTCTAGTGCCTTTACTACTGCGGAGGTCTCCAGCGCTGCAAAATAATAGAAGTTTCTGCAATGAATACCCTTCTAATGTCTCTACTAATACGGAGTGCATGACTCAGCAGCATTTGAATGCCAATGTATATTTAAGTTGGCGTACTCTGCATCTGTAATATCCACTGCCTGAGAAAGAACCCGGCCTGGGTTCGAAACAACTGTGTTGCACCTTTATTTCAAATAAACGCCAATTGTTCCAAAAAACTTTGGCATACTGTTTTTTGGGGCAGGCGCCATTTGGAAAATGTCCAGTTTTTTTTATTGTATTTTATTTTTCCACTTTCAGTCTATATTAAACATATTCAAACTGTATTTTATTTTATATTTACATGGTAAGAAAGTATCACTTCCTAAGGCCTCCTTTACATATATGCATCGTCAGTTTTCAATTCCCTCTGGGCTGCATAAAATGCACCAGATGGAAAATGAAGCAAGAACTGATCCCATTCATTTGGCTTCTCAGTTTGGATTCTGGATGATGCACAACTGAAGCCAACTGATGCACTTCTGGCATCAATTGTGGCAATTTTAACCTAGTTTCGCCGGAGCTGGATGCCGCATACATGTAACTCTAGCCTTACAAGGAAAAATTCTAAGGCTGCCTCCTACCATTTTCTGATTTCTGCCTTAACTAAACATAAGCAAACTTTCCAAGGCTTGTTTTTTTGTGGTTTTGGTCAAATCAGGCCATTAAATTAGTCTTGATGCTGGTCCAGTCCTACACTCTTACAGCAAAATGCAAAGTGAATGAACAAAACAAAAATCTAAACCGGGTAAATATTTGCTATGACCATTCTTTGCCTTCAGAACTACATGAATTCTTCTGGGTAAACTTGCACACAGTATTTAGGCTTTCTCAAATCTTTCTGTCTCTTCATGTAATCCCAGACAGACTTGTGATGTTAAGATCAAGGCTCTGTAGGGACTAAATTATTATTCCAGGAGTCATTGGCCCAGATTTATCAAATGAGAGAAAAAGTGGAGGGATTTTTCCACAGCAACCAATCACAGCTCAGCTAACGAGCTCTGGTAAAGGAAAGCTGAGCTGTGATTGATTGCTGTGGGAAAATCACTCCATTTTTACTCTCACATAGTTTGATAAATCTGGGCCATTGTTCTTTTTTATGCTGAAGATCATTCTTAATGACATTGGGGGAGATTTATCAAAATCTGTCCAGAGGAAAAGTTGCTAAGTCCAGAATTGCTGATTTTGGTCACTTCATATACCAGAGAAAACCCCATAAAAAGCAATTAATAAGCCCCATTAAAACAAAAAATAGTACTAATAAAAAACTAAAGATCACGGTGCAAAAAATGATCCCTCTTACAGAGCCATATTGGGCCAAACACAAGAGTTCTAGGGGTCAGAAGAGGATCATTTTAAGTTGTCCTTTTTAAAATAGTTAAATAGAACAAAACGTAGATATATTGGGTATCATTTTAATCATATGGACATACAGAATTAATTAAATGTGTCATTTTTACCTAAAAGTACACTATGTGGAAACAAAACCCCCAAAAGTAGCAAATAAAAACAGAAGGTTTAATAGTCTAGCAAAATGGTGACCAGCTGACATGTTCAAGATAAAGAAACAGGAAGATCTGTCCACTGAAACAAGGGAATACAGTAAAATATTTTTCTTCTCACCTACACCTAGAGTGGAATGTTAAAGGAATTCCTCAAAGTTCTTGGACACCTATTTGATCTTTCTGAACATATATAAATCTACTCACTTACCTAAAAAGAAATCTGTATATATATATATATATATATATATATATATGTATATATATATATATATTTATATATATATATATATATATGGAGGCTCTTAGCGCACTTTTTGATCAAAATGTGTCCCCCCATCCACCACGCGGAGGTGGCCTCATATCGGATGGGACCCTAACATGATAACTCACCTCTGCTCTGACTTTGTGACATATTGGATCAGCCATTGACTAAACCACCTCCAGTCTGAGAGGGGTGGGGTGCACGGCTAAAGAGGGTGCCACAACCCCCCAACTTACAAAGTAAAAACAAAAGCAAAAATAGCCAGCACAACAACCTAATACACAGGTGCCCGCTGCTGTGGCAAATACAACATGTACAAAAAAGAAAGTTGCTTGTTGTTTGATCAAAAAGTGTGCTAAGTGCCTCCATTTTTTGACCTAGAGTGCTGTTGCAACTTTCTTTTTTGTACATGTTGTATTTGCCACAGCAGCGGGCACCTGTGTATTAGGTTGTTGTTCTGGCTATTTTTCCTTTTCCTTATATATATATATATATATATATATATATATATATATATATAAATATAAAAAACGCAATAGCCCTGATTTACTATTGTAAACCCAAAATTTTTGTCGGGTTGTGCGACAGATTCTGTCTCATTGCGCCAGAATTCTGTCTAATTGCGCCAGAATTCTGTCTTATTGCTTTAGAAATGAAAAAAAATACAAAAAAACAACCAATTCTCCATTTTTCTGAGAAAACCTGAAAAAGGGGCGTGGCTGTCAGGAGAAGGGGGCGTGTTCACATAAAAGGGCACGTCCTGTCATTTTCACAAAAAAACTATATATTTACTAAGGTTTCCACAGAGCATGTGTAAAAAAAAAGCAAAATGTAGGGAAAAGTGCAAAATGTAGGGAAACCTTGGTAAATACTGTGGAAAAAAATTGTAGGGAATTAAAATCCACAAAGAAAACTACACAACACTCTTAGTAAATCAGGACCATTGTGTATATGTGTATATGTTCCAGCATCACTTCCAAACGGCTAAAGATATTTCCTTCAAACTTTGTACACATGTTAATTATATGTCAGCCACAAACATAGTATAGGTAAATTAACCCTTACCCCACCCCATTTGCGATGGTCTGGGTTTTTGTTTAAAGTCCCATGCAAGTCTATGGGAAATGTATGTTCCAGCATAACTTCCAAATGGCTTCAAATATTTTGATGAAACACATGTTACTTTTATGTCAACTAAAAATATATTATAGTTAAATTAACCCGAACCTACCCCCTTACATGAAGGATGGGGCTTTTGTTTTAAGTCCCACGCAAATATATAGGAATTCTAGTACCTTACTCCACAAGCTCTGCATCTCCTGGTGAGTGTGTCAATCTGGCCACACCCCTCCCGCATGCCACACCTTCCCACACCATCTCACAATGCCACACCCACCATTTAAGCCACACCCTCTTTTATTTTCTACCCTTTTTTGTGCATTGGTCCAGCTTGCAAGTTTTGCCCACTTCCACAAAACCATGCCTCCTATTTTTGCTCATCTCTTCATCACAACTCAGTCCCACCTGAACATGGGATATGAGGATGAGATATGAGGTCAGGATATGTGGACGGGATTTGAGGTCGGGATATGAGGACGGGATATAAGGTCGGGTTTTTGCCTTAAGGACATCCTAGCCTTTTAAGAGCCATAACTCTTTCGTTTTTCTACCCACAGACCCATATGAAGGCTTGTTTTTTGCTGACCAATTGTACTTTGTAATGACACCATTCCTTTTATCAAAAAATTGGAAGCAACAAATTAAAAAAAAATTGTCAGAAATTGAAAAGAAAATCAAAATTTTGCCACTTTTACTGTGCATTTTATGGTAAAGCCATCATGTTCTCCTTTTTCTGAGGCTCAATATAACTTTTTAACCAAAAAAATATGTTTAACCCCTTAAGGACAATGGGCGTACTCCTACGCCCCCGTTTCCGAGTCCTTAAGGACCGAGGACGTAGGAGTACGTCCTGTCCTTTCCCGGCCCCCCGCCGCTAGCCGGAGGGGAGCCGGTGCCCGATGCCTGCTGAAATCGTTCAGCAGGCATCGCAGGATATCACCCAGGGGGGTCATTATGCCCCCCCATGTTGGCGATGGCCGCAGACTGAATTGTCCAGCGATCTGCGGCGATTCCGGGTCAATCGGGTCTCCAGTGACCCGGTGACCCCGAATTACTGGCTAATTACTGTCAGAGACGGCCCCGAACAGCCAAAGCCTGCAGGGGTGAGGTGGCACAGGTGCCACCTGACGATCGCTCTGATTCGTTGGCCGGATTCCCGGCCGACCAATCAGGGCGCCTGCTGCGGGTGTCACTCCCGCACCCGCTCTGCCCCTCTTCCGGAGGATGTGAGCGGGTGCGGGACGTGCACCCCTGGTGCTGGGGACCCCGATCCCCGGCGTTAATGTCGGGATCGGGGCCCCAGGAGCAGCCTCCTGCTGTTGCTTAGCAACAGCTCCCAGCATGCAAAAAGGGCATGCTGGGAGCTGTAGTTATGCAACTGGAGGAGGCAGACCACCACAACTCCCAGCATTTCCTTATTGGCATGCTGGGACTTATGGTTTTGCAACAGCTGGAGGCACATTCTTTCTATGGAAAAGTGTACCTTCAGCTGTTGTGTAACTACAACTCCCAGCTTGAACAAACAGCTAAAGTGCATGCTGGGAGTTGTAGTGGTGCATCTGCTGGTTGCATAACTACAACTCCCAGCATGCCCGTTGGCTGTCGGTGACTGCTGAGAGTTGTAGTTTTGCAACAGCTGAAGGCACACTGAGTTAAGTAGCAAACCAGTGTGTCTCCAGCTGTTGCATAACTACAATCCCCAGCATCCCCAGCCAAAGTAGTATGCCTCCCGCTGTTGCATAACTACAACACCCAGCATGCCCTTCCGCTGTCCGTACATGCTGGGGGTTGTAGCTTTTGCAACAGCTGAAGGCACACTGGTTGCAAAACACTGAGTTTGTTGCCAAACTCGGTGTTTCACAACCAGTGTGCCTCCAGCTGTTGCAAAACTACAACTCCCAGCATGCACTGATAGACCGTACATGCTGGGAGTTGTAGTTTTGCAACAGCTGGATGTCCCTCCCCCCCCCAATGTGAATGTACAGGGTACATTCACATGGGCGGAGGATTACAGGAAGTATCCGGCTGCAAGTTTGAGCTGCGGCAAATTTTCTGCTGCAGCTCAAACTGCCAGCGAGAAACTACTGTGAACCCCCCGCCCATGCGACTGTACCCTAAAAACACTACACTAACACACAATAAAATAAAAAGTAAAAAACACTACACATACACATACCCCTACACAGCCCCCCTCCCCAATAAAAATGAAAAATGTCTGGTACGCCACCGTTTCCAAAACGGAGCCTCCAGCTGTTGCAAAACTACAACTCCCAGCATGCACTTATAGACCCTACATGCTGGGAGTTGTAGTTTTTCAACAGCTGGATGTCCCCCCCCCCCCCCCCCCCAATGTGAATGTACAGGGTACACTCACATGGGCGGAGGATTACAGTAAGTATCCGGCTGCAAGTTTGAGCTGCGGCAAATTTTCTGCTGCAGCTCAAACTGCCAGCGAGAAACTACTTTGAACCCCCCGCCCATGCGACTGTACCCTAAAAATACTACACTACCACAAAATAAAATAAAAAGTAAAAAACACTACATATACACATTCCCCTACACAGCCCCCCTCCCCAATAAAAATGAAAAACGTCTGGTACGCCACTGTTTCCAAAACGGAGCCTCCAGCTGTTGCAAAACAACTACTCCCAGTATTACCAGACAGCCACTGACTGTCCAGGCATGCTGGGACTTTTACAACAGCTGGAGGCACCCTGTTTGGGAATCACTGGCGTAGAATACCCCTATGTCCACCCCTATGCAAGTCCCTAATTTAGGCCTCAAATGCGCATGGCGCTCTCACTTTGGAGCCCTGTCGTATTTCAAGGCAACAGTTTAGGGCCACATATGGGGTATCGCCGTACTCGGGAGAAATTGTCTTACAAATTATGGGGGGTATTTTCTGCTATTACCCTTTTTAAAAATCAAAAATTTTTGGGAAACCAACATTTTAGGTAAAAAATGTTTTTCTTTTTTACATATGCAAAAGTTGTGAATCACCTGTGGGGTATTAAGGTTCACATTACCCCTTGTTACGTTCCCCTAGGGGTCTAGTTTCCAAAATAGTATGCCATATGGTTTTTTTTTTGCTGTCCTGGCACCATAGGGGCTTCCTAAATGCGGCATGCCCCCAGAGCAAAATTTGCTTTCACAAAGCCAAATGTGACTCCTCCTCTTCTGAGACCTCTAGTGCGCCAGCAGAGCACTTCTCGCCCCATATGGGGTGTTTTCTGAATCGGGAGAAATTGGGCTTCAAATTTTGGGGGGTATTTTCTGCTATTACCCTTTTAAAAAATGTAAAAATTTGGGGAAACCAAGCATTTTAGGTAAAAAAAAATGTTTTTTTTTACATATGCAAAAGTCGTGAAACACCTGTAGGGTATTAAGGTTCACATTACCCCTTTTTACGTTCCCCGAGGGGTCTGGTTTCCAAAATGGTATGTCATGTGGGTTTTTTTTGTGGTTCTGGCGCCATAGGGGCTTCCTAAATGCGGCATGCCCCCAGAGCAAAATTTGCTTTCAAAAAGCCAAATGTGACTCCTTCTCTTCTGAGACCTGTAGTGCGCCAGCAGAGCACTTTTCACCCCCATATGGGGTGTTTTCTGAATCGGGAGAAATTTGGCTTCAAATTTTGGGGGGTATTTTCTGCTATTATCCTTTTAAAAAATGTACCATTTTTGGGAAACCAAGCATTTTAGGTAAAACATTTTTTTTTTTTACATATGCAAAAGTCGTGAATCACCTGTGGGGTATTAAGGTTCACTTTACCCCTTGTTACGTTCCCCGAGGGGTCTAGTTTCCAAAATGGTATGCCATGTGTTTTTTTTTTGCTGTCCTGGCACCATAGGGGCTTCCTAAAGGTGACATGCCCCCCAAAAACCATTTGTCGCTCCTTCCCTTCTGAGCCCTCTACTGCGCCCGCCGAACAATTAACATAGACATATGAGGTATGTCCTTACTCGAGAGAAATTGGGTTTCAAATACAAGTAAAAATTTTCTCCTTTTTACCCCTTGCAAAAATAAAAAAATTGGGTCTACAAGAACATGCGAGTGTAAAAAATGAAGATTGTGAATTTTCTCCTTCACTTTTCTGCTATTCCTGTGAAACACCTAAAGGGTTAATACACTTATTGAATGTCATTTTGAATACTTTGGGGGGTGTAGTTTTTATAATGGGGTCATTTATGGGGTATTTCTAATATGAAGACACTTCAAATCCACTTCAAACCTGAACTGGTCCATGAAAAATAGCGAGTTTGAAAGTTTTGTGAAAAATTTCCAAATTGCTGCTGAACTTTGAAGCCCTCTGGTGTCTTCCAAAAGTAAAAACTCATAAATTTTATGATGCAAACATAAAGTAGACATATTGTATATGTGAACCCAAAAATGTTTTATTTTGAATATCCATTTTCCTTACAAGCAGAGAGCTTCAAAGTTAGAAAAATGCAAAATTTTCATTTTTTTCATAAAATTTTGGGATTTTTCACCAAGAAAGGATGCAAGTTACCATAAAATTTTACCACTAAGTTAAAGTAGAATATGTCACGAAAAAACAATCTCAGAATCAGAATGATAACTAAAAGCATTCCAGAGTTATTAATGTTTAAAGTGACAGTGGTCAGAATTGCAAAAAAACGCTCTGGTCCTTAAGGTGTAAAATGGCCTGGTCCTTAAGGGGTTAAAATTGTCATATTCTGACCCTCATAACTTTCAAATTTTTCCATATACTGGGCCGTATGAGGGCTCACTTTTTGCATATAGTATTTTTATCGCTTTTTATTCCTTTTTTTTCCTGTGATGTAAGGTGACCAAATGTCAGCAATTTTTGATGTTTCACCCATCATACAAGATCATTGATATTATATTTTAATAGTTGGGGCATTTTTGCATGTGGAAATACTAAATATGTTTTTTTATTTTTTATTTTACTTTTTTTGTAAAATGTGAAAAGTGGGGTATTTTTTTTTACATTTTACACAGGCAGCAATTTATAGCAATCTATTAATTGATATTACTGTTCAGTGCTATGCATAGGCATTGCAATGATCAGTAATATCAGTGGAAGGCAGACTATATGTGTATATGTGTGTGTGTGTGTGTGTGTGTGTGTGCGTGTGTGTTAATAGTAATTCTGCAAATAATTAGACCTTCTCTTTCCTGCATTTATTAAGAGGTGAAGTGCCTGTGAATGGATATATATATATATATATATATATATATATATATAGGGCTAAGACTAATCTGTTAACCAATAAAAATAAGCTTTAGGTAACCCAAATAACTGACTAGTCAAGTATCAGAGTCAGATTTTAGAGTCATGTATTAGAATCAGATGTCACAGTCAGTTGTCAGTGTCAAGTATCAGAGTCAAATGTCAGAATCAAGTATTCAAGTCATAAATTAGAGGCAGATATCTGCGTTGGGGTTCAGTGTCAGGTGTCAGATGTAAATGTCAGAGTAAGCTATCAATGTCAGGTATCAGATTTTTGGTCAGAATCAGGTGTTAGTGATAGGGGTCAGAATGGGAAGTCAGATATCACTGTCTGGAGCCATAGTCAGGTATAGAGATCATTGAGCCAAGGCCAGAGAATATGGTATCAGAATTTTGGGTTGATACCAGCTCGCTGAACACTTTTGAACACTTTTGCCAAAAGCGTTAAGAGTGAACGTGGTATAGCCATGAAAGCACAAGTCATGGGAATTTTCTGAGTTTAATCAAACAAATAGTATTTCTACCTGGGTTTAACATAAGTATGCATTTTAAAGCCTTAAAGAGTACCTATCATCATCTAAACTGTCCCTAATCCCCCTCCCCATCTGCCCCTGACTCTCACTGACTCTATCTCTGTATTTATTTTTACCTAAAACCGCATATTAATACCTTTTTTTTGCATCCCCTGTGGCTGCTCAGGCTTCTGCCATGAGCGAGGGAGAAAAGGAGCGTGGCCCGGCAGGTGCCACGTGATCTAAAGCACTTTCACCCTTCTACTTCTTCACACAGATATATATATATATATATATATATATATATATATATATATATAAATATATATATATATATATATATATATATATATATATATACAAATATATATAATGCCCATTGAAAAATCTAACCTTGTTGCTCCTTGCTTACTTAGGAAGACCTCGATCAGAGTAAGACCTCGATCAGACTCAGGAGAGGAAGACCCGATCCTCTTCTGTGCAGCCCTGCAATACACTGACATTTGGCAGCACGTGCCGGCTCTCCTTGCAAGGGGGTGCAGCCTGATGACGCGGCTGGTCATGTCAGGAGCGCCCTGCTACGGGCGCAGAGCTCACTCCCGCCTGTCTGATTGAAAGGCAGGGAGCTGCGCTGTGCTCTTCAGTGTCCTGGTTGCACTGAGAATTCGTACTCATGCCAGGCCGGCATGAGTCCAAACTCTATTCGCCGGGACATGTAGGGAGACCCCTAGTGGTCATTTTTTAAAAGAAAAAAAAAAGATATAAAGATACATTTTTGTTAATCACATGTAATTAGAAAGTTTTTGTGGTGACAGGTACTCTTTAAGAGTAAATGAGGCATAGCCATCTTAGGATATATTACATGTATGTTCTGGGTTCTATAAAACATAATATTTCTACCTGGGTTTAACATAACTGCACATTTAAGAGCATTCAGAGTGTGCAGCATAGACATCTAAGGCTAAGTTTCGTGTTTTTTCTGGGTTTAATGAAACACACAGTATTTTTTCCTGGATTTAACATAACTAAGCATTTGAAAGCAAGGAAAGTGAATGTGGGATGGCATATGTGTGAAAATGCATACATCTAAATACCTAGAGGACTAATGAAGAAATAATAAAGGGAAAAATCCAAGGGGACTTTTAACATAGATTTTGCAGATGTTTTCTTGATACATTCTCTCTGGTTCTCTGAACTGGCTATTATTTTAACAATTGGTACTGGAGAACCAGAGAGAACTAGCCATATTCAAATCCTGCATCCACATAAATACAGGTATCCAATGTTTCCTAGTAGAGCATCCCACTGCCTCCTCCAGCTTGTCTTCATCATATAATGGATTCTGGTGCCATCTCTTTCTCAGCTATGCAATGCACATACATCTGGCCATCCACATGATGTAAAAGAAATCTTGCTTCATTTGACCAGACATCTTTTAACCCCTTCCCAACCCATGACATACATGTATTTCATGGGTCAGGTGGGTGGACATGATGGGGGCCCGCGGATCGGGTTCGCGTCATGACCAGTAGATGACCGCTGCTGTCAGCAACTGACATCTGCCGGTAATGACGGACATCAGAAATAGCGCCGATGTCCCTCATTTAACTGTTTAAATATTGTGATCTATACAGATCACAGCATTTAAACATTAAATGCTGCTATTCCCTGGTGTCTAGTGGTCCCACAGCCCCCCCCACCTCCTCTGTGATGTAATCGCAGGGGGGCTATGGGTTGCTAGGGAAGCCTGAGGTCTTATCTTGTCCTCGGCGTCTTCCCTGGCTCTGAAATTGCTTAGGGCTCCCTTTGGCAGCCCTTAACAATCGAGCACAGATTTCATGGCTCAATGTAATGCAATAGCATTTCATTGATCTATGTAAGCCATCTGATGATGGCTTATGATAGGTCCCTGGGGGGGGGGGCAAAAAGTGTGTATAGATACATTTTAAAAATGTTTTTAAAAATATTTAAAAAATCCCTCCCATAGTTAGAATTCAAATCACCAAATCATTCAAATTTTTTAAATAAATAACGTTACAAAAAATGTACATATTTGGTATGGCCACATGTGTAATTGTCCAAACTATTAAATTATTATGTTTATGATTCTCCACAGTGAACGGCGTAAATGCTAAAAAATTCCAAACTTGCCAAAGTTGCTGATTTTTGGTTACATTACATCCCAAAAATATCGCAATAAAAAGTGATCAAAAAGCCAGTAGTACACAAAATTGGTACTGTTAAAAACTACAGCTCATGGCAGAAAAAAATAAACCATAACATACATCCGTAGGTGGAAAAATAAAAAAGTTATAGGGGTGAGAACATGGTAATGAACATTTTTTTCAAGGTTAAATAGTTTTTTAACCATAAAACAAAACACAAATTATTCAATTTTGGTATTATTGGAATCATGAAGAAGGGGGGAGCACTGTCCTCAAATCTGGTCTTTTATAAGCTCAAGGATGAAAGCATGTATAGAATTGTATAGTATATTCACAGTTGGATATATAAAAAAATTGTAGGATACAATATAGATTGAACAAAGATGCCTGCAGGGTCCTTACAGCAGTGCCAGTAGATATATGGTGAATAAAAATATTAAAATCCAATAAAAGGAAACATATAAAACTTGTATAAATAGCTGATATATTGTAAAAGTCCGTATTATGTAATTTTATATTAGGCAGCCTTTGTGAGTGCAAATAATGTACACACTGTGTAATCCAGTGGGTACAGTCCATGGATTATGCAATCCATGTCGCTCAGAGTGGTTTTGAACGTAATAAGCGTTTTAAGCAGTAGTTACTAAGTAACTGTATAAATGTACATAAATTGATGGTTGCAGGACAGGGTTGCTCACCCATTCTGACGTGGTCCCACGGAGCTCTCACTACTTACCAGCTGCGGCTTCCAAACTGAACGCCTGGTCGCTTCCTGTAGTGGTGAGTCGTCAGTGCCGATGAGCCAGGGGAGGCAGAGGTCTGCTTGCCGACGTAGTGCTGTGAAGCTTCATGTGCTATGCGCACCGGGAGGCTGTGGAGTGCTGTGGCTGACTGTAGATTGCTATATACAGTGGTTATTGTGGCTAGATGCGTTTTGAGATCGGCTGGATCTCTTTTCAATAGAAGTGTCTCATACTGACCCATAGAATAAAGATGGAATGTTAGAATTATCGTATTTTGAACTCCTAAAAAATAATTGCCCTACAACATTGTGCAATTCCATATTTTTTTCAATTTTGCCTTGCATATAATTTTTTTTTGGCTTTATAATACATTGTATGATAAAAAAAAAATGAATGAATCAGTGGGAAGTAAGACTCGTCATGCAGAAAATAAGCCCTAATACAACTTTGTTAGTCGAAAATTTAAAAAGTTATGGGTCTTAGAAGGTAAGGAGGAAAAAAACATGAGCCAGAAAAAAAAAATAAACTCGGTCATAAAGTGGTTAAAATTATTTCATGACTATGTTCTCTTGCTTGACCTTTGTAGTTGTAATCATTGGTGGATAAGAATCAGCTATGATGCACGAAGTGTTATACCTTAGCCAGTATTGACTTTTTCAGTTTTTGTGTTTTGTAAACTGTGTTCTTTTTTTTGCGTGCGTGGGGGGGGGGGTATTTAAAGAATGTAAAAAAAAATTAAGAACTAAAATCTAAGCTCTGATTGGTTGTTATAGGCAAAAATTGTACAGTTTTTCTATTACAGACTTTTGATGAATCTGTCCAAATTGTACAATTCATGCAAACCGACACACAAAACATTGGATGTTTCAATGTGACCTTTGCATGATCTGTTCCTATTATTAATTTCAGCAAAATGAAAGCTTATGAGAAAGTGGCTTTTCCTTTAACTGAAAAGGTTCTATAATCATCGAGATGTTGATGTTATTATTACTTTATGAACATTATTACTTTTTCAGCTTTGCTGAATATTGATCAATTACATTTATGATAATAATGTTTTATTTAAATACTTTTATGGCATGATAATTTACAAATTCCAAACATAAAAGCCCTATATATATTTCCATCTATTATAAAGGCATTTACATTCCTCAAAAGCATTATTTATATAGAATGTAATTGCCTTCCAAAACAAATGATGGCATGTCAATGTTGAGAATCAATAATAGCCTGCAGAGATAAACATTTAGTATTACTTTAGATTAAATGTGAACTAAAAGCCTATCATATTAAAATCTCACACAAAATGATGCTTACATTAATTTGAATCCGAAAAAGTAAAATAAACATTCAAAAAAGCTTGTCAGACATCTAATAAAACTGCTAAACACCATCTGAAAAAATCATTTTAATTTCTATATTTTCAGATCACCTTAAACGTGATAAAAAAAAAAGGACTACAGTGTCTGTAATGTATCAGTTGCTAATGGATTTTTAATACTGTAGGGCCTTGTGTAGTAAAAAGGAGTTTCCAGATGGGAAGAGAAAAGTATAGGTGTTTTGTTCCTAAAACAGTAGTACACCTGAGAGTGACATGGTTTCTGGAAGAAAGCAGCTATATTTTTCTAATTCTAAATAACCCCTTTAACATATTTCATGCAATTCATAGTCATGATTTTCAAAGTAATAATAATTTGTTGTTGGTTTTAAAATGAGTTGTGTTTTATTCAATAAGTGACAGTATCTTACATAAGTGACTCCACCCTTAACATGTTTGTAAATGTTTTATTGTATCTTTTCATTTGACATGAAAATGATACTTAAGAAATAATACTCTGCTACAATGTAATGTACAAAGTGCACAGCCTGTATGTTATGTCCCTTCAAAATAACTCAACATGCAGCCATTAATGTCTAAACCTTGGCAACAAAAGTGGGTACACCCCTAAGTGGAAATGTCCATATTTAGCCCAATTAACCATTTTCCCTTCCTGGTGTCATGTGACAAGGTCTCAAGTATGAATGAGAGCAGGTAGTGTTCTGGTCTGTGCCTGTATGAGGGCTGCTGGCACTGGGAAGCTCCAGTTCATTGAGGGAAACATAAATTCCAGCATGTACTGTGATGTACTGAATCAGAGCATATTCCCCTCCTTTCAGAAACTGAGCTACAGGACAATATTTTAACATGATAATGACCCCAAACACACCAACAAGACAAACACTCCACCTAAACCCTATTGAACAACTGTGGGGCATGCTCAAACCGAGGGTGGGGGAGGAAAAGGTCTCTAACATCCACCAGCTCTGTGATGTTGTTTTGAAAGAGTGGAAGAGGACCCTAGTGGCAACCAGGGAAGGTCTGATGAACTTCCCGTTCAAGAGGTTTAAGGCAGTGCTGGAAAATAATTGTGGCCACATAAAATATTTAGGCCCAATTTGAACATTTCTTTTTAGGAGTTTACTTACTTTTGTTGCCAAGGTTAAGATGTTAGTGGTTGAGATATTTTAAGGGGAAACAATGTTATACAGGCTGTGCACTCACTATTATACATTGTAGCAGAGTGTCATTTCCTAAAAAGATGAATATTTACAAAAATGTAATGGGTGCATTCACTTAGAGCAATATGGAGGGTAGGTAGCTCGACCACAAGAAAAAGGTGATATATATTACTATATATAGAGTACTAGTGGGAGAAGTTGCATACCCTATGCAACCTGTGGAGCAAAATATATGTAACGGGTCACAGCAGGTGGTGGATCCCCTGGGCCTGTGTGGCAGATGACGTGAGCCATGCCAGGGAGTGGAGTCTAAGGTGCCGCTGGTTCTCCCCAGAGCCCGCTGCAAAGCGGGATTGTCTTGCTGTGGAAGGTGGCACCCAGGTCGCTACCCCTGGCACGACTCCTCCACAATTGTTGCTTGGATGGGGTATGGTACAAAAGGAAACTGGCAGGATGTTTTCAAGGTAGCAGTAGGTCAGGGCAGGCAGCACATGTGCAGGGTCAGGTGACGGAACAAGAATTTGGTACACAGATATCAGGAACACAGAAACACAGTATGCTTTCTCTAGGGCACAAAGGCAACACATATCTGGCAGGGATACAAGGGAGGAGCAAGTACTTATAACAAGAGCACGGGTGAATACACTTAATTAAATGAATAATGGCCCTTTAAATGTAAGAGCTCCGACACGCGCACGCCCTAGGAGGCAGGGGCACACACACACCGGGGCTGCAGGAACAGAAACACCAGGGAGGTGAGTGACGGGCTGGGATTCGCATGCAGGTGCGTACCGCGATGCGAATCCCAGCCCCACCGGCAGCGGGGACATCACAAGAGAGCGCTCACAGCCAGAGTTTCTGGCCGGAGAGCAGATGTTACAATATACAAATAAAGGGGGACACTTTCCTCAAATCTGGTCTTTCATAAGCTAACTTATGGGAGCATACAACAATATTTAAATAATAATGTTAGCAGTTGGATATACAAAAATATACAATGTGGATAGGAAATAGTATTATTTATTATATAAAATATATATGGCATTATCAGAAAGGGCTTTGCAGAAATGCTAGTATTATAAAGGAGGATAAAATCCAATAAAAGATAAAGGATAAAACTTATGTGAAAGCTTAAATTAGTGTTACACTCTGTGTCCCCGTCTGCCGGCGGGACTGGGATTCACATAGCGGGACGTGCCCCCATGCAAATCCCAGCCCGTCACTAACCTTGCTCCGCTGCCGCCTCCTCCCCTGTGTCCCAGCTCGGGCACGCGTGTCCCCGACTACTAGGGTGCGTGCACGCCGGAGCTCTGAAATTTAAAAGGCCAGTACACCCATAATTACTGTCACACTTGTCACTACATTATAAAGTTCCTGTACCTCCCCCACTTCCCTGCCGGATCTTCAGTGCCCCTAGCCTGAGATTAAGCGAATCTTATAGCCTGTTGCCTTACCCGTGTATCCAGACCTTCCGCCATGTTATTAGAATGTGCACCTTTGCTGCCTGCCTTTACCGTCTGCTACGTTTGGCTATGCTACTGCCTTATCCTTCGGTACCTCCCCTTGCAGTTGGCTCTGGGGAAGACCAGAGGCACCTTAGACTTTTGCTCCCCGATATGGTCTGAGTCATCAGCCACACAGGTTAGAGGATCCACATCCTGCTCCCTTACAATTAGAGATGAGCGAATCTTTGAAAAAAATTTGATTTGGCCGATTCGCTGATTTAAAAAAAATAAAATGATTTGATCCAAATACATTTTCAGCAATTTTTTATTAATAATGTATTTTAATAATGTGTTTAATAAAGTGTGTGTGTGTTTCAATTTTTTTTCTCTATTTATTTTTTATTTTTAGGTAGTACTACTACTACTTCTAGCATGGAACATACTGTTCCATGATGGGAGTAGTAGTACCTGTGCTAATAGACAGATCGCCCCGGGTGTCACTCCTGACACCCGCTGCGATCGTCCTGTATAATGTATAGATGCGGGCGGCTTTCTCGCATCTAGATAGGACGATCGCATCGGGTGTCACGAGTGACACCGCTATTATCTGTCTTCAACTGCAGGTACTACTTCTCCCAACATGGAGCACACTCTGTTCCATGCTGGAAGCTGTAGTACCTGCATTAAAAGACAGATCGCAGTGGGTGTCACTTCTGACACCCGATGCGTTCGTCCTGTATAATGTATAGATGTGGGCGGCCAGCAGCTCTTCTCTGGTCCCACTGTAGTATGAGTATATGCCATATATACACCTATTTTTTTATATTTTATTGAATTTGAATTTTATTCACATCACTGGCCAGCGGAGTATAGTGCAGAGATGTGAGCGCAAGAGAAAGCGGATCCATATCGGCAATAGAAAGGACAATTGCATCGGCTGTCAGGAGTGACACCTGGGGCTATCTGTCTATTAGTACAGGTACTACAGCTCCCATCATGGAACAGTCTGTTCCATGCTGGGAGTAGTAGTACTATCTAAAAAAGTGTAAAAAATTTATTAAACACAATATTAACCCCTTCCCGCAGAATGTCATATATAAACGCCGGGTTGTGCAGTGCGTTCGCGCATCCCGGCGTTTATAAATGACATGCAGTTAACCCGGCGATGCGCAGCATCGCACGGGTTAACTGGCAGAAGTCCCGCTGTTTCCAGCAGGGGACAACTTCTGCTTCACCCCCAGGACCATCAATTGATGGTCCTGGTCAGCGATCACTGTGATTGGTCCCTGTGGACCAATCACAGTGATCTGGGGTGAAAGTTCAGATCCCCCGCACTGCCTGCCCCTGGAAGTCGGGCAGAACGGGGGACGAAGGCTGCGGGGGCTCGCGGGGACCTGCGGCACACGGGGGGGAACAGGAGGGGACCGGCGGACTTACCTGATCCAGCGGCGGGACCGAGGAGCAGCGCGGGACCGGCCACGTGGACGAGCAGCGACGGGTGAGTATATGGTCCTCAGAAGCAGCAGTGAAGATCTTCACTGCTGCTTCTAGGAGTCTGAAAACTACAACTCCCAGCATGCCTAGACAGCCTTTGGCTGTCTGGGCATGCTGGGAGTTGTAGTTTTGCAACATCTGGAGGGCCTCAGTTTGGAGACCATTGTATACTGGTCTCCAATCTGTGCTCTTCCAGCTGTTGCAAAACTACAACTCCCAGCATGCACTGACTGTCCAGGCATGCTGGGAGTTTTAGTTAAGCAACATCTGGCCCTTCAGATGTTGCCGAACTACAACTCCCAGCATGCCCTTCAGCTGTCTGGGCATGCTGGGAGTTGTAGTTTTGCAACAGCTGGAGACACACTGGTTGGGAAACATTGTTTCTAACTCAGTGTTTCCTAACCTGTGTGCCTCCAGCTGTTGCAAAACTATAACTCCCAGCATGCACTAAAGACCATGCATGCTGGGAGTTGTAGTTTTGCAACATCTGGAGGGCCCCAGTTTGGAGACCATTGTATAATGGTCTCCAATCTGTGCTCTTCCAGCTGTTGCAAAACTACAACTCCCAGTATGCACTGACTGTCCAGGCATGCTGGGAGTTTTAGTTCAGCAACATCTGGCCCTTCAGATGTTGCCGTACTACAACTCCCAGCATGCCCTTCAGCTGTCTGGGCATGCTGGGAGTTGTAGTTTTGCAACAACTGGAGACACACTGGTTGGGAAACATTGTCTGTTTCTAACTCAGTGTTTCCTAACCTGTGTGCCTCCAGCTGTTGCAAAACTATGACTCCCAGCATGCACTAACAGACCATGCATGCTGGGAGTTGTGGTTTTGCAACAGCTGATGCAAGCCCCCCCCGCCCCGCCACCCCCGTGAATGTACAGGGTACATTCACATGGGCGAGGCTTTTACAGTGGGTTTCTCGCATCTTGAGATGCAGCAAATTTTGCGCTGGGAAACTCGCTGTAATCCCCCGCCCATGTGACTGTACCCTAAAAACACTACACTACACTAACACAAAATAAAATAAAAAGTTAAAAACACTACATATACACATACCCCTACACAGCCCCCCTCCCCCAATAAGAACGTCCGGTACGCCACTGTTTCCAAAGCAGAGCCTCCAGCTGTTGAAAAACAACAACTCCCAGTATTGTCGGTTTTGCAACAGCTGGAGGCACCCTGTTTGGGAATCACTGGCGTAGAATACCCCTATGTCCACCCCTATGCAAATCCCTAATTTAGGCCTCAAATGCACATGGCGCTCTCACTTTGGAGCCCTGTCGTATTTCAGGGCAACAGTTTAGGGCGACATATGGGGTATCGCTGTACTCGGGAGAAATTGCGTTACAAGGTGTGGGGGGCTTTTTCTTCTTTAACCCTTCATGAAAAGGAAATGTTGGGGTCTACACCAGAATGTTAGTGTAAACATTTTTTATTTTTTACACTAACATGCTGATGTTGCCCTATACTTTAAATTTTCACAAGAGGTAAAAGGGAAAAAAGCCCCCCAAAATTTGTAACGCAATTTCTCCCGACTACAGAGATACCCCATATGTGAGCGCAAAGTGCTCTGGGGGCGCACAACACGGCCCAGAAGGGAGAGTGCACCATGTACATTTGAGGTGATTTGCACAGGGGTGGCTGATTGTTACAGCGGTTTTGACAAACGCAAAAAAAACAAAACCCCACATGTGACCCCATTTCGGAAACGACACCTCTCACGGAATGTAATGAGGGGTGCAGTGAGAATTTACACCCCACAGGTGTCTGACGGATCTTTGGAACAGTGGTCCATAAAATGAAAACTTGTACAGCCCACTGTTCCAAAGATCTGTCAGACACCAGTGGGGGGTAAATGCTCACTGTACCCCTTGTTACGTTCCTCAAGGGGTCTAGTTTCCAAAATGGTATGCCATGTGTTTTTTTTTTTGCTGTTCTGGCACCATAGGGGCTTCCTAAATGCGACATGCTCCCCGAGCAAAATTTGCTCTCAAAAAGCCAAATATGACTCCTTCTCTTCTGAGCATTGTAGTTCGCCCATAGTGCACTTCAGGTCAACTTATGGGGTACCTACATACTCAGAAGAGATGGGGTTACAAATTTTGGGGAATATTTTCTGCTATTAACCCTTGCAAAAAGGTGAAATTAGGGGGGAAACACACATTTTAGTGGAAATTATTATTTTTTTTTTTACATATGCAAAAGTCATGAAACACCTGTGGGGTAATAAGGCTCACTTTATTCCTTATTACATTCCTCAAGGGGTCTAGTTTCCAAAATGGTATGCCATGTGGGTATTTTTTGCTGTTCTGGCACCATAGGGGCTTCCTAAATGCGACATGCCCCCCGAGCAAAATTTGCTCTCAAAAAGCCAAATATGACTCCTTCTCTTCTGAGCATTGTAGTTCACCCATAGTGCACTTCAGGTCAACTTATGGGGTACCTCCATACTCAGAAGAGAAGGGGTTACAAATATTGGGGGGTATTTCCTGCTATTAACCCTTGGAAAAATGTGAAATTTGGGGGGAAACACACATTTTAGTGAAAAAAAAATATTTTTTTTTACATATGCAAAAGTCGTGAAACACCTGTGGGGTATTAAGGCTCACTTTATTCCTTGTTACGTACCTCAAGGGGTCTAGTTTCCAAAATGGTATGCCATGTGAGGGTTTTTTGCTGTTCTGGCACCATAAGGGCTTCCTAAATGCAACATGCCCCCAAAAACCATTTCAGAAAAACGTACTCTCCAAAATCCCCTTGTCGCTCTTTCCCTTCTGAGCCCTCTACTGCGCCCGCCGAACACTTTACATAGACATATGAGGTATGTGCTTACTCGAGAGAAATTGGGCTACAAATATAAGTATACATTTTCTCCTTTTACTCCTTGTAAAAATTTAAAAATTGGGTCTACAAGAACATGCGAGTGTAAAAAATGAAGATTGTGAATTTTCTCCTTCACTTTGCTTCTATTCCTGTGAAACACCTAAAGGGTTAAAATGATGACTGAATGTCATTTTGAATACTTTGGGGGGTGCAGTTTTTATAATGGGGTCTTTTGTGGGGTATTTCTAATAAGAAGACCCTTCAAATCCACTTCAAACCTGAACTGGTCCCTGAAAAATAGTGAGTTTGAAAATTTTGTGAAAAATTGGAAAATTGCTGCTGAACTTTGAAGCCCTCTGGTGTCTTCCAAAAGTAAAAACTCGTCACTTTTATGATGCAAACATAAAGTAGACATATTGTATATGTGAATAAAATTTTTTTTTTATTTGTAATATACATTTTCCTTACAAGCAGAGAGCTTCAAAGTTAGAAAAATGCAAAATTTTCAAATTTTTCATCAAATTTTAGGATTTTTCACAAGGAAAGGATGCAAGTTACCACAAAAATTTACTACCATGTTAAAGTAGAATATGTCACGAAAAAACAATCTCGGAATCAGAATGATAACTAAAAGCATTCCAGAGTTATTAATGTTTAAAGTGACAGTGGTCAGATGTGCAAAAAACGCTCTGGTCCTTAAGGCCAAAATGGGCTTGGTCCTGAAGGGGTTAAAATACATTACTAATAAAAACATTCAAAAAGTTAATTATAAAAAATATATTATTTTTACATTTAATTGGCCCCTTTCTACATTTTTAATATTGCCGGCTACATTTTAAGGTCCCTGCCTGCCCATATAAATTGATCCCTGTTTAAAAATTAACATTAACATTTTTTTTTGTCTTTCAACTTTTGGGAGCAGTCAGGGACCAGAAAATTCAGCGCTCAATCTTAAAAATGAATGAGGAGTGCATTTCGTAATTTTTTTCCCCTCATTTTCTTTCTAAATCATCATTTTTTTTATTTTCACTTTACTTTTTTAGCCCCATTAATTTTATTTTATTTTTTTCGGGCATTTAGATGTGCTCCAATAAATAATTGAAGTAATAGGGACATGAGTAATATGTATAATACAGTAGGCAAAAAAAAGGCTGAGTTTCCCTATTTTACCAAAAATCCATAAATTTACAGAGGTCTTCTATCAGAAATCAAAGATACTTCAAATTGTGATTTGTAATGTAATTGTGAAGAACGATGTCATTGTAGTTAATAATTACAATGACATCATCCTTCACAATTACATTAAATACATACATACATTTATGTCCTGGCCATCTGCCTCCACAAATTACAATTTTAAGTATCTTTGATTATTGTCCCAAAAATTGAAAGACAAAAAAAAAATGTTAATGTTAATTTTTAAACAGGGATCAATTTATGTGGACAGGCAGAGACCTTAAAATGTAGCCGACAATAACAAAAATTTAGAAAGGGGCCATTTAAATTGAAAAATAATATATTTTTTATAATTAATTTAAAAAAATGTTTTATTAGCAATGGATTTTAATATTGTGTTTAATAAAGTGTGAGTGTGGGTTTTACTTTTTTTTCTCTATTTTTGTTTTACATTTTTTTAGGTAGTACTGCTACTCCCAGCATGGAACAGACTGTTCCATGATGGGACCTGTAGTACCTGTACTAATAGACAGATCGCCCCGGTTGTCACTCCTGACTCCTATCTATTGCAGAGATGGAGCGGCTTTCTCCTGTGCTTGCATCACTGCACCATACTCTGGCTGGCCAGTGATGTGAATAGACTTCACATCACTCATTCATATTTCCCACAGAGAGCTGTGATTGACCAGATAGTTCCAGCCAATTACAGCTTTCTGCCAGAAATATGAATAATAGGTATATATACGGCATACACTCATACTATAATGGGATCAAAGAAGAGCAGCTGGCTGCCCGCATCTATACATTATACATGATGATCCCATTGGGTGATTTGTCTATTAATGCAGGTACTACAGCTCCCAGCATGGAGCAGAATGTGCTCCATGTTGGGAGCAGTACTACATGCAGTTAAGGACAGATCACAGAAGGTGTCACTGCTGACACCTGATGCGATCATCCTACCTATTGCAGAGATGGAGTGGCTTTCTCCTTCGCCCGAATCACTGCACTATACTCCAGCTGGCCAGTGATGTGAATAGTATTCACATCACTTATTCATATTTCCTGCAGAGAGCTGTGATTGGCCAGATGGTTCCAGCATATAAATAATAGGTATATATACCGCATATACTCATACTACAGTGGGACCAGAGAAGAGCAGCCGGTCGCCCGCATCTATACATTATACAGGACGATCGCATCGGGTGTCAGAAGTGACACCCGCTCTGATCTGTCTATTAATGCTGGTACTACAGCTCCTAGCATGGAGCAGAGTTTGCTCTATGTTGGGAGCAGTACTACCTGCAGTTAAGGACAGTTCACAGCAAGTGTCACTCCTGACACCCACTGCGATCGTCTATTGCAGAGATGCGAGAGCAGGAGAAGGCCGCTCGCATCTATACATTATACAGGACAATTGCAGCGGGTGTCGCTAATGAAGAAATTTGTTATTTCGAATTGAGTCAAAGTTCGGACTAGGTCCAATTAGAATTTTTCTTAAAATTCGGAACAAATTTTACTTCATCCGATTCGATTAGCTCATCTCTAGTCTATATCATGCAATCTAAAGTATTGTACAGCCTCTATGGAGAGAATGTGTGCAGGATATGTTCATACCTTATATGCAATGAACAATAGGCAAAGTTCATAGTATTCAAGTCTATGTAGGTTGTGTAGTTACTATGTAACAGTAGAGATGCTTTTAATCTGTATAATAGTTACTATGTAACATTAGAGATGTTTTTATTCCATACAGTAACCAGATGACTAGTTATAAGGCTTTGTAGTAGTAGGACAGTCTGTCTCACCAGTCCTGTGCAGCTCTCTTTACTCACCCGCTGGCTTCAAGCACAGACGCCTAGTCGCTCCTGTGTTTGCAAGTCGTCAACGCCGGTGATCCAGGGGAGGGAGAGGTCTGCTGGCCGGGGTGTTGGTGAATTGTTTTGTGCGCTGTGCGCACCAGGAGAGTGTAGTTGCTTGTAGCTGTGTCTTTGCTTCGGTGTGGCTATAATAGATTGCTGTATAGAATAGGAAAAGAGGCTAGACACATTTCGATATCTGCTGGATCTCTTTTTCAATAGGGTTATGCCGACTGCTAGGGTGTGCAAAACTTGTATATTTGTTGCTTGTAATTGCTTGTTGCTTCTAAATGCAAAATGGCCCAATCAATTACAAGCAACCCATATATAAGTTTTGCACACCCTAGCAGTCGGCATTTCGCTATTGAAAAAGAGATCCAGCAGATCTCGAAACGCATGTAGCCTCCCTTTCCTATTCTATACAGCAACCTATTACAGCCACACACCGAAGCGAAGACACATTTACAAGCCACTATACTCTTTCCTGGTGCACACAGTGCACAAACCAATTCACCGACATGTCGGCCAGCAGACCATTCCCTCCCCTGGCTCAATGGCGCTGACGACTTGCAAACGCAGGAGCAACTAGGTGTCTGTGCTTGAAGCCGCAGCGGGTAAGTAGAGAGAGTTCTGTGGCACCACGCCAGAACTGGTGAGACAAACTGTCCTACTACTACAAAGCCTTATGACTAGTCATCTAGTTACTGTATGGACAAAAAGCATCTCTAATGTTACATAGTAACTACACAACCTACACAGACTTGAATACTACGGACTTTGCCTATTGATCACTGCATATAAGGTATAAACATATCCTGCACACATTCTTTCCATAGAGGCTGTACAATACTATAGATTGCATGATATAGACTTTTATATTCTCATTTATGATACTTGCATTTCTGCAAGGGCCCTGCATATAAAGCCATATTTATTTTATATTAATAAATAATACTTTTTTCTATCCACATTGTGTTATATTTTTGTATATCTTTTCTTTTTGGAACACAGAGCTCTCTGCTGACATCACGAGCACAGTGCTATGCAAACATATACTGCTCTTGACAGTTTCTAAAATGGACCGAGATGTTAGCAGAGAGCACTATGCTTGTGATGTCAGCAGAGAGCACGTGTTCCAAAAAGAAAATAATTTTCTCTGTAGTATTTAACAGCTAATAATTATTGGAAGGATTAAGATTTTTTTAATAGAAGTAATTCAAAATCTGTTTAACTTTCTGGCACCAGTTGATTAAAAATGAAAAAAAAAAAAGGGGGGGGGTACAGTGAGCCTTAAAACCCCACAGGTGTTTGACAACTTTTCGTTAAATTCAGATTTGTAAATTAATTTTTTTCCCCTAAAATGCAGATTTTCCCCCAAATTTGCCCCCAATATCTGTAACCCCATTTCGTCTAAGTATGGAAATACCCCATGTGTGGACGTCAAGTGCTCTGCTGGTACACTACAATGCTCAGAAGAGGAGGGTCGCCATTGAGCTTTTGGAGAGAGAATTTGGTTGGAATAAAAGTTGGGGGCCTTGTGCGTTTACAAATCCCCCCGTGGTGCCAGAACAGTGGACCCCCCCACATGTTACCCCATTTTGAAAACTATACCCCTCACAGAATTTAATAAGGGGTGCAGCGACCATTTACACCCCACTGGCGTTTGACAGATCTTTGGAACAGTGGGCTGTGCAAATGAAAAATTACATTTCCAAAATTACATTTACACTGTTCCAAAAATCTGTCAGACACCTGTGGGGCGTAAATACTCACTGTACCCCTTGTTACATTACGTCAGGGGTGTAGTTTTCAAAATGGGGTCACATGTGGGGGGGTCCATTGTTCTGGCACTATGGGGGCTTTGTAAACACACCTGGCCCTCAATTACGGACAAATTTTCTCTTCAAAAGACCAATGGCGCTCCTTCTCTTCTGAGCATTGTAGTTCGCCCGCAGAGCACTTAACATCCACATATGGGGTATGTTCTTACTCAAAAGAAATGGGGTTACAAGTTTGGGGGAGGGGCTTTTTTCCTATTCACCTTGTGAAAATGAAAAATTTAGGGTAACACCAGCATTTTTGTGAACATTTTTTTTTTTCATTTTCCCATCCAAATTTAACGAAAATTTGTCAAACACCTGTGGGGTGTTAAAGCTTACTAAACGCCTTGTTACGTTCCATGAGGGGTGTAGTTTCCAAAATGGGGTCACATGTAGGTATTTTTTTTTTTGCGTTTATGTCAGAACTGCTGTAAAATCAGCCACACCTGTGCAAATCACCAATTTATGCCTCAATTGGACATAGTGCGCTCTCACTCCTAAGCCTTGTTGTGCATCCGCAGAGAATTTTACGCCAACATATGGGATATTTTCATACTCAGGAGAAATTGCGTAACAAATTTTGTGGGTCTTTTTTCCTTTTACCTCTTGTGAAAATAAAAAGTATGGGGCAACACTTGCATGTTAGTGTAATTTTTTTTATTTTTTTACACTAGCAGGCTGGTGTAGACCTCAACTTTTCCTTTTCATAAGGGGTAAAAGGAGAAAAAGCCCCCCAAAATGTGTAACACAATTGTCCCTTAGTACAGAAATACCCCATATGTGGCCCTAAACTGTTTCCTTTCCTTGAAATACGACAGGGCTCCGAAGTGAGAGAGCGCCATGCGCATTTGAGGACTAAATTAGGGATTGCATAGGGGTGGACATAGGGGAATTCTACGCCAGTGATTCCCAAATAGGGTGCCGTACGATATGTTTTTCATTTTTATTGGCGGGGACAGTGTAAGGGGGTTTATAAGTAGTGTTTTAGCCTTTATTTTGTGTATTTAGTGTAGTGTAGTGTTTTTAGGGTACATTCACACAGGTGGGGCTTTACGGTGAGTTTCCCTCTAGGAGTTTGCACTGCGGCAGCTCAAACTTGAAGCAGGAAACTCACTGTAAACCCACCAGTGTGAATGTACCCTGTACATTCACATGGGGGGGCAAACCTCCAGCTGTTGCAAAACTACAACTCCCAGCATGCACTGACAGACCGTGCATGTTGGGAGTTGTACTTTTGCTACAGTACAAAAAGAACGGTTTTAAAGTGCAGCAGGTTTCTTAATTTTCGGTGCAAACTGAAGCAGAACAGCATCAGCGGGATGCCATCACAGATACACCCTACCAGATTTAAAACATTATTAAAACAGATCTATCTCTATTATTTGTACATAATGGATTTTTAATAGTGTTGGTGCTTGTGTAGTTAAAGGGGTTATTCAGGATTAGAAAAATAAAGCTGCCCCTCGTGATGTCACGGTCTGCCCCCTCAATACAAGTCTATAGGAGGGGGCATGGTGGTAGTTAAGCCCCCTACCATAGACTTGCATTAAGGGGGCAGACTGTGATGTAACGAGGGGCGGAGCCATGATGTCACGCTGCTCCGTCCCCTGTATCACCCGTCATTACGCGCAGAGTGAACTCGTTCTGTGCAGTAATGATAGCGGGGAGCCGCAGCGGTGATCCCGGGGGTCCCCAGCAGCAGGACCCCGGCGATCTGACATCTTATCCCCTATCCTTTGAATAGGGGATAAGATGTCTAGGGGAAGAGTACCCCTTTAAGCTACCATAAAATCAATACTATCACCAATGCAAACTGTAAATGTAAATGCTAGAAACATTTCTGACAGCAATTGTTCCCTAGACCCTGGTTCTGACAGAAGTATTCTGTTTATTCACCTTGCTTCTTTTTTATCACCATTTGCAAGCGATCCTCAGTTGTTACTGAAGACCCCCACCAATTGCTAGATATAGATAATGCTCAATGCAGGAGACAGACTGAGTTATAGTCTATGTAGCCTGTCATCTGCAAAGTGAACACCAAACCAGGAAATAAAGTATGACACCTTTGCTGTTATATCTAGCAAACCCGACCAATCAACAATTTTGACATGTCTGCATGATCGTAAAGATTTCAGGTACAGATTGAAAGAAAATATGTAAGATACTGCATCGTTTAATTGAATCTCACAGTGACAAAGGGTATCCACAATTTAGTCTTGTGGTTAGTCCTGCCCCCACTGGTATCAAGGAATATAATGATAGAAATATTGATCAAAAAATTGTCCATGACTTTCAACCAAAAATCTTTTGTTGGTTTTAAAATTGTTGTGTTGTATTCATTAAGCTATATGGCTATAAATGATGGATTAACTGTAGGAACTGGAGGGGGGAAAATACAGAGAAAGATTAATAAAAACTGTCTAATTCAAAGTGTAAACTTGTGCATGCAAAACTGTATAACAGTGGTTTATGCAGTTAAAAAATCTGGCACATCTTTGGACTGTCTAGTGTAAGTTTGCACCATCTATTAGTTGGCTTAGTTTTTTGCTAGGGTTGTGTGCCAAAATTTGGCTCATCTTGGCGAAACTAAGCCCTATCCCATATTTACACTTGGCTCAGATTTAGGAACACTTTCTTATTCTTAGATAAAGTGTAAACTTAGACTAAACAGTTTAGGAAGGTGAAAGATATAAATCTGTCATATTCTTAGACTGCAAAATAAGCTTAGCCCAATTAATAGCTTTATCTTGTGTTGGGGCCGTTTTTGGCACTCACTGCTACAATCTTAAATCATTCCCCCTTTTACAGAAGCCAGCAGGCCAGGACTGACAATATTCCGGGCAAAATCCTGGCAAGATATTCAGGTTTGTCAGTTTGGTGGGCAGCATGAGCCTTGTAGCTACATGGATGGTATGGCATTAGACAAGGAACTTCTGGTTCTGCTATGGCTGCCCATTATACTGTGTATGCAGGAGGACCTTGTGTGTGTCAATGTAGAGGCTTTCCTAAACTGTTGTATTAACAATGGTGGACAGCTGACGCAGTGCTGCTCACAAAGTCCTTCTGTTCACACAAGTATAGCAATGTAGAAACTTATAATTGTGTGAGCAGGAACTACGACTACATTATGTGTGGCGCTACATCTACTGCATTGTAAACAAATTCCTGAGTTGGGATGCATATCCTACATCTTGTTTCCCTTGAACCACAGGAGTGATGGCCTGAGGTAAAGTGCTATTTCTAAAGGCACCAACCTCACATTGGTCATCTAACGCTGGTAAAACAGTGTGAAGATAATTTCTATATGTGAGTCTGAACTGGTTGACAAATAAAGGGACCATAATAACCAGGCAGGGCTATTCATGATCTACATAGATTCTGTTGGAGGGGGGGGGGGGGGGGGGTTGGGATTTAGCTATTTTCAGGGGGTGGGGGGTTGCTTTCTGTTTTGCCTTACATGCAACATATTTATCAAAAGGTCACACAGTGTTAATAAATTAGTTGCACGTATGGCAAAGTGAGGGAAATCACCATTAGTTCATTTTCCAGGGCAGCTCTGAGCTGGTATAGGTTGAAGATGTGTTTTTCCTTGTGCGACTTTTTTCTCTCGAAAGTTGCATATTGATAAATCCGTGACCACTGTAAGTTGAAAGTATAAAAAGCCACTTGTATGAGTGTTACATTCCGCTCTCTTCAGCAGCTCAGTAGACAATGAATGGAGCGTTGGTGTGAATGCCGAACTTGCTACTCCAATCTTAGAACAGAACTTTGGCCACATTTTGGAGATCGCAGAGGGTCTCAGTAGTCAGAACTACCGTGACCTTATATTTATGGCCTATACTGCAGATAGGTGATAAGTAATTTTAACTCAGAATAACCCTTTAACCCCTTAACGACGCAGGACGTATATTTACGTCCTGCGCCGGCTCCCGCGATATGAAGCGGGATCGCGCCGCGATCCCGCATCATATCGCGTCGGTCCCGGCGCTAATCAACGGCCGGGACCCGCGGCTAATACCACACATCGCCGATCGCGGCGATGTGCGGTATTAACCCTTTAGAAGCGGCGGTCAAAGCTGACCGCCGCTTCTAAAGTGAAAGTGAAAGTGACCCGGCTGCTCAGATGGGCTGTTCGGGACCTCCGCGGTGAAATCGCGGCGTCCCGAACAGCTGATCGGACACCGGGAGGGCTCTTACCTGCCTCCTCGGTGTCCGATCGACGAATGACTGCTCCGTGCCTGAGATCCAGGCAGGAGCAGTCAAGCGCCGATAATGCTGATCACAGGCGTGTTAATGCACGCCAGTGATCAGCATTAGAGATCAGTGTGTGCAGTGTTATAGGTCCCTATGGGACCTATAACACTGCAAAAAAAATGTAAAAAAAAAGTGTTAATAAAGGTCATTTAACCCCTTCCCTAATAAAAGTTTGAATCACCCCCCTTTTCCCATAAAAAAAATAAAACAGTGTAAAAAAAATAAAAAATAAACATATGTGGTATCTCCGCGTGCGTAAATGTCCGAACTATAAAAATATATAATTAATTAAGCCGTACGGTCAATGGCGTACGCGCAAAAAAATTCCAAAGTCCAAAAAAGCGTATTTTGGTCACTTTTTATATCATTAAAAAATGAATAAAAAGTGATCAAAAAGTCTGATCAAAACAAAAATCATACCGATAAAAACTTCAGATCACGGCGCAAAAAATGAGTCCTCATACCACCCCATACGTGGAAAAATAAAAAAGTTATAGGGGTCAGAAGATGACATTTTTAAACGTATAAATTTTCCTGCATGTAGTTATGATTTTTTCCAGAAGTGCGACAAAATCAAACCTATATAAGTAGGGTATCATTTTAACCGTATGGACCTACAGAATAATGATAAGGTGTAATTTTTACCGAAATATGCACTGCGTAGAAACGAAAGCCCCCAAAAGTTACAAAATGGCATTTTTTTTTCGATTTTGTCGCACAATGATTTTTTTTTCCGTTTCGCTGTGCATTTTTGGGTAAAATGACTAATGTCACTGCAAAGTAGAATTGGCGACGCAAAAAATAAGCCATAATATGGATTTTTAGGTGGAAAATTGAAAGGGTTATGATTTTTAAAAGGTAAGGAGGAAAAAACGAAAGTGCAAAAACGGAAAAACCCTGAGTCCTTAAGGGGTTAAGGACCCCAATTTCTCATGATACAGAGTCAATGCATTTGTGACACACTAGCAAAACCTTCAACAGGCTGCAGTTCACATCACAGCCACACATTGGCTTCACATTCATACCTGTAGTACATACAGGATATCTCATGGCAAACTGTGATGGACTCTAGTTTCTCTATCTACAAATTCAATAGAATCTTCAACAGAATACAAAGTATATAGCATACACATATTCTGACAGAGTATCATGTTTTCTCATTGCTGATTGTCTCCAAATACGCTTTCGGCATATGTTGAGTCTTGAGGAAAACTAAAGGACGACATATCTGTACATGAAGCTTACAAGCAGATTCCAATTGACTAAGGCTGGTTTCACATCATAGCCACAACCAGTGCAATCTCAGGGTGTCTAGAGATACAGATACTCAAATGGTTCTTTACTACTACTACCTAAAACCAGCCTTATAATGTAGACTGTTGCATATGCTTACAGTGTATTTACAATGTATTTACAATATATGGCTGGGTTCACACTGTGTAAAAACACAAGCACATTTTCTTAATTACAGTCATTTTAGTGACTAATTGCTGAAAAATCAAGCGTGAATATTTTTAACACAGTGTGAACCCGAATTATATATATTCCATAACACCTCCAACGTTAGCAAATTTTGCAAATAAATCCTATATAAACAACTTATTATGCAGATTAGTTGGATGCTTTTATAAATTTCTGTAAGGCAAATTACTGCTTGCACAAAACATAAGACACATCACACAAATTATTGTGAATATGCCCTTAACTATGACGGGTAAAAAAACTGTTTTGTTTTAAACAATATTTTAGTACGTATTGTGTTAATTACTATTTTGTTCTTTAGTTCTTCCAGGAAGAACTAAAGTTCAGAAAATTATCTCGCCATTACTCTTACATTTGTGACGTTCACAATGAAAAGTTTTTTTTTGCAGAAATGACATTTATAAAAAAAAAAAAACTTAAGTTGACTTATACTGATGTGGAAATTATAGCAGCATTGTTGCATTGAGTTGAGTTATGCACTCTAAAATGAAATCTCACAGAGATCCGAATGCAACTGGCCTGTATGGAGAGATTTTGATTAACATCTACAACCTCACTGCATGCTGTGTGGCAGCAGGAAAAGATATGAAATTGTTAGCGTGAAGCCACATAAAAGGAAAGCGATAAAACATGCGGTTGCATCTGGAGATTTGAAACCAGATCCTGGTTTACTGTTTTGAAATTCAACAATCAAGAAAACATTTATTAGACAATTTATGTTTTGTTTTTTATTTTATTTTTTTACATTTACATTTTTGCTGTCAACCTTTTTCTTTTTCTTTGCCATTGCAATATATTTTGTCATAGCTGTGCATATTGTGTGCTGTCTATTGTAATTGGACTGTGGGAAGTATAGGGCACTTACTCTGTTATAAATATAAGCAAAGGGTTGCCAGGGGGCATTTTCATTTCAATGTTTTAGCAGAATCAGTTATGGTGTAATCATACATGCTTTTCAAAGACAGACCGATACATTGTAAATGCAATCTGCAGGTTAACGTATGATAATGCTAAAAGCTATTTGCTACAGTATACTTCTAATATGGGAAGCATGTTTTTTACACTGTTTGCCCTATAATCAAAACACCATTACACCCTCTGTTGAATTTAGTGATTGCAAAAGAGATCTCCACAATCCCACTATAATTTTAGCGTAATAAGACAACCAAACACGATGTAGGAAATATAAGGACCTCATAAAGTTTCTATTTAATGAGAAAAAAAAGGAAGAATTCTACACTACCATTATTCACGGGAAAATATCAAATTTAGTTTGTTCTTTCAATCTGTATATTCCTATGTTGCTGATAGATGATCACTTCTGATTTGTGTGATGCACAAGTAGGATCTCATTCCATACAACAGTACATTTGAATAAACTTGCACAATTGTATTTATTCAATGCTTTCATGTTTATTGGCAACCCACAAAATGACATGTGACATTAGTCGACAACCTTTATTTGACATTCAATTAGCTTTGCGATGTGTGGTTAAGAAACAGATTTGTGCAGGAGTGACTACCTTACTTACCTTTCCCAGTCCCCCACAATTCCCATTTGAGAGACTACAGGTCCCCCCACTCATCACTACTGTTTCTATCTCAGAGATGAGTCTTCTCAGCAGGACCTGCCCACTCAACCAATCACTGACTTAGGCATAACACTGCTGCAGCTAGTGATTGGCTAATCAGGAACAGGAGCTGTAGGAGACCGGGGTGGGTGAGTATCCCCTATTTTTACGGTGGACCTGGCAACATATCCAAAATTTTTGTATACTGAAATACCTCTTTAAGGTGTTTTAGTTGCAAATATTGCAAATGTGCATAAAATCAAGCACAACCATTCACTCTCTATAGATAAACACTATTAGTAGTATAAATAACATCTTATAAATAAGATGTAAATGTGTGGTGTGCAGCTGAAAGCACACAGGTTTAAAGCTGAAGGCCCACTGAAAAATAGCAATAATGGTTAATGACAGCTGCAGTGAGATTTTGGGCCCTGGAGCATGTTCCTAGTGCACATATACATGTTTTAGGGGGATGCTCATATGGTGTAAGTCTATGATCACCAAGGCATTCATAACATAACATGCTTGGTGAATGGCAGGAAAAAGCCGATGGTGTTTTGTGAAAACAAGAACAGTTCTTTTATTTCATGTAAACGATAAACAGCATGGCAGTAGTTTTTAATGCACAATTTCTAGTTTAAAGTAGCAGATAGCCCTTGTGAGAGAGAACTCCTTGTTAGCTGGAGGGCAACAAGGAAAAAAACATACTGTATGTGTGAATGTTGATGGTACAGCCGACTCCTTTAGCCTTGAGTAGATAAAGTGGGAGCCACACAGTTCTAGACTTAGCAAAGAAAATTTCATTGGTTGGCTCCTAATGGGTGTATTTAGGAAAGTTAGAGTACTCACGGATGATGAGTTAAAATGTCTTTTAACAGTATGCTGGTCTTGCAAAGACGTAACATATTAGCCATGGAGCTTTGGTCTGGATCAAACACCTGAAAACAAGAGTTTGGGGGGCTCACACTGTGCTAATATGTACCGAGGTTTCTGTGTTACACGTAACCCTACATATTCACTACATATTCACAAACACCACTATCATCATTACATATTCACAGACAAAACCATATAACACATTTCCATCACACTCAAGACCTGGAGAACCAGTCACCCCCATTTACCTTTATTAAATAAATTGTATTAGATAAATATTAGAATTGAGATGTGAGGTAGGTGTGTATGTGCAAATAGACGATAGATGATATGAATAGTAGATGATATGAGTAAAAATGTGTTTATTAATGTAAAATATAGTAGTCCTAGAAGGGCCCTTGCTATGGATCCACTATATATATTAACAATGAATTTGTACAAAAACAGTTAAAAATAATATTATGTTGTGCAAAAAATTATAAAAAATATTAAAATATTAAAATAAAATAAAATAATGGGGCAGTCACCAATGGTATAGGTAATTGTGGACAGTTATAACGCTTTGTAATCTATAGAAATGCTTTGTGATCCACAGAGATACTTTTAGAGTATACTTCAAGTATAGTTGCAGTCCACTGAAGTTTTGGCAAAATAGTAACAAATTGAGTATCAATTGAGTATCGGGAGTGACCCCTTTTTCAATAGCTATTGAAAAAGGTGTCACTCCTGAAATGGGTCTAGCTTATCCACCCCCAGTATTCAGATCACCATTGGAAGCCTAACGCCATCCTACCATTTGCAACAGCTGGAATCCCTTGCTTTTGGGACCACTGTGCATACGTGTGCTCTCAAACACGAGGACAACGCCTTCAGCATTGCTAATCTGCACCTGCATCCACTCACCAGCCACACACCGCATCCTTGTTGCCATGAGAATTGGGAAATCCTCAGACTTATCATGCAGACATCCACACTGAGTCGGCCACCAAGCCGAGCCAGTCTGCGATACGGAGCCCAGCGAAATAGGGGCTTCCTTCCCAGGTTTCCTGCACACAGCGGAGCGGTGAGTGGTGCAGAAGCACCGGCATATACTTTATTTGATACTCAATTTGTTACTATTTTGCTAAAACTTCAGTGGACTGCAACTATACTTGAAGTATACTCTAAAAGTATCTCTGTGGATTACAAAGCATTTCTATGGATTATAAAGCGTTATAACTGTCCACAATTTCCTATACCATTGGTGACTGCCCCATTATTTTATTTTATTTTATATTTTAATATTTTTTATAATTTTTTGCACAACATAATATTATTTTTAACTGTTTTTGTACAAATTCATTGTTAATATATTTATCAGATCCATAGCAAGAGCCCTGCTAGGACTATTATATTTTACATTAATAAACTAATTTTTACTCATATCATCTACTGCTAGTCTATTTGCACATACACACCTACCTCACATCTCAATTCTAATATTTATCTAATACAATTTATTTAATATATACCTAGAGGTCTGCATACCACTATATTCTTTATTCCCTGGATCGGACACCTATTTGGGGTACCAAATGAGCAGGGGCTCCTGTGTCAGCTTCTCCCGGCTGTCAAGGATCACTTAGTGGCGGAATATGTAGATCAAAATAACAAAATGACTAGAAAATGACAAAATAACTAGAAACCTTAGCAAAGTTTAACTCTTCCTGCCATCGGCAGTAGTGTTTACTTTTTTCTCAGTCACATAGCTTACACTTTTATTGATCTACTTTTTTTTTTACTGGTTTTAAAAATCTGTTTATTTGTTTTAAGGTGTGATTTGTTAGCCCTGGTTTGGTGCATGCAAGTAGAGTTGCTGAGTTGATGGGTGTGTTTAAATAGATTATTTTCTAGATTACATCATAGTATGCAAAGACCAGCAAAATATCTGCAGCCCGAAGTGGCTATGGTTGAAAGACAAAACTTAATATGAGCGACAAGGGCACTCTGTCTAGTCATGGCAAAAACACACACTGATACTGGTACCCTTAAAATCCCATTCAGCTTTGTAATTTAAAGGGCCATAGTTTTGTCATTCTTTTAACAACACTTTGATGAAGTGCTATTCTGACCATCGCCATAAGCTTTGATTTTTGACCATAGCGCAAGTAATAAACGTTATCAACAGTGTAATATGCCTGAAAATAAAGGTGACATTATTGGGGATGACAGAAAAACTATGATATTGCTACCAAATGTAAAAGATAGACATCAGTGGAGGAGCCTGTAGCAAAACCAAGAAAAAGGCATGCTGTAAGACATGTTGTAGTTTTATAAAAAAAAAAAAAATAGACACAAATAGGTTAAACACCCAGATTCACAAATGGGTTAAAAAATAAGAACTCTCTGCACTACTTAATAATATCTCAAGTCATGGTTGCTATCTAGCTTACTCATTTAAGTGGTTTTACTCTGAATGCACCTGCAGTGTGCATACACTTATCTAAGTACCCAGTGTCATCAAGAATAGACAAGTAGTCCAGATCAATAACACAAAGGCATAGAAAGTACAAAATCAGAAAACAAAGGGTAAACAAGGGACAAGTCAGAGGTCAGAAACCAAGAAAGTAGCAAAGCACAATGCAAAAGCACAATCAGGACAGGTAAGGATAAAACCTAGAGGGTAGCATAGTGCAAAGACAGTAGTAAAAAGTGA
This sequence comes from Hyla sarda, assembly GCF_029499605.1. Lineage (NCBI taxonomy): Eukaryota > Metazoa > Chordata > Amphibia > Anura > Hylidae > Hyla > Hyla sarda. The sequence goes on from NC_079191.1 coordinate 230,875,086, forward strand.
CAGTCAGGTCATAGATAGAGTTAAAAAAAAAAGGTCACAGCTGAAGCAAAGATCTGGAATACAAATGAAGGGTTGAACAACTATCCCGGGCACAGGTTTGAAACACTGGGAAATTTAAAAAGTCTGCCTTTGGTAGGCATGAGTGTCGATGCCAATGCTGATTGGCGGGGCACTCACACCTACTAATGTGGTCCATCGAATTCTGCTGAGGTTTCTTTTGTTATGGCCAGAGCATGGCATGCAGCACGTTTTTTTATGTAAAAAATGACAGAATATGCAATGGGAGCTGTAAAAGAAGCTTCCTAACACAGATATCAACAGAGCCTAAGACATTACAGTTATACATTTTCCTAACAGTAAACTTAAGTGCTTTTGTCTTTTACTTGGCTATGTGTTTTCAAGATGTCTCTTTTCATGTCAGAAGTGCTTTCAATAACATCATTTTTATGCTCCAGGAATACAAGTTTAATCAATAGTTCAGTGAAGCTTAGAACATGAATTAGGTCTTAAGGAAACATATAAATTTAGTGAATTATCTCCTAGTCTTACCACTGGGACTTTGTAGAGGATTGGATCCCTTTGCTTTTTTTCATGCACTGTTTGAAAATCTATAAATAACATTTCGCTTTGTTCTCAAGAAAGGAAAATAATTTAATTATTTTTGGCCTGAAGCTTCAGCAAAGCACCACAATCAAAGCTAGTTTATAATATGCTATCCTTGTTTTAAGACATGTATAGCTTGTATCTTTTTAAGAGATGTATAGTTACTGACAGCAAGTTACTTGATAAAAGTTAGAATTCATTATTATTGTTATTAATAATAATAATACATACAGTACAGACCAAAAGTTTGGACACACCTTCTCATTCAAAGAGTTTTCTTTATTTTCATGACTATGAAAATTGTAGATTCACACTGAAGGCATCAAAACTATGAATTAACACATGTGGAATTATAGACATAACAAAGAAGTGTGAAACAACTGAAAATATGTCATATTCTAGGTGGAAAGTGTCCCCAAGTGCAGTCACAAAAACCATCAAGAGCTACAAAGAAACTGGGTCACATGCGGACCGCCCCAGGAAAGGAAGACCAAGAGTCACCTCTGCTGCGGAGGATAAATTAATCCGAGTCACCAGCCTCAGAAATCACAGGTTAAAGGCAGCTCAGATTAGAGACCAGGTCAATGCCACACAGAGTTCTAGCAGCAGACACATCTCTAGAACAACTGTGAATAGGAGACTGTGTGAATCAGGCCTTCATGGTAGCATATCTGCTAGGAAACCACTGCTAAGGACAGGCAACAAGCAGAGGAGACTTGTTTGGGCTAAAGAACACAAGGAATGGACATTAGACCAGTGGAAATCTGTGCTTTTGTCTGATGAGTCCAAATTTGAGATCTTTGGTTCCAATCACCATGTTTTTGTGGGACGCAGAAAAGGTGAACGGATGGACTCTACATGCCTGGTTCCCACCGTGAAGCATGGAGGAGGAGGTGTGATGGTGTGGGGCTGCTTTGCTGGGGACACTTTTAGGGATTTATTTATTAATTGTATTAATTTAAGGCATAATGAACCAGCATGGCTACCACAGCATCTTGCAGCGGCATGCTATTCCATCTGGTTTGCGTTTAGTTGGACCATCATTTATTTTTCAACAGGACAATGACCCCAAACATACCTCCAGGCTGTGTAAGGGCTATTTGATCAAGAAGGAGAGTGGTGGGGTGCTGTGCCAGATGACCTGGCCTCCACAGTCACCAGACCTGAACCCAATGAAGACAAAAGGGCCAACAAGGGCTAAGGGCTGGGAACTTCTTCAAGACTGTTGGAAGACCATTTCAGGTGACTAACTGTTGAAGCTCATCAAGAGAATGCCAAGAGTGTGCAAAGCAGTAATCTAAGCAAATGGTGGCTAGAACCTAGAATATGACATATTTTCAGTTGTTTCACACTTTTTTGTTATGTCTATAATTCCACATGTGTTAATTCATAGTTTTGATGCCTTCAGTGTGAATCTACAATTTTCATAGTCATGAAAATAAAGAAAAATCTTTGAATGAGAAGGTGTGTCCAAACTTTTGGTCTGTACTGTACATACACTTAAAAAATATATTTTTGCTCTGTTCTTGTGTGATTAAACCATTCCCTACCATGTAAAAGACTGGTAGAACATTATTACTGACCTGTTTTTGCAATTTGTATTGTGCTAATACGCTAAAGTAACTGCTGGTGCTGTTGATTCTATCTGAAAGTAATGGTGTGTATTATGTGTATGCTTGCACTGTTATCATATATTAAAGGGGTGGAAAACTTTTTTTTAATCAACTAGTGCCAAAAAGTTAAACAGATTTGTGAATTACAGTCACAACAAAGGCGAAAGAAGCTGGCACAGCTGGTATAAATTATGGTCAATGGGCGGAATGCAGCAAACTATGCAGTGGTGCAGTGCCTATAGCAGTACATATTCAATAAATTCCAGTGGTAGAAAGAAAAGGCTGCACTCACCAGTCTGTTTCTTCAGTGCTTTATTCAGATATGGTGGGGGTACAAAGTGCGGGTGCTTTCATGGTCTGGAGCGACATATGTTTCGTGCCGATCAGCGCATCATCTGGCTTACAACTAACCCTTCAGTGCATCCCTGTATACATCTATATATATATATATATATATATATATATATATATATAAGAACAAATTTGCTGCAGCACACAGAGTAGTGTCAAGTGGTTTATTTCATTCCAATTGCTACGTTTCAACCGCACATGCGGCCTTTTTCAAGCACAAGTGAACAGTGACCATCGAGCAAGTTATATATAGTGTTCAATAAAACATCAATTACATAATTAAGTGTTACAAATATATAAAAAACTTACAATAAAAGTGTACAGGAGATACAATACACATAGTATCATGATTAAGTGGGTATATAATATATGTACCCATAAAGTGCATAACAATACATATAAAATATACATATAAAGTGCATAATAAGTTAAATAGTGCACCAGGTGAAAAATAATTAATCAAACAAATGCAGGAAGGAGAGTAGGCGGAATCTCGAGGCACTCACCCAATCAAAAAGAGGGATGTATAGATGTCCTATAGACATCGTCACACCCGCATGAAAAGCAGCGTGGTATAATGTATGTACAGCGGCATTGCGGCGCAGCAGCGGCGCACGCTTGTCGCTCTACTTCCGGGAATAGGGCGGCAGCCAATGGGATAACGCCACGTAGGGCCACATGATCAAAAGAAGGATGACGCCCCATGAAGTCACGTGACTAGAAAGATGTTCACGTGACCTACACGGACGCGCCTGCGCACGGCAAAGAAAATAGAGCCTAAATCTAGTAAGTAAACAAACGCCATCTTGTAAATGGGCAAAAGTAAGGGAAAATAGAATTACTAAAAAATAGAAAATAAAAAATAAAGAATAAAAAGTAAAATGTGGAGGGATGATATAAGTTATATATAAAGTAAAGGGGTCAGCGCTTTAAATGCAGACATAGTAAAGCAACAATCATTCCTGCACATAAGCCCAAAATATCCCGTGGGACTAACACTCCCAGCACACCTCGTCATCTACTTACATGGCGACAAATGTGTCACCCGTCGGACCCCCCCAGGTCAACTTAATGTACCACAGGACAGTCCAACAGGTGGGAGAGAGTACCACACCTGGGACAATAGCAATCTTGAGGGCTGTGCAAAAGCAAATCAGTCACACACACAATAGCGCATAGACCCAGAAGTTGACTTATCAAGTCAGAGAGTATCTTTATTGGTAACAAGTATTACTCCACACAAAAAGAGGAAAAAGAAAATAAAAGAAATAAAAAATAAGGAAAACATTTTTTTAAATAAAAATTTTTTTTCTAAAAAAATGATTTTCAAAAAAATTTTTGGGTGGCTCAAGTGTGGGAAAACCATTGGCTGTCGTACATAATCCGGAAGTAATGAGTAAAAAACTACAATATGGTTTTAAACAGAGTGAGGAATACGGGTGGTGTCTTCTTAATCCGTCGACTCTCCATTACTGCAAAATAAAAAAGAAAAAAAGAATATTAGTACAAAGCAAAAAAAGGTCACATTGTACTGATCAAATAAAAGATAGCCGTACTATAATATGACAGGGAGAGTTAATCTAGCATTATAAATGTCATTGGAAACGGTATAGTCTACATTGAGGCCAGTTGGACATAAAGATTTTAATTTAAAAATCCATTCTAGTTCTTTCCGTTTTAGTTTGCCCACTCGATCACCCCCTCTTTTTAATGGGGGGATGTGGTCGAGTAGGGCAAACTTGAGGTCTCTTTCTGTATGGTGAGCCTCCGTAAAATGTCTAGAGACAGGAAGATCAAGTCTCTGCTTCCGTATTGTGTATCTGTGGTGATTGAAGCGTGTCTTGAAGTCCCATGTCGTCTCCCCCACATAGAGGAGGCGACATGGGCACATCAAGACATACACCACAAAGTCTGAAGTACACGTAAGGTAATGGCGCAATTTAAACATCTGGTTAGTTGCAGGGTGTACAAAGGTCGGACCCTTGAGCATATGCACACAATTTATGCATCGGCAACAAGGGTATGATCCCTTATTCTCAACAGATAAATATTTCTGGGTAGGTCTACACAAAGATACATCTGATTTCACAAGTTTGTCACGCAGATTACCAGCTCTGCGGTATGAAAGAAGAGGGGGACAATGAAATTCAGGTATGTCTGGATGACTACGTGTTAATAATTTCCAGTGTTTGTTAAGAACACTGGAAATTCGACCAGACATATTTCCAAAGGTAGATACAAAGGCAATGCATGAAGAAGTATTACGTAGTCTCTTATCATAAATCAACGCATGTCTATCCATAGTAAGTACTTTCTCTTTACTTTCTTGAAGAAGAGGCAAGGGATAGCCCCTCCTACGAAAGTTGTTAACCATCGTGTTCAAAGTAGGTTCCAAGTCGTCAGTCTCAGAGATGATGCGCCTCGCCCGAATCATCTGACTTGTGGGCAAGGACCGCACCATCGATCGAGGGTGGCAACTGGTATAGTGGAGTACAGAGTTGGTATCAGTCGGTTTTACATAGAGACCGGTGGTCAGCCTACCATCCTTAACAAAGACCATTGTGTCCAAAAATTGTACATTGGAGGTTGAGGAGGTAAGAGTAAATTTAATATGGGGGGAAATAGAGTTCAAATAATCAAAAAAAGCCTGTAACTCAAGATCAGAACCAGTCCAAATCAAAAAAATTTCGTCTATGTATCTCCACCACCACAGCAAAAAGCTGGAGTGGTGGGACACATAGACGAACTGTTCCTCGAGCACGGCCATGTACACGTTGGCATACGTAGGTGCCACATTCGTGCCCATGGCCGTGCCCGAGGTTTGTAGGTAATAAACATCATTGAACAAGAAATAGTTATTGCGTAAAATTAAATTAATCAATGTAATAACAAAATCAACCTTTTGAGGGGATAATACACCGGTGATGGTGGACCTGACTGCCTCCACACCTCCATCGTGTGGGATGGAGGTGTAGAGGCTAGTCACGTCCAGGGTAGCAATAATAGTATGGTCAGGTGTATGGTGGCGATTTTGTGATTAAGCTTGAGTGGCAAAGGGACGTAAAACCTGATCTGCGAAGATAGAAAGCCGACTGGTGACAGAACCCCTCCCGGAGACAATGGGCCTCCCGGGGGGGTCCACCAGCGACTTATGTATCTTCGGGAGCAGGTATAGAAGGGGAGTGATGGGAAAAGTGACATTCAGGTAGTCACGTAGCTGTCTATCAATCAAACCCGAATGGAAAGCCTCCTCCAACACACTATTGATATGGGTTTGTATCTCAACAGTGGGGTCTTTAGGTAAAGTAGTATAGGTAGATGTATCATGTAACTGTCTGTTGGCTTCCCGAATATATTGACTGCGGTCCAGGATCACGATGGCACCGCCCTTGTCGGCGGGTTTTACCACCAAGTTGTGATCCTGGACCAAGTCATTCAGTGCCAACAGTTGTTTCTTAGTCAGGTTAGGATGAAAAGGCTGGTCACCAGACATACGCAATGCATTGATATCATTCTTTACAAATTGACAAAAAGTATCATAAGCACTAGAGCAAACTGTAGGAGAAAAATTACTGGCTGATTCCAGATCAAAATCCTTAAACAAAAAACTGTCATGAGTATCAACAGTAGATGGTACAAAATCACGTATAGGTAAAGAATTAGTTGAGAACCAGATTTTAAGCTTAAGGCATCTGAAGAACTGGGCCAGGTCCAAATCTAATTGGAACCAGTCCATTCCTCCAGAGGGACAGAAGCTAAGTCCTTTAGCAAGTAAGTCCATTTGCTCAGTAGTTAAAGACACTGAAGAAATATTTACCGTATTTATTTGGTCTTTTTCTTGAAGGGCAACTTGGGTTGGATCACTTTGGGATTCTTCTGTGCCCTTGTTTTTACGGTATCGTCTGTGGCGGCGGCCGCCGCGTCTGATGGGTCGGCTAATGTCTCTGGTTCTAAAAAATCATTCCGTACAGGGGTTTTGTGAGCAGAATTGGAAGAAGAAAGTGGTGAATCAACATTTGTGGTTGTATGAAATTCATTTCTAGTGTCTCTATTTTTGCGTGGTTTTTTGCTGCCACCAGAGATAGTGTTCCACATGTAGACCCGTCCATTAGAATAATCCAGGTTGTCGCGATGCCATTTATGGCGCTTGATGTTATGTAATTCCTGTTTCATTTTAGACAAAAACACCGATTTTTATATATAACTTATATCATCCCTCCACATTTTACTTTTTATTCTTTATTTTTTATTTTCTATTTTTTAGTAATTCTATTTTCCCTTACTTTTGCCCATTTACAAGATGGCGTTTGTTTACTTACTAGATTTAGGCTCTATTTTCTTTGTCGTGCGCAGGCGCGTCCGTGTAGGTCACGTGAACATCTTTCTAGTCACGTGACTTCATGGGGCGTCATTCTTCTTTTGATCATGTGGCCCTACGTGGCGTTATCCCATTGGCTGCCGCCCTATTCCCGGAAGTAGAGCGACAAGCGTGCGCCGCTGCTGCGCCGCAATGCCGCTGTACATACATTATACCACGCTGCTTTTCATACGGGTGTGACGATGTCTATAGGACATCTATACATCCCTCTTTTTGATTGGGTGAGTGCCTCGAGATTCCGCCTACTCTCCTTCCTGCATTTGTTTGATTAATTATTTTTCACCTGGTGCACTATTTAACTTATTATGCACTTTATATGTATATTTTATATGTATTGTTATGCACTTTATGGGTACATATATTATATACCCACTTAATCATGATACTATGTGTATTGTATCTCCTGTACACTTTTATTGTAAGTTTTTTATATATTTGTAACACTTAATTATGTAATTGATGTTTTATTGAACACCATATATAACTTGCTCGATGGTCACTGTTCACTTGTGCTTGAAAAAGGCTGCATGTGCGGTTGAAACGTAGCAATTGGAATGAAATAAACCACTTGACACTACTCTGTGTGCTGCAGCAAATTTGTTCTTCTAGCGATACGGACCCGGGACCTGGGACCAGCCGCTGCGTGCACCTATGCTCACACTTCTTTGAGGTGCAGCCCACCCTGCTTTTTATATATATATATATATACATATATATATAAATACACACACAAACAGTAATTACTGTTCCGGGTCAGGCGCATTCTTCCTCCATCCCCGTTGTGCCCTTGCTGGATCCAAGCTCGGCGGATGCGGAAGTCGCCGCTCTCACCAGGTCACGTGATCTGACTCATGTGACTGCCACCACGCCCCCTGCACAGAGAAGAAAACCTCCTTACACAGGGGAGCAGCTTCGGCGTCACTGAGGTGCTGAACACATGACCGGGGCGATTAGCAACCCCAGATGCCTCTTTTTCCTGCGGCTGCACAGTACAGGAAAAAAATAGAACTTATTACAGATAACCCTTTTCTCACTGAGGGGTGAATAAAATACATAATATGTGAAGAATAAAAATAGAAAAATAGAAAAATACATATTTAGCTGCAGAGCTGGTAGCAAAACACTTATTAGAGAAAAACAGACATGTCCATTTTATCATTTAGGCCTGGGGGGCCCATGGCATTCGTTCGCAGTATCCATTTTGCCTCCTGTTTCTATCACCACCATTGTATGGGCAATTAACCAATTCAAGGCCTGCAAATCAAAGGACATTTGGTTCCCCCCCCCCATATGCATTCTTAACATGTTCGATTAAGTGGGGAGATCATATGCCCGTGCGGACAAACTTGAAATGTTCACGAATTCTATGATATAGACAATGAATTGTATTACCTATATAAAAGAGTCCGCAGGGGCATTGGATAATGTACACCACAAATGTTCTTTTACACGTCATAAGATTTCTTATTTTGCATTCTTACCCCCCCCCCCCCCCGAGGTTCAGGTATTTTGCTTTGAGATTAAAAGTGCAGTGAGAGCACTGTCTACATTTGAAGTTACCTTAAGGGGCAGCTCCCTCTAACCAATTACGTTTTTTGTCTTCCTTGAATTGATTTGTGCCTAAAACACTCGCCAAGCTTTTATTTCTGCGGTAACTAAAAAGAGGACGTCTTACCGCTATTTCTTTTAAATCAGGGTCACTCTCTATGATGCACCAATATTTATGAATGGGGTTTTGTATTACATTATCCATATTTGTGTGCTTAAAGGAAAAAACAAACCTTTTATCTGTCTTCCTTATTTTTCTTCCCTTCAACAAAATGCTACATCTCAAATGATTAGCCTTCTCATAGGCTTTTTGAATTACATCGGTGGAATAACCTCGTTCTTTTAATCTGCCCGCCAATTCTTTGGCTTGCAGTTCAAAGTTAAAAAGCAAACCTTTTATCTGTCTTCTTTTTTTCTTTCCTTCAACAAATCGCTACATCTCAAATTATTAGCCTTCTCATAGGCTTTTTGAATCACATCGGTGGAATAACACCGTTCTTTTAATCTGCCTGCCAATTCTTTTTTGACGGGTGATGGATGGAAACTCTGGAAGTGGAGGTGGAGGAGCGAATTGGTTGCTGTACCTTTTTTAAATTAAATTGTTTTTATTTTTTCCTCTTCAATCTCCACCCTCACATCCAGAAAGTCCATCCCATGGCCGCCAAATACGTACGTGAAGCGCATTTCAAAGTCTCCGTTGTTATTAAGGTAGTCTACAAATTCACTGAATTGAGACTCACTGCCTTTCCAGACCACAAAAATGTCATCCATGTACCTTAAAAATGTATCAATATAGGGGACAAAAGGATTCCTAGCCGAAAAAATAAAAAAACTTTTCAAAAACTGTCAAAAATACATTTGCAAACGTACAAGCCACAGGTGTCCCCATGGCTGTACCAGAGTCTTGCCTATACCATTTATCATTGAATCTGAAAGTATTATGGGATGAAATTAAATTTAGAGATTCACAAATAAATTCAACTAAAAGGGGGTCCTTGTTAAAACTATTCTGCCATGCGACTTCATCTAGTGCCCTGAGAAAGGCGCCTGTATCTGTTAGATAGGTCGGGAGGTCTTCCAGGATTGGTCTAAGCAGCCAGTCCACATGTTTTGAAAGTCCCTCAGTCACTGACCCGTTCCCAGAGACAGTAGTACGTCCCGGGGGTGGGTCAGTGACTTGTGGACTTTAGGTATATAATATCAATAAGGTTTTTTAGGGAATCTTGGTATCAACTTCTCAGCGGAACTGAGTGAAATTACTCCCCTTTCAACATAATTACGTAGAAGAGACTGAAGTTGGTTACAGTATTTATTTGTGGGATCTTCGGATAGAGGGGTATAAGTACTTGTGTCACCTAGGAGTTTAAGGGCCTCTGTTTTGTATTGCTCCCTAGTGAGTATCACTAGGTTCCCTCCCTTATCGGCTCTTCTAAAGATTAAATCTTTTCTGTTTTTAAGCCAAATAAGTGATTTTACCTATGTTTTTGACAAGTTATTATTTATTATGGGATTCATGATAGATTTCACCTCTTTATTTACCATTTGTGTGAACAGTTCAAGGCTGCCCCCTGGTTGCAATTGTGGAGGGGTAAGAGGGGGAGGGGGAAGAGGAGGAGAAAAAGCCAACAGAAGGCAGCTGGCGCAGAAGCGCAAGCAAGTCACTTGGAGGGACTAATAGAAAATGTTAAGATACCAAAGGCGCAGAATGTCATTAATTTGTCAGGGTCAACCATACTGGTTGAATGTTTAACATTGTTATCTAAAGGGCTTAACTGTTGTCTTGCTGAACCTTTTGATTTAGTAGAATTGCAAATTTACATTTTCAGAGCTGTAAGAAAGATGAATCTGGGCAAGCAGTTCAAAAAAAGTGGAGCCAGTGTTCAATCTAAAAAAAATGGGTGAAAAACCCCTCAACATAGGACCGCTGGGTTTCAGTGCTTGCACAGATTTAGCCACAGATATTTTGGAAGGAGCCCAACTGTTAGTTGAACTGACCACAGAAGAAAAAAGAGTGGCTCAACCATTGAATGTTTCTGATTTAGAATCTCAATTTTAGACAGGGGGGAACACTTCAACTTTCTGTCCACCATTGCAACCAGGGGGCAGCCTTGAACTGTTCACACAAATGGTAACTAAAGAGGTGAAATCTATCATGTATCCCACTAAAATAATAACTTGTCAAAAACAGGAAAAATCACTTATTTGGCTTACAAACAGAAATGATATAATCTTTAGAAGAGCCGAAGGAAGGGAACCTAGTGATACTCACTAGGGAGCTATACAAAACAGAGGCCCTTAGACTCTTAGGTGACACAAGTACTTATACCCCTCTATACGAAGATTCCACAAATAAATACTGTAACCAACTTCAGTCTCTTCTATGTAAATATGTTGAAAGGGGGGTAATCTCACTCAGTACAGCAGAGAAGTTGATACCAAGATTCCCTAAAAAACTTTATTGGTATTATATACCAAAAGTCCACAAGTAACTGACCCGCCCCCTGGGACGTCCTATCGTCTCTGGGAACAGGTCAGTGACTGAGGGACTTTCAAAATATGTGGACTGGCTGCTTAGACCAATCCTGGAAGACCTCCCTACCTATCTAAAAGATACGGGTGCCTTTCTAAGGGCACTAGATGAAGTCTCATGGCAGAATAGTTTTAACCTTGTCTCTGTCGACATGGAGAGCCTCTACACCCAGATTCCTCAAAAATTTGGGGTCCGGGTTATGGGGGAGCTCCTCGTCAACATGGGCAAGGAACCCCTTTTAGTTGAATTTATTTTGGAAACCCTTTATTTAATTTTATGCCATAAGGCTTTCAGATTCAACGATAAATGGTATAGGCAAGACTCTGGTACAGCCATGGGGACGCCCGTAGCTTGTATATTTGCAAATAAATTTTTGGACAGTTTTTGAAAAGTGTTACATTTTTTCAGCTAGGAACCCTTTTTTCTGCTACATTGATACATTTTTAAGGTACATGGATGACATTTTCATGGTCTGGAAGGGCAGTGAGTCTCAATTCAGTGAATTTGTAGACTGCCTTAATAACAATGGAGACTTTGAAATGCGCTTCACGTACGTATTTGGCGGCTATGGGATGGACTTTCTGTATGTGAGGGTGGAGATTGTAGAGGAAGAAATAAAACATCTAATTTTAGAAAAGGTAAAGCAACCAATTTTCTCCTCCACTTCCAGAGTTTCCATCCACCGCACGTCAAAAGAGCTATCCCCCATGGCCAATTCATCCGCATCAAAAAAATTTACAGCGATGATGCCTCCTTTGAACTGCAAGCCAAAAAATTGGCGGGCAGATTAAGGGAAAGGGGTTATCCCACCAATGTAATTCAAAAAGCCTATGAGAAGGCAAAACATTTGAGACATAGCGATTTGTTGAAGGAAAGGAAAAGAAGGAAGACAGATAAAAAAGAAGTTTATTTTTTCCTTTAAGCACACAAACATGGATAATGTAATACAAAACACCCTTCGTAAACATTGGTGCATCATAGAGAGTGACCCTGATTTAAAAGAAATAGTGGTAAGATGTCCTCTTTTTAGTTATCGCAGAAATAAAAGCTTGGCGAGTGTTTTAGGCACAAATCAATTCAAGGAAAAAAAAGGCACAAAAAAAATTGGTTAGAGGGAGCTGTCCCTCAAGGTAACTTCAAATGTAGACAGTGCTCTCACTGCTATTATAATCTTGAAGCAAAATACCTGAACCTCGGGGGGACAGAATGCAAAATAAGAAATTTTATGACGTGTAAAAGTAAATATGTGGTGTACGTTATCCTATGCCCATGTGGACTCTTTTACATAGGTAAAACAATTCGTTGTCTATATCATAGAATTCGTGAACATTTCAAGTCAACCCGCACAGGCATATGATCTCCCCGCTTGATCGAACACGTTAAGAATGCACATGGGTGGGACCCAAATGTCCTTAGATTCGCAGGTCTTGAAGCGGATAATTGCCCATACAATGGTGGTGATAGAAATAAATTATTACTCCAACAGGAGGCAAAATAGATACTGCGAATGAATGCTATGGTCCCCCAGGACTAAACGATAAAACAGACATGTCAGTTTTTCTCTAATAAGTGTTTTGCTATCAGCTCTGCAGCTAAATATGTATTTTTTCAATTTTTATTCTTCACATAGTATGTATTTTATTCCCCTTTCAGTGAGAAAAGGGTTATCTGTAATAAGCGCATCTTCCTCTACTTTCTTTCTGTACTGCGCAGCCGCGGGACAAAGAGGTGTCTATGTTCAGCACCTCAGTGACGCCGATGCTGCTCCACTGTGTAGGGAGGTTTCCTCTCTGTGCAGGGGGCGTGGCGGCAGTCACATGAGTCAGATCACGTGACCTGGTGAGCGCAGCAGCTTCCGGATCCACCGCATGGATCCAGCGAGTGCACAGAGGGGATGGAAGAAGAATGCGCCTGACCCGGAACGATAATCACCATTTCAGGTGAGAAGTAATTACTGTTTGTGTGTATATATACAGGGATGCACTGAAGGGTTAGTTGTAAGCCAGATGATGCGCTGATCGGGGCGAAACATATGTCGCTCCAGACCATGAAAGCACCCACACTTTGTACCCCCACCATATCTAAATAAAGCCCTGAAGAAACAGACCGGTGAGTGCAGCCATTTCTTTCTACCACTGAGATTTGTAAATTACTTCTATTAAAAAAATCTTAATCCTTACAGTACTTATTAGCTGCTGAACACTACAGAGGAAACTCTTTTCATTTTGGATTTCTTTTCTGGCTGTCCACAGTGCTCTCTGTTGACACCTCTGTCCATTTTAGGAATGGTCCAGAGCAGCATATGTTTGCTATGGGGATTTTCTCTTGCTCTGGGCCATTCTTGATACAGACAGAGGTGTCAGCAGAGAGCATTGTGGAGAGAAAGAAAATAAATCCAAAAAGAAAATAATTTCCTCTGTAGTATACAGCCGCTAATAAGTACTGGAAGGATTAAGATTTTTTTTATAGAGGTAATTTACAAATCCGTTTAACTTTCTGGCACCAGTTGATCAAAATAAAAATAAATTTTCCACCGGAGAACCCCTTTAAGGGTTGTGGGTGGAAAGTTAAGTTGGTAAATGTGGCCAACATTAATTCCTTGAGCTGGGTGAGATGTTTAGAGGCTTCTTAAGACAGCCTCAGGGGAGCATGCTATGAGTGAAGTAGCTACAGATAGACATTTTCTTGGTGGTGTGGTAGCAGTAGTTTTCATATCAGACCCTGTAAGATGCATTTGAGGACTTTGAGAGATAATAGGGCCAGAGACAATAGTTAAAATGACATCTGGCTACAGATGTCATTTCAACTAAGTTTTGATTCAATTCCTGACCACATTTTCTCTTTATCACTTTCAGTTTATGAGCCCATAACTGAGGATGTAGTTTCCAGGCTCCCACCCCACTACCTGCTCTAGTGAACCTTGTCTAGTCTCTCTCCCCTGCTATCACCTGTCACCTAACTAGAATTTTTAACCTCTTCCTCTCTTCTGGTATCTTTCCCTCCTCCTTCAAGCATTCTATCTGAAAAAGCCATCTCTGGACTCGTCCTGTGCAGCCAACTATTGACCTGTCTCTAATCTCCCCTTTATTTCCAAACTCCTGCAGCCCTTGGTCTATTCCTGCCTAATCCGCTATCTCGAGAAAACTTGCTCCTTGACTCCTTACAGTCTGGTTTCCATTCTCTACACTCCGCAGAAACATCCCTAACCAAAGTCTCTAATTATCTTCTGACTGCCAGATTTAATGGTGATTTCTCTCTATTGATTCATCTAGACCTCTCCTTGGCTTTTGACACCACAGATCACTAACTCCTCCTCAGTAGTCTCTGCTCCATTGGCCTTAAAGACTCTACTCTCACCTGGTTTTTCTCCAATCTCTGGCCGCTCCTTCAGTGTGTCCTTTTCCGGCTCTACTTCTTCTCCTCTTCCCCGTGCTGTTGGAATTCCCCAGGGATCAGTCCTGGGTCCTCTACTCTTTTCTCTCTACACATCCCCCATTGGAATAAGTTATTTCGTGAATATATGGACGAATGTTTGTCCTATGTTCGAGAAATTGGCATATTCACTGTTTGTTCCCTATTTTAATGCAAAAATTCATAATGAATTTCACATAGTGTTCCTGCGTGATTACGGTATATCTTTCACCCAAAAGAAGGGAGGGATCAGTGTCCTCTGGAAGTGGCGATATTCGCGAATATTTGCATATTCACATATGCAAAATATTCACTCTCCACATCGACTCACACAGTAAATAATATTGGAGCCTTCTTTGGGCTACAAGCTGGAAGCAGGGAGGGATGATCACTTTTTTTTTTACACAGTACACATCCTTGTTGTGACGTGTACTGTGAAGTAAAAAAAATGAATATTCGTCATTATGAATATATATCGCTATATTCTAAATATTTGCAAAATCCCGAAGTGCCGATATTCGCGGAAAAAAATAGCATTTTGAATATTCGCGCTCAACACTAATTGGAATAACAATCAGTAGATTTGGTTTCCAGCACCACCACTATGCTGATGACACCCAACTCTATACCTCTTCCCCCACATCACCCCAGCGCTCCTACAAAATACCAGTGACTATCTCTCTGCTGTCTCAAACATCATGTCCTCCTTATAGTTGAAACTAAATCTTTCTAAAATAGAACTTCTTTTATTTTCTTCAACAACTGCCCATAAATCTGAAATCTCCATATCTGTAGGTGGTACTACCATAACTCTCAGGCAGCAAGCTCACTGTCTTGGAGTTATACTACAATCAAACGAACACCTCCAGGGGGATTCTCAGGATCAAGCAAGGCGCATGGATCTCATTCAAAGGTAAGAAGGTTTATTATTCATAATGCAACGCGTTTCATGGAAAACCGCTTCATCAGCCATATTGGGAACAGGACGGGTCAGTGAAATTTAAACAACACCATTGTATATAAATTCCACTGACAATTCCTGTTCCCAATATGCCTGATGAAGCAGTTTTCTGCGAAACGAGTTGCATTATGGGTAATAAACCTTCTTACCTTTGAATGAGATCTATGCGCCTTGCTTGATCCTGAGAATCCCCCTGGAGGTGTTCATTTGATTGTTGTACATTGTCGCAGGAGCGGCTGCAGGGTCCCGTCTGCATATTATCTACACGCAGTCACCATTGTTGTACTTGACGTAGTACAAACACCGTTGGTGAGCACCAGTTATTCTGGTCTTAATCATATCTTGCTATTACGTTATCACACTATGGAGCACTTTCCTTTTGTTCTAGTTGGAGTTATACTAGACTCTACTCTGTCTTTCACTGCCTATATTAAAACTCTTTAACGTTCTTGTCACTTGCACCTGAAAAACATGTTTAGAATCTGCTCATTTCTGACTATTGAAACCGCTAAAACTCTCATTATTGCTGTGATTCACACCCGCCTTGACTATTGGAACCCTTTACTAATAGGCCTTTCCTTCTCTAAACTCTCCCTCTCCCCTCTCCAGTCCATCCTCAATGCGTAAGCCAGACAAATCTTCCTCTCCAGCCATTACACCAATGCCTCCCTCCTGTGTCAGTCACTGCACTGGTTGCCCATTCAGTCCAGAACAGAGTACAAAATCCTTAGTCTCACACACAAAGCTCTGCACAGTGCTGCACCTCCCTACATCTCCTCTCTCATCTCTTTCTACCATCCTACACTTGCTCTCCACTCTGCTAATGATCTAACACTAATATCTTCTATAATCCGAACCTCTAGTTCCTGCCTCCAAGACTTCGCTCATGCTTCCCCAGTTCTCTGAAATGCGATACTGCGATCCCTCAGACTCAACCACATCATGCACAGGTTTAAACATGCTCTGAATACATATCTCTTCAGGCAAGCCTATAACATTCCCTAATTGGCTTCCCCTACTTACATTTCCCCCCTTTTGAGACCTCTTGGTCTTGGAGATATCAAAAGCTCCATATTCGACAGTCTCTTTCCTACCTTGCATTCATTTTAGACAATCAGAGAATATCTAGTGACTGGTTCACCCTCCCATATGTAACCTTTCCTATTTATAAAAAATGGCTGGACCATTGTATCAATAAAAACACTTTATACCTTCTGTCTCAACCCCACTCCTCATAGTCTGCAAGCTCTCACAAGCAGGACCCTCAATCCTACTGTTTGAATAGTTAGTGTGTAATATTGTTATGTCTGATATTTGTCTTTATTTGTACCCCAAAATTGTAAAGTGCTGCGGAATCTGTTGGCGCTCTCCAAATAAAATTATTATGAATATTATTATGTGAGAAGCACTTTTGAACTATGTAATTTAGAGAACTTTAGCTACAGGGCAGGTTAGTACATATTACCCTTTTGGAGATACTCTACCTCTAAAGAATATCCCTTAGATGACACAGGTGAGGGGAGTATCAGCTATCACACTAATTTTTTACTTTTAACTCTTTAGATGTTGTAATCAAAGCATGGAAATACAGTTGCTGGAGGTTTGGAAGGGGCACTCATCGGACACACCCTATCACCCTATCACCATCACCACAGCATTATCATGGGGGTACAATGAGCCACGACGGCAGATGCAGGTCTCTTACTCACCTATGTGCTGCTCTATGTGGATCTTCTTGCAGATTGCCAGTATTACTGATCAGTGCTATGCCATGGCATAGTACTAAATAGTATAAGCAATCACATTTTTGCTATTAATAGCCCTCTAAGGGGACCTTTGGTCATTTCTTACACCAAAAAATGAATAAAAAACAATCAAGTATTAATTAAACAACCAACAAAAAGCAAAAAATTTGCCCAGCATATGGACAAACAGGAAACATATAGGGTTAAGAATAGGGCAGTTTTAAACATTCTTCTTTTCTTTAAAAAGGTTATGATTATTTTAATCCCTTAAGAATGCAGGGTTTTTCAGTTTTTGCATTTTCGTTTTTTCCTCCTTACCTTTTAAAAATCATAACCCTTTAAATTTTCCAGCTAAAAATCCATATTATGGCTTATTTTTTGCATCACCAAATCTAATTTGCAGTGACATCAGTAATTTTACCCAAAAATCCACGGCAAAACGGAAGAGAAATCATTGTGCGACAAAATTGAAGAAAAAATGCCATTTTGTAACTTTTGGGGGCTTTCGTTTCTACGCAGTGCATATTTCAGTAAAAATGACACCTTCCCTTTATTCTGTAGGTCCATACGGTTAAATGGTACCCTACTATTATACGTTTCATTTTGTCGTACTTCTGGAAAAAAATCATAACTACATGCAGGAAAATGTATACGTTTAAAAAATCTGCGCAGTGATCTGAAGTTTTTATTGGTACCATTTTTGGTTTGATCAGACTTTTGATCACTTTTTATATATGGAATAAAAAGTGACCAAATATAAGCTTTTTTGGAATTTGGATTTTTTTTTACGCGTACGCCATTGACCGTGCGGTTTAATTGACAATATATTTTTATAGTTCGGACATTTACGCACGCGGCAATACCACATGTTTATTTTTCTTTTTATTTACACAGTTTTATTTTTTTAGTGGGAAAAGGGGGGTGATTCAAACTTTTATTAGGGAAGAGGTTACATGATCTTTAGTAACACTTTTTTAGACTATTTTTAAAGCAGTGTTATAGCCCCTATAGAGACCTATAACATTACATACACTGATCTTTTACACAGATCACTGGCATGTATTAACATGCATGTGATCAGTGTTATCGGCGCTTGACTGCTCCTGCCTGGATCTCAGGCACGGAGCAGTCATTTGACGATCAGACACCGAGGAGGCAGGTAGGGTCCCTCCCGGTGTCCTGGCGGTTAGCTTTGATCGCCGCATCTGAAGGGTTAATGCAGGGCATCACCACGATCAGGGATGTCCTGTATTAGCTGCGGGTCACGGCCGTTGATGGCCGCCGGGAGGGCCACCGCGTGACCCTGCGGCATATCGGGGGAGCCAACGCAGGACTTAAATATACATCCTTCGTCATTAAGGAGTTAATGTAATAAAATATGACAAACCCTTAATTGGGTCATTGGCATCATCTTCACCTACAGAATAAATAAAAAAACATTTCATATTTAAAAATGAAAATGAAGTGACAACATTTTTTTCTTTTTTTCAATTTCACACCACAAATATATATATTTTTTTACCATAGATTTTGTAGTAAAATTACTAAAGTTTGTAAAAAGTTAAATTTGTCCTGCATATGCCCTCAAATCATGCTGCAGGTGAAAAATGTAGCTATTAACCCCTTAAGGACCCAGCCAATTTTCACTGTAGGACACGGCCATTTTTTGCAAATCTGACCACTGTCACTTTAAACATTAATAACTCTGGGATGCTTTTACCTTTCATTCTGATTCCGAGATTGTTTTTCGTGACATATTCTACTTTATGTTGGCGGAAAAATGTTGTCGATACTTGCATCATTTCTTGGTGAAAAATTCCAAAATTTGATGAAAAAATTGAAAATGTTGCATTTATTTTTACTTTGAAGCTCTCTGCTTATAAGGAAAATTTATATTCCAAATAAATTATATATTGATTCACATATACAATATGTCCACTTTATGTTTGCATCATAAAGTTGGCATATTTTTACTTTTGGAAGACATCAGAGTGCTTCGAAGTATAGCAGCAATTTTCCAATTTTTCACAAAATTTTCAAAATCGAAATTTTTCAGGGACCAGTTCTGTTTTGAAGTGGATTTAAAGGGCCTTCATAGTAGAAATACTCCACAAATGACCCCATTATAAAAACTGCACCCCTCAAAGTATTCAAAATGACATTCAAAAGGTTTAACTCTTTAGGTGTTTCACAGGAATAGCAGCAAATTGAAGGAGAAAATTCAAAATCTTCATTTTTTACACTCGCATGTTCTTGTAGACCCAGTTATTGAATTTTTACAAGGGGTAAAAGGAGAGAAATCTTCCTAAAATGTGTAACCCAATTTCTCTCGAGTAAGAAAATACCTCATATGTGTATGTCAAGGGTTCGGCGGGCGCAGTAGAGGGCTCAGAAGGGAAGGAGTGACAGTGGGATTTTGGAGAGTGAGTTTTTCTGAAATGGCTTTTGGGGGGCATGTCACATTTAGGAAGCCCCTATGGTACCAGAACAGCAAAAAAAAAACCATGGCATACTATTTTGGAAACTACACCCCTCAAGGCACGTAACAAGGGGTCCAGTGAGCCTTAACAGCCCACAGGTGTTTGACAACTTTTCGTTAAAGTTGGATGTGTAAATGATTTTTTTTCACTAAAATGCTAGTTTTCCCTCAAATTAAAATTCTTTGCAAGGGATAATAGGACAAAATGCCCCCCAAAATTTGTAACCCCATCTCTTCTGAGTATGGAAATACCCCATGTGTGGACGTCAAGTTCTCTGCTGGCGCACTATAATGCTCAGAAGAGAAGGAGTGCCATTGAGCTTTTGGGAAAAAAAATAGTTTGGAATGGAAGTCAGGGGCCATGTGCGTTTACAAAGCCCCCCGTGGTGCCAGAACAGTGGACCCCCCCCCCACATGTGACCCCATTTTGGAAACTACACCCCTCACAGAATTTAATAAGGGGGGCAGTGAGTATTTACACCCCACTGTTGTTTGACAGATCTTTGGAACACTGGGCTGTGCAAATGAAAAATTACATTTTTCATTTTCATGGACCACTGTTCCAAAAATCTGTCAGATACCTGTTGGGCACAAATGCTCACTGTACCTCTTATTACATTACATGAGGGGTGTAGTTTCCAAAATGGGGTCACATGTGGGTATTTCTTTTTTTGCGTTTATGTCAGAACCGCTGTAAAATCAGCCACCAGCCACCAAATCACCAATTTAGGCTTCAAATGTACATGGTGCGCTCTCACTCCTGAGCCTTGTTGTGCGCCTGCAGAGCATTTTACGCCCACATATGAGGTATTTCCGTATTCAGGAGAAATTGTGTTACAAATTTTGGGGGTCTTTTTTTCCTTTTACTGCTTGTGAAAATAAAAAGTATGGGGCAACACCAGCATGTTAGTGTAAAATGTTTAATTTTTTTACACTAACAAGCTGGTGTAGCCCCCATTTTTTCCTTTTCATAAGGGGTAAAAGGAGAAAAAGCCCCCCAAAATTTGTAGTGCATTTTCTCCCGAGTATGGAAATACCCCATATGTGGCTCTAAACTGTTTCTTTGAAATACGACAGGGCTCCGAAGTGAGAGAGCGCCATTGCGCATTTGAGGACTAAATTAGGGATTGCATAGGGGTGGACATAGGGGTATTCTACGCCTGTGATTCCCAAACAGAGTTCATCCAGCTGTTGCTAAATTCCCAGCATGCCTGTCCGGAAATGTTGGGAGTTGTTGTTTTGCAACAGCTGGAGGCTCCGTTTTGGAAACACTGCCGTACAATACGTTTTTAATTTTTATTGGGGGGGACAGTGTACGGGGGTGTATATGTTGTGTTTTACCCTTAATTATGTGTTAGTGTAGTGTAGTGTTTTTAGGGTACAGTCACAGTGGCGGGGGTTATGGTGAGTTTCCAGCTAGGAGTTTGCGCTGCGGCAAAAAATTTGCCGCAGCCCAAACTTGAAGCAGGAAACTTACTGTAAACCTGCCCGTGTGAATGCACCCTGTACGTTCACCTGGGGGGGCAAACCTCCAGCTGTTTCAAAACTACAACTCCCAGCATGTACTGACAGACCGTGCATGCTGGGAGTTGTACTTTTGCAACAGCTGGAAGCACACTGGTTCAGTTAGGTTCTGTTACCTAACTCGGTATTTTCCAACCAGTGTGCCTCCAGCTGTTGCAAAACTACAACTCCCAGCATGTACTGATCGCCGAAGGGCATGCTGGGAGATTTAGTTATGCAATAGCTGGAGGTACACAACTACAACTCCCAGCATGGCGAGACAGCTGTTTGGGCATGCTGGGATTTGCAGATTTGCAACATCTGGAGGGCTACAGTTTTAGAGAACACAGCTGTTTGGACATGCTAGGAGTTGTAGTTTTGCAAGATTTGGAGGAATACAGTTTAGAGATCACTGTGTAGTGGTCTCTAACTGTAGCCCTCCAGCTGTTGCAAAACTACATATTCCAGCATGCCCAAACAGCTGTCTGGGCATGCTGGGAGTTGCAGTTTTGCAACATCTGGAGGGTTATCGTTAGAGACCACTGTATAATGGTCTCAAACTGTACCCTCCAGATGTTGCTAGGCAACTCATCGGCTTCCGTCGGATCCAGCCGCGCGACGTCGCTGCCCGCGACCTATAACACTGCACACACTGATCTTCATCATTGATCACTGGTTTCTCATAAGAAACCAGTGATCAACGATTCTGCCGCATGACTGCTCAGGCCTGGATCTCAGGCACTGAGCAGTCATTCGGCGATCGGACAGCGAGGAGGCAGGTAGGGGCCCTCCCGCTGTCCTGTCAGCTGTTCGGGATGCCGCGATTAGCCGCGGCTATCCCGAACAGCCCGACTGAGCTAGCCGGCCACTTTCGGTTTCACTTTTAGCCGCGCGGCTCAGCTCTGAGCGTGCGGCTAAAGGGTTAATAGCGCGCGGCGGCGCGATCGGCGCTGCGCGCTATTAGAGGCGGGTCCCGGCTTCACTATGACGCCAGGCCCGCCGCGATATGACGCGGGGTTACTGTGTAACCCCACGTTATATCAGGAGAGCAGGACCAAGGGCGTACCTGTACGCCCTTGGTCCTTAAGGGGTTAAAGTATTAAACAAAAAAAAAAAGAAAAAGAAAGAAAAGCAAAAAAATAAATACAAAAAATAGTTTGAAACTAACAAATATCATGGCCTTAACAATCCCTTAAGGACTCAGCATTTTTCTGTTTTTGCATTTTCATTTTTTCCTCATCACCTTCTAAAAATCATAACGCTTCCAATTTTGCACATAAAAATCCATATGATGGCTTATTTTTTGTGCCACAAATTCTACTTTGCAATGACATTAGTCATTTTATCAAAAAATCCACAGCGAAACAGAAAAAAAATTCATTGTACGACAAAATTTAGGAAAAAATTTCATTTTGTAACTTTTGGGGGCTTCCGCTTCTACGTAGTGCATTTCTTGGTAAAAATGACACCTTATCTTTATTCTGTAGGTCCTTAAAGGAGTACTCCAGTGCACACTTTTTTCATGTTATCCCGTCCGGGCTGCAAAATAAAAGAAAACGCACTTTATCTTACCTGCCAACGAGCCCCCAGAGCTCCGGTACAGGTGTTCGGTCCCCGGGCTGTATTCTTCTTACTTCCGGTTAGCCCGGCACGTCACACGGAGGGACATCGCTGCGGCCAGTGATAGGCTGAAGCTCCGTGTGACGTGCCGGGCTAACCGGAAGTAAGAAGAATACAGCCGGGGACCGAACACCTGTACCGGAGCTCTGTGGGCTCGTTGGCAGGTAAGATAAAGTGCGTTTTCTTTTATTTTGCAGCCCGGACAGGATAACATGAAAAAAGTGTGCACCAGAGTACTCCTTTAAAATTTAAATGATACCCTACTTATATAGGTTTGATTTTGTTGTACTTCTGAAAAAAAATAATAACTACATGCAGGAAAATTTATACGTTTAAAATTCTAATCTTCTGACCCCTATAACTTTTTTAATTTTCTGCATATGGGCCAGTATGAGGGCTTATTTTTTGTGCCGTGTTCTGAGGTTTTTATTGGTACCATTTTCTGACCCCTATTTTCTGGTACCATATTGGTACCATTTTCTGACCCCTATAACTTTTTTAATTTTCTGTATATGGGCCAGTATGAGGGCTTATTTTTTGCGCCGTGTTCTGAGGTACCATTTTCTGACCCCTATTTTCTGGTACCATATTGGTACCATTTTCTGACCCCTATAACTTTTTTAATTTTCTGCATATGGGCCAGTATGAGGGCTTATTTTTTGCGCCGTGTTCTGAGGTTTTTATTGGTACCATTTTTGCCTTGATCAGAGTTTGTGATCGCTTTTTATTCATTTTTTATTATATAAAAAGTGACCAAAAATACGCTATGTTGGAATTTGGAATTTTTTTGCGCTTACGCTATTGACTGTGCGGTTTAATTAACGATATATTTTAATAGTTCGGACATTCATGCACGCGGCGATACCACATATGTTTATTTTTATTTACACAGTTTTTTTATGGGAAAAGGGGGGTGATTCAAACTTTTATTAGGGAAGGAAATAGCTTTGCATTGATCAGCGAGATAGGGGCTTGATTGCTTAAGCCTGTAGCTCAGGCTTGGAGGAATCATATGCCGATTGGATGCGACTGAGCAAGGTAAGGGGGTCTCCGCTCGCGTCCTAGCTAATCAGGACATCGCGATTTTATAGCGATGTCTCGATCAGCCCGACTGAGCTGTCGGGAAGCGTTTACTTTCAATTTTAGATGCGGCGGTCAACTTTGATCGCCACGTCTAAAGGGTTAATAGCGCTCAGCACAACGATCAGTGCCGCGCGCTATTAGCCCAGGGTCTTGGCTATGACTAGCAGCCAGGACCGACGCAGTGTGATGCGGGGTCATGGCATGACCCCGTTTTAAACACTGGGACCAGGCTTAGGGCATACAGGTAAGCCCTGAGTCCTTAAGAGTCCTTAATCTTTGAGATTCTAAGTTAATAGCAACTGAGGCCCCAAAGTTGTTTTACAGGAAGTAGGGATAGTATAAAAGCATTGTAATGCATTACAGAATTACAGATCACGTGGTTGAGTCCCATAGTGGGACTAGAAAAGCTGTAAAAAGAAAGCATTTAATTAAGTTTGTAAAAAAAAAAAAAAAAAAAATCAAGTAAAGCTAAGTTAACCCTGCATAACATTTCCTAACAATTTTTATTGCATTTCTTGTGACTGTTATTTTTAAAGTTTGGATGTAAAATAAGACAGGTCAAGAAATTTTCCAGATTACATTTTTCAGTCCAGAGTTTTTTTTTTTAGTATAAACTTAGCTTTAAAATCTATGGAAAGTCCAATGTTGGAATTACAGTCAACTTTTTTTTACAGTATGTGCACTAACTGCCTCTTTTCCATATACTTTCATAGTGCACACTATTAGATTAAATATATGATCGTTGTATTACTCTTAGTTTACAACCATATTTTTCATATCATTTTGCGATGTTTAAACCCAGTTTAAAATAGTAAAATGAAAATAAATTGCCCTTAAAGTTGCATTCTTATAGAAAAATATTGGAAAAAAAAAGAATATAATTGGTACAGTTGTATGATCAACAATGACCTAAGCTATAAAATCATCATGGTATTTTTTCAGCTTGGTGAAAACCTTTATAAAATGCCAGTTTTGTGTTTTTTTTTTATCCATCCTTTCTACCAAAGAATGAAATATAAATTGATTTAAAAAAAAGAGTAAAGATAACAATAAAAAATTCAACTTGTCTCTTCATTGTTTAAAGTGTTAGTGTCACTAATATTGACTTTTCATATATCGTCCGGACATGCCAAAAGTTTAGATTACACTAGGTATAGTACTTCATTACCAAACCGGTCACTCGATCCTACTAACTCTATTATACTCTTTGGAATTAATAAGTCTGATTTGACTGACAGATGGGGAGTGAAGTGTGCTGCCACGTACTTTACTCAGCTAATATTTATGGTCAAAGTGGGTCAAGCTACCATAGGCTATGTCAACATCAAAATAGAACAAGTAAGGCTCTTAAAATGCAGAAACAAAAACATTTCTATATCCTTATAGAATGAATTCTGAAAGTGCACCTGTCATTAGCAAAAACTTTTTATATAATGTAGATGATACCATTATATGTACATATATTTTGGGTTTTAAAAAAATGCCGTTCCTTCAGCTATTGTCTGTGTGTCTCTGTGCGGAGACCAAATACAGGAACTGTGGGCAGGACAAGCAGGACTCTGTGCAGGCTCCTGGCTTGTCAATCATCCTGATGTCCTCACTGCACAGAGCTCTGCTTGTCCATGCACACTTATTGTATTTAGTCTCCTCACAGAGACACACAGGCAATAGCTACAAGGACAAAAATATACATATTTTTTTTTATTAGAAAGAAATGGAGTTGTCCAGAGCAGGATGTCAAGCAATACGATTTTTATTCAGCGGTAACCGTGGGTGATGACAAGGTGACGCGTTTCAGCCGCACTCAGCAGCCTTAGTCATACAAAACAATAGTGCAAGTGGCTTGCTTATATGGGGGTGGAAAAATGGGGTCCGCCCCGATGGGAGTATTCACAGGGCTTAACCCATTATTCACCTCCATCCAGCAAGTATAGTAAATATGGTAAAAACGCACATATAGTGTGAACAGTAGTCAAAATATTAAAACACTTGGGTTACAAGCAATAATGTAGAAAAAGACATACGTTAGTACTAAAAATGCAAAAACAAATTACAAAATGTCAGATAACATATATACAGGGATGTCCTGGTTGCCATGGACAACATCCGGTGGGAACCCGGGATGAGATGGATAACAGCTGACGTCACCGCTTTGTACTCCGTTATTCCCCACAAGGAGGCACTGATTGCCCTCAGATGGTTTTTGTCCATTTATGCCCCATAATCCGGTGACCTGCAAAATTTTATTATTTTGGTGGTGGAGTATTTACTCACTCATAATTTTTTCATGTTTGATGGAGATTATTTTCTGCAGATCACCGGAGCATCTATGGGTGCCAAATTCTCGCCTTCATTGGCAAACATATACATGTGTTGGTGGGAAAGAAATTTTCTTTTCTCACATGACAATCCATTTGGGGAGCACATCCTGTGGTATGGTCGGTATATAGACGATCTCCTGTTTATCGGGGGGTCGTCTATGCCGACCATACAGCAGTTTGGCCTGTACCTCAATCAGAATCCTTGTAACCTCAGATTCACACTTCATAGTGATGAGCACGAGGTCAGTTTTTTGGATCTGATATTGAGGGGTGATCCTTTGAATTATAGGGTCACCACTTCTACATACCGCAAAGAATTGGCCACCAATTCGATACTGCAAGCAGCATCGTGCCACCCACCACATGTGGTTAAGAATCTCCCGGTAGGAGAAATGATTAGAGCCAGGAGGAATAACTCCACATTGGAGTTGTTCGAAAATGAAGCGGAGGACATATCAGTGAGGCTGAGGCCCCAAAGTTGTTTTACAGGAAGTAGGGATAGTATAAAAGCATTGTAATGCATTACAGAATTACAGATCACGTGGTTGAGTCCCATAGTGGGACTAGAAAAGCTGTAAAAAGAAAGCATTTAATTAAGTTTGTAAAAAAAAAAAAAAAATTAAGTAAAGCTAAGTTAACTCTGCATAACATTTCCTAACAATTTTTATTGCATTTCTTGTGACTGTTATTTTTAAAGTTTGGATGTAAAATAAGACAGGTCAAGAAATTTTCCAGATTACATTTTTCAGTCCAGAGTTTTTTTTTAATGTGTAAACTTAGCTTTAAAATCTATGGAAAGTCCAATGTTGGAATTACAGTCAACTTTTTTTTACAGTATGTGCACTAACTGCCTCTTTTCCATATACTTTCATAGTGCACACTATTAGATTAAATATATGATTGTTGTATTACTCTTAGTTTACAACCATATTTTTCATATCATTTTGCGATGTGTAAACCCAGTTTAAAATAGTAAAATGAAAAAAAATTGCCCTTAAAGTTGCATTCTTATAGAAAAATATTGGAAAAAAAAAAGAATATAATTGGTACAGTTTTATGATCAACAATGACCTAAGCTATAAAATCATCATGGTATTTTTTCAGCTTGGTGAAAACCTTTATAAAATGCCAGTTTTGTGGGTTTTTTTTTATCCATCCTTTCTACCAAAGAATGAAATATAAATTGATTTAAAAAAAAGAGTAAAGATAACAATAAAAAATTCAACTTGTCTCTTCATTGTTTAAAGTGTTAGTGTCACTAATATTGACTTTTCATATATCGTCCGGACATGCCAAAAGTTTAGATTACACTAGGTATAGTACTTCATTACCAAACCGGTCACTCGATCCTACTAACTCTATTATACTCTTTGGAATTAATAAGTCTGATTTGACTGACAGATGGGGAGTGAAGTGTGCTGCCACGTACTTTACTCAGCTAATATTTATGGTCAAAGTGGGTCAAGCTACCATAGGCTATGTCAACATCAAAATAGAACAAGTAAGGCTCTTAAAATGCAGAAACAAAAACATTTCTATATCCTTATAGAATGAATTCTGAAAGTGCACCTGTCATTAGCAAAAACTTTTTATATAATGTAGATGATACCATTATATGTACATATATTTTTGGATTTAAAAAAATGCCGTTCCTTCAGCTATTGTCTGTGTGTCTCTGTGCGGAGACCAAATACAGGAACTGTGGGCAGGACAAGCAGGACTCTGTGCAGGCTCCTGGCTTGTCAATCATCCTGATGTCCTCACTGCACAGAGCTCTGCTTGTCCATGGGCACTTATTGTATTTAGTCTCCTCACAGAGACACACAGGCAATAGCTACAAGGACAAAAATATACATATTTTTTTTTATTAGAAAGAAATGGAGTTGTCCAGAGCAGAATGTCAAGCAATACGATTTTTATTCAGCGGTAACCGTTGGTGATGACAAGGTGACGCGTTTCAGCCGCACTCAGCATTCTTAGTCATACAAAACAATAGTGCAAGTGGCTTGCTTATATGTGGGTGGAAAAATGGGGTCCGCCCCGATGGGAGTATTCACAGGGCTTAACCCATTATTCACCTCCATCCAGCAAGTATAGTAAATATGGTAAAAACGCACATATAGTGTGAACAGTAGTCAAAATATTAAAACACTTGGGTTACAAGCAATAATGTAGAAAAAGACATACGTTAGTACTAAAAATGCAAGAACAAATTACAAAATGTCAGATAACATATATACAGGGATGTCCTGGTTGCCATGGACAACATCCGGTGGGAACCCGGGATGAGATGGATAACAGCTGACGTCACTGCTTTGTACTCCGTTATTCCCCACAAGGAGGCACTGATTGCCCTCAGATGGTTTTTGTCCATTTATGCCCCATAATCCGGTGACCTGCAGATTTTTATTATTTTGGTGGTGGAGTATTTACTCACTCATAATTTTTTCATGTTTGATGGAGATTATTTTCTGCAGATCACCGGAGCATCTATGGGTGCCAAATTCTCGCCTTCATTGGCAAACATATACATGTGTTGGTGGGAAAGAAATTTTCTTTTCTCACATGACAATCCATTTGGGGAGCACATCCTGTGGTATGGTCGGTATATAGACGATCTCCTGTTTATCGGGGGGTCGTCTATGCCGACCATACAGCAGTTTGGCCTGTACCTCAATCAGAATCCTTGTAACCTCAGATTCACACTTCATAGTGATGAGCACGAGGTCAGTTTTTTGGATCTGATATTGAGGGGTGATCCTTTGAATTATAGGGTCACCACTTCTACATACCGCAAAGAATTGGCCACCAATTCGATACTGCAAGCAGCATCGTGCCACCCACCACATGTGGTTAAGAATCTCCCGGTAGGAGAAATGATTAGAGCCAGGAGGAATAACTCCACATTGGAGTTGTTCGAAAATGAAGCGGAGGACATATCAGTGAGGCTGAGACAGAGAGGTTATCAGACTTGGTCATTGAACCGAGCCAAGGACATTGCTAGGAGAAAAAATAGGTCTGACTTGGTATATGGCATCAAAGAGCCATCATCCCAAGTTCCTGAAAGAAATAGTGAAGCTAAACCCCTTGTTTTTTCTACAAATTATAGCCATGATTTCAAACCAATATGTAAAATAATTGAGAAATATTTACCAATGGTAGCTAATGATAGCCAATATATAAAAATCTTTGAACATGGGTATAAATTTGTGTCACGGATGGCTAAAACCATCGGCCAATGTGTTTCCCCGAGCTTGTTTAGTTCTGGTGAGATTAAGAAACCCACCTGGCTCAATACCAAGGGCAATTTCAAATGTGGACATCTAAAGTGTATTTGTTGTAAAATCATGAAGAATTCCAAAACCTTTATGTCCACAGCAACTGGAGAAACATTTGGTATGTCAGAATACATTAATTGCAACACGAGTCATGTGGTTTATCTAATGACATGTAACATCTGCCAATTACAGTATGTGGGGTGCACCTCCAATCCCCTGAAGGCTAGGACCAGAAAACACCTGTCGGACATTCCCCATTTCCAGACCCGACATCTTTCCATGGTTAGTAAGCATTTTGCCGAAAAGCATGAGGGTGATTTTTCTGGTCTCAGCCTTCAGGGGATTGAAAGGGTCACCAATAATATTAGAGGAGGCAATATCAAACAAAAATTATTGGATAGAGAAGTCTTCTGGATCATTAAACTTCAAACCAGGTGTCCCCCTGGCTTAAATTTAAGACAAGATGTCATTCTCCATTATTGATCTGCTGTTGTTCCCGTATAAAATTATACATTTTTGGTTTCCCTTGGAGTTTGGGAGGAATTTTATTTTTTTATATTCTTTTCCCACAATAGTTTCCCACACATATGATAATTAATAGCATATGTATGACAGAGTATTAAACAATATATATACCACATGTGGGGATATTTTTGAGACAATTCAATTGTTCCATATCAGTCCGTATATCCATTTGCGATCCTACTATATAATTTGAATAAAAAATAAAAAAAATTAAAAAAAATTTCTCTCATGTCCTATGGTAGTATATATAACCATATGGGTTACTTGAATTCATCCAGATTCATATGATATGATATAGGGTAATATTTATATAGATTTTTCTATTGGAAATCCCCCCTTTTTTCCTCTTTCATTTTAGGATCGTACATGTATATATGTTATCTGACATTTTGTAATTTGTTCTTGCATTTTTAGTACTAACATATGTCTTTTTCTACATTATTGCTTGTAACCCAAGTGTTTTATTATTTTGACTACTGTTCACACTCTATGTGCGTTTTTACTATATTTACTATACTTGCTGGATGGAGGTGAATAATGGGTTAAGCCCTGTGAATACTCCCATCGGGGCGGACCCCATTTTTCCACCCCCATATAAGCAAGCCACTTGCACTATTGTTTTGTATGACTAAGGCTGCTGAGTGCGGCTGAAACGCGTCACCTTGTCATCACCCACGGTTACCGCTGAATAAAAATCGTATTGCTTGACATCCTGCTCTGGACAACTCCATTTCTTTCTACTATTATATGGACTGAGGTCCGGTCCGGTCCGTGAGCGGGAGGGGCGATCGAGTGAGCTGTGCCGCACCTGTTGCACATATTTTTTTTTATGTATACATAAAATGCTATTTTCTACATTATATAAAAATATTTTGCCAATGAAAGGTACACTTTAAGGGGCAAACAATTATATTCCTTTATGTTTTATTCTCTGTTCAGCACATCATAATGTCTATGAATTTGTTTGAAGAGAAATTGCATAAAACCATTTTCAACAAAAGTTTTTCCATTCATTTGAATGTAAGTTTTGTAACAAAACAGCTATTGTTAGGTCCTCATCTAAGGCTGAATGTTACAGAGCACTATATAGCATACCTTTACCTTATGTAGTATTCTTATAGATAATGCTATGGAAATGTGTTTAACCTCTGTATATGGAATTGAAATCAATGTGATGTAAATAGGTGATATAAAGAATTAAAAAACCCATTGAGGAACATTTTGTATAAGAAATGTATCAGAACTTCAATTGCAATTAGTACCCAACAATTATCTTAAACCAACATGGCTACAATGCAAAGCTGTGCATCAAAAATGTTGACATAAAGCAAGTGAACTAATAATAGATTGTCTAAATATACTAATCACTCTATAGATGTGCAAACATTGCATGAGCCACTATAATAATACAAATTTTTAAGTGGTTTTGTCCATATTTGCACTTTCTAAGTAGACAGAATCCTAATACCATATTGGGGAGTTATAAGCAGGAAATCACTAATTTGCAGCTGCTATAATTCTACTTTAAGACAATAATAGAAATAAATACATAAATGCAATTTACAAATATATTTGATATTATTAACCCCTTGAGGACTGAGCCCTTTTTCACCTTAAAGACTGAGCACTTTGCAATTCTGACCACTGTCACTTTATGCATTAATAACTCTGGTATGCTTTTACCGTTTATTCTGATTCTGAGATAGTTTTATCGTGACATATTCTACTTTGTAATAGTGGTACATTTTCGTTGTTACTTGCATCCTTTCTTGGAGAAAAATCCCAAAATTTTTGTAAATTTGAAGCTCTCTGCTTGTAAGGAAAATGGATATTTCAAATAAATTATACATTGATTCACATAAAGAATATGTCTGCTTTATGGTGGCATCATAAAGTTGACATGTTTTTACTTTTGGAAAACATTAGAGGGCTTCAAAGTTCAGCAGCAATTTTCCAATTTTTCACGAAAATTTCAAAATCGGAATTTTTCAGGGACCAGTTCAGTTTGAAGTGGATTTGAGGAGCTTTCATGTTAGAAACCCCATAAATTACCCCATTATAAAAACTGCACCCCTCAAAGTATTCAAAATGACATTCAGAAAGTTTGTTAACCCTTTAGGTGTTTCACGGGAATAGCAGCAAAGTGAAGGAGAAAATTGAAAATCTTTATTTTTTACACTCGCATGTTCTTGTAGAGCCATTTTTTGAATTTTTACAAGGTGTGACGGTCCGTCTTGGGGATTAGCTCTGGGATCGTCCTTGACCACGCCACAGGATGCGTTTCTTCTCAATAAACCAGCAAACAAACGCTTATAATGCAAATCTGGCACCTTGCCAGTTTTATTAGACAGGTTGCAGGGTAAGAAATAAACAAAAAAGCAGGAACAAAACAAAATCCTAGACCGTCTGGTCACTGACTAAACAGACCAGCTTGTCCTGACTAACAACCGCTGAGCTTCCCTCAGCCGGTTAAACATATGTCCCCCTGCAACCTTCTACTCACAATGTCACTCTCTTTGAGCCACTCAGCTCGGGCTGTGTACTCCTCAGCAGCCTCTGTCTCTTCCCTACAGCCCACATGCTGTCTCCTAGGAAGAGCCCCAACTATTCTGTTCCTTTTCCTTTTAAACACACACTTTCCCTTCCTGATACCTCATTAATCAGGCCACAGGTGGAGCATTCTGCAGAGATAGCAAGGGAAATACACCCTTTCCTGGCCACACTGCCACAAAGGGTAAAAGGAGAGAAATCCCCCCAAAATGTGTAACCCCCATTTCTCTCGAGTAAGGAAATACCTCATATGTGGATGTAAAGTGCTCTGTGGGTGCACTAGAGGGCTCAGAAGGGAAAGAGCGACAATGGGATTCTGGAGAGTGAATTTTGCTGAAATGGTTTTTGGGGGGTATGTCACATTTAGGAAGCCCCTATTGTGCCAGAACAGCAAAAAAATGGCATACACATGGAATACCATTTTGGAAACTACACCACCCAAGGAATGTAAAAAGGTGTACAGTGAGCCTTAACACACCTTAGGTGTTTGATGACTTTTCGTTAAAGTCGGATGTGTAAATAAAAAAAAAAAATTCTCACAAAAATGCAGTTTTTTCCCCCAAATTTCACATTTTTACAAGGGGTAATAGGAGAAAATGCCCCCCATAATTTGACTGACCAATAGCAGGGATAGGAGGGGTGGCAGGGATAGGAGGGGGACCAGAATTCCCATGGGCGTACCCATAAACCCTCAGTCCTTAACCCCTTAAGGACCGTTTTTTTTTTCGTTTTTGCATTTTCGTTTTTTGCTCCTTGCCTTTAAAAAATCATAACTCTTTCAATTTTGCACCTAAAAATCCATATTATGGCTTATTTTTTGCACCACCAATTCTACTTTGTAGTGATGTCAGTCATTTTGTCCAAAAATCTACGGTGAAACAGAAAAAAAATCATTGTGCGACAAAATTGAAAAAAAAAAACGCCGTTTTGTAACTTTTGGGGGCTTCCGTTTCTACGTAGTACATTTTTCGGTAAAAATGACACCTTATCTTTATTCTGCAGGTCCATATGATTAAAATGATACCCTACTTATATAGGTTTGATTTTGTCGGACTTCTGGAAGAAATCATAACTACATGCAGGAAAATTAATACGTTTAAAATTGTCATTTCTGACCCCTATAACTTTTTTATTTTTCCGTGTATGGGGCGGTATGAGGGCTCATTTTTTGCGCCGTGATCTGAAGTTTTTAACGGTACCATTTTTGCAGTGATAGGACTTATTGATCGCTTTTTATTCATTTTTAAATTATATAAAAAGTGACCAAAAATGAACTATTTTGACTTTGGAATTTTTTTGCGCGCACGCCATTGACCGAGCGGTTTAATTAATGATATATTTTTATAATTCGGACATTTCCACACGCGGTGATACCATATATGTTTATTTTTATTTTTATTTACACTGTGTTTTTTTATTGGAAAAGGGGGGTGATTCAAACTTTTAATAAGGGAGGAGTTAAATGATCTTTATTCAATTTTTTTTCACTTTTTTTTGCAGTGTTATAGGTCCCATAGGGACCTATAACACTGCACACACTGATCTTCATCATTGATCACTGGTTTCTCATAGGAAACCAGTGATCGACGATTCTGCCACATGACTGCTCATGCCTGGATCTCAGTCACTGAGCAGTCATTCGGCGATCGGACAGCGAGGAGGCAGGTAGGGGCCCTCCCGCTGTCCTGTCAGCTGTTTGGGATGCCGCGATTAGCCGCGGCTATCCCGAACAGCCCGACTAAGCTAGCCGGCAACTTTCACTTTCGCTTTTAGCCGATCGCGATCGGCGCTGTGCGCTATTAGAGGCGGGTCCCGGCTTCACTATGACGCCGGGCCCGCCGTGATATGACAAGGGGTTACTGTGTAACCCCGCGTTATATCAGGAGAGCAGGACCAAGGAAGTACCGGTACGTCCTTGGTCCTTAAGGGGTTAAGGACTCTAAAACAGGGACATATGGGTACACCCTCAGTCCTTAAGGGGTTAATTATAGAGGAGGAATCAGTGTATTACTCCCCATTGTAAGAATTGCATTATACAAGTAAATTGGAATTTTGGAAACATTTTTAACACATTTTTAAACTAGAACTGAAAATAATTTTACATTTTATTATTTGCAGGTTCTCCCTACAGAGATAAAATAACCATAGCCATTTTGCAACTTCAAGAAGAAGGAATTCTCCATATGATGAAAGAGAAATGGTGGCGAGGAAATGGTTGCCCAGAAGAAGAGAGTAAAGAAGCTAGTGCATTAGGAGTTCAAAATATTGGTGGCATTTTTATTGTTTTAGCTGCGGGATTGGTGCTTTCCGTTTTTGTTGCTGTTGGAGAATTCCTATACAAGTCAAAAAAAAATGCACAGCTAGAAAAGGTAAGCTCCTATTACCATTCATCCAGGTTACATGCTATTAAAATGATATCTTACAAAATATGCTAAACTGATAAAATTCAGTACCCTTTACATAAATATTGTGACACAGATATATGTTCATACTGCGTAAAAATTACAGGCGTATTTTTCTAGGTGCGTTTTTACAGTTGTTTTTTCATCCATAATTAAAAAGCAAGCTTTTTTTTTTTGCTGATGACAGCAAAGCAAAAATAAGGCTGGAACATGTGTGTAACAGGCCCATATTTTATGTAGTGGGAACATGGCTTTAAAGGGGTACTCCGCCCCTAGACATCATATCCGCTATTCAAAGGATAGGGGATAAGATGACTGATTGCGGGGGTCCTGATGCTCTGGACCCCCACGATCTCCCTGCTGCATCCGGTATTCGTTTAGAGCATCCAATGCAGTGCCAGAGGCTCGTGACATCACGATCACACCCCGCTAGTGATGTCACACCCACTTAATGCTAATCTATGGGAGGGGGGCGCAACATGACGTAGACTTGCATTGAGGGGGTGTATCCGTGAAAAAACTGGAAATAGTGGTAGGCACTGGACAGCGTTATGAATAGAATAGGACACCAAGTGGAGGAAAGTTTGTAATTGTTTTTCACACATAAAACACTTTTCAAAGTAAATTGCAAGTAATCTTATATTTATGGTATCTGTTGAATAAACATAACTTACTCCAAATGAAGAGCACTTAACTTGTGTGGCATATGTTAAAACAATGGCAGAAAAGTGTGCACATGTACATCACGGTGTACAGTGTTCAATGAGTCCATTCATTTTAATAAACAAAATGTTGTCTTATAATCACTAATGATTGTCTGGTCTGCTTTGGGACAGTTTTATTTTACAGAACTCAAAAGCTTAGCAGACTGCTTTTTTGAGCCCACAAAATAAAAAAATTTTGTTCGGGAAATGGATAGACAATGATCATCAGTAGACTAGGCTTTGTGTATTAGAGGGAATGGCTCAGTACGAGTGCGCTGTGGTATCTGTTGGCATACCCTTCTGTTGATATGTCGAGGTATACCACAACACGAGTACAGAACTTTTCTAATGTACCAACATTTACATTTTCATCTTATATTGCTCAGAAGAAGATAAATCAATGAAAACAACACTTTGATAAAAGGATTAGGATTATTAGAATTGATTGAAAATGTGTAATCTCCCTTTATAACATAAAGGCTGCAGGAGTTACCAAAAAAAAAAAAAGTTTGCTTTATTAAGGTGTAGTACCAAAAACACTAGTTTCTGTTTGTAGGATTAAAAAAACAAATTGAATTTTTTTTATCTTTGTGGTGTAGTTTGCTAATTTGCAAGTAATATATATATATATATATATATATATATATATATATATATATATTCTATTCTTGAAATACCCAAATTATGTGAGATGGTTCCCATTGTAATGTACAATATAGGTTGTTTCAAGCCTCATACATACAGCTGTGTTGTAAAAATTAAGAACATAGGCTGAGGCCAGGTTCACACTGCATAGAAAATATGACACTTATTTATGTGCACATTTTCAGCTGTAATTGGTAAAAATACAGCCATAAAATAAATAACATCTGAAAAATAGGTGGTGAAGCGAGTGTAAATAAGATTTTATATTTTTTATGCAGTGTGAACAGAATAAATGGTTCAAGCTCTTGGATAAGGCCTCACATTCAGGTTAGTCCTTGGTAGATGGGTTGGTTGGTGCCGTTTGACACATTCTATTGAAACTTTGTATTTTACCACATATTTCACTAACAATACAATCATGGAGGTCCAATGTCTGTAAATATTTAATGAGAAGGATCAATGGAAACTTGAGTTTTGGTTAATATACTTCTATTTTGTCTTAATGAAAAGAATGTGATGTTTTAAGTACTTTACTTGATAACTTTATATATGATAAAAAGGACACAAGACCCTCTTTAAGATGTAGTGAAGAATTTTTGAAGGGAACTTTAAATTGCTCTGTATTAGTCACTAAAGTGCGCAAAAAAAAAAAGAAACAAATTGTACACATATTTCCTCTAGATAGTATCATTTCAGTACTTTATTTTATTCCTTTTTTATTTTTTTCCTTTAGATCATAACAATTGGGGACTTATGAACTTGCATTTTTTATTTTTGTAGAATCTTTATAAGTACATTTTCTTTTCTTTTTTTATCTTTTTTATTATTTGTCTTCCCACTTGCCTTATTTTATTTGGTTACTTGTAATTTGGCTATTTGTAATTTTACTCCTGTTTTACCTATTATTGTTTAGGAGGAGTAGCCATAGGGGTAATCCTTGTGCATATTATGCATTGGGCAAGTAAAAGTCTTGTCTGTGCAAATACATACAAACATAATGATTCATATTTAAAACCTTCTGGAATGTTTCTATTTTGGCTCTAAAAACGGCAGGAATTTATTTTTTCTTGTGTCACCGAATTCTGAGAGCCACTGAATGAGGACTTGAATTTTTTAGAATAAGATACATTTTTAGTGGTACTTTTTTAGGAAAACACATGACTTATTGAATAACTTCAAACTTTTTCATTGAGTATCAGAGTAATACCTTGTAAAAAAATTTTTTTACCTCTTTGTATGTAGAAAAAACATTGGTTTACTATTAATTTTCTCTACACTTTATTTTTAAATACACCATACCTAGGTTCCTGTAGTCTGCCTGGGGAACTTTTTATTGTGTCTGCTTCTTTAATGCTTTGGCATACTCAGTATAGTAAAGCATTTTTGTCTATCAATGTAGAACTGACAAACTATGGCACAGCCTAAAAGGCATTTAGCTATGGCAGTCCTCGCCAGATTAGGTTTCCTGCTGTCATAGCAATCCAAAAGAGCATGTCTGAGTGACACAAGGAGCTCCCTCCATCTGTCAAACCACTTAGATGCCATGGTCATTGTTGAATGAAGCGTTTAGGGGATGAAATGTGAGGGCCGGAGTTATTATATGCCGTTTCAGCTGTACCAGTGCCATTTATTGGACATAATACTGTTACATAATACTTACTGTTACATTCATAACCCTCAAGAGCTCTAAAGTACTGTGTGACACTGATAAATCACCTAGGTGATTTATCAGTGTCACATAGGACTTTATTCAAGTAGTTAGGCTGAGCTTATGTCAAAGTTACGGTGACAAGCTGTAACCCATGGTAACTAACAACTTGTTTAAAAAACACATGAAACACCTTTACATTTTATTAACCTATCATTGGAACCATAGTCACCTACTAGAGTTGCAAATATGTCAAGTATAGTTGCACAGTATAGAAAACATGAAAGCATTGGCAAATACAGGCAGCAGTACATGAGAGAAAGTATATGAACTCTTGTTTTTGAATTACCCAAAATAGAACTCTCTATTTAAGTCTTTATAAATCCACTTACCCATAGTGCAGATTTGATCCACATTCGGCTTCTGTATTTGTAAGCCAAAACCAAGGGTGGTTCCTAAAGACAAAAAGTATACCAGAAAGGTTTTTCTCTCTTTTTATTATAGCATAAAATATATTTACAAGACACAGATCAAACCAAAGTGGCCTAGCAATCCCCCACTGAATGTAAGAAAATTCAATAACTAAGTATTTTACATGGAAACTAAAGGCAGGTAGATGTTGCTTAGGCTAAAATGATATGTGCAGCTTTTGGCACATTTTTTATGCTTTTTATTCAGTTTGCTCTTTTTTTAAACAGAATTTTACTGAAATATGGTCTACAATGACCAAATGTATTCTACTCCAACAACAATAATATATGGGGGTGGGGGTTATGCTGAATAAAATGGAACTTTAAATGAGGCAACTATAAAATATTCCCCACAAGTTTAAATGTGTTAAAAAGGACCACCAAAAACCACATTAGAACAGGTAGACATAAAAAGATCACCCATTCGCTGAGATAAGGAGCTAAGCAACATTTACAAACCTATAGACACAAACACGCCAGACTCCTCAGTAGCCAGAGCCACTATCTATCCCTCTTCCCTACAATGATTATCTTATTTCCTCAATATGTGTGTATTCCTTAGGACTAAGAAGTAGGGAAAACAAGTGTAGAGATAAAGCTAACTAAAGTTTTACGAATTATGATCACAGTGGTGTGCAAAGGAGCATTCACTCTGCAATGGCAGGGACATGCATATACAGTATATAAGCCATAGCTACTAAAGAGTGCATGAACAGTTGCATGTCAATGTGGACATTACTGGGTAGTGGTCAACCTTTTTAGGGTGGTTTTTCCCTGAGCAAGCAGAAAAGCTATACTACATTTTTTTCTTTTGAGCTTATTGGAGCAAGAAATAGGATCTCTAATTTGAGCCTAAAACTCTGTCTCAGTTTACTATGGACCCTTATCCAATGTGTAACCAAGGCATCTACAGTGGGTGACATTCATGTGGAACCAGAATACCTGGAATAGGTGAGATCCCATGTTGTATGCATTGTCATTATCTACTTG
Organism: Hyla sarda; assembly: GCF_029499605.1. Lineage (NCBI taxonomy): Eukaryota > Metazoa > Chordata > Amphibia > Anura > Hylidae > Hyla > Hyla sarda. The sequence continues at coordinate 230,914,444 of NC_079191.1, forward strand.
TTTTGGCTATTAAGGGGTTTGATGTGCTTGTGTCAAGGGTTTGAGGATGTTACCTAGACCCATTCTGCAGGGGAATGGATTGTCTATTTACATCTACCTGTCCCGTTTTTTTGAGGTCCTTAAAGGGGTACTGCGCCCCATACATCTTATCCCCTATCCAAAGGATAGGGGATAAGATGTCTGATCACGGGGGTCCCACTGCTGGGGACCCCCGTGATCTCGGCTGCAGCACCCCGCTCTGTGCAGTAATGACAGAGGGGTGCTGCAGCCGAGATCCCGGGGGTCCCTATCAGAGGGACCCCCGTGATCAGACATCTTTTCCCCTATCCTTTGGATAGGGGATAAGATGTCTAGGGGCGGACTGCCCCTTTAATGGACGCATTTAGGTCAGGTTCACATAGAGTATTTCCATTAGACTTGTGCACTAGAAAAATTTTCGTTTAATTTCGTTTCGTTTTTTCGTTTTGGAAAAAAATTTCGGTTCGGCAATGTTTTCGGTTTAGATTTTTCGGATACATTCGGTATTCGGGTATTCGTGTTGTTTTTTTCGGATACATTCGGTATTCGGGTACATTCGGTAAATCTTTTTAGTCTTTTTTTGGACTTTAGCGATCCTAATAAATAATGGAGATACCTTTTTTATTAAAATTTCGTAGGGTATCATAAAAAAATCATAATAAAAAAGATACAGTGGTGATGAAAAAAATTGTATCTAATGAAATGTATCTTTTTTATTATGAAATGTTTATTCATTTTTAAACAGGGATCAATTTATGTGAGCGGGTAAAGCACTAAAAATGTAGCCGACAATAATGAAAATGTAGTGTGTGCGTGTTTTTCACTTTTTTTTTAAAACATTTTTTAGGTAGTACTACTACTCCCAGCATGGAACACACTCTTCCATGATGGGAGTAGTAGTTACCTGTACTAATTGACAGATCGCAGGGGTCCCTTGCGATCCTCTTGTATAATGTATAGATGCGGCGGCTGCTCTTCTATGGTCCCCTGCACTCACGTACATGTACACATATTCATATTTCCCGCAGAGCTGTGATTGGCCAGATGGTTCCAGCCAATCACAGCTCTCTGTGAGAAATAGGAATATGTGTATATATGGCCGTGCAGGGGTCCATAGGAGAGCGGCGCCGCATTCATACATTATACTGGAGGATCGCAGCGGGTGTCAGGAGTGATACCTGCAGTGATCTTCCCTTTACTACAAGTACTACCACTCCCAACATGGAGTACACTCTGCTCCATGCTGGGAGCTGTAGTACCTGCATTAATAGACAGATCGCAGCGGGTGTCAGAAGTTACACTGGCTGCCATATGTCTATTAATGCAGGTACTACAGCTCCCAGCATGGAGCAGAGTGTGCTCCATGTTGGGAGTATTAGTACCTGCAGTAAGGGACAGATCCCAGGGATGTCACTCCTCCTGACACCCGCTGCGATCGTCCTTATGTGAATGTCGGGATCAGCTGTTCTCAGGGCTACAGAGCCAGGAGAACAGCTGACGCTGAGCCGTAGGTATACATCGTATATCTACTGCCCAGCAAGAACTTACAGTGAGCTTGCAATGTGTATACAGTATACTCATTGCTGGCTCACTTAACCCCTTGCTGAGCTGTGCGCTATGCGCAAGCCCAGGAAGGGAAGAGTTAACTTACACTGCTGGACAGTGTAGGTTAACCCTTTGGGCGGTATACACTATATACAGCTATCTATAGATAGCTGTATACAGTGTATACAGAAGACGAAGTCCAGCTTACTTCCCTCGAGTCCCGGGCCGGGTTCGTGTAGCTCCGCCCCTAGTGGTGACGTCATTAGGGGGCGGAGCTACAGAAGGGAACAAGGCTAGTTTATCTGAAGCTCTGTTCACATTGTACGTTTTGTATAATGTGAACAGACCCTTCTGGCAGTGTCTACCCAGACAGGGAGACTCCAGCTGTTGCTAAACTACAACTCCCAGCATGCCCAGACAGCCAAAGGCCATTTAATAAAATGGTTAATGAGGGCTGTGGGGGAGTGTTTTTTTAAATAAAATAATTTTTCCAATGTGTTGTGTTTTTTTTTAATTTTTATTGAATTTTCAGGGTTAGTAGCGGAAGCTGTCTTATTGACGGAATCCATTACTAGGCCAGGGCTTAGTGCTAGCCCCAAAAACAGCTAGCGCTAACCCCCAATTATTACCCCGGTACCCACCGCCACAGGGGTGCCGGGAAGAGCCGGTACCAACAGGCCCGGAGCGTCAAAAATGGCGCTCCTAGACCTAGGCGGTAACAGGCTGGCGTTATTTAGGCTGGGGAGGGCCAGTAACAATGGTCCTCGCCCACCCTGGTAACGTCAGGCTGTTGCTGTTTGGTTGGTATTGTGCTGAGAATGAAAATACGGGGAACCCTATGCGTTTTTTTTTTAATTTAAATAAAAAAATTTAAAAAAAAAACGCATAGGGTTCCCCGTATTTTCATTCTCAGCCAGATACCAACCAAACAGCAACAGCCTGACGTTACCAGGGTGGGTGAGGACCATTGTTACTGGCCCTCCCCAGCCTAAATAACGCCAGCCTGTTACCGCCTAGGCCCAGGAGCGCCATTTTGACGCTCTGGGCCTGTTGGTACCGGCTCTTCCCGGCACCCCTGTGGCGTTGGGTACCGGGGTAATAATTGGGGGTTAGCGCTAGCTGTTTTTGGGGCTAGCACTAAGCCCTGGCCTAGTAATGGATTCCGTCAATAAGACAGCGTCCACTACTAACCTTGAAAATTCAATTAAAAAAAAAAACACAACACATTGGAAAAATTATTTTATTTAAAAAAACACTCCCCCACAGCCCTCGTTAACCATTTTATTAAAGGAAAAAATAAATAATCCGCCGTAATCCATCGAATCCGCAGTAATCCTCTGCATACACGGATCTGAAACGAGAAGAAAAAAACACAAAAAATTGGTTATGACATTTTTGGCGCTGTCCGCTGGGGAGAGCACCCATGATGCAATGTCTACCCAAACAGGGAGCCACCAATTGGTGCAAAACTATAACTCCCAGCATGCCCAGACAGCCTTTGGCTGTCTGGGCATGCTGGGAGTTGTAGTTTAGCAACAGCTGGAGTCTCCCTGTCTGGGTAGACACTGCCAGAAGGGTCTGTTCACATTATACATAATGTACAATGTGAACAGAGCTTCAGATTAATTAGCCTTGTTCCCTTCTGTAGCTCCGCCCCCTAATGACGTCACCACTAGGGGGTGGAGCTACACGAACCCCGCCCGGGACTCGAGGGAAGTAAGCTGGACTTCGTCTTCTGTATACACTGTATACAGCTATCTATAGATAGCTGTATATAGTGTATACCGCCCAAAGGGTTAACCTACACTGTCCAGCAGTGTAAGTTAACTCTTCCCTTGCTGGGCTTGCGCATAGCGCACAGCTCAGCAAGGGGTTAAGTGAGCCAGCAATGTGTATACTGTATACACATTGCAAGCTCACTGTAAGTTCTTGCTGGGCAGTAGATACACGATGTATACCTACGGCTCAGCGTCAGCTGTTCTCCTGGCTCTGTAGCCCTGAGAACAGCTGATCCCGACATTCACATAAGGACGATCGCAGCGGGTGTCAGGAGGAGTGACATCCCTGGGATCTGTCCCTTACTGCAGGTACTAATACTCCCAACATGGAGCACACTCTGCTCCATGCTGGGAGCTGTAGTACCTGCATTAATAGACATATGGCAGCCAGTGTAACTTCTGACACCCGCTGCGATCTGTCTATTAATACAGGTACTACAGTTCCCAGCATGGAGCAGAGTGTGCTCCATGTTGGGAGTATTAGTACTTGTAGTAAAGGAAAGATCACTGTGGGTATCACTCCTGACACCCGCTGCGATCCTCCAGTATAATGTATGAATGCGGCGGCCGCTCTCCTATGGACCCCTGCACGGCCGTATATATACACATATTCCTATTTCTCACAGAGAGCTGTGATTGGCTGGAACCATCTGGCCAATCACAGCTCTGCGGGAAATATGAATATGTGTATATATACGTGAGTGCAGGGGACCATAGAAGAGCAGCCGCCGCATCTATACATTATACTGGAGGATCGCAAGGGACCCCTGCAATCTGTCAATTAGTACAGGTAACTACTACTCCCATCATGGAAGAGTGTGTTCCATGCTGGGAGTAGTAGTACTACCTAAAAAATGTTTTTAAAAAAAGTGAAAAACACGCACACACTACATTTTCATTATTGTCGGCTACATTTTTAGTGCTTTACCCGCTCACATAAATTGATCCCTGTTTAAAAATGAATAAACATTTCATAATAAAAATGATACATTTCATTAGATACAATTTTTTCCATCACCACTGTATCTTTTTTATTATGATTTTTTTATGATACCCTACGAAATTTTTATAAAAAAGGTATCTCCATAATTTTTTAGGATCGCTAAAGTCCAAAAAAAGAATAAAAAGATTTACCGAATGTACCCGAATACCGAATGTATCCGAAAAATCAAACTATCTATATCCTTTTTATTATATTTGTTATCAGAATGAATTCTTCACGTTCGTTTACAGATAACGAATGCATTCGTTATTTACAGCAATAGGGTCGGGAAATAACGAATGTATTCGTTACTTTGCTATTCGTATTATCGTGGCTATTCGGGAATGTTCAAAATATGTTTTCGTGCATTCGGATCGGTCCGAATGCACGAAAACGGTAAAATTCGTTAATTTAGACATTCGTGCCGAACCGAATTGCACATGTCTAATTTCCATGCGTATTTTATTGTAAAAAATTTGTCCATAAAATTGCATACATTTCTTAGCCATATTTTTCACATTATTGTGCTATTTTGTGTCTATTTAGCCTACTTTGTCTTATTAAGTCTGTGGTTTTCTGTGCACACAATATGTAAAAAAGGACATATTATAGGGATGAATGAAAACAATTAGGCATGTTCTTTTTTATTTTATTTTTTACATATTTCGTGCACAGACAATCACTTCTCTATAGATTCACATAGAGAACATTAATGTAAAAAATGCGGACATAATGTGTTGCATTTTTGGTAACAATAAAATACGCCTGAAAAAGCACTGTTTGAAAATAGCCCAAAACTACACCTCAGACAGATTCTGTGTTTCCAACTAAATGGGGGAGATTTATCAAAGGATTTAGACTGGTTTTTCCTGTCTAAATTTGTCGCACAGAAAGTCGCAGTCTAAATATGTGCGACTTTTCTGCGACTTTTTCTGTAGAGGATTTTTAGAACATGATGCATGCAAGTCTATTTTAGACGGAAATGCATTGGAAAATGCATTGGTGCTGAATTTATCAAGTGCGACTTTTGTGCGACAAGTCGCATCTGCCCAAAATACGCTGAAATGTCAGACCATGTTGGAGCAGGTCTAAATGCAGTTTAAGCTGTAGACCCTGAAGTCTGAGCACAGAATTTATCAAGGTCTGTGAGACCTTTGATAAATTAGGAGCACAATAGACAGGAGACTACCACATACGCTGGTCTATAAGCATACCCAGAATAGACTAGATTAGTAAATGTCCCCCATTGTGTCTTACCAACTTAGCCACTGTGCACCTGCATACTATATATATACATATAGGGGGAGATTTATAAAAACCTGTCTAGAGTAGAGATGTCGCGAATTGTTTGCTGGCGAACAGTTCCCGGCGAATATAGCATGTTCGCGTTCGCATCGCCGGGCGAACATATGTGAAGTTCGATCCGCCCCCTGTACTTTAACATTGCAGTAAACTTTGACCCTGTGAGTCAGAGTCAGCAGACATATTACAGCCAATCAGCAGCAGTCCCTCCCTTCCAAACCCTCCTACCTCTTGCATGGACGCCATTTGACCCTCATTCAGCATGCTGCAGGCTTAGGAAGTGGAGGGTCAGAGAAGCTGCTCCTGCTGTATAGAGAAAGCAATAGCTAGGTAGCTGCTAGGTGGTGTATTCAGGGTCCAGTTTACTTCTAAAGCACTAGTGTAACATCTGCTTTAAGGACTGCACCCAAAAAAGCCCTTTTTAGGGCTGAAAGATATCAGTCTGTGTGTCTTGCAACAGCTGGAGGCACTCTGGTTGGGAGGGAACCGCTGGTTAAAAGAGGTACTCCAGAATCAAACTTAATTTCCTTCAAGCAACTAATTACTACAGTATTCAAAGGGCTGAAAGATATCAGTCCATGTGTTTTGCAACAGCTGGAGGCACCCTGGTTGGGGACCACTGCTTAAAAGGGGAACTCCGCTGGCAAGCTTTTTTTCTTTAAAGCAACTAGCTACTACAGTATTCAAAGGGCTGAAATATATCAGTCCGTGTGTTTTGCAACAGCTGGAGGCACCCTGGTTGGGGACCACTGCTTAAAAGGGGAACTCCGTTGGCAAGCTTTTTTGCTCATTGTCACACTAGTGCAAATCACATTAGGTGTGACAGTTGTGCAAATAAAAAAAATACCTTTTTTGGCTGTTAAATAAAATCAGTCGTCACTGTCAGTTCACGTCACAGTTGCCATTTTTTTTTTGCCTGCAGGGCAAATTGTGTCACCCTAGTGCAAATCACATTAGGTGTGACAGTTGTGCAAATTTAAAAAAAAAACAAAAAACTTTTTTGGCTGTTAAATAAAATCAGTTGTCACTGTCAGTTCACGTCACGGTTGCCAGTTTTTTTCGCCTGCAGGGCAAATTGTGTCACCCTAGTGCAAATCACATTTGGTGTGACACTTGTGCAAATGTAACCAAAAAAATGACAGGCAGAGGAAGGCCACCCTGCAGGGGCCGTCGTGGTGCTGTGATTCCCTTTGGCCCTAGAATGGCCAGTGTTCAGAGGCCATGTACCCTGAACCCCCAAAGTTCTGAGGACTTAGTTGACTGGCAATCAAAAGACACCCAATCTACTACAGCTTCCGCTCAGAACCTTGACACACCGTCCTTCTCCTCCTCTAGCTTAGCTTCGGGCACCTCTCATGCTACCACATGCCCGCCAGCAGCCACCACCAACACTAGCACCACAGCAGCTTTACTTCATCCGTCAGAGGAGTTATTTACACATCAGTTTGAAGACATGAGTGATGCACAACCATTATTGCCAGAGGATGTAGTTAACAGGGATATGTCTCAGTCAGGCAGCATTACACACATGGATGTACGGTGTGATGATGATGCTGCTTCCTTTCTTGAAGTGTCAGATAGCGGTGAAGGTATTGATGATGATGATGTGTCCTTGGATGCCACGTGGGTGCCCGCTAGAAGAGAAGAAGAGGGGGAACGTTCAGATGGGGAGACAGAGAGGAGCAGGAGATGAGTTGGAAGCAGGGGTGCGGTCATCGCAAGGAGCTAGTGGCACAGTCAGACAACATGCATCGGCACCCGGGGTCAGCCAGACGATACGCCAATCAACGCATGCTGTTGCCACCACCAGAATGCCGTCATCGCAGAGCTCAGTAGTGTGGCATTTTTTTTGTGTGTCTGCCTCTGACAACAGCGAGGCCATTTGCAACCTGTGCCAGAAGAAACTGAGTCATGGGAAGTCCAACACCCACCTAGGCACAACTGCTTTGCGAAGGCAGATAATGTCACATCACAAACGCCTATGGGATCAACACGTCAGTACAAGCAGCACACAAAGTCAAAGCCGCCATCCTCCTTCTGGTCCAGCATCTTCAGCCAGGTTAACCACTGCTGCCCTCCTTGCCCCCTCTCAACCATCCGCCTCTCCGTTTCTCACCTTGAGCAGTTCCTGCTCATCTGCCCACAGTCAGGTGTCTGTCAAGGAGATGTTTGAGCGCAAGAAGACAATGCCTCAAAGTCACCCCCTACCCCGGTGTCTGACAGCTGGCTTGTCGGAACTGCTAGCCCACCAGCTTTTACCATACAAGCTGGTGGAGTCTGAGGTCTTTAAAAATTTGTAGCCATTGGGACACCGCAGTGGAAGGTACCCGGCCGAAATGTTTTTGCACAAAAGGCAATCCCCAACCTTTACTCCATTGTGCAAAAGGAAAATATGGCATGTCTGGCACACAGTGTAGGGGCAAGGGTCCATCTGACCACTGATATTTGGTCTGCAAAGCATGGTCAGGGCAGGTATATCACCTACACTGCGCATTGGGTAAACCTGGTGACGGCTGCCAAGCATGGAATGCATGGTTCTGCAGAGGAGTTGGTGACACTGCCACGACTTGCAGGCAGGCCTGCTGCCACCTCCTCTACTCCTACTACTCCATCCTCTTCCATAACCTCCTCGGCCCGAGTCCTCTTCCACTGCTGCGTCTTGCTCCACATCACCGGCACCCCCCCCCCAGCTCCCCAGGTGCTATTCCACATCCCGGATACGGCAGTGTCACGCCATCTTGGGGTTGACTTGCCTCAAAGTGGAGAGTCATACCGCACCAGCGCTCCTGTCAGCCCTGAACACACAGGTGGACGAGTGGCTGACTCCGCACCAACTGGAGATCTGCAAGGTAATTTGTGACAACGGAACAAATTTGTTGGCGGCATTGAGGTTGGGCAAGTTGACACATGTGCCGTGCATGGCGCATGTGTGTAATCTGATTGCACAATGCTTTGTGCTCAATTACCCAGGCTTACAGGATGTCCTGAAGCAGTCCAGGAAGGTGTGTGGCCATTTCAGGCATTCCTACACAGCCATGGCGCACTTTTGAAAAGGATTTCTTTTTGTTTTTTACCGTCCTGCATTATAGAGTCTTCTGGACTTTATGATAATTTAAACTTGAATTTTCCAGAGTAGTAACCATTACACCAAGGAACGCTTGCTGCGTGTGATTTTTAAACTTAAATTTTGAAAAATAAAATACAGAGAGGGATGAACTCTGTTTCTTTATTTGATAAAACATTTTATTTAGAAAATAATTTCTTTGTCTGTTTCTCTGTCCTGCATTATAGAGTCTTCTGGACTCTTGGATATGCGCTTGTTCTTATTTTTCAGCCAAGTGTACATGCCTAATTTTTCTGGCCTCTGGTGCTGCACTTTTTATGCTGCCGCAATTTTTCTGGGTGCTGCTACAGCTGCGGCTGCAACAATACCAAATTTTTGAGCCATGTGTACATGCCTAATTTGTCTGGTACTCTCTGCTGACATCTCTGTCCATTTTAGCAACCGTGCATATTAGATGTATGGTAAGGGTAGCATGGTGGCTCAGAGGTTAGCACTGCTGACCTGCAGCACTGGGACCTTGGGTTCAAATCCCACTATGTGCTGCCTAATATGGGGGAATCTATGTGCTGCCTAAAGGGGCGCTCTAACTATGTGCTGCTTAACATAGGGGGGATCTAACTATGTGCTGCCTAAAGGGAGGCTCTAACTATGTGCTGCCTAATATGGAGGAATCTATGTGCTGTCTAAAGGGGGATCTAACTATGCGATGCCTAAAGGGGCGCTCTATGTGCTGCTCAAAGGGGGCTAAAGCATGTTTTTCCAAACCATTTAGGAATGTTAGGTGATTTATGCCCTTTATGGATTAAAACCAGACTCTGTATCAACTATGTAATTTTCCATGGGAGATTTGTCATGGATCCCACTCCAGCACGCCACAGTCCAGTCCCCTTTAAACAACTTTTAAATCACTATTGTGGCCAGAAAGAGTCCCTGTGGGTTTTAAAATTCGCCTGCCCATTGAAGTCAATGGCGGTTCGCCCGGTTCGCCGGTTCCAAACTTTTGTGGAAAATGTTATGTTTGCGACATCACTAGTCTAGAGGAAGAGTGCTGCAGTTGCCCATAGCAACCAATCAGATTGCTTCTTTCATTTTTCCCAGGCCTCTTTAAAAATGAAAGAAGCAATCTGATTGGTTGCCATTGGCAAGTGCTCCATTCTTCCTCTGCATAGGATTTGATAAATGTCCCCTATAGAGCCTGTCCATTCATGGAGTGAAGAATGTATCACAGTGTAGCAGATGTGTAATAATCCTGTTAATTTAGACAGAAAAAACCTGGCATAAGTATATATTGTAGTTTATATACAGTAAGTATGAAAAGTGTACTGTTGCATTCCTCTTTAATAGCCACAAGATGGTGTATTAATATATTGAATGGAAATATTACTACACAGTAATGCTCATAAAGTATTTAAAAATGATTCTAGAATTAGAGAGAGAGAGCTCTATTAAGTTAACCAATCCAGTGTTATTATTTTGTGATGTATAGAGAGACACACTGTAGATATTAGCTGCAAACTCAATAGTGAAATAGAAACTGCAGTACAAATAATAACTTTTATATGTGGCATTTCTTTTGTCACTTCCAGAACACATTTTTTTGTGTTTTAAGAAAGTGATTGGTTGCCATTGGCAACTGCTTCATTCTTTCTCTGCATAGGATTTGATAAATGTCCCCTATAGAGCCTGTTCATCCATGGAGTGAAGAATGTATCACAGTGTCGTGATTGCTATAGGTGTGACGTGTTTTCTGTCATTTTCCTATATGACTCTCTATAGAACATATAGAAAGAAATGACAAGACTAAAAAGAATGCCATGGTTTTTATGTAACCTTTAGTTATATAGAAAAGATTTTTAATGTAAAGTTGTGTAAAATAATAGTTTTTCAAAATTTTATGAAACAACAATGCTGCTTCTAACAGAGGCAATAGTAATAAAGTTGGGTTCACATATGTCAGACGTCTGGCAAAGTTTTCCAGCTTGCTGCATTCCCCTGTCCGGTGCCAGAAACAATGGCTGCCGAATGCCATATAACTGATGACAACTGATGCCCCTTGTCATCAGTTATGCCATCAGTTACTTTAAGATCTAGGCTGAGTTCACCTATGCAGGATGCCGGATATACAGTATGTGAACCAAAGCCTAACAGTGCTTCCTGCTGTTCCCCTAGGCTCCTGTTTTCCATTTAGGAGCTAGTGCTATGGGATCACATTACACATCCACATCCAGCCTTTGCTCCCAGCTGACTGCAGGCTACCATTTTCAGAAGCCCTTATTTTTAATCTAAAACAAAAACCTCAAGATTTTTAAATATATGAAAATGTTAATGGTGAGGTACAAGGAAACAAAAAAAAAAAAAAAAAAAAAAGGATTCATAGAGTTGCAAACTTCAATATAGCCCAGAATTGGCCTGAAAGTGTAGTAAATTAGTGTTTGTCCACCAAAGCGTATGCCAGAGTAGAGGCTAAAAGGGGTACTCTGCCCCTAGCATCTTATCCCCTATCCAAAGGATAGGGGATAAGATGTCAGATCGCCGGGGTCCTGTTGTTGGGGACCCCCGGGAACTCCGCTGTGGCACCCCGCTATCATTACTGCACAGAGCAAACTTGCTCTGTGCATTATGACGGGCAATACAGGGACCGGAGCATCGTTACGTCACGGCTCCGCCCCCTCATGACGTCACAGCCTTCCCCCTCAATACAAGTCTATGGGAGGGAGCATGGCGGCCATCACGCCCCCTCCCATAGACTTGCATTAAGGGGGCGGGCCATGATGTCACGAGGGGGTGAGGGCCGTGACGTCACGATGCTCCGGCCCCTGTATTGCCGCTCATTATGCACAGTGCGAGCGTGCTCTGTGCAGTAATGATAGTGGGGTGCCGCAGCGGAGATCCTGGGGGTCCCCAGCAGCGGGACCCAGCAATCTGACATCTTATCTCCTATCCTTTGGATAGTGGATAAGATGTCTAGGGGCGGTGTACCCCTTTAAAGGAGAGGTCAATGGGAACAAACAACAATGAGTGGAAGACTCCATAGTCCATGGAAGTCCATACATAAAGCTTATAGGCTGTATGAGACTTCAGTTCTGTGTGAAGCTATTTCTGAGAGTGTGTTGGCTTCATGTGAGGGCTTCAGGAATGAGAGGAGCCATAGTACAGACTGTGCGAACAATATGAGACGTTAACTCTGAGACAAGTTTTAACCCCTTAACGACATAGGACATAAATGTACATCCTGGTGCTCTGGTACTTAATACATGAATACACACATTTACATCCTATACATTGCACGAGCATCAGAGGGGAGGGGTGCTTGCATTATGCATGGCAAGTCCCGGCTGCTGTTAGTAGCCATGGACCCGCCAGTAATGGGGAACATCAGCTCAGATGCCATGATCAATACTTTAAAAAAAAGTGTCCTTAAAGGGGTATTCAGGTGACATTTTTTCAATGAACTGGGGCCAGGAAGATAAACAGATTTGAAAATTACTTCTATTTAAAAATCTTAGTCCTTCCAGTATTTATCAGTTGCTGTATGCTCCAGAGGAAGTTGATTTGTTCATTTCAGTGTGACCACAGTGTTCTCTGCTGACACCTCTGTTCAGAGTAGGAGCAAATCCCCATAGCAGACCTCTCCTGCTTTGGATAGTTCCTTACATGGACAGAGGTGTCAGCAGAGAATACTGTGGTCAGACTGAAAAGAACTACTCAACTTCCTGTGTAGCATACAGCAACTGATAAGTGCTAGAAGGATTAAGATCTTTTAACAGAAGTCATTTACAAATCTGTTTAACTTTCTGGCACCAGTTGAGGGACTCCTGCAGTCTTCTGCTGCATCCACTTGTCATCAGCCTCACAGAGCAATGATCACTCCATGTCTGATGACTCACTATACATGGGCTGGAGTATTGTGACATCATGTATGTTGCACAGAAACACTTTTTTTCCAGCAGCAATTCACTTCCTAGTCAAGTTCTGTTGCACAGAAAGAGGGACAGAGAACACAGTTTGTTTCACAGAAAATCATTCTTACTGCAGCGATTTACTTCCCAGTCACTTTCTACAGTATTCTATTACAGAGAGGGAGAGAGAGCAGTGTGTTGCACAGAAAAGCAGTGATTCACCTCAAGCACTAATCCTGCCTAGAAGCACTGATAGGGAAGAGAGTGAGATTGAGAGAGAGTGCAATTCTGGGTGTAGTATCCGGTGACTGTGTGTTGCAGCACTGGTGTGTACTGCTGGTGTTGTACACAAATACTTTTTTATGCATACTGTAGCGCTATTTTGTACCTGTTAAAGTCTCAATGGCCTAGTTACTGTGAAAGGCCAGGCAAAAGTACTCACTGGCTGGTGTGCACAAATACTTTTTTAAGCATACTGTAGCACATTTTTCTCCCCTCATTAGTGCATACCACATATGTAGATCTAATTGGTGTACTATTTTGTACCTTTTAAAGTCTCAAGGGCCTATTTACTGTGAAAGGCCAGGCGAAAGTACTCGCCGGCAGGTGTGTACACAAATACTTTTTTAAGTGTACTGTAGCACAATTTTCTCCCCTCAGAAGTGCATACCACATACATACATCTAAGTGGGGTACTAATTTGGACCTGTTAAAGTCTCAAGGGCCTAGATACTGTGAAAGGCCAGACAAAAGTACTCACTGGCTGGTGTTGTACAGAAATACTTTTTTCAGTGTACCCTAGTGCATCTTTCTCCCCTCATAAGTGCATACCACTTACGTACATCTAAGTGGGGTACTATTTTGTACCAGTTAAAGTGTCAATGGAATAGATACTATAAAAGGCCAGGTAAAAGTACTCACCGGCTGGTGTTGTACACAAATACTTTTTTAACCGTACTATAGCGTATTGTACTCCTCTTACATACGCACTAAGTATGTCAGGCAGAGAAGTGCAGAGATGAGTGGTAGAGGCCTAAATTCATCAGGCAGAGGTCACAGCAGACTAGGGGTGAGTGGCAACAGGAGTCGCAGCGAGAGGGCTGAGCTCCTGGTATCAGCTAGAGGTCGTGTCTCGACCAGCAACCCATCTGCTGTCATCGATTGGTTAACACGGTCATCCACTTAATCACAAGTGACATCTGACACCCCCAGTCAACAGTCAGTGTGTTCCTCAGACACAACCCTCAGTTGGCATGGCCTGCGAGCAGTCCCTGTCCTCCCATTGCCTCTGTCCTATGGTGTTCCCTCCCTCACAGAAGTATCTTATGCTGTGGAACACACACTCTCCCTGTGTCCAGCTCACCACTCCTCGTCTCAGTGCACGGAAACGTGTGGACTCCACGTACAAATGCAAACTGATAAGAAAAGGAAAGTCCAGCACTGCAGGTCCAAAGCAAGGAAGCCGTTTTATTGCATAAGAACACACGGACACCAAACGTGGATCACAAGTGACGCGTTTCGGCGAGCTCTCTCGCCTTAGTCGTACAAAGAAATATTAAGATCCTTCTGGTCTATATAGGGGACAGCGGCTCCACCCCCCACCAGGTGAAAACACCTGAGTGGTGTGGGCGGGCCACTCCCCTCCCACACAGACACAGACTAAATGTACAATACACATAGAAAAAATTCGCACCAGTATATTATATACAACAATAAATATAGTGATTATACAAAAATAAAGATAAATTCTTACAAAATGCGTGATTTCAGCTGTGAAATGTACAAAAATTGTAAATACACAATTTAATGAAAAATATGTAAAATTATATAAACATATTGATCAAAAGCCCCCACCAGTGAGAATAATGTAAATAAATGCGGTAAGTGTTATACCACATATTACTAAATAAGTAACATAACCAATAATGTGCGTGTAAAATAAAAAAAAAATAACAAAAGAACGGGGGGGTATAAACATGAAGTAAAAACCTGTGTGTGTGAACGAGTCACTAATCATACCAACATATATTAGCAAGTAATGAGAGAGTCGTTCTAACAGCAAAGTTGGAGAAAGGAATCCGATGAAAAAGCTCATGCACCAAATCAAAAATATGAAAATCTGAATGACAAGATTACATTTATATAATATAGGGTGCAGAGTGATCATCGGAACCACAAAATAAAGTTAATTTTAGGGTGATCACTGGATACATAAAACATAAGCAAAAAGCAAAAACATGTACCTACAATAATAACATATGAATAGTGCATGCAAATATATAACTGTTACTCCTGCACTATTTTTAGATCCAGTGATAACCCTGTAGTTGAAAGAGGTCCGTATAATAGTAACTAATGTTGTTAAAGGGGGACAAGTGTGAACAGGAGGCAATAACGCACAATCTCACCACACCCTGTTTAGAACTAGTAGTATAACATGGTATCTTGGTATCTGTTGGGAATCTAGTGCCCAATTTGAGGATCCAATAGACCTCTCGGTCCAAAAGCTTCCTCCTATGATCTCTTCCTCGTATCGGGGCTGTGACCTTCTCAATACCTTGAACATATAGACTCTGGAAAGAGCCTGCATGATATTCTGCACAGTGTCTACTAACCATGGATACGTGGCAGGAATTGAAATGTGGAATGTTCGACAGATGCCTCCGAACTCTCACTTTGAGGGCACCCGTCGTACACCCCACATATTGGATGTTACATTCCCGGCACGTGATACAGTATACTACAAAAGTAGTGTTGCAATTGATGTATCTTTCCATTTGAAATATTTCTCCATTGCTGGTAGACTTAAATTCTTTCATTCAGTGGTATGGTCGCAACATCGACGACCTCATATTTATATGGGGTTCCGATGTGGCGGCCATACAACCCTTCTCTGATTATTTAAACAATAACCCTTTCAATTTGAAGTTCACGGTTACCATGTGTAGGGACACGGTGTCCTTCCTAGATTTGCATCTCACTGGTGATGCACAAGAGGGCAAAATTTTCACGTCCACTTATAGGAAGGACACCTCCGTTAATTCCATCTTGTGAGCTGACTCGTGTCATCCCCCCCACGTTACTAGGAATCTTCCAGTGGGGGAGATGATCCGCGCCAGACGCAATTGCTCCAGAAAGGAAGATTTCACCCGTGAATCGGAAGCTATAGGGGTACGTTTGAAACAAAGAGGATACACAGAGGGCTCCATCAGTCGTGCTGTTCGGATCGCCTATGATCGCGCTACTGAGGGGGAGACACCCCAATCTTAGCCTTAATGCTGAGCATCAAAATCAGAATTCTGTAACCTTTGTCACACAATTCAGTGACGACTTTACTGCCATTCGTAGAATTGTCAATAAATATATCCCCATGATTTCGGGGGACCCAGCATGTTCTGGGATTTTTTCGAATGGTTTTAGAGTCGTCCCTAGGAAAGCCAGAACTATCGCAAGTAGGGTTTCCCCAAGTATGTTTCACCACACTGGTGGTACTACACCTTGTTGGTTGCAACATAAAGGATCGTACAAGTGTGGCCATAATAAGTGCACATGTTGCTGTGTCATGCTTAACAGTAAAGAATTTAAGTCTACCAGCAATGGAGAAATATTTCAAATGGAAAGATACATCAATTGCAACACTACTTTTGTAGTATACTGTATCACGTGCTGGGAATGTAACATCCAATATGTGGGGTGTACGAAACGTTGCATGGACTTACACACCTGCTGGTGTAGGAGATGGCCGTATACAGTTTATATAACTAAAGAAAACCTGATGAGCTGATACATGTCTCCTACTGGACACTGCTGATTTATTACTTTTGTGCACATGGGTGAATATTCTAATGTTGAAAACTGTATATCTGCTGAATACATATATAAAGAAAATTTAAGCAGCATTTGAAAC
Organism: Hyla sarda; assembly: GCF_029499605.1. NCBI lineage: Eukaryota > Metazoa > Chordata > Amphibia > Anura > Hylidae > Hyla > Hyla sarda. The sequence goes on from NC_079191.1 coordinate 230,930,939, forward strand.
GTGTGTTACACACTCTTTTTTCTATTGAATGCATTTTTTGTGAGTACAGAGCACTCAGGTGATCACGTTTACCCTATGCACAGTGAGCCCCCACACTTATGATTGTAAATCAGTGACATGCAGACACAACTTGATGATGATGATGATGAAGCCGATCGCACTTGAGAGCAGGGTTCAGAAGAGGCTTCATCATCATCAGGAGAAGAGGGTTGCAGGATTTCTGTGAGGCAGCAGCTGAGCCAGCAAGGTGGTAGCATGGTTGGCCGTCAGCATGGTGGCAGAAGTGAAAAGTCTGGAGCCAAACGTGCCCAGGGTATACAACCTGCTTCACGGAAGCCTACCTTCATGGGAGGTAGTAAAACAGGGGTTCCTGGAGTCGGCGGCAGTAGCAGTCAATCAGTGTAGACTGTAGGTGGGAAAATCAGCTACTCGGTAGTGTGGCAGTTTTTCATCAAACATCCGGAGGAGTTTAACCTGGCCACATGCAAGATGTGTCGGCAGAAGGTGAAGCGTGGCCAGGGTCCCAATGTTGGTACCACGGCCCTGCGTCAACATATGCAGCATCACCATAAAGGGGCCTGGGAGAACCGTGGCTCCAATGTGGTGGTCCAGCCTGCTGCATCACCCAGGGGCACGCTCCCTGTTTCAGTCAGCCAAGGCTCCACCACCTCAGCCGAAGGGAGCTGTGGATCATACCCATCTTATGTCTATCCTGATGCTCCTGCTCCTTCTCCTTCGAGTCAGTCATTCCGCCAGCAATTCATCGGTGAAGCCATGTCCAAGAGTAAAGAGTATGCGCCCACTTATCCAATGGTGCAGAAGCTGAATGTGCTCCTGTCCAAGTTGCTGGTGCTGCAGTCCCTCCCTTTTTAAGTGGTGGACTCTGCACCTTTCAGAGAACTGATGGCTTGTGTGGAGCCGAGGTGGATAGTCCCAAGCCGTCATTTCTTTTCAAAGAAGGCAGTACCAGCCATGCACAATTTTGTGGAAGAGAAGGTGGACAAGTCCTTGAGCCTGTCAGTGTGTACCAAAGTGCGCGGCAGTGCGGACATGTGAAGCTGGACAGGTCATGCCGCTTGGACAGGTCATGCCGCTTCTGCCTCCACGATCTCAGGCCGTTGGTCTTGTGACAGTGTGCGACTCCGCCTCCTCATCCTCCACCGTGTCCTCAGCCTCCACTGCTTGGACAAGTCTCAGTGCGCCTCCAGCATACCATGTGTGCAGGGCACAGTGGTGTCACGCTGTTCTTCACATGGTTTGCCTTGGCAAACAGAGTCACACAGGGGAGGAACTGCTAAAAGTCATTCATAAAGAAATTGAATCATGGCTTACTCCAAGAAAACTGGAAATGGAAACTATGGTGACCGAAAAAGGGAAGAACATCTTGTCTGCGCTAAAACAAGGAAGCCTGAGACATGCGCCCTGCATGGCACACGTGTTCAATCTGGTTGTTAAGCGGTTCCTGAAATGTTCCCCCCATCTGCAAGACATCCAAACAATGGTAAAGAAACTGTCACGATTCGGCTGGCTGGAGGTGGATCCTCTGTGCCAGAGAGGGATTGGCGTGGACCGTGTTGGTGGACCGGTTCTAAGTTGCTACTGGTATTCACCAGAGCCCGCCGCAAAGCGGGATGGTCTTGCAGCGGCGGTAGCAACCAGGTCGTATCCACCAGCAACGGCTCAACCTCTCTGACTGCTGAAGATAGGCGCGGTACAAGGGAGTAGACAAGAGCAAGGTCGGACGTAGCAGAAGGTCAGGGCAGGCAGCAAGGATCGTAGTCAGGGGCAACGGCAGAAGGTCTGGAACACAGGCTAGGAACATACAAGGAAACGCTTTCACTGGCACAATGGCAACAAGATCCGGCGAGGGAGTGCAGGGGAAGTGAGGTATAAATAGGGAGTGCACAGGTGAACACACTAATTAAGCCTGCTGCGCCAATCAGTGGCGCAGTGGCCCTTTAAATTGCAGAGACCCGGCGCGCGCGCGCCCTAAGGAGCGGGGCCGCGCGCGCCGGGACAAGACCGACGGAGAGCGAGTCAGGTACGGGAGCCGGGATGCGCATCGCGAGCGGGCGCCTCCCGCATCGCGAATCGCATCCCGGCTGAGAGAGGTATTGCAGCGCACCCGGTCAGCAGGTCTGACCGGGGCGCTGCAAATGCGAGGATCTTGCGAGCGCTCCGGGGAGGAGCGGGGACCCGGAGCGCTCGGCGTAACAGTACCCCCCCCCTTGGGTCTCCCCCTCTTCTTGGAGCCTGAGAACCTGAGGATAAGACTTTTGTCTAGGATGTTGTCCTCAGGTTCCCAGGATCTCTCTTCTGGGCCACAGCCTTCCCAATCCACCAAGAATTTTTTTTTTCTTCTGACCGCCTTGGAGGCCAGAATCTCCTTCACGGAGAAGACGTCAGAAGAACTGGAAACAGGAGTGGGAGAAACAAGTTTGGGAGAGAAGCGGTTAATGATGAGTGGTTTAAGGAGAGAGACATGGAAGGCATTGGGAATACGAAGAGAAGGAGGAAGAAGGAGTTTGTAAGAGACAGGGTTAATCTGGCACAAGACTTTGAAAGGACCAAGATAGCGTGGTCCCAGTTTGTAACTGGGGACACGAAAGCGGACATATTTAGCGGAGAGCCATACCTTGTCTCCGGGAGCAAAAATGGGGGGAGTTCTTCTTTTCTTATCGGCAAACCTTTTCATGCGGGATGAAGCCTGTAAAAGAGAATTTTGGGTCTCTTTCCATATGGTGGAAAGATCACGAGTCACTTCATCCACAGCGGGCAAACCAGAGGGCAAGGGAGTAGGGAGGGGGGAAGAGGGTGACGGCCGTACACCACGAAAAATGGGGACTTAGCAGAAGATTCGGAGACTCTGAAGTTGTATGAGAATTCGGCCCATGGTAGAAGATCTGCCCAGTCATCCTGGCGGGAGGAAACAAAATGCCGTAAATAGTCACCCATGACCTGGTTAATTCTTTCTACTTGCCCATTGGATTGGGGATGATAAGAAGAAGAGAAGTTTAATTTAATCTTGAGCTGTTTATAGAGGGCCCTCCAGAATTTAGACACGAATTGGACGCCTCTATCCGAGACGATATGCGTGGGCAAACCGTGAAGGCGAAAAATGTGTACAAAAAATTGCTTTGCCAACTGAGGCGCTGAAGGAAGACCAGGAAGAGGAATAAAATGTGCCATCTTGGAAAATCGATCAACGACCACCCAAACAATTGTGTTGCCACGGGATGAGGGCAAGTCTGTAATAAAGTCCATACCAATCTGTGACCAAGGCTGTTCGGGGACAGGCAGAGGGTGAAGGAGGCCAGCAGGCTTCTGGCGAGGAGTCTTATCCCGGGCACAGACAGTACAGGCCCGCACAAAATCAACAACATCCGTCTCCAGAGTCGGCCACCAATAAAAACGAGAGATGAGTTGCAAGGATTTTTTGATGCCCGCATGGCCTGCGAGGTGGGAGGAGTGTCCCCATTTGAGAACCCCGAGACGCTGGCGTGGAGAAACGAAGGTCTTCCCTGGAGGAGTTTGTCTGATGGAGGCTGGAGAAGTGGAGATCAGACAGTCCGGAGGAATGATGTGTTGTGGAGAGACCTCTACTTCAGAGGCATCAGAAGAAGGAGAGAGGGCATCGGCCCTAATGTTCTTGTCAGCAGGGCGAAAATGAATTTCAAAGTTAAAACGGGCAAAGAACAACGACCACCTGGCCTGGCGAGGGTTCAGTCGTTGGGCAGACTGGAGATAGGAGAGATTCTTGTGATCAGTGTATATGATAACTGGAAATTTTGATCCCTCCAGCAGATGCCTCCATTCCTCAAGCGCCAATTTAATGGCCAATAGTTCTCGATCCCCGATGGAGTAATTTCTCTCCGCTGGAGAGAAGGTCCTAGAAAAAAAAACACAAGTAACAGCATGCCTGGAAGAATTTTTTTGTAGAAGGACAGCTCCAGCTCCCACTGAGGAAGCATCTACCTCCAATAGGAAGGGTTTAGATGGGTCAGGTCTGGAGAGCACGGGGGCAGAAGAAAAGGCAGACTTGAGATGTTTAAATGCGTCTTCCGCTTGGGGAGACCAGGACTTGGGATTGGCATTTTTTTTTGTTAAAGCCACGATAGGAGCCACAATAGTGGAAAAGTGTGGAATAAATTGTCTGTAATAATTGGCGAACCCCAAAAAATGTTGGATAGCACGGAGTCCGGAGTGGCGTGGCCAATCTAAGACGGCAGAGAGTTTATCTGGGTCCATTTGTAGTCCCTGGCCAGAGACCAAGTATCCTAGGAAAGGAAGAGATTTACATTCAAAGAGACATTTCTCCATTTTGGCATAAAGTTGATTGTCCCGAAGTCTCTGAAGAACCATGCGGACATGCTGGCGGTGTTCTTCTAAGTTGGCAGAAAAAATCAGAATATCGTCCAGATAAACCACAACACAGGAATATAAGAGATCACGAAATCATTTCATTAACAAAGTCTTGGAAGACGGCAGGGGCGTTGCATAGGCCAAAGGGCATGACCAGATACTCAAAGTGTCCATCTCTGGTGTTAAATGCAGTCTTCCATTCGTCCCCCTCCTTGATGCGGATGAGATTATAAGCCCCTCTTAAGTCCAGTTTGGTAAAGATGTGGGCACCTTGTAGGCGATCAAAGAGTTCCGAGATAAGAGGTAAGGGGTAGCGTTTTTTTACCGTGATTTTATTAAGTCCGCGGTAATCAATGCAAGGACGTAGGGAGCCATCTTTTTTGGACACAAAAAAAAAATCCAGCTCCGGCAGGAGAGGAGGATTTACGGATAAACCCCTTTTTTAAATTTTCCTGGATGTACTCCGACATGGCTAGAGTCTCTGGAGCAGACAGAGGATAGATTCTGCCCCGGGGTGGAGTAGTACCCGGGAGGAGGTCAATAGGACAGTCATAAGGCCTGTGAGGAGGTAAAGTCTCAGCTTGCTTCTTGCAAAAGACGTCAGCATAGTCCATATAAGCCTTAGGAAGACCGGATACAGGGGGAACCACAGGGTCACGGCAGGGAGTACTGGGAACCGGTTTAAGACAGTCCTTGAGACAAGAAGTACCCCAGTTCTTGATTTCTCCTGTGGACCAATCAAGGGTTGGGGAATGGCGTTGAAGCCACGGTAATCCAAGAAGAATTTCAGAAGTGCAGTTGGAGAGGACCAAAAATTCAATTTTTTCATGATGAGGTCCGATGCACATTAGGAGAGGTTCCGTGCGGTAACGCACGGTGCAGTCCAATCTTTCATTGTTAACAGAATTGATGTAGAGGGGTCTGGCGAGACTGGTCACCGGGATGTTGAACCTGTTGATGAGAGAGGCCAAAATAAAATTTCCTGCAGATCCAGAATCCAAGAAGGCCATAGCAGAGAAGGAGAAGGTAGAGGAAGATATCCGCACAGGCACAGTAAGGCGTGGAGAAGCAGAGTTGACATCTAGAACTGTCTCACCTTTGTGCGGAGTCAGCGTACGTCTTTCCAGGCGGGGTGGACGGATAGGACAATCCTTCAGGAAGTGTTCGGTACTGGCACAGTACAGGCACAGATTCTCCATGCGGCGTCGTGTCCTCTCTTGAGGTGTCAAGCGAGACCGGTCAACTTGCATAGCCTCCACGGCGGGAGGCACAGGGACGGATTGCAGAGGACCAGTGGAGAGAGGAGCCGGGGAGAGAAACCGCCTCGTGCGAACAAAGTCCATATCCTGGCGGAGCTCCTGACGCCTTTCGGAAAAACGCATGTCAATGCGGGTGGCAAGATGAATAAGTTCATGCAGGTTAGCAGGAATTTCTCGTGCGGCCAGCACATCTTTAATGTTGCTGGATAGGCCTTTTTTAAAGGTCGCGCAGAGGGCCTCAATATTCCAGGATAATTCGGAGGCAAGAGTACGGAATTGGATGGCGTACTCGCCAACAGAAGAATTACCCTGGACCAGGTTCAGCAGGGCAGTCTCAGCAGAAGAGGCTCGGGCAGGTTCCTCGAAGACACTTCGAATCTCCGTGAAGAAGGAGTGTACAGAGGCAGTGACAGGGTCATTGCGGTCCCAGAGCGGTGTGGCCCATGACAGAGCTTTCCCAGACAGAAGGCTGACTACGAAAGCCACCTTAGACCTTTCAGTAGGAAACTGGTCCGACATCATCTCCAAGTGCAGGGAACATTGCGAAAGAAAGCCACGGCAAAACTTAGAGTCCCCATCAAACTTATCCGGCAAGGATAATCGTAGGCCGGAAGTGGCCACTCGCTGCGGAGGAGGTGCAGGAGCTGGAGGAGGAGATTGTTGCTGAAGCTGTGGTAGTAGCTGCTGTAGCATCACGGTCAGTTGAGACAGCTGGTGGCCTTGTTGCGCTATCTGTTGCGACTGCTGGGCGACCACCGTGGTGAGGTCGGCGACAACTGGCAGTGGGACTTCAGCGGGATCCATGGCCGGATCTACTGTCACGATTCGGCTGGCTGGAGGTGGATCCTCTGTGCCAGAGAGGGATTGGCGTGGACCGTGTTGGTGGACCGGTTCTAAGTTGCTACTGGTATTCACCAGAGCCCGCCGCAAAGCGGGATGGTCTTGCAGCAGCGGTAGCAACCAGGTCGTATCCACCAGCAACGGCTCAACCTCTCTGACTGCTGAAGATAGGCGCGGTACAAGCGAGTAGACCAGAGCAAGGTCGGACGTAGCAGAAGGTCAGGGCAGGCAGCAAGGATCGTAGTCAGGGGCAACGGCAGAAGGTCTGGAACACAGGCTAGGAACATACAAGGAAACGCTTTCACTGGCACAATGGCAACAAGATCCGGCGAGGGAGTGCAGGGGAAGTGAGATATAAATAGGGAGTTCACAGGTGAACACACTAATTAAGCCTGCTGCGCCAATCAGTGGCGCAGTGGCCCTTTAAATTGCAGAGACCCGGCGCGCGCGCGCCCTAAGGAGCGGGGCCGCGCGCGCCGGGACAAGACCGACGGAGAGCGAGTCAGGTACGGGAGCCGGGATGCGCATCGCGAGCGGGCGCCTCCCGCATCGCGAATCGCATCCCGGCTGAGAGAGGTATTGCAGCGCACCCGGTCAGCAGGTCTGACCGGGGCGCTGCAAATGCGAGGATCTTGCGAGCGCTCCGGGGAGGAGCGGGGACCCGGAGCGCTCGGCGTAACAGAAACTTTGCATGCACTTCTGCCACTCATACACCGCAAAGCACACCCTCCTTTAGCTGCAGCGTCAGAATGGCATCCCCCAACATAGTCTGATTTGTGACGTTTCCACACGTTGAAATTCCACCCTCCATATGTTGGACCGACTATACAAACAGAAAAAAGCCATCACTGATTTGTTGATGATCCAAGCGGATAGGGGGACTCCCCTGTGTAACTTCAATGTCAACCAGTGGCAGCTCAGACGTGACACCGGCAATTTGCTCAGGCCCTTTGAGGAAGCCACATTATTAGTCATTCGCCAGGATTACGGGATGAACAACATCATTCTGCTGCTTCATCTACTTCAACATGTGTTGGAAATGATGGCTGGTCTGGGCACTGGAGACGTGGCGCCTACATCTCACGGCCACATGAGTCCTGTGGGGGCTGAACTGGAGGAGGAGGAGGAGGGGGAGGGGCACAGTGGAGCACAGTTTAGGTTTCGCACTATGGGTGTTTTTTCTAGTCATCTGACAGGAGAGGAGGAGCAGGAGCCGCTAGAGGAGCTAGAGGGTTATGATGAAGGTGAGACCGAGGACCCAGACACACCCTGGCAGTATGCAGTGGAGATGGAATCAGGGAGTCCGTCCGAGTCACTTGCACAAATGGCACGATGCATGCTCACTTGATTGCATAGTGACTGCAAAATTTTCTCCATTCAGGAGCGGGATGACTTCTGGCTCTCCACCTTAGTGGACCCTCGCTAGTGGCACAAAATGCCAGCCTATTTCACACCCACTGAGAGGGAAGACAAACTGACCTACTACAGAGACATCCTATGTAGTCAGTTGGCTGATGCCTTTCTGTGCCATCATCCATTCTCTCGCAGGTCTGACTCCGGTTGCCCTCTGCTTACACCTTCCACTGCCATGGCTGCTGGGGAGGGGAGGGGTGGCGGGAGCAGTTCCAGCTCCATCAGCAGCAGCCTGAATCTACAGTCGCTGATGAGTAGCTTTCTTCACCCGCATAGGGAAGCAACTCATCAGCAGCAGGTAGACCTGGAGCAGGACCTGAACCAGCAGGCGGTGGCATACCTTGACATGACCATGCCAACACACCTTCTGGGCATCCAAACTTGATTTTTGGCCACAACTAGCAGAGTTTGCCCTGTAAAAGCTGTCCTGCCCGGCCAGTAGCGTGTCATCAGAGCAGATGTTTAGTGCAGCGCGGGCCATAGTAACCCCAAGTAGAACTCGTCTGTTCACAAAGATTGTGGAGAGACTGACCTTTGTGAAGATGAATCAGGCATGGACCAGCAAGGATTTCCACCCACAAAAGCCTGATGCATCAGAGTAGATTGACCATGGTGCCACACCAACACTTCACACTATATGCTGCCGCCAACTCCAGGCTGTACCATTCAGCCACTGTATGGTCTCCTCATGCTGCCGCAAACTCCAGGCTGTGTCATTCAGCTGCTATATGCTTCCGCCAACTCCAGGCTTTGTCATTCAGCCACCATATGTTCTCCTCATTCTGCCGCAAAGTCCAATCTGTGTCATTCAGCCATGATATGTTCTCCTCATGCTGCCGCCACCACAAGGCTGTGTTATTTAGCCACTATATGTTCTCTTCATGCTGCCGCCACCTCCACACTGCGACATTCAGCCACTATATGGTCTCATCATGCTGCCACAAACTCCAGGCTTTCATTCATCCACTATATGCTACCGCCATCTCCAGGCTGTGCCATTCAGCCTCTATGTGGTCTCCTCATGCTGCCGCCACTTCCATGCCATGTCACTCAGCCACTATATGAAGTCCTCATGCTTCCGCCACCTCCAGGCTGTGTCATTCAGCCACTATATGGTCTCCTTATGTTGCCGCTACCTCAAGGCTGTGACATTCAGCCACTATATGGTCTCCTCATGCCGCCGCAAACTCCAGGCTGTGTCATTCAGCCACTTTATGCTGCTGTCAACTCTACGCTGTGTCATTCAGGCACTATATGGCCTCCTCATGCTGCCGCCACCTCCATGCTGTGTCATTCAGCCACTATATGGTCTCATCATGCTGCTGGGACATTACCTAAAAATTTTATGGTAGCACTAGCTCCCAAAAATCTTCAATTAGAATTTGAAAATGTATCTTTTAATTTTTGGAATTGTAAGGCCTTATGGTCTCCTCATGCTGCTGCCACCTCCAGGCTGTGTCATTGTGCCACCATATGGTCTCCTTTGGCACCTCATTTGGAACCTTAGATTAATTTTTAAAAATGTTCATGTATCTAGAATCTTCAACTATAATTTTACAAAATATTTTTAATCTTTTCTACTGTGAGGCCCTATGGTCTCATTGGGCTTCTGCCACCTCTAGGCTCTGTCATTGTGTCACTGTGCCACCATGCGATACCTTGTTAGATTTGGTTTTTTGGTCATACTGTATTAGTTTAAAGTAAATGCTGAGACATTAAACGTGGGAATCTGATATAAATCTTAAATTTAAATAAATCAATGTAATCTTTTCAAGACTGAGGCCCTAACCATAAATGATTAAATGAAACATTCGCACTTTCACAATCAGGGGGGCGCTAAGTGGCAGGGGCTGGAACAGGTGGTATCTCGACTGGCAGAGGACCGCCAGCTCGATGCTCAACAGAATGGGTACTTAAAAAATTTACATAAATTCAAATTAAATTAAATAAAAAAATACATAAAAAATCTCTTAATTCTCTTCAATTATGATGTCGTATGGTCGCCCTGGTGCCACATACAGACGCTCTGCGTCAGTGATTTTAATAGAGATGACTGTAATCTGCATGTCATACTGAATAACAGTATTAATTCATTAACACAGCGTTATAGGACAAGGCAAAGTGTTCTACACCCCTATTGAGGCTATATGGTCTCCTCATGCTTCCACCACCTCCACACTGTGTCATTCAGCCACTATATGTTCTCCTCATGCTGCTGCAAACTCTATGCTGTGTCATTGAACCACTATATGATGCCGCCAACTCCAGGCTGTGTCTTTATGCCACTCTGTGGTCTCCTCATGCTGCTGCCACCTCCACGCTGTGTCATTCAGCCACTATATGTTCTCCTGATGCTTCCGCCACCTACAGGCTGTGTCATTCAGCCACTATATGGTCTCCTCATACTGATGCCACCTCCAGGCTCGGTCATTGTGCTGCTCTGCCACTGTGATTCTAATAGCGACGCCTCTGATCTGCATGTCATACTGAATAACAGTATTATTTCACTAACCCAGCACACACCCTATGCGTGTTACAGAAAGGCAAATTGTTCTACTCCCCTATTGAGGCTCTCTGTAGGCCAGAAATAACCTTTTTTAATAGCAATTCACCGCAAATAAATTTGGACTAAACCAAATTTTTTCAGAAAATTTGGCGAATCGTCCGGGTCAAATAAAAAAAAAATTGGCTCATCTTTAATCACAGTACTCCGGCCCCTGTATTGTGGGTCATCAGACATGGAGCAATCTTTGCTCTGTGTGGCTGACGACAAGTACGCACAGCAGGGACCCCCACGATCAGACATCTTATCCCATATCCTTTGGATGTTTGAGGGCCGGAGTACACTTTAAGGGCTGATATTGCAGTTATCTGCAACCCTGGCCACTGAGAGTGGGTGTCAGTTGCAGATAGCAGCCAGTCGCGACCGCTCCATGCTTCCTTAATGCCCACATAACTTACATATACATCATGTGGGTGTTAACAGGCTAAATGTACTGGAGCAGAAAAATTGTAAGGTTGTACCACTAGAGGAGTTTTTATCTATAAAGCTACATTATTTATTTAAAAGCTCCTTTTCACTGACAGTTGTTGTGAATTGTACCTTTGCCTAATAATAATAATAATTATTATTGCTATTATTATTATTGCTATAATTATTATTTTCCAAACTAATTATGCTAGCAATATACAAGAAATCTCATAAAACCTTTGAAACAAAAATGCAGAATAGTACATTTTACCTTTTACTTCCTTAAACAGGGGAATAAGATTATTTATTTTACTCAAAAAGTACAGTTAGTCTCATGCTGATTCTTTTTTCAGAGTAGGTTGTCAAAGATTCTTTGCTTTGTCAACATTCCCTAAAATTTTGGTTAGTGCCTCTGGCTTTATAAGACTCGATTGAAAATCTCCAACTGTGCAGTACAACATTCAAATTCCCAGAAGGAGTAGCCTGTAGAGACAGAAGCTTATTAGAAAAGGAACCCACAGGAGGGCCTCATATGCATTCAGGGCTAAATTCAGTCAAAGTGGAAAGCATTTTGATTGATATGTTCTAGAAAATGTGAAAACATTGACCTCTAACACAAGCTATAAGCTGCAAGATTACTGCCATTATTGCTTTTAGACATTTTAACAAGGTTTCAAACAATATCTGACGTGCAGTGCTAGAGGTAATGAACTTCTGAACAAACCTTGCACTTTCATTCTGAATTTCGAAAGTGTCTTTCAAAGAAACAGTATCAAAGAGCAAAGTAAAAGATTCCATTTATTTAAAGTGAATGACTAGAGCTTTCCACAAAGAAAAACAGTAATATAATTTGTGTTCCATCGCAAACCTTTGACAATCCTTTTTTGTGTCTCATCATGTCTATGTATTAGCCTTTTTCTTTTCGATTTAGTTTAAACAAATTGATTTATTATGAATAAATGCACGATTCGAAATATAATGCAATTACTGCCACATAATTCATTTAGCTAGATATAAATTCTTAATATGATTGTTGTCCTGGTAGCAAGAAAAACACTCACATTCACGGGAACTTTAGAACAAGGCTTCAAGGTGTTTAGCGACACATTATTTAAAGCTGCAAGGAATTGCAGAAATTGCCTAACAAAATTTGCAGAAATAAAAATGATGCTGTTAAACTGAAATATCAAAGCTAAAAGATCTATCATATTGCGGGCATAAGGTAAACTCATTTTTCTCCCCAGAGTAAATCAAATAAAAAAAATCCAAAGTATAATATGTAGATGAAATTATGCTTTTAGTATAATTCTCAAAGTAACACACATTTTATAGTTTAAGCTAAGAATTTCCAGCTCCAAACTGTGCTGAGGAGAATTTAGTATTACTGTTGATATATTCCATTTGCATTTTTTAATATGTTTTCTATTTATATGGTTCATATATCACTTTAGATTTCAGATTTTGACTATGGCAACTTAGAGTTGTCTGTTATACAGTAAAGAATTTGGGGCAAAATATTTGATCCTTCTATAGATAGTATCTCACATAAGTGAGTACACCTCTCACATTTTTGTAAATATGTTATTATAACTTTTCATGTGACAGCACTGAAGAAATAACATGCTGCTACAATGTAAAGTAGTGAGTGCACAGTATGTATAACAGTGTTTAATGTTGTGTCCCCAGAAAATAACTCAACACACAGCCATCAGTGTCTAAACCTTGGCAACAAAAGTGAGAACACCCCTAAGTAGAAATGTCAAAATTGGAACCAGTTTGCCATTTTTCCTCTCCTCTCAGGTGTAGATAGTGATGCAGGTGTCTTATACTTGGTGTTATCAGTCAACATGGCACTTCATGTGGGGATCTGGAAAAAAAATTGTTGCTCAACGTAAAGATGGCCTAGGCTATAGGAAGATTTCCAGGACCATAGAAGGATTTTACAGGGCAGGTTCTAGTCAGAACAGGCCTCACCATGGTAAACCAAAGTTGTTGAGAGCACATGCTCAACATCATATCCGGAGTTTGTCTTTCGGAAGTAGATGAATGCATGTTGAGGGTCAGCCAGCCAGTGTTCACACCATGTGTCACACACTTCCTCTTCTAAAGATCAAAACTAAGGTTAAAATCTGATTAGGGCTGCCATTAAGCAAAGAGGATAGGATAAGTTTGTTGAAACTGATGATATTACCTCAGGTACTTTTTGTATTATCCAACAGTCTGATATGGTTAGGTGAAAGTGTGTTTAAGAAGATTGAGGCCCTGGTAAGAAATCTGGTGTGGAAGGTGAAGAAACCAAGTATTAAAGGGGTATTCCAGCCAAAGAAATCTTATCCCCTATCCAAAGGATAGGGGATAAGATGTCTGATCGTAGGAAGCCCGCCGTTTGGACCCCCGCGATCTCCCTGCAGCACCTGCATTCTATACGGGCCTGCTGCTCCAGTCTCTGAAACCTCTGTGTTTCCGGCACTGGAGATGTGACATCACACCACGCCCCCCTGTGACGTCACACCACGCCCCCTCCATTCATGTCTAAAAAGATTAACGGTTTTGGGACAAATATGGGTTGAGATATGTACTGCAATTTTTTGAGGAATGTAAGCTCAGGTTGTTTAAAGATATGAGCTTGCAATATTCCATCTTAAATAACGTTGTTTTTAGATATGCACAGTTAAGTCACATAGTTAAGAAGACACCTAATAAAGAGAGGCTGTGTTTAGATGAGTCATTTATGAACAAGTTTTTGAGTGAAGAGGGATCTAATAAAAAAAATATATATTTCTAAGACAGTCAAGCATGGTGGTGGGAGTGTCATGGTCTGGGCCTGCATGAGTCTCACTGGCACAGGGGATTTACAGTTCATTAAGGGAATTATGAATGCCACCATGCTGAAGCAGAGCATGATCCCCTCCCTTCGGAGCCTGGGCCACAGGGCAGTATTCCAACATGAAAATGACTCCAAGCATACAAATTAATTAAATTAAAAATGTAAATATAGAGTGGACAATATGTTTTTTTCAGTGCTACAACTACTTGTAGGCTTACAAATCCCTGTATTTTAATGAAGGATAGGACAAGGAGTATATTTGAAACACCCCAGCTTTTACATATTGCTCAAAAAGAACAAGAGATAAAAATATATGAATTTCCTGTTGTCTTGTAACAAAGGCGAATTAATACAAAATGATAGAGACTTCAAAGCTTTTCTTAGTTGTTTATTTATTTATTTTTTTTATAAAAAAAGATTACATAATACAAACTACATTATAAGGCAATTCTCACACTCTTGCTAGGCCATTCTGTTAGGGGTTTCTTCAAGGTTTGTGCAGTATGCAGCCTTAAAGGGGTATTCCACCCATAGGCATCTCTTCCCCTATCTGTCAAGCCCCCTCCCATAGACATGAATGGAGTGGATGTGGCATCAGGGCACGAAGGGGCATGGCGTGACATCATGTCTCCAGTCCCAGAAACTTAGAGGTTTCCGAGACTAGAGCAGCAGTCTGGCACAGAAAGCCGGGTGCTGCACAGAGATCGTGGGGGGTCTCAGGGGCAAGCCCCCCGCAATCAGCATCTTATTTCCTACCCTTTGGATAGGGGATAAGATGTCAATGGGCAGAATACTCCTTTAACATTGCTGTTGAAACAACTAAAACTTGATTAGACCCCATAAAAAAAAACCTGTGGGGTCCCGTGGGTGCCATTGGGATCTATGATGTTTTGAATCTGTCACATCATCAGAGCTTTTACTGAAGTAATACAAACATACTTTAGGATTCTATACAGTTGTTTCACTTACAATGAAACTAGCTATGTAGCAATCTGAATATAATTTTATTATTACTTTTATATACTTTACCTTAAATCTTCAGATGACCAACCATTTATAAACTATATATATTAACCCTCTTTTTGTAGACCACTCCTCTAGAAAACTATTTTTCAGTGCAATTTTCCCAGGTAATAAGCAGCATTCTCAATTATGAACTATATGCAAGTACAGAATAGGAGCATAAATACAGTATGAGAAATAATGAAATAATTTGCCTAGCAAATACGAAAATGTGCAAACTACAAATGTTTTTGGATGTGTTTTCGAGAGAACATATGTCTCAAATGCATTTGCCTATAATGTGCATCACCAGGCACCAGTTGGCAGATAAATAATTTTAGTGACAAGGTGAAATTTCCAATGAGCTTTCACAGCTTGATAAGTCATTTTAATTACTATGTGATGCATATTTAAGTGACAGCAGTTTGTTGGAAGCTTCAGGCAGAAACATGGTAAATTTGCAGGGTTGCTTAGCTGACATGCTGCGCCAAAAGAATAAATCTTTAATAGTTTATACACCCCATATGAACGGTGCTTGCAAATTTGCTTTCAAACTAAAACATTATTTATGTTTGTATTTGCAGAGATCCTTTTGTAGTGCGATGGTAGAAGAATTAAGGATGTCACTAAAGTGTCAACGACGGTTGAAACATAAGCCACAGCCTCCTGTAATAGTGAAGACAGAGGAAGTTATCAACATGCATACATTTAATGACAGAAGATTGCCAGGAAAAGAAACAATGGCATAGAGCTGGGTGTCAAGCATCCCCAAGCACAAACTGTCAGCTTTTTTGTTTTCTTTTTCCAAACAACTCTGCGAGAATGTTTCCTGTGGAAATATGCAACCTGTGCAAAATAAAAATGAGTTACCTCATGTCGCTATGTCTATGAACTTGAGACTTAATCTGACTCGTCAGTCAGACTAGAACTTTAGGAGTCATGGATAAATCAAGAACTTCTGCGGAGGTTGATTTTTTTTTCTTCTTCTTCAAGGGGTCCACCATTCTTCTGAATGTAAATGTGTATGTTTTGTGGTTGCTTTACAAGGTCCCAAATGAGAAAAAGGATAAGAGGTTATTTTTTTGAAACTTACAATATTAAAAGAAATTTAAAAAAAATCAAATACAGAGTAACCATTGACGAATGATATCATAAACTGTATCTAAACAACTGTATGTTCTTTGCACTCACATGGCAAAGATAAAGGGAAATGTAGTGGTTTCTTATTACTTGCCCAATACAAATGTCCAAATCCATTCTTAAGTTAAAATGGCAACATTAGATCATGATGGCATTCTAACTCATCACTATACATAAATTTACAAACAAAAACAGTATGAGAAGATTCTTAAATGCTTTGTGGACTCTGTGTTTCACTGTCGTAAATAAAACAAAATGTCAGTAAACAAGGCAATAATTGTATCGTTCAATTCAACTAGACTGCAGCATTTCTGAGTGCAGAATGTTTATGCTGAGACGTAGTTGTTACGAAATACAGAATAATAGCTCATTGTGTATTGAATAGAGGGAAAGTGTGGATTTGCCCAACAGGATCCATCTTTGACAATATGGATTTAAAAAAAAAACAAATAAGTCCCTGTTTCCTTTTGAATCCTACTGAGCCTCTGCAGTTTCCTCCATCTGTGGAAAATGTATGGGCCTCTTAGAAGAACTTTCCACAGGGAGCTTTAAATGGACTGCATTCATCAATACAGTCAATGTTAAATAAACAAAATCCTCGAGCAATTTTTATTTAAAAAAATGTTCAGGTTTATTTGTGGAAATGCAAGATTTCTATAAAAAATAGTTTTTGTATGGAGATTTTTGTAATACTTTTTATCAACTAAATCCAGACATACGTTTCTTCTGTCAGGGGTGTGATGCCAAGCATAAATGGTAGTGTGTGAGCACCACCAACGTTTGGTGAGATTATTTTTATCAAATTCAAAATCAAGATGAAAACATTTATTTTCAAGTTCAGTATTGCTAGTTGCACTACCAGCACTGCTTCCCATGCCATACCCCTGATTTTCACTAAGCTATGAACATACTGTAATGATCAATTGTGTGTAAATGGTTAAATACGCAGTCTTCTTGACCACATTGTGATAACAGTTGAAGTGCACACAGTTTCCTGTTTGAATTCAATGCACAAAATAAACATAAGCAAAAACTATATGGATTTATCTATTTTATTTTGTATGCCAGAGAATTTTTTTTTATTAAAAACATATCATGCATGTGCTTTTTTAGCACAATATGTATCTCAGAAAAATCTTTGTAAAAATATTAGGGCTAGGCCTTTACATTTTTTGAATCCAGAAAAGAGAAAATCTTGTATTTGTATACTGTTAGAACAACTTCTAGTTTTCTCCAAAATTAATAAATAAATACATGCAAAAGCTGCATTCAGTGAACAAGGCCACGGAGCTTATGCACACGACTGAACTATAACTTCTTAGGCTGGGTTCAAATATATCAGGCTTTCGACATAGTTCCTTCCAGTGTGCAATGGAGGGAAACTGATGATAGAACTGACCCCTTTCACTTCAATGGGTCAGTTCACCATGATCCAGTGTCTCAATTTTGACGTAGGATGGTTGGACATGCCGAAGGGCACTGGACAGGGGAACGCAGTTTGCTGCATTCCCCTGTCTTCAATGTAGAAACAATGGATGCCGGATGCCATACAACTGATGACAACTTGTCATCAATTGTGCCATCAGTTTCGTCGAGATCTAGGCTGAGTTCACCTATGCCGAATGCTGGATATATGTGAACCCAGCCTTACAACATCTGAATTGTTTAGAGCAATAATGCAGCTGTTCAACTACAATAGAAAACAAACCCTGGAAAGCTCAGTTGGATGCTGTACTATAGAGTTATTCTCCCTAGAAGCATTGCTTCTATTTGAGAATATATTTGTAATGTGAAGAATATCTTTGTAAGGCTGGGTTCACATATGTCTGGCATCTAGCATAGGTGAACTCAGTCTAGAACTTGACGCAACTGATGCCACAACTGATGACAATTTGTCATCGGTTGTATGGCATCCGGCGTCCATTATGTCTGGGCAATGAACAGGGGAAATCAGCAAGCTGCGTTCCCCTGTCCGGTGCCTTCCGGTGTGTCCAACCATCCGGTGTCAAAATTGAGACGCTGGATGATCGTGAACTGTCCTATTCAAATTAATGGTATCAGTTCTAGCATCAGTTTCCCTCCGGTGCACGCCAGAGGGAAATTATGCCGGACAACTGATATATGTGAACCCAGCCTAATTATTCTGCCGGACTGCATTGGCGTCTGTGAGGCAGTGCACATCCGCACTTTGCTTTCATAAATGATTTCAGTAAAGTCTACTACAAGCGGACATTTAGCCGGCAGAAACCCATTGCATGTGGATGTATATGTATAATAAAGCTGGACATTATATGGGTTCGGATTGAATGTCCTATTAAAGGGGTATTCTTGGAAAAAACTTCTTTTTTTATATCAACTGGCTCCAGAAAGTTTAACAGATTTGTAAATTAATTCTATTAAAAAATCTTAATCCTTTCAATAATTATCAGCTGCTGAAGTTGAGTTGTTGTTTTCTGTCTGGCAACAGTGCTCTCTGCTGACATCTCTGCTTGTCTCGGGAACTGCACAGAGTAGAAGAGGTTTGCTATGGGGATTTGCTCCTAAACTGGGCGGTTCCCGAGACACCTGTCATCAGAGAGCACGTAGACAGAAATGAACAACTCAACTTCATCAGCTCATAAGTACTGAAAGGATTAGGATTTTTTAGTAGAAGTAATTTACAAATCTGTTTAACTTTCTGCAGCTAGTTGAGATATATATATATATATATATATATATATAAAAGTTTTTTTTCCCCTGGATAACCCCTTTAACTTGTGGTGACGCTATATAAGAATAGTTTATTCTTTAATATAGATCAGCAAATATTAATTTATAATTCAATAATGCATACATATATTTAGAGGTAATATATATTGTTAAATTTTTTGCCATCAAGGAACACATTTTAAATGTTTTAGGATTTGAAAACATTGTTAAAATGTGGAAATTGACCCCAGATGGAGTCACCACAATTGTTTATAAACAATTCACCACAATTGTTTAGTGTGTAAAAAGTTAAACACATGAGGATAGTTTCCCAAAAAGTTGTATTTTACGAGAGTTTTGTATTTCAGCAGTATATATATATATATATATATATATATATATATATATATATATATTTGTATTTTATGGTAGTATTTTTCACGTCATTTTACAATGTCTAAATCCTGCGTTCAGACATTCATATTTTTTCGTTGCAATTACAAATACAAAGCCAGGAACAGATCATAAAGGAAGGACATAAGCAAAGAAAAGACTGAACCTTCTATTTTCAAATCTATTCCTGACCGATATTCAATAATTGCAATTAAAAACCTGAACATGTGAACACAGACTGATAATACTCTGCTGATTTAGTGAGACAAGTAACCACAATTGACATAAATTTGTCAGCAATTTTGCTCATATTAAAGACTGGACTCAGCTGTATTCTCAGACATGGCATATGGATAGGAGTTTTATTTCTTCTGTGGAGAAAAAACAAAGCTGTTTTTCTAATTGTTTTCAACCTCACACAGAGACACAGATAAATATTTACATTTAATAGCATTGCATTTAATATGCAAAAAGGTACTATATTATATTACTATATTACATAGATATTGGGGGACATTTATCATTGGCTTTACAACACTTCAATGTTCTAAATGTCCCTGCAAATGTTGCGCAATTGCATTTTTGCTAAATTAGAACATCTTTCAAAGTTGTCTACTGTTTGGTGCACTGTGCACTACTTTATGCAGTGGAGCTATATTTATTATTTGCGCAAATTAAATTGTTTTTTTTTGCGCAAAGCCTACTTTTTTGCTCAAATCTAAACAATCTTATAGGACACGTACAAAAGTGTCTATTCCAGAGAACAAAGCTTAAACCAATTTCTTCAGCTCACTAGTTTCTATAGTTGAGCAGAATTTATCAAGTTCTGTGTACCTTTTTAGTAAATTTTGAGTAATTGTGTAAACAATACACCAAGCAAACAGGGGTAAAATCTATTGTACCTTACACTGACATTGATGAATCTCTCCCATTGTCCTTCAGAGCCAAGTCTTCTACTTGTATGCATAATATGGTGTTGTAGAGAGAAACAGTTTAGGGTTCCAGAGTAAATAGTTGCAAGGGCTCCATGTGCTTCTAAATAGGCACAAAAAACATGTTCATCACCTGTAACAGTAAGAGCATTGTTGTCCAATAATGGCCATTCCAGAGAAAAAAAGATCAATAAAAGAGAAAATAAGAAGAGTTGGCTGACGCTATAGAGCTACGAATGTGGTCAGTATTAGACAATATGGTCTGACATTAACCTCAGTAGAGACGAAAAGGAACAAATATGATTTATCCTTTGTGTAATTTAAACATAGTATAACTACATATTAATACATATAATTAAAAATATATATATTTCTCCTCATTTTAAAAGGCTTAGCTACCTACACTTGTGTTTGTTACTAACATTGGTAATTCTGTTATTTCTTTTACATAGTATCTTTATAGTAGTAAAGTGCACAGAAATCTGTGGTCCTTAATTTTGTACTATGTAAAGCACTACCACCATCATATTTCATTTTGGGAGCAAAACTACAGCACCTTTTCTACTTTGCTACAGGACAAAAGACATATTGTGCCCTGTTCAAAGATTAATATGAAATGAAATATAACGGTTTTGCCTAGCCCTTTATGAGCCAACACAATTTATTTATTTTTATTATTCTTTGTATCTTTCCTATACATTTTCAGACTAAAATTCTGCACTGCTTGCTGTTGTCTGAATGCTTTGAAACTGCTCAAAGGCATGTTATGAGTTACTGTATTTCTAAGGAACAAAAGGTTGTGATAGCTTTATCCCAGAAGAGTCTTTCGAAAAAATCTTTCTAGTTTTCGCTCAATAAGAGTTCGATTGCTTTGTGAAGTACTTAATATGGGAATGAAATCCTGCCCTTTCCAAACGTGACAAACTGAACTTCAGTTGGCTGCTAGACTACTTAAGTGGACAATATTATTATTATTATTTTTATCTGGAAAAAAATGACATGTCTTGCATTGTAAAAAGGAAGAAATATACAGGGTGGGCCATTTATATGGATACTCCTTAATAAAATGGGAATGGTTGGTGATATTAACTTCCTGTTTGTGGCACATTAGTACATGTGAGGGGGGAAAATTTTCAAGATGGGTGGTGACCATTGGTGGTGAATTTTGAATCCAACTTTTGTTTATTCAATAGGAAGAGGGTCATGTGACACTTATTGGGAATTTCACAGGAAAAACAATGATGTGCTTGGTTTTAATGTAACTTTAGTCTTTTATGGGTTATTTACAAGTTTCTGACCACTTATAAAATGTGTTCAATGTGCTGCCCATTGTGTTGGATTGTCAATGCAACCCTCTTCTCCCACTCTTCACACACTGATAGCAACACCGCAGGAGAAATGCTAGCACAGGCTTCCAGTAGCCGTAGTTTCAGGTGCTGCACATCTCGTATCTTCACAGCATAGACAATTGCCTTCAGATGACCCCAAAGATAAAGTCTAAGGGGGTCAGATCGGGAGACCTTGGGGGCCATTCAACTGGCCCACGATGACCAATCCCCTTTCCAGGAAACTGTTCATCTAGGAATGCTCAGACCTGACACCCATAATGTGGTAGTTCACCATCTAGCTGGAAAAACTCAGGGAACATGCCAGCTTTAGTGCATAAAGAGGGAAACACATCATTATGTAGCAATTCCGCATATCCAGTGGCCTTGAGGTTACCATTGATGAAGAGTGGCCCCATTATCTTTGTTCCCCATATACCACACCATACCATCAATTTTTGTGTTCCAACAGTCTTTGAGGGATCTATCCAATGTGGGCTAGTGTCAGACCAATAGCGGTGGTTTTGTTTGTTAACTTCACCATTCACATAAAAGTTTGCCTCATCACTGAACAAAATCTTCTGCGTGAAAACTGAGGGTCCTGTTCCAATTTTTTTTTGCCCATTCTGCAGCACCTGAAACTACGGATACTGGAAGCCTGTGCTAGCATTTCTCCTGCAGTGTTGCTATCAGTGTGTGAAGAGTGGGAGAAAAGGGTTGCATTGACAATCCAACACAATGGGCAGCACATTGAACATATCTTATAAGTGGTCAGAAACTTGAAAATAACTCATGAAAGAATAACGTTACGTTAAAACCAAGCACATCATTGTTTTTCTTGTGAAATTCCCAATAAGTTTCATGTGTCACATGACCCTCTTCCTATTTAAAAAACAAAAGTTGGATTCAAAATGGCCGCCATGGTCACCACCCATCTTCAAAGTTTCCCCCCTCACATAAACTAATGTGCCACAAACAGGAAGTTAATATCACCAACCATTCCCATTTTATTAAGGTGTATCCATATAAATGGCCCACCCTGTATAATAAAGAGGCCAGACATCAAGAATATTTTAATTTGCAGAAAGAAAAAGAAAAGAGACTGCATATGGCTGCTTTATGGATCCCTATACCTATGTGTTGTACAGAAAATGTATGTAATATCCATAGACGTCTATACACCTTTCTATAGCTTCAACTTCATGAGGAGATACACAAAGATTTTTTTGTTTGTTTGTTTTTTGTTCATTTGTACAAAAAGGATGTGATTATGGCAACAAGATGATGTAGAGAGAAGATGTATTATGGATAGAGAGAAGATATATTAAGAATAGATTCTCACTTAAATGGGTACGCCGGAGAAAAACATTTTTTTTTTAAATCAACTAGTGCCAGATCGTTAAAAAGATTTGTAAATTACTTCTATTTGAAAATCTTAATCCTTCCAGTACTTATCCGCTGCTGTATGCTCTACAGGAAGTTCTTTTCGTTTTAAATGTGTTTTCTGTCTGACCACAGTGCTCTCTACTGACACCTCTGTCTGTCTCAGGAACTGTCAAAGTTTCTGTGACATACAGAGGTGTCAGTAGAGAGCATTGTGGTAAGACAGAAAGTACATTTAAAAAGAAAAGAACTTCCTGTGGAGCATACAGCAGCTGATAAGTACTGGAAGGATTAAGATTTTTAAATAGAAGTAATTTACAAATCTGTTTAACATTCTGGCACCCCTTTAAAGCATTGTAATACAATATAATATGGATAAAGAAGAACACTATGGGGGACATTCATCAATATTTGCTTATGTATTCCTTTTTTAGTAATTTTTTTCTTACAATTTTTTTGCTTATGTGCGACTTATTTATCGACTGGTTTCAGCCTGTTGATAAATTTCTTTCATATAAGCACTTTTTCTTTTTTTGCTTTGGTAGTGGCTTTTTCTGCTCCGCGTCTGAGCTGGAGTAAATTTAGTAGGTTTTTTCATGCAATGCGACTTTTTTGCGACTTTCGCACTTGATAAATCTCTGACCACTGCAAGTCAAAAATCACCTTTTGCTTTGGTAAGCAAGATTTTTATTTTTTGCTTAGGACACTGAACATGCAAAAAGTCGCAGACAAATTGCGACAAATTTAAGCAAAGAAAACCTACTAAATGCTTTGATAAATGTCCCCCTATGAGGTTGAAATTCCAAAAGATCACTCAAGAAATAAGAAAACTCTTTGCAGCTATTACTCTTAGAAGGAGCTTTATCAAGGGATTTAGAGGGCTTTTTTTTTTTACAAAAGTCGCACAATAAGCAACTTTTGTGCGACTTTTGTGGTTAAGCAAAAAATAACAGTTAGCCCTACCTAAGCAATTTTCACTTTTCAGTTTTCACTTTACAGAGGTCGGGAATTTATCAAGTGCGAAAGTTGCACATAAGCAAAAAAACTTCACAAACCCCCTTCAAAAATTCGCAAGTGTAAGCAGAGTCAGATCTGGCTTATAAACTTGCTTTTAACAGCATTTTCAAAAAGGGCATGCTGGGAGTTGTAGTCCTGCAATAGCCAGCGAGCGGGTGGTAGAAGCAGACGGGTGGCCAAGGAGTGGAGCTCCGCAAAAAGTTGCACGAAAAGTCTCAGCTGCGACTTTTTGAATGACTTTTTGCGCAGCTTCGCTTGCTGCTCACCCGCCCACATCTATCACTCACCCTCTAGCTGTTGCAGAACTACAACACCCAGCATGCCCTTACAGTGAGGACATGCTGGGATTTATAGTTACAACAGCTATCGGCCAGGTGATAGATGCTGTCAGGTGGCTGGGGAGCGGAGCCAACCAACAGGAATATGAAATTACAGCACTGTAATTTCATATTTCCTGGGCAGATCTGTGATTGGTCCAGACTTCCTGGTCAATCACAGCTGCCAGGGGAAAATGTGAAGTTACAGTGCCGTAACTTCATTTTCTCCACTGGGAGGCAAGGGAGCGGAGCACAAGCCGCCTGTTTCCCTGGCTTTCTTGTCACCTGCCCACGCAGCAGGACATGCTGGGAGTTGTGCGGTTGTGCGGTTTGTCACCCGCCCACACATCTCCTGCCCGCGCCACGGGACTACAACTCCCAGCATGTCCTTTTTGTAAGGACATGCTGGGAGTTGTAGTGGTGCGGTGTGGGTGGCTGGAAAATGTGCGGGCGGTCACAAGTTTGTCACTCGCCCACACATCTCCTGCCCACGCCACAGGACTGCAACTCCCAGCATGCCCTTACAGTATGGTTGAAATATATATATATATATATATATATATATATATATATTGCAATTTTTTTTCCACAACTGTGTGTACTGAAGTCATTTATTGGTTTTTGCTTATGTGTGCAAAAATAAAAATGGTATTCAAAAGTGATTTATTGTTTTTTTGCTTATACAAGTAAAATTTATCAACCCCCTGTGATAGTATGATGAATAAAGCAAAGCAAAACCAAAGCAAAAAAATTAATAAAATGACTACAGAACTCGCTTACCAAAGCAACAATGATAAATGTCCTTCATAATGTTTTAATAATTACAGTAGAAGTATTAGTAACATGAGATTCCTAGAAGGTCATGGGAACCTCTGCCATTTAAATTATTTTGTTGCTTCACATTTATGAAAAATATACCTGGAGTTTGGGATGATTGGGAACATTTATCATTGTCTTTAGAGCTGTTTTTGTGTGTAGATTTGTCTCTGTTTAGGCGCAGCGCTGGGTCTCAGGCTATTTGTTGCACCTTTTCGATTTACACATTTTTTTTTTTAAAAGAGCGTACAGGCCAGATGTTAAGGGTTAGTCTTATGTAGTGGTAAAAAAGTCCCAAAAACCCCCCAATAAGGCGCATTTCTACACCAGACCTAGTGTAGTTTCTTGGTGTATGCGAAGAGAGCAATTACAGAAAATGTTTACCTGCACAAAATTTACTCGCAAAAAGAAAGAACTTAAAAATTTACTAAATCACACACATCTAATAAATGCCCCCCCCCCAACGTTCCCTTAATAAAGTCAAAACTGAACTCTCTGGACAACAGAGGCCCTATTACATCTAAGATATAGAAATGACAGCTTTCACATTAATGACATCCTATTGCCAGTCAAATATGGTAGTGATATGTGGTTTACATGAAGATGGTAAGAACAGACATCTTTCCCACACAATGTCCAAAAAAGATGTAAGTATCAAAATCAGTTTGTTTTTATTAGAAACACGGCAAAAACGCGACAGCAAAAATGTATTAACAGATTGCCGTCTAAGGACGACCCTTCTCATCCTGAGACGGCAAGCGGTATATGACACGAGCTCCTGACTCGAGCCCGAGCTATACCGGCCGGCCCCCAGCTAAGTCTTGTAGCTTGGGGCCACCATTAATAGCCGATGTGCAGCGATCGCTGCGGCCGGCTATTAACCCTTTAGATCACCGATATCAAAGTTGGCAGTGGCGTCTAAAGGGACATTTAAATCATCCTTGATGGTCCAGTGGGGTAGATCGTCCCCTCAAAGCGCGATTGCCCCCGGGGGGTGGGGGGGAGCGATCCACTGTGGAGGTACTTGAAGGGCTTACCTCTCTTGCTGTGGCTGTCCTGGCTCTGTATCATATTAAAAGTTTGAATCACCCCCTTTTCCCAGATTCCATATAAAAAAATTGTAAACATAATTAAAATAAACATATGTGGTATAGCCACATGGGTAAATGTCCAAACTATAAAAATATAATGTTAATTAAACCGCATGGTCAATGGCGTACACATAAAAAAATATTTTTGGTCACTTTGCATACCCTAAAAAAGTGTATAAAAAATGATTGAAAAGTTCCATCAAAACAAAAATGGTACCGATAAAAACTTTAGATTACAGCACAAAAAATTAGACCTCATACATCCCTGTATATGGAAAAATAAAAATTTTAAAAAAGTTATAAAAATTTTATAAAAAGTTATAGGGGTCATAAGATGACAATTTTACACATACTAATTTTGGTGCATGTAGTTATAATTTTTTTTTAAGTAGTAAAATAAAATAAAACCTATATAAATTAGGTATCCTTGTAACCGTATGGGCCTACAAAATAATGATATGGTGTCATTTTTACCGAAAATTGTACTGCATAGAATCAGAAGCCCCAAAATTTACAAATAGCCATTTTTTTCAAATTTTGCCCCACAAATATTTTTTTTTCTGGTTTAGCCGAAAATGTTGTGGTGAAATTATTGAAACATTTAAAGCGTTATGGTTTTTAGAAAGTGATGAGAAAAAAGCGAAAGTGCAAAAACAGAAAAACCCTGTGTCCTTAAGGGGTTAACCTAAATCAAAACAGTCAGATTTTTCCCATAACAACCAATCACAGCTCAGCTTTCACTTTACCAGAGCTCTTTAGCATATGAAAGCTGAACTGTGATTGCCTGTAATTGTAAAACCAGACAGTTTGCATTTCAGGCAGATTGATAGAGCTAGACCATGATGTCTACAACTGGTAAGGTGGAAAAAACTATGCTTCAAGCCTATTCTTTGCTCTTATTCATGGTTAAAAAGTTGACTAAGCATAAAGCATAAACACTCAGTGGTCACTTTATTAGGTACACCTTGCTAGTACCGGATAGGACACCTTTTTTTTCTTTATTCTTCATGACATACTTTCTACAAGATGCTGGAACCATTCCTCAAAGACTTTGGTTCATATGGATATGATGTCATCAGGGAGTTGCTGTAGATTTGTTGGCTGCAAATTGATTGATGGAATTTTCCTTTCTGCAGCATCGACAAGAAGCTCTATTGGATTGGGATATGGTGACTGTGGAGACCATTGAAGTACAGTGAACTCATTAACATGTTCAAAAAGCCAGTGTGGCATGATTTGAGCTTTGTGACAAGGGACATTATTCTTCTGAAGAAAATTTGTACACTGGGGGGGGGGGGGGGGGTTGCTGACTTACCCATAGCAACCAATCAGATGGCTTCTTTCATTTTTGAAAAGACCTCTGAAAAATGAAAGAAGTGATCTGATTGGTTGCTTTGGGCAACTCAGCAACTTTTCCTCTGGACAGGTTTTGATAAATGTTCCCTACAGTGATCATAAAGGGATGGACATTGTCAGCAACAATACTCAGGTATGCTGTCCCCTTTAACTTATGTTCAATTGGTACTGTTAAGGATAGCTGTTGGTTAGGCCTTAAAATGTGCATGACTGCCGATGTATACTGCTGAGTGTCGACACAAGAAATATACACAAGACAAAAAGTTGGTATAAAACCCTTTCTCAGCAGACAGCTCAGGAGCTGTCCCCAAGGGTGGTAAAGAATTCTGTTTATTACACGGAAGTACATTGGTTTTTACATTTGACAAAAGGGGAGGTTAGTTATCACGTCAAAATCATCATATTATATTTTGATTGGTTACTTAAGTATTGCGTCTGTGTATATATTAGCATATTTAAGCATCCATTTCTCTCTTGGCCAAAGTTCACTTATGCTGCCCTCTTAATCTCATACTGGAAGATTCCGGTTTCTCTCCTCCTACACAGTCTATATATCTTCAAATATTTTGTCTTCCAACTTTCAGCCTTCTTTATCTCACTTCTCTTGGCCTCGTTCCAAGGTCTTCATCTTCTTGGTAAGCAAGTTAGCAAGCTGAAATGTCTCATTAGAAAAATGATGTTTTTCTGCAGCATATTAGCATTTATATCTCTATTTTTAATATATATATATATATATATATATATATTGATCAGTAATCAAAATCATAAGGGTCATCCTTATCAGTACTAAGAGGTCCAAAGTGTGCCATGAAAATGTCCCCCCCCCCCCCACATCTTTACACTACCATCATCAGCCTGAAAAGTTAACTCAAGACAAGATGAATCCATGCTGTAATTAAATTTACGCCAAATTCTAACCCTGCCATTTGAATGTCGCAACAAAAATCAAAACTCATCAGACCAAGCAATGTTTTTACAGTCTTCCATTGTCAAATTTTGGTATGCCTATGTGAAATGCAACAGTAGTTTCTTGTTCTTGGCTGACAGGAGTGACACTTGGTGTGGTCTGCTGCTACTGTAGCCCATCTGTTTCAATGTTGGACATGTTGTGCATTCAGGGATAGTATTCTGCATTAGGGATGAGCGAATCGAATATGACGAATCTGAATTTGTTCCGAATTTTGGAAAAAATTTAATTCACAATTAATGCGAATATCACCGCAATTCCATTGTGCAAATTGCTTCATTAAGCTTCATTTAGTGCAGTCCAGGACATGGGGCAAGGAATCCTGAGAAGGGGAGAACCAGGGTAGGCGGAATGACCCTGAATCACATGCAGCATGCAGTCTATCAGCAGCCAGCCACCCCTGTGATGTCACAGTCTTATATAATTGTCAGCCATCTTGCAGCCAGTCACTTCATTTTTCCAGCAGCGATTCCCCTCCCAGTCACATCAATGTTCTAACTTTGAAGCTCTTTTCTTGTAAGGAAAATGGATATTCAAAATACATTTTTTTGGGTTCACATATACAACATGTCTACTTTATGTGTGCATCATAAAATGTATGAGTTTTTACTTTTGGAAGACCACAGAGGGCTTCAAAGTTCAGCAGCAATTTTCACATTTTCTCACAAAATTTTCAAACTCCCTATTTTTCAGGGACCAGTTCAGTTTTGAAGTGGATTTGAAGGGTCTTCATATTAGAAATACCCAACAAATGACCCCATTATAAAAACTGCACCCCCCCAAAGTAATCAAAATGACATTCAGTAAGTGTTTTAACCCTTTAGGTGTTTCACAGGAATAGCAGCAAAGTGAAGGAGAAAATTCAAAATCTCCATTTTTTACACTCGCATATTCTTGTAGACCCAATTTTTGAATTTTTGCAAGGGGTAAAAAGGAGAAAATTTTTACTTGTTTTTGAAACCCAATTTCTCTCGAGTAAGGACATACCACATATGTCTATGTTAATTGTTTGGCGGGCGCAGTAGAGGGCTCAAAAGGGAAGGAGCGACAAATGGTTTTTGGGGAGCATGTCACTTTTAGGAAGCCCCTATGGTGCCAGAACAGCAAAAAAAAAAAAAAAAAAAACAACATTATTATTGGGGAGGGGGGCTGTGTAGGGGTATGTGTATATGTAGTGTTTTTTACTTTTTATTTTATTGTGTGGTGGTGTAGTGTAGTGTCTTTAGGGTACAGTCACATGGACGGGGGTTCACAGTAGTTTCTCGCTAGCAGTTTGAGCTGCGGCAGAAAATTTGCCGCAGCTCAAGCTTGCAGCCGGATACTTACTGTAAACCTCCGCCCATGTGAGTGTACCCTGTACGTTCACATTGGGGAGGGGGGAACTTCCAGCTGTTGCAAAACTACAACTCCCAGCATGTACGGTCTATCAGTGCCTGCTGGGAGTTGTAGTTTTGCAACAGCTGGAGGCAAACTGGTTGTGAAACACCGAGTTTGGTAACAAACTCAGTGTTTTGTAACCAGTGTGCCTTCAGCTGTTGCTAAACTCGGCCAGTGCCACCTCACCCCTGCCTGCTATGGCTGTTCAGGGCCGTCACTGGAGACCCGATTGACCCGGAATCCGCCGCAGATCGCTGGGCTGAATTGTACAGCGATCTGCGGCCATCGCCGACATGGGGGGTCATCCCGGATCCGCTCCAGCTGGCTGCGGGGGGCCGGGAAAGCTCATGACGTTCTCATACGTCATGAGTCCTTAAGGACTCTGAAATGAAGACGTATGAGAACGTCATGAGTCCTTAAGGGGTTAAAACAAAAAAGCGCGTAGTTAAAGCCTGATTGACAGGTCGCCTAATGTGAACGGCGCCTCACAAGAAGCGCAAACTAATGACATGTTCACAGGATAACAGTTTTTAAAAGAGCCAAATGTTCTTAAAACAATAAAATTGAGAATCAATGTATTTGGTGTGGTTTCCTATTTTGTTTATAATCCTATTGTATAGTGTTGGTGCAGGTATGTGTATTGGGCAGGATTTTTCTAAAAACTTTAAATTATACAGTTAGGTATTTTCTGTGTTCCACATTTTCGCCTTTCATATTTCTGAGAGGAGGTAGTTGAAACAGACCATATTATCTGTCTATTCCTGCTGTACTTTTTTCTGGCAAGTTTTATTCTTTCCTTTCCTTCTTATCTTTTTGCTCCGGGATCCTTACACTGGTGCAGTAAGTGTATAAGCGCATGCGCAGTGAAGTTCCGCGGTCTGTGACTATGAAGCGATTCATGTACTGTACCCTCCCAGGGGCTTTATATTTAATCACAACACCCCACGTACTGTATTTCCTCTGCCTTCATTCTACCAGGAATATTTGGATTGTGCACTCCATGTACTATAATTCCTCAGACTGTATTCCCCCAATAATACCAGTATAAATGTAAAACTAGTATTTCATGTACTAAATGTACAACCATATGCACAACCAAACCTAACATTCCATGCATTACATCGTCTCGGGCTGCGCTTCCCCAGGAACCTTTGAATTATTTATAAATTAACCCCAACATCATGCGCTGTTCACATTAGGCAATTTTTACCAAAATGTGAACTGTGTAGAAACGGAAGCCGCAAAAAATTACAAAATGGCAGGAATAATTTTTTTCAATTTTGTCCCACAAAATATTTTTTATTTATTTTGCCATAGATTTTGTGGTAAAATGATTGATGTCATTACAAAGTATAATTGGTAGCGCATAAAACAAGCCATTATATGGATCAGTAGGTGGAAAACTGAAAGCGCTATGATTTTTAGAAGGTAAGGAGGAAAAAATGAAAGTGCAAAAACGGGAAAACCCTGAGTCCTTAAAGTGATAATGTGCTAGCTTTAGAAGAAATTATACATCCCCCAGATAAATAGTATATACAATGATCAGTTTGATGTGTTTCTGCCAAGAGTCCTTTATTTTATATGACTGTCAAACAAACTAGAGTGTACAAGGTGGTATACAAACATGGCTAAAATCTGTGTCTATCTTTTTTGAGGGCTTCCGTTACGGATGTAAAATATACACTTTGAGTAAATTGTTTTATAAAAGTTGTAACTGTATTGGCTGCTGTTATAATGGTTATATATTAACCCTCTGCTAGAGGTGAGTCATAACATTTGTGTTCATCTTTACATGAGAGTTATTAAAAGTTTCCATAACATCTAAAAAAAAAAAAAAAATATATATATATATATATATATATATATATATATATATATATATATATTTTTTAGCTTTACATAAACAAATGCTATATCAATTAAAATTCTCAGGTCTATTAAAATGAAAAGAAGTGTATTTATAGTTTTCCATCATTAGACACAGTGTGCTTCCACTTCTAATTACAGTAATTGCCAGATAGTTAAATTGTTTACATTCATAAACTATTACAAAGAGAAACTTCTCAAACAACCTCAACTTTTAATTCTTACTTTTGATTTATACATCTAGTCAATTTAATTGTAAAATAAAGAAGTATATAAATTCTTTCATCTTTCTGGCCTAGTTTAAAATGATGTGTAATTCAGTGCACAAATCTTTTTCTAACAGGGAATCATTCTTTCAACTACAAAGAAACAAATGAGATGTTGGAGAAAGAGCAAGTCTTTTCCGCTCAACCACATGCTTAGCTCTCAATCAATTTCAACAATGTTATTTTTGGAGCACAAAAACCAAGACTGTTATGAAATTTGTCATCCTAAAACACTTATGGCATAATAAGGTTAGAGTTTTTTAAACTGCTGACTCAACAACCTAAAACTATAGCAAATCAATTATCTAGCACATAATCTGATTGCTCAAAAAGCCCATAGCTGTAACTGAATAAAAATGTTGACTAAATAGTCACCTACGCTTCTAAAAATGCTATTGCATTGCCTAATAATTTTGGATTATTTACATATTGCCATGATAATATGTTGATTTCCTACAGTAAATTTCTCTTATGAATAGTGAACAGTTGGGTATTTTGGTTATTCATTTTTACTTAGAAACGTTTAGAAGTTGCTTTTTTCACAGTCATCATATTACTATAAACATTTATTATTTGGCTTTAATACTGAATGTAATTTCAATACAAATAAGACTGGTATTTAAATGGGCACTGTCAGATACAAAAACTTTTGATATGTTGTAAAGCATGCAAAACCAATGTCACGATGCCGGCTGGCAGGTAGTGGACCCTCTGTGCCAGAGAGGGATTGGCGTGGACCGTGCTAGTGGACCGGTTCTAAGCCACTACTGGTTTTCACCAGAGCCCGCCGCAAAGCGGGATGGTCTTGCTGCGGCGGTAGTGACCAGGTCGTATCCACTAGCAACGGCTCACCTCTCTGGCTGCTGAAGATAGGCGCGGTACAAGGGAGTAGGCAGAAGCAAGGTCGGACGTAGCAGAAGGTCGGGGCAGGCAGCAAGGATCGTAGTCAGGGGCAACGGCAGAAGGTCTGGAAACACAGGCAAGGAACACACAAGGAACGCTTTCACTGGCACTAAGGCAACAAGATCCGGCAAGGGAGTGCAAGGGAAGTGAGGTAATATAGGGAAGTGCACAGGTGAAAACCCTAATTGGAACCACTGCGCCAATCAGCGGCGCAGTGGCCCTTTAAATCGCAGAGACCCGGCGCGCGCGCGCCCTAGGGAGCGGGGCCGCGCGCGCCGGGACAGAACAGACGGGGAGCGAGTCAGGTAGGGGAGCCGGGGTGCGCATCGCGAGCGGGCGCTACCCGCATCGCGAATCGCATCCCGGCTGGCAGCAGGATCGCAGCGCCCCGGGTCAGAGGACGTGACCGGAGCGCTGCAGCGGAGGGAGTGAAGCGAGCGCTCCGGGGAGGAGCGGGGACCCGGAGCGCTCGGCGTAACAGTACCCCCCCCCTTGGGTCTCCCCCTCTTCTTGGAGCCTGAGAACCTGAGGAGCAGACTTTTGTCAAGGATGTTGTCCTCAGGTTCCCAGGATCTCTCTTCAGGACCACAACCCTCCCAGTCTACTAAAAAAAAATTTTTCCCTCTGACCTTTTTGGCAGCCAAAATTTCCTTGACCGAGAAGACGTCCGAGGAGCCGGAAACAGGAGTGGGAGGAACAGATTTGGGAGAAAAACGGTTGAGGATGAGTGGTTTGAGAAGAGAGACGTGAAAGGCATTAGGGATACGAAGAGAAGGAGGAAGAAGAAGTTTATAAGAGACAGGATTAATTTGACACAAAATTTTGAAAGGACCAAGATAGCGTGGTCCCAACTTGTAGCTAGGGACACGGAAGCGGACATATTTAGCGGAGAGCCATACCTTGTCTCCAGGGGAAAAAACGGGGGGAGCTCTTCTTTTCTTATCCGCGAACCTCTTCATGCGTGAAGAAGCCTGTAAGAGAGAATTTTGGGTCTCTCTCCATATAATGGAAAGGTCACGAGAAATTTCATCCACAGCGGGCAGACCAGAGGGCAAGGGGGTAGGGAGGGGGGGAAGAGGGTGACGGCCGTACACCACGAAAAATGGGGATTTGGAGGAAGATTCAGAGACCCTGAAGTTATACGAAAATTCGGCCCATGGAAGGAGATCTGCCCAGTCATCCTGGCGGGAGGAAACAAAATGTCGCAAATAATCACCCAGGATCTGGTTAATTCTTTCTACTTGTCCATTGGACTGGGGATGATATGCAGAGGAAAAATTTAATTTAATCTTGAGTTGTTTACAGAGAGCCCTCCAGAATTTAGACACGAATTGGACCCCTCTATCCGAGACAATCTGCGTAGGCAACCCGTGAAGACGAAAAATGTGTACAAAAAATTGTTTAGCCAACTGAGGCGCAGAAGGAAGACCAGGAAGAGGGATGAAATGTGCCATTTTGGAGAATCGATCAACGACCACCCAAATAACGGTGTTGCCACGGGAAGGGGGTAAATCAGTAATAAAATCCATACCAATCAGAGACCAAGGCTGTTCGGGGACAGGCAGAGGATGAAGAAAACCAGCGGGCTTCTGGCGAGGAGTCTTATCCCGGGCACAGATAGTGCAGGCTCGCACAAAGTCCCCAACATCCGTCTCCAGAGTCGGCCACCAATAGAAGCGGGAGATGAGTTGCACAGATTTCTTGATGCCCGCATGACCTGCGAGATGGGAGGAGTGACCCCATTTGAGGATTCCGAGGCGTTGGCGTGGAGAAACAAAGGTCTTTCCTGGAGGAGTCTGCCTGATGGAGGCAGGAGAAGTGGAGATCAGGCAGTCAGGTGGAATGATGTGTTGCGGAGGGAGATCAACTTCTGAGGCATCCGAGGAACGAGAGAGAGCATCGGCCCTAATGTTCTTATCGGCAGGACGAAAGTGAATCTCAAAATTAAATCGGGCAAAGAACAGAGACCACCGGGCCTGGCGAGGATTCAGCCGTTGGGCCGACTGGAGGTAGGAGAGGTTCTTGTGGTCGGTGTAGATAATAACAGGAAATCTTGATCCCTCCAGCAGATGCCTCCATTCCTCAAGTGCTAATTTAATGGCTAGAAGCTCTCGATCCCCGATGGAGTAGTTCCTCTCCGCTGGAGAGAAGGTCCTAGAGAAAAAACCACAAGTGACAGCATGCCCGGAAGGATTTTTTTGTAGAAGAACAGCTCCAGCTCCTACTGAGGAGGCATCAACCTCCAATAGGAAGGGTTTGGAAGGGTCAGGTCTGGAGAGCACGGGAGCCGAAGAAAAGGCAGACTTGAGTCGTTTAAAGGAGTCTTCTGCTTGAGGAGGCCAGGACTTGGGATCAGCATTTTTCTTGGTTAAAGCCACGATAGGAGCCACAATGGTAGAAAAATGTGGAATAAATTGCCTGTAATAATTGGCGAACCCCAAAAAGCGTTGGATAGCACGGAGTCCGGAGGGGCGTGGCCAATTTAAGACGGCAGAGAGTTTGTCTGGATCCATCTGTAGTCCCTGGCCAGAGACCAAATATCCTAGAAAAGGAAGAGATTGGCATTCAAACAGACATTTCTCAATTTTGGCATAGAGTTGGTTGTCACGAAGTCTCTGAAGAACCATACGGACATGCTGGCGGTGTTCTTCTAGATTGGCAGAAAAAATTAGGATATCGTCCAGATATACCACAACACAGGAGTATAACAGATCACGAAAAATTTCATTGACAAAGTCTTGGAAGACGGCAGGGGCATTGCACAGTCCAAAGGGCATGACCAGATACTCAAAGTGTCCATCTCTGGTGTTAAATGCCGTTTTCCACTCGTCCCCCTCTCTGATGCGGATGAGGTTATAGGCGCCTCTTAAGTCCAATTTAGTGAAGATGTGGGCACCTTGGAGGCGATCAAAGAGTTCAGAGATGAGGGGTAAGGGGTAGCGGTTCTTAACCGTGATTTTATTAAGACCGCGGTAGTCAATGCAAGGACGTAGGGAGCCATCTTTTTTGGACACAAAGAAAAATCCGGCTCCGGCAGGAGAGGAGGATTTACGGATAAAGCCCTTTTTTAGATTCTCCTGGACGTATTCGGACATGGCAAGAGTCTCTGGGGCAGAGAGAGGATAAATTCTGCCCCGGGGTGGAGTAGTACCCGGGAGGAGGTCGATAGGGCAATCATAAGGCCTGTGAGGAGGTAGAGTCTCAGCTTGTTTTTTGCAGAAAACATCCGCGAAGTCCATATAGGCCTTAGGGAGACCGGTTACTGGAGGAACCACAGAGTTACGGCAAGGGTTACTGGGAACCGGTTTTAGACAGTTCTTGGAACAAGAGGACCCCCAACTCTTGATCTCCCCAGTGGACCAATCCAGGGTTGGGGAATGAAGTTGAAGCCAGGGAAGTCCAAGAAGAATCTCCGAGGTGCAATTGGGGAGGACCAAAAGTTCAATCCTCTCATGATGAGATCCGATGCTCATAAGAAGGGGCTCCGTGCGGAAACGTATGGTACAGTCCAGTCTTTCATTATTTACACAATTGATGTAGAGGGGTCTGGCGAGACTGGTCACTGGGATGTTGAACCTGTTGACGAGAGAGGCCAAAATAAAATTTCTTGCAGATCCAGAGTCCAAGAAGGCCACTGTAGAGAAGGAGAAGGCAGAGGCAGACATCCGCACAGGCACAGTAAGACGTGGAGAAGCAGAGTAGACATCAAGGACTGTCTCACCTTTG
This sequence comes from Hyla sarda, assembly GCF_029499605.1. Classification (NCBI taxonomy): domain Eukaryota; kingdom Metazoa; phylum Chordata; class Amphibia; order Anura; family Hylidae; genus Hyla; species Hyla sarda. The sequence goes on from NC_079191.1 coordinate 230,967,176, forward strand.
TGCGGAGTCAGCGTACGTCTTTCCAGGCGGGGAGGACGGATAGGACAATCCCTCAGGAAGTGTTCGGTACTAGCACAGTACAGGCAGAGGTTCTCCATACGGCGTCGTGTCCTCTCTTGAGGTGTCAGGCGAGACCGGTCGACCTGCATAGCCTCCACGGCGGGAGGCACAGGAACAGATTGCAGGGGACCAGAGGAGAGAGGAGCCGAGGAGACGAAACGCCTCGTGCGAACAGAGTCCATATCTTGGCGGAGTTCCTGACGCCTTTCAGAAAAACGCATGTCAATGCGAGTGGCTAGGTGAATAAGTTCATGTAGATTAGCAGGAATTTCTCGTGCGGCCAGAACATCTTTAATGTTGCTGGATAGGCCTTTTTTGAAGGTCGCGCAGAGGGCCTCATTATTCCAGGACAATTCTGAAGCAAGTGTACGGAATTGTACGGCATACTCGCCAACGGAAGAATTACCCTGGACCAGGTTCAACAGGGCAGTCTCAGCAGAAGAGGCTCGGGCAGGTTCCTCAAAGACACTTCGGATTTCCGAGAAGAAGGAGTGTACAGAGGCAGTGACGGGGTCATTGCGGTCCCAGAGCGGTGTGGCCCATGACAGGGCTTTTCCGGACAGAAGACTGACTACGAAAGCCACCTTAGACCTTTCAGTGGGAAACAGGTCCGACATCATCTCCAGATGCAGGGAACATTGGGAAAGAAAGCCACGGCAAAACTTAGAGTCCCCATCAAATTTATCCGGCAAGGATAAGCGTATCCCAGGAGCGGCCACTCGCTGCGGAGGAGGTGCAGGAGCTGGCGGAGGAGATGACTGCTGAAGCTGTGGTAGCAACTGTTGTAGCATAACGGTCAGTTGAGACAGCTGTTGGCCTTGTTGCGCTATCTGTTGTGACTGCTGGGCGACCACCGTGGTGAGGTCAGCGACAACTGGCAGAGGAACTTCAGCGGGATCCATGGCCGGATCTACTGTCACGATGCCGGCTGGCAGGTAGTGGACCCTCTGTGCCAGAGAGGGATTGGCGTGGACCGTGCTAGTGGACCGGTTCTAAGCCACTACTGGTTTTCACCAGAGCCCGCCGCAAAGCGGGATGGTCTTGCTGCGGCGGTAGTGACCAGGTCGTATCCACTAGCAACGGCTCACCTCTCTGGCTGCTGAAGATAGGCGCGGTACAAGGGAGTAGGCAGAAGCAAGGTCGGACGTAGCAGAAGGTCGGGGCAGGCAGCAAGGATCGTAGTCAGGGGCAACGGCAGAAGGTCTGGAAACACAGGCAAGGAACACACAAGGAACGCTTTCACTGGCACTAAGGCAACAAGATCCGGCAAGGGAGTGCAAGGGAAGTGAGGTAATATAGGGAAGTGCACAGGTGAAAACCCTAATTGGAACCACTGCGCCAATCAGCGGCGCAGTGGCCCTTTAAATCGCAGAGACCCGGCGCGCGCGCGCCCTAGGGAGCGGGGCCGCGCGCGCCGGGACAGAACAGACGGGGAGCGAGTCAGGTAGGGGAGCCGGGGTGCGCATCGCGAGCGGGCGCTACCCGCATCGCGAATCGCATCCCGGCTGGCAGCAGGATCGCAGCGCCCCGGGTCAGAGGACGTGACCGGAGCGCTGCAGCGGAGGGAGTGAAGCGAGCGCTCCGGGGAGGAGCGGGGACCCGGAGCGCTCGGCGTAACAACCAATTGCTTTCATTAGACATTTTTCAGTATTTCATGCAGAAAAAGCCAGTCAAACAACTGCTCCCCCTGCCTGCTTGGACACATACTAGTCCTGCTGTGTCCATGCATCATCACCTATGTCATGGACACACTTCCTTGATTGACAGCTGGAAAAATCTGCCCACTGTCAGCTTGTGTCCCGCTGCTGTCAGTGAGGACAAGCTATGAGTTGTAGTTTTACTAGTGCTAGGGGAGATGTGAGCAGACAGGATACTGAGGGAGGGGGCGGAGAACTGCAAAGTGAGGCCACGCCCCCTCCCTTTGAGAGGAATTCAGACTAGTGAGCTAAATTAAAAATGTAATAAAAAATATATGAAAGTGCTAGACACATAAAAATTAGATGTACATGGTCAGGATTAGGTACTGAGTGATATATAAAAATGTGCATATTATTTGCATATTGCCATGATAATGTGGTGATTTCCTACAGTAAATTTCTCTTATGAATAGTGAAAAGTTGGGTATTTCGGTTATTAATCTTTATTTAGAAACGTTTAGAAGTTGCTTTTTTCAAAGTCGTCATATTAATATCAACATTTATTATTTGGCTTTAAAACTGAATGTAATCTCAATACAAATAAGACTGGTATTTAAATGTGCACTGTCAGATGCAAAAACCTTTGATATGTTGTAAAGCATGCAAAACCAATAGGTTTTTCAATTGCTTTCATTAGAAATTTTTCAGAATTTCATGCTGAAAAAGCCAGTCAAACAACTGCTCCCCCTGTCTGCTTGGACACATACTAGTTATGCTGTGTCCATGCGTCATGGACACACTCCTTGATTTACAGCTGGAAAAATCCTCCCACTGTCAGCTTGTGTCCCGCTACTGTCAGTGAGGACAAGATGGGAGTTGTAGTTTTGCTCATGCTGGGGGAGATGTGAGCAGACAGAACACTGTGGGAGGGGGCGGAGACCTGCACAGTGAGGCCACGCCCCCTCCCTTTGAGAGGAATGTAGACTAGTGAGCTAAATTTAAAGTGTAATAAAAAAATAAATTAAGGTGCTAGACACATAAAAATTAGATGTACATGGTCAGGATTGGATACTGAGTGATATATAAAAAAAAATTTTGTTGGATGTTACGGGTACGCTTTGAAGGAAAACTTATAAATGTTGTTTTGGCTAATGCAGGGTTAAAGGATGCAAGCCAAGACTCACCTCAAGAACGCCACTAAAAGACGCCATTGACAATCCCTTTATGCTCTGCAATACAGGGTGGGCCATTTACATGGATACACCTTAATAAAATGGGAATGGTTGGTGATATTGACTTCCTGTTTGTGGCAGATTAGTATATGTGAGGGGTAAAACTTTTCAAGATGGGTGGTGACCATGGCGGCCATTTTGAAGTTGGCCATTGTGAATCCAACTTTTGTTTTTCCAATAGGAAGAGGGTCATGTGACACATCAAACCTATTTGGAATTTCACAAGAAAAACAATGATGTGCTTGGTTTTAACGTAACTTTATTCTTTCATGAGTTATTTACAAGTTTCTGACCACTTATAAAATGTGTTCAATGTGCTGCCCATTGTGTTGGATTGTCAATGCAACCCTCTTCTCCCACTCTTCACACACTGCAGGAGAAATGCTAGCACAGGTTTCCAGTTTCGGTAGTTTCAGATGCTGCACATCTCGTATCTTAACAGCATAGACAATTGCCTTCAGATGACCCCAAAGATAAAAGTCTAAGAGGGTCAGATCGGGAGACCTTGGGGTCCATTCAACTGGCCCACGATGACCTATCCACTTTCCAGGAAACTGTTCATCTAGGAATGCTCGGACCTGACACCCATGATGTGGTGGTGCACCATCTTGCTGGAAAAACTCAGGGAACGTGCCAGCTTCAGTGCATAAAGGGGGAAACACATCAATTGGATTGGTCATCGTGGGCCATTTGAATGGCCCCCAAGGTCTCCCGATCTGACCCCCTTAGACTTTATCTTTGGGGTCATCTGAAGGCAATTGTCTATGCTGTGAAGATACAAGATGTGCAGCACCTGAAACTACAGATACTGTAAGCCTGTGCTAGCATTTCTCCTGTGGTGTTGCTATCAGTGTGTGAAGAGTAGGAGAAGAGGGTTGCATTGACAAATGACAATCCAACACAATGGGCAGAACATTGAACACATTTTATAAGTGGTCAGAAACTTGTAAATAAAGTTACGTTAAAACCAAGCACATCATTGTTTTTCTTGTAAAATTCCCGATAAGTTTTATGTGTCGCATGACCCGCTTCCTATTGAAAAAACAAAAGTTGGATTCAAAATGGCCGACTTCAAAATGGCCATCATGGTCACCACCCATCTTGAAAAGTTTCCCCCCTCACATATACTAATGTGCCACAAACAGGAAGTTAATATCACAAACCATTTCCATTTTATTAAGGTGTATCCATATAAATGGCCCACCCTGCAGATTAAAGGAAGTTCTATTTTTTTCCTTAAATGAAGATTACAAAAGTTATACATAGAATGTCATTACATTTAACATGTCAAACAGGTATGGAGGAGATTTATAAAAAGATGTGCAAAAGAAAAGTTGAACAGATACCATTTATTCTGGTTGCAACATTCATTTAAAAAAGGGAGAGTTGGACAGAGAAAAAAACAAAACAGGGGGTGCTTCCTTGTGTATTATAAGTGACATACTGACCTTACAAAGTTGAAAAAGTGTCAGGTTCAACTCAAATATAGGTACCAGATGCGATGATAGAGCAGTTGCACTCCGACCACATCCTACTCCCAGACAGAGCGGATAAACAATAGAGGGATGGAAGAAACCAAGCAAAAAGTGGTCTAGGAAGCACTGCTCAGTGTAAAAGCAATTACGACCACAGGCAAGAACAGGGCAACATGTAGTTTTATTTTGTACAGTTTGAACAACGCGTTTTGGCTCTGTACCATGCCTTCCTCGGCTCCACTAGATATACCCCAGGTGACTGTAAGAAAAAAAGCCAGGGTGCTGGTATAATGATCCTGCCGAGATTCTGTGCTTCCGAGGTCTGAAAATCCTTTTCAGACCTCGGCAGCCCAGAATCTCGGCAGGATCATTATCTGTTTTGTGATAGCCTTTTGGACTATTTCTTTCCTTTCTAGACCTTTTTTTTTTTTTTTCAAATTACAAACATTATGCTACCATTCCAATATATATATTATTGACTCTTTCATGAGGATACTCCTTTAGCTATTCCATCTCCTGTGCCCTCAGCTATTGTATACATAATTCTATTGGCTGAAAAACACTGTATTTTACACTGTTGATTTTTGCACAACCCTCTACTATGCTTTGGGGGAGTTTGTGGGAGAGGGGAATCTACTAAGCATTTACGTCAAGTTTTTGGAGTAAAAAAAAATGAAAATTCTCATTTGCATAAACATGTGTGACTTTTCGGCCAATTTACGCCATGCTTGACACTTAAGGTGTAATTATTTCACTGAGCAATTGGTTGTGTGGACAGAACCTGCTCTGATATCTCACTTTGGAAGCAGGCAGAACACAGGAGCAATGAAGGATCGAAAGTGTGAAAGATGAAACTGCAGGAGGACCTGAAAGGTATAGCTTTTTTCCTTTTTTTCTACAGCTCCAGCAATATGTGAATTATTCAAAAGGTCAGAATACCCTTTTAAAATCATTTGGATGGAAAATTCCATGTTATATCAAATCTCTGTGTTTCTTTATAATACTGCTTATAATGTAAAAGGATTATTACTGCACCTAACATGTTAGGTAGTATATTTTATTAGAACACTAAAGAGGAGAGAAAATTTGGGTAAGGACATTGCGCTATTATATGGCTCTCATTGCCTGTACTATTCCTTTAAAAAAAGTTTGTTTTTGCTAAGTTCAATTTAGCTTGAAATGTAGACAATAAGGAATTTAATAAAGTTGACAACATGATGAAGTAATTTATTTGCCAATGCAAAGGTCTTTTGTTCTAATTCCACAGGTGGCATCATACAAAATGTGTAGCTATGGACCATGACCAAGTGATTTTACATAGCCCATTAAACATCGATTTTGTCACATAATAAGAATAAATTCCATTTCTGCACCTTATGTTAAACAACTTGAAGGGAATTTTCTAAAGCTATTCTTTAGTAACATCATGTCGGTAAGCTGAGAAGAAACAGATGTCATAAAAAGACCAAATGCCTGTACAACATTTTTGTAGATGTTGTATGACACAACAAATATTGAAAGTTTTAACAAAAGATAACTCTTATGTATTATATTAACATAATATGTTTAACCTATTTCGACGATTAACAAAGAGGCTAATGTTTTCTGTACACTTTCTGATTCTTAGATCAAAGAGGCAATTCATTAATGCCATTATATTTCCTTCTATAATCATGCATACAAAATGCATGTAAAACAAAAGCTTGTGGCTTCATCGGTTGTAGAGGACAATATTGAAATTACAGTCTTTTCTAGACATATAAAAATGGTAACTGAATAAAAACTTATTTTTCTTCTACCGGTCTGACAAAAATGCTGGGGTAAAACTAGGGATTTTGTTATGTATTATGATGCATTAAAGCATTCGTGTGAGTTATTTACTATAAACCAAATGGGGTTGGCATTTCTTTTAAAGTACAACTCTATAGCAGCCCTATCCTGTATTACATTAATTTTACATAGGTTTTGGGATTATTTATCCAAAACCTATATCTTCTCTAGTTTAGCAATGTTCCTTCTTGATTTTAATATACGGTACTTTACCTTAATAAATAGTTAAATTATTTTTTCCCCTCATCTATCAAAGGTTGCACTATTCGTTTCCAGGCCATGTAGAACATATGTGCTACTGCTGTCTTCTCAGGTTGAGTAACTGTGAGGTCCTCCACATACATGTACAGACAGATGGAGAAATAGTAATAGCTGCAAAATGTACATTATCCTTCATATCTATCAGCCCTTAAAAATGTATGTAATGCATAATGTCTGTATTTTTCATCTAGGACAAAGTGAAGAATCTCAGAGACCAATGTTAAGCAATGTTAACCCCTTAAGGACCAAGCCCATTTTAACCTTAAAGCGTACCTGTCATAGTGCAAAAAAAGAAATGTTACTCTGGACCCAATCCTGATCATGTGCATATCATTATTATGTGTCTCGGACCTATATATCCAGAGATATAAGCATTTATCTGCTGTGAGTTACTTTTTCATTGTGCAGGCTGGAGGGGGCGTGTCAGTCTGTCTCCCTCACAGGAGCAAGCCTGGGCAGTCAGCCAATCAGTATTCTCTACTCTGTAACCCTTTCCTCTCTGGTTTTATGCGGTGTCATGTGTCAGAGGAAGATGCTTGGAGCTTGCCTGCAGTAATCAGAAGACATTAAGGTGAATTCATAACAGGATAAAATGTATAAATATAAGAATAGATCTTTATAAAATTAGTGGAAGTATTTTTTAGATAAAAGTACAGCATTTTTATGAATACACGTTCAATCTGTTTTATCTTCTCCTAGTAAAGCTGGATGCTAATCAGCATAGCTGTCACTATGTGTGTCATTCATATTTCACAGACTCCTGAATGTCTGATCAACTTCTTTGTCATTCAGGAGTCCGAGAAAGCTTTGACTATTTCAGCATGCTGGGAGTTGTAGTTTAGTAACAACTGAAGCTGCAATGTTTGTAAATAACTGTGTTAGAGCAGTGTTGCCTCCAGCTGTTTTAAAACTACAGCTCCTTGCATGTCCACACATCCTTTATCTGTATTTTTGCATACACAATAGAAATCTCCTATACTGGATACCAGTATGCTTTACGAACGTTATCCAGTATGCTGTAAAATCTAGACTAGTCTGTCTGGCTAAAAGACAGGTGACCCCTAGTGGTGGCTATTTTGAGCTTGAATTTCAGGTGAAAATAATTATATATTTTTTTTAACAGGTGTATATTGTGAAATGTCATATTATAATGAGTCATGCAATATATGAAAAGTTTTTAACAATGACAGTGCATCTTTAAGTAAGGACCAGGCCAATTTTATTTTTGCGTTATCGTTTTTTTTTCTCCTCGTCTTCTAAAATCCATAACTCTTTATATTTCCATCTACAGACCCATTTAAGGGCTTGTGTTTTGTGTGATCAATTGTACTTTGTAATGAAACCTCTCATTTTACCATAAAATGTATGGCAAACCCTAAAAAAAAATTTTTAGGGAGGAAATTTAAATAAAAACCAAAATTTTGCACATTTTGGAGGGTTTTGTTTTTACACTGTACACTTTAGGGTAAAAATGATATGTTTTCTTTATTCTGTGGGTCATTACGATTAAAATGATACCCATGTCTAGATACTTTTATATTTTTGTACCGCTTAAAAAAATCTAGAACTTTTTGTACAAAATCAGTCATCTAAAATCGCCCTATTTTCCGTATAGAGGGCGTTATGAGGGCTCATTTTAAGCGCTGTCATCTGTACTTTTTATTGATACCACAGTTGCTTATATAAAACTTTTAGATAATTATTTTTTTGTATAAAATGTGACTAAAAACCAGCATTTTTTTTTTTACATTTGCGCCTTTCACCATACGGGATCATTAACACTGTATTTTGATACTTTGGATATTTAAGCACGCTGCGATACCAAATATGTTTATTAAAAAAAATTACGCTTTTTGAGGGAGAAATGTAAAAATGGACAATTTTCAATTTTATTGGATTTTATTTTTTTGGATTTTTCACTTTTTTTACTTTTTATTTTTACATTTTTCAACTTTTTTTTTAACACTTTTTATGTACCCATAGGGGACTATCAATAGCAATCATTTGATTGCTAATACTATTCAGTGCTATGCACAGGGAAGAGCACTGATCAGTATTATTGGCTTCTGTTATGGTCTGCTCGATCTCAGACCAGACCAGACCAGGAGACGTCGGGAGGCAAGTGAGGGGACCTCTGTCCACCATTACAGATGATCGGATCCCTGTGGCAATACTGCGGGCGATCCAATCATCTATTTTAACATGCGCACTGCCGCAAATGCCATGATCTGTACTGATCACAGCATCTGAGGGGTTGATGGCGGACATCTGCACGATCGCGGATGTCGGCCATTATCGGCGGGTCCCCGGCTGCTGCTAGCAGCCGGAACCTACCGTGTATGACGTGAGCACCGCTCCAATGCTTGCCGTCATACACATTACGTAAATGTACATCCTGGTGCGCTAAGTACCACCGCTCCAGGACATACATTTACGTCCGTGGTCGTTAAGGGGCTAAACTATATACTCTGCGTTACAGATTTAGGTGAAACAGTCTGTGAGCTTCACTCAAACGCAATATCCTTTACCTGTGTCCCTACTTGCACTGGATTTTTGTCCTGGATAGTATTTAAAGTTTGGGTATATAAGCCAGCTATACCCTAACTGAGGAATCAATCCCAGCAAATATAGCATTCATTTTAATAAGCAAAATATTTTGGTCTGATTTGTTAGTCTATGTTTAAAGGAAAACTGTCATCAGTGTTACATACATTTACCTGTTGGTACAGGTGTGTAGTGTGGGTGACACTGATGACAACTAGAGATGAGCGAACTTACAGTAAATTTGATTTGTCACGAACTTCTTGGCTCGGCAGTTGATGACTTATCCTGCGTAAATTAGTTCAGCCTTCAGGTGCTCCGGTGGGCTGGAAAAGGTGGATACATTCCTAGGAAAGAGTCTCCTAGGACTGTATCCATCTTTTGCAGCCCACCGGAGCACCTGAAAGCTGAACTAATTTATACAGGAAAAGTCATCAACTGCCGAGCCGAGAAGTTTGTGACGAATCAAATTTACTGTAAGTTCGCTCATCTCTAATGACAACCATACTTACCTGTCCATGTATCTTTAGTTCTGGTGGCAGGCTTGAGGCATGGACGAAGCTTCTTGACGTCACTGCTGTTGTTTCCCCAGGCCTGCTTGCAGCAGCGACCAGCGGAAGAACATCAGCGGTGAGGTCAGGAAGTTCCGCCAGTGCCCCAAGCACGTTGCCAGAATGAAAAATATGGATCAAGATTGTGGGACAATTGGACCACGCAACAGGGACTGGTAAGTATGATTGCCATGAGTGCCACCTGCACTACACACCTGTACCAACAGGTTAGTACGGGTATTACTGATAACAGTTTTCCTTTAATATGTGTGACCTGTAACTGTAAGTAGAATTAATTCTGTGCAATGCTAAATTCTGTCTGCTGTTTGAAATGTTTAACATTTGAATCCTGTAGTATGTCCAGTAACCTCTTTACTCCTTTAGATAATTGTAAATCCTCTAAGTAAAAGGGTTATAAAGCCATGGGTTACACCACAAAGTCTCCCTGTTGATAAGTCACAACTTGTGCCAATGTTTGCGTGAGTACCATATTCTAGCTCTTCTTTGCCTTTTTGAAATGTAAAAGCCTATACTTTTTGGGAAAAATTTTATTCACAAAGTAGCATTGTTCAAAACATATACAGTAAGAAGTGGTGACATTGTTTTTCAATTGTACTATTAATATAGGTGGTTCAAACAGTCTCAGTCAGATCCCCCCTCTGGTCTTGGTCACAGGCATGCACCAGAGTGGCTCACATCGAATTCAACTAGAAAAGCAAAGACTACTGTCATGAAAGGGGGGGGGGGGGGGCTTGGAGAAGTATGTCATTCTTCAATAATATGGACCAGCTGGTACCTAAACCAAAGTACTGAACAGCATTTATTTTCCAGCACATTCTACAGATACGTAATGGCATTAAGATATTTTGAATTTGCAGACTCAAGACACATCTTTTTCATGTTCTTAAAACTTTTTTGCAAATACAAATATCTATAGCATGACCAGTTTTTTCATCATTGTAGGCATTATAGAAGGTTCTTGGATATTTCCAGTAACAGATTATTACATTTTAAATTTGGTATAGAAGCTTAAAGGGGTACTCAGCCCCTAGACATCTTATTCCCTATCCAAAGGATAGGGGATAAGATGTCAGATCGCCGTGGTCCCGCTGCTGGGGACCCCCGGGATCGCCGCTGCGGCACCCCACTGTCATTACTGCACAGAGCGAGTTCGCTCTGCACGTAATGACGGGCGATACAGGGGCCGGAGCATCGTTACGTCATGGCTCCGCCCCTCGTGACATCACGGCCTGCCCCCCTCAATACGCGTCTATGGGAGGAGCGTGGTGGTCGTCACGCCCCTGCCATAGACTCGTATTGAGGGGGCAGGCCGCGATGTCACGAGGGGCGGAGCCATGACATCACATTGCTGCGTCCCCTGTATCGCCCGTCATTACGCACAGAGTGAACTCGCTCTGTGCAGTAATGACAGCGGGGTGCCGCAGCGGGACCGCGGTGATCTGACATCTTATCCCCTATCCTTTGGTAGTTAGGTAGCCAGTTATGTAGTTAGGCAGGCAGCCAGGTATATAGTTAGGTAGCCAGGGATGTAGGTAGGTAGCCCCCCCCCAACCTTATGCCTCACACCGCTCACCCTTTGTGTCAGGTTGAAAAAAAAAATTAAAAAACAAAACAAGAACAGATACTCACCTGTACCACGCAGCAATCTTCCCTGAACTACCACTGGGCTGCATCCTTCTTCCTCCATGGTAAGGCACGTATGAGTGACATCACCTGCGTCTTAAGTGTGTGGCAGAGGTGATGTCTCCCCTCAGTGTAGGCCATAGATGCAGATCACACTGGGAGAAAGCTTTCAACTTTATGCACATGAGGCAAGCATGCAGTTTAAAGCAGCACTTGCTCACCTGGGAATCCAGGACAAGTGTCCTGGATCCCCAATAGCAACGATGGGCGACATGAATATCATCTGCTTAGTGTCCCATTTTAGTCTCTCTTGTACATACATTTATAACTTGATGACTGGGGTCTTGCCTAAATTTAAGGACTGAGGGCTTGATGGCCAAAAAAATTTAGTCAGAAGGCAGTCCTGCTTCGTTCCCCGAAAAGGAAATGAAGGCAATATGGAGCCCATAAACTCAAACCCTGGCCTTAGGTTCTTGGTATAATTAACCATGATAACTTAGGTCTGAAGCTAACAGTTGTCTGATGTGTCACACAGCTTAGTTGGTCAAGGTGCACAGATCCAGTGATAAGTTTCAGGGTTAAATAACTCCCTTGACTCACACTGTCTCTACTAGTATTTTGTATGACAGGGGTTTTCAACTACTTTTAATAGGGGTCCACTTTTCCAGGTCTGCCATCCGGTGAAGGTCCGAGCTAAACGCTAAGACCTGGTTCACGCCTAGCGGCCACAGTGCCATGCCAGAAATAGGCACTGCCTGTTGTACAACATAATTAGTACTTAATAAGTCATAATTGTTCTTCAACTGCCACACATTGTGCCCCTAGTATGATACTGCCACACACTATGCCCCTGGTATAATACTGCCACACACTGTGTCCCTGGTATAATACTGCCGCACACTGTTCCTCTAAATATAATACTGCCACATTCTGTATACCTAAATAGAATTCTGTCAAACACTATGCCCCTGATATAATACTGCCACACACCTGTCCATGGGTATAATACTGCCACAAATTGAGCCCCTGATTATAATACTGACACACACTGTGCCCTGAGAATAAAACTACAACATGCTGGGCCCCAACATATTATATTGCCACTGTGCACTGAAGGGAAATATACCTCTGTGTCTCTTAAAACAATGAATGAGGTGCCCATTTCCCTCATATGAACTCTCCAGCTGTTGCAAAGCTACAATTGCCATCATGCAGACAGAAGAGCATGATGGGAGCTGTAGTTTTGAAACAACTGTAGAGATAAAGGTTGGGAAATTCCTGTAAAACACATACAGTACTTCCAGGGCCGGACTGGGAGCAAAAATAAGACCGGGCATATTAGACTATGCAGACCATTTTTTTTTACAGTGGGTGTCTGAGATATCAACACCCATTAAAATAAAATAGGCTGCTTACATTAAAATCACCTCGGTTTAAGTGGCTCACCAGCTGTTGCAAAGCTACAACTCCAATCATGCCTGCAAAGCCTCAGGCCTTATGGGAGCTGTAGTTTTTTAACAGTTGGAGAGCCACAGATTGGGGTACAGTGTCAACCATCATCACTGAAGAAATTATAAGTGACTCCATCTCTGATGGGACAGTCAGGAGAATACACAATTGTATAATGACTCACATGAGATGTCTTCTCTGTTTTCTTTACTTTTCTTCTTCCTCTGGTCTTTGTCTTCTTTCAGTTCCATCTTCTCTTCAGAGTCTGATGCCCGGACATGATTGGTTACTTTGTTAGCAGATCCTCATCCTCTGTATGATAACAATAATCATTATAACCCTGCCAGACATCATGACCCCTAAAATAATACTACCAGACACTGTTTCCTCTGTTTGTCAGAATCCCACCACTATACTCCCCTAGACCCATTTTCCCCTCCTCATGCAGACTCCTAAGGGCTTCTCCACACTGTGGACATTTAGTCAGTGGAATGTCCGCTTGCTGCAGGCACTACCGAAGCCATTGGTGGTAGGACTGCAGGGATGTGTGCCATCTCTATAGATGACAAAGCAGTCCAATGGGATTCCACCGGCAGAATGAACGTCCACCTAAAGAATGAATATGTTTGTTCTCGGGGTTTACGTAAATTCTACTGGGGGAATTCCACTGTGGCGATTCCACAGTATACACAGAGCAGCAGAAAACCATTGAAAACATTTGGACTCTGCTGCAAGCAGATTTCCGTCGGAGGAATATCCTCAATGTGGATGGGCCTTAAGTCCCCCCAGGCCCCTAGGTCCTCTTCCAGACCCATGTTTCCCCCCCTCCTTCAGATCCCCCCCAGACTCCTCTGCCTGCCACCTGACCCCTAAGTCCTCATCGAGACTCCTCTGCCCCTCAAGACCCCTGCATCATCCTTCTTTAGATTTTTCTGTCCCCCCAGACCCCTCTATCCCCTTCTGCCCTAACACTCCCCACCCCCCAAGACCCCTGCATCATTCTTCTTTACACTTTTCTGCCCCCCCCCCAGATCCCTATGTCCCCTTCTGCCCTAATACCCCCCACCCACCAAGACCCCTGCATCATTCTTCTTTGCACTTTTCTTTCCCCCAGACCCCTTTATGCCCTTATTCTGCCCTAACACCCCGCCCTAACACCCCTGCATTTCTTATTTTCACCTTTATGCCCCCAGACCCCTTTATCACCTTCTGCCCTAACACCAGCCCAAAACCCCTGCATCATTCTTATTTTCACTTTTATACTCCCCCAGAACCCTCTATCCCCCTCTGCCCTAACAACCCCCCAAGACTCCTGCATCATTCTTATTTTCATCTTTCTGCCACCCTGATCCCTATAGCCCCTGCTGCCCTAACACCACCCCAAGACCCCTGCATCATTCTTATTTTCACTTTTATCTCCCCAGACCCCTTTATCCCCTTCTGCCCTAACACCCCTGCATCATTCTTATTTTCACTTTTATGCCCCCTTTATCCCCTAACAGTCACTCGTCACCCCCCCCCCCCCCAAGACCAATGCATCATTCTTACTTTCACTTTTAGGCAGCCCGGTCCTGCTGCTTCTCTGTACCAGGTCTCGGCGCTGCTCTACTGCTCTGGCCTCTTCTTGTCAGGACTGGCCAGAGCAGATGATGCAGGCAGCACCAATCACGCTGCCTGCATCATAGAAGAAGTGCTGGCGGGGCAGGGAGCAGAGTGTTCCCTCGCTCCAGCAGTGCTTAGCTATTCATTTGCATGGGTGTCTTAAAGACTCCGATACATATGAATGCCAGGACAGTGGCTGCCATCTCTGGCCAGTCCTCTGAACTGGCCGGAGGGCCGGATGACTGGCGGCTGCGGTCCAGATGTGGACCGCGGTCCGCCAGTTGAGTACCACTGTTGTATGAGATGCAAACTGACACTGCTATCCCTGTTTGTAATAGCCTAAAGGGAGAAAAGCACATAGACTGAAGCAATACCTCCTATGACACTCTAATGTGTGAGTTGGAGGACAGAAGGTTTCTATTACTTACGACACTTAGATAAAACTCAGAACAAGTGTCTTACTGAGAAACCGAAGCATACCATATCAACTAAAATAGGTATACACAAGGCATACATGAGAACATTATTACACCTACTGCCACATACCAGCTTTCCTATTACTAAAATTAGGGGAAAAGTCACTTAATCCATCTGAGCTAAAATCATATAGAGTTTTGGTTTAATGCATTACAGCAATTGTAACGCTTCCAACAAGTAATTATATAGCCTACACACAGCAGAAGATTATTTATAAGACTAATATACTTGCAAGGCAAATAATTTAGTCCTGGGTGGTGCAAAGGTTTATGAATACTTAACACTCTATCCAGTATTTGAAATTTCTTTCTGAAGCAGAGAATTAGAGATAAGATACAAAACCTTATCTAGTTATTGAGCTGAAACAAATTAATAAAATGATATGTAGACTCCTAAAGCAAAGGATAATTAAGGCTTTTTAATGCATTAAATCATTTTCTCAGACTAATATGATTTCATTTAAGTGAGTAGCTAAATTATCTTCTTTTGTCATTATTGGTAATTATAGTGATAGCAGTTATTCATTTTGTAATATTGAGATAAAACACTTCATTACTTTAGAAAATTTAAGCACATCCCATAGACACCCACAATCTCCCTGCTGTCATTACTATAGCGTGTATGTATATCAATCCAGCAATCGATCTATATGTTTCAAATAAATGGTAATAACAGTTTTAAAAAAAAATAAAAAATAAAAAGGAAGGTATTTTGTACCAAAGGGAGACAGATTGCACTGATGCCTATATACCTTTATCACAGTTTTAAACAAGTGTTTAACAATTTCAGCTCTAAAAGTCATCTTTCAGTACATCTCTTCGGTTATATTATAGATCACATAATAATACCTGCTCATAAAGCAACATATGTGAGAGACTGTGATTAGATTAAAAAATATATGCTTTTTATTGACACACAGAGTAAACCTTGAGAAATTAGTTTATGAGTTTATAAAAAACAATATTGTCGATAAAAAGTTAAAAACTGAAAAATAGGAGTATCTCCTTGGAAAGCACCTGAATTAATAGGATGATACAATATACAACATTTCACAGTTATGTATAATTAGGAAAATTGAAGCATTTCCTCTCTAATAATTAAGCTCTTCCACTTTAAGAAAGTTTAAGGTAGCTAAGTATCTGGCTAGAGTTGTCAGCAGTGAAGGATTGCAATCTTGACAGCTCTGTTAGACTTCTTGCTTCTAAGCTGGAAGAGTCATTTCTGTAGGGTGATTCTGTAAACACAGGGGATATCTATGCTGTAATCATACTTCTTGCTAGATGTTATAATAGCATCTTTTTAATATGTAAAAGTCATATGTATTATGAAACAGTAGCATGAGAAGCAGGAAAAAGAGTAATTCATTACAAGCAACTATGCCCTAGTCTAGCAGATCAAAGCTGACTCACACAATTAAGATGACTAGTTCTTGTCCTTATAATCCTGTTAAGGGCAGTGCTTATAAAGAATAGCATCCATTTCCTGGTATATTATACTTAAAATACATTTGTAGTGTGCTAGTATCTTGCTATACATATTCTATAATAATATATATAATATATATATATATATATATATATATATATGCGAGCAAGGTAGAGCCGCTCACCACTCCCCCGTCCACTGCGTCTCCTTGTGCCACGGACACCGGTACCGCCCCCGGTTCAACCAAAATCAGAAGAAAGAAATGTCCGGCACTCGGTAAAAACTTCGATTGGCTTTATTCACAACAACCAACACAGGACAGGATCTGACGCGTTTCGCACTGAAGAGTGCTTAATCGTAGATGCACATACATTCACAACACCATTAAAATACACAAGAATTTGGTCACATGACCGAATACATCTTAATTAAAACAGGTGAAAACAAAGACACGGTACTGGAAATCCATGTTAAGTCTGGTGTGTATATCCGAGAGGAGTATTCACAACAGGACACGTATGCTGCGTTATTTGCGGAAATATCCATTTTTTCATTTGCATTATGTCTTTATTTATCCATTCATTATCAATATTCTTATATAAGACACATTATAAGATATAATTCAATATTTACATATTGGAAACCGCTTATAAAATGCATCTAGTGTGAACACTCCTCTGTACCAAAATTATACAACAAAGTTGGATGAAATATTATGACGGGATATATTGAAGAAAAATGGAAAAAAGGACTAGTACTAGATGTGTCTAGGGATAATCGGGGACAACATAATGTAATATTATACCAACGTGCGTGGCTATGGGTAGGGAAAAGGAAAGAAAGGGAGGGGGAGGGGGGGGAGGCGATTATTGCTTTGTTGAGATTATTATTATTTGTTTTTTGAGGAAAAGATAGCACTATGAAAAATGCTGTACAGTCACCTTCTTTGTATGCCCCCTGCACTTTTGTCGTACCCTTTTGTGAAATGTTTATGTGCAGGTTAGCAACAGGTCTAGTCTTTTATTTAAGCCTTGTGGGTGCCTCGTTTCCAGAAGGAACATCCAATATGCTTCCCTATTGCCTAATTTCCTCCTGATATCACCTCCCCTGGGCCCCAATGTAACCCTTTCCACACCAGACACCTGTAAACTCGAAGTGTCTCCGGAGTGAAACTCCCTAAAATGGCGCAACAACATGGAGATACTAGTAAGTGAACTTTTCACATCTGATACGTGCTTCCTGAACCTCATTTTTAGGGAATTCCCTGAACACCCCACATATTGTAATTTACAACTTGTACAAGTGGCAACATAAATTGGTGACTTAGTATTACAAGAAAGGAAATACCGTATATTATAAGTTTTGCCCGTTGTACAAAATGTAACCGTACTCACATTTGTCATATAGCTACATGTGATGCATCTAGTATGGCCACATTTCCAATTCCCTATCGTTCTTAGCCAATCTTGTTCTGTTTGATTATCTTTCTGACTCGAAAAGAGGCTTGGGGATACTTTAGTGCCAATTGTGGGGCCCCGTCTAGATACGATCGAAATGCCATCTGACAATATATCCTTCAAGATAGGATCAATTTCCAACACTGGGATATATCTTTTTATTATATTTTTTATCTGTCCAAATTGTGCACTGTATGAAGTGACAAAAAAAGGTTTATTGTTTTTGTTTCTGTCCTTAGCTATTTTTCCTCCAGCATTGTAAGATCCTTCTCTATTTTGTTGTCTCCTCGTGTATGTTATTAGGTCTTTACGATCTATTCTTCCTATTCTCTCCTGGGCTTTTTTTTAATACTGGATCACTGTACCCTCTCTCTTTAAGCCTCATTTGGAGTTCCTCGGCTACTATTTTGAACTGGTCTGCATTGGAACAATTACGTTTGACTCGGCATAATTCCCCAAAAGGTATATTGTCCAGGACGTGCTTCCTGAATGGGAGGATTTCGATGCCATCACCCCTGCCAACCAATGTAACGCCCAGGAAATTTATGGATTTTTCATGATAGTGGGACGTGAAGCCTAGATTCAAATCATTGTTTCCAATGTACTGTACAAATTAAAAAAATCTTGTATTAGTGCCCTTCCAAATTATTAAGAGGTCATCTATATATCGGCTAATCCAATGGATATTCTCTGCATATGGGTTGTCGATATTAAAGATAAACCTCTGTTCCCAGTAGAACATGTATATGTTTGCGCATGATGGGGAATACTTGGCCCCCATCGAGGCTCCCCTGGTTTGAAGGTAGTAACCACCATCGAACACAAAGTAATTGTGCTTAAGCAAAAACTCTGTGGCGATGGTGATGAATTCCGTCAAACCAGGGGAGTAGGAACTAAATTTCTCCATATGAGCAGACAAGGCTTCCAGGCCTCTGGACCAAGGGATACATGGGTACAGGCCTATGACATCACATGTGCCCCATGACAATTGTTCATCCCAAATTACATTATCTAAGATGTTATTGACATGTTTAGTGTCTTGTATGAATGTAGGGGTGATTTTGGTCAGGGGTTGGAGGTGGTGATCCACCCACTCCCCAAGGCGTCCCCAAGTAACCCAATGCCAGCCACAATGGGTCTGAGGGGGGGGGTGAGTGGAAAACCGGGGGGACTGGACTGTTCACAAACAAATATTCCTCTAACTTTTTACTCATTGCCACTAGTGCAACCCCCTCCCCCAACACTATTTTAAGCGCTGCCTGAAACGTACTGGTGGGATTATTTTTCAATTTACGGTATGTGGACGTGTCAGATAGAATGTCACTATTCAATTTCTTGTATAGACCTGAGTCTAAAACAATAATATTACCGCCCTTATCGGCGTTACGTACAACAATGGATTTATTCTCTGATAATTCTTTCAATGCAACATGTTCATTTTTATTGAGGTTATCATGTACATTCCTAGAAGACACCCTTTCGTTTAATTTACCAGGTCCCGCTCGACCAACTCCTGGAATCTATCCAGAGCCTCCGAACGGGAGGCCACAGGATAGAAACCAGGGTTGGCCGAGCGGTAAGGGTCAATAAGGTTATCATCCGTATCGACATTTTTCATTTGCAAATATGTGAGTTGTAATAACACACTCTGATCTCTAAAATTGGTACAAATAGTATTCCTGTCACTTCTTCCATCCGTATTTCCCTCCCCCATAGCAAAACCCAACCCCTCTCCCTCCTGAGACACATCAGTCTCATTATGAAAGTGTCTTTTCAATGTTAGTCCTCTTGCCAATTTGTTCACATCTAATATAGTATTAAATAGTTCAAACTTACTTGTCGGAACAAAGTTCAAACCTTTGCCTAGTACTTCAATCTGGGCCGCCGTGAGTACACACACAGACAGGTTATTTACAGGACTTATCTCGGGACTAGGAGTGATCGCAAGGGGGGTATCTCCTTTCTTCCTCTATGGCTGCGACCTGCTCTTCGGACCTTTTTCCTTTTTTGTTGTCTTCCCTCTGTCCCGAGCATTTTTTTGGAACAGCTCCTGTATCAGTAGGTGGAGCCGTGGCCATAACAGACTTTCTCTTCTGTGTAGTTAAATGCTGTACACTGGTGCTCTCCTCCTGTGAGCTTTCAGGATCAGAAAAACTCACTTTTCTCCCCGGTCTGGATCTGGAGTATGATCTGCGCTTGGATCTGGATCGAGATGAATGCAGGATTGAGCGTGGTGTGTCAGGGTTATCCTCTTTGTTTAAGTGCCATGAGAACACTTGGTCTTTATTGTAATCCGTAATATCTCTTTGAAATTTGTTTTTCTTTACCTCCATGATAGAGTTCTCCACGCTGTCCACCTCCAACCCCTGACCAAAATCACCCCTACATTCATACAAGACACTAAACATGTCATTAACATCTTAGATAATGTAATTTGGGATGAACAATTGTCATGGGGCACATGTGATGTCATAGGCCTGTACCCATGTATCCCTTGGTCCAGAGGCCTGGAAGCCTTGTCTGCTCATATGGAGAAATTTAGTTCCTACTCCCCTGGTTTGACGGAATTCATCACCATCGCCACAGAGTTTTTGCTTAAGCACAATTACTTTGTGTTCGATGGTGGTTACTACCTTCAAACCAGGGGAGCCTCGATGAGGGCCAAGTATTCCCCATCATTCGCGAACATATACATGTTCTACTGGGAACAGAGGTTTATCTTTAATATCGACAACCCATATGCGGAGAATATCCATTGGATTAGCCGATATATAGATGTCCTCTTAATAATTTAGAAGGACACTAAGACAAGATTTTTTTAATTTGTACAGTACATTGGAAACAATGATTTGAATCTAGGCTTCACGTCCCACTATCATGAAAAATCCATCAATTTCCTGGATGTTACATTGGTTGGCAGGGGTGATGGCATTGAAATCCTCCCATTCATGAAGGAAAATGCCACCAACTCCATTGTATTACCTTCCTCCTGCCATCCGAAGCATGTCCTGGACAATATACCTTTTGGGGAATTATGCCGAGTCAAACGTAATTGTTCTAATGCAGACCAATTCAAAATAGTAGCCGAGGAACTCCAAATGAGGCTTAAAGAGAGAGGGTATAGTGATCCAGTATTAAAAAACAATAAAAAGCCCAGGAGAGAATAGGAAGAATAGATCGTAAAGACCTAATAACATACACAAGGAGACAACAAAATATAGAAGGATCTTACAATGCTGGAGGAAATATAGCTAGGGACAGAAACAAAAACAATAAACCTTTTTTTGTCACTTCATACAGTGCACAATTTGGACAGATAAAAAATATAATAAAAAGATATATCCCAGTGTTGGAAATTGATCCTATCTTGAAGGATATATTGTCAGATGGCATTTCGATCGTATCTAGATGGGGCCCCACAATTGGCACTAGAGTATCCCCAAGCCTCTTTTCGAGTCAAAAAGTTAATCAAACAGAACGAGATTGGCTCAGAACGATAGGGAATTGGAAATGTGGCCATACTAGATGCATCACATGTAGCTATATGACAAATGTGAGTACGGTTACATCTTGTACAACGGGCAAAACTTATAATATATGGGATTACATTAACTGTAATACTAAGTCACTATTTTATGTTGCCACTTGTACAAGTTGTAAATTACAATATGTGGGGTGTTCAGGGAATTCCCTAAAAATGAGGTTCAGGAAGCACGTATCAGATATGAAAAGTTCACTTACTTGTATCTCCATGTTGTCGCGCCATTTTAGGGAGTTTCACTCGGGAGACATTTCGAGTTTACAGGTGTCTGGTGTGGAAAGGGTTACATTGGGGCCCAGGGGAGGTGATATCAGGAGGAAATTATACAATAGGGAAGCATATTGGATGTTCCTCCTGGGAAAGAGGCACCCACAAGGCTTAAATAAAAGACTAGACCTGTTGCTAACCTGCACATAAACATTTCACAAAAGGGTATGACAAAAGTGCAGGGGGCATACAAAGAAGGTGACTGTGCAGCATTTTTCATAGTGCTGTCTTTTCCTCAAAAAACAAATAATAATAATCTCAACAAAGCAATAATTGATTCCAAACTATCATACGGGCCTGGCTTACAGGTGCAGGCTGCTGGGCTAAATATACAGCAACAGGAGAATACAGCAGCACCCTGCTAGCACAAAGATACAGATAAAACATGAGTATATAGATACAACATGAGAAGCTATTCAGCTATGGTGCAGTAATGAAATAGTGAGATACTTAGCTTGCAATTGGCGGCCAAATAGCTTGAACCGTAAGGTGATCTCATTGGGACGGACCCTACACTATGAATATGCCTCTGTGTGAACAGATCAGCAGGCATTGCAAGATCTGGAACATCCAAATCACCTTATATACACCTGATAGAGGTGGGTGGGGTGCAAGAACCAACATGGAGGTAGCCACTCCCCCATATGTGTAATACAAATAATACAAATAAGTTGGCCAGAACTATTGATTCCAAACTATCATACGGACCTGGCTTACAGGTGCAGGCGATTTGGATGTTCCAGATCTTACAATGCCTGCTGATCTGTTCACACAGAGGCATATTCATAGTGTAGGGTCCGTCCCAATGAGATCACCTTACCGTGGTGGGACGGTTCAAGCTATTTGGCCGCCAAATGGCAAGCTAAGTATCTCACTATTTCATTACTGCACCATAGCTGAATAGCTTCTCATGTTGTATCTATATACTCATGTTTTATCTATATCTTTGTTCTAGCAGTGTGTTGCTGTATTCTCCTGTTGCTGTATATTTAGCCAGCAGCCTGCACCTGTAAGCTAGGTCCGTATGATAGTTTGGAATCAATAATGCTGGCCAACTTATTCTTTGTTTGTATTACACATATGGGGGAGTGGCTACCTCCATGTTTGTTCTTGCACCCTACCCACCTCTATTAGGTGTATATAAGGTGATTTAGATGCTCCAGATCTTGCAATGTCTGCTGATCTGTTCACACAGAGGCATATTCATAGTGTAGGGTCTGTCCCAATGAGATCTCCTTACCGTGGTGGGACGGTTCAAGCTATTTGGCTGTCAAATTGCAAGCTAAGTATCTCACTATTTCATTACTGCACCATAGCTGAATAGCTTCTCATGTTGTATCTATATACTCACGTTTTATCTATATCTTTGTGCTAGCAGTGTGCTGCTGTATTCTCCTGTTGCTGTATATATATATATATATATATATATATATATATTGTTAGCTATATCCGCCTGGGACTAAGGCTAACAATATTTATTTATTCGTATATATATATATATATATATATATATATATATATATATATATATATATATATTGTAAGGAACCGTCCTCGGGGATTCACTCTGGGATCGTCCTGGACTACACCACAGGATGCGTTTCTTCGCAATAAACCAGCAAACAAACGATTATAATGCAAATCTGGCACCTTGCCAGTTTTATTAGACAGATTGCAGGGAAAAGAATAAACAAAAAGCAGGAACAAACAAAATCCTAGACCGTCTGGTCGCTGACTAAACAGATTAGCTAGTCCTGACTAACAACCGCTGAGCTTCCCTCAGTCGGTTAAACATGTGTCCCCTGCAACCTTCTACTCACAATTCATGTCACTCTTTGAGCCACTCATAGCTCGGGCTGTGTACTCCTCAGCAGGCTTCATCTCTCCCCTACAGCCCACTTGCTGTCTCCTAGGAAGAGCACAGATTAGACTGACTCTCCATCTTATATACACACCTCCCTTCCCTGCTGCCTCATTAATTTAGAAGCAGGTGAGATTCTCCAGGGTTAGCCAAGGAAATACACCCTTTCCTTGCCACCTTATCACATATCCCCCCCCCCCCCCTTTGCTCAGACCACCGGGAAGGAGCACATATATTTGAACAACTTTTGTCCCACAGTCTCTGAAGTCCTTGGCTTCTTTCTTACGGACTTTTACCAGCCACCAATTGCAAGTATCTCGGTAACACCTCTCCAGTACCAGGTTCTTCACCCTGGTGTGGGCAGGGTTCTTGAAATTAAGGACAGAGAGGTCTGATGCTTCTAACCTTTGTCTTCTTCTGGCTTGCCGGACCTCTGCCTCCGCTTCAGAGAATCTTTTGGCCTCAGCTTCACCAACCACTGTATTGTTCTCTGTAGCTTTAGAGGACCTCTGACACGGGTCCATCTCAGTCTCTACTTTAGAGGACTTTCCACCTGATTTCACCTCAGTCTTGACTTCAGTGGATTTCTCACATGGTTTCACCTCATCCCTTCCAGCTTTCTTTTCAGGGGCACCAGCTTTCTCAGGTTTGGCTTCAGAGTTTTTGGCTCCTTCAGATTCTTGTGTAGAATCAGCTTCTACTACCATTTTGCTCTTCTCTGCAGCTTCTTCAGGCTAACTCTGCTCTTCACCTGTAGCTTCAATTGTGCCGTTTTCTTTACTCACAGCTTTTGAGGTTGACTCTGGTTTAGCTTCTGCTTCAGAGGGTTTCTCTGCCTCAGCATTACCTTCAGAATTTTTGGTCTGCTCAGGTTCAGAGGATTTCACACCGGACTTCTCTTTAGTCTCCACTTCAGAGGATTTCTCACCAGGTTTCAGCTCAGTCCTAGCTTCAGGGGACTTCTTACCCGGCTTCACCTCAATCTTAGCTTTAGAGGACTTTTTACCAGGCTTCACCTCAACCTGTGCTCTAGAGGACTTTTTGGCATTCAGAGAAAGCATCCCTGTATCCTGGAACTTCTGCCCCAGAAGCCTTTCTTGAGCCAATTGCACCATAGCTTGGTCTCTGCTCTCTTTTAAGATCTTCATGTCTCCTTCCAGCTTTACATATTTCAGCTGCTCATTCTTGAGCTTTGCGGAGATCATCTTCTCACTGTCCAGCAACTGTTTCTTGGTCTTCTCTAACTCATTGATAGACTTTCCACTCTCACCAATCTGTTCAGATTGATCTGAGACCTCCTGTTGCAAGTTCTTGTTTTCATGTTTCAAACTTGTTCCAGGGCCTCCTCATAAGCATTCTTCAGTTTGAAGACTTCAGTGCTCACTCTGCGGGCTTCCTTTTGAGCTGCCTCAAGCTCAGCCTTTCCCTCTTCATACTGCTTACAGAGCAAGTCATTGACATGACGGGCAGATTGAAGAGCATGTGCAAGCGCATTCTTCGCCTTGACTTCCTCCTCAAGTTGTCTTTTATCTTTAGAGAAACTCTCCAGATTGCTGCAAGATCATCAACTTCCATCTTCATTTCATTCTTCTCTTTTTCTAATTTTTTCATGGCTACTAGCCTAGCCTTGTGATCATTCCACAAAGCCTGATATGCACCATGTAGAAGACTCACTTCTTCCTGGAATGACTCTCCACTTCACTCTCCTTGCTGGTCACAAGACCCTGGGAGCGGGACAGTTCATCCTGCAGAGCCAAAAACTCACTTCTGTGTTGCTCCATGACTTTTTCCAGCTGAAGCGTCGCTTCTTGCTCTTTCTTAAAGTCAGCAAGCGATTTGTCCCTCTCCTCTGTCAAGCGATATACCTCTTTTTCTTTCTCCGTCAACTTCACAGAAACCATCTGCAGGGTTTCTTCCAGATTCTGAATCTGCTCCAGTTTTTTCCCAAGGCCAGCTCGTCTTTCCGAGACCTTTTACTGACAGCGGTCTCCTCACTCTCGCTATTAGACCTTGAGACATCCTCTAGTCCTCTGTCAGACACTCGACCCAGCTCTTCTCCATCTCTAAATGAAGTCTCCCCCTTTTTCGGGGGTTGCGGCCACTTGTGCCTCGTTATCATCATCAACAACAGGTGCCACCGATACCTGGCACTCTTCCTCCCCCACCACGTTGGCAACTCTGGAGACTCTTGCTAAACACTCCTGTTGGACCGGTAATCCCTTGGCGGAAAGTTCGTTGCTCCTAGCAACAACTTCAATGGCTCTTGGCACCAGTGAGTCCAGGTGATTCTCGAACAGTTCCTCTGAACTGTCTCTCGGCTCCTTGGCAGACTTTTCTTTTGTCTTGTCACAGTCTCTCCACGGCCTGGCAAAACTGACTAGGGCTCCTGGGTCTGCAACAATATCTGGTCCAGCGGTTCGACCTTCCTGGTTGCGACCTCTCTCTGGTCCAGACACCACATCTCCTTCACTAAGGACTCTGTCTGTGACCGTAAGCGCAGCCCCCAGCTCCACTGGTACTCTCTTCCGGAGTTTTGGTTTTTCCACAGCCATCTCCGTAGCTTCTATTCCAGTCACCTCTATAACTTGACTCGTGGACTGTTCTTCAGCTCCCCTAGTGGTCTGGCACACTCCCACTGGAGATATACCTAGGGTCTGCTGACACTCCCCATCCTCAGCCTCTGCTGAGTTACTGTCCCCTGCTTTGTGGTGCAAATCAAGTGTTGTGAGCCTATCAGGTTTTCCTGCTCTAGTCACCTGACTATCTTCCCACAACTGCTGAAAAAATGGAAAATCCTTCCCCAGCACTACTTCATACTCTAAGGAAGGCTCTATTGTAACCTTGTGACTTATGGTACCATAGGAAGTAGAAATACACACATTAACTGTTTTATAACCCCAAATACCGGCTTGTGTAGACATTACAGCAGTGTCTGGCTTTCTGCAGCTGGTCTTTACCAGACTTATTACACATTTTGGATCTAACAAAACCACCATCTTTTTACCTTCTATTGCCAGTTCACACAGGTTTTCTTTTGTCCTGAGAGAGGTGGCGACAGTACTCTTTACATCAGAACACATTAACATAAGTGTTTCAAGAAAAACATTATCAGCCTGCATGGGTTCACAATATACAGCACCATTCACACAGTCCAGTAGAGACACCCCAGTCCTTACTACTTCCGGAATCTTTGTGTGCAAACTCTCAGGTGCATCCCACAGCTGCCAGAAATACGGAAGGTCTCTGCCCAGTACAATTTCAACCGTAAGTTCCGCACATACCTCCATCATATGGCTTACTGTCCCAAAACATGTATCAAAGGTAATTTGAACAGTCTTACCGGGCTCCGGGCGGGACTTCACAAAGGGAATTATTTCCGGCATAATCCGAGATACAGTATGGCAACAATCCAACTCCACCAACAGTGGGACTCCACCCACTAATAACTCACGGGTCCTCTTTTTCATATTTGTGACCATCGGTTGTGGCCCACGTCGGTTGCTCCCAGCAACAGCCTCCCGATGGCGACCCATTTCCAGAGACAAAAAAAAAATCTTGATCCGTTGCCCCTAGCAACGCTCCTCCACAGACATCCTGTGCTTGAACTCCTCTGCTGGGCTCTTCCGACTTGCAACATGCAGGGGGTTGCTCCTAGCAACAGCTCAACTGCAACTCATCCGTTGGTTGCCCTTGGCAACGGTTTGCCCGCATCCTCCACCATATTGTAAGGAACCGTCCTCAAGGATTCACACTGGGATCGTCCTGAACTACGCCACAGGATGCATCTCTTCTCAATAAACCAGCAAACAAACGATTATAATGCAAATCTGGCACCTTGCCAGTTTTATTAGACAGGTTGCAGGGAAAAAAATAAACAAAAAGCAGGAACAAACAAAATCCTAGACCGTCTGGTCGCTGACTAAACAGATCAGCTTGTCCTGACTAACAACCGCTGAGCTTCCCTCAGCCGGTTAAACATGTGTCCCCTGCAACCTTCTACTCACAATTCATGTCACTCTTTGAGCCACTCATAGCTCGGGCTGTGTACTCCTCAGCAGGCTCCATCTCTCCCCTACAGCCCACTTGCTGTCTCCTAGGAAGAGCACAGATTAGACTGACTCTCCATCTTATATGCACACCTCTCCCTGCTGCCTCATTAATTAAGAAGCAGGTGAGATTCTCCAGGGTTAGCAAAGGAAATACACCCTTTCCTTGCCACCTTATCACTATATATATATATATATATATATATATATATATATATATCCAACAAGAGACGCAGAACTCCAAAATCAGCAAACGTGTAGTTATTCAATCATATCAAGTCCAGCAAGCAATGTTTCTGCTCTCTATGGAGCCATTTTCAAGCTTAAGTGACACATAATGTTAGTGGGTTTATCCCCTTAAGGACCAAGGACGTACAGGTACGCCTTTGCTCCCTGGTACTTAAGGACCAAGGGCGTACCTGTACGCCCGTGGGAATTTCGGTCCCTGGACAGGCACCCCGTGCCAATGCCCAGTGGGGTCACCAGACCCCCCCATGTAGGCAATTGCCGAAAATCGCAAGTGAATTCACACTTGCGATCTTCGGTTACTCCGGTGATGCGGGTCACGTGTGACCCGCTGACCCGGAGATACAAGGTGATCGGGGGTGTAAAATACACCCCCTATCACCCTCTGTATCTATGGGGAGGTGGCGATTTCGTCACCCCCCAGGAATGCTGCTATTGGCCGGATCGTCCGGCCAATAGCAGCCGGCAGGGGAGGGGTTAACGAGCCTTTCTCGCAGCTCTGCTAGTCCCCTGAGTTCATTCAGCGGGCAGAGCTGCGAGAAGGAGCTAGGGACCCCCCCTCTGTGAAGATCGGAGCCTCTCACAGAGGAAGACCCCCCTTATAGCAGGGAGAGAGTACAGCCCCAGGGTCAGGTAGGGTTAACCAGTAAAGTAAAATAAAAAAAAAGTTACAAATTCCCCCCCCCTGACCCCCTAATAGGACCTAAAGGGTCTGCCACAATTTTTTTTGTGTGACCCGGGCCCTATTAGGGGTTCAGGGCGCTGCATTTGCCCCCCCCCTTTTTTTATGGCCGCAGCGCTTTTGTTTTTTCCCCATACAGTTACCCCAATCACACACACTACATACTCACCCCCCCCCCCCCACACACACACACACACCACCTATTGTACTGTCCCAGTACGCTGGCAACACAGGGACATTCCTCAAGTTCCAAGAAGAAGTCCTAAAGGTCCTGATCTTTGGTGACTGGGAAAGAGCAGGCCGGACTTCCCAAGAAACTGGAGTTATAGGTGCCAGGATCATCCCAGGCCAACCCTTTCCAGGTGAGGTCCCCCACACTGGAAAGAAGATATGATCCCAGAAAAAATGCAGAGTGTGTAACAGGAGGGGGATACGGAAGGATACCACCACTCAGTGTGACACTTGCCCCGATCATCCGGGCCTCTGCATTAAAAAATTGCTTCAGGGAGTATCACACTTACATGCAGTACTAAATTTTCCCTTTTCATTTTAATTTTCCATAATTTGACCCCAATGTACCAAGTCTGGAGTACATTCCAAATTTTAACCCCATAAACCACTAAATTGCCCCAAAAAACTAATCTAAAAAAAAAAAAAAAAACTGATAAGACCTCTGGGGGTATTTTTTTTCTCTGGGTCATGGGTCACTGAGTCACTATCATCGGGGACTTTTTTTGTTGCCTCAAATGCGCAGCACTCTCTCTCCACCTGAGCGGGGTGCACCTTTGAGGCAACAGGTTAGGGACGACCACACACGTCACATTCCCAGAATGATGATTCATAGCACAGGGTTTGGGGCGGGCATATTTTTTCGTTTTGGCTATGCTCTGGGTCATCATTCTGTGGACATAACCTGTTTTATAATTTTATGTTCCACTGTACCCCATTTTAGTTATTTAGTGTACCCCAGTTATTTACCCCATGTAATGCCCCTTGAGGGGGGGTCCCACTGTTCTGGCTCCATAGGCCACAACGCAGAAGCTCAAGGCCCCTGAATGCAACCTGCTCCTCTGAGACCAGTGTGCAAGCTGTTTATGCCCAGACTTGAGGTATTTCTTTACTCCAAAGAAATGTATTTACACATTTACAATGACATTTTCTCCTTTTACTACTTGTGAAAATGAAAAATTTGGGGTAACCCCAGCATTTTAGTGTAAACAAATAACATTTTTCATTTTCACATCCCACTTCATGAATATTTATCAAACACCTGTGGGGTGTTAAGACTCACTGTACCCCTTGTTATGTTCCTTGAGGGATGTAGTTTCCGAAATAGTATGCCATGTGTTTTTTTTTTTACTGTCCTGGCACCATAGGGGCTTCCTAAATGCGGCCCCCATTTCAGCAAAATTTGTAAATGTGACTCCTTCTCTTCTGAGCATTGTAGTGCACTTGGTGTCCACACATGGGGTATTTCCACACTTTAAAGAGATGGGGTTACACATTTTGGGGAGAATTTTCTACTATTACTCCTTTTGAAAATGTAAAATTTGGGGAAAAAACTTCATTTTAGTAAAAAAGAAAAAAAAAAAAATTTACATATCCAAAGTCGTCAAACACCTGTAGGGTGTTAAGGCTCAGTTGACCCCTTGTTACGTTCCTTGAGGGGTGTAGTTTCCAAAATAGTAGGCCATGTTTTTTTTTTTGTTTTTTTTTTTTTTTGCTGTTCTGGCACGATACGGGCTTCCTAAATGGGACATGCCCCCCAAAATCCATTTCAGCAAAATGTGCTTTCCAAAAGCCAAATGTGACCCCTTCTCTTCTGAGCATTGTAGTGCGACCGCAGTGCACTTGACGCCCACACATGGGGTATTTTCATACTCAGAAGAGATGGTGTTACAAATTTTGGGGGGCATTTTCTCCTATTACCCCTTGTAAAAATGTAAAATTTGGTGGATAACCAGCATTTTAGTGAAAAAAAAAATCATTTACACATCTGACTTTAACGAAAAGTCATCAAACACCTGTGGGGTGTTAAGGCTCAGCTGACCCCTTGTTACGTTCCTTGAGGGGTGTAGTTTCCAAAATAGTAGGCCATGTGTTTTTTTTTTGCTGTTCTGGCACCATAGGGGCTTCCTAAATGGGACATGCCCCCCAAAATCCATTTCAGTAAAATGTGCTTATCAAAAGCCAAATGTGACTCCTTCTCTTCTGAGCATTGTAGTGCGCCCGCAGTGCACTTGACGCCCACACATGGGGAATTTTCATACTCAGAAGAGATGGGGTTACAAATTTTTGGGGGCATTTTCTCCTATTACCCCTTGTAAAAATTTAAAATTTGGTGGAAAACCAGCATTTTAGTGAAAAAAAGAAATAAATCATTTACACTTCCAACTTTAACGAAAAGTCGTCAAACACCTGTGGGGTGTTAAGGCTCAGCTGACCCCTTGTTACGTTCCTTGAGGGGTGTAGTTTCCAAAATAGTAGGCCATGTGTTTTTTTTTGCTGTTCTGGCACCATAGGGGCTTCCTAAATGGAACATGCCCCCCACAATCCATTTCAGCAAAATGTGCTTTCAAAAGCCAAATGTGACTCCTTCTCTTCTGAGCATTGTAGTGCGCCCGCAGTGCACTTGACACCCACACATGGGTTATTTTCATACTCAGAAGAGATGGTGTTACAAACTTTGGGGGGCATTTTCTCCTATTACCCCTAGTAAAAATTAAAAATTTGGTGGAAAACCAGCATTTTAGTGACATTTTTTTTCATTTACACATCTAACTTTAACGAAAAGTCATCAAACACCTGTGTTAAGGCTCAGCGGACCCCTTGTTACGTTCCTTGAGGGGTGTAGTTTCCAAAATAGTATGCCATGTGTTTTTCTTTTACTGTCCTGACACCACAGGGGCTTCCTAAATGGGACATGCCCCCAAAAAACCATTAAAAAAAAACTCTTTCTCCAAAATCCCACTGTCGCTCCCTCCCTTCTAAGCCCTCTACTGCGCCCGCTGAACACTTGACATACACATATGAGGTATTTCCTTACTCAAGAGAAATTGGGTTACAAATTTTAGGAAGATTTTACCCCTTGTAAAAATTCAAAAACTGGGTTTACAAGAACATGCGAGTGTAAAAATTTAAGATTTTGAATTTTCTCCTTCACTTTGCTGCTATTCCTGTGAAACACCTAAAGGGTAAACACACTTGCTGAATGTCATTTTGAATACTTTGAGGGGTTTAGTTTTTATAATGGGGTCATTTGTGGGATATTTCTAATAAGAAGGCCCTTCAAATCCGCTTCAAAACCGAACTGGTCCCTGAAAAATTCCACTTTTGAAAATTGTGAAAAATTGGAAAATTGCTGCTATATTTGAAGCCCTCTGATGTCTTCCAAAAGTAAAAACATGTCAACTTTATGATGCAAATATAAAGTAGACATATTGCATATGTGAATCAAGATATAATTTATTTGGAATATTCATTTTCCTTACAAGCAGAGAGCTTCAAAGTTAGAAAAATGCAAAATTTTAAATTTTTTCATCAAATTTTGGAATTTTTCACCATGAAATGATGCAAGTATCGACCAGAATTTACCACTAACATAAAGTAGAATATGTCACTAAAAAACAATCTCGGAATCAGAATGAAAGGTAAAAGCATCCCAGAGTTATTAATGTGCAAAAAACGCTCTGGTCCTACAGTGGAAATTGGCCTGGTCCTTAAGGGGTTAAATACCCATGTCTGTGCTCATTACAAAGTACAAAATCAGGTGCTCATTAAGTGTAAGCAATCATTTCATACAATGCATATATCAATGTAAACCATCATTTTCATGAAGTGCAAAACATTCATAATGTACATCACAATGTCTCTCTCTCTCTCTCTCTCTCTCTCTCTCTCTCTCTCTCTCTCTCTCTATATATATATATATATATATACAACATAAGTAGTGACATTAACAAATTGGTGTAATACAGAATAAGTGCATTTAAAAATTGATAAAATGCTTGAAACATACAGGTCCATCTTAATTACTCTAATCAGTCATAATAGATAACCACTGTGTATTAAAAATCAACATATTCACATAATATTAGGAGAAAGACGCTTACCGGTCTGTTTGAGTGTAATGGCACCCGCAGCGTGTGAAGATCACACTGTGCATGTGCAAAAAATTTTCAAAACATCACGTCACATGGCATGTCACATGATCCATCATGTGACCGCAGTCACGTGACCGCTATCTCTGGGTTGGTTCTTAGTCCCCTGTATCTCAGGCTACCACTGACGCCACTCATGTCAGCGGAACCCAGGCCCCGGGGAACTGATCGCCGGAAGTAAACAAATGATGATTGGATCTTGCACAGCAGAAATGATGTAATTGAATGAAACTATACTTCAATTAAAAAGAAATCTCCATGGGTTGCATCGTATACAGGGGAAAGGAAAAACTACAAGAAAAAATGATATGTATATACATTATATATACTGAAAGAGATGTAATAAACTAAAAATATTGATGTATAAAACAAAAGATACAAAAAAATTATTTAAAAAAATAAAAAATAAAAAATAAATAAATAAAAATAAACATATAAAGAACATTAAAAAAACAAAGTAAAATGTATAATATTCCTTATAAAGCTGACCATTGACATGTGGTGGCACCCACTTTGACACCCATTATGTACTAGAACTCCATACACTGTAGGACCACCAACTGTTTGCACCATTCTGAAAAAATTGGGAGTCAATGGGGGGGGGGGGGTGAGACACTTGGTCCCATTAAGTTCCTCCATGTCTCACTCTACCCACCTACAGATACAGTAACTAAGTGTGTGCCTGCTATTTCAGTGGCACTAGTATCCATTCATTGGGTATCTCTCTGTCCAGATAGGATTTTTGTATTCAATATACGAGATATTCAAGTCCCAAAGCACACTATTCCAGTTTCCTTGGATATTTCTAGCCTATATACCTCTATCAGCAATGATAAAGGTATTTCAGCAGTTAAAAGGTTTTAATGACTTCAGAGTTCCCCATGGCGGCCCAAGATTTTCTTTTACAGTTATTGGAGTTAATTCTGTGTAATGATAATTTTTTATTTGAAGACAAATATTATTTACAGTTAATCGGGACCACCATGGGGTCTGATTTAGCCCCTATGTTTGCAAATTGATTTGTAGCAGGTCTAGAGGAAGACACCATCTATCCATCACACCACTTCAGACAATGTCTGAGGTGGTGTCGATTTATAGATGACGTCTTCATACTGTGGGTAGGAAATGTAGGGGAATTGCATGATTTTCATGCATTCCTCATCAATATGGATTCCAACTTAAGTTTTACTATGTATCATTCCTTCACATAAGTACATTTTTTAGCTGTAACGGTAATGAAAGTGGGGAGTAGGTAACAGGAAATTATTCACGAAACGGACAGATGAAAACTCGTTATTACATCATTCCAGTCATCATCCTAGGAAGATGGTGACCTCCTTGCCCTACAGTCAGATGTTGCAGGCAAGGAGGGTGATAGAGGATCCTGAGGACTTGCAATCATCCCTCAATAAAATGACCTCGAGCTTTCTTGATAGGGGTTATCCAGAACCAACATTAGAGAGACACTGAAGGGCAGTGGAGAATATGGACAGAGAAACAGCATTGATGAAAAAAATTTAACAGATAAATAAATGTATTCCTTTTACCTCTACATACAATACAAAGAGTAGGGAGATTTCTAGAATATTAAATAAGCATTGTTAGATCTTGAAACAGAGTTTTCCGAACATAGAGGAATTTTCCTCAAACCACTTGATGTCATACAAAAGAGGAAAAAATCTGAAAGACAAATTGGTTAGTCTACCAACTAAGATGGATAAAAAAACAGGGTCAGACATTCATTGGAACAAAAAGGTTGGGAACTTTCCATGCCTAACTTGTGTAAATTGCACCTTAATGTTAAAAGGTTCTTACACCCTCAGGCATTATTTAACATGTGATTCTACTTGGGTAATTTATGTTTTAATACATAGCAAGATGTATACTGGCACTGCTACACTTTGTGGATCCTTACTACCATCAGGTAACTGGATCTCTAACACCTGGAAAAAGCCCAGCGTGATACGGACCGTTGCCCGAAGTTCGTCCACCCTCCCTCTCCCTCCACCATCTACCCCGAATGAAGCAATAAAGAGATCACGGCATTCAAAACTAGTGTTGAGCGGCATAGGCCATATTCGAATTCAGGATATTTCGCGAATATATGGACGAATATTCGTCATATGTTCGCTGAATTTGCATATTGGTAATATTTGCGTTTTTTCGCATATGCAAAAATTTGCATATGTGAAAATGTATGAACTTTATAGCAAGTATACCAGTGTTACTTGATAGAAGCAGCAGAAGGGAGGGATCAATATATGCGAATATTCACATATGCTAATATTCGCATATGGGAATATTCGCCCGGCGGTCTCACAGAGTAGTATTAGAGCCTTCTTTAGACCACACAAGCTGGAAGCAGAGAGGGATGATCACTGTGATGTGTACTGTGATAAAAAAAAAATGAATATTCGTAATTTCGAATATATAGTGCTATATTCGCAAATATTCACAAATAAAATTCGAATTGCGAATATTAGTGAATAACACTATTCAAAACCTTGGTATGTGCTCCGTCTTTCTTTCTTCTATTGATTGAAGCTAATGTATGTTTTAGTTTGCCCCTGTGGAAAGCTATATGTGGGTCAAACAACATGGAGCTTAAAAACAAGAGTTAACAATCATCGCTACAGTATAAGGAACAGAAAAATGTATCTACCAGTGTCCAAACACTTTTCTGAAGTGGTACACATGGAGAAGGACCTTAAATTTGTAGCTATTGATCATGTTCCGGTCCCTCCGAGAGGTGGAGACCAATTAGGATTATTACGTAAGGGAGTTATGGTGGATTCACCACTTGAATTCCCTGCAACCCCATAGGCTTAATATTGAATTTAATGCAGTTTAAACACTTAACGACGAGCGCCGTAAATGTACTTCCTGGTACGTTGGTACTTAACGCACCAGGGCGTACATTTACGTCCTAAGCATAACCGCGAGCATCGGAGCGATGCCCGGATCATGCACGGCAGGTCCCGGCTGCTGATTGCAGCCAGGGACCCGCTCGTAATGGCGGACACCCGCGATCCCACGGAAGTCCGCCATTAACCCCTCAGATGCCATGATCAATACAGATCACGGCATCTGCAGCATCCCGGTCATTAAAATGGATGATCGGATCGCCCGCATCGCTGCTGCAGTGATCCGATCATCCTGCACGGCAGCTGGAGGTCCCCTCACCTTGCTCCACTGCCTTCCTGGCATCTTCTGCTCTGATCTGCCTTCCCGCAAACCAGAGCAGAAGAAGACTGATAACCCTGATCAGTGCTATGTCCTATACATAGCACTGAACAGGATTAGCAATCGAGTGATTGCTACAAATAGTCCCCTATGGGGACTATTAAAGTTTAAAAATAAAAGTAAAAAAAGTATAAAAATAAAGTAAAAATTTTTTTAAAAACCCCCTCTCCCAATAAAAACGTAAATTGTCCCATTTTCCCTATTTCACCCCCAAAAAGTGTTAAAAAAATATTTTATATATGTATTTGCTATCATCATGTGCGTAAATATCTGAACTATTAAAATAAAATGTTAATGATACCGTACGGTGAACGGCGTGAATGTAAAAATAAAAAAAAGTCCAAAATAGATGCTTTTTATAACATTTTATTCCCCAAAAAATGAATAAAAAAATTGATTAAAAGTTCTATATAAGCAAATATGGTATCAATAAAAAGTACAGATCACGGCGCAAAAAATGAGCCCTCATACCACCGCTTATACGGAAAAATTTAAAAGTTATATGTTTTCAAAATAGGGGGATTTTAAACATACTAATTTGGTTAAAAAGTTAGCGATTATTTTTAAGTGCAACAGTAATAGAAAAGTACGTTATCATGGGTATCATTTTAATCGTATTGACCCAAAGAATAAAGAACACATGTCATTTTTACCATAAATTGTACAGCGTGAAAACAAAACCTTCCAAAATTAGCAAAATTGCGGTTTTCTTTTTAATTTCACTACACAAATAGTATTTTTTTTTGGTTGCGCCATACATTTAATGGTAAAGTGAGTGATGGCATTGCAACGGACAACTGGTCACACAAAAATAAGCCCTCATTCTAGTCTGTGGATGAAAATATAAAAGAGTTTTTTGAAGGCGAGGAGGAAAAAACTAAAACGTAAAAATGTAATTGTCTGCGTAATTAAGGCCCAAATGGGCTGTGTCCTTAAGGGGTTAATTTCTCCTTGCATTTTTGGTGGTGGAGGAGGTGGAGAGGCAAAATACCCCCAGATTCTTTTATATAAACATTGTGATGTACATTATGAATGGTTTACATTCAAATAAGTAGAGATGAGCGAACTTTTGCAAAATTAAATTCGTCCAATTCGCCAAATTTTCCTAAAAAATTAGTTTTAGACCAAATTTTATTGCGGCAAATCAATATTAAAAAATAGCTATTTCTCACCTACAGAGAGCCTCAAGATGGGGTGTAGAGGACTTTGCCTTGTCCTAACACGCATAAGGAGTGTGCTGTGTTAGTGAAATAATACACTGTATTCAGTATGACATGCAGATTACAGGCATTGCTATTAGAATCACTGATGCAGACCATCGAAATTAAAGAGAATAAAGAGATTTTTTTAATGTAATTTTAATTTAATTTAATTTGAATTTATTTACATTTTTTAAGTACCCATACTGGTGAGCATCGAGCTGGCTGTTCCAGCCCCTACCAGTCCCTACCTCTCAGCGCCCCGCTGACTATGAAAGTGCGAATGTTTCATTTAATCAGTTATGGTTCATTATTATCG
Organism: Hyla sarda; assembly: GCF_029499605.1. Taxonomy (NCBI): domain Eukaryota; kingdom Metazoa; phylum Chordata; class Amphibia; order Anura; family Hylidae; genus Hyla; species Hyla sarda. The sequence goes on from NC_079191.1 coordinate 231,004,381, forward strand.
CTCCAAGCTGTTTTATTGGATTCTTATAAAAATTCCACAGATAATATGAAGTAGACGACCATAGGGCCTCAATCTTGAAAAGATTACATTGATTTTTTTAAATTTAAATTTAAGATTTATATAAAATTCCCAAGTTTAATGTCCCAGTGTTTACTTTGAACTAATACTGTATGACCACAAAACCCAATCTAACAAGGAGTCACATGGCGGCACAATGACAGAGCCTAGAGGTGGCAGCAGCATGAGGAGACCATATTCTGGAAGAAAGAGGCAGCCTGGAATTGGTGGCAGTACGAGGAGATCATATAGTGGCAGAACGACCCAGTCTAGAGGTGGCCACAGCCTGACAAGACCATAGGGCCTCACAATAGAGAAGATTAAAGATCTTTTTGAAATTTTAGTGAATATTTTAAATAAATTAAAATTTTAAAAGTTTAATTTAAGGTGCCAACAGCATAAAGAGACAGTATGGTGGCACAATGACAGCCTGGAGCTAGCGGCAGCATGAGTAGACATTAGGGCTTCACAATCCCTAAGATTAAAAGATGAATTTTAAAATTGAAATTGAAGATGTATGGTAGCTAGTGCTACCATAAAACGTTTTTAGGTAATATCCCAGGCACAGCAGAATCAGTAAACCATCAGTAAACCATATAGTGGATGGAGACTGGAGGAGAGTGGTGACTGGCTGTTGTGCTCTTTGGTACACATCGACAGGCTCAAGGACTGGCCCACCTCCTCTTCCACAAAATTGTGCAGGATTGGTACTGCCTTCTTCGCAAATAAATGATGGCTTGGCACTCTCCACCTCGGCTCGGCACAAGTCATCAGTTCTCTGAAAGGTGCAGACTTCACCACTTGAAAAGGGAGGGACTGCAACACCAGCAACTTAGACAGAAGCACATTCAGCTTCTGTGCCAATGGATGAGTGGGCGCATACTCTTGACTCTTGGACATGGCTTAGCTGATGGATTGCTGGCGGAATGACTGACTCGAAGTAGGAGGAGCAGGAGCATCAGGAGCAACATAAGATGGGTATGACACATGGCTTTCTTCGGCTGAGTTGGTGGAGCCTTGGCTGTTTGAAACAGGGAGCAGCATGCCACTGGCTGATGCAGCAGACTGGACCGCCACATTGGAGCTACAGTTCTCCCAGGCCGCTTTATGGTGATGATGCATATGTTGACGCAGGGCCGTGGTGCAAACATTGGAACTCTGGCCACGCTTCACCTTCGGCCGACATATCTTGCATGTGGCTATGTTAACCTCCTCCGGATGCTTTATGAAACAGGTGGTCTCCCCCGGGCACGTTTGGCTCCAGAATTTCCATGTCCTCCTTAGATTCCTCAAAAGTGTTTGCTTCAGGACCCTGAATGCTGGCAACACCGCCTCCCATGTCACACTCCTCATCACTACTTGTTCGCCTAGCGGAGGAAGCGGTGGATGTCTTCTCCACTTCTTGGCTGGGCAGTAGTTGCTGACTGTCCTTTATTAGATCGTCCTCCCTGAATAGAGAGCTGAACCTTCAGCATAAGATACTTCTTTAGGGGAAGGATCAGCATAGGACAGAGGCAATGGGAGGATAGGGACTGCTCCCGGGCCATGCCAACTGAGGGTTGTGTCTGAGGAACCCACCGACTGTTGACTGGGGGTATCAGATGTCACTTGTGATGAAGTGGATGACCGTGTTAAACAATCGATGATGGCGGATGGGTTGCTGGTCGAGACCGTTAGCTGCTACTGGGAGCTCAGGCCTCTCGCTGTGATTCCTGCTGCCACTCGCCCCTAGTCTGCTGTGACCTCTGCCTGATGAATTTAGGCCTCTGTCACTCCTCTGTGAATGTCCTGGCACTTCTGTGCCTTACATACTTAGTGCGTATATGAGGGGAGTACAATATGCTTCACTATGCTTAAAACAGTATTTATCTAGAACAGCAGCAGGTGTGTATTTTTGGCTGTCCTTTCACAGTATCTAAGCCCTTGACAGGTACAAAATAGTACACTATTTAGACGTACTTACGTGGTATGCACTTATGAGGGCATAAAAATGCGCTACAGTACACTTAAAAAGGTATTTGAGTACAACACCAGCCAGTGATTACTTTTGCCTGGACTTTTCACAGTATTTAGGCCCTTGACAGATTAACAGGTACAAAATTGTACACTACTTAGATGTAGGTATGTGGTGTGCAGTTATGAGGGAAGAAAAATGTGCTACAGTACCCTTAAAAAAATGTATTGCAGTAAAACACCAGCTGCTGATTACTTTTGCCTGGACTTTCACAATATGTAGGCCCTTGACAGATTAACAGGTACAAAATTGTACACTACTTAGATGTTCGTATGTGGTATGCACTTATGAGGGAAGTGAAATGCGCTACAGTAAGCTTTAAAAAAACGTATTGGAGTAAAACACCAGCCAGTGATTACTTTTGCCTGTACTTTCACAGTATGCAGGCCCTTGACAGATTAACAGGTACAAAATTGTACACTACTTAGATGTACGTATATGGTATGCACTCTTTATGGCAGAAAAATGCGCTACAGTACGCTCTTAAAAAAAAGTATTGGAGTAAAACTACAGCCGGTGATTACTTTTGCCTGGACTTTCAAAGTATGTAGGCCCTTGACAGATTAACAGGAACAAAATTGTACACTACTTAGATGTACGTATATTGTATGCACTTTTGAGGGCAGAACAATGCCCTACAGTACGCTTAACAAAAAACTTATTGGAGTAAAACACCAGCCGGTGATTACTTTTGCCTGGACTTTCACAGTGTGTAGGCCCTTGACAGATTAACAGGTACAAAATTGTACACTACTTAGATGTACGAATGTGGTATGCAACTATGAGGGTAAAAAAATGTGCTACAGTACGCTTTTAAAAAAATTTATTTTTGCACAACACCAACATTACACAGTTGCTGTGTACTAAACCCGAAATTGCATTCTCTCAAACACTATTAGCAAAGGACTTCTGGGTATTATTCCGTTTACAGACTAGTATAACCAGCAGACCATTTGTTGTGGGAAAAAAAATACACAGAATTGCACCAAAAAATTATTCCTCCATCCTCTTAAGGTTCATCAAGATGAGCCATCTTGTTGAAATGTAACACACAGCACACACAACACACAGCTCTTTGCCCTTCTCTGTAATACAATGCTGTATAAAGTGACTGGGAGATTTATGACTGCAGTAAAAAATATTTTCTGTGCAAAAACGCATTGCTCTCTGTCCACCAAAACACTGATGTGACTAGGAGGTGAAACGCTGCTTGAAAAAGCTTTTCTGTGTAACACACACACAGGACGTCCGTTCTATCTCTGCAGTCAAAGGATGAAGTGACGATCCGGAATATGGCTGCCGATTATCTAGGGCTGTGACATCACAGGGGTGACTGGCTGCTGATAGGCTGCATCCTGCATGTGATTCATGGTCATCCCGCCTACCTGCCTTCCCGCCTTGCCTTCCCACCTTCCCAAAGTTCCTTGCCGCATGTTCTCATGTAAATCCGCCATTTTTGAAGCCCTGGAGCCAGGACCGCACTAAATGGTGTTTAATGAAGTGATTTGCGTCATAGAATCGTGGCGATATTCGCATTTGTTGCAAATCTAATTTTTCATGAAATTTGTAACGAATTTGGATTTGTCGGCTTCAATTCGCTCATCTCTAGATATAAGCACTTTATGAAATTATTTTTTATACTTAATGAGCACCTGATTTTTTACTTTGTAATGAGCACAAACATGGGTATTTAAACCTACTAACATTGTGTGTCACTTAAGCTTGAAAATGGCTCCATAGAGAGCAGAAACGTTGCTTGCTGGACTTGATACACGTTTTCGAATTTTGGAGTGCTGCATCTCTTGTTGAATATTGCTTTGAGGAACCCTGATCAGTTTTTTTGGTGGCTGGCACCCACTATATTTACAATTTTTTCTTGGATAGTGCTGCATATATAAATAAACATAAAGGGACATATAACAAAAACGAGTCATATAAAAAAAAAAAAATTACTTTTCACTTTCTGTTTTTTAGTTGTTTGGGTTGTTTGGGCTGTTTACTATACAACTGTCTGACAGCCTGTCCCATTGCTCTAGAACAGGTGATCATGCTTGCTCAGGGGTAAAGAATTTTGGTCTCCCTTCCTGTAAAAGGGTACTCCACCCCTAGACATCTTATCCTCTATCCAAAGATCTCTCCTCCATCTCCCTGTGTCATCTGCTGCATGGAGCAAACTTTGCTCTGTGCCTGATGACGGGCGATACAGGGGCCAGACATCACAGCCCCGCCCCCTCAATAGAAGTCTATGGGAGTGGGCGTGATGATCACCACGCCCCCTCCCATAGACTTGCATTGAGGGGCGGGCTGTGATGTCTTGATTAAGGTAACTTTTCATACTGTCAATGCAACTGGCTTGCCTGACCAAATACAAAATGCCTGACCACTGCAAAACTCTAAAGATGTCTCATAATTTTTGCACTGGACACTTGATCCTTTAACTTCAAACAGTAGAAGGAAACACAATGGGGGAGATTTATCATTCAATATAGATGTTATTTTCCGTCTATCATGGCGCTGTGATGGCGCAGTCATGTAATATTAACGACATTTGTGTGACTTTTGTAGTAGATGTTTCCTACGTTTTTGAGTAGCAGTACACCAATTTCTGATTTAGACATGCAGTGCACCCTTATTTATTATATGTGACTTTTAGAATAAGTCGCTAAAAATTGCACAAACCCCGATTTCCAGGTGCCAAAGTATGCCGACCCAAAGTACACGTACAAAACCTCGTAAGCTAGAGCTTTTCCCGCCCATGCCAAGCGGTGGGGAATTCATCATCTACAGTACACACTTATGATAAATTACACACTGCAATGGAAAAAGTTAGACAGAAAAAACGGTGGTAAAAAAAGAGTAGGGTACACTTTGAATGATAAATCTCCCCCAATGACATTTGCATCCTAATCAAGAGTTCCACAGCACTCACCATTCAGTGTTGGAGTTTATTAAAACAGGTCAGAAATGCACAGGCAACTATTGTTTCCTATTATCATGTCATCTAGGTTTCAACTTTATGACACTTGGCTTAACTTTCAAGAGCCCTCTGGCCTAAAACTTACCTTCTAGGATCCACTAGTCCACTGACATAACAGGACTGGAACTGATAGATCATTTTGCAGGCACAGGGCAGTTACTCTCTATTAGGTCTGAATATTCACATAGCCCAGGCAATCTCAGAAATTATTCCTCTCAGGGCTGAAATCTTACACAACAAAAGCAGTCTGCCCATCAGCTTGCCAACCTTTTTGACGAAACACTGGCCTTGTCGAATAGTACCACTCTAATATATGTGGGCCTTCTTCCACTTCTTTGGGTATCGAGTGAGCAGCTACCACTCAACCTCTTGGTGAGTTCCAAATAATGTACTATTTTTCGGAGCACTAGAATACCCTTTGGTGGAAAAACTCATGCCCAGGGCTGGCCCAAGAAATTGAGCTGCCTGGGCTCAAGAATAAAATGCTGCCCCTCTAAAAATTAAAATCATGGCGGCCTGGGATTCAGTTGCCCCCTCACATTGTAGTGTCCAGAATACAGTCACCTTTCATGTCGCAATCTACAATACAGTCACAGCCATTGGCTGCTCTGCCAATGATTTCCCAATGTAATAGGCCCTATGTGAAGTTGGAACTTGAGAAACTCCATGTGGGTCTGATAGAGTTAGCACAAACTAATGCTTGAAGTAAAAGAAAAGTGTTTCTTGAGTGCCTCTTTAAAGGGGTACTCCATAGTAATTCATTTCTTTTTAAAATCTGCTTCATGAGGGGATAAAAAAAAATAAAAAAAAAGAAACAAAGAAACACTCTCACCTTCCTCACTATTATCACATAGCTCAAAGGTAACAAAGGGTTCTTTTTATAAAGAATAGTTGATTTTAAAAAGACTACGCCATTAACTGCTGTAGGTGTTGATATTACCCCATTGTCTAATCAGTCCACAGTGCCCTTACAGATTTTACTATATCCAGTGGATCATTTCAGCTCCTGTTGTTACCACCTTTGCAAGGGCTGATCTGGCTTCTATAGGGACTGAAGTGACTCACCAGGGCTAGTAAAATCTTTATGGACCCTAAATGCTGAATACAACAGGTGAATATTTCTTGTGAGTCAGTGAAGCCCCACTTTTGTCTTCCAGTCCTCCTCTTGGGTCACTCCTTAGATTAAATAATTAGTCTTCCTGACATACCAGAATGCTTGAATGAGATTGAAAGTCAGGGGTGAGGTTTTTGCTGATTTACAGACTGCAGGGGGCCCAAAAGATACTCAGCATATTATGGGGCAGGGCTAATAGATAAGGAGTGTAGCTACGAGCTTAGTTTGCTGGTTGCTGAGGCTCCCCCCCCTCCCCCTTGTTACACTGTGCACTTGCTCTAGGGAATTTAGAGGAGGAGCACACTCTACAGGCGCTCTATAAGCTGGCTGGAGGTGTACCGCTCGTCAAACAGCTAGTCAGAATGGTTAGATATGTAAGTGCTTGATCGCCGAGCCTTTACAGTAATTAAAACCAGCCAATGATATCTTGCTGTTGTCACGATGCCGGCTGGCAGGTAGTGGATCCTCTGTGCCAGAGAGGGATTGGCGTGGACCGTGCTAGTGGATCGGTTCTAAGTCACTACTGGTTTTCACCAGAGCCCGCCGCAAAGCGGGATGGTCTTGCTGCGGCGGTAGTGACCAGGTCGTATCCACTAGCAACGGCTCAACCTCTCTGGCTGCTGAAGATAGGCGCGGTACAAGGGAGTAGACAGAAGCAAGGTCGGACGTAGCAGAAGGTCGGGGCAGGCAGCAAGGATCGTAGTCAGGGGCAACGGCAGGAGGTCTGGAACACAGGCTAGGAACATACAAGGAAACGCTTTCACTGGCACGATGGCAACAAGATCCGGCAAGGAAGTGCAGGGGAAGTGAGGTGATATAGGGAAGTGCACAGGTGATAACACTAATTGGAACCACTGCGCCAATCAGCGGCGCAGTGGCCCTTTAAATCGCAAAGACCCGGCGCGCGCGCGGCCCCGCTCCCTAGGGACAGGACTGACGGAGAGCGAGTCAGGTACGGGAGCCGGGGTGCGCATCGCGAGTGGGCGCTACCCGCATCGCGAATCGCATCCCGGCTGGAGGCGGTATCGCAGCGCCCCGGGTCAGTGGATCTGACCGGAGCGCTGCAGTGAGGAGAGTGTAGCGAGCGCTCCGGGGAGGAGCGGGGACCCGGAGCGCTAGGCGTAACAGTACCCCCCCCCTTGGGTCTCCCCCTCTTCTTAGAGCCTGAGAACCTGAGGAGCAGACTTTTGTCTAGGATGTTGTCCTCAGGTTCCCAGGATCTCTCTTCTGGACCACAACCCTCCCAATCCACTAAAAAAAAGGTTTTCCCTCTGACCTTTTTAGATGCCAGAATCTCTTTGACGGAGAAGATGTCCGAGGAGCCGGAAACAGGAGTGGGAGGAACAGATTTGGGAGAGAAACGGTTAATGATAAGTGGTTTAAGAAGAGAAACGTGAAAGGCATTAGGAATACGAAGAGAAGGAGGAAGAAGAAGTTTGTAAGAGACAGGATTAATCTGGCACAAAATTTTGAAAGGACCAAGATAGCGTGGTCCCAACTTATAGCTAGGGACACGGAAGCGGACATATTTAGCGGAGAGCCATACCTTGTCTCCAGGGGAAAAAATGGGAGGAGCTCTTCTTTTCTTATCCGCGAACTTCTTCATGCGTGATGAAGCCTGTAAGAGAGAATTTTGGGTCTCTCTCCATATGATGGAAAGATCACGAGAAATTTCATCCACAGCGGGCAGACCAGAGGGCAAGGGGGTAGGGAGGGGGGGAAGAGGGTGACGGCCGTACACCACGAAAAATGGGGATTTGGAGGAAGATTCAGAGACTCTGAAGTTATACGAGAATTCGGCCCATGGTAGAAGATCTGCCCAGTCATCCTGGCGGGAGGAAACAAAATGTCGTAAATAATCACCCAAGACCTGGTTAATTCTTTCTACTTGTCCATTGGATTGAGGATGATATGCAGAAGAAAAATTTAATTTAATCTTGAGTTGTTTACAGAGAGCCCTCCAGAATTTAGACACGAATTGGACGCCTCTATCCGAGACGATCTGCGTGGGCAACCCGTGAAGACGAAAAATGTGTACAAAAAATTGTTTAGCCAACTGAGGCGCTGAAGGAAGACCAGGAAGAGGGATGAAATGTGCCATTTTGGAGAATCGATCAACGACCACCCAAATAACAGTGTTGCCATGGGATGGGGGTAAGTCAGTAATAAAATCCATACCAATCAGAGACCAAGGCTGTTCGGGGACAGGCAGAGGATGAAGAAAACCAGCGGGCTTCTGGCGAGGAGTCTTATCCCGGGCACAGATAGTGCAGGCTCGCACAAAGTCCACAACATCCGTCTCCAGAGTCGGCCACCAATAGTAGCGAGAGATGAGTTGCACAGATTTCTTGATGCCCGCATGACCTGCGAGATGGGAAGAGTGGCCCCATTTGAGGATTCCGAGGCGTTGGCGTGGAGAAACAAAGGTCTTTCCTGGAGGAGTTTGCCTGATGGAGGCTGGAGAAGTGGAAATCAGGCAGTCAGGAGGAATGATGTGTTGCGGAGAGAGTTCAACTTCAGAAGCATCCGAGGAACGAGAGAGAGCATCGGCCCTAATGTTCTTATCGGCAGGCCGAAAGTGAATTTCAAAATTAAATCGGGCAAAGAACAGAGACCACCTGGCCTGGCGAGGATTCAGCCGTTGGGCAGACTGGAGGTAGGAGAGGTTCTTGTGATCGGTGTAAATAATAACTGGAAATCTTGATCCCTCCAGCAGATGCCTCCATTCCTCAAGTGCTAATTTAATGGCTAGAAGCTCTCGATCCCCGATGGAGTAGTTCCTCTCCGCCGGAGAGAAGGTCCTAGAAAAAAAACCACAAGTAACAGCATGCCCGGAAGAATTTTTTTGTAGAAGGACAGCTCCAGCTCCCACAGAGGAGGCATCAACCTCCAATAGGAAGGGTTTAGATGGGTCAGGTCTGGAGAGCACGGGAGCCGAAGAAAAGGCAGACTTGAGCCGTTTAAAGGCGTCTTCCGCTTGAGGAGGCCAAGACTTGGGATCGGCATTTTTTTTGGTTAAAGCCACGATAGGAGCCACAACGGTAGAAAAATGTGGAATAAATTGTCTGTAATAATTGGCGATCCCCAAAAAACGTTGGATAGCACGGAGTCCGGAGGGGCGTGGCCAATCTAAGACGGCAGAGAGTTTGTCTGGATCCATTTGTAGTCCCTGGCCAGAGACCAAGTATCCTAGGAAAGGAAGAGATTGGCATTCAAACAGACATTTCTCTATTTTGGCATAGTGTTGATTGTCACGAAGTCTCTGAAGAACCATACGGACATGCTGGCGGTGTTCTTCTAGATTGGCAGAAAAAATCAGGATATCGTCCAGATATACAACAACACAGGAGTATAAAAGATCACGAAAAATTTCATTAACAAAGTCTTGGAAGACGGCAGGGGCGTTGCACAGGCCAAAGGGCATGACCAGATACTCAAAGTGTCCATCTCTGGTGTTAAATGCCGTTTTCCATTCATCCCCCTCTCTGATGCGGATGAGATTATAAGCACCTCTTAAGTCCAGTTTGGTAAAGATGTGGGCACCTTGGAGGCGATCAAAGAGTTCAGAGATGAGAGGTAGGGGGTAGCGGTTCTTAACCGTGATTTTATTAAGACCGCGGTAGTCAATGCAAGGGCGTAGAGAGCCATCTTTTTTGGACACAAAGAAAAATCCGGCTCCGGCAGGAGAGGAGGATTTACGGATAAAGCCCTTTTTTAAATTTTCCTGGACGTATTCAGACATGGCAAGAGTCTCTGGGGCGGACAGAGGATAAATTCTGCCCCGGGGTGGAGTAGTGCCCGGGAGGAGGTCGATAGGACAATCATAAGGCCTGTGAGGAGGTAGAGTCTCAGCTTGTTTTTTGCAAAAAACATCCGCAAAGTCCATATAGGCCTTAGGGAGACCGGTTACGGGAGGAACCACAGAGTCACGGCAAGGGTTACTGGGAACCGGTTTTAGGCAGTCCTTGGAACAAGAGGGCCCCCAACTCTTGATCTCCCCAGTGGACCAATCCAGGGTTGGGGAGTGAAGTTGAAGCCAGGGAAGTCCAAGGAGAATTTCAGAAGTGCAATTGGGAAGGACCAAAAGTTCAATCCTCTCGTGATGAGGTCCGATGTGCATTAGAAGGGGCTCCGTGCGGAAACGTATGGTACAGTCCAATCTTTCATTGTTTACACAATTGATGTAGAGGGGTCTGGCGAGACTGGTCACCGGGATGTTGAACCTGCTGACGAGAGAGGCCAAAATAAAATTTCCTGCAGATCCGGAGTCCAAGAAGGCCACAGCAGAGAAGGAGAAGGCAGAGGCAGACATCCGCACAGGCACAGTAAGACGTGGAGAAGCAGAGTAGACATCAAGGACTGTCTCACCTTTGTGCGGAGTCAGCGTACGTCTTTCCAGGCGGGGAGGACGGATAGGACAATCCTTCAGGAAGTGTTCGGTACTAGCACAGTACAGGCAGAGATTCTCCATGCGGCGTCGTGTCCTCTCTTGAGGTGTCAGGCGAGACCGGTCGACCTGCATAGCCTCCACGGCGGGAGGCACAGGAACAGACTGCAGGGGACCAGAGGAGAGAGGAGCCAGGGAGAAGAAACGCCTCGTGCGAACAGAGTCCATATCCTGGCGGAGCTCCTGACGCCTTTCGGAAAAACGCATGTCAATGCGAGTGGCTAGGTGAATGAGTTCATGTAGATTAGCAGGGATTTCTCGTGCGGCCAGAACATCTTTAATGTTGCTGGATAGGCCTTTTTTAAAGGTCGCGCAGAGGGCCTCATTATTCCAGGATAATTCTGAAGCAAGAGTACGGAATTGTACGGCATACTCGCCAACGGAAGAATTACCCTGGACCAGGTTCAACAGGGCAGTCTCAGCAGAAGAGGCTCGGGCAGGTTCCTCAAAGACACTTCGAATTTCCGAGAAGAAGGAGTGTACAGAGGCAGTGACGGGGTCATTGCGGTCCCAGAGCGGTGTGGCCCAAGACAGGGCTTTTCCAGACAGAAGGCTGACTACGAAAGCCACCTTAGACCTTTCAGTGGGAAACTGGTCCGACATCATCTCCAGGTGCAGGGAACATTGGGAAAGAAAGCCACGGCAAAACTTAGAGTCCCCATCAAATTTATCCGGCAAGGATAGTCGTAGACCAGAAGCGGCCACTCGCTGCGGAGGAGATGCAGGAGCTGGCGGAGGAGATGATTGCTGAAGCTGTGGTAGTAACTGCTGAAGCATAACGGTCAGTTGAGACAGCTGTTGGCCTTGTTGCGCTATCTGTTGGGACTGCTGGGCGACCACCGTGGTGAGGTCAGCGACAACTGGCAGAGGAACTTCAGCGGGATCCATGGCCGGATCTACTGTCACGATGCCGGCTGGCAGGTAGTGGATCCTCTGTGCCAGAGAGGGATTGGCGTGGACCGTGCTAGTGGATCGGTTCTAAGTCACTACTGGTTTTCACCAGAGCCCGCCGCAAAGCGGGATGGTCTTGCTGCGGCGGTAGTGACCAGGTCGTATCCACTAGCAACGGCTCAACCTCTCTGGCTGCTGAAGATAGGCGCGGTACAAGGGAGTAGACAGAAGCAAGGTCGGACGTAGCAGAAGGTCGGGGCAGGCAGCAAGGATCGTAGTCAGGGGCAACGGCAGGAGGTCTGGAACACAGGCTAGGAACATACAAGGAAACGCTTTCACTGGCACGATGGCAACAAGATCCGGCAAGGAAGTGCAGGGGAAGTGAGGTGATATAGGGAAGTGCACAGGTGATAACACTAATTGGAACCACTGCGCCAATCAGCGGCGCAGTGGCCCTTTAAATCGCAAAGACCCGGCGCGCGCGCGCCCTAGGGAGCGGGGCCGCGCGCGCCGGGACAGGACTGACGGAGAGCGAGTCAGGTACGGGAGCCGGGGTGCGCATCGCGAGCGGGCGCTACCCGCATCGCGAATCGCATCCCGGCTGGAGGCGGTATCGCAGCGCCCCGGGTCAGTGGATCTGACCGGAGCGCTGCAGTGAGGAGAGTGTAGCGAGCGCTCCGGGGAGGAGCGGGGACCCGGAGCGCTAGGCGTAACAGCTGTTGGCCAAATTCTGGGCTGGGTTTTTCTTGTTACCTCTCTGTGGTGATGGTGGCTTTGTGGCTCATAAAAGAAAATCTTGGACCCAAAAGGACACATGATAGGGTGAGCCCTGCTCAGGCCTACTTTACTCTATACAACAAGTTCTTCGGGCACCACATGTAGACTCATCACACACTCCTGATCTGGCAAAAATCCTCCTAATATAAGCTGAACTTTACCCATGCAACATTTGTGGAGGTGCTGGAAAAGGTCCACAGTGATTCTGCAAATATCTAAAAGGTGTTGTATAAACTGAAAAACAAAAGGAAAGGAACACAATGTTTTAATGGTTGTTTTATTTCTCAGTAGCAGACAATTTCAATTAAAACTCTTTGTAAAAATTTAGAAAATGTGTGCAAACACAGATGAAGTGGAGTTAAGTTTGTAACTTGGCATAACACATTGTGATATCATATCCATTTCAAATGATGTAACTGACTACAAATAACATTTTCTGTAGAACAGACATCCAAATTCTAACGTGTTTACTCATAAACCTAAATTAAACTACAGTTGTACCTCAGGGTAACATTATACTCCAGTATGAGTCTGCCAATATCCAGTTAAATCTGCACTCTGCAGCTGTCCACTATGCCCTAAAGTCAAGAATGAATACTGGTGTGTAAAATTGGAAGTGTAGAAAACTGCTCAGTTTAGAACAAAATTAATAGATAAAGATAGCCTTAGCAAATTCCCACATCATAGTAAAGATAGCTTTGGGCTTTCATGTAAAACTTTAAGCTTTGAACAGCTGTACTTTGAAAAGTGCTGCACGGCATTTGAAATTAACTTTGCAACGTGGTTCTTAGTCCATGAACGAATTTCTTTGTGTTCCGTGGGATCATATTATATATTTTGTGTTTCATTCAAAATAAAAGCTTTCTTTAGCATAGTATTAAAGTGGAAGGAGCATTTACTATTTCAAAATGGCCATTTTACACTACTGAGCAGTGTATTAAAACGAAAAAAAAAAAAATGTTGCCAGACATCCCTAAGTTATCTAAGGATAACCATTTATTCTTACAGCAAAAGTAAAAAGTGGGAGTTATTTTTATACAGGGGGACAAACGTTTTTTGCTTGTTGTCTTTTTTTGTTTTTTTCTTTTTCTTAACTGAATTTAAACTTAAAGTGTTAGAAAAAATTTACATGAGAAGAATTTTTTTGCAGATTTTACGGACAGAATATAGTACAGTCAAGTGGTAAAGAAAATACATATTGTCATATTTTTTAGTAAATCAGTATGTTCCTTTTTTACTAATATCAGAGCTATTCTAGAAAATTCATAGATTTCCCAGAAATGTTTCTTCAGAGAATCACAGTGCAAGAAACCGTGATGAAATTGAGATTTAAAGGGGTACTCCGCTGGAAAACATTTTGATTTAAATCAACTAGTGCCAGAACGATAATTTTAATCCTTCCAGTACTTATCAGCTGCTGTATGCTCCAGAGGAAGTTATTTTCTTTTTGAATTTCCTTTCTGTCTGACCACAGTGCTCTCTGCTGACATCTCTTTCCATGACAGGAACTGTCCAGAGCAGGACAGGTTTGCTATGGGGATTTGCTCCTGCTCTGAACAGTTCCTGACATGGACAGAGGTGTCAGCAGAGAGCATTGTGGTCACACAAAAGGAAATTCAAAAAGAAAAGAACTTCCACTGGGGCATACAGCAGCTGATAAGTACTGGAAGGATTAAGATTTTTAAATAGAAGTAATATACAAAAAAAAATGTTTTCCAGCATAGTACCCCTTTAAATGTATATTTGCCATCAATGATTAATGTGGCTCATGTTCATGGCTGTAATGTGGCTTTGTATAACTTACAAGTAGATTGCTATTGGGATCTACTGTATATAAAAATGTGGCAAGTTATCAGATATAGTAAAATGGATATATTCCTCTTAATGCTAATACCCCTTATGTGAGGGATCCTACGCCCATTGAAAATATACAACACACAACGAAAAATTGTGCATCTTTATTGAGACAGATAAAATATACAGACATTTGAAAACATGTAAAACAATAAAAAAATGAAGGTTCCAAATATCAGTTCAGGCTACATTAACAAAGAAAGCAGAGCACCTGCTTCATAAGAAAACATTGGAACTAATCCCAACAATTGGGGTTTATTAAAATGACATAGTATAACAATAAAACAATACCTAAATAATATTGCAAAATTCATAGTATTCAAGTATATGTAACTGTAAATGCAGTATACCAAGGCTGTGATCAAGACAAGTAGAAGGTTAAAACCAGTTCATAATAGTCATACAATAGTAATATGGCACACTATTAAGTAAGGTGTGGGGCAGATAGATTGTCTATGGCTTCACATTTAGAAGCCAGATAAACAATATGTACAACCATAGAGCCTCTTTAACATGTCTCATGGGAGTCTTTATTCATGTTAAAAGTGTAAAAATGTGTAAATTATATCTGCCATTAAAATAAAACATAATATTAGACAACTAAACTATGAAACAGTTCTTACTATATTTAGTGATGAGAACTTAGCAGAGCCTAGCCACAGATGTATAATTGATGTACTAGTTACTCCTTTGTTAGTTGAACTTGCTATCATTTTTCTTATCAGATTTTAATTCCACTTGTATGCTAGCCCTATACTATTCCCTGCTACCTTTCCTATAACAAACGACACCTTACTGATATGCACACATGAATGAAAAAACATCTCGGGGATCACCTGAGCACAGTATATGCTTCTATGTAATCCCCAGAACCAGCAGCAGGGGGGTAGAGCAGTTGATTGATATTTACACATCTGCAATGAAAGCTCTTATATAAGGCCGGATGAAGCGCATTATGATTGTGTGATACCGCCAACAGTCACCTTCTTCTGAGCGCCATTACATCTGAGATGCCCGGTCTTTGATTAGAGGAATCGGATGAGACAAGCTGGAGTTGCGGTACCCTAGCGGTGAGTGCAGTTGTGGATTGTTTCTTTTATATTCCCCTACAAGTAAATATGAAAACAAACTTTTAAGCTGTTTACATTTACTGAGTGATAGCAATTCTAAAGGGTTAACTTTAACATTTTTTGCAGAGCCAGGTAACATGTGTAAGCAAGCTTGCGCATCCTTAGGGCCCCTGACTTGAAAGGGGCAAGCCTAATTCCATTCTTGGGTATAACACTGTCTAGTGCCTTTAAACCCTACATTTTAAAACACATATTCAATGAACGTCATGAGTGAACCAGCCACAAGCTTACTTGCTAATGTTTATGCCAATGGTAATGTATCAATAATGTTTGAATAAATTAGTACAAGCCTAGATAAAAAAAAAGCTCTTAAACTTACTAAACATGATTCTTTCTCCATTTATTGTCCTGTCCTCACACACACACACACACACCTTTCAATCATGCATTGTCTATACCAGGCATAGGTAACCTTCGTCATTGCACATGTTTTGGACTACATCTCCTATGATGCTCTTACAGCCAAAATGCTGACAAAACATCATTGGAGATGTAATCCAAAACATCTGCAATGCCGAAGGTTGCCTATGCCTGGTCTATACAGTAACTGGTAACTCACTTTTAATTTACAGGTAAAATTAATTTCAGAGAAGAAGTAAAGAGCCACATTAGTAACCTCACTGATAGATCACAATATAGATTCAGCCTATTGATATCTGTTGAGGGGGAGGGGGGAGCTGCTGGAGAAAGACAGATGCAGAGTGACATATATATATTATTGTTTTGAGTAAATTTATTGTCTTGTCCCAGAGCTGGATTCATAGAAAACCTGTTCAGAACTTAGCTATGCTTTACAATATCTTCTATGCTGCTCTTGCTTGTAAATATATCAGATCAGGAGTAAATAGCTCCCTATTTCCCAAAGTGTTATGTTTGCAAGACATTATAGCAGCTAGTCTCCACTCCTAAAACTGAAGTGTACATAAAGAGAACCTGCTGAAAAATGCTGATACAAGTCATAATGGGTCAGTGGTTAAAATTGTTGCCATGCAGATCTCAAATATGACCTAGAGTAATATCTGCATGGAGTTCATATATTTTGTCTGTCTTTATGTGTTTCCTATAGCTAGCCTGGATTCATCCTATACACCCAAAACATACCAATAAGTTAATTTGGAATTAAAGGGGTTATTCACCATAAGGTGATTTTAGTACGTACCTGGCAGACAGTAATGGACATGCTTAGGAAGAATGTGCGCTTGTCTTGGGGCAAAATCACTATGTTGTGAGATTACCATAACACTGTGACCACCTTTTTTTAAACTGGTATTTCCTGTTTGACTTTTCTTTTTTTGATTACAAATCCCACAATTCAATTTTCCTCCTTCCCACACATGAGCCACCCCCACCCATTGAAACATAAATGAGCTGCATCCATTCAAAAGACCTGTGGTTTTCAATCAGGGTGCAACTGTTGCATTAGTTGCAGATTGATCTCTCTCCCACCAAACGATTGCTCCACCGATTGAAGCAGACAGGCTCCCTGTCATCAGCTGACTAGTGAGTCAGGTCTCGGCCGCATTGCAACCTGGGAAAAATCTGAGACAACAGCAATTTTGCATGCTGTTAAAAATAAATCTTGGAATGAAAATCACATAAGAATTGTGAGAAAACCATCACACACAGGTACAGACACTATGTAATGGACTACACTAATTTTACAGTCCCTGTAGCATAGTCAAATAAAAAAAATATTCTGGAATATCCCTTTAACTTGTTGTGGACGGAGAGCGTATGAATACGCCCTCGTGTCCTGTCACTTAAAGACAGAGGGTGTACCTGCACCGCAGCTCACAGGCAGCTCACACTGCAGCTCACTCATCATTCAGTAGGCATCCTGTGCCAATGCCCGGAGGTCCTGAGACCCCCCATGTGAATTCACACTGGAAATAAGGGGGATCGGGCTTGTCCAAGACACCCACAATCCCCCTGAAGGGGTAGGAGTGAGGTAGCAGGGGTGCCACCCCTCCTATCCCTGCTATTGGTCGTTCAGAAGCAACGACCAATAGCAGATCGGGGGTGGGGGGGTTAATGTTCGGTTCCCCCATTCTGCCCACCCAAAGTAGGCTGGGCAGAATGGGGAACCAACGGGGAACTGACGGGGACTGGCGCTGAAGGTCCACTTACCAATTGGCGGCGGCAGCGGGCGATGATTGGCAGTGGTAGAGGGCAATGAGCGGCGGCAGCAGAGGATGGCGATGCGGCTCCCTGGATCCTACAGAAGACGGTGAGTTGCCTAGCAACATCTGGAGGACAACAGTCTGAGACCACTATACAGTGGTCTCTAAACTGTAGCACTCCAGATGTTGTAAAACTACAACTCCCAGCATGCCCAGACAGCTGTTTGCTGTTTGGGCATGCTGGGATTTGTAGTTTTGCAACAGCTTGAGGGCTACAGTTTGGAGATCACTGTGCAGTGGTCTCTAAACTGTGGCCCTCTAGAGCTTTCAAAACTACAACTCCCAGCATACACACACAGCCGTTTGCTGTTTGGGCATGCTGGGATTTATAGTTTTTGCAACATCTGGAGGGCCACAGTTTGGAGATCACTGTGCAGTGGTTTCTAAACTGTGGCCCTTCAGATCTTACAAGAGTACAACTCCCAGAATGCTCAAACAGCTGTCTCGGCACGCTGGGAGTTGTAGTTGCGTACGTCCAGCTGTTGCATAACTAAATCTCCCAGCATATCCTTCGGCGATTAGTACGTGATGGGAGTTGTAGTTTTGCAAAAGCTGGAAGCACACTGGTTGGAAAATACTGAGTTAGGTAACAGAACCTAACTAAAGGTTTTCCAACCAGTGTGCCTCCAGCTGTTCCAAATGTACAACTCCCAGCATGTATGGTCTGTCAGTGCATGCTGGGAGTTGTAGTTTTGCAACAGCTGGAGGTTTGCCGCCCCTCCCCCCCCCATGTGAATGTACAGGGTACATTCACACGGGCGGGTTTACAGGGAGTTTCCTGCTTCAAGTTTGAGCTGCGGCAAATTTTCCGCCACATCGCAAACTCCTAGCGGGAAACTCACTGTAAACTCCCACCAGTGCGAATGTACCCTAAAAACACTACACTACCACAAAATAAAAGGTTAAAAACTACACATACACCCCTTACACTGCCCCCCCCCCCCCGATAAACATGAAAATGTTTTGTACAGCAGTAATTCCAAAATTGAGCCTCCACCTGTTGCAGAACAACTCCCCGCATTTCCAGACAGCCACTAACATGCCACTAACATGCTGGTGTTGCCCCATACTTTTTATTTTCACAAGAGGTAAAAGGAAAAAAAGACCCCCAAAATATGTAACGCGATTTCTCCTGAGTATGGAAATACCTTACACTTGAGCGTAAAATGCTCAGTGGACGCACTACAAGGCTAAAAAGTGAGAGCGTACTATGTACAGTTGAGGCCTAAATTGGTGATTTGCACTGGAGTGGCTGATTTTA
Source organism: Hyla sarda (assembly GCF_029499605.1). Taxonomy (NCBI): domain Eukaryota; kingdom Metazoa; phylum Chordata; class Amphibia; order Anura; family Hylidae; genus Hyla; species Hyla sarda. Next base: position 231,023,083 of record NC_079191.1, read on the forward strand.
CAGCGGTTCTGACATAAACGCAAAAAAATAAATACCCACATGTGACCCCATTTTGGAAACCACACACCTCACGGAACGTAACAAGAGGTATAATGAGCCTTAACACCCCACAGGTGTTTAACGAATTTTCGTTTAAGTTGGATGGGAAAATGAGTAAGAACATACCCCATATGTGGATGTAAAGTCCTCTGCGGGTGCACTACTATGCTCAGAAGAGAAGGAGCGCCATTGGGCTTTTAGAGAGAAAATTTGTCCGGAATTGAAGGCACGTGTGTTTAAAAAGCCTCAATAGTGCCAGAACAATTGACCCCCCCCCCCTGTGTGACCACATTTTGGAAACTACACCCTCACAGAACGTAACAAGAGGTATAATGAGCCTTAACACTCCACATGTGTTTGACGAATTTTTGTTAAAGTTGGATGGGAAAATGAAGAAAACATTTTTTTTTCACTAAAATGCTGGTGTTGCCCTAAAGTTTTCATTTTCACAAGGAAAAATAGGAAAAAAGCCCAGCCAAAATTTGCAACCCCATTTCTTCTGAGTAAGAACATACCCCATATGTGGATGTAAAGTGCTCTGCGGGTGCACTACAATGCTCAGAAGAGAAGGAGCGCCATTGGGATTTTATAGAGAAATTTTGTTCAGAACAATTGACCCCCCACACACATTTTGGAAACTACACCCCTCACGGAATGTTATAAGGGGTACAGTGAGCATTTACGCCCCAGAGGTGTCTGACATATATTTGGAACAGTGGTCTGTGAAAATGAAAAATGGAATTTTTAATTTGCACAGTTCACTGTTCCAAAGATCTGTCAAATGCAAGTTCTGTGTAAATGCTCACTGCACCCCTTATTAAATTCTGTGAGGGGTGTAGTTTCCAAAATGGGGTCACATGTGGGGGAGTCCACTGTTCTGGCACCACGGGGGGCTTTGTAAACGCACATGGCCCCCCACCTCCATTCCAAACAAATTCTCTCTCCAAAAGCTCAATGGTGCTCCTCCTCTTCTGAGCATTGTAGTGCGCCAGCAGAGCACTTGATGTCCACACATGGGGTATTTCCATACTCAGAAGAAGTGGGAATTAGAATTTTTTTATTTAATTTTTTTTTTTTTTGGGGGGGGGGGGGGGGCATTTTCTCCTATTACCCCTTGTAAAAATTTAAAATTTGGGGAAAAAACTGCATTTTAGTGAAAACATTTTTTTTTCATTTACACATTCGACTTTAACAAAAAGTCCACAAACATTTGTGGGGTGTTAAGGCTTACTGTACCCCTTGTTATATTCCTTGAGGGGTTTGGTTTCCAAAATAGTAAACCATGTGTTTTTTTTTTTTTCTGTTCTGGCACCATAGGGCTTCCTAAATGCGATATGCCCCCCCAAAACCATTTCAGCTAAATAAGTTTTAGGGTCTATTCACACGTGCAGTATTCTGCGCAGATTTGATGTGCAGGATTTTAATCTGTAATCAGTCATAATTCAGTTTACATTGGAATCTTCAGCATTAAATCTTGCGCATCAAACCTGCGCATCAAATCTGAGCAGAAAACTGTATTTGTGAATAGATCCTTAAGGGGGTACTCCGGGGAAAACCTTTTTTCTTTTAAATCAACTGGTGGCAGAAAATTAAACATATTTGTGACTTACTTCTATTAAAAAATCTTAATCCTTCCTGTACTTGTTAGCTGCTGAATACTACAGAGGAAATTATTTTCTTTTTGGAATGCTTTCTGATGACATCACGACCACAGTTCTCTCTGCTGAGGTTATTATAATAATAATAATGCTTTATTTATTGTTATCCTTAGTGGGATTTGAACCCAAGTCCCCAGCACTGCAAGGCAGCAGTGCTAACCACTGAGCCACCATGCTGCCCTTAGCATACATCTGCTATGCATCTGCTATGCATCTGCTATGCATGGTTGCTAAAATGGACAGAGATGTCAGCAGAGAGCACTATGTTCGTGATGTCATCAGTGTGCCAAAAAGAAAGGAATTTCCTCTGTAGCATTCAGCAGCTAATAAGTACTGGAAAGATTAAGATTTTTTAATAGAAGTAATTTACAAATATGTTTAACTTTCTGCCACCAGTTGATTTAAAAGAAAAAAGGTTTTCACCGGAGTACCCCTTTAACCCGATAACGACCATGGACGAGTATAGATGTCCAGGTTGGCGGCCGTTCCCGCACCTGGACGTCTGTCACGATGCCGGCTGGCAGGAGGTGGATCCTCTGTGCCAGAGAGGGATTGGCGTGGACCGTGCTAGTGGATCGGTTCTAAGTCACTACTGGTATTCACCAGAGCCCGCCGCAAAGCGGGATGGTCTTGCTGCGGCGGTAGTGACCAGGTCGTATCCACTAGCAACGGCTCAACCTCTCTGACTGCTGAAGATAGGCGCGGTACAAGGGAGTAGACAGAAGCAAGGTCGGACGTAGCAGAAGGTCGGGGCAGGCAGCAAGGATCGTAGTCAGGGGCAACGGCAGGAGGTCTGGAACACAGGCTAGGAACACACAAGGGAACGCTTTCACTAGGCACAAGGGCAACAAGATCCGGCGAGGGAGTGCAGGGGAAGTGAGGTATATATATGGAGTGCACAGGTGAACACACTAATTAGAACCACTGCGCCAATCAGCGGCGCAGTGGCCCTTTAAATCGCAGAGACCCGGCGCGCGCACGCCCTAGGGAGCGGGGCCGCGCGCGCTGGGACAGGACCGACGGAGAGCAAGTCAGGTACGGGAGCCGGGGTGCGCATCGCGAGCGGGCGCCACCCGCATCGCGAATCGCATCCCGGCTGGAGGCGGTATCGCAGCGCACCCGGTCAGTGGATCTGACCGGGGCGCTGCAGTAACGAGAGTGTAGCGAGCGCTCCGGGGAGGAGCGGGGACCCGGAGCGCTCGGCGTAACAGTACCCCCCCCTTGGGTCTCCCCCTCTTCTTTGAGCCTGAGAACCTGAGGACCAGACTTTTATCTAGGATATTGTCCTCAGGTTCCCAGGATCTCTCTTCAGGACCACAGCCCTCCCAGTCAACCAGAAAAAAGGTTTTCCCTCTGACCTTTTTGGAGGCCAGTATCTCCTTTACAGGAAAGATGTCCGAAGAACCGGAGACAGGAGTGGGAGAAATAAGTTTAGGAGAGAAACGGTTGAGGATGAGTGGTTTAAGAAGAGAGACATGAAAGGCATTAGGAATACGAAGAGAAGGAGGAAGAAGAAGTTTGTAAGAGACAGGATTAATCTGGCACAAAACTTTGAAAGGACCAAGATAGCGTGGTCCCAATTTGTAGCTGGGAACACGGAAGCGGACATATTTAGCGGAGAGCCATACCTTGTCTCCGGGAGAAAAAATGGGGGGAGCTCTTCTTTTCTTATCAGCAAACTTCTTCATGCGTGATGAAGCCTGTAAGAGAGAATTTTGGGTCTCTTTCCATATGGTGGAAAGATCACGAGTTATTTCATCCACAGCGGGCAAACCAGAGGGCAAGGGAGTAGGGAGGGGGGGAAGAGGGTGACGGCCGTACACCGCGAAAAATGGGGATTTGGAAGAAGATTCAGAGACTCTGAAGTTATACGAGAATTCGGCCCATGGTAGAAGATCTGCCCAGTCATCCTGGCGGGAGGAAACAAAATGCCGTAAATAATCACCCAGGACCTAGTTAATTCTTTCTACTTGCCCATTGGATTGAGGATGATAAGCAGAAGAAAAATTTAATTTAATCTTGAGTTGTTTACAGAGAGCCCTCCAGAATTTTGACACGAATTGGACGTCTCTATCCGAGACGATCTGCGTGGGCAACCCGTGAAGACCAAAAATGTGTACAAAAAATTGTTTTGCCAACTGAGGCGCTGAAGGAAGACTAGGAAGAGGAATAAAATGTGCCATCTTGGAAAATCGATCAACGACCACCCAAACAACAGTGTTGCTACGGGATGGGGGTAAGTCTGTAATAAAGTCCATCCCAATCAGAGACCAAGGCTGTTCGGGGACAGGCAGAGGGTGAAGGAGACCAGCAGGCTTCTGGCGAGGAGTCTTGTCCCGGGCACAGACAGTGCAGGCCCGCACAAAATCAACAACATCCGTCTCCAGAGTCGGCCACCAATAGAAACGAGAGATGAGTTGCATGGATTTCTTGATGCCCGCATGGCCTGCGAGATGGGAGGAGTGACCCCATTTGAGGATTCCGAGGCGTTGGCGTGGAGAGACGAAGGTCTTCCCTGGAGGAGTTTGCCTGATGGAGGCTGGAGAAGTGGAGATCAGGCAGTCAGGAGGAATGATGTGTTGCGGAGAGAGCTCTACTTCTGATGCATCCGAGGAACGAGAGAGAGCATCGGCCCTGATGTTCTTATCGGCAGGGCGAAAGTGAATTTCAAAATTAAACCGGGCAAAGAACAGAGACCACCTGGCCTGGCGAGGATTGGTTACCGGGATGTTGAACCTGTTGATGAGAGAGGCAAAAATAAAGTTTCCTGCAGATCCGGAATCCAAGAAGGCCATAGTAGAGAAGGAGAAGGTAGATGCAGATATCCGCACAGGCACAGTAAGGCGTGGAGAAGCAGAGTAGACATCAAGAACTGTCTCACCTTTGTGCGGAGTCAGCGTGCGTCTTTCCAGGCGGGGAGGACGGATAGGACAATCCTTCAGGAAGTGTTCGGTACCGGCACAGTACAGGCAGAGACCAGAGGAGAGAGGAGCCGGGGAGAAAAAACGCCTCGTGCGAACAAAGTCCATATCCTGGCGGAGCTCCTGACGCCTTTCGGAAAAACGCATGTCAATGCGAGTGGCAAGATGAATGAGTTCATGTAGATTAGCAGGAATTTCTCGTGCGGCCAGAACATCTTTAATGTTGCTGGATAGGCCTTTTTTAAAGGTCGCGCAGAGGGCCTCATTATTCCAGGATAGTTCAGAAGCAAGAGTACGGAATTGTATGGCGTACTCGCCAACGGAAGAATTACCCTGGACCAGGTTCAGCAGGGCAGTCTCAGCAGAGGAGGCTCGGGCAGGTTCCTCAAAGACACTACGAATTTCCGAGAAGAAGGAGTGTACAGAGGCAGTGACGGGGTCATTGCGGTCCCAGAGCGGTGTGGCCCATGACAGAGCTTTTCCAGACAGAAGGCTGACTACGAAAGCCACCTTAGACCTTTCAGTAGGAAACTGGTCCGACATCATCTCCAAGTGCAGGGAACATTGTGAAAGAAAGCCACGGCAAAACCATCAAATTTATCCGGCAAGGATAGTCGTAGGCCTGAAGCGGCCACTCGCTGCGGAGGAGGTGCAGGAGCTGGCGGAGGAGATGATTGCTGAAGCTGTGGTAGTAGCTGCTGTAGCATCACGGTCAGTTGAGACAGCTGGTGGCCTTGTTGCGCTATCTGTTGTGACTGCTGGGCGACCACCGTGGTGAGGTCAGCGACAACTGGCAGAGGTACTTCAGCGGGATCCATGGCCGGATCTACTGTCACGATGCCGGCTGGCAGGAGGTGGATCCTCTGTGCCAGAGAGGGATTGGCGTGGACCGTGCTAGTGGACCGGTTCTAAGTCACTACTGGTATTCACCAGAGCCCGCCGCAAAGCGGGATGGTCTTGCTGCGGCGGTAGTGACCAGGTCGTATCCACTAGCAACAGCTCAACCTCTCTGACTGCTGAAGATAGGCGCGGTACAAGGGAGTAGACAGAAGCAAGGTCGGACGTAGCAGAAGGTCGGGGCAGGCAGCAAGGATCGTAGTCAGGGGCAACGGCAGGAGGTCTGGAACACAGGCTAGGAACACACAAGGGAACGCTTTCACTAGGCACAAGGGCAACAAGATCCGGCGAGGGAGTGCAGGGGAAGTGAGGTATATATATGGGGTGCACAGGTGAACACACTAATTAGAACCACTGCGCCAATCAGCGGCGCAGTGGCCCTTTAAATCGCAGAGACCCGGCGCGCGCGCGCCCTAGGGAGCGGGGCCGCGCGCGCCGGGACAGGACCGACGGAGAGCGAGTCAGGTACGGGAGCCGGGGTGCGCATCGCGAGCGGGCGCCACCCGCATCGCGAATCGCATCCTGGCTGGAGGCGGTATCGCAGCGCACCCGGTCAGTGGATCTGACCGGGGCGCTGCAGTAGCGAGAGTGTAGCGAGCGCTCCGGGGAGGAGCGGGAACCCGGAGCGCTCGGCGTAACACATAGCTGCTAAAAGTATTATGCACTGTGCTGTACATCAACAACTGTATGGAGTTGCCTACCCTCTTTGCCACAATATTGTGGGAAAAAGGGTAGGCAACTCAATAGCAAAGACAAAAACAAGTCCTGGGGACAAAGGACTCACCAAAACGTACGTAGAGGTGGCATCACTCCTACTCTGCTATCATATTAAATATTCTGTTCCTTGGTATGTATTGTTATGTCCGCTTGTTTGTTGCATTTTCAGAGGTCCAAATTTCCAAGCCTTGCACTTTAAAGATTGGGCATTCCATGCACTTTATTTATCAGTATCCTATTGTTTTATGGGCATGAGCAGGTAGTGTCGCCCCTTTTTGTTTAGTGTCCCCCAGTGGAAACTTCCCCCCTTTTTTTTATCATTGTGCCATATGTATTTTTAATTGATTCAATAAATATTATTATATTTTAAACTTGATCAAAATGACCCCAGAATAATCTTGTGTCTATCAATTTGAATCGGAATATAGGTGTTTCAACCATAATATAGTTACCCTCATGTTGGTGTTCGTTACTATTTGTCTTATATATATCCCTTATGATGTAGCCTGCCTTGAAACAGTGCTGTATAATGTACAGCACTTTTCTCCAACCTGTGGCTCTCCAGCTATTGCAATACTGCTATTCCAATTATGCTTGAAAATGATTCTAATGATGAACTGAAATGTTGCTGTGGCTGTGACATGAGCTACTAAATTCCTGTTTGTTTGTTTTTTTACTTCTTGGAGTGCTGTGTCATTGTACATGTAGTACCCAGATGACTTATAATCAAGAAGTAAAACTTTTTTTCATACTAAGCCAGGGCATAGCATTAGCCCATTAAATGGCTAGTCCTTAACCCTTAAGGACTCAGCCCATTTGGGCCTTAAGGACTCAGACAATTTTATTTTTACGTTTTCGTTTTTCCTCCTCACCTTCAAAAAATCATAACTCTTTTATAATTTCATCCACAGACTATTATGAGGGCTTGTTTTTTGCGCGACCAGTTGTCCGTTATAATGTCATCACTCACTTTACTATAATGTATGGTGCAACCAAAAAAATACTATGTGTGTGCGAAAATTTTAAAGAAAAACACAATTTCGGAAGGTTTTGTTTTCACGCCGTACAATTTACGGTAAAAATGACATGTATTCTTTTGGTCAATATGATTAAAATGATACCCATGATAACATACTTTTCTATTACTGTTGCGCTTAAAAAAAAATCGTAGTAGTTCGGATATTTACGCACGCGGCGATACCAAATATGTATATAAAATATTTTTTTACACTTTTTGGCGGTGAAATAGGGAAAATGGGACAATTTACGTTTTTATTGGGGGAGGGGGTTTTTCAAATATTTTTTACTTTTTTTTTACACTTTAATAGTCACCATAGGGGACTATTTATAGTAATCCTTCGATTGCTAATACTGTTCAGTGCTATGCATGGGGCATAGCACTGATCAGTATTATCGGTCATCTTCTGCTCTGGTCTGCTCGATCGCAGACCAGAGAAGACTAGTGGAAGGCCGCGGAGGCAGGTGAGGGGACCTCCATCTGCCTTTCTGGATGATTGGATCGCCGTGGCAGCTCCAGGTCTGGGTGGTAGCAGGCTAGTATTATTAGGCTACAATTGCAAAAATAAATGATTCTTGCCATCCTGGTAACGTACATAATGGCTTCTTAAAAACAAAACAAAAAAAAAAAAAATATATATATATATATATATATATATATATATATATATATATACTGTATCTTAGGCAGTGACACTTTAAGTGTTTGTTCACACACTGCAAGATGACAAAAAAAAAAACTGTAATAAAAAAGGTATTTTAAGCCAAAATTTAGGAGTTAATTCAACATAGAAAAAGACTATAATGGAAAGATTTTTGTCTGTGGACCCACTCCTGGTTTTGGCTAGAATTACTGATTGAAATGTGTGAAATGTGTGAACCTAGCCTAAAGCTATTACTATCTATCTATCTATAAACACATCTGTCATGAGTTTCACCTGCACGAACCTGTCGGTACAGACAGGTAGTGCAGGTAACACTGATGACAAACTTACTAACCTGATCCCATTCCGTGTTCCGGTTCTCCCGCTATCTTCTTCTGTTTCTTCCATTCCGGGGCCAACTTGGAGCATCGGCGGAGCTGTTTGCAAGCAGCGGGACCCAACAGAAAAGCAGGAGTGGTGACATCACTAAGCTCCATCTATGCTTCAAGTCGGTCTTGGAATGGAAGATACAGAAGAAGATAACGGGAGAACCAGAGCATGGAACAGGATCCGGTAAGTATGGTTGTCATCAGTGTCACCTGTACTACCTGTCTGTAATGACAGGTTCGTACAGGTGAAATTGATTATAGATTTCCTTTAAGGACACAGGGCATATACATTCAAGAGTTGAGCTTGCTTCAAAGATGGTAAGCAATGGCTGCCATCTGCAGCCAAGATGCATTACTAATGCTGGACATCGGCAATCATGCCAGTGTCTGACATTAACACTTTTGATGCCACAATCAATGTTGATAGTAGCCTCTAAAAGTTTAAATTACATGTGCTGTTGGGTTGGGGGGGGGGGGGCTGATGGGAACCCTGCCAAGGTAATCGTGGGATCTCCATCAGCTGAGATGATGGTTGGTGGTCCCTTGTCTGCCTTTGTGCCGTCTGATTGATGCTTTGCTATTCCAGTCTTAATCAAAAGACTGCATGTAATAGTCCACTATGGGGACTAAAAAAAATAGTGATTAAACTAATAATAAAAAAAGAATGTATTTTGTTGAAAAGTCTCATGTAAACAAAAATAGTACAAATAAATGGAACCAATAAAAGCTATAGATCACAGATAAAAAAAAAGATCCCTCCAGCAGCCCTGTAAAGTTCCAGAAAAGCATCCATGTCCCCCTTGAACTTGTCTATTAAGTCAGCCATTGCAACATTGGGTATCATAGACTTCCACTGTGTTACTTTTCTTACAGTAAAGAATGCCCCCCTGTGATGATAGTGAAACTTTCTTTCCTCTGGACATGGTGAATGCCCTCTTTTCTTAGTTATTGGCCTAGGTATAAAAAGATCACTAGAAAGATCTCTGTACTGTCCATTCATATATTTGTACATTGTGATCAAAATTGCCCTTAAGATGTCTTTTCTTCAAACAAAATAAAATTACATTTATCCACATTCAACTTCATTTGTCATGTCTGAGTCCAAGCCTCCAGCCTTACCAGATCCCTCTGTAATATTATATTATCCTCTTCTGTGGTGATCACCCTACCCAGTTTAGTGTAATATGCAAATTTAGAAATTCTACTCTGTAATCCTTCAACATGGTCATTAATAAAGATATGGCGGATCCAATACTGACCCCTGTGTGACACAGTATCAAATGCCTTAGAACAGTCCAGATATACATCCACAGCTTAACCTAGGTTGAATCTATATCCAACCTCCTCATAGAAGCTGATCAAAATATTCTGACAGGACTGATCCCGCATAAACCCATGAACGATATCTATAGTATATATATATATATATATATATATATATATATATATATATATATATATATGAAAAATGTACTAATAAAGGATTACACCATTTTATGGTTTTTATATTACGACTATATTTCAATTCAGTCTAAGCATTACAACAGTAGGAATTGCTTCTTTGGTCTACATTCTATAAATATTGATAATAATAACAATAAGTAGTAATAGTATTAATACATCAAATGAAGAAAAGGTGCAGATGCTCCAGCTCCCAAATAGAAATAATGTTTAAAAGTCCAAAATTTAATTAATCCATATTAAAAATAGGGAACAACAAAATCCAAGTGAGGTTAAAAACAAAGCTGAAACACCGACGCATTTTGAACAGTGAATGACACTTCTTTCGAACTCTTTATGTGAATGACGCTTCTTTCTCAGGAACCAATATCATGAAATTGGTTCCTGAGAAAGAAGCGTCATTCACATTAAGAGTTAACATAAAGTCACATAATAATGCAGAACCGGAACCAATGTCATGAAGTGGGCGTTCTCTCTTTTAGGGATTTTTGACCCATGTCCATTTATCAGCATGTATATAAGGTGAGCGGTTCACTCTGGATACTGTGCCATGACTAAGAACCGCACGGTTCGAAACGTGTCGGCGTTTCAGCTTTGTTTTTAACCTCACTTGGATTTTGTTGTTCCCTATTTTTAATATGGATTAATTACATTTTGGACTTTTAAACATTATTTCTATTTGGGAGCTGGAGCATCTGCACCTTTTCTTCATTTGATGCTATTCACACCAAGATGCAGCTTGGACTGCCGCTCCCTGCTCCCAGACTTTTCCTGATCCTCCTCCTAAGATGATATCTTCAAGGTGGTGAGCTGGTTACTTTTTGCATTTATATAGTATTAATACATGTGTCACTTTATGTAAAAATCAAACAATATATTTTGCTTTAATTGAAGGCATTAATTAGAAAATTGTTCCGACAAATAGATGTGTTTGTGAGTTCTGGAAAGCAATAGCTATGGTACATTTTAAAATTCATGCCTTGTCTACGAATAACCGAGGATTTAGTGACTCTGGAGCTAGTGTAGTCTCCAAAGCTCTGGGGACTGTGGCTAGCTTACAACAAAAGAGGAATTGGCAAGTTTGCAGTGACTCCAATTATATTGAGATGGATCTCATGCTGATTTCTGTCAAGTGCAATATCTCTGTGTGAGTACAGCATGCTGGTCAACATTTAAAACAATATTTACTGAATATTTTAAGAGAGGAAACATGTGTAGAGATATACTGTACCTACAGCTGCAACTATTGTATTCCATTTACAATGGTGTTATCACGTAATTTCTTAAGAAGCAAACATTTAAGAATAGCGACAGGCATCATAGCCCCTTAATTGTTGCACTATGGTTGTGCATTTGTTCTGATTGCATTGTACTTTTAAACCGGTGAAGTGTATTGAAGACATAAAAGGGTTTTGTTATGTCTGTTATTTATCTTGTATTACACTGTGCATCTAGCAGGATAGGTAAATGTCACGATGCCGGCTGGCAGGAGGTGGATCCTCTGTGCCAGAGAGGGATTGGCGTGGACCGTGCTAGTGGACCGGTTCTAAGTCACTACTGGTATTCACCAGAGCCCGCCGCAAAGCGGGATGGTCTTGCTGCGGCGGTAGTGACCAGGTCGTATCCACTAGCAACGGCTCAACCTCTCTGACTGCTGAAGATAGGCGCGGTACAAGGGAGTAGACAGAAGCAAGGTCGGACGTAGCAGAAGGTCGGGGCAGGCAGCAAGGATCGTAGTCAGGGGCAACGGCAGGAGGTCTGGAACACAGGCTAGGAACACACAAGGGAACGCTTTCACTAGGCACAAGGGCAACAAGATCCGGCGAGGGAGTGCAGGGGAAGTGAGGTATACATAGGGAGTGCACAGGTGAAGACACTAATTAGAACCACTGCGCCAATCAGCGGCGCAGTGGCCCTTTAAATCGCAGAGACCCGGCGCGCGCGCGCCCCAGGGAGCGGGGCCGCGCGCGCCGGGACAGGACCGACGGAGAGCGAGTCAGGTACGGGAGCCGGGGTGCGCATCGCGAGCGGGCGCCACCCGCATCGCGAATCGCATCCCGGCTGGAGGCGGTATCGCAGCGCACCCGGTCAGTGGATCTGACCGGGGCGCTGCAGTAGCGAGAGTGTAGCGAGCGCTCCAGGGAGGAGCGGGGACCCGGAGCGCTCGGCGTAACAGTACCCCCCCCCCTTGGGTCTCCCCCTCTTCTTTGAGCCTGAGAACCTGAGGACCAGACTTTTATCTAGGATATTGTCCTCAGGTTCCCAGGATCTCTCTTCAGGACCACAGCCCTCCCAGTCAACCAGAAAAAAGGTTTTCCCTCTGACCTTTTTGGAGGCCAGTATCTCCTTTACAGGAAAGCTGTCCGAAGAACCGGAGACAGGAGTGGGAGAAATAAGTTTAGGAGAGAAACGGTTGAGGATGAGTGGTTTAAGAAGAGAGACATGAAAGGCATTAGGAATACGAAGAGAAGGAGGAAGAAGAAGTTTGTAAGAGACAGGATTAATCTGGCACAAAACTTTGAAAGGACCAAGATAGCGTGGTCCCAATTTGTAGCTGGGAACACGGAAGCGGACATATTTAGCGGAGAGCCATACCTTGTCTCCGGGAGAAAAAATGGGGGGAGCTCTTCTTTTCTTATCAGCAAACTTCTTCATGCGTGATGAAGCCTGTAAGAGAGAATTTTGGGTCTCTTTCCATATGGTGGAAAGATCACGAGTTATTTCATCCACAGCGGGCAAACCAGAGGGCAAGGGAGTAGGGAGGGGGGGAAGAGGGTGACGGCCGTACACCACGAAAAATGGGGATTTGGAAGAAGATTCAGAGACTCTGAAGTTATACGAGAATTCGGCCCATGGTAGAAGATCTGCCCAGTCATCCTGACGGGAGGAAACAAAATGCCGTAAATAATCACCCAGGACCTGGTTAATTCTTTCTACTTGCCCATTGGATTGAGGATGATAAGCAGAAGAAAAGTTTAATTTAATCTTGAGTTGTTTACAGAGAGCCCTCCAGAATTTTGACACGAATTGGACGCCTCTATCCGAGACGATCTGCGTGGGCAACCCGTGAAGACGAAAAATGTGTACAAAAAATTGTTTTGCCAACTGAGGCGCTGAAGGAAGACCAGGAAGAGGAATAAAATGTGCCATCTTGGAAAATCGATCAACGACCACCCAAACAACAGTGTTGCCAAGGGATGGGGGTAAGTCTGTAATAAAGTCCATACCAATCAGAGACCAAGGCTGTTCGGGGACAGGCAGAGGGTGAAGGAGACCAGCAGGCTTCTGGCGAGGAGTCTTGTCCCGGGCACAGACAGTGCAGGCCCGCACAAAATCAACAACATCCGTCTCCAGAGTCGGCCACCAATAGAAACGAGAGATGAGTTGCACGGATTTCTTGATGCCCGCATGGCCTGCGAGAGGGGAGGAGTGACCCCATTTGAGGATTCCGAGGCGTTGGCGTGGAGAGACGAAGGTCTTCCCTGGAGGAGTTTGCCTGATGGAGGCTGGAGAAGTGGAGATCAGGCAGTCAGGAGGAATGATGTGTTGCGGAGAGAGCTCTACTTCCGAGGCATCCGAGGAACGAGAGAGAGCATCGGCCCTGATGTTCTTATCGGCAGGGCGAAAGTGAATTTCAAAATTAAACCGGGCAAAGAACAGAGACCACCTGGCCTGGTGAGGATTCAGCCGTTGGGCAGACTGGAGATAGGAGAGATTCTTGTGATCGGTGTAAAGAATAACTGGAAATTTAGATCCCTCCAGCAGATGCCTCTATTCCTCAAGTGCTAATTTAATGGCCAGTAGCTCTCGATCCCCGATGGAGTAGTTCCTCTCCGCCGGAGAGAAGGTCCTAGAAAAAAAACCACAGGTAACAGCATGCCCGGAAGAATTTTTTTGTAGAAGAACCGCTCCAGCTCCTACTGAGGAGGCATCAACCTCCAATAGGAAGGGTTTAGATGGGTCAGGTCTGGAGAGCATGGGAGCAGAAGAAAAGGCCGACTTGAGCCGTTTAAAGGCGTCTTCCGCTTGAGGAGGCCAGGACTTAGGATTGGCATTCTTCTTGGTTAAAGCCACGATAGGAGCCACAATGGTGGAAAAATGTGGAATAAATTGTCTGTAATAATTGGCGAACCCCAAAAAAAGTTGGATAGCACGGAGTCCGGAGGGGCGTGGCCAATCTAAGACGGCAGAGAGTTTGTCTGGATCCATTTGTAGTCCCTGGCCAGAGACCAAGTATCCTAGGAAAGGAAGAGATTGACATTCAAACAGACATTTCTCCATTTTGGCATAAAGTTGATTGTCACGAAGTCTCTGAAGAACCATGCGGACATGCTGGCGGTGTTCTTCTAGGTTGGCAGAAAAAATCAGAATATCGTCCAGATACACAACAACACAGGAATATAAGAGATCACGAAAAATTTCATTAACAAAGTCTTGGAAGACGGCAGGGGCGTTGCACAGGCCAAAGGGCATGACCAGATACTCAAAGTGTCCATCTCTAGTGTTAAATGCCGTTTTCCATTCATCCCCCTCCCTGATGCGGATGAGATTATAAGCACCTCTTAAGTCCAGTTTGGTAAAGATGTGGGCACCTTGGAGGCGATCAAAGAGTTCAGAGATAAGAGGTAGAGGGTAGCGGTTCTTTACTGTGATTTTATTAAGACCGCGGTAGTCAATGCAAGGACGTAGGGAGCCATCTTTTTTGGACACAAAGAAAAATCCAGCTCCGGCAGGAGAGGAGGATTTGCGGATAAACCCCTTTTTTAAATTTTCCTGGATGTACTCAGACATAGCAAGAGTCTCTGGGGCGGACAGAGGATAAATTCTGCCCCGGGGTGGAGTAGTGCCCGGGAGGAGGTCAATAGGACAGTCATAAGGCCTGTGAGGAGGTAGAGTCTCAGCTTGTTTTTTGCAAAACACATCAGCAAAGTCCATATAGGCCTTAGGGAGACCGGTTACAGGGGGAACCACAGGGTCACGGCAGGGAGTACTGGGAACCGGTTTAAGGCAGTCCTTGAAACAAGAGATACCCCAGCTCTTGATCTCCCCTGTGGACCAATCCAGGGTTGGGGAATGGCGTTGGAGCCACGGTAGTCCAAGGAGAATTTCGGAAGTGCAATTGGGGAGGACCAAGAACTCAATTTTTTCTTGATGAGGTCCGATGCACATTAGAAGGGGCTCCGTGCGGTAACGTATGGTACAGTCCAATCTTTCATTGTTAACACAATTGATGTAGAGGGGCCTGGCGAGACTGGTTACCGGGATGTTGAACCTGTTGATGAGAGAGGCCAAAATAAAGTTTCCTGCAGATCCGGAATCCAAGAAGGCCATAGTAGAGAAGGAGAAGGTAGATGCAGATATCCGCACAGGCACAGTAAGACGTGGAGAAGCAGAGTTGACATCAAGGACTGTCTCACTTTTGTGCGGAGTCTGCGTGCGTCTTTCCAGGCGGGGAGGACAGATAGGACAATCCTTCAGGAAGTGTTCGGTACCGGCACAGTACAGGCAGAGATTCTCCATGCGGCGTCGTGTCCTCTCTTGAGGTGTCAGGCGAGACCGGTCAACTTGCATAGCCTCCACGGCGGGAGGCACAGGAACGGATTGCAGAGGACCAGAGGAGAGAGGAGCCGGGGAGAAAAAACGCCTCGTGCGAACAAAGTCCATATCCTGGCGGAGCTCCTGACGCCTTTCGGAAAAACGCATGTCAATGCGAGTGGCTAGATGAATGAGTTCATGTAGATTAGCAGGAATTTCTCGTGCGGCCAGAACATCTTTAATGTTGCTGGATAGGCCTTTTTTAAAGGTCGCGCAGAGGGCCTCATTATTCCAGGATAGTTCAGAAGCAAGAGTACGGAATTGTATGGCGTACTCGCCAACGGAAGAATTACCCTGGACCAGGTTCAGCAGGGCAGTCTCAGCAGAGGAGGCTCGGGTAGGTTCCTCAAAGACACTTCGAATTTCCGAGAAGAAGGAGTGTACAGAGGCAGTGACGGGGTCATTGCGGTCCCAGAGCGGTGTGGCCCATGACAGAGCTTTTCCAGACAGAAGGCTGACTACGAAAGCCACCTTAGACCTTTCAGTAGGAAACTGGTCCGACATCATCTCCAAGTGCAGGGAACATTGTGAAAGAAAGCCACGGCAAAACTTAGAGTCCCCATCAAATTTATCCGGCAAGGATAGTCGTAGGCCTGAAGCGGCCACTCGCTGCGGAGGAGGTGCAGGAGCTGGCGGAGGAGATGATTGCTGAAGCTGTGGTAGTAGCTGCTGTAGCATCACGGTCAGTTGAGACAGCTGGTGGCCTTGTTGCGCTATCTGTTGTGACTGCTGAGCGACCACCGTGGTGAGGTCAGCGACAACTGGCAGAGGTACTTCAGCGGGATCCATGGCCGGATCTACTGTCACGATGCCGGCTGGCAGGAGGTGGATCCTCTGTGCCAGAGAGGGATTGGCGTGGACCGTGCTAGTGGACCGGTTCTAAGTCACTACTGGTATTCACCAGAGCCCGCCGCAAAGCGGGATGGTCTTGCTGCGGCGGTAGTGACCAGGTCGTATCCACTAGCAACGGCTCAACCTCTCTGACTGCTGAAGATAGGCGCGGTACAAGGGAGTAGACAGAAGCAAGGTCGGATGTAGCAGAAGGTCGGGGCAGGCAGCAAGGATCGTAGTCAGGGGCAACGGCAGGAGGTCTGGAACACAGGCTAGGAACACACAAGGGAACGCTTTCACTAGGCACAAGGGCAACAAGATCCGGCGAGGGAGTGCAGGGGAAGTGAGGTATACATAGGGAGTGCACAGGTGAAGACACTAATTAGAACCACTGCGCCAATCAGCGGCGCAGTGGCCCTTTAAATCGCAGAGACCCGGCGCGCGCGCGCCCCAGGGAGCGGGGCCGTGCACGCCGGGACAGGACCGACGGAGAGCGAGTCAGGTACGGGAGCCGGGGTGCGCATCGCAAGCGGGCGCCACCCGCATCGCGAATCGCATCCCGGCTGGAGGCGGTATCGCAGCGCACCCGGTCAGTGGATCTGACCGGGGCGCTGCAGTAGCGAGAGTGTAGCGAGCGCTCCGGGGAGGAGCGGGGACCCGGAGCGCTCGACGTAACAGTAAATGCCAGTGGAGAGCATTTATTTCATTCTTTTGTAAATTGTGTTCCAATTGAATTGTAGTTTATTTTACATTGTAGGGTTAACACAATTATTGCTTGCTGCCATTCAAACTTACTTTCTCAGTGGGTGCTTGCCATAACAGTGAAGGCTACAGCTGGGTCATGACTCCTGAGGATATCAGAGAGGTAGTGAGAGACCATTACAAGTGTATGTGCTACAGGTGTTCAAAGAGCAGGACACCTCCTGATACTCCCTTGCCATGAAGGGTGAGCCAAAAGACAGGAGCTTTAACTAAGATGTGCGTGAAAAGTGTTCAAGCTAAATAATTAGTTTCTCCTTCTGCCCTGTTCCACATAAGAGACTGTTAGCCTACTCTGTGAGGGACAGCAGCGTCATTTCAGTGCTCAAGCGTCAAAGAAGAGCAAGGGTATGTTCACACTACGGATATGTTGCCACTTCTTTGCGGAATTCAGCGAGCGAAGATTCAGCCTGGCAGCTGGCAGCGGCGGTAGGACTGTGCAGCACTGTGTCGTCACCATTGATGGCTATGCAGTGCTTGCAGACTTCCGTGCAAAGAATGAACATGTTCTTTCTTTGCATGGAACAATTTCGCAGTGTGATGGGGTCTCGTGGAAGATCAACAGACCTGACAGAGTAACTAATGTGCAGGTAGAAGGATACCTAGGGAATAGTGATCATAATAGAGTACATTATAACTTGTTCTGGAATAAGAGAACCCCGTGAGGGGCCACAAAAACATGAACTTTAGGAAGGAAAAGCTTAATGAACTCAGAAAAGCCCTTAACCTCTTAAGGACATAGGGCATACAGGTGCACCCTGACGTCCTAGTACTTAAGGACACAGGGCGTACCTGTATGCCCGTTGGAATTTCAGTCCCCGCCGGATGCCCGTGGGAATTTCAGTCCCCCGTGGGATGACTGCTATCTATCTCCGCCCTGAGACCCCCCCCCATTTCGGCGATCACTGCCGCATACGTGACATGAATACACCCCCAATCCCCTCCTGTATCTATGGGGAAGTGGCGATTTTGTCACCCCCCCCCCCCAAGGAGCGCTGCTATTGGCTATTGAACCAGACAGGCCTCCTCTAAATTTCATACGGACACCTATGCCCAAGGACGAGACCCATGCCCTTACCCATGAAAACCTGTTGCTGGTCAGGTATAAGGATACACATAAACGTAGAACATTAAAGGGGGATCTACGCGGTGCCCCTAGTATCAGTTGTTCCATCCAGCATAAATAATATGAAATATAGGACTACCAATGTCCAGGATGTGCTCTATAAAACTTAACTTTTAATGTCAAATTAAATTAAAGGTATTAACAAGTGTCTAGTGTTATGACAAAAGTATGATTATCTCGGTCTAATAAAAGACATTAACAAGGTGTGTCCGGGACTCTGCAGGGCCCAGCCAGTCCCGAGTCACCTCTCACTAGAGGGTGCAGTTTAGTTGCACACCTATAGAGTATAATAATCAAATTTGATTATTATACTCTATAGGTGTGCAACTAAACTGCACCCTCTAGTGAGAGGTGACTCGGGACTGGCTGGGCCCTGCAGAGTCCCGGACACACCTTGTTAATGTCTTTTATTAGACCGAGATAATCATACTTTTGTCATAACACTAGACACTTGTTAATACCTTTAATCTAATTTGACATTAAAAGTTAAGTTTTATAGAGCACATCCTGGACATTGGTAGTCCTATATTTCAGGTATAAGGATAAGAGGGATGTCCTCATGCTGACCACAATTCATGGTAATGGCAGCTCACCAGTTCCTATGCAAGGTACCACAACAACGGTCCTCAAGCCAGATTGTATTCTGGACTATAGTCGGTATATGGGGGGAGTTGATCTCTCTGATCAAGTCCTGAAGCCATACATGGTCGTGCGGAAACCACAGATATGGTACAAAAAAGTTGCGGTCTACATGGTACAGGTTGCCATGTACAACTCTTTTGTACTGTACCAGTATGCTGGCAACACAGGGACATTACTCTAGTTCCAAGAAGAAGTTCTAAAGGTCCTGATCTTTGGCGACCGGGAAAGAGCAGGCCGGAGTTACCAAGGAACTGGCAATATAGGTGCCAGGATTGTCCCAGGCCAGCACTTTCCAGGTGAAGTGCCCCACACTGGAAAGAAGGGACAAGCCCAGAAAAAGTTTAGAGTGTGTCACAAGAGGGGGATACGGAAGGATACCACCACTCAATGTGACACTTGCCTCGATAATCTGGGCCTCTGCATTAAAAACTGCTTCTAGAGTATCACATTTCCATGCAGTACTAAATTTTTCATTTTAATTTTCCATAATTTGACTCCAATGTAACAAGTGCAGAGTACATTCCAAGTTTTAACTCCATAAACCACTAAATTGCCCAAAAAAATCTTAAAAAAAAAAAACCTGATAAGACCTCTGGGGGTATTTTTTTCTCTGGGTCATGGTCACTGATTCACTATCATCGGAGACTTTTTTATGTTGCCTCAAATGCGCAGTGCTCTCTCTCCACCTGAGCGGGGTGAGCATTTTAGGCAACAGGGTAGGGATGGCCACACACATCACATTCCTAGAATGATGATTCAGAGAATAGGGTTTGGGGTTTCTATCTTTTTTAGTTTTGACTATGCTCTGGGTCATCATTCTGGGAACATAACCTGTTTTATAATTTTACGTCCCACTGTACCCCATTTTAGTAATTTACCCCATGTAACACTCCTTGAGGCTGTTCTGGCTCCATAGGCAGATATGTAGAAGCTCAAGGCCCCAGACTTTGCTCCTGCTCTTCTGAGACCGGTGTGCACGCTGTTTACATCCAGATATAAGGTATGACCTTACCCCAAAGAAACGTATTTACAAATTTACTGTGACATTTTCTCTTTTTACCCCTTGTGAAAATGAAAAATTTGGGGTAACCCCAGCATTTTAGTGTAAAAAATCAAATAGTTCATTTTCACATCCCACTTTTATGAACATTTATCAAACACCTGTGGGGTGTTAAGGCTCACTGTGCCCCTTGTTACATGCCTTGAGGGGTGTAACCGTGCATCCCCTCCCCTATTTTCACAGGAGGTGGTTTTAGGTTGTTAGTGGATCCTGCATGTCACCCAGCCTGAGGTGAGTGAATGTTAGGGTCCCATCCGATATTAGGCTACCCCGGCGTGGTGAATGGGGGGGACACATTTTGTTCAAAAAGTGCGCTAAGAGCCTCCATTTTGTTGACCAAGTGTGCTGCTGCCATTTTCTTTTTATTTTTTTTCACATTTTTTGTACTTGCCACAGCAGCATGCACCCGTGCATTGGGTTTAGGTGCTGGCTACATTTTTGGTTTTAGATATGCAGAAGCTCAAGGCCCCTGACTGTGCTCCTACTCTTCTGAGACCGGTGTGCATGCTGTTTACGTCCATATATGAGGACTTTAATGAACATTTATCAAACACCTGTGGGGTGTTAAGGCTCACTGTACCCCTTGTTACATGCCTTGAGGGGTGCAATTTCCAAAATAGTATGCCATGTGGGTTTTATTTTTGCTGTTCTGGCACCATAGGGGATTCCTAAATGCGACATGCCCCCCCCCCCCCCCCCACCCCATTTAAGCAAAATTTGCAAATGTTGCTCTTTACTTGAGGGGTGTAGTTTCCAAAATAGTATGCCATGTGGGGAGTTTTTTGCTGTTCTAGCACCATAGGGGTTTCCTAAATGGGACATGCCCCCCAAAAACCATTTCAGCAAAATTTGCTTTCCAAAAGCCAAATGTGACTCCACTTCTGAGCATTGTAGTGCGCCAGCAGTGCACTTGACGTCCACACATGGGGTATTTTCATACTCAGAACAGATGGGGTTACAAATTTTGGGTGGACATTTTTTCCTATTACCCCTTAAAAAAATGTAAAATTTGGGTGATAACCAGCATTTTAGTGAAAATAAAAATTCATTTCCACATCCAACTTTAACAAAAAGTCGTCAAACACCTGTGGGGTGTTAAGGTTCACTGTACCCCTTGTTACGTGCCTGGAGGGGTGTAGTTTCCAAAATAGTATTCCATGTGTTTTTTTCCCTGTCCTGGCAACATAGGGGTTTCCTAAATGTGACATGCCCCCCAAAAACCATTTCGGAAAAACTCTCTCTTCAAAATCCTATTGTCGCTCCTTCCCTTCTGTGCCCTCTACTGCGCCCGCCGAACACTTTACATACACATATGAGGTATTTCCTTACTCAAGAGAAATTGGGTTACAAATTTTAGGAATATTTCTCTCCTTTTATCCCTTGTAAAAATTCAAAAACTGGGTCTACAAGAACATGTGAGTGTAAATAATGAAGATTTAGAATTTTCTCCTTCACTTTACTGCTATTCCTGTGAAACACCTAAAGGTTAACACACTTATTGAATGTCATTTTGAATACTTTGAGGGGTGCAGTTTTTATAATGGTGGTCATTTGTGAGGTATTTCTAATATGAAGGCCTTTCAAATCCACTTCAAAACTGAAAAATTCCGATTTTGAAAATTTTGTGAAAAATTGTAAAATTGCTGCTGAACTTTGAAGCCCTCTGATGTCTTCCAAAAGTAAAAACATGTCAACTTTATGATGCAAACATTAAGTAGACATATTGTATATAGAGATGAGCGAATCGAAGTTGACAAATTTGTTATGAATTTCATGAAAAATTTGATTCGCAACGAATATCGCTTCATTAAGCTCCATTTTACAGCGTTCCAGGCTACTGGAGACCTAAGATGGCGAATCCACATGTGAGTAAATGGGGCAGGGGATTATGGGAGGGTGGGAAACAGCGGCGGGAATGAAGATAGGCAGGCTGACCCTGAATCACATGTGAGATGCAGCCTATCAGTGTTCACTGACCCCTGTGATGTCACAGCCCCTATATAATCGGCGGCCATCTTGCCTCTCTTCATTTCATCTATGCACTCAGATTGAGAGGACGGGACTGCGTGGGTGTGAAAAGCTCATACCACAGCGTTACACTGCAACTGCTAGTCACATCAGCATTAGGGAAAGGCAGGAGTGCAGAGTGCTTTGCTGTTACACTGAGAAGGATCATTGATAGCTAAACCTCCTATTCACGTTATTGAGCATTCCTGCAGAGAGGGACAGATAGCTGTCAGCTGCCTCATAAAGAACTCCAAGCTGCCTGAACTTTCTGAAGCATCTTATCTCCTCGTTTTTCAGCCCAGTTGAGTTTTTATTTTTTTTGCTCCACAAATCTTCTGCTGCTCAGAATTGTGTGACAGAGTGCAATTTAGGGTTTAATCCCTGGAATAATTTTTTTTTGTGGTGCTGCACTGTTGGGTCCTGCTGCTGTTCAGAAATGCGTGATTTGTTTATGAAAAGGTGAAGTTGGGGTCTACACCAGCATGTTAGTGTAAAAAAATAAATTGTTTACACTAACATCCTAGTGTTGCCCTATACTTTTCATTTTGACAAGAGGTAAAAGGGGAAAAAAGCCCCCCAAAATTTGTAATGCAATTTCTCCTGACTACGGAGATACCCCATATGTGGCCGCAAAGTGCTGGGGGCGCACAACAAGGCCCAGAAGGGAGAGTGCACCATGTACATTTGAGGTGATTTGCACAGGGGTGGCTGATTGTTACAGCGGTTTTGACAAAGGAAAAAAAACAAAACCCCACATGTTACCCCATTTCGGAAACTACACCCCTCACGGAATGTAATGATGGGTGCCGTGAGAATTTACCCCCCACTGGTGTCTGACAGATCTTTGGAACAGTGGGCTGTGCAAATAAAAAATTTTGTACAGCCCTTTGTTCCAAAGATCTGACAGACACCAGTGGGGGTAAGTGCTCACTGTACTCCTCATTACATTCTGTGAGGGGTCTAGTTTCCAAAATGGTATGCCATGTGTTTTTTTTTTTTTTTGCTGTCCTGGCACCATAGGGGCTTACTAAATGCGACATGCCCCCCGAGCAAAATTTGCTCTCAAAAAGCCAAATATGACTCCTTCTCTTCTGAGCATTTTAGTTCGCCCGTAGTGCACTTCAGGTCAACTTATGGGGTACCTACATACTCAGAAGAGATGGGGTTACAA
This sequence comes from Hyla sarda, assembly GCF_029499605.1. Taxonomy (NCBI): domain Eukaryota; kingdom Metazoa; phylum Chordata; class Amphibia; order Anura; family Hylidae; genus Hyla; species Hyla sarda. The sequence continues at coordinate 231,046,017 of NC_079191.1, forward strand.
ATGTTGGGGGTATTTTCTGCTACTTACTGTTACGCCTAGCGCTCCGGGTCCCCGCTCCTCCCCGGAGCGCTCACGGCGTCCTTCTCCCTGCAGCTCCCCGGTCAGCGCTGACCGGGAGCGCTGCTCTGCCATGGCCGTTGGGGATGCGATTCGCACAGCGGGACGCGCCCGCTTGCGAGTCGCATCCCAGGTCACTTACCCGTTCCCGTCTCCTGCGGTCATGTGCTGGCGCGCGCGGCTCCGCTCTCTAGGGCGCGCGCGCGCCAGCTCCCTGAGACTTAAAGGGCCAGTGCACCAATGATTGGTGCCTGGCCCAATTAGCTTAATTGGTTCCCACCTGTTCCCTGCTTATATCTAGTCTCCTCCCTTGCACTCCCTTGCCGGATCTTGTTGCCTTAGTGCCAGTGAAAGCGTTCTTTGTGTGTTTATACCCTGTGTACCAGAACTATTGCTATCTCCCCTGACTACGAACCTTGCCGCCTGCCCCCGACCTTCTGCTACGTCCGACTTTGCTTCTGCCTATTCCCTTGTACCTCGCCTATCTTCAGCAGCCAGAGAGGTGCCGTTGCTAGTGGATACGACCTGGTCACTACCGCCGCAGCAAGACCATCCCGCTTTGCGGCGGGCTCTGGTGAAAACCAGTAGTGTCTTAGAACCGGTCCACTAGCACGGTCCTCGCCATCCCTCTCTGGCACAGAGGATCCACCTCCTGCCAGCCGGCATCGTGACAGTAGATCCGGCCATGGATCCCGCTGAAGTTCCTCTGCCTGTTGTCGCCGACCTCCCCACACTGGTCGCCCAGCAAGCCCGACAGATTGCCCAACAAGATCACCAGCTGTCGTACTTGACCACCATGACTCAGCAACTCCAGTCGCAGCTACAGCAGATTCAGTCTCAGCTACAGCAGCAGCAACCATCTCCTCCGCCAGCTCCTGCACCTCTTCCGCAGCGAGTGGCCACTCCTAGCCTCCGCCTGTCTTTGCCGGACAAATTTAATGGGGACTCTAAGTTTTGCCGTGGCTTCCTTTCCCAATGTTCCCTGCATCTGGAGATGATGTCGGATCAGTTTCCTACTGAAAGGTCTAAGGTGGCTTTCGTAGTCAGCCTTCTGTCTGGAAAAGCCCTGTCATGGGCCACACCGCTCTGGGACCGCGATGACCCTGTCACTGCCTCTGTACACTCCTTCTTCTCGGAAATTCGAAGTGTCTTTGAGGAACCTGCCCGAGCCTCTTCTGCTGAGACTGCCCTGCTGAACCTGGTCCAGGGTAATTCCTCCGTTGGCGAGTACGCCATACAATTCCGTACTCTTGCTTCTGAACTATCCTGGAATAATGAGGCTCTCTGCGCGACCTTTAAAAAAGGCCTATCCAGCAACATTAAGGATGTTCTGGCCGCACGAGAGACTCCTGCTAACCTGCATGAACTCATTCATCTAGCCACTCGCATTGACATGCGTTTTTCTGAGAGGCATCAAGAGCTCCGCCAGGAAAAGGACTTAGATCTCTGGACACCTCTCCCACAGTCTCCACTGCAATCTGCGCCTAGGCCTCCCGCCGAGGAGGCCATGCAAGTGGATCGGTCTCGCCTGACCCTGGAAGAGAGGAATCGCCGTAAGGAAGAGAATCTTTGTTTGTACTGTGCCAGTACTGAACATTTTCTGGTGGATTGCCCAATCCGTCCTCCACGTCTGGGAAACGCACGCTCGCACTCAGCTCTCGTGGGTGTGGCGTCTCTTGATGCCAAGTCGGCTTCTCCACGTCTCACGGTACCTGTTCGGATTTCCACTTCAGCCAGCTCTCCCCTCTCAGCCGTGGCCTGCCTGGACTCTGGAGCTTCTGGGAATTTTATTCGGGACTCCTTTGTGAATAAATTCCGGATTCCGGTGACCCGTCTTGTCAAGCCACTCCACATTTCCGCGGTCAACGGAGCCAGGGTGGACTGTACCATACGTTTCCGCACGGAGCCCCTTCTTATGAGCATCGGATCTCACCACGAGAGGATTGAACTTTTGGTCCTCCCCAATTGCACCTCGGAAATTCTCCTTGGACTTCCCTGGCTTCAACTTCATTCCCCAACCCTGGATTGGTCCACTGGGGAGATCAAGAGTTGGGGGTCCTCTTGTTCCAAGAACTGTCTAAAACCGGTTCCCAGTAACCCTTGCCGTAACTCTGTGGTTCCTCCTGTATCTGGTCCCCCTAAGGTCATTAAGGACTCTGCCTGCCACAGGAAATGCCCCTCCCCCCCTCCCAGTTCCATCAGGCAAGCTTCTGTGTCCCCTCATGGCCCTCGTCCTGGTGTCACACTGCCCCGTGCCAGGTCCCGCCCTCTGCCCTCTCTCCCCATTCCTACTCCTGCGGTTCTGCCTGCCGTTGAGGAATCCCTCCATCCTTTCCCGGTGTCCTCATCCCAGGGGAGGCAGTTACCCGATAAAGAGAAGGGGAGACCTAAGGGGGGGGGTACTGTTACGCCTAGCGCTCCGGGTCCCCGCTCCTCCCCGGAGCGCTCACGGCGTCCTTCTCCCTGCAGCTCCCCGGTCAGCGCTGACCGGGAGCGCTGCTCTGCCATGGCCGTTGGGGATGCGATTCGCACAGCGGGACGCGCCCGCTTGCGAGTCGCATCCCAGGTCACTTACCCGTTCCCGTCTCCTGCGGTCATGTGCTGGCGCGCGCGGCTCCGCTCTCTAGGGCGCGCGCGCGCCAGCTCCCTGAGACTTAAAGGGCCAGTGCACCAATGATTGGTGCCTGGCCCAATTAGCTTAATTGGTTCCCACCTGTTCCCTGCTTATATCTAGTCTCCTCCCTTGCACTCCCTTGCCGGATCTTGTTGCCTTAGTGCCAGTGAAAGCGTTCTTTGTGTGTTTATACCCTGTGTACCAGAACTATTGCTATCTCCCCTGACTACGAACCTTGCCGCCTGCCCCCGACCTTCTGCTACGTCCGACTTTGCTTCTGCCTATTCCCTTGTACCTCGCCTATCTTCAGCAGCCAGAGAGGTGCCGTTGCTAGTGGATACGACCTGGTCACTACCGCCGCAGCAAGACCATCCCGCTTTGCGGCGGGCTCTGGTGAAAACCAGTAGTGTCTTAGAACCGGTCCACTAGCACGGTCCTCGCCATCCCTCTCTGGCACAGAGGATCCACCTCCTGCCAGCCGGCATCGTGACACTTACCCTTGCAAAAATGTGAAATTTGGGGGGAAACACACATTTTAGTGATTTTTTTAAAAATTTTTTACATATGCAAAAGTCGTGAAACACCTGTGGACTATTAAGGCTCACTTAATTCCTTGTTACGTTCCTCAAGGGGTCTTGTTTCCAAAATGGTATGGCGGGTGTTTTTTTTTTTTTTGCTGTTCTGGCACCATAGGGGCTTCCTAAATGCACCATGCCCCCCAAAAACCATTTCAGAAAAACGTACTCTCCAAAATCCCCTTTGTCGCTCCTTTGCTTCTGAGCCCTCTACTGCGCCTGCCGAACCCTTTACATAGACATATGAGGTATGTGTTTTGTTCGAGAGAAATTGGGCTACAAATGTAAGTATACATTTTCTCCTTTTACCCCTTGTAAAAATTCAAAGATTGGGTCTACAAGAACATGCGAGTGTAAAAAATGAAGATTGTGAATTTTCTCCTTCACTTTGCTGCTATTCCTGTGAAACACCTGAAGGGTTAAAAGGCTGACCGAATGTCATTTTGAATACTTTGGGGGGTGCAGTTTTTATAATGGGGTCATTTGTGGGGTATTTCTAAGATGGGGGTCTTTGTCCCGGATGGGTCTCCGACCCTGAAAGGAATTGGAATTTGTGTTTCTAAGATGAAGACCCTTCAAATCCACTTCAAACCTGAACTGGTCCCTGAAAAATAGTGAGTTTGGAAATTTTGTGAAAAAATGGAAAATTGCTGCTGAACTTTGAAGCCCTCTGGTGTCTTCCAAAAGTAAAAACTTGTCAATTTTATGATGCAAACATAAAGTAGACATATTGTATATGTGAATAAAAAAATTATTTTGAATATACATTTTCCTTACAAGCAGAGAGCTTCAAAGTTAGAAAAAGGTAAAATTTTCAAATTTTTCATCAAATTTGGGGATTTTTCACCAAGAAATGATGCAAGTTCCCAAACATTTTTACCACTATGTTAAATTAGAATATGTCACGAAAAAAGAATCTCGGAATCAGAATGATAACTAAAGGCATTCCAGAGTTATTAATGTTTAAAGTGACAGTGGCCAGATGTTCAAAAAATGGCCGGGTCCTAAGGTGTAAAATGGCTGGGTCCTTAAGAGGATAATGTAGATTGACCGCGAAAAAATTCAGATCGAAACAACCTTTTCGAAAAATTCGGCGAATCGGACAAATCGAATTTTTGAAAAGTTTGCTCATCTCTAATTGTGTATATGAATTAATATATCATTTATTTGGAATGTCCATTTTCCTTATAAGCAGAGAGCTTCAAAGTTAAAAAATATGCAACATTTTCAATTTTCACCAAGAAATGATGCAAGTATGGGCGAACATTTACCACTATGTTAAAGTAGAATATGTCACAAAAAAACTATCTTGGAATCAAATTCATAAGTAAAAGCATCCCAGAGTTATTAATGTTTAAAATGACAGTGGTAAGATGTGCAAAAAACGCCCTGGTTCTTAAGGTGAAAATGGGCTTAGTCCTTAAGGGGTTAATAATATAAAATTTGATAGTGTCCTCAAAAACAAGGATACTGACACTAAATGGGAGACTTTTAAGAATATTTTAAATTCTCATTGTAAGAGGTATATACCTTATGGGAATAATAGGGTCAGGAATAAAAGAAAACCAATGTATGAATGAATAAAAATGTTAAGGGGGCAATAAATGATAAAAATAAAACATTTTAACTACTAAAACAGGACGGCAGTGAACAGAAAGGAAAAACTAAAGGGCACCTCTAAAACTTAGCTTTAATGTGCACATCTAAAATGTGCAAAAAAGAACAATATTAGGTGAAATATTAAATTACAATTTAAAGAGCTGCCATCAGTGTCTACCATACAGATGCTATTGTTGCAGCGCTTACTATCTCTATTGGAAGTGAGGCTCAGTTACTGTAGCGCAACCACTTACACCCCACTATAACCTTTCACCAAAGAGATGGCCCGCTGCTCATATAATAAATATATATAGAGTATAGTATATAAAAATAGATTACATACAAATTACTGTAACTTAACAGTCCTATTGTATGAAAAATTATCTATGATACAGTTATTCACATCTCCTGTATACTTACATCCCTGATACCAAGTTGACCAAACAGGGGTGTGTGCAGACAGGACATATCAATCACACAGTGACTATGCACATAGATTATATAAAGGTGGATCCACCTACATCCTTGCTACAAAGTAGCTATTAATATTGATTACTAGTCTACCGGGTAGGCGCCAGTTCACACTGCTGGGAACTTAGTCAACTAATGGAATTAGTCTTCTCTCAAGAATCCAATTTACTGTCCGAACACATCAGGGTCCATTACTGACCACCGTAGATGAACTATTGGTTAATAGATGGAGACCATTGATATTAAGTCCACAGTTCACACTCAGGCCCATCCGCGTCCACAGACAGGCATCTCTCAGTAAATAAAGATGATTCCACTCATATAGATAGATTTGTGGTTGTAGCAGTCCACCAAATTAAGCATACATAGATGTCACATTGATCTTTAAATAATCCTCACATATATCACACGTTTTGTCCAGCACACAGAGACAGTCTCCTGTGTACATCAGCACAATATTCTATTCATTTAAGCACAGTATAGAGTTGGTAAATAGCCCCATCAGGTACGTTTCTATAGCCAGTTCACACTATGCGATATTGATATTCCACTGGTATTCATCATATATTCATATTAATGTAGTAATAGTCCATGCTTAAAATGACAATCCTCCGATATAGTATAGATAGCCTGGTCATCTAGTGTGTTTATATGTATTCACAGGTGGTTTGATTCACACTGTCCGGTATAGTTCTCCACTGCTTAAAAACTTAGACATACATAGCCGCTCATCACTTTATCCAGGTTAGTGTGGTGGATATATATTGCAATGTAATAAAATGTAGCATTGCCACATTTGTGGATATAAAGTGCAGTGTGATTGGGGACTGAATCTGCAGATTCGTACTCTCAAGAATACATTTATATAGTTACCACATTAGGTGGTTTAAAGAATATCCCCCAATGAAAGTATAGGTGTGCTGATTTTAATGTGCTGGCATATACACTTAGCTGTATCCGTAGGTGCTTTTTGGATCAAGTCCAGACGTCTGCATGATAGTCCGTCACAACTGATGGCTCCAAATTTCATACAGTATCCATACGTTAGGGGTCCAACACGTTTCAATAGCTCAGTATCTTCAGGGACCTTTCATAAGCTTGGTCTCTTTGCTGTATTATAGTGCGTACATAGCACCGTGCATGCGGCTCTGATGGCGTCAGTGAAGAAGCATTAAAAAGCTATAGAGGAAAATGTAAATTATGTAAAAAACAGATAAAAGCCACAAAAATAGAGACAGAAAGACTCATTGACAAAGAGAGTAAAACTAACCCTAAAATGTTCTTTAACTATATAAATAGCAAAAAGGTAAAAAATGAAAGTGTAGGCCCTTTAAAAAATTATAAGAAATAAATTATAGATGGGGATCGGGAAAAAGCAAATATATTAAACAAATTCTTCTCGACTTTATTCACTGAGGAAAATGAAATGCCAGGGGAAATACAGCAAGATAAGGTAAACTCCCCAGTACAGGTCACCTGTCTAACCCAGGAAGAAGTGAAGTGCCGCATACAAACAATCTAAATAGGCAAATCAACAGGCCCAGATGGCATTCACCCCCGTGTCCTAAAGGAATTAAGTAATGTAATAGACAGACCCCTATTTTTAATATTCAAGGACTCTATAGTTACAGGGGAGGTTCCCCAGGACTGGTGCATAGAAAATGTGGTGCCAATACTTAAAAATGGGTCAAAAGGTGACCCCGGGAATTATAGGCCTGTTAGTTTGTTTTCTAAGAGATGCTATTTTGGAGTATCTTAATAAAAATAAATGTATGACCCCATATTGGTATGGGTTTATGAGGGATTTGTCCTGTCAAACTAACCTGATCAGCTTTTATGAGGAGGTGAGCTCCAGACTGGACAAGGGGGAGTCACTGGATGTCATGTATCTGAATTTTTCCAAAGCATTTGACACAGTGCCACATAAAAGATTGGAACATAAAATGAGAAGGATTGGGTTGGGGGAGAATGTGTGTAAGTGGGTAAGTAACTGGCTCAGTGATAGGAAACAGAGGATGGTTATTAATGGTACTTATTCTGATTGGGTGACTGTTACTAGTGTGGTACCACAGGTGTCAGTCTAGGGTCCTGTTCTATTTAATATATTCATTAATGACCTTGTAGAGGGGTTGAATAGTGAAGTAGCAATCTTTGCAGATGACACTAAACTCTGTAAAGTGGTCAACAGAATAGAGGACAGTGCACTGTTACAAATGGATCTGGATAGGTTGGAGGTTTGGGCTGGGAAGTGGCAGATGAGGTTTAACACTGATAAATGTAAGGTTATGCACATGGGGAGGAAAAATCCAGGCTGGTATGTTGTATTAAATGGGAGAACACTTGGGATGACGGACATGGAAAAGGTCTTAGTTAACAGTAAATTTAGCTGTAGTTACCAGTGTCGGGCAGCGGCTGCCAAGGCAAATACAATCATGGGGTGCATCAATCGGGGCATAGATGCCCATGACAATAAAAAAAGACTCTACCATTGTACAAGTCACTAATCAGACCACACATGGAATACTGTGTGCAGTACTGGGCACCAGTGTACAAGAAAGATATAGTGGAGCAGGAGAGGGTTCAAAACCAGAGTAATACATGGAATAGGAGGACTACAGTACCCAGAAAGATTATCAGAATTGGGGTTATTTAGTTTAGAAAAAAGAAGGCTTAGGTGAGACCTAATAACTATGTATAAATATATCAGGGGACCTTACAGAGATCTCTCCCATGATCTATTTATACACGGGACTGTATTTATAACAAGGGGCATCCTCTAGGTCGTGAGGAAAAAAGGTTTCTACACCAGCACAGATTGGGGTTATTTACTGTAAGAGCACTGAGACTACGGAACTCTCTGCCAGAAAAGGTGGTCATGGTTAACTCAATAAAAGAGTTCAAAAGGGGTCTGGATGCATTTTTTGAGAATAATAACATCACCAGTTATGTATACTAGATTTATAGGGACAGACCGTTGATCCAGGGATTTATTCTGACTGCCAAATTTGGAGTCGGGAAGGAATTTTTATCTCAAGTAGTAGGGACTCATTAGGGTTATAGGTTGAACTTCATGGACTCTTTTTTCAACCTTATGAACTATGTTACTAAGTATGAATCACCGAAAAGCTAATTTGTACTTAGGGAATGCCAATCCCATATGTTACCACTAAAGAGATTATTAGAACAAATTATCGCCTCTTTTTGAATATCTTAAAACATAACTTTTAAGGTGATTATTTAAAAGGTAAATCCTAGCTCTTAATCAATTATATTAAATACACCACAAAAAAAATAGAAGTTGTGCAGTACCAAAAATAAATTGTGTATGTGGATGACTGGTAGCAGTCACAGATCGCGGAGCATAGAATAGAATAGATATAATCTTAGGGTAAAAGTGGGGAGGTATTTAGTTAGATAGATGATGTACCCCACAGACTGGATTTTAAATAGTCACTGTTGGATATAGTGACTAAAGATAATATAAGAGATGAAAAATTGGGGAAAGTGCACGCTAAGCTAGATGGCCCCTCCCTCTGTCCCTGCCTTTTGAGGGTGCCACCTCCTTAACAGGGTGGCCTCAACCACGGTGACATTCCCTAACTTAACCTGTTGGGGACGAAGGGCGTATGCATACGCCCTTGCGTCCTGGTACTTAAGGATGAAGGGCGTATCCATACGCCCGTGGGAATTCCGCCCCCGCCGCACGCCGGGCGGGGTGCGGGGTGACTGCTGATATCAATCAGCAGGCACCCCGTGCAAATGCCTAGGGGGGACTGCAGCTGGAGGACTTCAGTTTGAGACCACTATACAGTGGTCTCTAAACTGTATCCCTCTAGATCTTGCAAAACTACAACTCCTAGCATGCCCAAACAGCTCTTTGCTGTCTGGGCATGCTGGGATTTGTAGTTTTGCAACATCTGGAGGGTCACAGTTTGGAGATCACTGAACGGTGACGTTCCCTAACCTAAATAAGTGAGGGAAAAATAACAAACAATGCAATAAAATAGATAGATAGTATGCTCGGCAATCCGCAACTGTCCAGACACCACAGGTGATAACCAACTAAACTGTGCATAAACTATACAAACTTATATACACCAGTTACCTAGTGTTTGGTTAAAATAGGTTCCAAAATATTTTATTACATTAGTCCAACGCGTTTCAACCATCTGTTATTCATGGTCTCATCAGGGTACCAGTCAGACCTATTATCATGAATAGCTACAGAGGGAACGATAACCCTTGCACATATCAAATGAAATAAACAGAAAGTAGCTAGGTACAGGGTATTAAATCAATATATCACCCGTTAGTCTAGTCTGCGATGCTGTAATATATATATATATGTCTATCAAATCATAAATTCTCCAGTATGAACAAGAAATGTTCAGGTATCAAGATACAAGCGCAGGGAACACCACCTAATGGCAACTGTTTGCAGATAACCCAGTTCACTGGATAGTACTGATTGCAGTATATAAACGGAGATATCTATCAGCCTGAATTAATATGTATGTCCCTCAAACACCAGATAATAACTATGGTCACACACCTCAATTATAGATGCATATATATATCTCAGTCAGATATATCCAATATTTTTATAGATAGCGAGGTAACACAGGGTGGGACAGTGCGAGTACAGCAGGATATTTAAACCAACCAGATACCATGGTAAGTTGCAGCTGCAACCAACCTTACAGAGGGGGACACTATCATCCATGGATCCAGTCTAGGTTTATGCCATCTACCTTGGGTCATAAGTAGCAGGAGGCAGCGAGCCATTACATGTTCTTCCACCACCTTTTGTCATGCTCAGTCCCCTCCATTATGGCCCACTGCTGCAGTCCCCTCCATTATGGCCCACCCTGTGTACTCGCTCTGTGCAGTAATGATGGCGCGGTGCTGCAGCGGAGATCCCGGGCGTCCCCAGCAGCAGGACTGTGGCGATCTGACATCTTATCCCCTATCCTTTGGATAGGGGATAAGATGTCTAGGGGCGGAGTACCCCTTTAAGCATTAATAACTCTGCTTTTACTTATAAATTTGATTCTGAGATTGTTTTTTGATGATGTATTCTACTTTATGGTAGTGGTAAATTTTTGTCGATAATTGCATCATTTCTTGGTGAAAAATTCTAAAATTAGATTTTTCTAAATTTGAAGCTCTCTGCTTGTAAGGAAAATAGACATTCCAAATAAATTATATATTGATTCACAAATACAATATGTCTACTTTATGTTTGCATCATAAAGTTGACATGTTTTTACTTTTGGAAGACATCAGAGGGCTTCAAAGTTCAGCAGCAATTTTCCACAAAATTTTCAAAATCTGAATTTTTCAGGGACCAGTTCAGATTTGAACAGGAATTGAAGGGCCTTAAAATTAGAAATACCCCACAAATGACCCCATTATAAAAACTGCACCCCTCAAAGTATCCAAAATGACATTCAGTTAGTTTGTTAACCCTTTAGGTGTTTCACAGGAATAGCAGCAAAGTGAAAGAGAAAATTCAAAATCATCATTTTTTACACTCGATCTTCTTGTAGACCCAGTTTTTTAATTTTCACAAGTGGTAATAGGAGAAAAAGACCCCCCAAAATTTGTAACCCAATTTCTCTCGATTAAGGAAATACCTCATTTGTGTATGTCAAGTATTCGGCGGGCGCAGTGGAGGACTCAGAAGGGAAGGAGCAACAATGGGATTTTGGAGAGTGAATTTTGCAGAAATGGTTTTTGGGGGGCATGTCACCTTTGGGAAGCCCCTATGGTGCCAGAACAGCAGTAAAAACCACACATGGCATACCATTTTGGAAACTACACCCCTCAAGGCACGTAACAAGGGGTCCAGTGAGCCTTAACACCTTACAGGTGTTTGACGACTTTTCGTTAAAATTGAATGTGTAAATGGAAAAAAAATTACACAAAAGTGCAGTTTTTTCCCCAAATTTACCATTGAAAATTTTTCATTTTCACGGACCACTATTCCAAAAATCTGTCAGACACCTGTGGGGCGTAAATGCTCACAGCACCCCTTAATACATTACATGAGGGTGTAGTTTCCAAAATGCGGTCACATGTGGGGGGGGGGGGGGTCCATTGTTCTGGCACTATGGGGGCTTTGTAAACACATGTGGCCTTCAATTCCGGACAAATTTTCTCTTCAAAATCCCAATGGCGCTCCCTCTCTTCTGAGCATTGTAGTTTGCCAGCAGAGCACTTAACATCCACATATGGGGTATTTTCTTAAGGAATGGGGTTACAAATTTTGGAGGGCTTTTTTCCTTTTTTCCCTTGTGAAAATGAAAAATTTAGGGTAACACCAACATTTTAGTGAAAACTTTTTTTTTTTTTTTTCCCATCCAAATGTAATGAAAATTCGTCAAACACCTGTGGGGTGTTAAGGCTCACTATACCCCTTGTCAGATTCCCTGAGGGGTGTAGTTTCCAAAATGGGGTCACATGTGGGTATTTATGTTTTTGCGTTTATGTCAGAACCGCTGTAAAATCAGCCACCCCTGTGCAAATCACCAATTTAGGCCTCAAATGTACATGGTGCGCTCTCACTCCTGAGCCTTGTTGTGCGCCCACAGAGCATTTTACGCCCACATATGGGGTATTTCCGTACTCAGGAGAAATTGCTTTATAAATTTTGTGGTCTTTTTTTCCTTTTACTGCTTGTGAAAATAAAAAGTATGGGGCACCACCAGCATGTTAGTGTAAAAAATTTTTTTTTTTTTTTTTTTTACACTAACAGGCTGGTGTAGCCCCCAATTTTTCCTTTTCATAAGGGGTAAAAGGAGAAAAAGCCCCCCAAAAGTTGTAGTGCAATTTCTCCCGAGAACGGAAATACCCCATATGTGGCCCTAAACTGTTGCCTTGAAATACGACAGGGCTCTGAAGTGAGAGAGCCCATGCGCATTTGAGGACTAAATTAGGGATTGCATAGGGGTGGACATAGGGGTATTCTACGCCAGTGATTCCCAAACAGGGTGCCTCCAGCTATTGCTAAATTCCCAGCATGCCTGGACAGTCAGTGGCTGTCCAGAAATGCTGGGAATTGTTGTTTTGCAACAGCTGGAGGCTCCGTTTTGAAAACACTGCCGCACGATACGTTTTTCATTTTTATTGGGGGGGGGGGCAGTGTAAGGGGGTGTATATGTAGTGTTTTACCCTTTATTATCTGTTAGTGTAGTGTAATGTTTTTAGCTTACATTCACACCGGCGTGTTACGGTGAGTTTCCCACTAGGAGTTTGCACTGTGGCAAAAAATTTACTGCAGCCCAAACTTGAAGCAGGAAACTTACTGTAAACCTGTCCGTGTGAATTTACCCTGTACGTTCACATGGGGGGGGCAAACCTCCAGCTGTTACAGACCGTGCAAGCTGGGAGTTGTACTTTTGGAACAGCTGGAGGCACACTGGTTGGAAAAACTTCAGTTAGGTTCTGTTACCCAACTCAGTATTTTCCAACCAGTGTGCCTCCAGCTGTTGCAAAACATCAACTCCCAGCATGTACTGACAGACCGTGCATGCTGGGAGTTGTACTTTTGCAACAGCTGGATGCACACTGGTTGGAAAACCTTCAGTTAGGTTCTGTTACCTAACTCAGTATTTTCCAACCAGTGTGCCTCCAGCTGTTGCAAAACTACAACTCCCAGCATGTACTGACAGACCGTGCATGATGGAGTTGTACTTTTGCAACAGCTGGAGGCACAATGATTGGAAAACCTTAAGTTAGGTTCTGTTACCTAACTCAGTATTTTCCAACCAGTGTGCCTCCAGCTGTTGCAAAACTACAACTCCCAGCATGTACTGATCGCAGAAGGGCATGCTGGGAGATGTAGTTATGCAATAGCTGGAGGTACGCAACTACAACTCCCAGCATGCCGAGACAGCTGTTTGCTGTTTGGGCATGCTGGGATTTGCAGTTTTGCAACATCTTGAGGGCTACAGTTTATAGACCACTGCCCAGTGATCTCCAAACTGTGACCCTCCAGATGTTGCAAAACTACAAATCCCAGCATGCCCAGACAGCAAAGAGCTGTTTGGGCATGCTAGGAGTTGTAGTTTTGCAAGATCTAGAGGAATACAGTTTAGAGACCACTGTATAGTGGTCTCAAACTGAAGTCCTCCAGCTGCAGTCCCCCCTAGGCATTTGCACGGGGTGCCTGCTGATTGATATCAGCAGTCACCCTGCTCCCCGCCGGGCGTGCGGTGGAGACCGAAATTCCCACGGGCGTATGGATACGCCCTTCATCCTTAAGTACCAGGACGCAAGGGCGTATGCATGCGCCCTTCGTCCCAAACCGGTTAAGTTAGGGAATATCACCGTGGTTGAGGCCACCCTGTTAAGGAGATGGGTCCCTCAAAAGGCAGGGACAGAGGGAGGGGCCATCTAGCTTAGCGTGCACTAACCCCAATTTTTCATCTCTTATATTATCTTTAGTCGCTATATCCAACAGTGACTATTTAACATCCAGTTTGTGGGGTACATCATCTATCTAACTAAATACCTCCCCACTTTTACCCTAAGATTATATCTATTCTATTCTATGCTCCGCGATCTGTGACTGCTACCAGTCATCCACATACACAATTTATTTTTGGTACTGCACAACTTATATCTTTTTTGTGGGGTATATAATATAATTGATTAAGAGCTTGGATTTACCTTTTAAGTAATGACATTAAAAGTTATGTTTTAAGATATTCATAAAGAGGCATTTTTGAGTCGGTGATAATATGTTACTATGTAAACACACACCCCCAGTCCCCCAATATAACACTGTAGATAAGGGATAATAATTAGTGTTGAGGGACATTGCCCATATTCGAATTCGCGATATTTCGCGAATATATAGACGAATATTCATCCTATATTCGCGAAATTCGAATATTCGTTATATTCGCATATTCACATATGCGAATATTCGCATATGTGAATATTCGCGTATTCGCATGTTCGAGGAAGAAAACAGTGAGGGGGTGGTCAACTTTACTATTGGTTTCTAGGGATGTTGTTGATAACCTCTGAAAAGTGTACTTGCATCATTCTAATTGGCACACAAGTGAAAAGAAGGAAAATGTGAATATTCACATATGCGAATATTCACATATGCGAAAAAAAGTGAATATTTGCAATTTCGAACATATAGCGAATATATTTGCAATATTAGCAATTTTGCTAATTTGCAATATTTGTGGTAAAAATTTGAAATGTGAATATTCGCGCCCAACACTAATAACAATCTGATAAGTTTAGTTCCCCCAAGATTTTTTCTCATATAGTACACATAAAACTTTATTTTAGTTATATGTAATTTTAAATCTATCTTTCAAAAATTGCACTAAATACAAAAAATAGGTTAAAAAGTGTACAATACTAATGCTTGTCTTTTGTAGATGTTACACATTTTAGTTTGTTAATATTCAGGCATACGTTATTTTCTACGTACATTACGAAAAGAGTGGGTACTGCATAAAATGATCCACATGGCAAAAAAAAACAAAGAACAAAAAAGAAGGCCTACAGTTCCACTTCTTCAGACATTTTTGACATTTATAATTATCACTAGCTGAGTACCCGGCGTTGCCCGGTTTTTCCTTCCTCATCCTTGTTGGGGAGGAAAATCAACAAAGGAGGAAGCTTTTGACTTCAAATCCCATCCCCATATATTGTTGTCATATCCCAACCCCATATCCCATCCTCATACCCCAACCTCCTATCCCGACCTCCTATCCAGTCCTCCTATCCTGTCCTCCTAGCCTGTCCTCCTATCCCGTCCTCCTATCCTGTCCTCCTATCTCGACCTCCTATCTCGACCTCCTATCCCGACCTCCAATTCCGTCCTCCTATCCCGTCCTCCTATCTCGACCTCCTATCCCGTCCTCTTATCCTGTCCTCCTATCCCGTCCTCCTATCTCGACCTCCTATCTCGACCTCCTATCCCGACCTCCTATCCCGTCCTCCTATCCCGTCCTCCTATCTCGACCTCCTATCCCGTCCTGCTATCTCAACCCCCTGTCCTCTCCTCCTATCTCCACCTCCTATCTCAACCTGCCAAATGCCAAAGCATTTGATACTGTCCCTCACAAACCTGCCAAATGCCAAAGCATTTGATACTGTCCCTCACAGACGTCTGACAGGTAAGTTAAGGTCCTTGGGCTTGGAAACTTTAGTTTGTAACTGGATTGAACACTGGCTCATGGATCGTACCCAGAGAGTGGTGGTCAATGATTCGTACTCTGATTGGTCCCCGGTAATTAGTGGTGTACCCCAAGGTTCAGTACTGGGCCCGCTGTTGTTTAATTTATTTATCAATGATATAGAGGATGGTATTAACAGCTCTGTTTCTATCTTTGCAGATGACACCAAGCTTTGTAGCACGGTACAGTCTATAGAGGATGTGCATAAGTTACAGGATGACTTGGATAGACTAAGTGTCTGGGCATCCACTTGGCAAATGAGGTTCAATGTGGATAAATGTAAAGTTATGCATCTGGGTACTAATAACCTGCATGCATCGTATGTCTTAGGGGGGATTAAACTGGCAGAGTCACTGGTAGAGAAGGATCTGGGTGTACTTGTAGATCACAGACTACAGAATAGCATGCAATGTCAGGCTGCTGCTTCCAAAGCCGGCAGGATATTGTCATGTATAAAAAGAGGCATGGACTCAAGGGACAGGGACATAATACTCCCCCTTTATAAAGCATTGGTACGGCCTCACCTGGAATATGCTGTTCAGTTTTGGGCACCTGTCCATAAAAGGGACACTGCGGAGTTGGAAAGGGTGCAGAGACGCGCGACTAAACTAATATGGGGCATGGAACATCTTAGCTATGAGGAGCGATTAAAGGAGTTACAATTGTTTAGTCTTGAGAAGAGACGTTTAAGGGGGGATATGATAAACGTATATAAGTATATTAATGGCCCATACAAAAAATATGGAGAAAAACTGTTCCAGGTTAAACCCCCCCAAAGGACGAGGGGACACTCCCTCCGTCTGGAGAAGAAAAAGTTTAGTCTCAAGGGGCGACACGCCTTCTTTACCGTGAGGACTGTGAATTTATGGAACGGTCTACCTCAGGAACTGGTCACAGTAGGAACAATTAACAGCTTTAAAACAGGATTAGATACATTTATGGAACAAAATAACATTAATGCTTATGAAGAAATATAAAATCCCATCCCTTCCCCAATATCGCGCCACACCCCTAACCCCTTAATTCCCTGGTTGAACTTGATGGACATATGTCTTTTTTCGACCGTACTAACTATGTAACTATGTAACTATGTAACCTCCTATCCCGTCCTCCTATCCCGACCTCCTATCCCGACCTCCTATCCTGTCCTCCTATCCCGTCCTCCTATCCCGTCCTCCTATCCCCTCCTCCTATCTCCACCTCCTATCCCGTCCTCATATCCCGACCTCCTAACTCAACCTCCTATGCTGACCATCCCCTCCTCCTATCTTGACCTTCTATCTCGACCTCCTATCTTGACCTCCCATCCCGTCCTCATATCCCGACCTGTAATATGTGTAGCAGGTATTGAAATATCTCCAGCCATACAGAAGTTATGTGAGAACATACATTTACCATTGATTTGCATGGGACTTTAAACAAAAACCCAGACCCTCACAAATGGGGATAGTTAAGGGTTAAATTAACTATCCTATATTTTAAGTGGTTTATAAGAACATGTGACCAAGTATTATCGAAATATCTCCAGCCGTTTGGAAGTTATGCAGTAACATATATTTTCCATAGACTTGTATAGGACTTTAAACATAAACCCTGCCCCTGGAAAATGGGGGTGAGAAAGGGTTAAATCACCTAACCTATGTTTGTTGTTGACATATAAGTAACATGTGTGCCAAGTTTCATGTTAATATCTTTAGCCGTTTGGAAGTTTTTGTGTAACATACATACACACACACACACACACACATGTTGAGATTTATATATATAGAATAGGGATGAGCGAATCAAATCTGACCAATCCGAATTCATTACAAATTTCAGGAAAAATGTCACGAATGCGAATATGGCCGCGATTAGAGGCAGTCCAGGCTCCAGGGGCCAGACATCTAAAATGGCAGATCCACATGTAAGGATATGGGGCAAGGAATCCTGGGAAGGTGGGAACAAAGGTCAGCGGGATGACCATGAATCACATGCAGCATGCAGCCTATCAGCAGCCAGCCACCCCTGTGATGTCACATCCCTATATAATCGGCAGCCATTTTGCAGCACTAGTGTGTACAACAATTGAAACGCTAATACTAGCCAGCCAGTTAGGGTGAGCAGAGCACTAAAAGCATATTGTCCTCTATTAAATGTAACTTGTGCGTACATCTGTTAAAGTCTTAAGGGCCTAGATACTGTTAAAGGCCAGGCAAAAGTACACACCTGCTGGTGTTGTAGACAAATACTGTTTTAAGCGTACTGGAGCGCATTGTTCTCCTCTCATAAGTGCATACCACATATGTACATCTAAGTGGTGTACCCTTTTGTTCCTGTTGAAGTCTTAAGAGCCTAGATACTGTGAAAGGCCAGTCAAAAGTACACATCTGCTGGTGTTGTACAAAAATACTGTTTTAAGCATACTGGAGTGCATTGTCCTCCCCTCATAAGTGCATACCACATACGTACATCTAAGTGGTATACCATTTTGTTCCTGTTTAAGTCTCCAGCCTCCTCCGGCTGTCTCATTCTGCAACTATATGTTCTCCTCATGCTTCCGCCACCTCCAGGCTGTGTCATTCAGCCACTATATGGTCTCCTCATGCTGCCACCAACTCCAAGCTGTGTCATTCAGCCACTATATGGTCTGCTCTTGCTGCCACCAACTCCAGGCTGTGTCATTCAGCCACTATATGGTCTCCTTATGCTTCCACCACCTCCAGGCTGTGTCACTGTACAGTCATGTGGTCTCTTCATGCTGCTGGCACATTAAATAAAAATTTTAGGTGCTTCTATTTGAAATATTTAATTAAAATTTTAAAAAATATCTTTAATCTTTTCAATTGTGAGGCCTTATAGCCTTGTCAGGCTGTTGCCACCTCCACGCTGTGTCATTCAGCCACTAAATGGTCTCCTCATGCTGCTGTTAACTCCAGGCTGTGTCATTCAGCCACTATATGGTCTCCTCATGCTGCCGCCAACTCCAGGCTGTGTTATTCAGCCACTATATGGTCTGCTCTTGCTGCCGCCAACTCCAGGCTGTGTAATTCAGCCACTATATGGTCTCCTCATACTGCAGCCAACTACTGGCAGTGTCATTTAGCCACTACATGGTCTCCTCATGCTTCTGCCACCTCCAGGCTGTGTCACTATACCGCCATGTGGTCTTCTCATGCTGCTGGCACATTAATTATTCATCTATTTGAAATCTTCAATTGAAATGTTAAAAATATCTTTAAACTTTCCAATTGTGAGTCCTTATGGCCTCGTCAGGCTGTTGCCACCTCCACGCTGTGTCATTCAGCCACTATATGGTCTCCTCATGCTGTCGCCAACTCCAGGCTGTGTTATTCAGCCACTATATGGTCTGCTCTTGCTGCCGCCAACTCCAGGCTGTATCATTCAGCCACTATATGGTCTCCTCATGCTTCCTCCGACCTCAGGGCTTTGTCACTGTACCGCCATGTGGTCTCCTTATGCTGCTGGCACATTAATAAAAAAACTTTTTGGGTGCATCTATTTGAAATTTTCAATTTAAATGTTGAAAAAAATCTTTAATATTTTCAATTGTGAGGCCTTATGGTCTCGTTAGGCTCTTGCCACCTCCACGCTGTGTCATTCAGCTACTAAATGGTCTTCTCATGACACCGCCACCTCTGCGCTGTGTCATTCAGGCACTATATGGTCTCCTCATGCTGCCGCCACCTCCATGCTGCGTCATTCAGCCACTATATGGTCTCCTCATGGGGATGCCACCTCCAGGCTCTGTCATTGTGCCGCTCTGCGACTGTAATTCCAATAGCGACGCCTCTAATCTGCATGTCAAACTGAATAACAGTATTATTTCACTAACTCAGCACATATCCTATGCATGTTACAGCAAGGCAAAGTGTTCTGCACTCCTATTGAGGCTCTCTGTAGGCCAGAAATAGCCATTTTTAATACAGATTCACCGCAAATAAATTTGCTCATCTCTTATTATCATACAGTATCTATATGGCATATGTAAATGTACTAATAATCATTCTATTAGTTTTACTTTACTAAACCAACTAAATCTCCTGTGTTACTCTACACTGTCTGTCAGTACATCAACAGGAGCTAAATGAGCTCTGCTTTCCCTACTTTATCACTCATCCTCCTCATGGACTTGCATATTTTTCTTGCTTGACTTTGAAATGTTGATGTTTAAAATAAGATACAATGATGTGCACCTATTTAGCTTAACTCTTTATAAAATACCGAGCTCACTACTTCTCATACAGTGAAACCTCTTTGGGAAGACCCCCCAAAATTGCATTGAAATTGGTCTTCTCTTTTTTTCTTAAACAAAATGTCAAATCATACAAAATCTGGTCTAGGTATGGGGATGATCTTCTCAAACTGTATAAAAGAAGTAACCTCCCACCTGCCCCCTTTTCAGTATTTGTTATTCCCATTGTGTGCCCCACGTATTGCTCTGCCAGGTCTCTTATTGTCCACACTTTTGCTGTAAATATCCAATGAAATACATTATTTGCTGGCTGCTGTATTCCAGGAGAAGATTTCCTGCATTAGTGTGGGCCCAAGTTATGACATTTTTTGCTCAATGAGGGACAAGTAGAAATGCATTTAAAGTGAAGAGAGTTGGAAGTAGAGGGAGTACAGAGACAACCATTGCTCAGATTTATCAAACTTTGTGAGAGAAAAAATGGAGTAACTTTCCCACAGCAACCAATCACAGTTCAGGTTTCACTTTACCACAGCTTGTTAGCTGGGCTGTGATTGGTTGTTGTGGAAAAAGCTCTCCATTTTTTTCTCTCACAAAGTTTGATAAATCTGGGCCCATGTATATAAGAGGGACCTGCTTAGTGTACGGCAAATAAGCAGGCCCATGTACAGCTGCCATAAGATGTTATATGTATAGTCACTATGAGAAAAAAACTGCTAGTGGGTACTCCCCCTCTGTGACTTGGGTGCCATATTTTTCAGCTGAACAATATTATATGACAAGAGCAATGTCTGATCACAGCAAAAAGGACAATTTTAGTCTCAAAACTTATATTTATGGTCCAAACTAAAATGCATGAAACATTAGTATTTTGCTCATGAAGAAAGTACAATATATATAAATATATATATATATATATATATATATATATATATATATATATATATATATATGTGTGTGTGTGTGTGTGTGTGTGTGTGTGTGTGTTATTTTGATGTACAGGGTAATGTGCTGGGTATTTGCTGAGACTTTAGAGAATGTGGAGATTTACATTAGCAATAAAAATAAATGCAATGGGGGAGATTTATCAAAACCTGTGAAAAGGAAAAGTTGCCTAGTTGCCCATAGCAACCAATCGTATTGTTTCTTTCATTTTGCAGAGGCCTTGTTAAATGTGAAAGAAGCGAGCTGATTGGTTTCTATGGGTATCTGGGCAACTTTTCCTCTGGACAAGTTTCTATAAATCTCCCACAATGTAGTATAGAACAAAATAATTATTGGATTTTTGCACTGTAGTATAATAGAAAGCATTTCCTGTGATGAAAAATGAGAATCAAGAATCATCAAAATGGAAAAAATGTAATTGCCAGGCATTGGCTTGCATCACCATACTACTATTTTGTGTCATAAAAATACAGTTAAAATTAAAGTTAAAATGTAATAGCAACACCTACAACAAAAATGTAAAATCTGATCCTCTGATGGCTCTGTCTTTGGAGGTATTGATTATAGAGATGAATGATACATATTTCTGAAGAAAGGGAAAAAGGCATTTACATGCACCATTTGCCACTGAATACTGTTTTCTCTAGGAAATTAAATATCTGGTTTCTGATTTTGTTCAGAAAATCTCACAGATCTACAGTTAATTTTAATGGTATTTTTAACCTTTTGGGGACCAAGGGCGTACAGGTACTTCCTTGCATCTTGGTACTTAACCCCTTAAGGACGTAGGACGTACTCAAACGGCACCTTTTCCGAGTCCTTAAGGACTCAGGACGTTTGAGTACGTCCTGTCAAATCCCGGCCCCCCGCCGCTAGCTGGAGGGGAGCCGATGCCCGATGCCTGCTGAAATCATTCAGCAGGCATCGGGGCATATCGCCCAGGGGGGTCATTATGCCCCCCCATGTCGGCGATGGCCGCAGATCGCTGGACAATTCAGTCCAGCGATCTGCGGCAGATTTGGGGGTCAATCGGGTCTCCGGTGACCCGGAATTACAGGCTGTTTGGGGCCGTTTCCGACGGCCCCGAACAGCCAGAGCCTGCAGGGGTGAGGTGGCACTGGTGCCACCTCACGATCGCCCTGATTCGTCGGCCAGATTACCGGCCGACCAATCAGGGCGCCTGCTGCGGGTGTCACTCCCGCAACCCGCTCCGCCCCTCTTCCGGAGGACGTGAGCGGGTGCGGGACGTGCACCCCAGGTGCTGGGGACCCCGATCCCTGGCGTCAATGTTGGGATCGGGGCCCCAGGAGCGACGGCCGCGGCGGCGACGACGAGGGACTGACCTCATGCGGCTGGATCGTTGGAGGTGAGTGACAGCTCCCAGCATGCAAAAAGGGCATGCTGGGAGCTGTAGTTATGCAACAGCAGGAGGCAGACCACCACAACTCCCAGCATGCCCTTATGGGCATGCTGGGACTTGTAGTTTTGCAACAGCTGGAGGCACATTTTTTCTATGGAAAAGTGTACCTTCAGCTGTTGTGTAACTACAACTCCCAGCTTGCACCAACAGCTAAAGTGCATGCTGGGAGTTGTAGTAGTGCATCTGCTGGTTGCATAACTACAACTCCCAGCATGCCCGTTGGCTGTCGGTGACTGCTGGGAGTTGTAGTTTTGCAACAGCTGAAGGCACACTGAGTTATGTAGCAAACCAGTGTGTCTCCAGCTGTTGCATAACTACAGTCCCCAGCATCCCCAGCCAAAGTAGTATGCCTCCAGCTGTTGCATAACTACAAGACCCAGCATGCCCTTCCGCTGTCCGTACATGCTGGGGGTTGTAGCTTTTGCAACAGCTGAAGGCACACTGGTTGCAAAACACTGAGTTTGTTACCAAACTCTGTGTTTCACAACCAGTGTGCCTCCAGCTGTTGCAAAACTACAACTCCCAGCATGCACTGATAGACCGTACATGCTGGGAGTTGTAGTTTTGCAACAGCTGGATGTTCCCCCCCCCCCTCCAATGTGAACGTACAGGGTACACTCACATGGGCGGAGGATTACAGCAAGTATCCGGCTGCAAGTTTGAGCTGCGGCAAATTTTCTGCTGCAGCTCAAACTGCCAGCGAGAAACTACTGTGAACCCCCCGCCCGTGCGACTGTACCCTAAAAACACTACACTAACACACAATAAAAAATAAAAAACACTACGTATACACATACCCCTATACAACCCCCCTCCCCAATAAAAATGAAAAACGTCTGGTACGGGACTGTTTCCAAAACGGAGCCTCCAGCGGTTGCAAAACTACAACTCCCAGCATGCACTGATAGACCGTACATGCTGGGAGTTGTAGTTTTGCAACAGCTGGATGTTCCCCCCCCCCCAATGTGAATGTACAGGGTACACTCACATGGGCGGAGGATTACAGTAAGTATCCGGCTGCAAGTTTGAGCTGCGGCTCAAACTGCCAGCGTGAAACTACTGTGAACCCCCGCCCGTGTGACTGTACCCTAAAAACACTACACTACACTAACACACAATAAAATAAAAATCACTACATATACACATACCCCTACACAGCCCCCCTCCCCAATAAAAATGAAAAACGTCTGGTACGCCACTGTTTACAAAACGGAGCCTCCAGCTGTTGCAAAACAACTACTCCCAGTATTGCCAGATAGCCACTGACTGTCTAGGCATGCTGGGAGTTTTACAACAGCTGGAGGCACCCTGTTTGGGAATCACTGGCGTAGAATTCCCCTATATCCACCCCTATGCAAGTCCCTAATTTAGGCCTCAAATGCGCATGGCGCTCTCACTTTGGAGCCCTATCGTATTTCAAGGCAACAGTTTATGGCCACACATGGGGTATCGCCGTACTCGGGAGAAATTGTGTAACACATTTTTGGGGGTATTTTCTGCTTTTACCCTTTTTAAAAATGTTAAATTTTTGGGAAAAGAGGCATTTTAGGTAAAAAAAAAAAATATTTTTTTTACATATGCAAAAGTCGTGAAACACCTGTGGGGTATTAAGGTTCACTTAACCCCTTGTTACGTTCCCTGAGGGGTCTAGTTTCCAAAATGGTATGCCATGTGTTTTTTTTTTGCTGTCCTGGCACCATAGGGGCTTCCTAAATGCGGCATGCCCCCAGAGAAAAATTTGCTTTCAAAAAGCCAAATGTGACTCCTTCTCTTCTGAGACCTGTAGTGCGCCAGCAGAGCACTTTTCACCCCCATATGGGGCGTTTTCTGAATCGGGAGAAATTGGGCTTCAAATTTTGGGGGGTATTTTCTGCTTTAACCCTTTGTAAAAATGTAAATTTTTGGGGAAACCAAGCATTTTAGGTACATTTTTTTTTTTTACATATGCAAAAGTTGTGAAACCCCTGTGGGGTATTAAGGTTCACTTTACCCCTTGTTACGTTCCCCAAGGGGTCTAGTTTCCAAAATGGTATGCCATGTGGTTTTTTTTGCTGTCCTGGCACCATAGGGGCTTCCTAAATGCGGCATGCCCCCAGTGCAAAATTTCCTTCAAAAAAGCCAAATGTGACTCCTTCTCTTCTGAGACCTGTAGTGCGCCAGCAGAGCACTTTTCACCCCCATATGGGGTGTTTTCTGAATCGGGAGAAATTGGGCTTCAAATTTTGGGGGGTATTTTCTGCTTTAACCCTTTGTAAAAATGTAAATTTTTTGGGAAACCAAGCATTTTAGGTAAATTATTTTTTTTTTTTTACATATGCAAAAGTTGTGAAACCCCTTTGGGGTATTAAGGTTCACTTTACCCCTTTTTACGTTCCCCAAGGGGTCTAGTTTCCAAAATGGTATGCCATGTGGTTTTTTTTGCTGTCCTGGCACCATAGGGGCTTCCTAAATGCGGCATGCCCCCAGAGCAAAATTTCCTTAAAAAAAGCCAAATGTGACTCCTTCTCTTCTGAGACCTGTAGTGCGCCAGCAGAGCACTTTTCACCCCCATATGGGGTGTTTTCTGCATCGGGAGAAATTGAGCTTCAAATTTTGGGGGGTATTTTCTGCTATTACCCTTTTTAAAATGTAAAACTTTTGGGAAACCAAGCATTTTAGGGAATTTTTTTTTTTTTTTTACGTATGCAAAAGTCGTGAATCACCTGTGGGGTATTAAGGTTTACTTTACCCCTTGTTATGTTCCCCGAGGGGTCTAGTTTCCAAAATGGTATGCCATGTGGGGTTTTTTGCTGTTCTGGCACCATAGGGGCTTCCTAAATGTGACATGCCCCCCAAAAACCATTTGTCGCTCCTTCCCTTCTGAGCCCTCTACTGCGCCCGCCGAACAATTAACTTAGACATATGAGGTATGTGCTTACTCGAGAGAAATTGGGTTTCAAATACAAGTAAAAATTTTCTCCTTTTTACCCCTTGCAAAAATTAAAAAATTGGGTCTACAAAAACATGCGAGTGTAAAAAATGAAGATTGTGAATTTTCTCCTTCACTTTGCTGCTATTCCTGTGAAACACCTAAAGGGTTAAAACGCTGATTGAATGTCATTTTGAATACTTTGGGGGGTGCAGTTTTTATAATGGGGTCTTTCATGGGGTATTTCTAATATGAAGACCCTTCAAATCCACTTCAAACCTGAACTGGTCCCTGAAAAAAAGAGAGTTTCAAAATTTTGTGAAAAATTGGAAAATTGCTGCTGAACTTTGAAGCCCTCTGATGTCTTCCAAAAGTTAAAACTTGTCAATTTTATGATGCAAACATAAAGTAGACATATAGTATATGTGAATAAAAAAAAATTTATTTTGAATATCCATTTTCCTTACAAGCAGAGAGCTTCAAAGTTAGAAAAATGCAAAATTTTCAAATTTTTCATCAAATTTTGGGATTTTTCACCAAGAAAGGATGCAAGTTACCACAAAATTTTACCACTATGTTAAAGTAGAATATGTCACGAAAAAACAGTCTCGGAATCAGATTGATAACTAAAAGCATTCCAGAGTTATTAATGTTTAAAGTGACAGTGGTCAGTCCTTAAGGTGAAAAACGGCTCAGTCCTTAAGGGGTTAAGGACCAGGGCCAGCCCTACCATGGGACCCAGTGAGACCATTGGTACCAGACGGCACTTTTCATGGCGGCTCTTTGCTGCCCTTTTTTTTTGTGCCACCTAGATCCATGGCCCTGGCATGGGCTCAGCACGAACTGCTTAATAGTGCAGTGGCCACTCTAACACAGTGAGCCGGCAGCCGGCCCAAGTCTGACGAGGGACGTTGCGCAAGTGATGTTCCTCCGCAGACCCGCACTGGAGGACATCCATGCTGCGCAGGTCTGGGGAGGGTGTTTGTCTGTGTGTGTGTCTGTGTCTGTGCGTGTGTCTCTATGTCTGTGCTTCTATGGGTTGGGAGGGAGGGGGGACAATGCTACCTAATGTGGGGAAACTATGCTACCTAATGTGGGAAAACTATGCTAACTAATGTGGGGAAACAATGCTACCTTATATGGGGAAACTATGCTACCTATTGTGGGGTAGCTATGCTATCTAATGTGGGGAAACTGCTACCTAATGTGGGGAAACTATGCTACATAATGTGGGGAAACTATGCTACATAATGTGGGGAAAGTGCTACCTAATGTAATGAAACTATGCTACATATTGTGGGGAAACTGCCACCTAATGTGAGGAAACTATGCTACCTAATGTGGGGAAACTGCTACCTAATGTCGGGAAACTGCTACCTAATGTGGGGAAACTATGCTACATAATGTGGGGGAACTATGCTAACTAATGTGGGGAAACTGCTACCTAATGTAAGGAAACTATGCTACATATTGTGGGGAAACTGCCACCTAATGTGAGGAAACTATGCTACCTAATGTGGGGAAACTGCTACCTAATGTCGGGAAACTGCTACCTAATGTCGGGAAACTATGCTACCTAATGTGGGGAAACTATGCTACCTAATGTTTGGAAAATATGCTACATAATGTGTGGAAACTATGCTGCTTAATGTTGGGAAACTATGGTGCCTAATGTGGGGAACCTATGCTACTTAATGTGTGGAACCTATGCTACCTAATGTGAGGTAACTATGCTGCCTACTTAATACCAAGGAACTGCTGCCTACCTAATGATTTTTTTTTTCTTCTGGGGGGGGGGGGGGGGGGCGCATTTCACTGTTGGACCCAGGCAGCACAATGTCTTGGGCCGTCCCTGTTTAGGACCTGTATGCCCTTGGCATTTCCGATCACTGCAGCTTGCCGGGCGGTGATCGGAACAGGATGACTGCTGATATTCATCAGCAGCCATCCCGGCACATCGCCTAGGGGGTCAGTTCTGACCGGCGAAGCACGTTTTTTCCGGGACAATCAGGTCTCTGGTGACCTGATGGCCCGGGAAAAAAAAGGTGATCTGTGCTGTCCTACCCTGAAGGATAGGAGTGAGGTGACCGGGGTGCCACCTCCCCCTATCCCCTGTCATTGGTCAGTCAGGACTGACTGACCAATGACAGATGGGGGGGTTAAAGTTAAGTCCCCCCCCTCTGACTGCCCCTCCAAGTCTACACAGAGCAGGGAAACAATCGTTGGTGGCGGCGGCCGGGACAATCATTGGTGGCAGTGGTGGCGGCAGGATGGGTCCCGCGGCGATCAGCAGCAGCACTGGATGGGTGCGGCCACGATCGGGTAAGTCCAGGTGGCAGTGATCAGGTGAGTCACAGTTTGGAGATCACTATACAGTGATCTCCAAACTGTGGCCTTCCAGATCTTGCTAAACAACTCTCAACATGCCCAGACAGCCGTTTGCTATCTGAGAGTTGTAGTTTTGCAAGATCTGGAGGGCCACAGATTGGAGATCACTGCACAGTGCCACATATGGGGTATTTCTCTACTCGGAAGAAATTGTGTTAGAAGTTTTGGGGGGATTTTTATCCTTTTATCCCTTATGAAAAGGTAAAGTTGGAGTCTACACCAGCATGTTAGTGTAAAAAGAAATTGGTTTCACACTTACATGCTCATGTTGCCCCATTCTTTTCATTTTCACAAGAACTAAAGGAGAAAAATAACTCCAAAATTTGTTATGCAATTTCACCCACAAAGCGATATGCGGGCACATAACATGGCTCAGGAGTGAGAGAGCACCATGTACATTTGAGACCTAAATTGATGATTTGCATTGGAATGTAATTGCATTACAGTGGTTATGACATTTGAGGCCTAAATTGGTTATTTGCACAGTGGTTGCCGATAGTTGCAGCGGTTCTGATATAAACGCAAAAAAAAAAAAAAACACTCACATATGACCCTATTTTGGAAACTACCCCCTTTAAGGAATGTAATAAGGGGGGCAGTGAGTATTTACACCCCACAGATGTCTGACAGAATTTTGGAACAGTGGTCCGTGAAAAGGAAAAATTAAATTTTTCATTTGCACAGCCCGCTGTTTCAAAAATCTATCAAGCGCTAGTGGGGTTTAAATTCTTAGTGCACCCCTTGCCATTCCGTGAGGGGTACAGTTTCCAAAATGGGGTCACATGTGAGGGGTTCCACTGTTCTGGCACCATGGGGGCTTTGTAAACGCACATGGCCCTCGACTTCAATTACAGCCAAATTCTCTCTTCAGAGGCCTAATTTTGCTCCTTCTCTTCTGAGCATTGTAGTGCGCTTGCAGAGAATTTTAGGTCTACATATGGGGTATTTCCATACTGAGAGGAAATGGAAGAAATGGTGTTACAAATTTTGAGGGGAATTTTCTCCTATTGGCCCTTGTGAAAATGAAAATTTTTTAAGAAAAATCAGCATTTTAGAGAAAAAAAAAAGAATTTTCATTGTCACTTCCCACTTTAACGCAAATTCGTCAAACACCTGTGGGGTGTTAATGTTCACTGTACCACTTGTTACATTGCTTGAGGAGTGTAGTTTCCAAAATAGTGTGCCATGTGTTTAATTTTTTTTAATTAATTAATTTATTTTTTTGCTGTTCTGGTACCATAGAAGCTTCCTAAATGCGACATTCCACCCAAAAACCATTTTAGCAAAATTTGCTCTCCAAAAACCAAATTTTGCTCCTTCTCTTCTAAGCATTCTAGTGTGCCCGCAGAGCACTTAATGTCCCACTTAGTGTCCCACTTTAACAAAAGCTCGTCAATCACCTGTGTTGTGTTAAGGTTCACTATACCTCTTGTTACATTCTTTTAGGGTGTAGTTTCCAAAATAGTTTGCTGTGTTGTTTTTTTTTTTTTTTGCTGTTCTGGCATCATTTCCGCAAAATTCGCTCTCTAAAAGCCCATTGTCACTCCTTCCTTTCTGAGCCCTGTATTGCATGCACAGAGCACAAAAGGGGGCTACAAGAACATGTTAGTGTAAAAACACCTAAAGGGTTAACAAACTTTCTGAATGTCATTTTGTAGACTTTGAGGGTGTAGTTGTCATAATGGGGTCAATTATGGGGGATTTCTAACATAAAGACTCTCAGATTCACTTAAAAACTGAACTGGTGCCTGAATAGTTCTGATTTAGAAAATTGCTGCTAAACTTTAAAGCCCTCTAATGTCTTCAAAAAGTAAAAACATCTCTACTTTATGATGCAACGATAAAGTATACATATTGTGTATGTGAATCAATATATAATTTATTTGGCATGCCCCTTTTCATTACAAGCAGAGAGTTCTAAAAATGCAAAATTTCCCAATTTTTCATGAAATTTGGAAATTTTTCCACAAAGAAATGATGCAAGTATCGACAAAAATGTATTACTATCTTAAAGTAGAATATGTCACTAAAAAACAATCTCGGAATCAAATTCATAAATAACAGCATCCAAGAGTTATTAATACATAAAGTGACAGTGGTCAGATTTGCAAAAAATTGCCTGGTCCTTAGAGTCAAAATGGGCTTGGTCCCCAAGGGGTTAATAGTGTAATGCTTTCGAATACAGCTATACCAAATACATAGATTGTTTTGTTGTTAAAATGGTGGTAATTTGATCATTTGATTATTTATACAGTACACTGAAATACATCAAGGGGTACTCCACCCCTAAACATATTATCCCCTATTCAAAGGATAGGGGATGAGATATCTGTTCGCAGGGGGCCGGCCGTTGGGAACCCCCGAGATCTCTATCTTGGCACCCCCATCATCCAGTGCACAGAGCGAAGTCCGTTCCATGCCAGATGATGGGCGACCACAGCCGTCACGCCCCTCCCATAAACATGAATGGAGTGGCATGGTGTGACTTAACAAACATGAAAGGTCCAAGCGATCAGACATTTCATCCCCTTTTCTTTGCATAGAGGATAAGATGTCTAGGGGTAAGAGTACCCCTTTAACCTCTTGAGGATGAAGGGCGTACCTGTACACCCTTGTCTCCCTCGCCGTTGACGGGTTAATACCAGGCATCACCATGATCGGTGATGTCCGGCATTTGTCTTAGGTCTAGGTGGCAGATAGCTGCTGGGACCACTCCCCTATGACCAGGGCTCAGCTCCTGAGCATGGGTCATAGCGGAGTGGTCCTGGAAGCTATCTGCCACCTGGACCTAAGACTGATGCCAGACATCACCGATCATGGTGATGCCCGGTATTAACCCCTTCAACGGCAGGATCAAAGTTGATCACAGCATTTAAAATGTTAAAAAAAACACTTCCCAGCTGCTCAGTGGTGCTGATCGGGACCACCGCAGTAAAACTGCATGCATAAATGTCTGAACTATAAAAAATTTAACATTACTTACATTCACATTACATTACACAGCACAGTCAATGGCAAATATGTAAAAAAATACCAAAGTCCAGAATTGCATATTTTTGGTCACATAAAAAATTGTATAAAAAGTGATCAAAAGGTCCAATCAAAACAAAAAGGTACAGATAAAGACCACAGGTCACTGCGCAAAAAAATGTTAGAAGACTCCTGTCTGCCACAACTACCAATTGGCATCCCGCAATTGTGTTGCATGGGTGCCCATCGAAACCTGGACAGGAATGGCACCTGTCAAATAACTCCCTAGATGCCACAATCACTATTGATCCTGACATCCAGGGAGTTAAAGGGGTTATCCAGGTAAAAAAAACTTTTTTTTATATATCAACTGGCTCCAGAAAGTTAAACAGATTTGTAAATTACTTCTATAAAAAAATCTTAATCCTTTCAGTTCTTATGAGCTTCTGAAGTTGAGTTGTTCTTTTCTGTCTAAGTGCTCTCTGATGACACGTGTCTCGGGAACCGCCCAGTTTAGAAGCAAATCCCCATAGCAAACCTTTTCTAAACTTTATTACATACTTATGGTTAGGAACCAGCACAGTTTATTTACAATGGAGGAGATTTATCAAAACCTGTCCGGAGGAAAAGATGCTGAGTTGCCCATAGCAACCAATCAGATCGTTTCTTTCATTTTTCAAAGGCCTTTTCAAAAATGAAAGAAGCAATCTGATAGGTTGCTAAGGACAACTGGTCAACTCTTCCCCTGGACAGGTTTTGATAAATCTCCCCCAATGTGTCTACCCTCACTATTCCAAATTAGTATTGCTTGGATTATTTGCATGTGAACATCACCCCATTTATGGAGCATGAACTTGCCTGGGTATAATTTTGAAAAAAAGTTTAATGCCACAGTACCTCCTAAATACTGTTTGAGGGTCCATTCATTAATTTGTTCACTGTTGTTTGTATTCTTCTTTTTATTCTTCCAGTTGGGAGAATGTTGTACACTTAATAGTCCTCCACTAAATGTGAGTTTATTTTGAATTATTTTTAATTTGTAGCTATCTGAAGTAATAAAATTGATTTTCAGTTTTTTCATTACAATTACTGGTGTGAAATTAGTTTTTTGCCTATCTTTCTAGTGTATAAATCAGTACTTTCTAACTGCTCATAGTAAGATAGTTTGTTTGAAAAAGACAAGAGCCCATCGAGTTCAACCTAAATTTTCTACTTTTCTACCCCCCTCTCCATGAGGCTGATGCCAATTGCCCCATGACAGAGGAAAAATCCCTTCCCGACCCCAATATGGGCGATCAGAATAAATCCCTGAATCAACGTTCTATCTCCATAAATCTACATAGTAACATAGTTTGTAAGGTTAAAAAAGACAGCTCACTGCTGCCATTCCAAAATTGGCCTGGTCTTATCTTCACTATTTAGTCTTATCTTGACAGGAAGGGAGGCATTCCCAAACAGTCACTTGCCCATGATTGGCTAATAGGGCAATTTCTTGTGTTGAGATGGAAACCATGAGGTAAGAATCAGTGGGGAACCAGATCCTGTCAAAACAACAGTGGCGGGAGACTGGTTAGGTGAGTACTGCCATATTTTTATTTTTCAACCCTGTACTTATGTTATGTAAATAAGAAGCAATAACTAATAAATAAAGCTTTTTCTGTGCATACTATATACAGTACATCCATTTCAAATGCTGCACATCTATCACAAAGCCTTTTCTTTTCTAGGCTTATTACTTACTGGATAAAATTGGAAATGTCCTTCATTTTCCTAGTAATATGTATTATTTTTAGATTGTGCCAATCCTCACCTGCTGTATAAGGCACTAGGGTTTAATTTCTTTCTTTCATTACACAATTGACTTACTTATAAGGTTGTGTCAGCTTCAATGTTCTTTTATGTAACTCTAATAATTTTCTTTTAAACTGTTCAACAATAATCTCAAAATTACCCGCTTAACTCTAAGACTTACAGCTTTAGCAATTGGTGGAAATCAGCGAGGTTCATATTAGCAATGTATTACCTACAGCAGTGGATTACAAAATATAAAAGCATGATTAAACACAATTAAATGATTTATGCCGCTTCATTTTATTTTTACCCTGAAATTATTTACACTGTCCATAGCTGTTACATAGTTAATGGTTCTAATACTGTAGCTCAGATCATTTTGGTTCACATGAAGACTACTATGGTAAAAGATCAGTTTTTGAGCATGTAATCCCATTTAGTTCCATATGCTAATTCAAATTTTGAATATTTTATATTCATGTTAAAAACAAAAAAATACATAAATAAACAATGAGTTGTCTTCTGATCACAATTATTGCATTTTCGTTGTAGTTCAGTGGTCCTCACACGGGCTGAACTAAAAACAAAGAAGCTCTGAATTCTTCTAGACAAGTGTTGCCATGGAATCTTACTTGATAAAAAACATATCATTTTGACAACTTCAAATTTCCAAATGTGAATTTCCTTCATAAAATATACATGCTATACTAGGTGATAAGCTAGCTGTCACAAAGAAAAATAATGGGACTGTTTGATCTGCTAGAGGGAAGTATGCACCAATATTTAGTGTAGGAAGCAATTTAGTATGATATAGTAATCCTATGAGAAGAAGCATTTTTTAAGTCTTTTTATCTTTTAGTTGAAAAAAAGGTTACGTGGGACTCACAAGGGTGGTAAAGATATTGCATTACTACTTACTTTATTGTATTAAATGTGTTTTGTTTGGATGCTGCATATGTTTTAAGCTGCATTTTTCTTTATAAAGTGTGTGTTTTTGTGGCTTTGTTGTGGTGTTTTTCTAATAATATATGATATGAATATATGAATGATATATGAATGATTTACAGATCATGTAATTCCTTTTTAAATCAATTCCACAAAAAAAAAAAAAAACTCACATTTATATCTAAAACACAGCCAATTTGCTAGAAAAGAACCATATAGAACAAAAATGCACCAACCAGCCTTAAAGTGTTTTTTACTATGGGGCAAGGTTGGTCAAATCAGATGTGTACCCCATAACTAAATGTAAAGTGTGCTGTTATTAGGTAAACTAACTTATGTCCCAGTACTGTTTTCCTTCCCATAAATCTGATCATTACCTATACAACAGAGCACACACTTCCCCACAATCCCCCTTGCCTGCATGCACAGAGGAAACATGGTGCTCCCGATGCAGAGCAGGAGATTTCAGTTAACTGAGCATATCAGATGGTCTCAGTGAATGCCCTAAGATAATAGACTAGAGATTATAGAACCAAACCCTTAGAACCCGAGTTCAGCCAGAACAAGAACTCAAGATCCAGGTGGTTCGGTTAGGCAGAACCTGCTAAAATAACATCAGAAAGAAAAAGGAGGAAGGATCACATCATCTCAGGGAATCTCATAATATCTTTCAAACAGCTTCCTCAGAAGGATTAAGTATATTGGTGATGTCAGAGCCACTAGAAAAGCCTTTGCCCATAGATAGCAGGTATTAGGTGAAGTTCTCTGTGAGGGACAATAAGTAGTAAGCAACACAGATAGAAGTAGAACCACACATACATAATAACTGCAGAAGAGTTGTTTGCATCGGTTCTGTCAGTACAAATCTGTTTTAAATGTTACGTGCACCATATTTTTTTTTTGTTTTACACTACTTGTAATGCATAGAGAGTTTTATGTCACTTTTGTGCACCTTCTATGATTATAGTTCTGTTGCTACATCCCAAAATGGGCAAAAAAAAATTCACAGCTGGTAAAAAGCCATTGCTTCTTCACTTTCAGGCACAAAACCTGTTAGATTACTTGGAAAAAGCCATTGCTTCTTTCAAAACCTCTGTCTGCATATAAACATTAGCAGACATCTAACTTCAAAAAGGAATACATTTTAGACATTTGTTTTAAAAAGCAGAAAAAAAACATTAGTGCAGTGTATTTATATTTAACCTGCTAGTCACCAGCAGGTAATATTTGTTTGGACATAGTAGCCATGCATGTTGCTGCAACTTCGAAATTAAGTTAAACAGGGCTTTTAGGGCTCTTAGACAATGTTAAACATGTTTTTAACCTATTGGTGAACTACAGGTTCAGACAGAACTAATTCAGTCAGTACCTAAACTTTTTGCCAGAGATTGGCAAACTGGCAGGACCGAACTTTGGAATCTTTGGAATCTCTATTGAACAAGCCTATCTAAATGTATCCTTTCATGATTTTATGCAACTTCTCAACATACAGTATTTCATTTGCATTTATTTTCTCCCCACTCTAATTATAAGAGGCTCTCTCAATGTTTTATCTATAAGGCCATGTTAGGGCTTGTTTTATGCTGGACTAATTGTACTTTGTAATGATATCACTTATTTTACCACAAAATCTAAAAAAAATTTTTTGGGGCGGATGGAAATGCCATTTTGCAACTTTTGGGAGTTTTATTTTTGCTGTGCAATCAGCTCCAAAAATGACATGTCTTCTTTATTCTTTAAGTCTAACCAATTGATAGAGTTTATTTTATTTTGCTACTTTAAAAATGTTTTTGTTTCTTTAAAAAGTAAATATTCAATTAGACAAAAATTAGTTACTAGAAATTGTGATATGTAAATAATGGAAAAGTTCTCAACAGTTACATCTCTCCAAATAATGGCCTTAACCCCTTAAAGGGATACTCCGGCACTTAGACATCTTATCCCCTATCCAAAGGATAGGGGATAAGATGCCTGACCAAGGGGGTCCCACCACTGGGGATCCCCGTGATCTTACAAGCCGTACTCCGTTATAATTAGTCCCCAGAGCATGTTCGCTCCAGGTCGGATTACTGTCGATCACGGGGACGGAGCATTGTGAAGTGACAGCTCCCATAGGCTTGCATTGAGGGGGTGGGGCGTGATGTCACACGGGGGAGGAGCTGTGACATCACAATGCTCTGTCCCCGTGATCGACAGTAATCAGACCCAGAGTGAACACGCTTCGGGGACTGATTATAACAGGTTGCGGCGTGCAAGATCACGGGGGTCCCCAGCGGCGGGTCCCCCGCGAAACGGCATCTTATCCCCTAACCTTTGAATAGGGGATAAGGTGTCTGAGCGCCGGAGTGCCCCTTTAAGGACCGAGCGTTTTTCAGTTTTTTTTTTCCTCCTTACCATTTAAAAATCATAACCCTTTAAATTTGGCACCTAAAAATCCATATGAGGGCTTATTTTTTGCACCACCATTTCTATTTTGTAATGAAATCAGTCAATTTACCCAAAAATCTACGGCGAAAGGGAAAAAAATTATTGTGCGACATAATTTAAAAAAAAAACCATTTTGTAAATTTTGGGGGCTTCCGTTTTTACGTCATACATTTTTTGGTAAAAATGACACTTTACCTTTATTCTGTAGGTTCGTACGATTAAAATGATACCCTACTTATATAGGTTTGAATTTGTCGTACTTTTGGAAAAAATCATAACTACATGCACAAAAATTAATACATTTAAAATTGTCCTCTTCTGACCCCTATAACTTTTTTATTTTTCCGCGTATGGGGTGGTATGATGGCTAATTTTTTGCGTCGTGATCTGAAGTTTTAACCAGTACCATTTTTGTTTTGATCAGACTTTTTGATCGCTTTTTATTCCTTTTTTCTTATGATATGAAAAGTGACCAAAAATACGCTATTTTGGACTTTGGAATTTTTTTTGCACGTACGCCATTACCGTGCGGTTTAATTTACAATATATTTTTATAGTTCGGACATTTCAGCACGTGGCAATACCATATATGTTTATTTTTATTATGGTTATATATATTTTTATATGGAATTTGGGAAAAGGGGGGTGATTTAAACTTTTAATAAGAAAGGGGTTAATTCCCTTAGGGGAATTTTAGGAGGAATCATTTGATTCCTCATACAGATCGATGGGGTTACATACAATCCTTTTGATCTGTGTGTTCTGCTCTCAATTGATAAAGCCTGGTCCTGCGAGGCTTTATCATTCTGAGCACCGGAGCCGCCACAGCAGGAGAGATAAGCCCTCAGGCTACCTGAGCAGTGTATGCCCCCCCACCCCACTGGACCACCAGGGATGGGATACAGGCACCTTTAGACACCGCTGTCAACTTTGACAGCGGCGATCTAAAGGGTTAATAGCCGGCCACGGCGATCTCCGCATGTCAGCTATAAACACCGGCCCCCAGCTACAGGAATCAGCTGGGGGCTGGCCAGTATGACGCGGGCTCGAGTCGGGAGCCCGCGTCATAAACCGTTAACTAGCATTGGACAAGCATAGACATCCATGGTCATTATCGGGTTAACCCCTATGACCAGGCCATTTTACACCTTAGGACCAGAGCGTTTTTTGAACATCTGACCACTGTCACTTTAAACATTAATAACTCTGGAATGCTTTTAGTTATCATTCTGATTCCGAGTTTGTTTTTTCGTGACATATTCTACTTTAACATGGTGGAAAATGTTTGTGGTATCCCAAAATTTGATGAAAAAATTGAAAATTTTGCATTTTTCTAACTTTGAAGCTCTCTGCTTGTAAGGAAAATGGATATTTCAAATACATTTTTTTATTCACATATACAATATGTCTACTTTATGTTTGCATCATAAAATTGACAAGTTTTTACTTTTGGAAGACATCAGAGGGCTTCAAAGTTCAGCAGCAATTTTCAAATTTTTCACAAAATTTTCAAACTCACTATTTTTCAG
Source organism: Hyla sarda (assembly GCF_029499605.1). Classification (NCBI taxonomy): domain Eukaryota; kingdom Metazoa; phylum Chordata; class Amphibia; order Anura; family Hylidae; genus Hyla; species Hyla sarda. The sequence continues at coordinate 231,083,056 of NC_079191.1, forward strand.
GGACCAGTTCAGGTTTGAAGTGGATTTGAAGTTTCTTCATATTAGAAATACCCCATAAAAGACCCCATTATAAAAACTGCAACCCCCAAAGTATTCAAAATGACATTCAGTCAGAGTTTTAACCCTTTAGGTGTTTCACAGGAATAGCAGCAAAGTGAAGGAGAAAATTCACAATCTTCATTTTTTACACTCGCATGTTCTTGTAGACCCAATTTTTGAATTTTTACAAGGGGTATAAGGAGAAAATTTATACTTGTATTTGTAGCCCAATTTCTCTCGAGTAAGCACATACCTCATATGTCTATGTAAATTGTTTGGCGGGCGCAGTAGAGGGCTCAGAAGCGAAGGAGCGACAAGGGGATTTTGGAGAGTACATTTTTCTGAAATGGTTTTTGGGGGGCATGTTGCATTTAGGAAGCCCCCATGGTGCCAGAACCGCAAAAAAAACAAAAAACAAATGGCATACCATTTTGGAAACTAGACCCCTTGAGGAACGTAACAAGGAAATAAGTGAGCCTTAACACCCCACAGGTGTTTCACGACTTTTGCATTTGTAAAAAAAAAACATGTTTCACTAAAATGTGTGTTTCCCCCCCAAATTAATAGCAGAAAATACCCCCCAAAATTTGCAACCCCGTTATGAAAATACCCCATGTGTGGACGTCAATTGCCCTTCGGTCGAACTACAATGCTCAGAAGAGGAGGAGCGCCATTGAGCTTTTTACAGAGTGAATTTGTTTGGAATGGTAGTCAGGGGCCATGTGCGTTTACAAAGTCCCCCGTGGTGCCAGAACAGTGGACCCCCCCACATGTGACCCCATTTTGGAAACTACACGTCTCACAGAATGTAATAAGGGGTGCAGTTAGTATTTACACCCCACTGGCTTTTGACAGATCTTTGGAACAGTGGGCTGGGCAAATGAAAAATAATTTTTTTTATTTTCACGGACCACTGTTCCAAAAATCTGTCAGACACCTGTGGGGCGTAAATGCTCACTGCACCCCTTATTACATTATGTGAGGGGTGAAGTTTCCAAAATGGGGTCACATGTTTGGGGGTCCATTGTTCTGGCACTATGGGGGCTTTGTAAACACACATGGTCTTCAATTCCGGACACATTTTCTCTTCAAAATCCCAATGGCACTCCATCTGTTCTGAGCATTGTAGTTCGCCCGCCGAGCACTTTACATCCAAATTTGGGGTATTTTCTTACTCAGAAGAAATGGGGTTACAAATTTTGGGGGGCTTTTTTCCTATTTTCCCTTGTGAAAATGAAAAATTAAGGGTAACACCAGCATTTTAGTGAAAATAAATATTTTTTTTCATTTTCCCATCCAACTTTAACGGAAATTTGTCAAACACCTGTGGGGTGTTAATGCTCACTATAAACCTTGTTACATTCCGAGAGGGGTGTAGTTTCCAAAATGGGGTCACATGTCGGTATTTATTTTTTTTGCGTTTATGTCAGAACCGCTGTAAAATTAGCCACCCCTGTGCAAATCACCAATTTAGGCTACAAATGTACATAGTGCGCTCTCACTCCTGAGCCTTGTTGTGCGTCTGCAGAGCATTTTATGCCCACATATGGGGTATTTCCGTACTCAGGAGAAATTGCGTTACAAATTTTGGGGGTCTTTTTTTCCTTTTACCTCTTGTGAAAATAAAAAGTAAAGGGCAACACCAGCATGTTAGTGTAAAAAAAAATTTTTTTTACACTAACAGGCTGGTGTAGACCCCAACTTTTCCTTTTCATAAGGGGTAAAAGGAGAAAAAGCCCCCCAAAATTTGTAGTGTAATTTCTCCTGAGAACGGAGATACCCCATATGTGGCCCTAAACTGTTTCCTTGAAATACGACAAGGCTCCGAAGTGAGAGAGTGCCATGCGCATTTGAGGACTAAATTAGGGATTGCATAGGGGTGGAAATAGGGGTATTCTATGCCAGTGATTCCCAAACAGGGTGCCTCCAGCTGTTGCTAAACTCCCAGCATGCCTGGACAGTCAGTGGCTGTCCAGAAATGCTGGGAGTTGTTGTTTTGCAACAGCTGGAGGCTCCGTTTTGGAAACACTGCTGTAAAATATGTTTTTAATTTTTATTGGGGGGGGAGCAGTGTAAGGGGTGTATATGTAGTGTTTTACCCTTTATTTTGTGTTAGTGTAGTGCAGTGTTTTTAGGGTACATTCACACTGGTGGAGGTTTACGGTGAGTTCACTGCTAGGAGATTGTGCTGCAGCTCATACTCGAAGCAGAAAACTTACTGTAAGCCTGCCCGTGTGAATGTACCCTGTACATTCACATGGGGGGGGGGGCAAACCTCCAGTTGTTTCAAAACTACAACTCCCCGCATGTACTGACAGACCGTGCATGCTGGGAGTTGTACTTTTGCAACAGCTGGAGGCACACTGGTTGGAAAACCTTCAGTTAGGTTCTGTTATCTAACTCAATATTTTCCAACCAGTGTGCCTCCAGCTGTTGCAAAACTACAACTCCCAGCATGTACTGATCACCGAAGGGCATGCTGGGAGATGTAGTTATGCAACAGCTGGAGGGATCGCAACTACAACTCCCAGCATGCTGGGATTTGCAGTTTTGCAACATCTGGAGAGCTACAGTATAGAAACCACTGCAAACTGTGGTCCTCCAGATGCTGCAAAACTACAAATCTCAGCATGCCCAGACAGCAAACAGTTGTGTGGGCATGCTAGGAGTTGTAGTTTTGCAAGATCTGGAGGGCTATAGTTCAGAGACCACCATATAGTGGTCTCAAACTGTAGCCCTCCAGCTGTTGCAAAACTACAACTCTCAGCATGCCCAAACAGCTGTCTGGGCATGCTGGGAGTTGTAGTTTTGAAACATCTGAAGTGCTACAATATAGAGACCACTATATAGTGGTCTCGGACTGCAGCCCTCCAGATGTTGGTAGGCAACTTACTGACTTCCGTTGGACCCAGGGAGCTTGTTGCACGACATCGCCGCCCGCCGATCTCCGACGCCGATCGTCGCCCGCAGCCTCCGGATCGGTAAGTGGATCTTCGGTGTTCGGTCCTCTGTCATTTCCCCATTCTGCCCCGCCTATTGTGGGTGGGCAGAGCGGGGAAAACGAAAGTTAACACCCCCACCCCCGATCTGCTATTGGTGTTTGCGTCTAGACCACCAATAGCAGGGATAGGAGGAGTGACACCCCTGCCACCTCACTCCTATCTCTTCAGGGGGATCGCGGGTGTCTAGATTGTGGGTGTCTTAGACACCCGCGATCCCCCTTATATTCCGGGTCACCATAGACCCGTAATGACCTGGAATCGCGCAAATCGCAAGTGTGAATTCACTTGCGATTTGCGCTGATCGCCGACATGGGGGGGTCTGATGACCCCCCTAGGCATTTGCGCGGGGTGCCTGCTGATAGATATCAGCAGTCACCCCGGTCCGGTCCCCGCCCGGTGCGCGGCGGGGACCAAAATTCCCACGGGCGTACAGGTACGCCCTTGGTCCTTAAGTACCAGGGAGCAAAGGCGTACCCGTACACCCTTGGTCCTTAAGGGGTTAAAGGGGTACTCCAGTGGAATTTTTTTTTTTTTTTTATCAACTGGTGCCAGAAAGTTAGGCAGATTTGTATATTACTTCTATTAAAAAATCATAATCCTTCCAGTAGTTATTAGCTGCTTAATACTACATAGGAAATTATTTTCTTTTTGGAACATAATGCTCTCTGCTAACATGATGATCACAGTGCTCTCTGCTGACATCTCTGTCCATTTTAGGAACTGACCAGAGCAGCATATGTTTGCTATGGGGATTTTCTCTTGCTTTGGACAGTTCCTTAAAATGGACAGAGATGTCAGCAGAGGGCACTGTGGTCATGATCTCAGCAGAGAGCTCTGTGTTCATAAAAAGAAAATAATTTCCTCTGCCGTATTCAGCAGCTAATAAGTACTGGAAGGATTAAGATTTTGTAATAGAAGTAATTTACAAATCCTTTATGTAAGCTTCTATAAACCCTTCTACATACAAAAGGGTTGGAGACACTTCACAAAACAGTTGGAAATGTATAAGTTTATTAGGATAAAAAAAATTACAGTATATTTCAGAAGTAAAGGGTGCCATCCCAAGTCTATAAGGCTATACAGTGGTCCCTCAACATACAATGGTAATTCGTTCCAAACGAGCCATCGTTTGTCGAATCCATCGTATGTTGAGGGATTCGTGCAATGTAAAGTATAGGTAGCTGTACTCACCTGTCCCCACCGATCGCGATGGTGTCCCTGCCACTCCCGATGGTGACCCTGGGCCTCCACTGGGCTCTCCTGGTCATCTCCGGTCCTCTGCTGGGCTCTCCTTTTCTTCTCCGGTCCTCCGCTGTCTTCTCCGGTCCTCCGCTGTCTTCCGCAAGGCCTTACTGGGCCTGCGTAGCGAAGTCATCACGCCGCTGCGTACGCCATTCCTATTGGATGACGTGCGCAGCAGCGTATTGACGTCACCGGAGAGGGCTGAGAAGACCCCGTAAGACCAGCGCTGGATCCGGAGGGCACCCCGGAGCATCGTGGAGGGGTAAGTAATACTTACCGCACCACACGGGGAACATCAAGCTGCTATCCGGCAGCAGCTTAAGCATTTTGCGCTGCCGGATAGCACTTAATGCGATGGCCCCGATATAAAAAAAGCATGGTATGTCGATGCTGACATCGACATGCGATGGCCTCTGAGAGGCCATCGTATGTTGATTTGATCATATGTCGGGGCCATCGTAGGTCGAGGGGTCACTGTACAAGTTAATTTACAACAGATCCCACATCACTGCCTCTTGAAGCTGGTTATGTACTCCTCTTACTCCAGTGTTTCTTGCTTGAATTATTGGATCCCTGCTTGTTACTTGTTACATCCTTGTGATTGTATCTCCTAGTTTACCTTCATTTATTCTCGGCGTAGTCTTGACTTGTGCTCTGACTACTCTCTTTGCTTACTGTTTCTTTCCCGCACTGCTGTCTTTGTTACCGACCGGCTAGTTGACATTGCTTATACGTTTAGTTGGTGTTTCTTGTATTTATGTTTTCTGTTCAGTTTGTCATTAACCCATTGTGTCCTGAATAGAGATGAGCGAATCGAAGCTGACTAATCCTAATTCGGAACGAATTTCATGAAAAATTTTGTTTGCAATGAATGCGAATATCGCCACGATTCTATCGCTTCATTAAACTCCATTTAGTGCAGTCCAGGCTCCAGGGCATCTAAAATGGCAGATCCACATGTGAGGACATGGGGCAATGCGGGAAGGTGGGTATCAGCAGCCAGTCACCCCTGTGATGTCACAGCCCTATATAATCGGCAACCATATTGGGGCCAGTCACTTCATTCATTACACTGCAGAGAGATAGGATGGACAGCCTGTGTGTGTGTGTTACACAGAAAAGCTTTTTCCAGCAGCGATTTACCTCTTAGTCACATCAGCGTTCTGGTGGACAGAGACTCAGAGAGCAGTGCTTTTTTTCACTGAAAAGGATTTTTACAGCATTGTATTACAGAGAGGGGCAGATAGCTGTGTGTTGACTCATATATTTCAACAAGCTACCTCAACTTCATAAACCTTAGCAGAGGAGGCAGGAATCCTTTTTCAGCGCAATTAGATACTGTGAAAGTCCAGGCAAAAGTAATCACTGGCTGGTGTTTTACTCCAATACATTTTTTTAAGCGTACTGTAGCACATTTTTCTGCCCTCATAAGTGCATACCACATACCCACATCTAAGTAGTGTACTATTTTGTACCTGTTAATCTGTCAAGGGCCTAGATACTGTGAAAGTTCAGGCAAAAGTACTCACTGGCTGGTGTTGTACAATTTTGTACCTCTGCAGTGAGAGGTCTGAGCTTCCGGTGTCAGTTAGCAGTTGTGTCTCGACCAGCAACCGTGATTGATCGGTTCACTCAGTCATCCACTTCATCCCAAGTGACATCCAACACCCCCAGTCAACAGTCTGTGGTTTCCTCAGGCTCAACTCTCAGCTGGCATGGCCCTCATGCTGCTGCTGCCACCTCCAGACTTAGTATTGAGCGGCATAGGCCATATTCGAATTCACGATATTTCGCGAATATATGGATGAATATCCGTCATATATTCGCTAAATTCGCATATTCGTAATATTCACGTTTTATTTTTGCAATAGCGAAAATTTGTGTATGTGAAAATTTGCATATGCGAAAATTAGCATATACAAAAATTAGCATAAGCGAAAATTCGCACGCCAGTCTCACACAGTAGTATTAGAGCCTTCTTTACACCACACAAGCTGGAAGCAGAGAGGGGTGATCACTGTGATGTGTACTGTGAAAAAAAAAAAAACGAATATTCGTAATTAAGAATATATAGTGCTATATTCGCGAATATTCGCGAATATACGATATTCACGAATAAAATTCGCAATGCGAATATTAGCGAGCAACACTATCCAGACTCATTGTGCTGCTCTATGGTCTCCTCATGCTAATGCTACCACCTCCAAGCTGTCATTGTGCTGCCATATTATCTTCTCATGTTGATGCTGCAACCTCCAGGCTCTCTCATTCTGCTTTATGGTCATGTCATGATAATGCTACCACCTCCACTCTCTGTCAGTGTGCCACCATATGGTCTCCTCATGCTGATGCTACCACCTCCAGGCTGTGTCATTGTGCCGCCAGGGGAAGTTTTTACCCACACCTGTTACAATGGACCATACGTTTTTCCTTTCACCTTTTAGAGGCTTTTGCATTGCATAAATACTTGGTGGTATTGGAGGCATATGGTGTTTTTTGCACACCTTTCCTTTTGTTAGATTAAAAAAAAAAATTGGGGTCCATATATTTTATCCTAAGAAAAGTTAAGTTTCAATACTTACTTGTGCACACCAATACTTTGACAAAAAAGACCGTTTTTTTCTGCCTACCTGCCTCAATTACTATTCTGATCCTTCCACTCACCTGATGCCACACATCTGATGCCAAGTTTTCCTTCTTTGAGCCACCTTCGTCACCGGGTACTGGTATTGCCACCCACTGCACCGCTCTGTCACTTTCAGGACTCCTGATGCTGCTGCTACTGCCATCTCCAGGCTGTCTCATTGAGCCACTATATGGTCTCCATGCTTCCGCCACCTCCAGGCTGTGCCATTCAGCTGCTATATGGTCTCCTCATGCTTCAGCCAACTCCAGGCTGTGCCATTCAACCACTATATGGTCTCCTCATGCTTCAGCCAACTCCAGGCTGTGCCATTCAGCCACTATATGGTCTCCTCATGCTTCACCACCTCCAGGCTGTGCCATTCAGCCACTATATGGTCTCCTCATGCTGCCACAAACTCCAGGCTGTGCCATTCCACCACTATATGTTCTTCAGCGTCGAGAGGCACGGGCTGAAACAGGTGGTAGCTCGCTTCTTGGCGAACCACCAGCTCGATGCTCACCAGAATGGGTACTCAAAAATTGTACATGAATTCATATCAAGTTAAATAAAAATTACATCAAAATCTTTCTACTCTCTTCACTTTTGACATCATATGGTCTCTCTGCTGCCACATTCAGAAGCTCTGCCGCAGTGATTCTAAAAGCAATACCTGTAATTTGCATGTCATACTGAATAACAGTATTATTTCACTAACACAGCACACTCCCTATGCATGTTAGAACAAAGCAAACTGTTCTACACCCCTATTGAGGCTCTCTGTAGGCCAGAAATAACAGTTTTTTAATACAGATTCGCTACAAATAAATTTGGACCAAACCAAATTTTTTCGGAAAATTCTGCAAATTGGCCGTATCAAATTTATCAAAAGTTCGCTTATCTCTAGTCCCGACCAGGACTTTGACATTTGTACTATGTTTGTATTTTATTGTTTTGACATTGCTACACTCATTCAGTGAAGGGATTGTCATTCAGTTGGGGGGGGGGGGGGGGTCTGCAGTCAAGTAGGCAGGGAGAGAGGCTGTGGGTGATCACAGGGCTGCACATACCCCTGTCCAATGTAACATCTCTCCTGCAGTTCCTCGGCATACTGTATATTATCCACCGGTTCTCTCCTCTTCTATGAAATTCTGGTGCAGACAGTGGGGAACACTTCAAAATACACAATTATTAAGCAGGTGTTAAGGGTTTTGAAGTTTCTTTTGCAGCATGAACATTATGGATCTATTTAAGTCAAAGGAGGAAATCCACAACAAGCCCACAGTGCATCTACAACATGAATTGAATTTCCTTTTTCTTCAGCATATGGATGAGATCTATTAAAAACTCATTCATAATTCTGATCCACAACATTTATACCACATGTGGTCATGCCCTTAGCCTTTTGATAAAAAAATATTTCTGCTTAAAATGCTTATAAAAACTGTCCATTTAATCTTTTGGGAATGTAAGCAGTCGGTCTGTCTTACTGAACAACTCTTCAGTCCCTTCAGTGGTTCATCATCAATTTGGCCATCTGTTACCACTGGCTCAAAAATTCCTGAGAGGCTAATCTTCTAGAACACTTATTATACCACAAGTATATGTGCATTTTCCTTTCTCTGTTCTTTCTTTAACACCTTGGATGCAGCTGCTATGGCCTTCATTATCTCTTCTGCAAGATTATACACGGTTTAAATGGTATTCAGTAAAAATGTCATATATGATAGCATAAATAAAATAGCATAATTAAATGTACAGTTTACTAGAAAAAAAATTACATGGCATAGGCAATGTATTTGTGCAGGATGGCATGACCATGCATTGTTGGGTAATTTCCTAATAACTAAACATAAGCAAAATTAGAGAAGTATAAATCATTTAAAGGGTACCTCTCATCAAATAAACTTTTGATATATTTTAGATTAATGACTGTTGAATAACTTTCCAATAGCATGTTAATGAAAAATATGCTTCTTTCCATTGTATTTTTCCCGATCAGTCCTGTCAGCAAGCATTTCTGACTCATGCTGGAGTCCTAAACACTCAGAGCTGCCAGCCTGCTTTGTTCACAGCCAAACAGGCTGTGAACAAAGCAGGCTGGCAGCTCTGAGTGTTCTCCTTTGTGAACAAAGCAGACTGGCAGCTCGTAGCGTTTAGGACTCCAGCATAAGTCTGAAATGCTTGCTGCCAGGACTGGTAGGGAGACCCCTAGTGGTCATTTCTTCCATGTGGAAAATTAAATAGAAAGAAGCATATTCTTTAATAACATGCAATTATAAAGTTATTCTGCATACATCAATCTATAATATATCAAAAGTTTTTTTGATGAGAGGTACCCTTTAACTTTTGTAAAATAAGTCTGATTTCACACTAGTGTTCATCGGGGTACTCAATGTATACCTCCAACGCATGCCTATGATGGATGCCTGTTATGGCATCAGTCATGCGTGGGGTGTTACCTGAAAAAAGGCAGAAATGTATCACTTTTAGCCTCTGTTTGGTAATGAGGGGCTTCTGTATATGCCAGGGCCTCTCCAAGTGCAAACAATAAATGTGCACTGCTAGACATGGTGCAAAAGTAGTCGAATAAATTGATCTTCAATCTGCAAACAACATATATAGGGGGGCGGAGCCTAGCCGTGGACTGAAATTTCCATGTGAGCCGCAGCTCTCCCGTCTGCCTCGCTGATTATTACCTCTACACCCCTTCTTTTTGGCTTAAAATGGTCAAGATCGGACGCTGAAACTCTGGTGAACCCAGTGACTCCCCAAGACCGGGTAAAAGTCAAGCAGACACGTCCAAATGTCTCACCAGTGCGGCTCCTCAAAATGGCGCCGGACGCTCCTTCACAACCTGAGCCCGCTGACGACGGAGACCCGGACAGCGATACAGAAGGCTGCTCACCTACAGTGGTCACACAGAGCTTCTTAAAGTCCTTCATGAAAAAGACCCTCACTCAAGCAGTGAAACCTGTGCTGGTAGAGCTGGCGGAGATAAAGACAGAAGTTCTCACGATCGGCACCAGAACTGAAGCTCTGGATGCCGCCTGCACGTCCCTGGCCTCGCACTCCACAGCCGTGGCTGATCGCTCATGGAGGCACATCTTAACACCACCTACTCCCTTATCGAGGATCAGGAGAACCGGAGCAGAAGGAAAAATGTGCGCTTTAAAGGTATTTCTGAGTGGTGGGCAGCGGAGGCCCTTGAGAAGGTTGCACGCAACATTTTCACTGGGTTATTGGGTCCGGAGCGGGCTGGAACCATAATCATAGAAACCAGAAACCTAAAACCTCTGACCCTCCAAAAGATGTAATTTATAGCCTTCTGTCCTACGTCGAAACCGCGGCCATCTTGCAGGCGGCCAGGGAGAAAAGACCTCTCCCCTATGGAGATGCAGAGGTCGCCCTGTATCAGGACATTGCCCCGTCCACTTTAGTCAAAAGATGCATGCTACGCCCGCTGTTGGAACAGCTGCGCAGTATGGGCCTCCAATACGCCTGGCTGTTCCCTTTCGGCCTCTCCATCTCCCATGGCTCCCGCGGCATCATGGTTAGGACACCTGCAGATCTTGGTCTGGCCTGCTCTGGGGCTACAACCCATGGACATACCATCTTGGCTACCGGTTACTAACCTGAAACCACTGCAACCGCTTCCGAAGTTGGATGACTGGACCCTGGTCTCCGGCACCAAGGCTGGCAAGAAGAAGAACACCCTGCAGAAGAATGTCCCTCCTCACCGCTGAGACTCCCGATGCAGTTCCATTGATTCTGGATTCCGTGTAAACAGCCTTGGTATCCTGAAGCGGGAACTACCTGTTCCTGCTTGCTTGCTGTTCTCCTGTTGCGGACTTCAGGTTTGACTGCTTCGGAACAGCGTTCAGTGGCCCTTGACTTCACCAGTCTCCCCCTGTTGAGACCCTATCGGGACTCCTTCCCTCGCCCTGGTCACCCCCCCACCTCCACCCCCCAAGGCCGCTGGACTGGCGAACCGCTGGGACCTGACCCATTCCTTGTGAGTTCCGCAACACCTCCTGTTATCCTCACCCCCCCTCCCCGTTGCAGCTGCCCAAGGACTTTTGTCTCTTCTCTACAGTATCTCTGAAGTCTGCGAGCAATCACAGACTAGGTAGGGTTGGTGTATTCTAACCCCCCCCCCCCCCATTAAACTGCTGACATCCATTGATTTTTATTGTTCCTGATAGCGGCTTGAACTTAGATCCTTCTATCCCTTCTTCCCCTCTTCACCTCACTTCTCTCTCCTCACTTGGTCTTGGTCTCATCAACCCCCACTCTCTTCTCACCCCCCCCTTTTTCTTTTCTCTACTAGACTCTGACTTATCTTCTCCCCCTCCTTTTCCTTTCCTTCTTTCCTCTTGCTCACATCTTTCTTGAAGTTTCTTTCCACTTCTTGTCTTTCCGTCTTACCCCCTCCCCCTTTTTCTTCCAGATGTCAGATTTCACTGTGGTGTCTAGAGGTTTGAATACCCCGGAGAAGCGTAGACACGTTTTTACTCTCCTGGGTAAGACTAAAGCCTCTATTGTATTTTTTCAAGAAATGCATTTCAAGAAAGAGAAAATACCTCACCTCCCTACTAGGCAATATTCCCAATGGTTTCACTCAGGCCATGGTACCTCGGCGTCGGAGGGTGTCTCAATCGCAATCCACCGTTTTCTGCTGGTGCAAGTTACTCAACACTACTCAGATTCTGAGGGTAGAGCTTTGTTTCTACACATAAAACTCTTCAACTCCACGTACACGCTTGTTAACATATACGCCCCGAACCACGCCAAGGTGCCATGGCTTCTCTCCACTTTGTCAGACTTACAGGTATTTGCTGAGGGGCCGATCATTGTCGGTTCTGATCTCAATGTTGTATTAAACCCCTGTGAGGATTCCTTTTCCTCTGTTCATGGTCTCTCACAGCGCTCTTTGTCTAGGTTGTACTCACAACTCTCTGATTTATCCCTTATAGATTCTTGAAGCTCTCTGAACCCTTCCGCCCGGGACTACATGTACTACTCCTCTGTCCATGACACATATCAACGTCTGGACTATTTGCTGATAGACTCATCTCTGCTGCCGTCGTTGAGATCTACAGGTATTCACACGATCACGGTCTCAGATCATGCACCTATCTCTCTCACCCTTTCCCTCTCTTCTGGATCTTCCTCCTCTTTCTCCTGGAGACTAAATGAAAAGATACTGGAAAATCCAATAGCTCTTACTGATTTGAAACAGCACTTAGAACATTACTTTGCTACTAACAAAGATTCTGGCCCCTCACCCCCATAGTTTGGGAGGCTCACAAGGCCTTTATACGGGGACTCTTCATCTCATGGGGCACGAAGCTGAAAAAAGATTCTAGACGGACAATAGATGATCTATTGTCTAAAATCTCTAGCCTAGAGAGGGCCCACAAGCGCTCATACTGCTCAAGAACCTGACAGACCTTAAATCCCCTAGGGAACATCTGCTCACTCACTTGCACGAAAAGTCGTCTAAGTCCTACCTACATTACAAACATAGGATATATGCCCACGGGGATAAGGGAGGGTGGCTCATGTCGTCACTTCTTAAAAAGGCTGGAGCTAAATAGCACATTCACGAGATCCACGATGATAGAGGCGGTAAACATACGTCTACTCCAGACATAGCTCGCCAATTTCAGCACTTCTATTCCAATCTTTACAACCTTCAACCCGACCCCGAGACGAGCGGGGGCACACCTTTTGATGCCTTACAGGATAGCTTCTTGGGAGACCTTGATCTCCCTTTCTTTGCCCCTTCTATGAGACAATCTCTATTGGCTCCTGTTACCCCTAGTGAGGTTCGAGGGGTGGTGTCGTCCTTTCTGCCCGGGAGAAGCCCTGGCCCTGATGGACAGCCCTTCATCTACTATAAGACCTTCATGGAGACCCTCATTCCACATCTTACCGACTTCTGCTCCTCCCTCATGCAAGGCCCCCCGATCCCTCCGCAGTCACTGGAGGCCCACATCACACTCATAGCTAAAGAAGGGAAAACCCCATCTGTGTGTGGCAGCTACAGGCCTATATCACTACTGAACCTGGACCTGAAGATATGGGCCAAACTTCTTTCCAATCGGATTAAGAGGTTTCTCCCTAATCTGATTGCCTCGGAACAGTCAGGCTTTGTCCCGGGTAGGGAGGGCAAATCCAACACTTTCAGACTTCTAGCCTCTATCCATAAAGCTCACAGGACCCACTCTCCATTGGTTCTTCTTGGGGTTGATGCCGAGAAGGACTTTGACAGAGTCAGATGGTCATTCATGAAAGCTGTACTTTAGAAGTTTGGTTTTCCAGGCCAATTCATCACCGCTATCTTCTCCCTATATTCCCGTCCCTATGCTTCCCTGCTGGTCAACGATTCCATTTCTCCATCTTTCTCTATCACCAACGGCACCAGTCAGGGATGTCCACTCTCACCAACCCTTTTCGTTCTGGTCATGGAAACTTTACTCCAGAAAGTGAGGCAACATTCATCAATTCAGGGTGTTTCTGCTCCTTCTGGTGACCTCAAAGTACTAGCATTTGCCGACGATCTACTTTTCTTACTCACCAAGCCTGAGTTGGGTTTTCCCTGTCTGGTGTCATTGTTTGAGGAGTTTGGTCATCTCTCTAACTTTAAAGTTAATATTTCTAAATCTGAGTTATTCAACATCACCCTCCCGGAGAGTAGTATTCCCAAGCTCTCTCCTCTCTCCGTTTCCATGGGCAAGATCCTCCATAAAATACCTAGGTGTGAATATTACTGACTCCATCCCTACACTGTACGCAGCTAACTTCCAGACCTTAATCACTGACATACAACTTCTCCTCAAAGAATATGACAATCCTCTCATCTCATGGATTGGGAGACGAAATGTCCTCCTGACTTACGTAGTCCCAAAAATAGTGCACAAGCTTCAGATGCTTCCGATTTTCCTCCCCCCAACTTTCTTTTTCTCCATACGGCAGCTTTTTTCTCAATTCCTATGGCGCCACAAAAGACCAAGAATGGCACACTCACTCCTGGCCAGACCCATGGTGAATGGCGGTTTGGGCCTCCCGGATGTTCAGCAAATCTACAGGGCAATCCAACTTAGCAGGTGGTTTGCGTGTACTTCCTCCCCTACAACGTCAGCCTCCGGCGATCACACTTCCTACCTGACTTGGTCTCGGTGGGCGTTTGGTCCTCATTTTCTCAATAAACTCTGGCTACCGAAGGCGAGGCGTTACTCCCACTCGGATCCTGATATTTTCCAGGTCTGGTCATCTTTATCTCCATCTCTGTCTCCTCCTGTCTCTCCTTTACTACCTTCTGCGCTGATACCTGAGATCGTGGATTGTGTCTCGCCAACGTATGCCCCCATGTGGGCTAAGCTCGCTGCAGTCTCCGTACACCAACTACTCCAGGGCGGAAGGTTCCCAACGGCTGACCAGCTGCAGTCTCTCTTCCCCACCACCCAGCTGTCCTTTCTACATGTCCGGCACCTGAAACAATGCTGTGCTCTATTTTTAGAGAATGTGGGTGATTTGAGAGACCTGACGGAGTTCGAGACTCTTCTAGCTACCCCCCCCCCCCCCCCTCGGGGATGCCACAAACAGTTTTTTGCCAAAAAATGGAGTTTGACGCCTGTACTCTCCTCTCGCCCAGGCTACATTTCCTCTTGGGAAAGAGAGTTAAACATTAAGCTCACTGACTCTGAGGTGGACTACATCCTTTCCCACTCACAGGGATACTCTAGATCCAGAGAATCTCACTTCAAATTACTGTCCCGTTGGTACAGGCCTCTCCCCCTCCAATTCCTGTTGGTGCTGTGGGACGCAGGGGGGAAGCTTCACTCACATTTGGTGGACGTGCTCTAGTATTAAAGGCTTTTGGTCAGAACTGGAAAGCTCTATTAAAGGGGTTGCGCGCTGCCCTGACATTTGGAGCTCCGCTCACAGCATCCGGAAGTTCATTATTCCGAACGCTGTGTGCGGGCTTCCGTGTTCGCGGCCCAGCCCCTCGCGACGTCTCGCCCAGCCCCTCGCGATGTCTTGCCCGCCCCCACGAGGGGGCGAGACGTCACGAGGGGTCGGGTGTGATGTCACGCCCAGCGGCCACGAACACAGAAGCCCGACCACAGCGTTCGGAGTAATGAACTTCCGGACGCTGTGAGCGGAGCTCCGAAAGTCAGGGCAGCGCACAACCCCTTTAACTCCTTCCTCTCTAAGTCAATTACACTTGACCCTGGATTGGTCCTTCTTGGAAGACCGTCTCAGTCTTTTAGACCCCATAAAGATATCCTCCTAACCCACTTTATCCTCCTAACCCACCTGATTCCCCTGAGATGGCTCAACCCTCACCCCCCAACTATGGCAGACTGGACATCCAAAGTTCATCAACTCTGCAGGTTTGAGGAGATGTCCAGTAGAGCCGAACGTTCACATGACAATTTCTTGCGTGTCTGGGATCCCTGGCTGAGACACTTTAGGAGCAGTTCTAGTGCGTGAGGCTTCCCGGCCATTGCATGTGTGAATGTGCCTATCTCATTACCTATGTCTCTATTCCTAATGTAGTTAACCTGTACTTACAACGTGAGGATTGCTTATTTTATTTCTACGAACTGTAATGCCTGTTATACACTTTGCTTCATATCTGATTGAGCTTGAGTTGAGCCTCTGACACTATGACATTCTGAAGATTGTGACATTCTGATCCCCTATACTCCCCCTCCTACCCCCCCCCCCCTTCACTCTTCTTTTCCTTGAAGTGGCATCTTTCTGCAGTGATAGCAGTGTTCCCCCCACATTAGGTAGGAGTGTTCCCCCACAGTCATACACTGTATATGGCTGGAGGCTGTATGCCTGTGTACTGCCTGTGTAGTGCTCCGACCACCACTCCTCCGGTCTGGCCATAACATTAGTTCCCGGGACCGGAGAAGCGGTGGTCGGAACACCGAAGATGACGTCCCGCTGGTCACTTACCTAGCTCACCAGCTCACGTCTTCCTTCTCCCCAATGCTCCGGTCTTCTGTGCCTCCGTTGCTATGGGTGCATGCACGGGACATCAGTGACATCCTGGCGTGCGCTATCTCCCGGCGGCCACTGCGTTTTTAAACTTAACGCGGGGCTGTAGAGAGTTAACGGGGGCATCCCTGTGTCCTGAAAACATCTTTCGGGACACAGGTATGTCCTTAATAGTGATGTGGGGAATTGCCCCGTCACTACAGGATGGGCAAGCACCGGCTCTGCTCGGGGCCCCTGGCCAGCTTGGGGCCCCAAGCAATTGCTTGGTTTGCCTGTCCTGTAGCGACGGGCCTGTTCATTAGGTGAGGGATGTGCCAGATCTTACATGCCTAGAAATTGAGGCTCAGTGCTTGCCTAGTAGAGGCATATTCATAGTGTAGGGTTTGTCCCAAAGAGGTCACCTTATCGTGGTAGGATGGTACACACTATTTGGAAAAATGTTACTCTAAGAACCTCTATTTTTCCCCATAGCAGTATTGCTAAGTTAAAAATGTCATATTTCATATATAGCTCTGTCCTAGCAATGTGCTACTGTAATTCTTCTGCATATATATACAGTACTGCAGGAACGCACAGGAACGGCGTTCCTTTGCTTTTTCCAGAGGAGGAACGCCGTCCCTGTTACACTAGTCCTGCAGGACCGACCTCTGAATTATTCTCACCCTCCCGCCGTCTCCTCCCCTGGCCCGGGCTGCTAGGTGCTGGAGGTGTAGGACCTGTGATGATGTCACCATCACATGTTGAGGGCGGAGCTTAGCTGTGGAGGAGAGGGAAGATCGTGATTGAAGGACCTGTGTGATGCTGTGGAGGAGGTGGGGCTGAGCTGGAGGAGACATGTCACCCCAGTTAGGTAATTACATGGAAGGAGATTTGTTACAGTGTGTCACCACAGTAGTAAGGAGATTAAATGAGGAGGAGCATTGTTATAGTGTGTCACCACAGTAGTAATGAAATCACATGAGGAGGAGGTTCGTTACAGTGTGTCACCCCAGTAGTAATGAGATTACATGAGGAGGAGGTTTGTTACAGTGTGTCACCCCAGTAGTAAGGAGATTGCATGAGGAGGAGGTTTGTTACAGTGTGTCACCCCAGTAGTAATGAGATTACATGGGGAGAAGGTTTGTTACAGTGTGTCACCCAAGTAAGGTAATTACATGGAATGAGATTTGTTACAGTGTGTCACCACAATAGTAAGATTACATGAAGAGGGGGTTCATTACAGTGTGTCACCCCAGTAGTAATGAGATTACATGAGGAGGAGGTTTGTTACAGTGTGTCACCCCAGTAGTAAGGAGATTACATGAGGAGGAGGTTTGTTACAGTGTGTCACCCTAGTAAGGTAATTACATGGAAGGATATTTGTTACAGTGTGTCACCACAGTAGTAATTAAATTACATGAGGAGGTTTGTTACAGTGTGTCACCACAGTAAGGTAATTACATGGAAGGAGATTTGTTACAGTGTGTCACCACAGTAGTAGGGTAATTACATGAGGAGGTTTGTTACAGTGTGTCACCACAGTAGTAAGGAGATTACATGAGGAGGAAGTTTGTTACAGTGTGTCACCCCAGTAGTAATGAGATCACATGAGGAGGAGGTTCGTTACAGTGTGTCGCCCCAGTAGTAATGAGATCACATGAGGAGGAGGTTTGTTACAGTGTGTCACCCCAGTAGTAATGAAATTACATGAGGAGGAGGTTTGTTACAGTGTGTCACCCCAGTAAGGTAATTACATGGAATGAGATTTGTTACAGTGTGTCACCACAATAGTAAGATTACATGAAGAGGGGGTTCATTACAGTGTGTCACCCCAGTAGTAATGAGATTACATGAGGAGGAGGTTTGTTACAGTGTGTCACCCCAGTAGTAAGGAGATTACATGAGGAGGAGGTTTGTTACAGTGTGTCACCCTAGTAAGGTAATTACATGGAAGGATATTTGTTACAGTGTGTCACCACAGTAGTAAGGAGATTACACGAGAAGGAGCATTGTTACAGTGTGTCACCCCAGTAGTAAGGAGATTACATGTGGAGGAGGTTTGTTACAGTGTGTCACCTAGTAGTAATGAGATTACATGAGGAAGGAGGTTTATGACAGTGTGTTACCCCAGTAGTAATGAGATTACATGTGGAGGAGGTTTGTTACAGTGTGTCACCCAGTGGTAATGAGATTACATAAGGAGGAGGTTTGTTACAGTGTGTCACCCCATTAGTAATGAGATTACATGAGGAGGGGGGTTGTTACAGTGTGTCACCCCAGTAGTAAGGAGATTACAAGAGGAGGAGGTTTGTTAAAGTGTGTTACCCAGTAGTAAGGAGATTACATGAGGAGTAGGTTTGTTACAGTGTGTCACTCTTATACTCCGTAGGCAGCAGTATGCCTGTGGCCTGTAAGAATCCTGGAACCGTGCAGGATGCCAAGTTTTAGCTAGGACATTTTTTTTTTTTGGGGGGGGGTGGGGGTGTATTAGAAATCGTGGGTGAGTTTCCACACATTTTATTTTTCCAGGACTTGACCCCTGTGTATATATACAGTACAGACCAAAAGTTTGGACACACCTTCTCATTCAGAGTTTTCTTCATTTTCATGACTATGAAAATTGTAGATTCACATTGAAAGCATCAAAACTATGAATTAACACATGTGGAATTATATACATAACAAAAAAGTGTGAAACAACTGAAAATATGTTATACTCTAGGTTTTTCAAAGTAGCCACCTTTTGCTTTGATTACTGTTTTGCACACTCTTGGCATTCTCTTGTTGAGATTCAAGAGGTAGTCACCTGAAATGGTTTTCACTTCACAGGTGTGCTGGTGTGGAGGAGGAGGTGTGATGGTGTGGGGTGCTTTGCTGGTGACACTGTTGGGGATTTATTCAAAATTGAAGGCATACTGAACCAGCATGGCTACCACAGCATCTTGCAGCAGCATGCTATTCCCTCCAGTTTGCATTTAGTTGGACCATCATTTAATTTTCAAGAGGACAATGACCCCAAACATACCTCCAGGCTGTGTAAGGGCTATTTGACAAAGAAGGAGAGTGATGGGGTGCTGCGCCAGATGACCTGGCCTCCACAGTCACCAGACCTGAACCCAGTCGAGATGGTTTGGGGGGAGCTGGACCGCAGAGTGAAGGCAAAAGGGCCAACATGTGCTAAGCATCTCTGGGAACTCCTTCAAGACTGTTGGAAGACCATTTCAGGTGACTACCTCTTGAAGCTCATCAAGAGAATGCCAAGAGTGTGCAAAGCAGTAATCAAAGCAAAAGGTGGCTAGAACCTAGAATATGACATATTTTCAAACGTTTTTGTTATGTATATAATTCCACATGTGTTACTTCATAGTTTTGATGCCTTCAGTGTGAATCTACAATTTTCATAGTCATGAAAATAAAGAAAACTCTGAATGAGAAGGTGTATCCAAACTTTTGGTCTGTAACATATATATATATATATATATATATATATATATATATACACACACAGATATACACACAGAAAAAAGAAAGATAGCCAGCACAACTGCCTAATACACGGGTGCACACTGCCATGGCATATACAGAGTATACAAAAAATAGTTTTATAATTCTGCATAAGCATTAATGTTATTTTGTTCCAGGAATGTATCTAACCCTGTTTTAAAGCTGTTAATTGTTTCTGCTGTGACCAGTTCCTGAGGTAGACCGTTCCATAAATTCACAGTCCTCACGGTAAAGAAGGCGTGTCGCCCCTTTAGACTAAACATTTTCTTCTCCAGATGGAGGGAGTGCCCCCTCGTCCTTTGGGGGGGTTTAACCTGGAACAGTTTTTCTCCATATTTGTTGTATGGGCCATTTATATACTTATATACGTTTATCATATCCCCCCTTAAACGTCTCTTCTCAAGACTAAACAATTGTAACTCCTTTAATCGCTCCTCATAGCTAAGATGTTCCATGCCCCATATTAGTTTAGTCGCGCGACTCTGCACCCTTTCCAACTCCGCAGTGTCCCTTTTATGAACAGGCGACCAAAACTGAACAGCATATTCCAGGTGAGGCCGTACCAATGCTTTATAAAGGGGGAGTATTATGTCCCTGTCCCTTGAGTCCATGCCTCTTTTGATACATGACAATATCCTGACGGCCTTGGAAGCAGCAGCCTGACATTGCATGCTATTCTGTAGTCTGTGATATACAAGTACACCCAGATCCTTCTCTACCAGTGACTCTGCCAGTTTAATCCCCCCTAAGACATACGACGCATGCAGGTTATTAGTACCCAGATGCATAACTTTACATTTATCCACATTGAACCTCATTTGCCAAGTGGATGCCCAGACACATAGTCTATCCAAGTCATCTTGTAACTTATGCACATCCTCTATAGACTGTACCGTGATACAAAGCTTGGTGTCATCTGCAAAGATAGAAACAGAGCTGTTAATACCATCCTCTATATCATTGATAAATAAATTAAACAGCAGCGGGCCCAGTACTGAACCTTGGGGTACACCACTAATAACCAGGGTCCAATCAGAGTACGAATCATTGACCACCACCCTCTGGGTACGATCCATGAGCCAGTGTTCAATCCAGTTACAAACTAAAGTTTCCAAGCCCAAGGACCTTAACTTACCTGTCAGACGTCTGTGAGGGACAGTATCAAACGCTTTGGCAAAATCCAGAAACACTATATCCACAGCCATTCCTCTGTCAAGGCTTCTACTCACCTCTTCATAAAAGCAAATTAGATTGGTTTGACAACTTCTATCCTTAGTAAACCCATGCTGGCTATCACTTATCCCCTATGTATTCCTGTATGTAATCCCTTATAAGTCCTTCAAACAATTTACCCACAATGCACGTTAGACTTACCGGTCTGTAATTGCCTCGCGAAGACATAGAGCCCTTCTTGAAGATTGGTACCACATTCGCCTTGCGCCAGTCCCTTGGCACAATACCAGACACCAGAGAATCTCTAAATATCATGAACAAGGGTACAGATATTACTGAACTTACCTCTCTAAGAACTCTTGGGTGTAGTCCATCTGGCCCTGGAGATTTGCTTACATTTACTTTACTTAACTTACCTTGTACCATCTCTACATTAAGCCAGTTCAATACATTATATGATGTGTTACCAGCACTGACCTGGCCAATGTCAGCTCCTTTTTCCATAGTGTATACAGAACTAAAGAACCCATTCAGTAGCTCCGCCTTCTCTTGATCGCCCGTGACAACCTGCCCATTATCATTATTAAGGGTTCCTACATGCTCTGTCCTTGGTTTTTTTGTATTTATGTATCTAAAAAAATATTTAGGATTAGTTTTGCTTTCTTTGACCACCTGTGTCTCATTTTGATTTTTTGCTGTTTTTATTAAATTTTTACAGATTTTATTAAGCTCCTTGTACTGTTTAAATGTTATAGCTGACCCATCAGATTTGAATTTTTTGAAGGCAATTTTTTTGTTGTTTATTGCTCTTTTAACCTCATTTGTCAGCCATGTAGGATTTAGTTTTAATCGTTTATATTTGTTCCCCTTTGGTATATATTTAGCTGTATAGTTATTTAGAGTTGATTTAAAGATGTCCCATTTACCTTCTGTATTAGTATTTGAGAACTCCTCCCCCCAGTCTATGTCCTGTAGTGCAGCTCTCAGCCCAGGGAAATTTGCCTTTTTAAAGTTATATGTTTTTGCTTTCCCCATCTGTGTTTGTTTTCTACATTTTAAGTCAAAAGTAACTATATTGTGGTCGCTATTACCAAGGTTTTCCCGCACAGTTACATTACCAATCATCCAATTATCAGATCCAACAAGGCATCACTTCTTGTTGGGTCCTCCACAAACTGGCCCATAAAATTATCCTGCAATAAATTCAGGAATTTTCTCCCCTTTGTAGTTTTAGCCAGCCCCCGGCCCCAATCTATATCTGGATAGTTAAAATCTCCCATTATTACCACTGTACCTGCCCGGGCGGCCCTCTCTATTTGTTTATACAGCCGACCTTCTATCTCTTCAGTGATATTAGGGGGTCTGTAGATTACACCAAATATTATTTTTCAGTATTTCCCTCCTTTTGTAATTCTACCCACAATGATTCCACCTCCTCAGAATCATCACACACTATGGCATCGTTCACACTGGCTTTCATACCACTTCTTACATACAGACAGACTCCACCACCTTTTCTGTTCATTCTATCCTTGCGAAACAATGTAAACCCCTGCAGATTAACAGCCCAGTCATGCGAGGAGTCCAGCCATGTCTCAGTGACCCCAACTATATCAATATGTTCCTCCAGTATCAAGGCCTCAAGCTCCCCCATTTTATTTGCTAGGCTTCTGGCATTTGTGAACACACACTTTACATTTCCATTAAGTTTTACACATATAGTCTCACTAATGGGATTTTCAGAGTTATTGGGGTTAATGTTATTATTTGAGTTATAAGGGCTAATTGTACTATTTAAGTTATTGGGGCTAATAGGATTTTTTGAGTTATTGGGTTTAACGTTGTTATTTAAGTTATTGGGGCTAACAGTATTTTTTGAGTTAATGGGGCTTATTGTAGTTATTGAGTTATTGGGGCTAATGGAATTTTTTTAATTATTGGGATTACAATTTTTCGGGCTACATTTATTTTTACAGCTGGTTTGTAGCGCATGAATCTCCTTATCCACTGCTCTTATCCTCCCCCCACAGGACTCCTCTCCACCCACCATTATGTCCTGACCCCTCTCTAACCTATCCATCCCACTGTCTGCTTTCTTTGCTTTATTATCCTCCCCCACTCACCTAGTTTAAATACTTAGCCACCCCTTACAGGATTCTCTCCCCCAGCACAGCAGACCCCTTCCATTCAGGTGCAAATTATCCGTAGAATAGAGTTTGAAAAGTCAGCCAAGTGCTCTAAAAACCCAAACCCTTCCCCCTCACACCACGACTTAAGCCATGCATTTAACTCCCTAAGCTCCCGCTGTCTTTCCTGCAATGCGCATGGCACAGGAAGTATTCCAGAGAACACAACCTTAGAGGTCCTTCCCTTCAGCCTTGGCACATAGTTTCTTGTAATTATTCTTCAAGGACCTCCACCTACCATGTATTCTGTCGTTGGTTCCCACATGGACCACGACAGCTGGGTCATCCCCAGCCCCCCCTAGTAATTTGTCCACCCTTTCCACCACATGCAGAACCCTGGCACCAGGGAGACAGCAAACCATTCGGTTGAGGTGGTCTTGGCGACAAATTATTCTATCCGTCTTCCTGATTATAGAATCCCCTACCACAACTAACTGTCTTGGCCTACCTGCGTTACCATCCCCCACACTACTAGTTGAGCTGTTCCCCCGGCTGTTAGGGAGACCAGTATCCACTAGGGTTGCCATCTCTGATACTGAGGCTGATGTCACCCAGTCAGAGGCTGTATGCCCAGCAGAGGTGAGTGGATAGTTGAGCGTTAGGCTCAGAATTGGTGCTAGGGTCCCATCCTAAATTAGGCCACCTCCCCGTGGTGGATGGGGGACACGTTTTGATCAAAAAGTGCGCTAAGAGCCTCAAATTTTTGACCAATGTGTGCTGCTGCAATCCTCTTTTTTTGTATACTCTGTATATGCCATGGCAGTTTGCACCCGTGTATTAGGTTGTTGTGCTAGCTGTTTTTCTTTTTGCTTGTATTTACTACACAGGGGGAATGGCACCCTCTTTAGCTGTGCCTTTCTCACAGGTGGTGTTTTAAATTGTATATGGATTCAGCATGTCACCCAGTCAGAGGCTATATGCCCAGCAGAGGTGAGGTGGTATCTGAGTGTTAGGCTCAGAATTTGTTTTAGGGTCCCATCCTAAATGAGGCCACCTCCCCGTGGTGGATGGGGGACACGCTTTGATCAAAAAGTGTGCTAAGAGCCTCAATTTTTTGACCAATGTGTGCTGCTGCAATCCTCTTTTTTTGTATACTCTCTCTCTCTCTCTCTCTCTCTCTCTCTCTCTCTCTATATATATATATATATATATATATATGTATATATATATATATGTGTGTGTACACACACACACACGTACAGCATCTCACATAAGTGAGTGGATCCCTCAAGTTTTGGAAACATTTTATTATGTCTTTTTATGTGACAACACTAGAGAAGTAACACTCTTTATGTTATAAAATAACTCAAAATAGCACACAGCTATTAATGTCTAAACTTTGTCAACAGAAAGTACGTAAATCCCTAAGTGGAAATGTCCAAATTGGGTCCAAAGTGTCAATATTTTGTGTGGCCACTATTATTTTCCAGCACTGTCTGAAGTAGAGAGGAACCAGCCGAGCCTGGTGAACACGATCTTGTTCAGATATTTAGAGTAAATTCCGCTTGCAAAACTTTGAAACTTTGCCAGGCTCAACTTGCACGAGCCTGGCATCAGGGCTAGTGTTAGCAAAAGGGATGAGGAACACATGATATAGTCACCGCGTGCATGCGCAGTGTACTCAGACATCGGGGTTGCTCTGTGATGTCTGAGTACACTGTGAGTGGACTTGGCAACTCGCAGGACCCTGTGTGGCTGCTCGGAGTGGCGGATTACCACTGCGAGCAGACCAGGGGGTGGGGTGAGGTGAGGTGGGGCGGGGCAAAGGGGTGGCTAACAGATGGAGACACACTATGGGTCGCTGTTGATCCGTTACATGTGACTCTAACGTTAGGCTGTATTTACACATGCATTATCCTGCGCATATTTGATGTGCAGGATTTAAAACTGCTGATTTTATGGTGCAGATGTCAATGTAAGCTAAATGACTGAACACAGCTTCAAATTTGCAGCTTCAAATCATGTACAATTAATTAGTTATAACACGTGCCCCTGTTTTGCTAGGCCTATGGCTATTGTGATTCTATTACCAGTAATTTCACATAAAAGGGAACACACAATCTATTTACACTTATTTTAAGACTTTAAAGGTGACCATACACCTTAGATTAAAATTGATGGAAGGGGACAATTTAAATTCACAAGTTAGTTGGGTGAAATTTTACATTTTAGCTGACCTATTAACTTAAATGGAGTAAAATGTGCATGGCTTCACCTGTAAAATGATTGTTCATCACAGATAGTTTGTCAATAGTTGTTTAACCATCAACCTTATTTTATCTACTTGCATCTAATGTTTGCGGCCACCTTAAACCTCTATTGCATCTTATCAAGTTTATGATACTTTTTTTTTTTAAATACCACTTTATTGCCACTTTATATTACTTTTTGTGAGTTACCGTATTTTCCAGCGTATAAGATGACTGGGAGTATAAGACGACCGCCAACTTTTACAGTTAAAATATAGAGTTTGGGATATAAAACTACTCCTCTGCCTCGATGTAGGGTACCTTACCATTGTTCCCCCACACTAGGTAGGCAGCATAGTTCCCTCACACTAGGTAGGCCGCATAGTTCCCCCTACATTAGGTTGTCAGCATAGTTCCCCCTACATTAGGTTGTCAGCATAGTTCCCCCACATTAGGTTGTCAGCATAGTTCCCCCACATTAGGGTTGTCAACATAGTTCCCCCACATTAGGTTGGCAGCATAGTTCCCGACATTAGGTTGGCAGCATAGGTCCCCACATTAGGTTGGCAGTATTGTTCCCCCCCACATTAGGTTGTCAGCATAGTTCCCCCACATTAGGTTGTACGCATAGTTCCCCCACATTGGGTTAGCAGCATAGTTCCCCACATTAGGTTGGCAGTATTGTCCCCCCCCCCACATTAGGTTGTCAGCATAGTTCCCCCATATTAGGTTGTCAGCATAGTTCCCCCACATTAGGTGGTCAGCATAGTTCCCCCACATTGGGTTGGCAGTATAGTTCCCTCCACGTTAGGTTGTCAGTATTATTTCCACTACATTAGGTTAGCAGTATAGTTCCCCCACCTTAGGTTGGCAGTATAGTTCCCCCACATTAGGTTGGCAGTATAGTTCCCCCCACATTAGGTTGGCAGTATATCGTTGTTCCCCCACATTAGGTTGCAGTTCCCCCACATTATGTTGGCTGTATAGTTCCCCCACATTAAGTTGTAGTTCCCCCACATTAGGTTGGCAGTATAGTTCCCCCCACATTAGGTTGTAGTTCCCCTACATTAGGTTGGCAGTATAGTTCCCCCACATTAGGTTGTAGTTCCCCCACATTAGTTTGGCAGTATAGTTCCCCCCACATTACGTTGGCAGTATGATTCCCCCCACATTAGGTTGTAGTTCCCCCACATTAGGTAGGCAGTGGCCCCCCATAAACATACAGCCTTAAAGGGGTACTCGGCCCCTGGACATCTTATCCCCTATCCAAAGGAAAGGGGATAAGATGTCAGATCGCTGGGGTCCCACTGCTGGGCACCCCCGGGATCTCGGCTGTGGAACCCTGCGATCATTACTGCACAGAGCAGACTCGCTCCGTGCGTAATGACCAGCATTACAGGGGCTGGAGCATCATTACGTCATGGCTCTGCCCCCTCAATACAAGTCTATGGGAGGGGCCGTGATGGCCACCACACCCCCTCCCATAGACTTGTATTGAGGGGGCAGGCCGTTTCATTGCAAGGGGCGGAGCCGTGATGTAATGATGCTCCGGCCCCTGTATAGCCCGCATTACGCATGGAGTGAGCGTGCTCTGTGCAGTAATGATAGCGAGGTGCTGAATCCGAGATCCCGGGGGTCCCCAGCAGCAGGACCCCGGCGATCTGACATCTTATGCCCTATCCTTTGGATAAGAGAAAAGATGTCTAGGGGTGTGACTGGAGGCTGTATGCCTGTGTACTGCCTCACCTCAGTGCTCCGACCACTGCTCCTCCGGTCCGGGGTCACGATCTACTGCTATGGCCTATAGGACATAGCAGTAAGTCCCCGGACAGGAGGAACGGTGGTTGGAGCACCGAAGAGGATGTGCTGATGGTAACTTACCATGGGCGTTGTCAGTGATGGGACGCCAGTGATGTCCTTGTGTGCGCTACCTCCCGGCAGCCCCTGCATTTTTAAAGTTAACGAGGGGCTGCCTAAAGGTACCCGGGACATCCTTGTGTCCCAAAAAGATCTTTCGGGACACAGGGATGTCCCGAATGTGAGGGGGGAAATTAATCCATACCCTGATAAAATAATCCATACCCTGGGTGTCCCGGCCGAATGCAGCACCCGGCGTATAAGACGACCCCCGACTTTTGAGAAAATTTTACCTGGTTTAAAACTCATCTTATATGCCGGAAAATATGGTAATTTCCCCTGCCCTCCTCTTTGGTATTGCTAATTGTATAAAGCAGTAAAAATAAGTATTGAACACATCACAATTTTCTCACTAAATATATTTTCTAAGGTGCTATTGACATGAATTTTCATTAAATGTTGGTATAACCCAATGATTTGTACAAGGAAACAGACACAAAAAAAGCTCAGAAATTAATATATGTGTTATTATGTGAAATGACACAGGGTCAAGGTATTGAACACATAAAGAAAAACATGGAAAGCCAAGACAACAGCTGAACTCTATCAGTAGTTAAATAGCAATCCAGCCCATTGTCAGTACAAATTATCAGCTGGTCTAGTCCCAACTGATGGCCCACAAAAAGGTGCCACACAAGACAAATCTCATGACGGATAAAAGAAAAGAGTTGTCTCAAGACCTTTACAATCTAATTGTTGTAAAACACAACAATGGTATTGCTTAAAGGAGTATTTGTAAGCATCTGATTGTTCCATTGAGCACTGTTAGGGTCATAATACAGAAGTGGACAGACAATCATTTCACCATATATTTGCTTGATTAGGTACTGCTCACAAGATTTCTGACAGAGGAGTAAAAGAATAATCAGAACATGTGTCCAAGAGCCAAGGGGTTAGCTTAAAAAAGACCTGGAATTAGCAGGCACTGTGATGCACAAGTAATGCACCATGGTCTGCAAACCCGCTCATTACGCAAGACTCCATTGCTTAATAAAAAGCATGTTGAAGCTCGTTTTGAATTTGCTGCACAACATTTGGAAAAAACTGTGAAATATTGGGATAATATATTGTGATCAGATGAGAACAAAATTAAAAGAGTACCTGTCATGTCCCACAAACATTTGTTACTCAGTACTTAATTTTTATCATGTACATATATTTTTTTCATGTGTCCACCACCAATATTACTCTCCCAAATACCTTCTATATCTTCCTCACTACATCTTCCTGTAATTTGGAGGGGGCATGTCTGTCTCTTGCCCTCACTTTGCTTGACTCCTCTTCCTCTCTGGGTCTGCTGTGCTGTGCTAGGTCTCTTGTCCAGTCACTGCAGGCTGCTCTATAGCCAATTTCTCTCTAGTTTTATGCTGCAGTCTGATAGGACAGAAGTGAGCACAGATGAGTGCTGGTACCACTCTTCTTTATGGTATAAGGACCCCTAGTGTTTTTTTTATAAGCCATGATTTCTATAAAATGGAAATCAAATTTTCTTATGACGTATCGTAGAAAGATTAATGTTTTTCCAAGATGTACAACATATAAAGAGTTTTTGAATCCAATTGAACTGTTATGATGCCATAATACACACCACATTTTCTCCTCCAGACACTCTGGTCTGCTGTGACAGTGACAGCTGGGATCACATACAGAAATGTCTTAATCCTTCCTCACTTCCTGCATCTCCATCGTTAGAGATGGATGTTAGTAGTCAATGTGTCACAGTGCATCTTAGCTGAGCTTAGATCTCGATATTCTTCCTGGTGCCAGGGTTCAATACATCACTTTGCTGCTTAGTCAATCACTGGCTAAAGCAGAAAACTGCTGAGGCCAGCAATTCAATGAGCTGCCCTGTGACACATAAACCACTGGCACCAGCAAGTCAGGAGGTAAGTAAAGGCTTGTTGATTTTTTTTTTTCTAATCATCTAAAAAAGAAAAATACCCAACTGCCAGAGTATTCTTTAAAACTTGTATTGTTCCCCTTCCCTTTAGTGATACCCTATTTGTCAACCTAGTATGTCTACCTGTATTCTGCCCTTAAACAAAGTATAAAATATTGCCATTTCTATATTATAAAAATTGTTTCTGCTCAATTTTCGTGAAGACTATTTAACCCCATGATGTCATAAATACATTTTCTTTTGTTCTGACTCATCTAGTCAATCTCTGTAACACTGCTAAGTCTTCCATTAAAGGGGTACTCGAGTGGAAAACTTTTTTTTTTATAAATCAATTGGTGCCAGAAAGTTAAACAGATTTGTAAATTACTTATATTAAAAATTCTTAATCCTTCCAGTACTTATTAGCTGCTGTATACTGCAGAGGAAATTCTTTTCTTTTTGGAACACAGAACTCTCTGCTGAATCACAAGCACAGTGCTCTCTGCTGACATCTCTGTCCATTTTAAGAACTGTCCAGAGAAGGAAAAATCCCCATAGCAAACATATGCTGCTCTGGACAGTTCCTAAAATGGACAGAGATGTCAGCAGAGAGCACTATGCTTGTGATGTCAGTAGAGACTGTGTTCCAAAAAGAAAATAATTTCCTCTTGTATTATTCAGCACCTAATAAGTCCTGGAAGGATTACAAATGTTTTAATAGAAGTAATTTACAAATCTGTTTAACTTTCTGGCACCAGTTGATAAAAAAAAAAGTTTTCCACCAGAGTGCCCCTTTAACCCCTTAAGGACATGCGCCGTAAATGTACTGCGCTGCATAGCACCTCTAAGCACACAGGGCCCTACATTTACGGTGCAGCTGTGATACGAGCGCAGGAGCCGAGCTTGCTTCATTCCCGGCGGGTCACAACATTTGCAGCAGCCACAGACCCGCCGGTAATGGCAGACATCAGCGATCGCGCTGATGTCTGCCATTAACCCCACAGGTGCTGTGATCAGCACTTATAATGGCTGATCTGATTGCCCACGGCACTGTCGCAGGAATCAGATCAACCAAGATGGCGGACGGAGGTCCCCTCACCTGCCTCTGTCCGTCTCCTGTGGTCTTCTGCACTGATCTGCCTTCCAGCAGACCAGAGCAGAAGATCACCGATAATACTGATCAGTGCTATGCCCTATGCATAACACTGAACAGTATTAGCAATCTAATGATTGCTATGAATTTGGGGGGTATAGCATACATTTTAGGGTAAAATGAGTGATCAAAGTACAACTGGTCACGCAAAAAACAAGCCCTCATATGGGTCTGGGAATGGAAATATAAAAGAGTTATGAATTTTAGAAGGCGAGGAGGAAAAAACAAAAACGCAAAAATAAAATTGGCTGCATCCTTAAGGTGAAAATGGGCTGAGTCCTTAAGGGGTTAATTGTTCTAATAATATTAGTGAATGTTGTTTCAAGCGCTTATATCTGACAACTTTCCGTCTGAAGACATTAATAAGTGTGTGTAAATAATACCCATTTGGAAGGTGCAGACAGAACTAACCCTTAAGTGCTTATTAGTAAGAGATCATCAATAATTGTGTTTTACTTGTGTTTAACAAAAATCAATAATGTAATTTCATAAAATGATCTGTATGTATTTATAAATTAGGTGATATTTGGATTTCAGATCATCTCTTGCAAAGTCACTTTGAAGTTCTGTAAATATTTTTAGCTTACCCCAATAACTACAGTTACTTTATACATGTGAAAATCTTTTATATGCAAGAAATGAATTAAAGGCATGACATTTTCAACTTAATATGTTTCATTTCATTTTGTTATAATGTTCTTTTGATCTTCTGGGATCAAAAGTAAATGAATGCAGAAATATTTGATTTCTACAATGTTCATATGCATAAACCAACTGTTAAGTTGTAAAAAAAAACTGCCGTGGTGGGCTGCCATTTTCACGCAGACTGACCAAGTGCTGGAACTATTTTGAGAAAGCTCAGTGTTATTCTGGGGTGGTAACCTGATAAGTTATGTTCCCATTTTCCACAAAGAATTTGTAGGTAGAAAATCTAAAGCAACTATACTACTAGAAATGTAGATGATATGCTAACATTCCAACTGCAAATCTACACACAAACCTACAAAATTATAATAAGCTCAGTCAATTTAAGTGAATTTAGGTTAAGGATATACTGCTTATTTGTTGTAGATTTTCCCTATTTACTACACAAAGAAGTAAAAATATGCAAAAAAAACACAATGCATTATTACAGATTTTACTGCAGATAACCTATAGATACATAGCAAAATCCACAAGCTTGAATTTCTATGGCACATTTCTTTTTCTTTTCAGACTCTGAACCAAAATCTGTACACATGTGACTCAGAAACACATAGACATGTAGAATCAATGATGATGAGAGGATCGTCTAAGGTGGTGTTTTTGTTTGTTTGGTTGGTTGGTATTATATTAATTGTATGTGAAAGTGCTTTGCTTTTATAATTCATAAGGCCCAAAACAAAATCAGTATCAGATCAAAAAAGCTACTGTAGCAATTATTTTACTGGGGCCTTTTTTTTTGGAATAGAAAAGTTTGATGGTATTCATAGAAAATTTTATCTTGAGACACTAACAATTTATTTGCATTTTATGCAATATATATTACTATTTTTTTAAATTTTTTATCATGGTCCACTGTTGCTCCTTTCCCAGAACCATTAGCTAACCTGCTTTTTGGAGGCTCCATGAGAGGTCCCTATTTCTATCTGCTTTTTTTTTTATCTTCTGACAATCGATTTGGACACAGGCAGTTGCCAAAGACATTAACATCTCTTATATATTATATATGCAATGAGAGATGTTGGACTGAGTTTAATACCACCAGGTGAGCAATATTTACATATCGTTTTACCATCTGTTAATGAAGATTATTGCAAAAAGGAGCACTCCTATTGTCCTCTTTTTGTTCTTTGTATATCCTGCAAACAGTGTTTGAGAACATTTATGACAAGCATTGTGCAAAGCAGTGTTGGTTGGGTATGGGATTAAGGCTTTATTTGCAATACATTGTTATGGGTTCATTTGTGGCAGATATACTGTATATTTTTATGGTGGAACTGTAGTAACCAAATCTTATTATGAGAGAAATTGGGGTTGGCATACACATTTATGGAGGCATTTAAGAATTACAGTTACAGCAAATGTGTTAATCTTTTCTGTTGAGCACCGTGAAGGGTGGAGGGGTCTTGAACAAATTTGCGTTCCAAATGTATAAGGCTACTGTGTTTTATGCCCTATCTAACCTTGACAAAGCACATGTTATTTACTGCAGTCTGCAAGCTTCCTAAGCTTATAAGCTGCCTGTTATGTCTGTTGCTACTTTTTGGATAATATCTATTTTTCTTCTGGAAATGATAATACAGCGTGGGCCATTTATATGGATACACCTTAATAAAATGGGAATGGTTGGTGATTTTAACTTCCTGTTTGTGGCACATTAGTATATGTGAGGGGGGAAACTTTTCAAGATGGGTGGTGACCATGGCGGCCATTTTGAAGTCGGACTTTTTGAATCCAACTTTTGTTTTTTCAATAGGAAGAGGGTCATGTGACACATCAAACTTATTGGGAATTTCACAAGAAAAACAATGATGTGCTTGGTTTTAACGAAACTTTATTCTTTCATGAGTTATTTACAAGTTTCTGACCACTTATAAAATGTGTTCAATGTGCTGCCCATTGTGTTGGATTGTCAATGCAACCCTCTTCTCCCACTCTTCACACACTGATAGCAACACCGCAATAGAAATGCTAGCACAGGCTTCCAGTATCCATAGTTTCAGGTGCTGCACATATTGTATCTTCACAGCATAGACAATTGCCTTCAGATGACCCCAAAGATAAAATTCTAAGGGGGTCAGATCGGTAGACCTTGGGGGCCATTCAACTGGCCCACGATGACAATCCACTTTCCAGGAAACTGTTCATCTAGGAATGCTTGGACCTGACACCCATAATGTGGTGGTGCTGCAGAATGGGCAAAAACTAAAATTGGAACAGGACCCTCAGTTTACGCAGAAGATTTTGTTCAGTGATGAGGCAAACTTTTATGTGAATGGTGAAGTTAACAAACAAAACCACCGCTATTGGTCTGACACTAACCCACATTGGATAGATCCCTCCAAGACTTTTGGAACACAAAAATTGATGGTATGGTGTGGTATATGGGGTACAAAGATAGTGGGGCCTTTATTGCTGGGGTGTGTGCGCTGGCTGGTGTCTGGTGGTGCCCCCTGCAGTGCAGGGAGGTGTTGCATGTTACATAGTTACATAGTTACATAGTTAGTATGGTTGAAAAAAGACATACGTCCATCAAGTCCAACCAGGAAATTGAAGTGAAGGGTGTAAGGGGATAAGGGAAAGGGATCTAGTTTTATAATTCTGCATAAGCATTAATGTTATTTTGTTCCAGGAATGTATCTAACCCTGTTTTAAAGCTGTTAATTGTTCCTGATGTGACCAGTTCCTGAGGTAGACTGTTCCATAAATTCACAGTCCTCACGGTTTTCTTCTCCAGACGGAGGGAGTGCCCCCTGGTCCTTTGGGGGGGTTTAACCTGGAACAGTTTTTCTCCATATTTTTTGTATGGGCCAATTATATACTTATATACATTTATCATATGATATAAACGTCTCTTCTCAAGTCTAAACAATTGTAACTCCTTTAATCGCTCCTCATAGCTAAGATGTTCCATGCCCCATATTAGTTTAGTCGCGCGTCACTGCACCCTTTCCAACTCCGCAGTGTCCCTTTTATGAACAGGCGACCAAAACTGAACAACATATTCCAGGTGAGGCCGTACCAATGCTTTATAAAGGGGGAGTATTATGTCCCTGTCCCTTGAGTCCATGCCTCTTTTTATACATGACTGTGCTCTTTGCCTGTGTTGCTGGGGTGTGTGCGCTGGCTGGTGTCTGGTGGCGCCCCCTGCAGTGCAAGGAGCTGTTGCATGTTCTGTGCTCTTTGCCTGTGTTGCTGGGGTGTGTGCGCTGGCTGGTGTCTGGTGGCGCCCCCTGCAGTGCAAGGAGCTGTTGCATGTTCTGTGCTCTTTGCCTGTGTTGTTAAGGGGTGTGCACTGTCTGGTGTCTGGTGGCGCCCCCTGTGGTACGGGGAGGTATTGGATGTTCTGTTCTACTCTTTGCTTGTATTGCTGGGGTGTGTACGCTGACTGGTGTCTGGTGGCACCCCCTACAGTGCAGGGAGGTGTTGCATGTTCTGTTCAATTTGCCTGTGCCAGGGTTGGCTGCTCCTTTTGACACCAGGTGAGGGAGGCTCCATGTTACTTTTTTAGGACATTGCCTGTGCTGTGCGGGACCCCGGGGAGGCTCCTGTCCTCTGCGTGGACCAGTGTTTCCCGGGCGGGGTGCCCCCGGCTGTTGCAGGGCTGCGGCTCCCAGCATGCCCAGACGGCCTTTAGCTGTGGATTTGCGGCGGCTGGGAGCTCCCTGCTTGGGAGACACTGACGTTGACGGTGATGTGCAGTTCCCAGCAGAACTTTCTTACTTTTATATATGGGGATTTGCTTTGTCTGTGTTGATTTTCTGCTTACTTTTCTTTGGTTCTCACTTTTTCCTATTTTTGGATGGCGTTTTGGTGCCTTTGGGGCAGTTGCCAGGTTTCCGTGGAGTTCTGGTCTCAGTGTTCAGTGGTTTCGGCGTGCAGTGGTCGTCCTGGAGCCGATTGGTGTTGTGACTTGAGGGACCACTGTAATTCTCAATAATTAATAGTAATAATGATTCTTTGTTTATATAGCGCACACAGATTCTGCATCGCTGTACACACAATATAGTTTATTGTAATATAGTACGGGTAAGACAATTCTGTTATTGCTATTTATACATCTAAAAGTCCATAAATGAACTATATAAAAATATATATATATATTAAAAAAAAGGTAGTGGGGCCATTCTTCATCAATGGAAACCTCAAGGCCACTGAATATGCGAAATTGCTACATGATGATGTGTTTCCCTCTTTATGCACTGAAGCTGGCACGTTCCCTGAGTTTTTCCAGCAATTTGGTGCACCACCACATTATGGGTGTCAGGTTCGAGCATTCCTAGATGAACAGTTTCCTGGAAAGTGGATTGGTCATCGTGGGCCAGTTGAATGGCCCCCAAGGTCTCCCGATCTGACCCCCTTAGACTTTTATCTTTGGGATCATCTGAAGGCAATTGTCTATGCTGTGAAGATACGAGATGTGCAGCACCTGAAACTACGGATACTGGAAGCCTGTGCTAGCATTTCTCTTGCGGTGTTGCTCTCAGTGTGTGAAGAGTGGGAGAAGAGGGTTGCAATGACAATCCAACACAATGGGCAGCACATTGAATACAATTTATAAGTGGTCAGAAACTTGTAAATAGCTCATGAAAGAATAAAGTTACGTTAAAACCAAGCACATCATTGTTTTTCTTGTGAAATTCCCAATAAGTTTGATGTGTCACATGACCCTCTTCCTATTGAAAAAAAAAGTTGGATTCAAAATGTCCGACTTCAAAATGGTCACCACCCATCTTGAAAAGTTTTCCCCCTCACATATACTAATGTGCCACAAACAGGAAGTTAATATCACCAACCATTCCCATTTTATTAAGGTGTATCCATTTAAATGGCCCACCCTTTGCAATGAACTGCAATGAAAGACAAATGGTAGAATATTAAAACTTATTTTATTAAAGGGTACCTTTCATCAAAATTTTTTTTTATATATTATATATTAATGTATACAGAATAACTTTCCAATAGCATGTTATTAAAAAATATGCTTCCTTCTATTTAATTTTCCACTTTGAAAAAATGTCTCCCTACCAGTCCTGGCCGCAAGCCTTTTTTTTTTATAGATTTTTGACTCATGTTGGAGTCCTAAATCTCTGACTGGAGCCAGGACACAGACAAGCTCAGCACTGCTCCCTGCAGTGCTTTTTTTTCTTCCTCATTATGCCTCTCTTAATTGAGGTATACCTATGATAAAAATGACAGGCTTCTCTCATCTTTTTAAGAACTTGCACAATTGGTGGCATTTGGGTCAACCACTGGGGAGTTATGAAAGTACAGGAGAGTAAGGCAGAGCTGGAGTAAGATCAGGAATGAGGGTTGAGGCAGGTGGCACAGGTCCTTGTCAGCAATCCAGGTCAGTTTGTTTGAGCAATTTTTGATTCATGACAGTTATGATTTGTTGTCTTCTTTTACATTTTGTAGGTGATTTATTGATGACCATTTCTTGCTTTTAGAGGGACCAGATGAAGCATCAAAAAAAATTGCAATTTTAGATTTTTAAATTTTTTTTTATTGAACATGGAAAATAGGAACTAAGACATTCTTTAACCCCTTAGGGACTTGGGCTTTTTCCGTTTTTGCACTTTTGTTTTTTCCTCCGTACCTTTAAAAAATCACAATTCTTTAAATTTTGCACCTAAAAATCAATATGATGGCTTATTGTTTGTGCCACCAATTCCACTTTTTAATGACATCAGTCATTTTACCCAAAAATCTACGGCAAAACGGAAAAAAAAATCATTTCGCGACAAAATAGCACTGCACACACTGACAAGGGGTAATCCCCTTTGGAGGTTTAAACAGATTTGTAAATTACTACTCTTAAAAAAATGTTACCCTTCCAGTACTTTTTAGCAACTGTATGCTACAGAGAAAATTCTGTTATTTTTGAATTTCATTTTTGTCTTGTCCACAGTGCTCTCTGCTGACACCTCTGTCAGGAACTGTCTAGAGCAGCATAGGTTTGCAATGGGGATTTTCTCCTGCTCTGGACAGTTCCTGATACGGGCATTAGGTGTCAGCAGAGAGCAGTGTGGACAAGAATTTTTTTTTTTTTTAAAAGGAACAGAATTTCCTCTGTAACATACAGCTGCTAAAAAGTACAGGAAGGGTAAAGATTTTTTAATAGAAGTCATTTACAAATCTGTTTAACTTTCTGGAACCAGTTCATTAAAAAAATTTTTTTTCACCTGAGTACCCCTTTAAGCTGCAATACCAGGCACAGTGGTCAGACACAAAGTGGTCTTATAGAACTTTAAATTTGAAACATAGAAAACAAACTATGCTCTTATGGTGTCTCTGTCATGACACTTTTCAAACAAGTCTAAGTCTCATAAAACAAAGTCAGGAGCATTACTTTTCTCACAATATGCCATCTTTCACATTTTGAAGTACAATATCCTTCTAAGTGCAATATTTTCTTTTCACTGTTTTCTTTAGTTATATATTTAAACCTCCAAAGGGGATTACCCCTTGTCATGTTTAACTTCATATCAGAAAGTACATGCTAGCTAGGTATAGATTATTCTGCTATATCTGCATAAACATCATTAGAACAGTCAAGTCAGCAACTGTCAGACAAACGTCAGGCCTTAGAATGAATTTACTGGAATGACATCAATCTGTCACAATCCTTTCCAGGTGTCTTAACACAGTATTCTGCTTGGCCTTTATGTTTGTGTGAACTTAAAGTGCATTCGATTTACTCAAGTTGTAGTTTATTTTTACATGTGTACACTATTTACAATTTTTGTAACCTGAACTTTTAACCCCTTCTTTAACCTCTTTCCAGTCAGCAATGTTTGCCGTGTTTTTAACACCTCATCTTCTAAGAGCCATAACTCTTTATATTTCAAGAACCATACGAAGGCTTCTTTTTCTGGGACCAATTCTAATTATTAAATACACTTTTTTTTTTTTTCCTTACCAAAAAATGTACTGTAAAACAGTAAAAAAATATAAAAAAAAAATATTTGTGGTCTAAAATAGAACAGAAAAAGCTATTTAGTTTTTTGTTCTTATCTTTACTCTGCAGATCAACACAATTACAATGATACAAATTTATATTATATTAGTTATGTTTACTTCTTTAAAAAATGTAAACCTAAAAAAATGATTGTAATTACCATATTCTGGCCCCTAGAACTTTATTTTTTTAAATCTATATAGCTGTATGTGCCAATATTTTTGTCCCGTGAATGGTAATTTTTATTGTTATCATTTGGGTGTCAAAGGGCCTTTTTAAAATAACTTTTTTTTTTGTTCATACCAAATATGGTGTTTTTTAACCCCTTAAGGACAATGGACGTAAATGTATGTCCTAATGCGCTGGTACTTAAAAATAATTAATAAACATATTTGGTATCACCACATGTGTAAATGTCTGATCTATTAAAATATAATGTAAAAGATCCCATATAGTGAATGGCATAAGCAAACAAAAAAAAGTCCAAAATTGCTACTTTTATTGTCAGATTTCCCCCCCCCCCAAAAAAAAAAAATTATAAAAAGCTATTAAAAAGTTAAATATAAACAAAAAATTGTATCAATAAAAACTACAGATCAGGGTGCAAAAAATTAGCCCTCATACCGCCCCATATACGGAAAAATAAGAAAGTTATATAGAAAACATTCTAATTTTGTTTAAAAAGTTTGAGATTTTTTAAAAGCGGTACAATACAAGAAAAGCATGTAACCATGGGTATCGTTTTAATCATATTGACCCACAGAATAAAGAAAACATGTCATTTTTTTAAGTCTACAGTATGAACACAAAACCTTCCAAAATTTGTTAATTTGCAGTTTTCTTTTCAATTTCCCCACATAAATATTTTTTTGTGGTTGCATCATACATTTTATGGTAAAATGAGTGCTGTCATTACAAAGTAAAATTGGTCATGCAAAATAAAACAAGCCATCATATGGGCCTGTGGGTGGAAATATAAAAGAGTTATGATTTTTAGAAGGCGAGGAGAAAAAAACGAAAATGCAAATATAAAATTGGCCTGGTCCTTAAAGGGGTACTCCAATGGAAAACATTTGTTTTTAACCACTTAAGGACCAAGGACGTACCGGTACGTCCTGAGTCCTTTCCCTTTCTATAACGCGGGGCCACCACGGGACCCGTGGCTAATAGCTCGGCAATGATCGGCCCTTTAGAAGCGGCGTTCAAAGTTGAATGCCGCGTCTAAAGTGAAAGTAAATCACTGCCGGTTAGCTCAGGGGGCTGTTCGAGATGTCCGCGGCGAAATTGCGGCATCCCGAACAGCTCTGGGACTCGAGAAGGGTCTCCTACCTTGCCTCCTGTGTCCGATTGCGGAATCACTGCTCAGTGTCTGAGATCCAGACATGAGCAGTCAAGCGGCAGAATCATTGACCACTGGTTTCCTATGAGAAACCAGTGATCAATGTAAAAGATCAGTATGTGCAGTGTTATAGCCCCATATGGGAGCTATAACATTGCAAAAAAAAAAAATGGAAAAAAAAGTGAATAAAGATCATTTAACCCCCCCCCTAATAAAAGTTTAAATCACCGCCTTTTCCCATTTAAAAAAAACAAAAACAGTGTAAATAAAAATAAACATATGTGGTATTGCAGCATGAGGAAATGTCCGAATGATAAAAATATATAGTTAATTAAACTGCAGTCAATGATTTACGCGCAAAAAAATTCCAAAGTCCAAAATAGTGTATTTTTGGTCACTTTTTACATCATGAAAAAAATGAATAAAAAGTGATCAACAAGTCGGATCAATACAAAAATGGTACCGCTAAAAATGTCAGATAACGGCACGAAAAATTAGCCCTTACACCGCCCAGTAGGAGGAAAAATAAAAAAGTTATAGGGGTCAGAAGATGACAATTTTAAACGTATAAATTTTCCTGCATGTAGATATGATTTTTTTCAGAAGTACGACAAAATAAAGCCTATATAAGTAGGGTAACATTTTAATCGTATGGACCTACAGAATAAAGAGAATGTGTCATTTTTACCGAAAAATGTACGACGTAGAAAGTAAATTTTTCAGCAACATCTTGCCCTTCAGATGTTGCTGAACTACAACTCCCAGCATGCCTGAGCAGTCTGAGCATGCTTGGAGTTGTAGTTTTGAAACATTTGCAGCGCAACACTTTGGACACCACTGGATAGTGGTCTCCAAACTGTGATCTTCCAGATGTTGCAAAATGACAACTCCCAGCATGCCTTGGCAGTCTGGGAATGCTTGGAGTTGTAGTTTTGCAACATCTGGAGGGCTACAGTTTGGACACAACTACACAGTTGTTTCAAACTGTTCTCCTCCAATTGTTGCATAATTACAACTTCCAACATGCCCTTCGGCTGTGTGGGCATGCCGGGAACTGTAGTTTTGCAACAACTGGAGGCACACTGGTTGGGAAACATTGTCTGTTTCCTAACTCAGTGTTTCCCAACCAGTGTGACTCCAGCTGTTGCAAAGCTATACCTCCCCGCATGCACTGACAGACCATGCATTCTGGTAGTTGTACTTTTGCAACAACTGGATGCACACAGGTTGTTAAACACTGAGTTAAGTAACAAACTATTAGTGTTTTGCAACCAGTGTGCCTCCAGCTGTTGCAAAACTTCAACCCCCAGCATGCATGGACAGCCAAAGGGCATGCTAGGAGTTGTAGTTTTGCAACAGCTGAATGTTTGAAATGTTTGAATTTTGGTATCGGAGGCAAGAGTAATTCTTGCATCTGGGTCCGTCCGTAAGCAAATCCCTAATTTAGGTCTCATAGTGCTCTCTCACTTTGGAGCCCTGTTGTATTTCAAGGCAACAGTTTAGGGCCACACATTTGGTATTTTCGTACTCGGGAGAAATTGCCTTAAAAATTTTGGGGGGCTTTTTCTCCTTTTACCCCTTATGAAAAGGTAAACTCCAGCATGTTATTGTAAAAACATGCTAGTGTTGCCCCATACTTTTCATTTTCACAAGAAGTAAAAGGAAAAAAAGACCCCCAAAATTTGTAACGCAATTTCTTCTGAGTACGAAAATACCTCACATGTGAACGTAAAATGCTCTGTGTTCGCACAAGGCTCAGGAGTGAGAGCACTATGTAGAACTGAGGTGATTTGCACAGGGGTGACTGATGGTTACAGTGGTTCTGACATAAATGCAAAAAAATAAAACACCCACATGTGACCCCATTTTGGAAACTACACCCCTCATGGAACCTCAAGGGGTATAGTGAGCCTTAACCCCACAGGTGTTTGAAGAATTTTCGTTAAAGTTGGATGTGAAAATGAAAAATTTGTATTTTTTTCACTAAAATGCTGGTGTTATCCCAAATGTTTCATTTTCACATATGGAAATGCCCCATATGTGGATGTAAAGTGTTCTTTCCGGCGAACTACATTGCTTAGAAGAGAAGGAGCACCATTGGGCTTTTGGAGAGAGAATGTGTCTGGAATTGAAGGCCATGTGTGTTTACAAAGCCCCCGTGGTGCCAGAACAGTGCCCCCCCCCACATATGATCCCATTTTGGAAACTACACCTCTCAAGAAATGTAATAAGGGGTGCAGTGAGCATTTACAGCCCACAGGTGTCTGACAGATTTTTTGAACAGTGGTCCGTGAAAATGAAAAATAAAATTTTTCGTTTGCACAGCCCGCAGGTTTAAAGATCTGTTAAATGCCAGTGGGGTGTAAATGCTCACTGCACCCCTTATTAAGTTCTGTTAGGTGTGTAGTTTGCAAAATGGGGTCCCATGTGGGGGTTTTCTGTTGTTCTTGCACCATGGGAGGTTTGTAAATGTACATGGCCCCCGACTTCAATTTCAGCAAAATTCTCTCTCCAAAAGTCCAATGGTGCTCCTTCTGTTCTGAGACCTGTAGGGCGCCAGCAGAGCACTTAACATCCACATTGTGGCGTTTTCTTAATTGTGAGAAATTGGGATTCAAATGTTGAGGTTCATTTTCTCCTACTACACCATATGAAAATGAAAAATTTGGAGTAACACCATCATTTTAGTGTTAAAAATCAAATTTTTCACTTTTCGGCCCACTGTTCAAAAAACCTGTGAAGTGTAAGTACTCACTGTAACCCTTGTTATGTTCCTGGAGGGGTGTAGTTTCAAAAATGGTGTCACATGTGGGGGGGGGGGGGGTTCTGCTCTTCTGGAATCATGGGAGGTTTGTAAATGCACATGGCCCCCCGACTCCAAAAGTCCAATGGCGCTCCTTCTGCTCTGAGGCCTGTAGTGCGCCAGCAGAGAACTTAATGTCCACTAATGGGAGTGCTTTCTTAATCAGGAGAAATTGTGCTTTAAATTTAAGGGTCCATTTTCTCCTATTACCCTTGTAAAAAAGAAATATTTTGGGTAACCATCATTTTAGTGTTAAAAATCAAATTTTCCATTTTCATGTCCAACTTTAACGCAAAGTCGACCTGTGAGGTGTTAAGGCTCACTGTACCCCTTGTTACATTCCTTGAGGGGTGAAGTTTCCAAAATAGTATGCCATGTTGGGGTTATTTTGCTGTTCTGGCACCATGGGGGCTTCCTAAATGCAACATGGCCCCCAAAAACCATGACAGCAACATT
The DNA here is from genome assembly GCF_029499605.1 of Hyla sarda. NCBI lineage: Eukaryota > Metazoa > Chordata > Amphibia > Anura > Hylidae > Hyla > Hyla sarda. Next base: position 231,125,221 of record NC_079191.1, read on the forward strand.
TTTTGAAAAAATCCCCCAGTTTCTCTTTCCCTCTTGTGCCATGTTGTGAGCCCGCAGAGCACTTTATGTCAACATATGAGGTATTTCCATACTCGAAAGATATTGGGCTAAAAATTTGGGGGGCTCTTTCTCCTTATACCACTTAAAAATTTTAAAAAAATGGGGCTACAAGAACATGTTAGTGTAAAAAAAAAATGAAGATTTAGATTTTTTCTCCTCCACTTTGCTGCTTTTCTTGTGAAACACCTAAAGGGTTAACAAACTTTCTGAATGACATTTTGAATACTTTGATGGGTGTAGTCTCTATAATGGGGTTATTTATTAGGTATTTCTCACAGAAAGGACCTTTAAATCCACTTCAAACCTAACTGGTCCCTGAAAAATTCAGACTTTGAACTTTTCGTGAAAAGTTTGAAAATTGCTGCTATAATTTGAAGCCCTCGAATTCTTCATAAAGTAAAAACATGTCAACTTTCTGATGCCAACATAAAGTAGACATATTGTATGTGTGAATCAATATAAAATGTATTTGGAATATCCATTTTCCTTACAAGCAGAGAGTTTCAAAGTTAGAAAAATGCGAAATTTTCAACATTTTCATGAAATTTGGGGATTTTTCACCAAGAATTTTAGTTTTTTCACCAAGGATGCAAGTATGACAAAAATTTACCACTATGTTAAAGTAGAATATGTCACAAAAAAACAATCTCAGTTTCAGAATAAACGGTAAAAGCATCCCAGAGTTATTAATGCATAAAGTGACAGTGGTCAGGATTGCAAAAAGGGCTGCGTCCTTAAGGGGATACAAACAAACATGGTGTAATTGTTTTTTTTATTTCGGGGGGCTTTTAATATATAACACTTTCTAGTCACTCAAGGGGAATTTTATAATCAATCATTAGTTTGTCGTGACTGATCCATGCAAAGCTATGACATTGGACCCCTGACAATTCACTCTCTGCATGCCACCATCACTGTTGATGGTGGCATTTGAAGAGGGTTAAAGTGCCAGAAATAAAGTCCAATGATGGCAGTTGTAGGAGCTCGCTGTGTATGCAATGATCATTGTAAAAAGGCATAACTTCCATTCATTCAAATAAGAAATAGCCAAAACCCTTCATGTCAACTAATGCAAGAATCTTGACAAATAAACATGATTAAACAAAATTTTTGGTGTCTGTGTAAAATTATGACATAGTAAAAATACTAAAAATAGGTTCAGGATCAGCCTCTATTTCGTGAGTATGATTCGGACACTATATTCTAGCCCCAGGAAAAGAGTGGGTTTTAAAGGACTATGCCCTCATTCATGGGTTGCCCCCTTTCTCCTTTTCTGTTTTTATTATTTGTAGAACTTTTGACTATATACATGCATACATGTAACATGTGCGGGCTTTGAGTTAAAGGGATAATTCTCTTCTATGTAGACGATGTGTTGCTTTTTGTAAGCAAACTGCAGGAGGCATTGATATAATCAACAGTATTGAGAGATTGGTAGCCATAGTGGCTTAGATATTAACTAGAACAAATTGTTCCTCCTGCCTCTTGAATCCCTAACTTACTTCCCGCCACTCCTGGATTTTTATAGGAAGAAGCCATGCAGCCAGCTTGGCACAGCTTTCCCGCATCAAATACCTGCCAAACATGGAGCCAACACTTTACTCCCTTTGTCAGCACTACCTCTGCAAGAGGCAGAAGTAGCATCAGCATCTTCACATTGGAGTACATGATGACAATTTTTTTTTACATTCGGTATTCCAACCTGACATGAATCGTCACCAAAGGAATGTACAGCACTCCCTGAACAACCAGGTTGAGGGTACCTAAGCTGTTCCCTTACGCTGAAGGACAGCATGGGGGAGATTTATCATTGCTTTTAGAGCATTTTTTTTGTCTATGTTTAGGCGCAGTTCAGGCGCAAGCAGCATATTTTGAGACTTTTATGCGTCTTTAGACAGTTTTACAGGAGCTGAGCGCAGGTCATAGCTTGGTGGTCCTGGTGGCTATCTGCCACCAGGACCCATCTCTAATGTCAGACATCACCGATCACGGTGATGTCCGGCTTTAGCCCCTTAGACACCGCAATCAAATTTGATTGTAGTGTCTAAAATGCAAGTAAAAATGTACCGGCAGCTCTGTGAAAGTAAATTAAAAAAAACATCTTTCCAAATTAAGGACCCGGGAAAGTGTCTACTTCCCTCCCTCACAAGTGTCTAGAAAAAGTGTATGTGGTAGAGCTTTTCCCACCACAGCAGAGCTGCGCAAAATTCATCATCCTGCTGCACCTTCTGGATAAATAAGATGCACGCTAGTCAAACCCACCACTCAAATAAATGTGGGAAAATAGCTCTACCGCAGACATTCTTTGATAAATCTGGGCCCATGAGCCCAGATTTAATGGACTTCTGGGTCACCAGATTAGACCATTGATCAGAACTTGCCCAGTTTGCCATGGTTGTTCTGTCTTGTCCATCCTCCAGTGTAGAATCAGAGAGAGTGTTCAGTGTGACAGACGACGTTGTCACCCCTAAATGAACAAGAATGTCTGACAGCAATGTGGGAAATCTCATGTTAAAATAAATCAGGCATGGATCAGTGAGGAATTTTCAAACTCCAGTCTCTGATGCCACTGTTAGACAGTACTACCACCACCCCTGCTGTCTGCTTGTACTACTACTCCTACCAGTCCACCACTGCCTGCTGTAATGTCCACTGGCTATTGCAACTCTCACCAGTCCACTGATGCCTGCTGTATGCTGGCTACTACTACTCTCTCTAGTCCACTACTGCCTGCTGTCCACTGGCTACTATAACTTGCACCTGTCCACCACTGCTTGCTATGCAATGGCTACTACAACTCCCATAAATCCACCACTGTCTGTGTTTTGCTGGCTTCTACAAATACCATGTGCCCACCACTGCCTACTGTTCACTGGCTACTACAACTCCCACCAGTCCACCATTGCCTGCTGTCTACTGGCTACTATAACCCTCACTAGTCCACCATTAGCCCTACACATTCAGTACCCATGATCCTTACAAAAAGGATTTTTTGTTTTGTTTTTGTTTTATATACAAAAGGTTTTTATACAAAAGCTATTTCTTGATGACAAACTATTTTGTAACATCAAAATGAATTTATATATATATATATATATATATATATATATATAATTTTTTTTTTCAAATTCAAGATTTTTATTTTGTTGCATAAATGAGAACAAACAGAACATCACAATGAAGAAACCATACAGTGAATAAGTCAACGCAGTGATATAACAAACCAGATAACAGAGTACCTGATATCTAACTAAATGGAGTGCAGGGGAATTATTATATTTTTTTATTAATATGTTAATATCATGAATATTATATTGTTTGGGTATTGTTTTATTGTTTCTTATTGGTTTATATAATTTCTACACTGGCAAGGACCCTGCTAGTAGTGGAGATTTTATGTATTTTTATTTTTACTAATAAATGTTTTTTTTTTTTTTTTTTTTATTCCAGTATTTGATTGTCCTATATATTATAGATTTTGAGTGCCAGTTACCTTTATTGTGCTATTTTGTTACATCAATCCTGTTGCAACTCACAAAAGCAAACATTTTTGTCACGGTTGGAACAATTGTGTCTTGACATGCCCCTTACTCAACAGTCTAAAGAGGTTAAGGGGGTACTCCCCTGGAAAACATTTTGTTTAACCCCTTAAGGACCGGAGGTTTTTCCGTTTTTGCATTTTCGTTTTTTGCTCCTTGCCTTTAAAAAATCATAACTCTTTCAAATTTACACCTAAAAATCCATATGATGGCTTATTTTTTGCGCCACCAATTCTACTTTGTAATGACGTCAGTCATTTTGCCCAAAAATCTATGGTGAAGCGGGAAAAAAAATCATTGTGCGACAAAATTGAAAAAAAAACGTTGTTTTGTAACTTTTGGGGGCTTCCGTTTCTACGTAGTACATTTTTCGGTAAAAATGACACCTGATATGTATTCTGTAGGTCCATACGATTAAAATGATACCCTACTTATATAGGTTTGATTTTGTCGGACTTCTGGAAAAAATCCCAACTACATGCAGGAAAATTAATACGTTTAAAATTGTCATCTTCTGACCCCTATAACTTTTTTATTTTTCCGTGTATGGGGCGGTATGAGCGCTCATTTTTTGCACCGTGATCTGAAGTTTTTAACGGTACCATTTTTGCATTGATAGGACTTATTGATCACTTTTTATTCATTTTTAAATTATATAAAAAGTGACCAAAAATGCACTATTTTGGACTTTGGAATTTTTTTGCGCGCACGCCATTGACCAAGCGGTTTAATTAATGATATATTTTTATAATTCGGACATTTCCGCACGCGGTGATACCACATATGTTTATTTTTATTTTTATTTACACTGTGTTTTTTTTTTATTGGAAAAGGGGGGTGATTCAAACTTTTAATAGGGGAGGAGTTAAATGATCTTTATTCACTTTTTTTTTCACTTTTTTTTTGCAGTGTTATAGGTCCCATAGGGACCTATAACACTGCACACACTGATCTTCTATGTTGATCACTGGTTTCTCATAAGAAACCAGTGATCAACGATTCTGCCGCATGATTGCTCATGCCTGGATATCAGGCACTGAGCAGTCATTCGGCGATCGGACAGTGAGGAGGCAGGAAGGGGCCCTCCCGCTGTCCTGTCAGCTGTTCAGGATGCCGCGATTAGCCGCGGCTATCCCGAACAGCCCGACTGAGCTAGCCGGGAACTTTCACTTTCACTTTTAGCAGCGCGGCTCAGCTTTGAGCGCGCGGCTAAAGGGTTAATAGCGCGCGGCGCCGCGATCGGCGCTGCGCGCTATTAGAGGCGGGTCCCGGCTTCACTATGACGCCAGGCCCGCCATGATATGACGCGGGGTTACTGTGTAACCCCGCGTTATATCAGAAGAGCAGGACCAAGGACGTACCGGTACGTCCTTGGTCCTTAAGGGGTTAAATCAATTGGTGCTAGAAAGTTAAACAGATTTGTGAATTGTGAATGCTGTTGTATACTCCACAGAAAGTTCTTTTCTTTTTTAATTTATTTTCTGTCTGACCACAGTGCTCTCTGCTGACACCTCTCTCCATGTCAGGAACTTTTCAGAGCAGGATAGGTTTGCTATGGAGATTTTCTCCTACTCTGGACAGTTCCTAAAATGGACAGTGTCAGCAGAGAGCATTGGAGGTGTCAGCAGAGAGCATTGTGGTCAGACTGAAAATAAATTCAAAAATAAAAGAGCATGCAGCAGCTTATAAGTACTGGAAGGATTAACATTTTTAAATAGAAGTAATTTACAAATCTGTTTAACTTTCTGGCACCAGTTGACTTAAAAAAATGTTTTCCAGTGGAGTACCCATTTAACATCAGCATCAAAACCCCTCTTGCACCTCATGAATATATTTGAGCTGTGATCCCACTATTGTGTACATTATGTTTATGCAAGAATCAATAACGTACTATTTTGTACATACACGTATACATAAAGAATGTAGCAGCATCATTCATGTGGAAAGTCTAAAGCAAAAGTAGAGACAAAATAAGAACATACAAAATGTAAAACTATGACTAGACAGTGACTCCAGAAGATTTTTATTTTTTTAACAAATTAAAATATTCAAGAATAGGGATTTTACACAGCTCAAAATTAAAACATGTTACTTTAATTTGTCAATGTCTGAATCAATAACATTAAGTGAAATGTGAAATTTTTACATAATTCACTTTACCGAATGATTGGGTAGAAGAAAGATACAATAAATTTACCTGGAGATTTACCTTGAAGATACAACAGTGTATAATTAAAGGAAACCATGGCAGATGTTTCATCTTGCACAATCCCCAAGTGTGAAAGGCAGGTTTGACAAATACAATTAAAAATCAAATCTTAGACATCCAGCTGTTAAGTTGTCAGAACATAACCACATGTAAAACACATGCTGACATTCATTTGTCATAGTACATATATAGTACATATATAGTGAAAAATTTGATCTCCCTTCGTTCGAAATCGACTTTTTCAAGGGCACAAGAAAAATTAATCTTAAAAAAATGTTTCTACACAACCAACTAATACTCATTATACACACAAAAGTGCCTCACCCTGTATTTTTTGACTGCTAGGGTTTTGCAGTGTCAAAAATCTTACTGACAATGAGGAAGAATGCATTAGGAACTTAGCATTGCTAGCCTCAGAAATACCCATGGGAGTTGATCCCACCTGAGAGATCACACAAAATCCTTAAAGATTCATGGCAGGGAAGCCATCCACTTTTAATCCCCTGGTTACCCCTGGTAGTCCCATTGACATCTTTCAGCAATCTGTGCTGAAGGATGTCAAAGCACTTATTTACCCCCCTACATAAAAAAAAATCTTTCTTCTAAAGAACAGGAAGCTATAAAATGGATATCCAGTCGTCCTAATTTAAAAATATCTCGTGCTGATAAAGGGGGCAGAGTTGTAGTCTGGTCTAAACAACAATATGAGAACGAAGCCCTTCGCCAGTTGGGAGACAGCACTGTGTTGAAAAGTGATCCTACTAAAAAAAATTATCGATGAGTTAAGATTCTTCCTCAGAAAAAGTTGTTTGTAGTGGAATTTTGGAGGCAAAAATGGCAGAGAGCCTTTTGCCTGTGCATCCATCAAAACCAAGATGGTATTTACTTCCCAAAGTCCACAAAAACTCATCCCTCCACCAGGGTGGCCCACATTAGCTGGGCGAGGATCTGTCACTGAGTATTTATCTAAATACGTTGATTGGGCATTGAGACCGATTCTTAGCTCAATGCCCTCATATGTCAAAGATACTAGAGACATTATACACTTTGCTGAATCCTTCCACTGGCAGAATACGTTCTCTCTTGCAACCATAGACGTCGAGAGCCTGTACTCTCGCATCCCGCATGATTCGATCGATCCTCCACAGCTCCAATAAGAGTACTGAGTTTATTAACTTCCTTTGTGATGCATTATATTTTATTTTGAACCACAATACCTTTTTTCTATAATTCTACATGATACAAGCAAGAGTCGGGAACCGCAATGGGGAATCCTACATCATGCTCCTATGCTAATTTATTTTTGTCATTTTTTTAAAAAGAATACATCTACAGGGCATTGAATTCATTTTTACATAACATTAAGGCTTTTCTAAGATATATGGATGATGTGTTAATTTTACACTATCATAGTGCACACCCAAAACATACTAAAAACTCTATTCCATGTAGCCAATTTTTACGATTAAAAAGGAATAACAGTGAAGCATCAGAATTTCAACAACAAGCTGAAGAGCTGTCTATTCGGTTGTTGAAAAGAGGATATCCGGAAAAAATTTAAAAAAATGCTTTAACCAGAGTCAACAAAATCCCCAGGATACATCTCATTCACAATACATCTAAGAAAAAACATGAACAAAAGAACGATGAATGATTCGTGTTTGTATTTAAACATTGCTCTTTGAATACAGCGATACAGGCAGCCATTAATAAAAATTGGCATATTTTACAAGAAGATAAAGACCTTGCCAACAGCGTGGTCAAGAGACCGATCATCACATACTGTAGGGATAAGAATCTAGGTGAAATGATTAATTATATATGCAAAGTATCGACTGACTGAGACTGACTGAGAATTGGCTAAAAAAAAAAGCAGCGCCGCAAGGAAGCAAAAAATGTGGCAGTTGCCCGCAATGCAAATTTAATATAAATTCTGACACCATAAAAATAGGCCACACATATTGCTCTATACATGATTTAATTACCTGTCGTCCTTCTTTTGTAGTGTATGCTCTCATTTGTAGCTGTCAATGGTTTTACATAGGAAAAACCATTAGACCTTTAAGAATTAGAATACGTGAGCATCTTCATTCCATAAAAACAGGAATTGGTGCCCCCCGCTTTATTCAACATATGAGGAAGGTGCCCAATTATAATATTGGTAACATAAAATTTTCAGGGTAGGAAATAGTTAAAAATATGCCCTCAGCTATTGATCGGGACACCAGGCTGTCACAATCTGAGGTGAAGTGGATTCTGCGCCTGGAGGCTCAGGGTCCACTTGGCTTCAATGATCGCATAGATATGTCTCCCTTTTTGTAAAAAGACATCAGTCTCTGCATAGTTTGTATTATGCCGATAATAGCTATTTTATTAGATATTTCCCAGCTAGTTTTAACGATATGATTTTGTTATAGTTGCTTGATATTGTTCCTCACCTGAGTAGATCACGTGAACACTTCGTCACCACACCTACATATAAAATGAACCTAGCAAGATGACATAACTAGAGGCCGGAAGAAGCGCTTGCTGCTCGAAATAACCGGTGATAGCCTCCGAGCGCTATGCATCCTGATCTGCCCGGGTCTATCTGCATCTCCGTCTAGGAACTCTGAGTCAGTAGCTTTGCGGTGAGTGCTGATAGCTCTTTTTGTTCTTTGGTTACATAGTATCTGACTGACATATATATATATATATATATATATATATATATACCAAACCAAAGCGCAGCACTCCAACTGACTGTGATTTATTTTCTCATGTGAGCATTACAACGTTTCAACTCCTCCTGGAGCCATTTTCAAGCATAGTGATACACACAGCAAAAAGGGCTTTTCTACCCATATACTTCATTAAAGGGGTATTCCAGGAAAAAAAACTTTTTTTTATATATATATCAACTGGCTCCAGAAAGTTAAAGAGATTTGTAAATTACTTCTATTAAAAAATTAAGGTTAAGGTTGTTCTTTTCTGTCTAAATCCTCTCTGATGACACCTGTCTCGGGAAACGCCCAGTTTAGAAGCAAATCCCCAAAGCAAACTTCTTCTAAACTGGACGTTTCCCGAGACAGGTGTCATCAGAGAGGATTTAGACAGAAAAGAACAACCTTAACTTCAGAAGCTCATAAGTACAGAAAGGATTAAGATTTTCCAATAGAAGAAATTTACAAATCTGTTTAACTTTCTGGAGCCAGTTGATATATATAAAAAAGTTTTTTACTGGAATACCCCTTTAAGTGCAAATCCATTCCACATTGTGACAATTATCCAAAAATGTACATAAATTACATAAGTAAGGTAATTTATTGATAAGTAAATAAAATGCATTGATACCATGAAAGTGATGTAGTGCATAAGTGCACAAAAAGTATCTAAAAAGTCAAAAGACCGCCTGAAAATCATACATTTACATAAATTCCATATAATTACAGAATGCAAACACATGTGAGCATATAATAATTAGAGAAACTAATAAATACTAGGAGACATCTACCACCTCCGTACAATGGCGCTGCGAGCATGGGCATGTAGTCAGTGCGCCTGCGTGCACCAGCCAATTGTACTTCCGTACACATGATCAGAGTCATGTGGCTCCCTCGCACATCTGACCCGTTGCCCCGGCAACCACCAACACTAAATGCGAGGCAGTTCACGGAGATCACAGGGCAGAAAGCGGATAGCGCCACATATAATCTGAATGGGCACATAGCAGGTTCCAAACCAAAAATCTGTACATAACCAACACAAGGAGGAGTTGAAACGTTGTAATGCTCACATGAGAAAATAAATGACTGTCAGTTGGAGTGCTGCGCCTTTGTTTGGTTTTTATCTATGGATGGACTTTGATCAGGTCTTGTACAGCACTGGCACTACTGAGTGGATAAGTAGTGCTGCATTTTCTTTGGTTACTATTTATTGATTTGATTGCTGGCACACTGCAAATATGGAGAATTTGAATAGAAACATTGGTTCTCATGTTTCATCATATGCGGAGGAAGAGGTCAACAAAATTTAGGGAGGCCTTAAAGGGGACACTACATTTTTAGCTACACCAACTGCCAGAAGCAAGGGAAACTAACACCAGCCCTATTTCACGAGAACAAGAAAAAAATCTAAAGATAATTGATACTTTTAGACACAAAGGTCTCATAGGATAACAGTGTCTCATAGCTACCAGCTTATCCTTCCTCCTGCCATAATATTGTAATCCTCTAGTTATTACACATATTACACTTAGAAAAAACACTATACTAGACTCGGATTACCAAATGCAACAAAATTTTATTAATGATAAAGCTTAATACATAAATGACATATAATTGTTAAAAAGGCAAAGGTACCCAAAAACATGCGGGGGTAACTGGTGCAGTAATTGTATGCAATCATATATATGGCCAATGGAATAGAAAGTGCTTGTGCCTCAAAAAAGGTGCTAATAATGTCTCGCTACCTCCTGAACCTCATAACATAGGGTTCCCCTAGAATGGGCCCACTATCTACACCTTGCGGTTCACTAAATAAGTATCACCACATTATATTGCCATGTAAGATAAGGACATCAGTCTTGCCCGTGTGGGAATGCACTCCTTGTACCTTCGCGACCCCTACAGCTGTTTCGTCTCCTTCCTCAGGGGGCTTATCTGCTGTCTATCCTACTCCTTCTTTTATACGCTGTTCACCTAGATCACACTTCCGGGACGCCACTCTAGTTTCCGCCCGCCGCTCAGGGAGTCACATGATTCGGCGCACATCTCGTGAGGATCTCGCCAAGGATCATCCGCAGCACACAGACAGTCTCCCGTGTCCATAGCGCTCATGCTGTTTCTCACGGATGCGCGCACCCATTGTGATATGCTGAGTGGTTATCTCGTGGGTACGTGACACATGACTGCTTACTATACTAAATGGTTGCCTTGACTACTTAAAGTGACAGTGCTTAACTAGTGTAAATATATATATATATATATATATATATATATATATGATTGCATAAATACATATGTGAATACAACAATAATAAGGTGCAATACCATTTATTAATTAAACAATACATGATTTCAAAAAGTGCAAGTGCCATTACTCAAAAAAGTACATGATTTTTATTACAAAATACCACGTACTACGTGTCAAAAGGAAAAAATTAATAAAATGTGCAAAATATTAATAAATACAGTAATAGTGTGACATAGTCCATACAGTGACAATTAATAAAAATCAATATGCCAAACAATGTGAGCAGTTGCCATTGTCAACCGCCCACATCTTTGGGAGAAACTCAGTCTACGGTGGATCCATTTAAGCCATATTGCCTAGTATTAAACGGGTTCGCCGGTGCTTAAACATCTTATCCCCTATCCAAAGGATAGGGGATAAGATGCCTGATCGCAGGAGTCCCGCCGCTGGGGACCCCCGCGATCATGCACGCCCCCTCATGCACGCCCTCTGATAGCTATCACGCCCCCTCCTGTAGGCTTGCATTGCGGGGTGGAGCATGACGTCACACGCCGGCACAGGCGTGACGTCACACGCCGCCCACCCTGTAGTCGCCGGTAATCAGTCCCGGAGCGAACACCCTCCGGGGACTGATTACAAACGGGGTGCCGTGTGCATGATCCCGGGGGTCCCCAGCGGTGGGACTCCCGCGATCAGGCATCTTATCCCCTATCCTTTGGATAGGGGATAAGATGTTTAAGCACCGGAGAACCCCTTTAATAACCATAGATTTAGTATACGAAAATGTAGGTTAGACCTACCAGTGTCTAAACATTTTTCAGAATTTGGTAATTTGGAGAAAGAACTTCGTTTTATGGCAATTGATCATATCCCGAACCCTGTGAGAGGGGGGTGACAAGTTGGCGCTGCTCAAAAAACTTAAATTGTGGTGGATCCACAAGTTGAAGACATTGCGTCCATTTGGTCTTAATGTAGAATTTAATGTGATTAAGATGGTAGTGAGGAAATACCATTGGCGTGTTTTAGATATATGTTGACCTTTAACTTGTATGTAATGTGATACACATAATTTAACACAATGGTAATTTTTTTTTTTAGATCTTGATGTATGGGTGAGGAGACATCACCTACTCTGATATACATAGCGAAAATTTGAAAACATATCATTTTTGGTGTGTTTTTTTGTGACAGGCCTAATAAAGTTTGTGCATATGCACGAGATGTGTGGTAGTGTTTACATGGGAGGTGTGGGACTCATACAGAGGTTTGTAGGCATATAACTTGATTATTTCTGTTATTTTTATTTGTTTAGTTTTCATTTATTTGATTTTATTCTATTTTAAAAAATTCTATCAATTTTGTTTTGTAGTGTTTATCTAATGTCTACGGACAGTATAAAGGGGTTAGCGCTGCTGGAAAAGCAGGCGCACTTGGCAAGCAGCTATGATGGGGTGACCCTAGTGGGGTGGGGGACTTGACGGTCCCGAACATAGGGGTCCCCCCTTTTGACGGCAAACATCTTGGCCTAATTCAGGTCGAGTTAGTGATCTGTCCCTAGTGGTGCAAGTTATAACCCGATATGAGCAATGATATAATGACCCCGAAGGTTGGGGAGTCAAATTCTATTATTATCTTTTTTCTCCACTTATTTTTAATTTTTCATTTATTATTTCTTTTCTCATTTATATTTATTTTTGTTTAGATTTTTTTATTATTTTACTTTTTACGTTTTTTGGATTATACAATATCTTTTTAATTATTATTTTTTATTTAGAATTATTTTATTTTCATTATTATATTTTTTTTTAAAAGCCTACCTCTGCTGGGTCTTACTGCACTCAAACTTTTTTATACACTATGCACACTTTGTGTTGTTTATGTACAGATTTTTCGTTTGGAACCTGCCCATGTGCCCATTCAGATTACACGTGGCTCTATGCGCTTTCTGCCTTGTGATCTCCGTGCACTGCCCCGCATTTAGCGTTGTTTGTTGCCGGGGCAACAGGTCAGATGCGCGAGGGTGCCACATGACTCTGATCATGTGTACGGAAGTGCATGCCCACGCTTACAGCACCATTATACACCATTATATAATTATTATATGCTCACATGTTTGCATTCTGTAATTATATGAACTTGATGTAAAAGTATGATTTTCAGGCGGTCTTTTAACTTTTTAGGTACTTTTTGTGCACTACATCACTTTCATGGTATGGATGCACTTTATTTACTTATGAATATATCAACTTAAGTATGTAATTTTATGTACATTTTTTTTTATAATTGTCACAATGTGGAATGGATTTGCACTTAATGAAGTATATGGGCATAAAAGCCTGCCCCTCTTTGCTGTGTGTATCACTATGCTTGAAAATGACTCCAGGAGGAGTTGAGACGTTGTAATGCTCACATGAGAAAATAAATCACAGTCAGTTGGAGTGCTGCACCTTGGTTTGGTTTTTATCTATGGAAAGACTTTGATCAGGTCTTGTACAGTGCTGGCACCTTTATGCATCATGAGTGGATAAGTAGTGCTGTATTTTCTTTGGTTAATATATATATATATATATATATATACACTTTAAGAAGGAAAAGCATACAGGTTGAAAGAAAAAGGCTGTGTTTCTCCACTTCTCATTCCATAAGCCCTTTAGTATCTAATCTATAGATCAAATGTGGAGGCTGGAGTATATAACACTAGAACAGAATAAAGAGATTGGTGTCATTTCAAATTCCTACTTGACCCTATGGCATAGATAATCGTTAAATGGGCACTGTCATCAACTTTTAATTTTTTTTGATATGTTGTAGTACATATGTACTACAACATATCTCTAATATAGTTTCATTATTTTTTTTTTTATTATTATGTTATATTTAACGTTTGAAAACTGGCCACTAGGAGTCTCCCTCCTAGTGGCCGTCTGCAGGCTGGCGTGACGTCACGCCTGAATTCGAACCATTGCCGGCTGGGCATCGGTCCTAATTCATTCAGCCTGTGCTCGCTTCCTGCCTGTCAATCAGACAGGTGGGAGCGAGTGCTGAGAGCACATTGGCTCCCTGGCCTCACACGCAGGCCCCGCCTCCCGGTATCTACACACCGCTGCTGCTCTGCACACTCGGGTATGTCTCATGGTGTGGGGGGGGGGGGGTTCGGGGTAGCGCTGCGGTATGTCTCTTGGAGGGGGGGTTCGAGGTAGCGATGCGGCTCTACAACTATTGTTTTCAACAGGGGGGGAGAGCGGGGTTCGGGGTAGCGCCGCGGCCCTAACAAAGTTATTGTTTTCAACACAGGGTGCCTCCAGCTGTTTCACCACTACAACTCCCAGCATGCCCTAACAGCAAGTAGATGTCAGAGCAAGCTGGGAGTTGTAGTGGTGAAACAGCTGGAGGCACCCTGTATAGATGAACTAAGGGCGGAAGTGCCGGCCGCAGCAGGCATCAGTGACGTAGGGGAAGTCTGCCTGGTAGTGAGCACACTACCAGGCAGATAAAAAGGCCTTTTTAATGTAGTAAAAAAAAATCTAAAGGCAAGGAGGAGGTTAGGGATTAGATGGGCAATAGGCAGGGACATATAAAAAAAAAAGGATGGTGGGAGATACCCTTTAAGCTTAGTAATCTGCTGAGCTGTGTTGTATAGAGTCACTCTGCTAGTAAAGTCTGCCTGACCATTCACTTTTTCATAGGCTGCAGACGCTTTAGGCCCACAGCCTATGAGGCACTGGGTACTGCTCAATGTGATGATTTCATGTCATAATGCCTGCCCAGGGATCTTGTCCTTGCCAGACTGCCACTAAATTCATTATGGAAGCCAGGACTAGGTAAGTATGAAAACATTATTAATTAGGTGGCCAAAGTTGCATAGGACATCTATTGTTTTTACTCAGATTATTATTATTATTATAATTTTTATTATTATTCCTTCCAAAATTTCAACTGCTTATAAATGCTGCTTGCACACAGATACAGGAGTCGGCACTATAACCAAATTCACACTATAAGCTCGAATGCAGTAGAAGTAGCGGCAGCAGACAAACCTTCATGCGGGGTGCGTTTTAAAGAGATACAGTTCAAATGAATCCGAAAGAGAACAATAAATTGCACTCACCGCTCCGGTATGGAAAAAGGCCGGTTTATTCACATATTCATAGACAAGGTGCGAGGTGCAGACAAGGACAAGACGTGGCTTCTATCAAATGAATGGGTGACAGGTGTTGTGCGTGCGCACAAGGATGCTTCCTCAGACCCTCCTCATTTACTGTGTGATGTTTTGATACGAAATCCAATAAAGCTGCAAGTTTTGTGAAGTGCTGGATCTTCTCCTTTTGTTCCTGTATTCGTGAGCACCTTGCCGGGTGCGGGTCCATGCACTACAATGGGGAAGGTGAGCTGAATTTTACATCCATTTAGGCCTTTCATTGCTGCCTGAACTCTTGTATTGATGGAGCCTGTCTGGAGCATGCTCTACTAATAGAGCACAGTTTCACATAAATCAATGCAGTTCAATAGAACTGCATTGATCTGTATAAGAAATCTGATAATTCCTCAGACAACTCTCACAAGAGGACTTATAGTGTAAAAAAAATATAATAAATGTTTTACACATATACATTAGCCCCTTCCATACTAAAAGTATAAAATCCCTCTTTTTCCATTAAAAAATATGTAAACACTATAAAAAAACATATTTGATATCACCATGTGTGGAATTGTCTGAACTATTGAAATATGACATTATATATCCCACATCATGAAAGGCATGAACACAATGTTTTATAAATAAATAAATCAAATCCCCCCAAAAAAGTAAAAAAGCAAAGAAGTAGTAAAAAATGATGAAAATTATACAAATTGGGTATTGTTGTAATTTTGCTGATCTAAATACGGTAATCAAGATAGCATGTCCATTTAACCGCATGGTGAACAGTGTAAAGAAGAAAGTTGAACTTCCTCTTTATCTTCATCTTTCTAAGAGACATCTAAAGAGTTTGTGGCAAAATTAGCTGGTATTTGCGACTGTTCATAATTTTCTCCAGCCTAACTAAGGCTGATGAAGAAAAACAACCCCAAAACATTATGCTGCCACGACTATGCTTCACTGTGGATATAGCGTTCTTTGGATGATGTGCAATGTTGTTTTTGAGCCAAACATACCTTTTTGAATTATGATGACCAAAGAGTTCAACCTTGGTTTTTTCAGACCATAAAATATTTTCCAATGTGCTTTGGGGGGCTTGGCATTTATTTTTGCAAACTTCAGCTGGGTTTGGGTGTTTTTCTTTGTAAGAAAAGGCTTCCATCTTGCCACCCTACCCCATAGCCCCTTCATTTGAAGAACATGGGAGATTGTTCTCACATGTAACACTCAGCCAGTACTTGTCAGAAATGCCTGTTGTTCCTTTAATGTTGCAGAAGGCCTCTTGGAAGCCCCCCTGAACAGTTTTCTTCTCGTCTACTCATCAATTTTGGAGGGACGTCTAGTTCTTGATCATGTCTCTGTTGTGCCATATTTTTTTCCACTTGACTGTCTTCACTGTGTTTCACAGCATAGCTGTTGCTTTGTGAATTCTTTAGTACCATTTTCCTGCCTGGTCAGTACTGGCCATCATATCTATAGGATTGACAGGGAGAGGGTACCTTCCATGTCTGCCGTCTGTGACCCCAAAATGTGATCACGGAGTCCCGATGATTGTCATGGCAGCAGGAGGCCAGCTGATAGCCTTCTGTCTGCTAATTATGGAAGTCTGTGAGGTTCACCCATAAGCTGGATCTCACAGGCTGAATACTGACAGTTATTTACACTGTTTAAAAGAATAGAATAAACAGGGCACTCACCAGCGATTCTTTTTTGCTTCTGTGTTGCTTTATTCAATCAGTAGAAAAATCCATAAAAGGTAAAAGACAGACATGTAGTGAAGGGATGTTTCTCTGGGCTCAGTAAAAAATTAAAAAGTATAAAATGAAATGGTTTCCAATAAATAAATTAAGTGTAAAAAAATAAAAAAATAACATAAACATAAATGCTTCTTACCCAATAGAACCTTGTACTAGAAAAAAAATATATAAAAGAAACCTTATACATAATAGGTATTGCCACGTTCATAACAACTTATACTATAAAACAACAGTGTTATGTATTCCGCATGGTGAACACAATCAATAACAAAAAATCACAAGTATTGCTAATTTTGGTATAAAAAGTTTCATAAAAATGATCAAAAGGTAGCATGTATCATAAAAATTACAGCTCATCCCACCAAAAATAAGTCCTTATACAATGTTCTAATTTTCACAAAATGTTGCAGTTTTTCACAAAAAATGCTTTATGTATCAGACCAAATGTACCAATGAAAAGTACAATATTTGATGAGCATAACAATATATAATTTGTGTACTTTTATTAGAGAATGAAGTAAATTATAACAAAACTCAAATACCTCAAAAAATGTAAAAACGCCTTTTGTCCAGAATGATATGAAAATGGTCTAAATGCCTCCTGCTGAAGGGGTTAAATAATGGCAAGTGTGTAATGACTTCTGTTAATAAGTGATTTGTTAATTTTGAACACAGCCACATACCTAGTTATAAGAGGGTTTGCACACTAAGGCTATATTCACACGGCAGAATTTCTGCACATCCGCACCATTTCTGTGTCCACATTTATTTGGGTGGTTTCTGGCTTGTGCGGATTTTGTGCGAAATTGGTGCGGAAATTCTGTAGTGGGAATGGAAGTGCAGAATCTCATTGTAGTCTATTGGGCTTTAATTTGATGCGGAATCCGCATGCGGAAATTCTGCCATGTGAATATAGCCTTTTTGCAACCAGGTTATAGTGTATTATTTTTTATTTACTTTCTTCCTCAAAGATTTCAGGTTCTTTAGCAATTGAATTGTTCATGTTAATGTTATTATCATTATTATTAGAAGTATTATTAATAGTATAAAAATCATTATTAATAAGTACAATGGAACTTTATTCTGTATGAAAGGATATAAAACACAGCATATAAAAAAATGTATTCCTATATTTAACCTTGTAAAAGTGTTGGTTCTAGCCATGTGCACCTGAATTATCATTCTTAACAGAAAAGATCACAACCCTGTAAATCCTAAAGTATCTAAACAAATAACATCACATTACTGTAATAAAAATGTTATACCTTTAAGCTCTTTATCCTTATGAATATTAATAATTTAATGTTTGATTCATCATGAAGAGCTGAAGATGACATACTAGTTGTCAAGGAAACTGAGACTTTAGTATATTATATTCAATGAATAGTGAATTACTAACCACAGATGAGAAATTCTATAGTACTACATACAGCCTGTAATACGTTGAACTCTCTTGAAAATCTTCCCCTTTTATTGTGTAAAAGCATTTAAGTCAGAGAAGATTTAAAAAGGTTTTATATCTTTGATCATAAAAAAACTATCTTTATTGTCAAGATAAAAAGAAAGTAGTCCAGAAAGTAGAATAATTGAAGAGGTTATCTGGTTGATTTTTAATACTATATTAGGTAATTCTGATGAGGGCACGTTCACACGTACAGGATCGGCTGCATATTTTAGCTGCATATTTTCTGCACCTGATTTTGGTACCCAATGAAGTTAATGGGTAGCAAAATTAGCAGCAAAAATCTGTAGCAAATTATGTATGTGTTAACGTGCCCTAAACAAGGAAAAGTATTTCTTTCAAGATGTTCAACTAACAGCCTGAGTAGAGAGTGGCTAAAACAAGTGTTTTTGTTTAGAGGACCCATCATGCATGAAAAGGACATTCACGGTGTCCATATTAGGATATCCTCAGGCATCATCCTTAACTCTGTCCTCCCTCAAGCAAAACTCCCTCCATCCTCCTCCCTCATCCAAAACTCCTTCCTCCCTCATCCCTCAGCCCAATCTCCTTCCTCCCTCATCCCTCAGACCAAACTCCCTCCTCCCTCAGACAAGGCTCTGTCCTGCCTCACACCTGGGAGTTGTAGTTTTGAAACAGCTGGAGGCACCCTGGTTGGGAAACTTTGCACTATGCACTTATGCTCCTGTGTGTAGCCTCTCTCACACTCTGCAGACCTCTCGGCCTGAGGCAGGACAGAGTTTTGTCTGAGGGAGAAAGGAGCAGGGAGTTTGGTCTGAGGGAGTTTTGGATGAGGGAGGACCGGCTTTGGGAGTTTTGCCTAAGGGAGGAAGATGTTTTGTCTGAGGGAGGAAGGAGGAAGGAGCTTTGCCTGAGGGAGGAGTTTTGCCTAAGGGAGGATGCAGTTATGCCTGAGGAAGAAGGAAGTGTTGCCTGAGGGAAATCAGTTGTTTTGCCTGAAGGAGGAGGGAGTTTTACCTGAGGGAGGACATAACATAATGAAGGAGCCAAAAAAATCAGATCTTTCATCATCAGATCTCATTCCTTGTCTACAGTATAGATTCCTATTTTATTAAATTTCTCGTCCCTTAGTATGGCTCCCCATCTCTTTCCTAGTCCCAGGCATGGCTTCCTGTCTCTTTCCAGGTCCCCAGTTTGGCTCTACATCTTAGTCTTCATACCTAGTATGGCTCTTCTTGCCAGTTCAGAATGACATAGGCTGCACCCTTATTCCTCCTGCTTTATATCCAAATATTCTGCATCTATTCCTTGATCATCTTTACAAGCCTCCTCCTCCTTCTCCATCTTGCTCCAGTGTGGCACGGTGCAGATCTACATCCAGATGATTCAGAACACATTTAATGCCAAAGTTTGGTCTTATATATGGGGTTTCCACTGCAAAATGTGCTATAAAAAGGGGGCTTTTGATCGCATAAGGGGGTGGTCCACGTTTAGAGTGCAAAAAGTAGAAAAATTATCGTTGCACTCACCACGGACAAGGAAGAAGATTTTCAAAATGAAGGTCTTTATTGTAACATCACGGAATGCTGTACATCCGAAGTCAGGGAGAAGGAAGGGAGAGAGACGGACATCAGCTCCAAAGAGCTGACAGTAAGCGACAAATCGTTTTGCAGTGAATGCTGCTGGTTCACGTTTAGAGTGACAGCTTTGTAGATTTTAATGGAGAAAGTCTCCACCATGGGGTGGTCTTGTTATTTAATAGTATCACTGCATATGATTTCAAAATGTTGATGTTGTAAAATAAAAAAGTGCAGCTGAAGTATGTGATTTGTTTTGGAAGCATCCCTTGCTGGTACCAACTAAGCATTATAGCGATGAGTTATTTAACCCCTTCCCGCAAATTAACATATATGTACGTCCACTGTGGGCTCCCGCTGTATGACGTGTGCTCAGCTGGTGAGCGTGCATCATACCCGTTGGGTCCCAGTTGCAACCAGGACCCATGGCTAATGCCGGACATTGTCGATCGGGCCGATGTCTGGCATTAACCCTTTAGACACAATGATCAAAGTTGATCACGGCATCTAAAAGCGGTGAATTCCATTCCTGGCTAGCTCAGTGGGATGATAAGGACAGCCACCGCGAAAACCATGGCATCCCGATCAGCTGAAAGGACAGGTGGAGGCTTCTTACCTTCCTCCTGGCAGGCCAATCGGTGCTCCAGGCTTTCAGTCAGCTTTGCTAGGCTGAAGCAATGGAGCACCAATAACACTGATCAATACTCTCCTATGGAGAAGCATTGATCAGTGTATGCAATCTAAACATTGCATGTTATAGTCCATTATGATTATACACCATTTACAGCAGAGCTCAGCATCCCCCGCCTCCCTGTAGAATGGCCATGTCAAATAAAAATGTAACAGAGAATGCCCGGTAATGTTTCCAATTTATCTAAATTGATGTATGTGTTCCATGGGTCCTGATGTAAGGCATGTATTTAAATGCTTTTAAAAAAAAGCTCATGTAAAATAGTAGCTACCATAATAAAGTACAAAAATTTAGTTAAAAAATTACATTCAGAAAATAGAAACAGAATAGGGAAAAAAAACGTTGTAGTATCCGCCTCTAATCAGGAATAAAACTAGGTTACACATTCCCTTCAATTGTGCACTAAAAGGCTTAGAATGACCAGACATTCTACAATTTCTTGAATCCATCTTCTGGCTATTCATTTTTAGAATGTTAGGCCACACTTACTGGTCACTGATACAAGAGCAGGTTAGGCACCTATTCCCTTCATGATGCAGATCATTCACAATGTTATATGGGAAACAACGCAGGGTTTAAAATACTGATGAAAAAACACTCACAGGCCTACTATTCATGAGGGAGGTAGCTGCTTAGTATTATAGTGGCCCACAGATAAGGCATACACAGGAGGACAGTTACATGATAGCGTGTAGTGCACCATGCTGGTTTCATATTTGAGTGATTTTCGTCCAAATTTTCAGATTTTTTGTCTGTATTGCTAGTGTAGGGACTTACAAGAGACTGTGGACCCTTGACATGGGTTGCAAGCTTAGTATTTTGGCCAAAATATCAACTAATACTTCGTATGTCAGGTGCACATATAAGATGCTGGAAAGCCCACCTGATGGAATTGTATGGGCATCACTAATAGGTTTTAAGCCTGCATGTTGCACTACATGCTTTCATATAACTGGCACCCTATGTATGCCTTACCTGTGTGCAGCTACAATACTAAGCAACTAAACCTTAATGAATAGTAGGCATGTGAATGGTTGTTTATTAGTATTTTGCACATGTCCGACCCTTATATAACATTGTGGCTGATCTGCATCATGATAAGAATAGATGTCTAACCTGTCTTTTTAAGAGTTACTAGTAAGAGTGGCCCCTTTTTGCCAATTCTGTGTTATTTTTGTCCAATTTTTCAGTTCCCCCCCCCCCCCAGCAAACGTCAAAGAGCTGTTAGGTTTGTACTTCAACCACTTAAGGACCAAGGGTGTACAGGTATGTCCTGACATCATGGTACTTAAGGACCCAGGGCGAACCTGTACGCATGTGGGAATTCCGGTCCCCGCAGCTCGCCGGGTGGGGACCGGACCGCGATGCCTGCTGCAGTCATTCAGCAGGAACCCTGTTCAAACTGCTGGGAAGGTCCTGAGAACCCCCATGTTGGCAATCACCGCAAATCACCAATCAATTCAATTGCCTGGAAAATAGAGATGATCGGAGCTGTCAGAGACAGCCCCGATCATCCTGAAGGATTGGAATAAGGTGGCAGGGGTGCCACCTCCTCCTATCCCCTGTGATTGGCCGATCAGGACTAACTGGCAAATCGCAGGGCCCGGGCAGGGTGTGAAAGTTCAGTTCCCCCGTTCTGCCTGCCCAATGAAGTCCGGGCAGAGCAGGAGAAGATGGCGGCGACGGCTGCGGAGGGCGTTGATGCGAGGGGGACCTGCGGCAGTTACCTGAAATCACGCAGGGACCGGGAACTGGTGGAAGAAAGGAGGCGCAGGTAAGTAGAGGCAGCAGCTGCGGCGGCAGAGGCAGCAGTGAAGATCGCTGTAAAGTGATCTCCACTGCTGCTTCTAGAAGTTTCAAAACTACAACTCCCAGCATGACCAGACAGCCTTTGGCCTGGGCATGCTGGGAGTTGTAGTTTTGCAACATCTGAAAGGGCCCAATTTGGAGACCACTGCACAGTGGTGTCCAAACTTTAGCCCTTCAGATGTTGCTGAACTACAACTCCTAGCATACCTGGGCAGTTGGGGCATGCTTGGAGTTGAAGTTTTGCAACCTCTGAAGTGGTCTCAAAACTGTTCTCCTCCATTTTTTGCACAACTACAACTCCCAACATGCCCTTCAGCTGTCTGGGCATGCTGGGAGTTGTAGTTTTGCAACAACTGGAGGCACACTGGTTTGGAAATGTCTGTTTCCTAACTTAGTGTTTCCCAACCTGTGTGCCTTTAGGTGTTGCAAAACTATAACTCAACAGCTGGAGGCACACGGGTTGAGAAACACTGAGTTAAAGGGGTTATCCACCATGAGGTGATTTTAGGATGTACCTGGCAGACGGGCATGCTTAAGAAGGATCTGTGCTTGTCTTGGGGTTAAATGACTATGTTGTGAGATCACCATAATACTGTGGCTAGCTTTTTGTGAACTGGTATTTCCTGTCTGAGTTTTTCTTTTTTGCCTACAAATCCCATAATTCCATTTTCCTCCCTTCCACACATCAGCCACCCTACCCTTTGAAACATAAATGAGCTGTATCCATTCAGAAGACCTGTGGTTTTCAATCAGGGAACCTAGAGCTGTTGCATTAGTTACAGATTGATCACTCTCTCCCACCAAGCGATCACTCCACCCATTGAAGCAGACAGGCTCCCTTTCATCTGCTGACTAGTGAGTCAGGTCTCGGCCTCATTGCAACCTTAGAAAAATCTGAGACAACAGTAATTTTACACCAAAGAAGAGGGTATATAAGAGCTCAAAAATACAAATGCAAATTAATGCAAAAATCTTTATTAGAATAAATCAGTAAAACATACATAAAATAAAGTTGGAACAGTATGATAACAACATGGATGACATGACAGGGGTAAGGTGGTCACATACTCAGTAAACATACAAATAGTAAAGCACAGCCTATCATCTACTTATAAAGTAAAATACAAGTGTAAGAGTAATGGGAACAAAAATAGTGGACCAGTACCAGAGGATATAGAAACCTTACCCAGGTCAATGCCAGACCCCTACATATGTTTCACTCTGTCGAGCTTCCTCAGGGTGAGTGGCATTTTGTATGCAGTAAAAATAAATATTGAAAATCTAATTCTGTGAAAATCACAGAAGAATTGACAGAAAACCATCATACACAGGTACAGACACTATATTATGAACTACACTAACTTTACAGCCCCTGTAGCATAGTCAAATAAAAAAAATTCCTGGAATACCCCTTTAAGTAACAAACTCTCAGTGTTTTGCAACCAATGTGCCTCCAGCTGTTGCATAACTACAACCCCCAGCATGCACGAACAGCCAAATGGCATGCTGAGGGTTGTAGTTTTGCAACAGCTGGAGCCCCCCCCATGTGAATGTACAGGGTACATTCACACTGGCAGGGGTTTACGGCGAGTTTCTCGCTGCAAGTTTGAGATGTAGCAAATTTACAGCTGCAACTCAAACTCCCAGTGGGAAACTCGCTGTGAACCCTCGCCCATGTGAATGAACCCTAAAAACACTACACTACACTACCTCAAAATAAAAAGTAAAAACACTAAATACATACACACCCCTACACAGTTCCCCCCCCCCCCCAATAAAAATGAAAAACGACTGGTACAGAACTGTTTCCAAAACAGAGCCTCCAGCTGTTGCAAAACAATAACTCCCAGCATTGCCAAACAGCCATTGACTGTCCCGAGTTTTGCAACAGCTGGAGGCACCCTGTTTGGGAAACACTGCCGTAGGGTAATTTTAGTATCGGAGGCAAGTGTCATTCTTGAATCGGGTCCGTCCCCATGCAAATCCCTAATTTAGGCCTCAAATGAGCATGGCACTCTTTCACTTCAGAGCCCTGTCGTATTTCAAGGCAACAGTTTAGGGCCACATATAGGGTATCTCCGTACAAGAAATTGCCTAACAAATTCTGGGGGGACTTTTCTCCTTTTATCTCTTATTATCAAATTCTGTGAGGGGTGTAGTTTCCAAAATGGGGTCACATGTGGGGGGACCACTGTTCTGGCACCACAGGGGCTTTGGAAATGCACATGGCCTCTGACTTCAATTCCAAACAAATTCTCTGTCCAAAAGCCCAATGGCGCTCCTTCTCTTCTGAGCATTGTTGTTCTCCCCCGCAGAGCACTGTACATCCACATATGGGGTATTTCCAAACTCAGAAGAAATGGTGTTCCAAATTTTGGGAGGCTTTTTCTCCTATTACCCCTTGTGAAAATGAAAACACCAGCATTTTAGTGAAAAAAAATTGCATTTTTCATTTTCACATCCAACTTTAGCAGAAATTTGTCAAACACCTGTTGGAGTGTAAAGGCTCACTGCACCCCTTGTTATGTTCCTTGAGGGGTGTTGTTTCCCAAATAGTGTACCATGTAGGGTTTTTATTGCTGTCCTGGTACCATAGGTTCTTCCTAAATGCGACATGTCCCCCAAAAACAATTTCAGCTAAATTTGCTTTCAAAAAGCCAAATGTGACTCCTTCTCTTCTGAGCATTGTAATGCACCTGCAGAGCACTTGATGTCCACATATGGGGTATTTCCATACTCAGAAGAGATGGGGTTACAAATTTTGGGGAAAATTTTCTCCTATTACCACTTGTAAAAATGGTAAATTTATGGTTAAAAAAAATAACTCATTTACACATTCGACTTTATCGAAAAGTCATCAAACACCTGTGGGGTGTTAAGGCTCACTGGACCACTTGTTACATGCCTTGAGGGGTGTAGTTTCCAAAATTGTATGTCATGTGTTTATTTTTTTATTTTTTTGTTTTGTTATGGAACAATAGGGGCTTCCTAAATGTTACATCAATCCCAAAAACAATTTCAGCAAAATTTGCTTCCAAAAAGCCAAATGTGGGTCCTTCTCTTCTGAGCATTGTAGTGTACTCACAGAGCACTTTACATCCACACATGGGGTATTTCCATACTCAGAAGAAATGGGGATACAACTTTTGGGGGGCATTTTCTCCTATTACCTTTTGTAAAAATGGTAAATTTGTGAAAAAAAATGCATTTTAGTGAAAAAATAAAATGTCATTTACACATCCGACTTTACGGAAAAGGTGTCAAACACCTGTGGGGTGTTAAGGCTCACTGTACCCCTTGTTATGTGCCATGAGGGAAGTAGTTTCCAAAATAGTATGCCATGTTTTTTTTCTGTTGTTATGGCACCAAAGGGGCTTCCTAAATGCGACATACCCCCAAAAACCATTTCAGCAAAATTCACTCTCCAAAATCCCATTGTCGCTCCTTCACTTCTGAGCTCTCTAGTGCACCCACAGAGCACTTTACGTTCACATATGAGGGTTTTCCTTACTCAAGAGAAATTGGGTTACACATTTTGATGGGCTTTTTCTCCTTTTATCCCTTGTAAAAATTCAAAAACTGGGTCTTCAAGAACATGTTAGTGTAAAAAAAAATTGAGATTTTGAATTTTCTCCTTCACTTTGCTGCTAATTCCTGTGAAACACCTAAAGGGTTAACAAACTTTCTGAATGTCCTTTTGTATACTTTTAGGGGTGCAGTTTTTACAATGGGGGTAATTTATGGAGTATTTCTAATATGAAAGCCCCCTCAAATCGCTTCAAAACTGGTCCCTGAAGAATTCAAATTTTAAAAATGTGAAAAATTGGAAAATTGCTGCTGAACTTTGAAGCCCTCTGATGTCTTCCAAAAGTAAAAACATGTCAACTTTATGATGCCAACATAAAGTAGACACATCGTACATGTGAATCAGTATATAATTCATTTGGGATGTCTATTTTCCTTACAAGCAAAGAGCTTCAATTGTAATTTTTCCCCAAGAAATAAAGTAGAATATGTCACAAAAAAAAATTTCAAAATCAAATTCATAAGTAAAAGCATCCCAGAGTTATTAATGCTTTAAGTGACAGTTGGCAGATGTGCAAAAAATGCTCTGGTCCTTAAGATGAAAATGGGCTTGGTCCTTAACCTGTTGGGGACGAAGGGCGTATGCATACGCCCTTGTGTCCTGGTACTTAAGGACGAAGGGCGTATCCATACGCCCGTGGGAATTTCGGTCTATCAGCAGCCCCCCCTTGCAAATGCCCAGGGGGGTCATTAGACCCCCCCATGTCGGCTATCGGCGCAAATCGCAAGTGAATTCACACTTGCGATTTGCGCCTATTCCGAGTCATTACGGGTCTATGATGACCCGTAATAGAAGGGGGATCGCAGTTGTCTAAGACAACTATGATCCCCCTACAGCGATAGGAGTGAGGTGGCAGGGGTGACACCCCTACTATCTCTGCTATTGGTGGTCTAGATGCGACCACCAATAGCAGATCAGGGGCGGAGGGGTTTACTTTCATTTTCCCCATCCTGCCCACCCACAATAGGCGGGGCAGGATGGGGAAAACGACGGGGACCGAACGCCGAATGTCCACTTACCCCCCCGGAGGCTGCGGGCGACGGTGACCGGTGGGCGGCGACGGAGATCGGCGCGTGCAGCGTGCGGCAGAAGAGGACGGCTCCCTGGATCCTACAGAAGCCGGTAAGTTGCCTAGCAACATCTGGAGGGCTACAGTCTGAGCCCTCCAGATGTTGCAAAACTATAACTCCCAGCATGCCCAGACAGCTGTTTGCTGTTTGGGCATGATGTAATATGCAGTTTTGCAACAGCTGGAGGGCTGCAGTTTGAGACCACTATATAGTGGTCTCTAAAATGTATCCCTCCAGATCTTGCAAAACTAGAACTCCTAGCATGCTCAAACAGCTCTTTGCTGTCTGGACATGCTGGGATTTGTAGTTTTGCAACATCTGAAGGGTCACAGTTTGGAAATCACTGGGCAGTGGTCTATAAACTGTAGCCCTCCAGATGTTGCAAAACTGCCAATCCCAGCATGCTGAAACAGCAAACAGCTGTCTCGGCATGCTGGGAGTTGTAGTTGCGTAACCTCCAGCTGTTTCATAACTACATCTCCCAGCATGCCCTTCGGCGATTAGTACATGCTGGGAGTTGTAGTTTTGCAACAGCTGGAGGCACACTGGTTGGAAAATACTGTTAGGTAATAGAACCTAACTGAAGGTTTTCCAACCAGTGTTCCTCCAGCTGCTGCAAAAGTACAACTCCCAGCATGCACGGTATGTCAGTACATGCTGGAGTTGTAGTTTTGCAACAGCTGGAGGCACACTGGTTGGAAAATACTGTTAGGTAACAGAACCTAACTGAAGGTTTTCCAACCAGTGTGCCTCCAGCTGTTGCAAAAGTAGTGTTGAGCGGCATAGGCCATATTCGAATTCGCGAATATTCGCAAATATATGGACGAATATTTGTCATAT
Source organism: Hyla sarda (assembly GCF_029499605.1). NCBI lineage: Eukaryota > Metazoa > Chordata > Amphibia > Anura > Hylidae > Hyla > Hyla sarda. The sequence goes on from NC_079191.1 coordinate 231,152,873, forward strand.
TCGCGAATATTCGCATATTCGTAATATTCTCGTTTTATTTTCGCATATGCGAATATCCGCGTGTGCGAAAATTACCATATGCAAAAATTTGCATATAAAAAATTAGCATAAGTGAAATTTGCATATGCGAACATTAGCATATGCCCATTTTCGCATATGCAAAAATTCGCACACCGGTCTCACACAGTAGTATTAGATCCTTCTTTACACCACACAAGCTGGAAGCAGAGAGGGATGATCACTGTGATGTGTACTGTGAAAAAAAAAAAAATAATAAATAATAAAACACGAATATTCGTAATTATGAATATATAGCGCTATATTCTCGAATATTCGCGAATTCGCGAATATGCGATATTCGCGAATAAAATTTGAATTGTGAATATTCGCGAGCAACACTATGCAAAAGTACAACTCCCATGCATGCTGGGAGTTGTAGTTTTGAAACAGCTGGAGGTTTGTCCCCCCCATTTGAACGTACAGGGTACATTCACACGGGCAGGTTTACAGTAATTTTCCTGCTTCAAGTTTGGTATGCGGCAAATTTTTTTGCCGCAGCGCAAACTCCTAGCGGGAAACTCACCGTAACATGCCAGTGCGAATGTACCATAAAAACACTACACTACACTACACTAACACATATTAAAGAGTAAAACACTACATATACACCCCTTTACACCCCCCCAATAAAAATGTAAAACGTATTGTACGGCAGGGTTTCAAAAACGGAGCCTCCAGCTGTTGCAAAACAACAACTCCCAGCATTTCTGAACAGCCACTGACTGTCCAGGCATTCTAGGAGTTAAGCAACAGCTGGAGGCACCCTGTTTAGGAATCACTGGCGTAGAATACCCCTATGTCACCCCTATGCAATTCCTAATTTAGTCCTCAAATGCGCATGGCGCTCTTTCACTTCAGAGCCCTGTCGTATTTCAAGGAAACAGTTTAGGACCACATATGGGGTATTTCCGCAATCGGGAGAAATTGTACTACAAATTTTGGGGGGCTTTTTCTCCTTTTACCCCTTATGAAAAGGAAAAGTTGGGGGTTACACCAGCCTGTTAGTGTAAAAAAAAAAAATGTTTACACCAACATGCTGGTGTTGCCCCATACTTTTTATTTTCACAAGCAGTAAAAGGAAAAAAAAGCCCCCCAAAATTAGTAACACAATTTCTCCTGAGTACGGAATTACCCCATATGTGGGCGTAAAACGCTCTGCGGGCGCACAACAAGGCTCAGGAGTGAGAGCGCACCATGTATATTTGAGGCCTAAATTCGTGATTTGCACAGGGGTGGCTGATTTTACAGTGGTTCTGACATAAACGCAAAAACATAAATACCCACATGTGACCCCATTTTTGAAACTACACCCCCCACGGAACGTAACAAGGGGTATAGTGAGCATTTACACCCCACAGGTGTAAAGTTGGATGGGAAAATGAAAAAAAAAAGTTTTCACTAAAATGCTGGTGTTACCCTAACTTTTTCATTTTCACAAGGGAAAATAGGAAAAAAGCCCCCCAAAATTTGTAACCCCATTTCCTCTGAGTAAGAACATACCCCATATGTGGATGTAAAGTGCTCGGCAGGCGCACTACAATGCTCAGAAGAGAAGGAGCGCCATTGGGATTTTGAAGAGAAAATGTGTCCGGAATTGAAGGCCACATAAGTTTACAAAGCCCCCATAGTGCCAGAACAATGAACCCCCCCCCCCACATGTGACCCCATTTTGGAAACTACACCCCACGTGTAATGTAATAAGGGGTACAGTGAGCATTTACGCCCCACATGTGTCTGACAGATTTTTGGAACAGTGGTCCGTGAAAATGAAAAATTTAATTTTTCATTTGCACAGTCCACTGTTCCAAAGATCTGTTAAACGCCAGTGGGGTGTAAATACTCACTGCACCCCTTATTAAATTCTGTGAGGGGTGTAGTTTCCAAAATGGGGTCACATGTGTGTAAACGCACATGGCCCCTGACTACCATTCCAAACGAATTCTCTTTCCAAAAGCTCAATGGTGCTCCTCCTCTTCTGAGCATTGTATTTTGCCCGCAGAGAATTTTACGTCCTAACATGGGGTATTTCCATACTCAGAAGAGATGGGGTTACAAATTTTGGGGGGCATTCTCTCCCATAACCCTTTGTAAAAATGGTAAATTTGGGGAAGAAACTGCACTTTAGTTAAAAATAGTTATTTTTTTTCATTTACACATCCGATTTTAATGAAAAGTCGTCAAACACCTGCCTGGTGTTAAGGCTCACTGGACCCCTTGTTATGTGCCTTGAGGGGTGTAGTTTCCAAAATGGTACGCCATGTGGGGTTTTCTGCTGTTCTGGCACCATAGGGGCTTCCTAAATGTGACATGCCCCCCAAAAACCATTTCAGAAAAACTCACTCTCCAAAATCCCATTGTTGCTCCTTCCCTTCTGAGCCCTCTACTGCGCCCGCCGAACACTTTACATACACATATGAGGTATTTCCTTACTCGAGAGAAATTGGATTACAAATTTTTGGAGGCTTTTTCTCCTATTACCACTTGTAAAAATTCAAAAACTGGGTCTACAAGAACATGCGAGTGTAAAAAATGAAGATTTTGAATCTTCTCCTTCACTTTGCTGCTATTCCTGTGAAACACCTAAAGGGTTAACAAACTTACTGAATGTCATTTTGGATACTTTGAGGGGTGCAGTTTTTATAATTGGGTCATTTGTAGGGTATTTCTAATAGGAAGGCCCTTCAAATCCACTTCAAACCTGAACTGGTCCCTGAAAAATTTCGATTTTGAAATTTTTGTGAAAAATTGGAAGATTGCTGCTGAACTTTGAAGCCCTCTGATGTCTTCCAAAAGTGAAAAAAATCTCAACTTTATGATGCAAATATAAAGTGGACATATTGATTTGTGAATAAATATATAATTTATTTGGAATGTCTATTTTTCTTACAAGCAGAGAGCTTCAAAGTTAGAAAAATGCAAAATTTTAAAATTTTTCATCAAATTTTGGAATTTTTCACCAAGAAATGATGCAAGTATCGACAAAAATTTACCACTACCATAAACTAGAATATGTCACGAAAAAAACTATCTCGGAATCAAATTTATAAGTAAAAGCATCCCAGAGTTATTAATGCTTAAAGTGACAGTGGTCAGATTTACAAATAATGCTCCCGTCCTTAGGGTTATAATGGGCTCCGTCCCCAAGGGGTTAAGGGGTTAAGTTTAATGGCATTTTTGCTGCTAGGAAACAGAATCATCAGCAATTAAACCTTCCATATACTGGTGATTTATATCATAAGCAGTTAAAATACAACATATTAATGGCACATAGGATACATGTGGGATGTTTAAAAAATGCATGCTTTTATATATTTATTTATTTTTTCTTGATGCAGCTTTATGGTTGTATTTTTATTTTGTTAATCAGAAAATATGATGCTGTTTATGTATAAAATACTAGTTTATTTTCAAAGTAGTATGTTTTAATGTAGTTGTAATTAGTATGGTTATGTTTTCTAATATAGTTGAAATTTAAAGACAATAAAGTTAACTGAAAACAAACAAAAATATGTGCAAACAATATCACCAAAACAATTAGGCATTGTATAACAATAGCAGCATACTGTCTCATTAAAATTTCAACTTTTGAATCTTTTTTATCTTTTTTTCAAATTAAATAACCAGTATACATTTATTCAAAAGTGTGTAATTTTTTATAGTCCTCCTATACAACATATGATTGAAAATTACTATGAAAATACACCACAAACCAATAATTGAAACAAAGAACAGCACAATACTTTCTCCATAACATAGTAAAAGCCAAAGTCATTAAAAAGCTGCATCATTTATGGTACCTGTACATGATTTGGAGAAGCTGTGGTAACTCTGAACATTGTTTATATTTGCTAAAAATCCAATGCAAATCACAATAAACTGAGAATGCACTTAAAGCACAGATAAGTACTGTACAGGGTTACTACATATAGTAAAAAAATATATACCGTGAGTTTTTTTGTGGCATTTGTTTTTTTTAGGAAAGAACTGTGCATGTGTGACCACCTATAGCAAGAGCTGTTTGTGTGCATTACCAGCAGCAATTAATCTTCTAAACACAACTGCATGGTGCACAGGTAATAGTAAGGTATGAAGAGTTAGATTTAAAATAGCAATACTATATTGCAATTAAAAAAAACAGTTACTGTCAACCATGTTATAACCATTTTTGTGATGCAAGATAAGTGTTACGCCGAGCGCTCCGGGTCCCCGTTCCTCCCCGGAGCGCTCGCCTCATCTTCGTTGTTGCAGCGCCCCGGTCAGATCCACTGACCGGGTGCGCTGCGGTCCCGCCTTCAGCCGGGGTGCGATTCGCGATGCGGGTAGCGCCCGCTCGCGATGCGCACCCCGGTCCCCGTACCTGACTCGCTCTCCCTCGGTCCTGTCCCGGCGCGCGCGGCCCCGCTCCCTAGGGCGCGCGCGCGCCGGGTCTCTGCGATTTAAAGGGCCAGTGCACCAATGATGGTGCCTGGCCCAATCTTCCCAATTAGCTTAATTGGCTCCCTCCTGTGCACTTCCCTATATCTAGTCACTTCCCCTGCACTCCCTTGCCGGATCTTGTTGCCTTAGTGCCTAGTGAAAGCGTTCCCTAGTCTGTTCCTAGTCCGTGTTCCTGACCTCCTGCCGTTGCCCCTGACTACGATCCTTGCCGCCTGCCCCCGACCTTCTGCTACGTCCGACCTTGCTTCTGCCTACTCCATTGTACCGCGCCTATCTTCAGCATCTTCAGCAGCCAGAGAGGTAAGCCGTTGCTAGTGGATACGACCTGGTCACTACCGCCGCAGCAAGACCATCCCGCTTTGCGGCGGGCTCTGGTGAAAACCTGTAGTGGCTTAGAACCGGTCCACTAGCGCGGTCCTCGCCATCCCTCTCTGGCACAGGGGATCCACTACCTGCCAGCCGGCATCGTGACAGTAGATCCGGCCATGGATCCCGCTGAAGTTCCTCTGTCAGTGGTCGCTGACCTCACCACGGTGGCCGCCCAGCAAGCCCGACTGATCGCCCTTCTAACCCGTCAGCTGTCGGAAATGTCCACCATTTCGCACCAACTTCAGTCTCAACTTCTCCAGCAATCTTCTCCTCCGCCAGCTCCTGCACCTCCTCCGCAGCGAGTGGCCACTCCTAGCCTCTGCCTGTCCTTGCCGGACAAATTTAATGGGGACTCTAAGTATTGCCGTGGCTTTCTTTCGCAATGTTCCCAGCACTTGGAGATGATGTCGGACCAGTTTCCTACTGAAAGGTCTAAGGTGGCTTTCGTAGTCAGCCTTCTGTCTGGAAAAGCCCTGTCATGGGCCGCACCGCTCTGGGACCGCAATGACCCCGTCACTGCCTCTGTACACTCCTTCTTCTCGGAAATTCGAAGTGTCTTTGAGGAACCTGCCCGAGCTTCTTCAGCCGAGATTGCCCTGCTGAACCTGGCCCAGGGTGTTTCTTCCGTTGGCGAGTACGCCATTCAGTTCCGTACTCTTGCTTACGAGTTGTCTTGGAATAGTGAGGTTCTCTGCGCGACCTTTAAAAAAGGCCTATCCAGCAACATTAAAGATGTTCTGGCCGCACGAGAGACTCCTGCTGACCTACATGAACTCATTCACCTTGCCACTCGCATTGACATGCGTTCTTCCGGATGGCGTCTGGAGCTCCGCCTGGATATGGACTTTGTTCGCACGAAGCGTTTTTTCTCTCCGGCTCCTCTCCCCTCTGGTCCTCTGCAATCTGTTCCTGTGCTTCCCGCCGCGGAGGCTATGCAAGTTGACCGGTCTTGCTTGACACCTCAAGAGAGGACACTACGCCGCATGGAGAATCTTTGCCTGTACTATGCCGGTACCGAACTCTTCCTGAAGGATTGTCCTATCTGTCCTCCCCGCCTGGAAAGACGTACGCTGACTCCGCACAAAGGTGACACAGTTCTTGATGTCAACTCTGCTTCTCCACGCCTTACTGTGCCTGTGCGGATATCTGCCTCTACCTTCTCCTTCTCTACTATGCTCTTCTTGGATTCCGGATCTGCAGGAAAATTTTTTTTGGCCTCTCTCATCAACAGGTTCTACGTTCCTGTGACCAGTCTCGCCAGACCCCTCTACATCTATTGTTTTTACAATAAAAGATTGGACTGTCTCGTACGTTTCCACACAGAACCCCTCCTAATTTGCATCGGACCTCATCACGAAAAAATTGAGTTTTTCTTTCTCAGGTTCTTTGGCCCCAAGAAGAGGGGGAGACCCAAGGGGGGGGGGTACTGTTACGCCGAGCGCTCCGGGTCCCCGTTCCTCCCCGGAGCGCTCGCCTCATCTTCGTTGTTGCAGCGCCCCGGTCAGATCCACTGACCGGGTGCGCTGCGGTCCCGCCTTCAGCCGGGGTGCGATTCGCGATGCGGGTAGCGCCCGCTCGCGATGCGCACCCCGGTCCCCGTACCTGACTCGCTCTCCCTCGGTCCTGTCCCGGCGCGCGCGGCCCCGCTCCCTAGGGCGCGCGCGCGCCGGGTCTCTGCGATTTAAAGGGCCAGTGCACCAATGATGGTGCCTGGCCCAATCTTCCCAATTAGCTTAATTGGCTCCCTCCTGTGCACTTCCCTATATCTAGTCACTTCCCCTGCACTCCCTTGCCGGATCTTGTTGCCTTAGTGCCTAGTGAAAGCGTTCCCTAGTCTGTTCCTAGTCCGTGTTCCTGACCTCCTGCCGTTGCCCCTGACTACGATCCTTGCCGCCTGCCCCCGACCTTCTGCTACGTCCGACCTTGCTTCTGCCTACTCCATTGTACCGCTCCTATCTTCAGCATCTTCAGCAGCCAGAGAGGTAAGCCGTTGCTAGTGGATACGACCTGGTCACTACCGCCGCAGCAAGACCATCCCGCTTTGCGGCGGGCTCTGGTGAAAACCTGTAGTGGCTTAGAACCGGTCCACTAGCGCGGTCCTCGCCATCCCTCTCTGGCACAGGGGATCCACTACCTGCCAGCCGGCATCGTGACAATAAGTATATGAAGAAAAGAAGAATAACATGTTATTGTTCTACAATGAAATCCACCTTATTGGCCCTGATTTACTAAGAATAGAGTGGAGTTTTCTTTGCGGGTTTTGTTTCCCTACAAGTATTTTTCTATGATATTTACTAATATTTGCACAGATTTTGCACTTTTCCCTACATTTCCCCCTTTTTTTTATCCAATTATCCTATTCTGGGTTTTCTAAGTAAAATAGAGAGTTGGTTGGGTTTTTATATTTTTGGGCACAAATTATGGAGCAGACAACAATTTGTGGTGCAATGCGCCAAATTCTGGCACACAACCAGACAAAACAGGTTGGGTTTACAACAGTAAATCAGGGTCAATATGTGACTATATTGAGATCTATACAACATGGAGGTCTTCTTAAGAATATACAATTCAGTGGTCCCTCAAGTTACAATATTAATTGGTTCCAGGATGACCATTGTATGTTGAAACCATTGTATGTTGAGGCCATAACTCTATGGAAACCTGGAAATTCGTTCTGAAGGCACCAAAATGTCATCCAAAAATAGGGAAAAGTGAGGATGAAAGAAAAATAAGTAAATAATTAATACAGATAAAGTAAGTCCTTACATATAAAAGTAAGAACGAGCTACTGGAAGCTGTAAATCACTGTCTATGGAAGAGACAGGAGCTTTTTCAGGGTCCTGTACAGTACACACAGTGTCCCAAAAATTTTTAAATGGAGCCGCCCTCACCTGGTGTCCAAAGGAGCAGCTAACCCTGGCACAGGTAAAAAGTAGTACAGAAAATGTAGTACCTCAAAGTACTTTAGGAGTGGCAACCAGACACCAGATCACCATCAGTGATACATGTGTTTTACCAGTAAAATGTCCGTTCTAATTGGTCAGTGCTTCCAGCCATTAACATGTTTTGCAGATCTGGACTGTCTGAAGCATTGTATGTTGAGTCTGGCCAAGAAAAGACCATTGTATGTTGAAACTATTGTATGTTGAGGCCATTTTAAGTTGAGGGATCACTGTACTATGTCATGATATTTATGGCGTGTTTTCTCCACAGGGGTCACTAGGTGTATATGGTTTATTTACCTAAAACAATTTCTTTGACGGGTGCCCCTTTTGATGAACCACGTGACTTCATTCTGCTTAACATTTTGTCGCTACTAGAGATGAGCACATTTTTGCTATTAACCCCTTAAAGACCATGAGTGTAAACTTACACTCGTGGTTGGCTCCCGTTATGTGAAGCACGCTCAGGAGCTGAGAACGCTTCAAACCCAGCAGGTCCCGGTTGCTATCAGCAGCCAAGACCCATGGCTAATACTGGACATCATCGATCAGGCTGATGCCCGGTATTAACCCTTTAGACGCCGTGATGAAAAGGACTGTGGCGTCTAAAACGGAAGAAAAATGTTGCTGTTAGCTCAGTGGGCTGTTCGGGACTACCGTGGTGAAATTACGGTGTCCCGAACAGCTGAGAGGACAGCGGGAGGCTTCTTACCTTGTTTCCCGCCGTCCGATCGTCCCTCTACTGCTCCGCGCCTGAGATCAGGGCTGGAGAAGCAGAGCATCGATAACACTGATCAATGCAATGCAATGCAATGGGTCACTTTGTATACCCTAAAATTTTTTTATAAAAGGTGATCAAAAAGTCCCATCAAAACCAAAATGGTATCGATAAAAACTTCAGATCATGGTGCAAAAAACTGAGCCCCCATATATCCCCGGATACATAAAAATAAAAAAAGTTATAGGGGTCAGAAGATGACAATTTTTTGCACATACTAATTTTGGTGCATGTAGTTATATATTTTTTTTAAGTAGTAAAATAAAATAAAAACTATATACATTAGGTATCCTTTGAACCATATAGACCTACAGAATAAAGATAGAGTGTCATTTTTACAGAAAAGTTTACTGCATAGAATCGGAAGCCCCCAAAAGTTACAAAATGGCAGTTTTTTTTTTCCAATTTTGCCCCACAAATATTTTTTTCTGGTTTCGCCATAAATTTTGTGGTAAAATGATTGATGTCATTATAAAGTACAATTGGTGGCACAAAAAATAAGCCCTTATGATTTCTAGAAGGTGATGAGGAAAAAACAAAAATGCAAAAACTGAAAAACCCTGCCTCCTTAAGGGGTTAAAAATGGTTATTTCTGCCCTACAGAGTGCATCAATAGGGGTGTAGTACACTTTGCCTTGCTGTAACACAAATAGGGTGTTTGCTGGGTTAGTGAAATAATACTGTTATTCAGTATGACTTGCAGATCAGAGGCATCGCTATTAGAATCACTGTCGCAGATCGACAAAATGACAGAGCCTGGAGGTGGCATCAGTATGAGGAGACCATATAGTTGCTGATTGACACAGCCTGGAGTTTGCGGAAGCATGAGGAGACTATATAGTGGCTGAATGACTCAGCCTGGAGTTGGCGGCAGCATGAGGAGACCATATATTGGCTGAATGACACAGCATAGAGGTGGCGGCAGAATGAGCAGAACGTATGGTTGCAGAATAAGACAGCCTGGAGGTTGCAGCAGCAGCATCAGGAGTACTGAAAGTTACCCGGTGACAGAGTGGTGAGGTGGTGGCAATACCAGTACCCGTTGATGAAGGTGGGTGAAAAAAGGAGAATTTTGCATCAGATGTGTGGCATCAGGAGGGTGGCATGATCAGAATAGTATCTAAGGCAGGTAGGCAGAAGAAAACAGTCTCTTATGTAAAAGTGTTAGTGCGCCCACGTAAGTATTGAGGATATGAATTACATAAAACGTAACTTTTAATAATATGCTTAGAATAAAATATATGGAACCAATTTTTTTTATCAAACCAAATGAAAGGTGTGCAAAAAACACCATGTGACACCTACACCACCAAGTATTGATGTGATGCAAAGACCTCTGAAAGGTGGAAGGGAACAATGTATGGTCCATTGTAACCGGTGGGGGCTAAAAAGGGATGCCCCACATAGGAACCTCTCCCTATTTCCACCTACAAACACTGTAATTTCCCAGGGTTATTAGGTGGAAATAGGGATTGCTTCCTGTGTAACACTTTCCTCGAAACGGTGGAAAGGAACAACGTATTGTCCATTGTAGCAGGTGGCGGTAAAAACTTCCCCTGTAAGGCCTTACCCTCGCCCTATTAATTGCCTTCTTGGCAAGTGTTACTCACCCTAAATAGGATGGCCCCATACAGGAAACTGTATCTATTTCCACCTAAAAACCCTGGGAAATGGCAGTGCTTGTAGGGGGGGAAAAGGGAGAGGTTCCTGTGTGGGGCTGCCCTTATTAGGGCGAGTAACACTTGCAAAGAAGGGAATTAAATAATGCGAGAGTAGGCCCTTATAGGGGAGTATCCCCTACAGTTACAATGGACCACATGTTGTTCCGTTCCACCTTTTAGAGGTCTTTGCATCACATCAATACTTGATGGAGTAGGTGGCACATGGTGTTTTTTGCACAACTTTCCTTTTGTTTGATTTTGTATATGTTATCCTAAGAAAAGTAACATTTTAGTTAATGTATATCCTCAATACTTACTTGTGGTCTGACGTGGATGAATTTCTGTAACTGGGGAGCAGCACCTTAAATCTGTTTAGCACTATCCATATTTGTGAAGTTTTGGTGTGGCACCATGGTCAATCTACTCTGATGCATCAGGCATTCATGGGTGGAAATCCTGGCTTATCCTTGCCTGATTCATCTTCACAAAGGTCAGTCTCTCCAGATTTTTTGTAGACAGACGAGTTCTCCTTTGGGTGACTATAGCCCCCGCCGCACTAAACAGCTGCTCTGATGGCACACTACTGGCCGGGCAGGACAGCTTTTCCAGGGCAAACTCTGCTAGTTGCGGCCATAAATCAAGTTTGGCTGCCCAGAAGTCCATCGGATCGTCAAGGTGTGTCAAGGTATGCCATCACCTGCTGGTTCAGGTCCTGCTCCATGTCTACCTGCTTCTGATGAGTTGCTTCACTATGCAGGTTAAGAAAGCTACTCTCAGCGACTGTAGACTCAGGCAGCTGTTGGTGGAGCTGGTACTGCTCCTTCCACCCCACCCCTCCTCAGCAGCCATGGCAGTGGAAGGTGAGCGCAGAGGGGGCCCCCCCCCGAGTCAGACCTGCGAGAGGATGGACGATGGCGCCCATAAGCATCGGCCATCTGACTACGTAGGATGTCTCTGTAGTAGGTCAGTTTGTCCTCCCTCTAAGTGGGAGTGAAAAAAGCCCCCATTTTGTGCCGGTAGTGAGTGCCAATAAGGTGGAGATCCAGAAGTCATCCCGCTGCCGAATGGTGGCAATTCTGTGGTCACTATGCAAGCAAGTGAGCATGCATTATGCCATTTGTGCAAGTGACTCTGAGTCACTCCCTGCCTCGATCTCCACTGCATACTGCCATGATGTGTCTGGGTCCTCTGTCTCGCCTTCCTCATGACCCTCTAGCTCCTCTAACTGCTTCTGCTCCTCCTCCCCTGTCAGATGACTAGAAAATCCACCCATCTCGCGAAACCTAAACTGTTCTCCACTGTGCCCCTCCCCCTCCTTTTCCAGTTCAGCCCTTACAGGGCTCATGTGTCCATGAGATGTAGGTGACACATCTCCAGTGCCCTGACCAACCATTGTTACCAACACGTGTTGTAGTAGATGAAGCAGTGGAAGGACGTCGCTCATCCCGTAATCCTGGCCACTGACTAATAATGTGGCTTCCTCAAAGGAGCCTGAGCAAACGGCAGGTTTCACGTATGAGCTGCCACTGGTTGACATTGAAGTTACACAGGGGAGTCCCCCTATCCGCTTCGATCATCAAGAAATCGGTGAAGGCTTTTCTCTGTTCATATAGTTGGTCCAACATATAGAGGGTGGAATTCCAACTAGTTGAAACATCGTAAATCAGACTATGTTGGGGGATGCCGTTCTGATGCTGCAGCTCAAGGAGGGTGTGCTTTGTGATGTACAAGTGGCTGAAGTGCATGAAAAGTTTCCTTCCCATTGTTAGGATGTCTTGCAAATGGGGGGGGGGGGACCACTTCAGGAACTGCTTGACAACCAGATTGAACACGTGGGCCATGCAGGGTGCATATCTCAGGCTTCCTTGTCACAGCACAGACAAGAAGCTCTTTCCATTGTCAGAGAACAGCGTGACACCGACGTGCCCTGCACACATGGTATGCTGGAGGGGCACTGAGACTTGTCCGTGCAGTGAAGGTTGGAGACACGGTTTAGGATGAGGAAGCAGAGTCGCACACTGCCACAAGACCAACGGCCTGCGAGTGTGGAGGAGGAAGCAGCGTGACCTGTCCAAGTTGCTGCTGTTGTGGCTGTGCAGGAACCACATTCACCCAGTGGGCTGTAAAGGACATGTATTGTCCCTAACCGTAGTTACAGCTCCACACGTCGGCACTGCCGTGCACTTTAGTACACACCGACAGGCTCAAGGACTGGCCCACCTTCTGTTCCACAATATTGTGCAGGGCTGGTACTGCCTTTTTCGCAAAGAAATGATGGCTTGGCACTCTCCACCTCGGCTCGGCACAAGCCATCAGTTCTCTGAAAGGTGCAGAGTCCACCACTTGAAAAGGGATGGACTGCAGCACCAGCAACTTAGACAGGAGCACATTCAGCTTCTACGCCATTGGATGAGTGGGCGCATACTGTTGTCTCTTGGACATGGCTTCGCCGATGGATTGCTGGTGGAATGACTGACTCGAAGTAGGAGGAGCAGGAGCATCTGGATTGACATTAGATGGGTATGACACACAGCTCCCTTTGGCTGAGGTGGTGGAGCCTTGGCTGCCTGAAACAGGGAGTGGCGTGCCACTGGGTGATGCAGCAGGCTGGACCACCACATCAGAGCCACGGTTCTCCCAGGCTGCTTTATGCAGTGCCAACATTAGGACCCTGGCCACGCTTCACCTTCTGCTACACATTTTGCTTACGGCCAGGGTAACCTACTCCGGATGCTTGATGAAAAACTGCCACACCGCTGAGTAGCTGATTTTCCCACCAACAGTCCACACTGATTGACTGCTACTGCCGCTGACTCCAGGAACCCCTTTTTCAATACCTCCCAGGAAGGGAGGCTGCCACCATGCTGACACCAACTATGCTACCACCTTGCTGCCTCACGAGCAACCTGCAAGCCTCTTCTCCTGATGATGATGAAGCCCTTTCTGCACCCGGCTCCCAAGTGCAATCAAGTGCACCCTTCATCATCATCGAGTTGTGTCTGCACGTCACTGATGTCCTCAGGTTCCTCAACAGTGTCTGCTTCAGGAGCCTGAATGCTTGCAACACCACCTCCCACGCCACTCTCCTCATCACTACTTGCCGCCTAGCATAGGAAGTGGCGGATGCCTCCTCCACTTCTTGGGTGGGCAGTAGGTGCTGACTGTCCTCTATTAGATCGCCCTCACTAAATAATGGAGCTGAACCCACAACATAAGGTACTTCTGTGGGGGAGGGAACACCATAGAACAGGGGCAATGGGGCACTGCTCGCGGACCATGCCAACTCATGGTTGTGTCTGAGGAACCCACTGACTGTTGACTGGGGGTGTCAGATATCGCTTTTGATTAAGTGGATGACCGTGTTAACCAATCGATGACAGCAGATGGGTTGCTGGTCAAGACACGACCGCTAGCTGATACATGGAGCTCAGACCGCTCACTGCGACTCCTGCTGCCACTCGCCCTTAGTCTGCTTCAATCTCTACCTTATGAATTTAGGCCTCTGCCACTCCTCTGTGCACGTCCTGGCATTTCTCTGCCTAACATACTTAGTGCATATATGAGAGGAGTACAATACGCTACAGTACGCTTAAAAAATTTTTCATGTACAACACCAGCTGGTGAGTACTTTTGCCTAGCCTTTCACAGTATCTAGGCCCTTTGAGACTTTAACAGGAACAAAAAATAGTACACCACTTAGATGTATGTATGTGGTATGCACTTATGAGGGGAGAAAAATGCACTACAGTACGCTTAAAAAAAGTATTTGTGCACAACACCAGCATTACACACCAGTGCTGCTGCACACAGTCACTGGATACTACACCCAACATTGTACTCTCTCAATCTCACTGCCTTCCCTATCAGTGCTTCTAGGCAGGATTTATGCATGAGCTGGATCGCTGCTGTTCTTCTGTGCAACGCACTGCTCTCTGTCCCTCTGTGTACTAGAACACTGTAGACAGTGAATGGGAGGTGAATCGCTGCAGTAAGAATGATTTTCTGTGAAACACACACTGCTCTCTGTCCCTCTCTCTGTGCAACAGAACGCTGACTGGACTAGATGGTGAATCGCTGCTGGAAAAAAGCAATACACAGCGCTATCTGTTCATATCTATCTCTCTGCTGTGAAAGGCAGAAGTGACTGGCCGCAATATGGCTAACAATTATATAGGGCTGTGACATCACATGGCTGACTGGCAGCTGATGCTGCATGTGATTCAGGGTCATCCCACCTACACTTGTTACCGCCTTCCCAGCATTCCTTGCCCCATGTCCTCACATGTGGATCCGCCATTTTAGATGCCCTGGAGCCTGGACTGCACTAAATGGAGTTTAATGAAGTGATTCACACTATAGAATCGCGGCGATATTCGCATTCGTTGCAAATCAAATTTTTCCTGAAATTAGTAATGAATACGGATTAATCAGATTTGATTCGCTCATCTCTAGTCGCTACAGTTAAATTTCTTGTCAACTAAAACTCCTTTTCCATGTCAGCGTTTTTCCATTTAGCACATTCTTCCAGCCTATATTTTCCTCCTCATGTGCATAACCTTACCTTTTTGAGTCTGGAACATCATCTGCTACTTCTCAGACCAAACCTTCAACCTATCCAGATCCATTTGTAGCAGTGTCTTCTATTATGTTAAAGGGGTACTCCGGTGGAATTATTTTTTTTTTTAAATCAACTGGTGCAAGAGAGTTAAACAGATTTATAAATTAATTCTCTTAAAAAATCCTGACCCTTCCAGTTTCCACTCCTCAGCTGCCGTATGCTCCACAGGAAGTTGAGTTGTTTTTTTCAGTCTGACCACAGTGCTCTCTGCTGACACCTCTGTCAGTGTCAGGAACTGTCCAGAATAGAAGCAAATCCCCATAGCAAACCTATCCTGCTCTGGAAAGAAATTCAAAAAGAAAAGAACTTCCTGTGGAGCACACAGCAGCTCATAAGTACTGGAAGGATTAAGATTTTTAAATCTAAGTCGTTTACAAATCTGTTTAACTTTCCGGCACCAGTTGATAAAAAAGCAAAAAAAAAACAGAGTACCGCCTTAATCGTGTTACACAGTTTAGTATGATTTACACAAATGTATACTTTACTGTGAAATCCTTTTATAAGGTGATTAATTATTATATCAAAAAGAATAGGGCCTAAAACTGGCCCCTGTGGTACCCCACTTATACCAGTCATCCAATCAGAGTATGTACCATTAATAACCTGTTTCCTATCACTGAGCCAGTTACTTATGGCCTTTAAGACTTCTACGCACCTTAATTCCTCGGTCCACATTCCTGTTTGAAAAGGGTACATCCCTTTGAGGTTCAGCCACAATAGCAATACACAATAATAATCAAACAATACTCCTACTCCTACTGTAACTCAACACTTGAACCCTTCACTTTTTTAGGAAGAGAATTATACTTGTATCATCTTTCCACTTTTCATTCAGGAGAACTTTGACAGTGGTTTACCTCTAATGTAGTTCATGAACAACAAAAAAAAGAAATGGGTCGCTCCTTAGTGTGGGCTTGTAATGGGTCACGGCAGGTGGTGGATCCTCCGGGCGTGTGTGAATGATGGCGTGAGCCATGCCAGGGAGCGGAGTCTAAGGTGCTGCTGGTTTTCACCAGGCAGCACCTATGTCGTTACCCCTGGCACAACTCGTCCACACAGGTTGCTGGGATGTGGCATGGCACAGAAGGAAACTGGCAAGACATGGTAAAGGTAGCAGTAGGTCAGGGCAGGTGGCACAGGGTAAGGGTCAGGTAATGGAACAAGGATCTGGTACACAGAAATCAGGAACACAGAAACACAGTATGCTTTCTCTAGGGAATGAAGGAAACAAAGATCCAGTAGGGAACAAAGGGAGGAGCCGATACTGTGTGCAGGAACAGAAAGACCAAGGAGGTGAGTCACGAGTTGAGATTCACATGCGGGCACGTCCGTGATGCGAATCCCAGCTGTGCCGGCAGTGGGGACATGACAAGACTTTTTAACCTTGGGCCTAGGCCTTGGGGTTTGGAGTTCTTTGGACATGACAAGAGAGCACCCACAGCCAGCGTGTCTGGCCGGAGCACAGATGTTACAGGGCTCAAAGCCCAACACCTGTAATGACATGATGTACCAATGGTAAAAGATGTCACTGGCTGCTGCCTGCGTCAGTATAACAAAGAATAAATGATCCCAAAGGAACCTTTAAAACAACAGGCTTGCTAAATCGCTGGTTTGTGGAGGTGAACAAACATGGACCACAAAGAAAATAATATAGGATGTTAATTAACTAGTAGGGACAACACATTTCAAACGCATTCCACCTATCTCCAATCACTGGTTTACCTCCAGTTTGCTCTCTTCATTCTCCATTTAGAACACATAGATATCTTTACTCTAAATATTATTGTAGTAGGCTATTGTGAACTCTGTTAATCACCACAGGATCATTGTTTGCATTTTGTGATGGTTTATATATTTTTTTCTCAATAATTGATATGTTTATCACGAGAAAGTAAGCAGTAGTCTAGACTATGGTCAAATCCTTTGTCTTTGGGCTAGTTCACAGATTTGGCTATCGATTCATGTTAACACTAAGTAATTAAAGAACATTCAGACCCCAAGATTAAATGGAATAGATTTAGACAAATCGCCTAGATAGTCTCTTATGCTCGGCTCATAGTGTTGGTTTGGACTAATGAATTCCTGATGCCTTATGAAATGATATTGACGGCGTTCATCAGCTTTCATTTTCTCAGTGACTGCAAGGCCTCATTTAAACTCAGCTCCTGAAGAAAAGCTTTACTCTGGAACTAAGGCAACTAATCAGCTCCATGTAGAAAAGGCAAGTTGTTAGTTGATTCGATTCTTTCATCTTTCAAAGCAGAGCAAACATCAGCATGAAGTGATCTATTCTGGTGACAAATTATGCTAACAGTGTCCCCAGAGACGCAGCTGACATATGCCAATCACTTGTATACAGCCATGTTTATGTCATATTGTACAGGAGAGGGTCCTTTGGGAATTCTCAATCAAGTTGGAAAACAATTTAATAATGTAATAATTGCCATCTGATAGGAAATATTTCAATATACACAATGAAAGACAATTATTTACCTGACAGAAAATGTTTACAGTTAAAATGACTAATAATATTGTATTGCTTTCCATAAATCTATTTTTTTGCAAGTAGCATAGCTTTAGGAATTGATGAAGACACAGATGCCACCAGTCCCAAATGCATCTTTGCCATTTTGGGTCTGGGACCCCAAGTCCTGAAGCTGGCTACTGTCAAAATTTTGTGTGCCGTGCACATTGGTGTTTGGCAGGGACAGGTGCTCACAAGTGCAAAAATATATCTATTTTTTTATTGTATGCTTATCACTGCTTCTCCTCAGACTTTTTATCAAATTTAAACAGCCCCGGAGGGAAGGGGATGTTAAATTGCACCTGTGGCAAATTCCTCACCTCTATGTCTTGCTTAGAAGAAGTGAGGAAGAGGAAGATTCAGCAAGGAAAGCATCTACTTCTACTCTCTCTTGTGTATGGCTAACTGAACAGGAAGCTAGCAGACGGTGATATGTAAATATAAAATAAATGAAGGGGTTGCAGTGGATGTCTGCATAATAATTGTATTGTGCATTTAAACAGGGTATTCTGCATGTTTTTCCATTACAAAACATTTAACATCACTGATATGCTCAACATAAAATATAAGTCAGAAGGGGGCCTGTGGAGATGAGCAAACTTTTGAAAAATTTTAATCGCCCGATTTGCTGAAATTTTTGAAAAAATGTGGTTCGATCTGAATTTATTTGCGGCAAATCTATATTAAAAATGGCTATTTTTTAACTACAGAGTGCCTCAATAGAGGTGTAGAATACTTTGCAATGTTCTAACACGCATATGGAGTGTGCTGGAGTAGTGAAATAATACTGTTATTCAGTATGACATGCAGATTACAGGCATCGCTTTTAGAATTACTGCTGCAGAGCAGCACAATGACAGAGCCTGGAGGTGGGATCAGTATGAGGAGACCATATAGTGGCTGAATGACACAGCTTGGAGGTGTTGGCAGCATGAGGAGACCCTACAGTGGCTGAATGACACAGCGTGGAGGTGTTGGCATCATGAGGAGACCATATAGTGGCTGAATGATACAGCTTGGATGAGGCTGAAGCATGAGGAGACCATATAGTGGCTGAATGACACAGCGTGGAGCTGTTGGCAGCATGAGGAGACCATATAGTGGCTGAATGGCACATCGTGTAGCTGGCAGCAGCATGAGTAGACACTAGGGCTTCACATTCCCTAAGATTAAAAGATGAATTTTGAAATTTAAATTGAAGATTTATGGTAGCTAGTGCTACCATAATTGTTTTTTTTAGGCCCAGCAGCATCATTAAACCATGTATTGCCTGAATGGCACAGCCTGGAGTTGCCTGAAGCATGAGGAGACCATATAGTGTCTGAATGGCACAGCCTGGAGTTGGCCGCAGCATGAGTAGACACTAGGGTTTCACAATCACTAAGATTAAAAGATGAATTCTGACATTTAAACTGAAGATTTTGGGTAGCTAGTGCTACCATAACAAAATTTTAATTCCCAGACCAAGGCCCAGCAGCATCAGTAAACCATATATTGCCTGAATGACATAGCCTGGAGTTGGCTGAAGCAAGAGGAGACAATATAGTGTCTGAATGGCACAGCCTGGAGTTGGCAGAAATATGAGGAGACCATTGAAATTTAAGAATTTTAAATAGAAATTTATGACTTTGAAATTGAAATTGAGGATTTTGAAATTGAAATTTTAACTCCCAAGTTTTAGTTTCCTGGGTCCCGGCGTGTGGGTACAAAGGGCTAAATCTAACAAGGAGTCACATGTCACATGGCAGCACAATGACAGAGGCTGGAGGTGGCATCAGTAGGACTAGACCATATAGTGGCTGAATGGCACAGCCTGGAGTTGGCTGAAGCATGAGGAGACCATATAGTTGCTGAATGACACAGCCTGGAGTTGGCTGAAGCATGAGTAGAGACCATATAGTGGCTGAATGAGACAGCCTGGAGGTGGCAGCAGCATCAGGAGTACTGAAAGTGACCAGGTGAAAGAGTGGTGCGGTGGGTTGCAATACCAGTACTAGGTGACGAAGGTGGGTGAAAAAAGGTCTGATGCAGAGGAATGTTTGTAACTGAGGAGCAACACCTTAAATCTGTTTGGCACTATCCATATTTGTGAAGTGTTGGTGTGGCACCATGGTCAATCTACTCTGATGCATCAGGCATTGGTGGGTGAAAATCCTATCCTGGCTTATCCATGCCTGATTCATCTTAACAAAGGTCAGTTTCTCCACATTTTTCGTGGACAGACGAGTTCTCCTTGGGGTGTCTATGGCCCCCCGCCGCACTAAACACCTGTTCTGATGGCACACTAATGGCCGGGCAGAACAGCTTTTCCAGGGCAAACTCAAGTTTGGCTGCCCAGAATTCCAGCGGATCTTCAAGGTGTGTTGGCATGGTATTGTCAAGGTATGCAAACACCTGCTGGTTCAAGTTCTGCTCCAGGTGTACCTGCTGCTAATGAGTTGCTTCACTATGCGGGGGAAGAAAGCTACTCATCAAAAACTGTAGACTCAGGCTGCTGCTGATGGAGCTGGTACTGCTCCTGCCATCTCACCCATCCCCAGCAGCCATGGCAGTGGAAAGCGATTGCAGGGGCACCTCGATTCAGACCTGCGAGAGGATAGACAATGGCGCCGATAAACATTGGCCAACTGACTATATAGGATGCCTCTGTAGTAGGTCATTTTTTCCTCCCTCTCAGTGGATGTAAAAAAGGCCCCTATTTTGTGGAAGTAGCAAGGGTCCAATAAGGTAAAGAGCCAGAAGTCATTCCGCTACGGAATGGTGACAATTCGGCTGTCACTATGCAAGTAACTGAGCATGCATCATGCCATTTGTGCAAGTGACTCGGAGGGACTCCCTGACTCCATCTCCACTGCATACTGCCACGGTGTATCTGAGTCCTCTGTCTCGCCTTCCTCATAAACCTCTAGCTCCTCTGGCTGCTCATGCTCCTCCTCTCCTGTCAGATTACTATAAAAACCGCCCATTTGGTGAAACCTAAACTGTGCTCCACTGTGCCTCTTCTTCTCCTCCAGTTCAGCCCGCACAGGGCTTATGTAGCTGTGAGATGTAGGCGATACGTCTCCAGTGCCCTGACCAGCCATTGTTTTCAACACGTGTTGTAAGAAATGAAGCAGTTGAATTACGTCATTCATCCCATAATCCTGGTGACTTACTAATAATGTGGCTTCCTCAAAGGGTCTGAGCAAACTGCAGGTGTCACGTATGAGCTGCCACTGGTTCACATTTAAGTTACACAGGTTGAGTCCCACTATCCGCTTGGATCATCAAGAAATCAGTGATGGCTTTTCTCTGTTCGTACAGTTGGTCCAACATATGGAGGGTGGAATTCCAATGTGTGGTAACGTCACAAATCAAACTATCTTGGGGGATACCGTTCTGATGCTGCAGCTTAAGGAAGGTGTACGAGTTGAAGTGCATGCAAAGTTTCCTTCCCATTTTAAGGATATTGTTACGCCGAGCGCTCCGGGTCCCCGCACGCGGTGTTTCTCTCCCTGCAGCGCCCCGGTCAGACCCGCTGACCGGGAGCGCTGCACTGACATTGCCGGCGGGGATGCGATTCGCATAGCGGGACGCGCCCGCTCGCGAATCGCATACCAAGTCACTCACCTGTCCCGGTCCCCGGCTGTCATGCTCTGGCGCGCGTGGTTCCGCTCTCTAGGGCGCGCGCGCGCCAGCTCTCTGAGATAGAAAGGGCCAGTGCACCAATGATGGTGCCTGGCCCAATCACCCTAATTAGTTTCCACCTGCTCCCTGGCTATATGACCTCACTTCCCCTGCACTTCCTTGCCGGATCTTGTTGCTTTGTGCCTAGAGAAAGCTACTCTGTGTTTACCACTACTGTGTTCCTGACCTTCTGCTATCACCATTGACTACGAACCTTGCCGCCTGCCCCGACCTTCTGCTACGTCTGACCTTGCTCTTGTCTACTCCCTTGTACCGCGCTTATCTCAGCAGTCAGAGAGGTTGAGCCGTTGCCAGTAGATACGACCTGGTTGCTACCGCCGCTGCAAGACCATCCCGCTTTGCGGCGGGCTCTGGTGAATACCAGTAGCAACTTAGAACCGGTCCACCGACACGGTCCACGCCAATCCCTCTCTGGCATAGAGGATCCACCTCCAGCCTGCCGAATCATGACAGATATCTTTCAAATGGGGGGAACACTTCAGAAATCGCTTTACGACCAGATTAAACTAGTGTGCCATGCAGGGCGCATGGCTCAGCCTTCAGAGTCGCAGCGCATGGAAGATGTTCTTCCCGTTGTCAGTCACCATGGTTCCCATTTCCAGTTTTCGTGAAGTAAGCCATGATCCGATTTCTTTACAAATGAGTTTTAGCAGTTCCTCCCCCGTGTGACTCCATTCGCCAAGGCAAACCATGTGAAGAACAGCTTGACACCTTCACACATTGTATGCTGAAGGACCACTGAAACTTATCTGGGAAGTGGAGGCTGAGGAAATGGTCAGAGTCGCACACTGTCACAGGACCAATGACCTGAGAGCATGGAGGAGGAAGCGGCATGACGTGTCCAAGTTGGTGTTGTGGCTGTGCAGGAGCCACATTCGCCCAGTTGGCCATAAAGGACATGAATTGCCCCTGACCAGAGTTACAGCTCCAGATGTCGGTGCTGTCGTGCACTTTGGTACACACCGACAGGCTCAATGACTGGCCCACCTTCTCCTCCACAAAATTGTGCAGGGCTGGTACTGCCTTCTTCGCAAAGAAATGACGACTTGGGACTCTCCACCTTGGCTCAGCACAAGCCATTCATTTTCTGAAAGGTGCAGAGTCCACCACTTGAAAAGGGAGGGACTGCAGCACCAGTAATTTGGACAGGAGCACATTCAACCTCTGTGCCATTGGATGAGTGGGTGCATACTGTTGTCTCTTGGACATGGCTTCACCGATGGATTGTTGGCAGAATGTCTGACTAAAAGTAGAAGGAGCAGGAGCATCTGGAGCAACAGAAGGAGGGTGTGACACACAGCCCCCTTCGGCTGAGGTGGTGGAGCCTTGGCTGGCTGAAAGAGGGAGTGGCGTGCCACTGAGTGATGCAGCAGGCTGAACCACCACATCGGAGCCATGGTTCTCCCAGGCCGCTTTATGGTGGTGAAGCATATGTTGATGCAGGGACGTGGTGCCAACATTGGGACCCTGGCCACGCTTTACCTTCTGTCAATATATCTTGCATGTGGCTATGTGAACCTCTTCCAGATGCTTGATGAAAAACTTCCACACAACTGAGTAGCTGATATTCCCACCAACAGTCTACATTAATTGACTGCTACTGTTGCAATCTCCAGGAACTCCTGTTGCACTACCCCCCGGGAAGGTAGGCTGCCGAGAAGCAGGTGGTCTACGCCAAGCTCGTTTACCTCCTGAATTTCCACTTCTGCCACCATGCTGACTCCCAATCAAGCTACCACCTTGCTGGCTCAGCTGCCTCATGGGAAACCTGCAACTCTCTTCTGATGATGATGAAGGCTCCCAATTGCGAATGGCTTCATCATCAAGTGTCTGCATATCAACGAATGCTGGCGAGGATGCAAACACACTGGTTCACTGTCTCACTTGTGGTGGTCATGTCCGGTGATAGCAGATTTCTGGAGAGAGGTGGGGCGACTCATAGACCTGATCCTGGGTGAAAAGGTACAACTGACCCCACAATTAGCACTTTTAGGCCTACCACACCAGGGAGCTACACTGCACAAACCTTCTCTTTTAGCCCATTTGTTGGCAGCAGCAAAACTTTTGATCCCATTGCACTGGAGACAACCTAACGCCCCGACATTGCAGGAATGGCTAGCTAAAGTGGGTAGTATTTGAAGATTGGAAGAATTGTCTAGTTAGAGTAATCGCTCTTATGATAAACACATCAAGACGTGGTATCCCTGGCTACATTATAGAGGCGAAACACAGTTCAGTACAGACGCCACAAGTACTAGTACGGAATAGATACAATATTAACTTTATGACACAGACTTCCGACTGCAGTGCCTATTCCCCCCATTCCCCCCCCTCCTCCCTTGTCCCCCCCTCTCCCCTTTGTCCTCTCTTAACTCTTTTCTTCTCTTCCTCACTTTTTCTTCCTCTTTTCTGTATTCAGTGCTCTTAATGATTCTGATTCTTCTTGGATTATTATTTAGATAATTTTCTGTTTAACCCCTTAAGGACTCAGCCCATTTTGGCCTTAAGGACTCAGACAATTTAATTTTTACGTTTTCGTTTTTTCCTCCTCGCCTTCTAAAAATCATAACTCTTTTATATTTTCATCGCCAGTCTAGTATGAGGGCTTGTTTTTTGCATGACCAGTTGTCCTTTGTAATGACATCACTCATTATATCATAAAATGTATGGCGCAACCAAAAAACACTATTTTTGTGGGGAAATTAAAAAGAAAAACGCAATTTTGCTAATTTTGGAAGGTTTAGTTTTCACGACGTACAATTTACGGTAAAAATGACATGTGTTCTTTATTCTGAGGGTCAATACGATTAAAATGATACCTATTATTACATACTTTTATATTATTGTTGTGCTTAAAAAAATCACAAACTTTTTAACCAAATTAGTACGTTTATAATCCCTTTATTTTGATGACCTATAACTTTTTTATTTTTCCGTATAAGTGGCGGTATGAGGGCTAATTTTTTGCGCCATGATCTGTACTTTTTTTTGATACCACATTTGCATATAAAAAACTTTTAATACATTTTTTATAATTTTTTTAAATAAAATGTATTAAAAAAGTAGCTTTTTTTTTTTTTTAACGTTCACGCCGTTCACCGTACGGGATCATTAACATTTTATTTTAATAGTTCAGACATTTACGCACGCGGCGATACCAAATATGTCTATTAAATTTATTTTTTACGCTTTTTGGGGGTAAAATAGGAAAAAAATGATGTTTTACTTTTTTATTGGTGGAGGGGATTTTTCACTTTTTTTTTTACTTTTACTTTTTTTTACATTTTTTTTTTACACTTGAATAGTCCCCATAGGGACTATTCATAGCAATACCATGATTGCTAATACTGATCTGTTCTATGTATAGGACATAGAACAGATCAGTTTTATCGGTTATCTTCTGCTCTGGTCTACTCGATCTCAGACCAGAGCAGAAGATGCCGGGAGCCGAAAGGAGGAAGGTGAGGGGACCTCCGTGCGGTGTTCTGAATGATCGGATCCCCGCAGCAGCGCTGCGGGCGATCCTATCATTCATTGAAATTGCGTACTGCCGCAGATGCCGGGATCTGTATTGATCCCGGCATCTGAGGGGTTAATGGCGGACGGGTCCCTGGTTGCGATTGCCGGTGGGTCCCTGGTTGTGATCAGCAGCCGGGATCAGCTGCGCATGACACGGGCATTGCTCCGATGCCCGTGGTTATACACAGGACGTAAATGTACGTCCTGGTGCGTTAAGTACCACCGCATCAGGATGTACATTTACGTCCTGCGTCCTTAAGGGGTAAAAGTTGAGTTGGTGTGATCTGGAAAACTTATTTATACTACCGATTCAAAGCCGCTTTGGAGGCTAGAAAGGACCCCCAGATGACAACATATAATCTATTATTATCACATTTATGGGCTTGAAGGTACCAATACTAGACATGTAAACTGAGCCAGGACAGTAGTATAACCTTGTTTGAACTAATCAAATGCTCTGTACCTATTGTTCAAAGCCTGCTTTGATTTACTGTTTTACATCTTTGTTATGACATTATTGAAAATCTAAATAAAGAATTGAAAAAAAAAAAGTGTCTGCATGTCACTGATGTCTTTCTAAGGTTCCTCAACAGTGTCTGCTTCAGGACCCTGAACCCTGGCAACACCCCCTCCCACGTCACTCTCCACATCACTACTTGCCCACCTTGCGGGGGAAGCGGCAGATGTCTCCTCCACTTCTTGGCTGGGCAGTAGCTGCTGACTGTCCTCTATTAGATGGTCCTCACTGAATAGTGGAGCTGAACCCACAGCATAAGATACTTCTTTAGGGGAGGGAACAGCATAGGACAGAGGCAATGGGAGGACAGGGACTGCTCCAGGGCCATGCCAACTGAGGGTTGTGACTAAGCAACCCACCGACTGTTGACTATCAGATATCACTTGTGATGAAGTGGATGACCGTGTTAACCAATCGATGATGGCAGATGGGTTGCTGGTCGAGATACGACCGTTAGCTGATACCAGGAGCTCTGGCCTCTCGCTGTGACTCCTGCTGCCACTCGCCACTAGTCTGCTGCGACCTCTGCCTGATGAATTTATGCCTCTGTCACTCCTCTGTGCACATCCTGGCACTTCTCTGCCTGACATACTTAGTGCATAAATGAGGGGAGTACAATACACTTCACTACCCTTAAAACAGTATTTGTCTAGAACAGCAGCAGGTGCGTACTTTTGGCTGTCCTTTCACAGTATCTAGGCCCTTGACAGATTAACAGGTACAAAATTGTACACTACTTAGATGTAGGTATGTTGTATGCACTTATGAGGGCAGAAAAATGCACTGCAGTACACTTTAAAAAGTATCTGAGTACAACACCAGCCAGTTAGAAATTTTGCCTGGACTATCACAGTATGTCGGCCCTTGACAGATTAACAGGTACAAAATAGTTCACTACTTAGATGTAGGTATGTGGTATGCACTTATGAGGGCAGACAAATGCGCTACAGTACACTTAAAAAACTTATTTTTGCACAATATCAGCAGAACACAACAGTTCTGCAGCACACAGTCGCTGTGTACTAAACACAAAATTGCACTATCAGGAAAGGACTGCTGGGTATTTTATAAACTGTCTAGAGACTAGTATAACCAGCAGACCATTTGTGGTGGAACAAGCAGGGCAGAAAAATGTGCTACAGTACACTTAAAAAAACATATTGGAGTAAAATAGTGTTGCTCACGAATATTCGCAATGCGAATTTTATTCGCGAATATCGCATATTCGCGAATTCGTGAATATTCGCGAATATAGCACCATATATTCGTAATTACGAATATTTTTTTTTTTTTTTTTTTTTTTTTCACAGTACACATCACAGTGATCATCCCTCTCTGCTTCCAGCTTATGTGGTGTAAAGAAGGCTCTAATACTACTGTGTGAGACTGGGGCGTGAATTTTCGCATATGCGAAAATTTGCATATGCTAATTTTCACATATGCGAATTTCCCCTTATGCTAATTTTCGATTGTGCGAATATTCGCATATGCGAAAATAAAACGGGGATATTACGAATATGCGAATATTCGCGAAAATATGACGAATATTCGTCCATATATTCGCGAATATTCGCGAATTCGAATATGGCCTATGCCGCTCAACACTAGAGTAAAACACCAGCCAGTGATTACTTTTGGCTGTCCTTTCACAGTATGTAGGCCCTTGACAGATGAACAGGTACAAAATAGTACACTACATAGATGTAGTTATGTGGTATGCACTTATGAGGGCAGAAAAATGCGATACAGTACGCTTAAAAAACTTATTTTTGCACATCAGCAGTACACAACAGTGCTGCAGCACACAGTCGCTGTGTACTAAACACAAAATTGCACTCTTACACAGCCTATCAGGAAAGGACTGCTGGGTATGTTATATACCATCTATAGACTAGTATAACCAGCAGACCATTTGTGGGGGAACAAGCAGGGCAGAAAAATGCGTTTCAGTACGCTTAACAAAAATATTGGAGTAAAACACCAGCTGGTGATTAATTTTGGTTGTCCTTTCACAGTATCCAGGCCCTTGGCAGATTAACAGGCACAAAATAGTACACCACTTAGATGTAGGTATGTGGTATGCACTTATGAGGGCAGAAACATGTGATACTGTACGCTTCAAAAATTATTTGAGTAAAACACCAGCCATTGATTCCTTTTGACTTTCCTTTCACAGTATGTAGGCCCTTGACAGATTAACAGGTACAAAATAGCACACTAACTAGATGTAAGTATGTGGTATGCACTTATAAGGGAAGAAAAATGCGCTACAATACACTTAAAAATTTATCTGAGTAAAAACACCAGCCGGTGAGTACTATTGCCTGGACTTTCATAGTATCTAGGCCCTTAACAGATTAACAGGTACAAAATAGTACACTAATTAGATGTATGTATGTGGTATGCACTTATGAGGGCAGGAAAATGCAGTACAGTACGCTGAAATAAAAACGTATTCAAGTAAAATACCAGCCGGTGAGTACTTTTGCCTTGACTTTCACAGTATCTAGGCCCTTGAGAGATTAACAGGTACAAAATAGTTCACTACTTAGATGTACGTATGTTGTATGCACTTATGAGGGCAGAAAAATGCGGTGCAGTATGCTTAAAAAAATGTATTTTAGTAAAACACCAGCCAGTGATTACTTTTGCCTGAATTTTTACAGTATCTAGACTCTTGACAGATTAACAGGTGCAAAATAATACTCTACTTAATGTAGGTATGTGGTATGCACTTATGAGGGCAGAAAAATGGGCTTCCGTACACTTAAAAAAGTATCTGAGTACAACACCAGCCGGTGAGTACTTTTGCCTGGACATTCACAGTATCTAGGCCCTTGACAGATTAACAGGTACAAAAGAGTACACTACTTAGATGTAGGTATGTGGTATGCACTTATGAGAGCAGAAAAATGCGCTATAGTAGGCTAAAAAAAAAAATTCTACCAGCATTACACAACAATGCTGAAGCACACAGCCACAGTGCACTAAACCCAAAATTGCAAAAATACTCTCTCTCAAATACCATTAGAAATGGACTGCTGGGTATGGATTACACCGTCTAGAGACTAGTATAACCAGCAGACCAGTGGTTGTGGAACAAAGACACATATTTGCCCTAAAAAAATGATTTTACCCTCCTTTGAAAACGTTTCTGCAGCTGAGGCAACACACAGCTCTCTGCCCCTCTCTGTAATGCAATGCTGTTCACAGTGACTGAGGGGTTAATTTCTGCAGTAAGAAATAATTTCTGTGCAAATACGCTGTGCTCTGTGTCCTACAGAAGGCTGAGGTGACTAAGAGGTGAAACGCTGCTGCAACAAGCTTTTCTGTGTAATACACACACAGCGATGTCCGTCCTATCTGTATGCAGTGTATATAGGGCTGTGACATCACAGGAGTGACTGGCTGATGATAGGCTGCATCCTGCATGTGATTCAGGGTCATCCCGCCTACTTCCCTTCCTGTCTTGCATTCCCGCCCTCACAGCGTTTCTTGCCCCATGTACTGACATGTGGAGCCGCCATTTTAGATGCCCTGGAGCCTGGACCGCAGTAAATGAAGTTTAATGAAGCAATTTGCGCTATAGAATCATGGCGTTATTCGCATTCGTTGCAAATCGAATATTTCATGGAATTTGTAATTAATTTGGGTTTGTCAGCTTTGTTTAGATCATCTCTTTTTGGCACATTAAATTAAACTTTAACATTTTTTATCTATTTAAGATCTTCAATTTAATTTTTTTTAAATATCTTTAATCTTTTCAGTTGTGAGGCCGTATGGTCTCATCGAGCTGCTGCCACTTCTATTCTTTGTCTTTGTGCCACAATGGGATCTCCTTGTTATATTGAGTTTTGTGGTCATACAGTATTAGTTCTAAGTAAACGCTTTGAGCACCCGTGACATTAACCCCTTAGGGACTCAGCCCATTTTCAACTTAAGGACTCAGCCCTATTTGCAATTCTGACCACTGTCACTTTATGCATTAATGCTTTTACCTTTTATTCTGATTCCAAGAATGTTTTTTCGTGACATATTCTACTTTAACATAGTGGTACATTTTTGTAGTTATTTGCATCCTTTCTTGGTGAAAAAAACCCAATATTTCAAAAAAATCCTGAAACTTTCTGCTTGTAAGGAAAATGGACGTTCCATATAAATTTTATATTGATTCTCAAATGCAATCTGTCTACTTTATGTTGGCATCAGAAAGTTGACATATTATAACTTTTTGATGACATTAGAGGGCTTCAAAGTATAGCAGCAATTTTCAAAATTTTCATGAAAAATTTAAAATCAGAATTTTTCATAGACCAGTTAAGTTTGAAGTGGATTTGAGGAGCCTTTCTGTGAGAAATACCCCATAAAAGACTACACTCCTCAAAGTTTACAAAATGATATTCAGAAAGTTTGTTAACTCTTTAGGTGTTTCACAGGAATAGCAACAAAGTGATGGAGAAAGTTCAAAATCTAAATTTTTTACACTAACATGTTCTTGTAGCCCCATTTTTTCATTTTCATTTTTAAAAGTGGTAAATAGAGAGATAGCCCCCCAACATTTGTAGCCCAATTTCTCTTGAGTATGGAAATACCTCATATGTTGACATAAAGGGCTCTGCCTTCTCACAACATGGCTCAAGAGGGAAAGAGCAACTGTGTGATTTTTGAAAAGGGATTCAAAATGTTAAAAAAAATTTAATTAAATAAAAATGTAATTAAGAAATCTCGTTATTCACTTTAATTGTGACATCATATGGTCTCCCAACCCTGCTGCTGCATCCAGATGCTCTGCATCAGTGATTCTAATAGCAATGCCTGTGTTACGCCGAGCGCTCCGGGTCCCCGCTCCTCCCCGGAGCGCTCGCTTCACTCTCCCCGCTGCAGCGCTCCGGTCAGATCCACTGACCCGGGGCGCTGCGATTCCGCTGCCAGTCGGGATGCGATTCGCGATGCGGGTAGCGCCCGCTCGCGATGCGCACCCCGGCTCCCGTACCTGACTCGCTCTCCCTCGGTCCTGTCCCGGCGCGCGCGGCCCCGCTCCCTAGGGCGCGCGCGCGCCGGGTCTTTGCGATTTAAAGGGCCACTGCGCCGCTGATTGGCGCAGTGATTCCAATTAGTGTCTTCACCTGTGCACTTCCCTATATCACCTCACTTCCCCTGCACTTCCTTGCCGGATCTTGTTGCCATTGTGCCAGTGAAAGCGTTCCTTGTGTGTTCCTAGCCTGTGTTCCAGACCTCCTGCCGTTGCCCCTGACTACGATCCTTGCTGCCTGCCCCGACCTTCTGCTACGTCCGACCTTGCTTCTGTCTACTCCCTTGTACCGCGCCTATCTTCAGCAGCCAGAGAGGTTGAGCCGTTGCTAGTGGATACGACCTGGTCACTACCGCCGCAGCAAGACCATCCCGCTTTGCGGCGGGCTCTGGTGAAAACCAGTAGTGGCTTAGAACCGATCCACTAGCACGGTCCACGCCAATCCCTCTCTGGCACAGAGGATCCACTACCTGCCAGCCGGCATCGTGACAGTAGATCCGGCCATGGATCCCGCTGAAGTTCCTCTGCCAGTTGTCGCTGACCTTACCACGGTGGTCGCCCAGCAGTCACAACGGATAGCGCAACAAGGCCAACAGCTGTCTCAACTGACCGTTATGCTACAGCAGTTACTACCACAGCTTCAGCAGTCATCTCCTCCACCGGCTCCTGCACCTCCTCCGCAGCGAGTGGCCGCTCCTGGTCTACGCCTATCCTTGCCGGATAAATTTGATGGGGACTCTAAGTTTTGCCGTGGCTTTCTTTCCCAATGTTCCCTGCATCTGGAGATGATGTCGGACCTGTTTCCCACTGAAAGGTCTAAGGTGGCTTTCGTAGTCAGCCTTCTGTCTGGAAAAGCCCTGTCTTGGGCCACACCGCTCTGGGACCGCAATGACCCCGTCACTGCCTCTGTACACTCCTTCTTCTCGGAAATCCGAAGTGTCTTTGAGGAACCTGCCCGAGCCTCTTCTGCTGAGACTGCCCTGTTGAACCTGGTCCAGGGTAATTCTTCCGTTGGCGAGTATGCCGTACAATTCCGTACTCTTGCTTCAGAATTATCCTGGAATAATGAGGCCCTCTGCGCGACCTTTAAAAAAGGCCTATCCAGCAACATTAAAGATGTTCTGGCCGCACGAGAAATTCCTGCTAATCTACATGAACTTATTCACCTAGCCACTCGCATTGACATGCGTTTTTCCGAAAGGCGTCAGGAACTCCGCCAAGATATGGACTCTGTTCGCACGAGGCGTTTCTTCTCCTCGGCTCCTCTCTCCTCTGGTCCCCTGCAATCTGTTCCTGTGCCTCCCGCCGTGGAGGCTATGCAGGTCGACCGGTCTCGCCTGACACCTCAAGAGAGGACACGACGCCGTATGGAGAACCTCTGCCTGTACTGTGCTAGTACCGAACACTTCCTGAGGGATTGTCCTATCCGTCCTCCCCGCCTGGAAAGACGTACGCTGACTCCGCACAAAGGTGAGACAGTCCTTGATGTCTACTCTGCTTCTCCACGTCTTACTGTGCCTGTGCGGATGTCTGCCTCTGCCTTCTCCTTCTCTACTGTGGCCTTCTTGGACTCTGGATCTGCAGGAAATTTTATTTTGGCCTCTCTCGTCAACAAGTTCAACATCCCAGTGACCAGTCTCGCCAGACCCCTTTACATCAATTGTGTAAACAATGAAAGATTGGACTGTACCATACGTTTCCGCACGGAGCCCCTTCTTATGAGCATCGGATCTCATCACGAGAGGATTGAACTTTTGGTCCTCCCCAATTGCACCTCGGAAATTCTCCTTGGACTTCCCTGGCTTCAACTTCATTCCCCAACCCTGGATTGGTCCACTGGGGAGATCAAGAGTTGGGGGTCCTCTTGTTCCAAGAACTGTCTAAAACCGGTTCCCAGTAACCCTTGCCGTAACTCTGTGGTTCCTCCAGTAACCGGTCTCCCTAAGGCCTATATGGACTTCGCGGATGTTTTCTGCAAAAAACAAGCTGAGACTCTACCTCCTCACAGGCCTTATGATTGTCCTATCGACCTCCTCCCGGGCACTACTCCACCCCGGGGCAGAATTTATCCTCTCTCTGCCCCAGAGACTCTTGCCATGTCTGAATACGTCCAGGAGAATCTAAAAAAGGGCTTTATCCGTAAATCCTCCTCTCCTGCCGGAGCCGGATTTTTCTTTGTGTCCAAAAAAGATGGCTCCCTACGTCCTTGCATTGACTACCGCGGTCTTAATAAAATCACGGTTAAGAACCGCTACCCCTTACCCCTCATCTCTGAACTCTTTGATCGCCTCCAAGGTGCCCACATCTTTACTAAATTGGACTTAAGAGGCGCCTATAACCTCATCCGCATCAGAGAGGGGGATGAGTGGAAAACGGCATTTAACACCAGAGATGGACACTTTGAGTATCTGGTCATGCCCTTTGGCCTGTGCAACGCCCCTGCCGTCTTCCAAGACTTTGTTAATGAAATTTTTCGTGATCTGTTATACTCCTGTGTTGTTGTATATCTGGACGATATCCTAATTTTTTCTGCCAATCTAGAAGAACACCGCCAGCATGTCCGTATGGTTCTTCAGAGACTTCGTGACAATCAACTCTATGCCAAAATTGAGAAATGTCTGTTTGAATGCCAATCTCTTCCTTTTCTAGGATATTTGGTCTCTGGCCAGGGACTACAGATGGATCCAGACAAACTCTCTGCCGTCTTAGATTGGCCACGCCCCTCCGGACTCCGTGCTATCCAACGCTTTTTGGGGTTCGCCAATTATTACAGGCAATTTATTCCACATTTTTCTACCGTTGTGGCTCCTATCGTGGCTTTAACCAAAAAAAATGCTGATCCCAAGTCTTGGCCTCCTCAAGCAGAAGACGCCTTTAAACGACTCAAGTCTGCCTTTTCTTCGGCTCCCGTGCTCTCCAGACCTGACCCTTCCAAACCCTTCCTATTGGAGGTTGATGCCTCCTCAGTGGGAGCTGGAGCTGTTCTTCTACAAAAAAATTCTTCCGGGCATGCTGTCACTTGTGGTTTTTTCTCTAGGACCTTCTCTCCAGCGGAGAGGAACTACTCCATCGGGGATCGAGAGCTTCTAGCCATTAAATTAGCACTTGAGGAATGGAGGCATCTGCTGGAGGGATCAAGTTTTCCTGTTATTATCTACACCGACCACAAGAACCTCTCCTACCTCCAGTCTGCCCAACGGCTGAATCCTCGCCAGGCCCGGTGGTCTCTGTTCTTTGCCCGATTTAATTTTGAGATTCACTTTCGTCCTGCCGATAAGAACATTAGGGCCGATGCTCTCTCTCGTTCCTCGGATGCCTCAGAAGTTGAACTCTCTCCGCAACACATCATTCCACCTGACTGCCTGATCTCCACTTCTCCTGCCTCCATCAGGCAAACTCCTCCAGGAAAGACCTTTGTTTCTCCACGCCGACGCCTCGGAATCCTCAAATGGGGTCACTCCTCCCATCTCGCAGGTCATGCGGGCATCAAGAAATCTGTGCAACTCATCTCCCGCTTCTATTGGTGGCCGACTCTGGAGACGGATGTTGTGGACTTTGTGCGAGCCTGCACTATCTGTGCCCGGGATAAGACTCCTCGCCAGAAGCCCGCTGGTTTTCTTCATCCCCTGCCTGTCCCCGAACAGCCTTGGTCTCTGATTGGTATGGATTTTATTACTGATTTACCCCCTTCCCGTGGCAACACTGTTATTTGGGTGGTCGTTGATCGATTCTCCAAAATGGCACATTTCATCCCTCTTCCTGGTCTTCCTTCTGCGCCTCAGTTGGCTAAACAATTTTTTGTACACATTTTTCGTCTTCACGGGTTGCCTACGCAGATTGTCTCGGATAGAGGCGTCCAATTCGTGTCTAAATTCTGGAGGGCTCTCTGTAAACAACTCAAGATTAAATTAAATTTTTCTTCTGCATATCATCCCCAGTCCAATGGACAAGTAGAAAGAATTAACCAGATCTTGGGTGATTATTTGCGACATTTTGTTTCCTCCCGCCAGGATGACTGGGCAGATCTCCTTCCATGGGCCGAATTCTCGTATAACTTCAGGGTCTCTGAATCTTCCTCCAAATCCCCATTTTTCGTGGTGTACGGCCGTCACCCTCTTCCCCCCCTCCCTACCCCCTTGCCCTCTGGTCTGCCCGCTGTGGATGAAATTTCTCGTGACCTTTCCATCATATGGAGAGAGACCCAAAATTCTCTCTTACAGGCTTCATCACGCATGAAGAAGTTCGCGGATAAGAAAAGAAGAGCTCCTCCCGTTTTTTCCCCTGGAGACAAGGTATGGCTCTCCGCTAAATATGTCCGCTTCCGTGTCCCTAGCTACAAGTTGGGACCACGCTATCTTGGTCCTTTCAAAATTTTGTGTCAAATTAATCCTGTCTCTTATAAACTTCTTCTTCCTCCTTCTCTTCGTATCCCTAATGCCTTTCACGTCTCTCTTCTCAAACCACTCATCCTCAACCGTTTTTCTCCCAAATCTGTTCCTCCCACTCCTGTTTCCGGCTCCTCGGACATCTTCTCTGTCAAAGAGATCTTAGCTTCCAAAAAGGTCAGAGGGAAAACTTTTTTTTTAGTGGACTGGGAGGGTTGTGGTCCTGAAGAGAGATCCTGGGAACCTGAGGACAACATCCTAGACAAAAGTCTGCTCCTCAGGTTCTCAGGCTCTAAGAAGAGGGAGAGACCCAAGGGGGGGGGTACTGTTACGCCGAGCGCTCCGGGTCCCCGCTCCTCCCCGGAGCGCTCGCTTCACTCTCCCCGCTGCAGCGCTCCGGTCAGATCCACTGACCCGGGGCGCTGCGATTCCGCTGCCAGCCGGGATGCGATTCGCGATGCGGGTAGCGCCCGCTCGCGATGCGCACCCCGGCTCCCGTACCTGACTCGCTCTCCCTCGGTCCTGTCCCGGCGCGCGCGGCCCCGCTCCCTAGGGCGCGCGCGCGCCGGGTCTTTGCGATTTAAAGGGCCACTGCGCCGCTGATTGGCGCAGTGATTCCAATTAGTGTCTTCACCTGTGCACTTCCCTATATCACCTCACTTCCCCTGCACTTCCTTGCCGGATCTTGTTGCCATTGTGCCAGTGAAAGCGTTCCTTGTGTGTTCCTAGCCTGTGTTCCAGACCTCCTGCCGTTGCCCCTGACTACGATCCTTGCTGCCTGCCCCGACCTTCTGCTACGTCCGACCTTGCTTCTGTCTACTCCCTTGTACCGCGCCTATCTTCAGCAGCCAGAGAGGTTGAGCCGTTGCTAGTGGATACGACCTGGTCACTACCGCCGCAGCAAGACCATCCCGCTTTGCGGCGGGCTCTGGTGAAAACCAGTAGTGGCTTAGAACCGATCCACTAGCACGGTCCACGCCAATCCCTCTCTGGCACAGAGGATCCACTACCTGCCAGCCGGCATCGTGACAGTAGATCCGGCCATGGATCCCGCTGAAGTTCCTCTGCCAGTTGTCGCTGACCTTACCACGGTGGTCGCCCAGCAGTCACAACGGATAGCGCAACAAGGCCAACAGCTGTCTCAACTGACCGTTATGCTACAGCAGTTACTACCACAGCTTCAGCAGTCATCTCCTCCACCGGCTCCTGCACCTCCTCCGCAGCGAGTGGCCGCTCCTGGTCTACGCCTATCCTTGCCGGATAAATTTGATGGGGACTCTAAGTTTTGCCGTGGCTTTCTTTCCCAATGTTCCCTGCATCTGGAGATGATGTCGGACCTGTTTCCCACTGAAAGGTCTAAGGTGGCTTTCGTAGTCAGCCTTCTGTCTGGAAAAGCCCTGTCTTGGGCCACACCGCTCTGGGACCGCAATGACCCCGTCACTGCCTCTGTACACTCCTTCTTCTCGGAAATCCGAAGTGTCTTTGAGGAACCTGCCCGAGCCTCTTCTGCTGAGACTGCCCTGTTGAACCTGGTCCAGGGTAATTCTTCCGTTGGCGAGTATGCCGTACAATTCCGTACTCTTGCTTCAGAATTATCCTGGAATAATGAGGCCCTCTGCGCGACCTTTAAAAAAGGCCTATCCAGCAACATTAAAGATGTTCTGGCCGCACGAGAAATTCCTGCTAATCTACATGAACTTATTCACCTAGCCACTCGCATTGACATGCGTTTTTCCGAAAGGCGTCAGGAACTCCGCCAAGATATGGACTCTGTTCGCACGAGGCGTTTCTTCTCCTCGGCTCCTCTCTCCTCTGGTCCCCTGCAATCTGTTCCTGTGCCTCCCGCCGTGGAGGCTATGCAGGTCGACCGGTCTCGCCTGACACCTCAAGAGAGGACACGACGCCGTATGGAGAACCTCTGCCTGTACTGTGCTAGTACCGAACACTTCCTGAGGGATTGTCCTATCCGTCCTCCCCGCCTGGAAAGACGTACGCTGACTCCGCACAAAGGTGAGACAGTCCTTGATGTCTACTCTGCTTCTCCACGTCTTACTGTGCCTGTGCGGATGTCTGCCTCTGCCTTCTCCTTCTCTACTGTGGCCTTCTTGGACTCTGGATCTGCAGGAAATTTTATTTTGGCCTCTCTCGTCAACAAGTTCAACATCCCAGTGACCAGTCTCGCCAGACCCCTTTACATCAATTGTGTAAACAATGAAAGATTGGACTGTACCATACGTTTCCGCACGGAGCCCCTTCTTATGAGCATCGGATCTCATCACGAGAGGATTGAACTTTTGGTCCTCCCCAATTGCACCTCGGAAATTCTCCTTGGACTTCCCTGGCTTCAACTTCATTCCCCAACCCTGGATTGGTCCACTGGGGAGATCAAGAGTTGGGGGTCCTCTTGTTCCAAGAACTGTCTAAAACCGGTTCCCAGTAACCCTTGCCGTAACTCTGTGGTTCCTCCAGTAACCGGTCTCCCTAAGGCCTATATGGACTTCGCGGATGTTTTCTGCAAAAAACAAGCTGAGACTCTACCTCCTCACAGGCCTTATGATTGTCCTATCGACCTCCTCCCGGGCACTACTCCACCCCGGGGCAGAATTTATCCTCTCTCTGCCCCAGAGACTCTTGCCATGTCTGAATACGTCCAGGAGAATCTAAAAAAGGGCTTTATCCGTAAATCCTCCTCTCCTGCCGGAGCCGGATTTTTCTTTGTGTCCAAAAAAGATGGCTCCCTACGTCCTTGCATTGACTACCGCGGTCTTAATAAAATCACGGTTAAGAACCGCTACCCCTTACCCCTCATCTCTGAACT
This sequence comes from Hyla sarda, assembly GCF_029499605.1. Taxonomy (NCBI): domain Eukaryota; kingdom Metazoa; phylum Chordata; class Amphibia; order Anura; family Hylidae; genus Hyla; species Hyla sarda. Next base: position 231,190,220 of record NC_079191.1, read on the forward strand.
CTTTGATCGCCTCCAAGGTGCCCACATCTTTACTAAATTGGACTTAAGAGGCGCCTATAACCTCATCCGCATCAGAGAGGGGGATGAGTGGAAAACGGCATTTAACACCAGAGATGGACACTTTGAGTATCTGGTCATGCCCTTTGGCCTGTGCAACGCCCCTGCCGTCTTCCAAGACTTTGTTAATGAAATTTTTCGTGATCTGTTATACTCCTGTGTTGTTGTATATCTGGACGATATCCTAATTTTTTCTGCCAATCTAGAAGAACACCGCCAGCATGTCCGTATGGTTCTTCAGAGACTTCGTGACAATCAACTCTATGCCAAAATTGAGAAATGTCTGTTTGAATGCCAATCTCTTCCTTTTCTAGGATATTTGGTCTCTGGCCAGGGACTACAGATGGATCCAGACAAACTCTCTGCCGTCTTAGATTGGCCACGCCCCTCCGGACTCCGTGCTATCCAACGCTTTTTGGGGTTCGCCAATTATTACAGGCAATTTATTCCACATTTTTCTACCGTTGTGGCTCCTATCGTGGCTTTAACCAAAAAAAATGCTGATCCCAAGTCTTGGCCTCCTCAAGCAGAAGACGCCTTTAAACGACTCAAGTCTGCCTTTTCTTCGGCTCCCGTGCTCTCCAGACCTGACCCTTCCAAACCCTTCCTATTGGAGGTTGATGCCTCCTCAGTGGGAGCTGGAGCTGTTCTTCTACAAAAAAATTCTTCCGGGCATGCTGTCACTTGTGGTTTTTTCTCTAGGACCTTCTCTCCAGCGGAGAGGAACTACTCCATCGGGGATCGAGAGCTTCTAGCCATTAAATTAGCACTTGAGGAATGGAGGCATCTGCTGGAGGGATCAAGTTTTCCTGTTATTATCTACACCGACCACAAGAACCTCTCCTACCTCCAGTCGGCCCAACGGCTGAATCCTCGCCAGGCCCGGTGGTCTCTGTTCTTTGCCCGATTTAATTTTGAGATTCACTTTCGTCCTGCCGATAAGAACATTAGGGCCGATGCTCTCTCTCGTTCCTCGGATGCCTCAGAAGTTGAACTCTCTCCGCAACACATCATTCCACCTGACTGCCTGATCTCCACTTCTCCTGCCTCCATCAGGCAAACTCCTCCAGGAAAGACCTTTGTTTCTCCACGCCGACGCCTCGGAATCCTCAAATGGGGTCACTCCTCCCATCTCGCAGGTCATGCGGGCATCAAGAAATCTGTGCAACTCATCTCCCGCTTCTATTGGTGGCCGACTCTGGAGACGGATGTTGTGGACTTTGTGCGAGCCTGCACTATCTGTGCCCGGGATAAGACTCCTCGCCAGAAGCCCGCTGGTTTTCTTCATCCCCTGCCTGTCCCCGAACAGCCTTGGTCTCTGATTGGTATGGATTTTATTACTGATTTACCCCCTTCCCGTGGCAACACTGTTATTTGGGTGGTCGTTGATCGATTCTCCAAAATGGCACATTTCATCCCTCTTCCTGGTCTTCCTTCTGCGCCTCAGTTGGCTAAACAATTTTTTGTACACATTTTTCGTCTTCACGGGTTGCCTACGCAGATTGTCTCGGATAGAGGCGTCCAATTCGTGTCTAAATTCTGGAGGGCTCTCTGTAAACAACTCAAGATTAAATTAAATTTTTCTTCTGCATATCATCCCCAGTCCAATGGACAAGTAGAAAGAATTAACCAGATCTTGGGTGATTATTTGCGACATTTTGTTTCCTCCCGCCAGGATGACTGGGCAGATCTCCTTCCATGGGCCGAATTCTCGTATAACTTCAGGGTCTCTGAATCTTCCTCCAAATCCCCATTTTTCGTGGTGTACGGCCGTCACCCTCTTCCCCCCCTCCCTACCCCCTTGCCCTCTGGTCTGCCCGCTGTGGATGAAATTTCTCGTGACCTTTCCATCATATGGAGAGAGACCCAAAATTCTCTCTTACAGGCTTCATCACGCATGAAGAAGTTCGCGGATAAGAAAAGAAGAGCTCCTCCCGTTTTTTCCCCTGGAGACAAGGTATGGCTCTCCGCTAAATATGTCCGCTTCCGTGTCCCTAGCTACAAGTTGGGACCACGCTATCTTGGTCCTTTCAAAATTTTGTGTCAAATTAATCCTGTCTCTTATAAACTTCTTCTTCCTCCTTCTCTTCGTATCCCTAATGCCTTTCACGTCTCTCTTCTCAAACCACTCATCCTCAACCGTTTTTCTCCCAAATCTGTTCCTCCCACTCCTGTTTCCGGCTCCTCGGACATCTTCTCTGTCAAAGAGATCTTAGCTTCCAAAAAGGTCAGAGGGAAAACTTTTTTTTTAGTGGACTGGGAGGGTTGTGGTCCTGAAGAGAGATCCTGGGAACCTGAGGACAACATCCTAGACAAAAGTCTGCTCCTCAGGTTCTCAGGCTCTAAGAAGAGGGAGAGACCCAAGGGGGGGGGTACTGTTACGCCGAGCGCTCCGGGTCCCCGCTCCTCCCCGGAGCGCTCGCTTCACTCTCCCCGCTGCAGCGCTCCGGTCAGATCCACTGACCCGGGGCGCTGCGATTCCGCTGCCAGCCGGGATGCGATTCGCGATGCGGGTAGCGCCCGCTCGCGATGCGCACCCCGGCTCCCGTACCTGACTCGCTCTCCCTCGGTCCTGTCCCGGCGCGCGCGGCCCCGCTCCCTAGGGCGCGCGCGCGCCGGGTCTTTGCGATTTAAAGGGCCACTGCGCCGCTGATTGGCGCAGTGATTCCAATTAGTGTCTTCACCTGTGCACTTCCCTATATCACCTCACTTCCCCTGCACTTCCTTGCCGGATCTTGTTGCCATTGTGCCAGTGAAAGCGTTCCTTGTGTGTTCCTAGCCTGTGTTCCAGACCTCCTGCCGTTGCCCCTGACTACGATCCTTGCTGCCTGCCCCGACCTTCTGCTACGTCCGACCTTGCTTCTGTCTACTCCCTTGTACCGCGCCTATCTTCAGCAGCCAGAGAGGTTGAGCCGTTGCTAGTGGATACGACCTGGTCACTACCGCCGCAGCAAGACCATCCCGCTTTGCGGCGGGCTCTGGTGAAAACCAGTAGTGGCTTAGAACCGATCCACTAGCACGGTCCACGCCAATCCCTCTCTGGCACAGAGGATCCACTACCTGCCAGCCGGCATCGTGACAGTAGATCCGGCCATGGATCCCGCTGAAGTTCCTCTGCCAGTTGTCGCTGACCTTACCACGGTGGTCGCCCAGCAGTCACAACGGATAGCGCAACAAGGCCAACAGCTGTCTCAACTGACCGTTATGCTACAGCAGTTACTACCACAGCTTCAGCAGTCATCTCCTCCACCGGCTCCTGCACCTCCTCCGCAGCGAGTGGCCGCTCCTGGTCTACGCCTATCCTTGCCGGATAAATTTGATGGGGACTCTAAGTTTTGCCGTGGCTTTCTTTCCCAATGTTCCCTGCATCTGGAGATGATGTCGGACCTGTTTCCCACTGAAAGGTCTAAGGTGGCTTTCGTAGTCAGCCTTCTGTCTGGAAAAGCCCTGTCTTGGGCCACACCGCTCTGGGACCGCAATGACCCCGTCACTGCCTCTGTACACTCCTTCTTCTCGGAAATCCGAAGTGTCTTTGAGGAACCTGCCCGAGCCTCTTCTGCTGAGACTGCCCTGTTGAACCTGGTCCAGGGTAATTCTTCCGTTGGCGAGTATGCCGTACAATTCCGTACTCTTGCTTCAGAATTATCCTGGAATAATGAGGCCCTCTGCGCGACCTTTAAAAAAGGCCTATCCAGCAACATTAAAGATGTTCTGGCCGCACGAGAAATTCCTGCTAATCTACATGAACTTATTCACCTAGCCACTCGCATTGACATGCGTTTTTCCGAAAGGCGTCAGGAACTCCGCCAAGATATGGACTCTGTTCGCACGAGGCGTTTCTTCTCCTCGGCTCCTCTCTCCTCTGGTCCCCTGCAATCTGTTCCTGTGCCTCCCGCCGTGGAGGCTATGCAGGTCGACCGGTCTCGCCTGACACCTCAAGAGAGGACACGACGCCGTATGGAGAACCTCTGCCTGTACTGTGCTAGTACCGAACACTTCCTGAGGGATTGTCCTATCCGTCCTCCCCGCCTGGAAAGACGTACGCTGACTCCGCACAAAGGTGAGACAGTCCTTGATGTCTACTCTGCTTCTCCACGTCTTACTGTGCCTGTGCGGATGTCTGCCTCTGCCTTCTCCTTCTCTACTGTGGCCTTCTTGGACTCTGGATCTGCAGGAAATTTTATTTTGGCCTCTCTCGTCAACAAGTTCAACATCCCAGTGGCCAGTCTCGCCAGACCCCTTTACATCAATTGTGTAAACAATGAAAGATTGGACTGTACCATACGTTTCCGCACGGAGCCCCTTCTTATGAGCATCGGATCTCATCACGAGAGGATTGAACTTTTGGTCCTCCCCAATTGCACCTCGGAAATTCTCCTTGGACTTCCCTGGCTTCAACTTCATTCCCCAACCCTGGATTGGTCCACTGGGGAGATCAAGAGTTGGGGGTCCTCTTGTTCCAAGAACTGTCTAAAACCGGTTCCCAGTAACCCTTGCCGTAACTCTGTGGTTCCTCCAGTAACCGGTCTCCCTAAGGCCTATATGGACTTCGCGGATGTTTTCTGCAAAAAACAAGCTGAGACTCTACCTCCTCACAGGCCTTATGATTGTCCTATCGACCTCCTCCCGGGCACTACTCCACCCCGGGGCAGAATTTATCCTCTCTCTGCCCCAGAGACTCTTGCCATGTCTGAATACGTCCAGGAGAATCTAAAAAAGGGCTTTATCCGTAAATCCTCCTCTCCTGCCGGAGCCGGATTTTTCTTTGTGTCCAAAAAAGATGGCTCCCTACGTCCTTGCATTGACTACCGCGGTCTTAATAAAATCACGGTTAAGAACCGCTACCCCTTACCCCTCATCTCTGAACTCTTTGATCGCCTCCAAGGTGCCCACATCTTTACTAAATTGGACTTAAGAGGCGCCTATAACCTCATCCGCATCAGAGAGGGGGATGAGTGGAAAACGGCATTTAACACCAGAGATGGACACTTTGAGTATCTGGTCATGCCCTTTGGCCTGTGCAACGCCCCTGCCGTCTTCCAAGACTTTGTTAATGAAATTTTTCGTGATCTGTTATACTCCTGTGTTGTTGTATATCTGGACGATATCCTAATTTTTTCTGCCAATCTAGAAGAACACCGCCAGCATGTCCGTATGGTTCTTCAGAGACTTCGTGACAATCAACTCTATGCCAAAATTGAGAAATGTCTGTTTGAATGCCAATCTCTTCCTTTTCTAGGATATTTGGTCTCTGGCCAGGGACTACAGATGGATCCAGACAAACTCTCTGCCGTCTTAGATTGGCCACGCCCCTCCGGACTCCGTGCTATCCAACGCTTTTTGGGGTTCGCCAATTATTACAGGCAATTTATTCCACATTTTTCTACCGTTGTGGCTCCTATCGTGGCTTTAACCAAAAAAAATGCTGATCCCAAGTCTTGGCCTCCTCAAGCAGAAGACGCCTTTAAACGACTCAAGTCTGCCTTTTCTTCGGCTCCCGTGCTCTCCAGACCTGACCCTTCCAAACCCTTCCTATTGGAGGTTGATGCCTCCTCAGTGGGAGCTGGAGCTGTTCTTCTACAAAAAAATTCTTCCGGGCATGCTGTCACTTGTGGTTTTTTCTCTAGGACCTTCTCTCCAGCGGAGAGGAACTACTCCATCGGGGATCGAGAGCTTCTAGCCATTAAATTAGCACTTGAGGAATGGAGGCATCTGCTGGAGGGATCAAGTTTTCCTGTTATTATCTACACCGACCACAAGAACCTCTCCTACCTCCAGTCTGCCCAACGGCTGAATCCTCGCCAGGCCCGGTGGTCTCTGTTCTTTGCCCGATTTAATTTTGAGATTCACTTTCGTCCTGCCGATAAGAACATTAGGGCCGATGCTCTCTCTCGTTCCTCGGATGCCTCAGAAGTTGAACTCTCTCCGCAACACATCATTCCACCTGACTGCCTGATCTCCACTTCTCCTGCCTCCATCAGGCAAACTCCTCCAGGAAAGACCTTTGTTTCTCCACGCCGACGCCTCGGAATCCTCAAATGGGGTCACTCCTCCCATCTCGCAGGTCATGCGGGCATCAAGAAATCTGTGCAACTCATCTCCCGCTTCTATTGGTGGCCGACTCTGGAGACGGATGTTGTGGACTTTGTGCGAGCCTGCACTATCTGTGCCCGGGATAAGACTCCTCGCCAGAAGCCCGCTGGTTTTCTTCATCCCCTGCCTGTCCCCGAACAGCCTTGGTCTCTGATTGGTATGGATTTTATTACTGATTTACCCCCTTCCCGTGGCAACACTGTTATTTGGGTGGTCGTTGATCGATTCTCCAAAATGGCACATTTCATCCCTCTTCCTGGTCTTCCTTCTGCGCCTCAGTTGGCTAAACAATTTTTTGTACACATTTTTCGTCTTCACGGGTTGCCTACGCAGATTGTCTCGGATAGAGGCGTCCAATTCGTGTCTAAATTCTGGAGGGCTCTCTGTAAACAACTCAAGATTAAATTAAATTTTTCTTCTGCATATCATCCCCAGTCCAATGGACAAGTAGAAAGAATTAACCAGATCTTGGGTGATTATTTGCGACATTTTGTTTCCTCCCGCCAGGATGACTGGGCAGATCTCCTTCCATGGGCCGAATTCTCGTATAACTTCAGGGTCTCTGAATCTTCCTCCAAATCCCCATTTTTCGTGGTGTACGGCCGTCACCCTCTTCCCCCCCTCCCTACCCCCTTGCCCTCTGGTCTGCCCGCTGTGGATGAAATTTCTCGTGACCTTTCCATCATATGGAGAGAGACCCAAAATTCTCTCTTACAGGCTTCATCACGCATGAAGAAGTTCGCGGATAAGAAAAGAAGAGCTCCTCCCGTTTTTTCCCCTGGAGACAAGGTATGGCTCTCCGCTAAATATGTCCGCTTCCGTGTCCCTAGCTACAAGTTGGGACCACGCTATCTTGGTCCTTTCAAAATTTTGTGTCAAATTAATCCTGTCTCTTATAAACTTCTTCTTCCTCCTTCTCTTCGTATCCCTAATGCCTTTCACGTCTCTCTTCTCAAACCACTCATCCTCAACCGTTTTTCTCCCAAATCTGTTCCTCCCACTCCTGTTTCCGGCTCCTCGGACATCTTCTCTGTCAAAGAGATCTTAGCTTCCAAAAAGGTCAGAGGGAAAACTTTTTTTTTAGTGGACTGGGAGGGTTGTGGTCCTGAAGAGAGATCCTGGGAACCTGAGGACAACATCCTAGACAAAAGTCTGCTCCTCAGGTTCTCAGGCTCTAAGAAGAGGGAGAGACCCAAGGGGGGGGGTACTGTTACGCCGAGCGCTCCGGGTCCCCGCTCCTCCCCGGAGCGCTCGCTTCACTCTCCCCGCTGCAGCGCTCCGGTCAGATCCACTGACCCGGGGCGCTGCGATTCCGCTGCCAGCCGGGATGCGATTCGCGATGCGGGTAGCGCCCGCTCGCGATGCGCACCCCGGCTCCCGTACCTGACTCGCTCTCCCTCGGTCCTGTCCCGGCGCGCGCGGCCCCGCTCCCTAGGGCGCGCGCGCGCCGGGTCTTTGCGATTTAAAGGGCCACTGCGCCGCTGATTGGCGCAGTGATTCCAATTAGTGTCTTCACCTGTGCACTTCCCTATATCACCTCACTTCCCCTGCACTTCCTTGCCGGATCTTGTTGCCATTGTGCCAGTGAAAGCGTTCCTTGTGTGTTCCTAGCCTGTGTTCCAGACCTCCTGCCGTTGCCCCTGACTACGATCCTTGCTGCCTGCCCCGACCTTCTGCTACGTCCGACCTTGCTTCTGTCTACTCCCTTGTACCGCGCCTATCTTCAGCAGCCAGAGAGGTTGAGCCGTTGCTAGTGGATACGACCTGGTCACTACCGCCGCAGCAAGACCATCCCGCTTTGCGGCGGGCTCTGGTGAAAACCAGTAGTGGCTTAGAACCGATCCACTAGCACGGTCCACGCCAATCCCTCTCTGGCACAGAGGATCCACTACCTGCCAGCCGGCATCGTGACAGCCTGTTATCTGCATGTCATGCTGATTAACAGTATTATTTCACTGACCCAGCACATTCCGTATGCGTGTTACGACAAGGCAAAGTGTTCTAAACCTCTATTAAGGCTCTCTGTAGCCCGGAAATAGCCGTTTTAAAAAATTCGCTCATCTCTAATGTTGTTATGTTATACCCAGGTAGAAAAAAAGAAATGTCTTATTAAACCTAGAAAATACACGTAACAGGTCCTTAGAAGGTGATGTGCGTTCACAATGCTTTTCATACACATTGGTAACTGCCAATAGCTTTGCTCAGTATGCTAGATATTTGTATGTGATAACTTTTATGGGGTGGTTCACTGTCTTCTGGGATTTGTAGTAGTGACAGGAGATCCCTGTCTGAAGTTAGTTCACTAAACAATGCTTTTCTTTGCTTGTAATGAGATAGTGTTTATGGATTCGATCACTGCGTACTAGGATTTGTAATGCACCAACTGTACACACTTCTGCAGGTAGTGACAGTGTCTGAGATCAGCCCACAGATTAATGAGACTAATGATGTGCTCAGCTTGCTGTGGAATTGTATAGATAAGAAGTTATGAAGCCTTTCTTGCTTCAGCCCCACCCTCTCTCTCTCTCTCTCTCTCTCTCTCTCAAAATGGTAGCTGCAATCAATACTTGGAGCTTTATCAGTGTCTAAAACCCAACACTGAGCTATGTCCAATTGGTCTGGGAGCTGAATGACATATGGATGTCAGCAATTATCATCATTGCATATAACAAACTATGGGGGTATAACAAACTATGCTGGGTATACCCTGATGTCATCTCACTCATGTAGGTGACAAAATATCATGTGTTCCTCCCCCCTTGTGCTATTATTGTGCACACTCCCGTGAGCTGAACCTGGCAATGTATAAAAGGTCTGTGAGCCGTGGCTACCCGGTATTTTGGGTCAAATTTAGGTTTGTGAGGCTTGGCTTGCTCATTTCTACTGATAATCCTTAGTCTACTAGGATTTTTTGAGGTTTACTGCAAAATGTAAATAATTATTGGCATGTACAGATCCAATTCAGACACAATGAGACTACAATGGCCTTCATTTACTACTGTGAATAGTAAATTGTCTAAACTAGAATTTGTGGCACAATGGCCAAAAATAGACCTACAACCCTACAAACCCAACACAATAAAAATCTAGAAAAAAGTGTGTGGCCTCAAATTATCCTCTCAACAATTGAATTTACCCTAAATCATGTAAATATATGTGGCTGGATATTCTCACCTTGAAAAAGATCTTAAGAACTTTCTCTTTTTTTTTCCGCCCCTACGTGTTCATCACATTGAAACAACATTCAACAATATTAACCACTAAACTCTTAGGAACTCAGGACCAATGTGTATGGCTGCCCATAGGGTTTGCTCCAAAGTGTATTAATATATAAGTTTGAAAACACTGATTAATGCCAATGCCTAATAGTTTAACATTGATTATAAAAAATAAAACAAGTTGATATTTGACTACTTCTTTTTATGAGGGAAGTATTATAGATTGTAAGAAATTGGTGATAAGCATAACTCAACAGGCATGTCTCCTTTATGATATATTATTATATCCTGTGCTTAAATGAGTTCCCAGCATCTGCATCTTAGAAACTGTTTACAATAGACTTTTTCTAGAGGACAATTAAATATCCCCATGTGTAATTTTGTAGAAAGCCTGCAGCACCCTTGAGGCAAAATGACAACACCAACCAGCTGGTCTTGTGACAAAAATAAAACATGGCAAGATACATATTTTCACAAAATTCACTCTGTGAAAAGTCCAGTTTATTACATGATATGCATAATATGTTTATATATATATATATATATATATATATATATATATATATATATATATGTTTTAAGTAAATGTTTTTCATCTCTGGCATCTTAGTCTTGTGAACAGATTTGAGATGTTAGTAATGACTGCTAAAAGAAAAATAAATCATGTATTACTTGCTATTCCATCCCACTGGGCTTGTGAACAAGTGTCAAATCCTCAATGCCTGGAGGCCTATGTTGGACATTCCACTTTATTTCTATCTTGACATCTCCCCTTTGCCCTGATGGCTTATCTTTTGGGTTACTGTCATTGTTACACTATGTATTTTTACATTCTGACTAATGCTGAGAACCAACATTCATAAATACAGCAAATATTCCACTACAAGGCCATTTTCTCACAATGTTATAATAAACAACAATCAGTCGTGGACTTACTTACAGTCATGGCTTTAAATGTTGGCACTAGAGATAAACAAGTTGAATCCATTCCAAATTTCATTAAAAATGTGATTCGGACCAAATCCGAACTGCGTCTCGATTTGAAATAACTAATTTCTTCATTAGCGACACCCGCTGCAATCATCCTGTATAATGCATAGATGCGAGAGGCTTTTTCCTGCGCACGCATCTCTGTAATAGATAGGATGATTGCAGCGGGTGTCAGGAGTGACACCCACTGGGATATCTCCTTAACTGCAGGTACTACTGCTCCCAACATGGAGCACACTCTGCTCCATGCTGTGAGCTATAGTACCTGCATTAATAGACATATCGCAGCGGGTGTCATTTCTGACACCTGCTGCGAATTCTCTTTTAATGCAGGTACTACAGCTCCTACAATGGAACAGAGTCTGCTCCATGTTGGGAGCAGTAGTACCTGTAGGTAAGGAAAGATCACAGCGGGTGTCACTCCTGACACCCACTGTGATCATCCTGTATAATGTATAGATGGAGGCAGCTGGCCACTCTTCTCTTGTCCCACTGTAGTATGAGTATATGCCATATATATACCTATTATTCATATTTCCCACAGAGAGCTGTGATTGGCTGGAACCATCTAGCCAATCACAGCTCTCTGCGGGAAATATGAATAAGTGATGTGAATTCTATTCACATCACTAGCCAGCCTGAGTATAGTGCAGGGATGAAAGCACAGGAGAAAGGCGCTTCATCTCTGCAATAGATAGGACAATCGCATAAGGTGTCAGGAGTGACACCCGGGGCTATCTGTCTATTAGTACAGGTACTACAGCTTCCATCATGGAACAGTATGTTCCATGCTGGGATTAACAGTACTACCTAAAAAATGTAAAAAATAGAGAAAAAAGTGAAACACAAACTTTATTAAACACAATATTAAAATATATTATTAATTAAAAAAAATGTAAAAAATTATTATAAAAATATATATTATTATTTTACATTTAAATGGCCCCTTTCTACATTTTTATTATTGCCAGCTAAACTTTTAGGGCCCTACCTTCCCACATAAATTGATCTCTGATAAAAAAAATTTACATTAAGAAAAAGTTATTGTCTTTCAATTTTTGGGAGCTGACAGGGACCAGAAAATTCAGCTCTCGATATTAAATATGAATAAGGAATACCTTTCATGATTTTTCTCTAGTTTTCGTTCTAAATCATATATATATATATTTTTTTTTTCACTTTACTTTTCTACACCCATTTATTTAATCTCTTCGGGCATTTAGATGCGCTGCCATGAATAATTGTTGGGGTCAGAGACGAGACGAGGACAGGAACATCAGTAATATGTATAATACAGTGGGCAAAAAAAGGCTGAGTTTCCCTAATTTACCAAAAATCCATAAATATAAACAGCTCTTTAATCAGAAATCAAAGATACCTCAAATTGTAATTTGCAGAGGCAGGTGGCCAGAACAATAATGAATGTATGTATTTAATGTAATTTTGAAGGATGATGTCATTGTAATTATACAGTATGATCTGGTTTTAAGTAACAAATTACAGCAAAACTCCTTGTAATTCCAATGTCTCTGCATATGCACGAAGACATGGATATAATTTATATAATTTCAGTAGGATGGAAAGGACTTTTTCATTGCTGTAAGCTGTAGAAGGGAATATATAACCATGGATGTGGGATTACCTTTTTATATATGTGAAAAATCTTTTATTTTTTATGTAGGGGATGATGGGAGTTGTAATTCTTGAATTCCCGTTGCCCCCGCTTGCAATCACAGTGGTTGCAGCGAGGACCGTCAGGGAATCACTGGGACCATATGCATGAAAGAAAGAAAGTTTTTAAATATACAGTAGTTGCTCTAATTGCAGCAAAGTAAGGTTAATTTAATAATGAGACCACAGCTAATTAAGGTCAAATAGGTAATAGAACATCAAAGGAATGTAGGTAAAGTGGTTTGACCTTAATAATTGGCTGTGGTTTCATTATTTAATTAAGGTCTTTCCCTTCTATTTCCTGTTCTTCGTTCATCTGTCTGCTGTGTGAGCGGAATATATATATATATATATATATATATATATATATACAGTGACCCCTGACATACGATGGCCCCGACATTTGATCAAATCGACATACGATGGCCTCTCAGAGGCCATCGCATGTCGATGTCAGCATCGACATACAATGCTTTTTTATGTCGGGGCCATCGCATTAAGTGCTATCCGGCAACGCAAAATGCTTAAGCTGCTGCCAGGTAGCAGCTTAATGTTCCCAGAGTGGTGCGGTGAGTATTACTTACCCCTCATCGATGCTCCGGGGTGCCCCTCGGGTCCAGCGCTGGTCCTCCGGTGTCTTCTCGGCCCTCTCCGGTGATGTCAATACGAAGCTGTGCACGCCGTCCCGTCATCCAATAGGAACGGCATACGCAGCGACGTAATGACGTCGCTATGTAGGCCCAGTAAGGGCTTGCGGAAGACAGCGGAGGACCAGAGAAGACATCGGAGGACCGGAGAAGATCAGGAGAGCCCAGCAGAGGATCGGAGAAGATCAGGAGAGCCCACGGAGGCCCGGGGTCACCATCGGGAGTGGCGGGGACAGGGGCGTACCTAGAGCATTTGGCACCCGGGGCGGACCCTTTGTTTGGCACCCCCCCCACAAACACACGCACCCCCCCTTAATTACACCCCCTCCCTCCCCTCCCCCCAGGAGCAGACTGACAAGACTCGGGGCCCCTGGAACAAAAAAAAAAAGCAAGGGTCCCTGCAGCTCGTCAATCTTCTGCCACACTCCAATTCCACCCAAATCCCACACACAATAAACTAAAATTTATATATGTAAGAAACACTTTAACGTAGGTAAATTTCTATGACCAATAATACTGGTATACAAGGAGTAAATATATACCACCACACAATAACTGGATAATACCGTAAGTGATTATATACAGGACCATATGGCGGTAGATAACAGCTGTACACAGAATGTGTATACCATATAAAGGATTGCAGTTATATTTTGGGACTCACAATTACGTCTTTTCTGATCAGCGGCGTCCTCTTTCCTTTTCTTCTCCATCCGGATAAGACCGCCATGTGGATCTCTTAACATCTGCAGGAAAAACATGTCAGACTCTGCATATATTCAGTGCCCTCCCCTCCTCTACACAATCTTCCCATCTATAGGCCCACAAACTGTAGTAATGCCCTCCTTGGTGTCCTGCACAGTAAAAGGGCAGGTAGGTAGGTAGCCAGGTAACCCCCTCTTTCCCATAGGTATATGCAGAGTTACACCCCCCCTCTTTCCCATAGGTATATGCAGAGTTACACCCCCCTCTTTCCCATAGGTATATGCAGAGTTACACCCCCCCTCTTTCCCATAGGTATATGCAGAGCTACAACCCCCCCCCCCCCCTCTTTCCCATAAGTATATCTAGGGCTGGGTGGTATACCGGTTCATACCGAATACCAAATTTTTTGGGCTGCACAATATGGATTTTCCCCCATACCGCAATTCCGGTTGGGCACCTCCCCCTTGGGAATATAATATCAGCCTAGCACAGCACTGTCCCCACATCGGGGAACTGTTCCTATGTTACCCGCCAGCACTGTTCTGCTCCCCCCAATTAATGATCAGCCCAGCTGGGTACTACTCACATATGTCAAGCACTGCCCTCCTCCTCTTTGTTGGGGGCCGCCGGGCGCTGGAACTCTATACTGTACGCCAGTGGTCTCCAAACTGCAGACCTCCAGATGTTGCAAAACTACAACTCCCAGCATGCCCGGACGGCGATGGAACTCTCTGTACGCCAGTGGTCTCCACCCTGCGGACCTCCAGTTGTTGCAACGGCTGTCCGGGCATACTGGGAGTTGTAGTTTTGCAACAGCTGGAGGTCCGCAGGTTTGAGACCACTGCTGTACGCTGTATACCTATGCCCGGGCTGCAAAAGATACAGAAAATAAACTTTTAACTCAACCACGTCGCTGGGAATGGGAACGCCGGACAGCCGTCAGCCTATCACCGGCCAGAGCGATGCCCCGCCCCTGCCAGTGATAGGCTGAGCCCACTGTCATGTATGAAGCCGTATACAGCGTACAGCAGTGGTCTCAAACCTGCTGACCTCCAGCTGTTGCAAAACTACAACTTCCAGCATGCCCAGACAGCCGTTGGCTGTCCGGGCATGCTGGGAGTTGTAGTCTTGCAACAACTGGAGGTCCGCAGGTTGGAGACCACTGGAGTACAGTGAGTTCCATCGCCAGCGGCGCCCAACAAAGAGGAGGAGGGCAGTGCTTGACATATGTGAGTAGTACCCCGCTGGGCTGATCATTAATTGGGGGGAGCAGAACAGTGCTGGCGGGTCACATGATTTTGGGGGGGGGGGATACCGTTATATACCGTGGAACCACCGTAAGTTAAAAAAATACTGTGATACACATATATGGTCATACCACCCAGCCCTAGGTATATGCAGAGCACCCCCCCCTCTCCCCCCTTCCCTAGAGGTATATGCAGAGCACCCCCCCCCCTTCCCTATAGGTAAATGCAGAGCAACCCGCCATCCCTCTCCCCCCTTCCCTATAGGTAAATGCAGAGCACCCCTCCTCCCTCCCCCCTTCCCTATAGGTCAATGCAGAGCACCCGCTCTCTCTCCCCCTTCCCTATAGGTAAATGCAGAGGACCCCACCCTCTCCCCCCCTTCCCTATAGGTAAATGCAGAGCACCCCCCCTTCCCTATAGGTAAATGCAGAGCACCCCCCTCCTCTCTCCCCCTTCCCTATAGGTAAATGCAGAGCACCCCCCCTCTCACCCCCTTCCCTATAGGTAAATGCAGAGCACCCCCCTCCCTCTCCCCCCCTTCCCTATAGGTAAATGCAGAGCACCCCTCCTTCCCTATAGGTAAATGCAGAGCACCCCCCTCTCTCCCCCTTCCCTATAGGTAAATGCAGAGCACCCCCCCTCCCTCTCCCCCCCTTCCCTATAGGTAAATGCAGAGCACCCCCTCCCTCTCCCCCCCTTCCCTATAGGTAAATGCAGAGTACCCCCCTCCCTCTCCCCCCTTTCCCTATAGGTAAATGCAGAGCACCCCCCCTTCCCTATAGGTAAATGCAGAGCACCCCCTCTCTCCCCCTTCCCTATAGGTAAAATGCAGAGCACCCCCCCTCCCTCTCCCCCCCTTCCCTATAGGTAAATGCAGAGCACCCCCCCTCCATCTCCCTCCTTCCCTATAGGTAAATGCAGAGCACCCCCCCTCCCTCTCCCTCCTTCCCTATAGGTAAATGCAGAGCACCCCCCTCCCTCTCCCCCCTTCCCTATAGGTAAATGCAGAGCACCCCCCTCCCTTTCCCCCCTTCCCTATAGGTAAATGCAGAGCACCCCCCTCCCTCTCCCCCCCTTCCCTATAGCTAAATGCCGAACACCCCCCTCCCTCTCCCCCACTTCCCTATAGGTAAATGCAGAGCACCCCCCTCCCTCTCCCCCTTCCCTATAGGTAAATGCAGAGCACCCCCTTCCCTCTCCCCCCTTCCCTATAGGTAAATGCAGAGCACCCCCCTCCCTCTCCCCCCCTTCCCTATAGGTAAATGCAGAGCACCCCCCTCCCTCTCCCCCCCCTTCCCCATAGGTAAATGTAGAGCAAAAAATAAAAATAAAAAATTATGCTCACCTGATATCCCACGCAGCGATCTCCTCAGCTGCAGGACCGCGTCTTCTCCCCTCCACAGTACAGGCGCTGATACGTGACGTCACCGGCGCCTGTACTGCGTGCTGCGTGGGGGCGGAGGTCACGTCTCCTCTGTGTAGCTGCAGATGCTGCTCACACAGAGGGGACGCCTTCTCCTGTATGTGCGTGTATCGCGCATACAGGAGAATGTAGCGCTGTCTGCTGGGGATCTGGGACGAGTGTCCCGGACCTCAGCAGCAGCGGCGGCGGCGGTCAGTACGCCCCTGGCACCCCCCTTGAGAGTGGCACCCGGGGGCGGACCGCCCCCCCTTGGTACGCCACTGGGCACCAGTGGGAGACCATCGGGAGCGGCGGGACGCTGTCCGGAGCGGCGGGGACAGGTGAGTACAGCTTCCTATACTTTACATTGCACGAATCCCTCAACATACGATGGATTCGACAAACGATGGCTCGTTTGGAACGAATTACCATCATATGTTGAGGGACCACTGTATATATATATATATATATATATATATATATATATATACATATAAATATATATGGGACAAATATACACACACACACACACACACACACACACATATATATATATATATATATATATATATATATATGGCAAATACATATACAGTACAGACCAAAAGTTTGGACACACCTCATTCAGAGTTTTCTGTATTTTCATGACTATGAAAATTGTAGATTCACACTAAAGGCATCAAAACTATGAATTAACACATGTGGAATTATATACATTACAAAAAAAGTGTGAAAATATGTCATATTCTAGGTTCTAGCCACCTTTTGCTTTGATTACTGCTTTGCACACTCTTGGTATTCTCTTGATGAGCTTCAAGAGGTAGTCACCTGAAATGGTCTTCCAACAGTCTTGAAGGAGTTCCCAGAGATGCTTAGCACTTGTTGGCCCTTTTTGCCTTCACTCTGTGGTCCAGCTCACCCCAAACCATCTCAATTGGGTTCAGGTCCGGTGACTGTGGAGGCCAGGACATCTGGCACAGCACCCCATCACTCTCCTTCTTGGTCAAATAGCCCTTACATGGCCTGGAGGTGTGTTTGGGGTCATTGTGATGTTGAAAAATAAATGATGGTCCAACTAAACGCAAACCGGATAAAATAGAATGTCGCTACAAGATGCTGTGGTGGCCATGCAGGTTCAGTATGCCTTCAATTTTGAACAAATCCCCAACAGTGTCACCAGCAAAGCACCCCCACACCATCACACCTCCTCCTCCACACCAGCACACCTGTGAAGTGAAAACCATTTCAGGTGACTACCTCTTGAATCTCAACAAGAGAATGCCAAGAGTGTGCAAAGAAGTAATCAAGGCAAAAGGTGGCTACTTTGAAGAACCTAGAATATTACATATTTTCAGTTGTTTCACACTTCTTTGTTATGTGCATAATTCCACATGTGTTAATTCGTAGTTTTAATGCCTTCAATATGAATCCACAATTTTCATAGTCATGAAAATAAAGAAAACTCTGAATGAGAAGGTGTGTCCAAACTTTTGGTCTGTACTGTGTATATATATATATATATATATATATATATATATATATATTGTGATAAGGTGGCAAGGAAAGGGTGTATTTCCTTGGCTCACCCTGAAGAATCTCTCACCTCCTTCTTAATTGATGTGGCAGCAGGGAAGGGAGGTGTATATGAGATGGAGACTCAGTCTAATCTGTGCTCTCCCTTGGAAACAGTTTGCTGGCTGTTAGAGTGGTAGACACATGGGCCCTGTTTAGGTAACACGCAGAAGGCACTGCGAGTGGTCCAAGTTTGGGTGTGAACTGGTAGTAAAACAGGTTGCAGGTGGCACGGGTTTTTAACTGGACGAGGGAAGCTCACCAGTTGATAGACAGGGCATGCTGAGAGTTATAGTCAGTGACCAGATGGTCTAGGACTTTATTTTGTTCCTGTTTATGTTTCGTTTTTACCTGAAACCTGTGGAAATAAAGCTGGCAAGGAGCCAGACTTGTATGAGGAACTGTGCTCTGCTGTGTTATTGTGAGGAACGTGTCCCGTGGCAAGTGACCAGGACGATCCGAGAGCTAATCCCTGAGATAGTTTGTTACATTTTGATGGAGAATGTGGGCACGCCGTTGCTAAGGGCAACCCATTGCCAAGGGCAACCAATGGGCGAGTTGGAGAGGAGCCATTGCTAGGAGCAACCCCCTGCAAGTTTAGAAGTCTGAGGAGCCCAGCAGAGGAGGTCAAGCACAGGATGGTGTCTGTGGAGGAGCGTTGCTAGGGGCAACAGATCAAGATTTTTTTTCTGTAAAAAGGACATCGGCAGGCCGTTGCTGGGGGCAACCGAAGTGGGCCACAACCGGTGGTCGCCAGGATGAAGCCAAGGTCCCGTGAGGTGTTGGTGGGCGGAATCCCACTGTGGGTGGACTTGGACGGACGTAAGACTGTGTCTCAGATAATGCAGGAAATAATTCCCTTTGTGAAGTCCCGCCTGAGCCCGGTAAGACAGTTCAAATTACCTTTGATACATGTTTTGGGGCAGTAAGCCATATGATGGAGGTATGTGCAGAACTTACAGTGAAAATTGTACTGGGCAGAGACTTTCTGTATTTCTGGCAGCTGTGGGATGCCGAGAGTGCACCTGAGAGTTCGCACACAAAGGTTCCGGAAGTAGTGAGGACTGGGGTGTCTCTACTGGACTGTGTGAATGGTGCTGTATATTGTGAACCCATGCAGGCTGATAATGTTTATCTTGAAACACGTGTTCTGATGTAAAGAGTACTGTTGCCACCTCTCGCAGGACGAAAGAAAACCTGTGTGAGCTGGAAATAGAAGTTAAAAAGATGATGGTTTTGTTAGATCCAAAATGTGTAATAAGTCTGGTAAAGACCAGCTGCAGAAAGCCAGACCCTGCTGTAATGTCCATACAAACCGCTTTTTGGGGTTATAAAACAGTCAATGTGTGTATTTCTACTCCCTATGGAACCATAAGTCACAAGGTTGCAATAGAGCCTACCTTAGAGTATGAAGTAGTACTGGGGAAGGATTTTCCGTTTTTTCAGCAGTTGTGGGAATATAGTCAGGTGACTAGAGCAGGAACACCTGATAGGCTGGCAACACTTGGTTTTCACCACATAGCAGGGAACAGTAACTCAGCAGAGGATGAGGATGGGGAGTATCAGCAGACCCTAGGTATATGTCAGGTGGGAGTGTGCCAGACCACTAGAGGAGCTGAAGAACAGTCTGTGAGTCAAGTTAAAGAGGTGACTGGAAAAGAAGCTACGGAGATGGCTGTGGAAAAACCAAAACTCCGGAAGAGAGTACCGGTGGAGCTGGGGGCTGCGCTTATGGTCACAGACAGAGTTCTAAGTGAAGAAGATGTGACATCTGAACCAGAGAGAGGTCGTAACCAGGAAGGTCAAACCGCTGGACCAGATATTGTTGCAGACCCAGGAGCCCTAGTAGTTTTTGCCAGGCCATGGAGAGACTGTGACAAGACAAAAGAAAAGTCTGCGAAGGAGCCAAGAGACAGTTCAGATGAACTGTTCGGGAATCACCCTGACTTGCTGGTGCCAAGAGCCATTGAAGTTGTTTCTAGGGGCAACGGACTTACCTCTAAGGGATTGACGGTCCGGTGGGAGTCTTTAGCGAGAGTCTCCAGAGTTGCCAAAGTGGTGGGAGAGAAAGAGTGCCAGGTGTCAATGGCACCTGTTGTTGATGATGATGAAGAGGCACAAGTGGCCGCAACCCCGAAAAAGGGGGAGACTTCGTCTAGAGATGGAGAATTGCTGGGTTGAGTGTCTGACAGAGGACCAGAGGATGTCTCAAGGTCTAACAGCGAGAGTGAGGAGACCGCTGTCAGTAAAAGGTCTTGGAAAAGATGAGCTGGCCTTGGAAAAAAACTGGAGCAGATCCAGAATCTGGAAGAATTCCTGCAGATGGTTTCTGGGAAGTTAACGGAGAAAGAAAAAGAGGTACATCGCTTGACAGAGGAGAGGGACAAATCGCTTGCTGACTTTAAGAAAGAGCAAGAAGCGAGGCTTCAGCTGGAAAAAGTCATGGAGTACCACCTGGCTCTGTAGGATGAACTGTTCTGCTCCCAGGGTCTTGTGACCAGCAAGGAGAGTGAGGGGGAGAGTCTGACCAAGCGGATGTCATTCCAGGAAGAAGAAGTGAGTCTTCTACATGGTGCATATCAGGCTCTGCGGAGTGATCACAAGGCTAGGCTAGTAGCCATGGAAACAATAGAAAAAGAGAAGAATGAAATGAAGATAGAAGTTGATGATCTTGCCAGCAATCTTGAGAGTGTCTCTAAAGCTAAGAGACAACTTGAGGAGGAAGTCAAGGCGAAGAATGCCCTTGCATATGCTCTTCAATCTGCTCGTCATGACAATGACTTGCTCCGTGAGCAGTATGAGGAGTCCCTGGAACAAGTTGAGACTGCAACATGAAAACAAGAATTTGCAACAGGAGATCTCAGATCTATCTGAACAGATTGGTGAGAGTGGAAAATCTATCAATGAGTTAGAGAAGACCAAGAAACAGTTGCTGGACAGTGAGAAGATGATCTCTGCAAAGCTCAAGAGTGAGCAGCTGAAATATATAAAGCTGGAAGGTGACATGAAGATCTTAAAAGAGAACCTTCTGCGCAGAAGGTCCCACGTAGCTGCCTTGGTTTTGCTGGAAGCGCAACTCTACGAACAGGTGGCTGTGCTGGCGGACAATGAACAGTTGAGGAAACAATTTCTGTCTTCGGAAGATACTGTCAGGGACTTGACAGAGTTAATTGACAGTGAGACGATGTAGTCCGCTAAGCTCCAGTGTAAGCAGCGGAACTATGAAAAAAAGAAAGAGGACCTGGAAGTCCTAAAAGAGAGCAGAGACCAAGCTATGGTGGAATTGGCTCAAGAAAGGTTTTTGGGGCAGAAGTTACGGGATACAGGGATGCTTTCTCTGAAGCCCGGTAAAAATTCCTCTAATGCTAAGATTGAGGTGAAGCCCTGTAAGAAGTCCCCTGAAGCTAGGACTGAGCTGAAACCTGGTGGGAAATCCTCTGAAGTGGAGACTAAGGAGAAGTCAGGTGGGAAATCCTCTGAACCTGAGCAGACCAAAAATTCTGAAGGTAATGCTGAGGCAGAGAAACCCTCTGAAGCAGAAGCTAAACCAGAGTCAACCTCAAAAGCTATGAGTAAAGAGAATGGGACAACTGAAGCTACAGGTGAAGAGAAGAGTAAGCCTGAAAAAACTGCAGAGAAGAGCCAAACAGTAGTAGAAGCTGATTCTACACAAGAATCCGAAGGAGCCAAAGACTCTGAAGCCAAACCTGAGGAAGTTGGTGCGCCTGAAGAGAAAGCTGGAAGGGATGAGGTGAAACCATGTGAGAAATCCAGAGTGTTTCGCAGCATATGTCAATACTATTGCAGGTCCCAGCATATCGAGTATATGTACCATAAGGACAATATGTAATAATATATACTGTAGATGTATGTAGATGTAAACTTTCACATTAAATTATATATATATATATATATATATATATATATATATATATATATATATAGCTATTCATATATCTATATGTCTTTCTCTCATATAGTGAGAGAGAGATATAGAGATATAGATATATAAATCATATATCTGTATGTATACTTTTTTGGATTTGTTTGACCCTGGAGCGTCAGAGCACGTATATTTATCATGGATTTTACTCCATCTACAGCACCCATCTTGTTTGTGTACACAGAGGAGGACATTAGCAAAATTCTAAGTGGACCTTTAGGTGATGATACCTTCCTGAGCATTCCGTCTAAAGTTGATATCAAACGTACGTTTGAACAGGACTCTTAGAAGCTCATAAGTTTACAGTTGCATCTTTCATTATTGAGTAAATACTACCAAAGTAAGATGATCCCTAGGGGGTCTTAGACCTCATCTTAGACCGAATTTATTTCCAGCGAATGAACAATTTTGTCACACCTTTGAGGGACTAACTAACAAGTACGCCTTTGATGTGATCCTCCTCAATATTGAGTACCTCCAGGAAGAGAATTAAGAGATGAGGAGATCAATCACGTGTTAAATATACACAGCAATTTGTCAGGACCTGAATATAAGGTATTGAGGGAGATTGTCCATGATGACAACATCATAATTAAACCCGCCGATAAAGGCGGAGTCGTTGTCATCATGGACAAAAAAGACTACCTTAATGAGGTTTATAGACAGATCAGAGACACAGAGGTGTACAAATGTACCGGACAAGACCCGAGACCAATGGTTGAGAAACGCCTGAGGATCCTCATTGATAACGCTCTAGCAATAGACGTTATCGATGACGATCTTCACGATTTTCTGCATGCTGATATACATGCTCCCTAAGATCCATAAATGTCTATCACAAGTAGAGATGAGCGAATCGAAGTTGACGAACCCGAATTCGTTACGAACTTCATGAAAAATTCGATTCACAACGAATGCGAATATCGCCGCAATTCTATTGCGCGAATAGCTTCATTAAACTCCATTTTACAGCGTTCCAGGCTATTGGAGAGCTAAGATGGCGGATCCACATGTGAGTACATGGGGCAGGGGATTATGGGAGGGCGTGAAACAGCGGTGGGAATGAAGGTAGGCGGGCTGACCCTGAATCACATGTGAGATGCAGCTTATCAGTGTTCACTGACCCCTGTGATGTCACAGGCCCTATATAATCGGCGGCCATCTTGCCTCTCTTCATTTCATCTATGCAGTCAGATAGAGAGGATGGAACTGCGTGTGTGTGAATAGCTCATCCAACAGCGTTACACTGCAACTGCTAGTCAGTGCTGGTCACATCAGCATTAGGGAAAGGGAGTGCTTTCCTGTTACACTGAGAAGAAGGATAATTGATAGCTAAACCTCCTATTCACGTTATTGAGCATTGCAGCAGAGAGGGGCAGATAGCTGTCAGCTGCCTCATACAGATCTCCAAGCTGCCTAAACTTTCTGAAGCATCTTATCTCCTCATTTTTCAGCACAATTGAGTTTATTTTTATTTGCTCGACAAATCTTCTGCTGCTCAGAATTGTGTGACAGAGTGCAATTTAGGGTTTAATCCCTGGATTTTTTTTTTGTGGTGCTGCACTGTTGGGTCCTGCTGCTGTTCAGAAATACTTGATTGTTCAGTGGACTGTAGTGCATTTGTACCATTTTGTACCTGTTCATCTGTCAAGGGGCTAGCTACATACTGTGCAAGTCCAAACAATACTATTCACTGTCTTTTTTTTTTTTTAAATAGTTTTTTCTGCGTATAGTTACGCATATAACTGCCCTCATCAGTGCATACCGCATAGGTACATCCAAGTATTGTACCATATAGCATGTTAAGCTGTCAAGGTGCTCCATACTGTCAAAGTCCAAACCATAGTATCCACTGGCTGGCGTTTTTCAAAAATACAGAGTTTTTTCTGCTAATAGTTAGGCATATTACTGCCCTCATCAGTGCATACCGCATAGGTACATCCAAGTATTGTACCATTTTGTACCTGTTCATCTGTCAAGGGGCTGGCTACATACTGTGCAAGTCCAAACAATACTATTCACTGTCTTTTTTTTTAAATAGTTTTTTTCTGCGTATAGTTACGCATATATAACTGCCCTCATCAGTGCATACCGCATAGGTACATCCAAGTATTGTACCATTTAGCACCTGTTAAGCTGTCAAGGTGCTCCATACCGTCAAAGTCCAAACCATAGTATCCACCGGCTGGTGTTTTTCCAAAATACAGATTTTTTTCTGCTTATAGTTAGGCATATTACTGCCCTCGTCAGTGCATAGCGCATATGTACTTCCAAGTATTGTACCATTTAGCACCTGTTAAGCTGTCAAGGTGCTCCATACCGTCAAAGTCCAAACCATAGTATCCACGGGCTGGTGTTTTTCAAAAATACAGAGTTTTTTCTGCTGATAGGCATATTACTGTCCTCATCAGTGCATAGCGCATAGGTACATCCAAGTTTTGTACCATTTAGCACCTGTTAAGCTGTCAAGGTGCTCCATACCGTTAAAGTCCAAACCATAGTATCCATGGACTGGTGTTTTTCAAAAATACTGAGTTTTTTCTGCTAATAGTTAGGCATATTACTGCCCTCATCAGTGAATAGTGCATAGGTACATCCAAGTACTGTACCATTTAGCACCTGTTAAGCTGTCAAGGTGCTCCATACGGTCAATGTCCAAACCATAGTATCCACGGGCTGGTGTTTTTCAAAAATACAGAGTTTTTTCTGCTAATAGTTAGGCATATTACTGCCCTCATCAGTGCATAGCGCATAGGTACATCCAAGTATTGTACCATTTAGTACCTGTTATTCTGTCAAGGGCCTACATACTGTTCAAGGACAGCCGTAAGTAATCACCGGCTGCTGTTCTAGATAAATACTGTTTAAAGAGTAGTGTAGCGTATTGTAATACCCTCATAAACGCACTAAGTATGTCAGGCAGAGAAGTGCCAAGACGTGCACAGAGGAGTGGCAGAGGCCTATATACTTCAGGCAGAGTTGGCAGTAGACTTGGGGCGAGTGGCAACAGGAGTTGCAGCGAGAGGCCTGAGCTCCATTTATCAGCCAGCGGTCGTATCTCCACCAGCAACCCATCTGCTGTCGTGGATTGGTTAACGCGCTCATCCACATCATCACAAGTGACATCTGACACCCACAGTCAACAGTCGGTGGGTTCCTCAGATACAACCCTCAGTTGACATGGCCCGGGAGCAGTCCCTGACCTCCCATTGCCTTTGTCCTATGCTGTTCCCTCTCCTAAAGAAGTATCTTATGCTGTGGGTTCAGCTCCACTATTTACTGAGGACGATCTAATAAAGCACGGTCAGCAGCTACTGGACAGCCAAGAAGGGGAGGAGACATGCGCTGCTTGCTCTGCTAGGTGGGCAAGTAGTGATGCGGAGAGTGACTTGGGAGGCGGTGTTGCAAGTGTTCAGGGTCCTGAAGCAGACACTGTTGGGGAACCTGAGGAGGACATCAGTGACGTGCACACAACTGTTGATGATGATGAAGCCGATCGCAATTGGGAGCCGGGTGCAGAAGGGGCTTCATCATCATCAGGAGAAGAGAGTTGCAGGTTGCCCTTGAGGCAGCAAGGCGGTAGAACGGTTGGCAGTCAGCGTGCGTGGTGGCAGTAGTCGAAATTCAGGAGCCAAACGTGCCCGGGGGAGACCACCTGATTCGCGGCAGGCTACCTTTCCGGGAGGTAGTGGAACCAGGGTTCCTGGAGACGGCTCCAGTAGCAGTCCATTAGTGCGGACTGCGGGTGGGAAAATCAGCTACTTGGCGGTGTGAAAGTTTTTCATAAGGCATCCGGAGGAGGTTCATGTAGCCACATGCAAAATCTGTCGGCAGAAGGTGAAGCTTGGCCCCAATGTCGGCACCATGGCCCTGCGTCAACACATGCTTCGCCACCATAAAGTGGCCTGGGAGAACCGTGGCTCCGATGTAGTGGTCCAGCCTGCTGCATCCGCTCCCTCCTTCATCCAGCCAAGGCTCCACCACCTCAGCCGAAGGGAGCTGTGTGTCAAACCCTCCTTCTGTCGCTCCTGCTTCTCCCGCTTTTAGTCAGCCATTCCGCCAACAATCCTTCGGCGAAGCCATGTCCAAGAGACAACAGTATGCGCCCACTCATCCAACGGCGCAGAAGTTGAATGTGCTCCTGTCCAAGTTGCTGGTGTTGCAGTCCCTCCCTTTTCAAGTGGTGGACTCTGCACCTTTCAGAGAATTGATGGCTTGTGCCAAGCCGAGGTGGAGAGTCCCAAGCCGTCATTCCTTTGCGAAGAAGGCAGTACCAGCCCTGCATAAGTTTGTACAAGAGAAGGTGGGCCAGTCCTTGAGCCTGTCGGTGTGTTCAAAAATGCATGGCAGCGCCGACGTGTGGAGCTGTAACTACTGGCAGGGACAATTCTTGCCTTTTACGGCTCACTGGGTAAATGTGGTTCCTGCACAGCCACAACAGCAAATTGGACAGGTCACACCGCTTCCTCCTCCACGCTCTCGCTCCCAGGCAGTTGGTCCTGTTACAGTGTGCGACGACGCCTCCTCATCCTCCACCCTGTCCTCGGCCTCCACTGCACGGCCAAATCTCAGTGGCCCTTCATCGTACCATGTGTGTAGGGCACGGCGGTATCAAGCTGTTCTTCACATGGTTTGCCTTGGCGAATGGAGTCACACAGGGGAGGAACTGCTAAAGTTCATTCGTAAAGAAATCCGAGTATGGCTTACTCCACGAAATCTGGAAATGGGAACCATGGTGACCAACAACGGGAAGAACATTGTGTCCGCGCTGCGACAAGGAAGTGTGAAACATGCGCCCTGCATGGCACACGTGTTGAATCTGGTTGTCAAGCGCTTCCTCAAGTCTTCACCCCATTTGCAAGACATCCTGAAAATGGCAAAGAAACTGTGCATGCACTTCAGCCAATCGTACACCGCCAAGCACACCTTCCTTGAGCTGCAGCGTCAGAACGGTATCCCACAACATAGACTTATTTGTGACGTTGCCACATGTTGGAATTCCACCCTCCATATGTTGGACAGACTATACGAACAAAGAAAAGCCATCACCGATTTCTTGATGATCCAAGCAGATAGGAGTACTCCCCTGTGTAACTTCAATGTGAACCAGTGGCAGCTCATACGTGACACCTGCCATTTGCTGAGGCCCTTTGAGGAAGCCACATTATTTGTGAGTCTCCTGGATTACGCCACGAACGACGTAATTCCACTCCTACATTTCCTACAACAAATGATTGAAACCATGGCTGGTCACGGCAATGGAGATGTTGCGCCTACATCTCTAGGCTACATGGGCCCTGTGGGGGCTGAACTGGAGGAGGAGGATGATGAGGGGCAGAGCGGAGCACAGTTTAGGTTGGATGAGATGGCCGGTGTTTCTAGTCTTCGGACAGGAGAGGAGGAGCAGGAGCAGCCAGAGGAGCTGGAGGGTTATGAGAAAGTTGAGACAGAGGACCCAGACACACCGTGGCAGTATGCAGTGGAGATGGAGGCAGGTAGTCCCTCTGAGTCACTGGCGCAAATGGCACGATGCATGCTCAGTTGCTTGCGTAGTGACCCCCGAATTGTCAAAATTCCTCAGCGGGATGACTTCTGTATATCCACCTTATTATCCACCTTATTAGACCCTCGCTACCGTCCCAAAATGGGGGCCTTTTTTACACCCACTGAGAGGGAGGACAAACTGACCTACTACAGAGAGTTCCTACGTAGTCAGTTGGCCACATGGTCAGTCGGCCATATGGTCCATCCACTCATTGTGCATCCACTCACAGGTCTGACTCGGGGGGCACTCTGCGCTCACCTTCCACTGCCATGGCTGCTGGGGAGGGGAGGGGTGGCAGGAGCAGTACCAGCTCAATCAGCAGCACCCTGAGTCTACAGTTGCTGATGAGTAGCTTTCTTCACCCGCATAGTGAAGCAACTCATCAGCAGCAGGTAGACATGGAGCAGGACCTGAACCAGCAGGTGGTGGCATACCTTGACATGGCCATGCCAACAACCATTGAAGATCCGCTGGACTTCTGGGCAGCCAAACTTGATTTATGGCCACAACTAGCAGAGTTTGCCCTGGAAAAGCTGTCCTGCCCAGCCAGTAGTGTGCCATCAGAGCGGGTGTTTAGAGCGGCCGGTGCCATAGTCACCCCAAGGCGAACTCGTCTGTTCACTAAAAATGTGGAGAGACTGACGTTTGTCAAGATGAATCAGGGATGGATCAGCCAGGATTTCCAGCCACCAATGCCAGATGGCTCGGAGTAGATTGACCATGCTCCTACAACAAAAATTTCTCAATTATGGTTGATTATGAAACTCTCTGGGGCAGACCTGGGCATTGTATGGCCCGCTTGCCATATACGGTCCTTTGATTGGCTCTGACCGGCCCACGCTGACTGGGGGACAACTATGCTGCCTAATCTGTTTACTGCTTAATGCAAATGTCAACATTGATCTTTAAATGTAAGGGGTTATGACACCCTCTTGGGTACTGTGAATGCCTGCTCCATACTCATTCTGTGTCTTTCAGGAACTACATGCCTCCCTGCCCTCAGGCCTTGGGCCTTCAATTTTTGGATGTTTAGCAGTAGCTAAATACATGCTTAATGCAAATTTCAACATTCATCTTTAAATGTAAGGGGTTGGTTATGAAACCCTCTTGGGTACTGCGAATGCCTGCTCCATACTCATTCTGTGTCTTTCAGGAACTACTTGCCTCACTGATGCTTGGGGCCTTGGGCCTTTAATTTTTGGATGCTTAGCAGTAGCTAAATACATGCTTAATGCAAATGTCAACATTGATCTTTAGTGAAGGGGTTATGAAACCCTTTTGGGTACTGCGAATGCTTGCTCCTGACTCATCCTGTGTCTTTTCACGAACTTCTTGCCTCACTGATGCTTGGTGCCTTGGGCCTTTAATTTTTGGATGTTTAGCAGTAGCTAAATGCATGCTTAATGCAAATTTCAACAATGATCTTTAAATTCTCGGCGTTCTGTCAGGGCCGTGGCCTACCCTGCCGGGGCCGATCCGAGGAACTCACTAAACCATCCAATCGGTAGAAGAGACAGGCGGTATGTACAAAGGTCAGGGACTTAATGAACCCAAGCTTATGACCCGCACTTAGTTGGAATTCTTCTTTCATGGCAAATAATTGCAATCCCCAATCTCTATCACGAACATGGTTCAGCAGATTACCCCCACCTGTCGCTTGAAGGATACGCATAGGCTGGTCCGTTCATTGTAGCGCGCGTGCAGCCCCAGACATCTGAGGGAATAACACACCTGTTATTGCTCGCTCTCACGATTGATGGTGCAACGTAAGGGGTTATGAAAGCCTCTTGGGTACTGCTGATGCCTACTCCTGACTGCTCACTGCTCCTGTGTCTTTCAGGGACTACTTGCCTTCATGATGCTTCTGGGCTTGGCCCTTCAATTTTAGGATTTTTGAAATAGATACATACATGCTTAATTTAAATTTCAACATTTATGGTGCAATGTATTGGGTTATTAAACCCTCTTGGGTACTGTTTTTTCAAAAGTTTCTGATACTATTTTTGGTAATAAACTTGAATTTTCCAGAGTACTAACCATTACACCGCTTGTTGTGTATGATTTTTTAATTTACATTTTCAAAAATAATACGGAGAGGGATGAACTCTGCTTCTTTATTTCAGAAAAAAAAATTACTTTAGAGAAGAATGTCTTTTGGTGGTCCACCGTCCTGCATTATAGAGTCTTCTGGACTGGATATGCGCTTGTTCTTAAACAAAGGTACAAAAACAAAAAATGGCCAGTCAGGGCAATGGAGACGTTGCGCCTACATCTCACGGCCACTTGAGCTCGGTGGGTGCTTGTGACATTACGTCCTTTGTACCCACACGGCGGGGTCCGGGACACAAATTTTGATCTAAATTTAAAAAAAAAATTTGACATTTCAATGGTCTCCTCATGCTTCAGCCCACTCCAGGCTGCGTCATTCAGTTAATATATAGGTAGCACCCTCTGTCTTAAAATTTCGTAAAAAATTTTCGTAAAAAAGGTTTGTCTTTTTTTCGGAGGGATTGTGAAGCTTTGGTGCGTACTCATGCATCAGCCAACTCCAGGCTGTGTCATTGAGGCAATATATAGATAGCACCCACTGTCCTAAATTAAAAAAAAAAATTTCCATAAAAAATGTTTGTCTTTTTTCGTAGGGATTGTAAAGCTTTGGTGCGTACTCATGCATCAGCCAACTCCAGGTTGTGTCATTGAGGCAATATATAGATAGCACACGCTGTCCTAAATTTTTGTAAAAAATTTTCGTCAAAAATGTTTGTCTTTTTCCTTAGGGATTGTAAAGCTTTTGTGTGTACTCATGCATCAGCCAACTCCAGGCTGTGTCATTGAGGCAATATATAGGTAGCACTCGCTGTCCAAAATTTTCGTAAAATTTTTCGTAAAAAATTTTGGCTTTTTTCTTAGGGATTGTAAAGCTTTTGTGCATACTCGTACATCAGCCAACTCCAGGCTGTGTCATTTAGGCAATATATGGTTTACTGATGGTGCTTCTGGGCCTGGGAATTTCAAATTTCCTCATAGGTAGCACCCGCTATCCAAAATCTTTTTCCAAAATTTCGAAAAATTTGTGTTTTTTTGGGGGGGGATTGTGAAGCCCTATTGTGTACTCATGAATCAGCCAACTCCAGGCTGTGTCATTCAGCCAACATATGGTTTACTGATGTCGCTGCTGGGTCTGGGAATTTCAAATTTTCTCATAGGTAGCCAAAATCTTTTTCAAAAATTTCAAAAAATGTTGTGTTTTTTGGGGGGGATTGTGAAGCCCTATTGTGTACTCATGAATCAGCCAACTACAGGCTGTGTCATTCAGCCAATATATGGTTTACTGATGCCGCTGCTGGGCCTGGGTCTGGGAATTTAAAATTTTCTCATAGGTAGCTAAAATCTTTTTCAAAAATTTCAAAAAATGTTGTGTTTTTTGGGGGGGATTGGGAGGCCCTGCTGTGTACTCGTGAATCAGCCAACTCTAGACTGTGTCATTCAGGCAATATATGGGTTACTGATGCCGCTGTTGTGTCTGGGTCTGGGAATTTCACATTTTCTCATAGGTAGCACCCGCTATCCAAAATCATCGGTTTAAATTTCTTAATTCATCTTTTAAACTTAGGGATTGTGAAGGCCTAGTGCCTACTCATGCTGCCAACACCTCCATGCTGTGTCATTAAGCCACTATATGGTGTCCTCATGCTTCAGCTTCATCCAAGCTGTGTCATTCAGCCACTATATGGTGTCCTCATGCTGCCAACACCTCCACACTGTTTCATTCAGCCACTATATGGTCTCCTCATGCTGCCAACACATCCACGATGTGTCATTCAGCCACTATATGGTGTCCTCATGCTGCCAACATCTCCATGCTGTGCCATTCAGCCACTATATGTGTCCTCATGCTGCCAACACCTCCACGCTGTGCCATTCAGCCACTATTTGGTGTCCTCATGCTGCAAACACCTCCACGTTGTGCCATTTAGCCACTATATAGTGTCCTCATGCTGCCAACACCTCCACGCTTTGCCATTCAGCCACTATATGGTGTCCTCATGCTGCCAACACCTCCACGCTGTGCCATTCAGCCAGCATATTGTGTCCTCATGCTGCCAACACATCCACGCTGTGCCATTCAGCCACTATATGGTCTCCTCATGCTGACAAGCTGTCCATGCTGTGTCATTCAGCCACTATATGGTGTCTTCATGCTTCAGCTTCATCCAAGCTGTGTCATTCAGCCACTATATGGTGTCCTCATGCTGCCAACACCTCCACGCTGTGTCATTCAGCCACTATATGGTCTCCTCATGCTGCCAACACTTCCACGCTGTGTCATTCAGCCACTATATGGTGTTCTCATGCTTCAGCTTCATTCAAGCTGTGTCATTCAGCCACTATATGGTGTCCTCATGCTGACAACACCTCCACACTGTGTCATTCAGCCACTATATGGTCTCCTCATGCTGCCAACACATCCACGATGTGTCATTCAGCCACTATATGGTGTCCTCATGCTGCAAACACCTCCACGCTTTGCCATTCAGCCACTATATGGTGTCCTCATGCTGCCAACACCTCCACGTTGTGCCATTCAGCCACTATATAGTGTCCTCATGCTGCCAACACCTCAATGCTGTGCCATTTAGCCACTATATTGTGTCCTCATGCTGCCAACACCCCCACACTGTACCATTCAGCCACTATATGGTGTCCTCATGCTGCCAACACCTCCACGCTGTGCCATTCAGCCAGCATATTGTGTCCTCATGCTGCAAACATATCCACGCTGTGCCATTCAGCCACTATATGGTTTCCTCATGCTGACAAGCTGTCCATGCTGTGTCATTCAGCCACTATATGGTGTCTTCATGCTTCAGCTTCATCCAAGCTGTGTCATTCAGACACTATATGGTGTCCTCATGCTGCCAACACCTCCGCGCTGTGTCATTCAGCCACTATATGGTCTCCTCATGCTGCCAACACCTCCACGCTGTGTCATTAAGCCACTATATGGTGTTCTCATGCTTCAGCTTCATCCAAGCTGTGTCATTCAGCCACTATATGGTTTCCTCATGCTGCCAATACCTCCACGCTGTGTCATTCAGCCACTATATGGTTTTCTCATGCTGCCAACACCTCCACACTGTGCCATTCAGCCACTATATGGTGTCCTCATGCTGCCAACACCTCCATGCTGTGTCATTCAGTCACTATATGGTCTCCTGACACTGATGCCACCACCAGGCTCTGTAATTGTGCTGCTGTGCGGCAGTGATTCTAAAAGCGAGGCCGGTAATCTGCATGTTATTCTGAATATCAGTATTATTTCACTAACCTAGCACACTCCATATGCTTTTTAGAACACAGCAAAGTGTTCTATACCCCTCTAGAGGCTGTATGTAGGCTAGAAATAGTATTTTTTAATAGAGATTCGCCACGAAAAAATTCAAAACAAAACAAATGTTTTCGGAAAATTTGGCGAATCGGCCAAATCGAATTTTTGAAAAGTTCGCTCATCTCTAATCACAACCACCGGGGAGACCCATCGTCTCCGGGAAGGACTCGATCTTGAGTCCCTCAGCGATCTATGACAATAAATTTTTGCGACAATATGCGGTCAACACTAAATCTTATATCAAGGATACGACGGATTTTTTGTCCAAGCTCAAAGAGGTTGCTTTACCTGATGAATACATGCTGGTCTCGTTTGACGTGACCAGCTTTTATACATCCATTAATCATGAACGGGGGATGCAGAGTGTTCGGAAGGTTCTCCTAGATGATCCACATTCTGATGAGTGTAAAGAATTCATTATGGGTTTAGTTGACATTATCCTTAGTTGTAACTACTTTAAGCTTGGTAAAGATTTTTTTATTCACTTAAAGGGCACGGCTATGGGGTCCAATATGGCCCACACTTATGCCGATATTGTCATGGCCGACATGGAGGAGTCGTCAATATACCAATCCATCACTTTATTAACATCTTAAAGTGGTGGAGATATATTGACGACGTGTTTACAATTTGGAAAGGCACAGAGGAACAACATAACCAGTTTTTTTCTGAACTCAATACAGTGATATTAAGTTCACCATGGTCGCCTCGAGAACCGGTGTCCAATTTTTGGACACGTGGGTCTACGTGGAGGATAGTGCTCTTAAAACTGACCTATATGTAAAACCCACCGATAGGAATAACCTTCTAATGTTTGATAGTTCACATCCTAGGAACATGATTAAATCTCTCCCATTTAGCCAGTTCCTGAGAGTTAACAGGATTGTTGAAGACCCAGTAAAACGACGGGAGAGGCTTGAGATGATGGGAGACACATTTTTGTGTAGGGGCTACCCTAAAGGGTTAGTAGATTCCCAAAAGAAAAAGGTTACTGAGGTCAGTACACTAGATTTTGATGAAAAGACTAATAATGAAAACTTGATAAAACGTATTCCGTTTGTGTCTACGTATACTCCTATCAGCACATGCATTGGGCGGAGTATACGCAGGCACTGGAAGATTGTCTCCAGTACCTATGACAAGATCCCTGAATTAGCGGTTCCTCCTATTCTTGCTTCCAGGAGAAGCCCCAATTTGCGAGACAAACTGGTGAGGGCGGATCCTTTTAAGAGGGAAATGAGTCTGTCTTTGCAGTTGAAACCTGGGTGCTTCCCCTGTATGCAATGTGAAAATTGTAAACTGATGAAAAAAGGTAATGTCTTCAAACACCCTACTCTAAATGTGGAATGTAAAATTAAACATAATCTGATGTGCAAATCAGACTATGTAATCTATGCACTTATCTGCCCTTGCCCCCTCATTTACATTGGAGAGACCACCACAGAGTGTCGACTAAGATTAAATAATTATAAATCCTCTATAAGAACAAGAAAAACTGAACTTCCAATACCTCGACATTTCATTGAACATAACCATACAATAGAACAAATGAGGTTTACGATCATAGATCATGTCCCGCCATTAAGGATGGGTGGTGACAGGGAAAAGCTACCAAAAACAAAGGAATTATTTTGGATTGATAAGATGGAGGCTCTGCAACCGTATGGTCTGAATATTGATTTCTCATTAAAACCATTAGTAAAGTGAAATGCACAGGTGTCTAACCTTATGTGTTCCCTTGGATAAATGTCAATGGCTATTTCTCTTTGTGCAGTTTTGTTATTTTACATCCTTATATTTATGTTTTCTTTTTCTTCATTTTTTCTTTCTCTTTTTTAGTGCACCTGGTTTGTAATCACCTCACTGGAATGTCCTCTGCTTCACTGAGTATCCTCCGAATCGTGATCACGAATAGAGATTTATGAAGATGGATATTTGATATATTTGTCTATAAATATGATGTAATGTGCAACTCTAGGGCTAGGTTAACATAATAGTATACTGTGATATCCATTTGAGTGGTTTTGTTCATATTGGTGTAAACCATAAATAAAACGTTATTCGTGGCATATGGTGTGGATATTGAGATATATGGGGGAAACTATATTTTGGTGAGATATGGACACACAGGTGGCCATTTTTACATTAGTCTTATATTGATTATAGCTTGTGGTCCCTCACACAAAATTTTGTGTGACTTATGTATGTTTACCAATACACCAATAGGACTGTGTTGTCCAGAGGGTGTGAGGACTAAGCTGTCCAGAAGGTATCATGTAACAAGTGTATTATAATTATCCCAAGGACGGGCCCGATTTGGCTGGTTGACAGCTTCGGGATGGTACCTTGAGCTGTTGGTATTCTCCCCATTTTCGGCAATAAACCGATCATGGGGGGCCCGACACACTATTGTTCATGTATGAATGTATATGACTGTGTGTGTAGGGTTCCATAAACTATAAGAAGCTAAGATATTATATTGCGTGACATGATCCAGTTCATGTGATGTGACTTGTCTAAAATGATGCCCACCTGTAAAGTAGTACATACTCACCTTGTTTATATATGTGGTTATCCTACCCAATCACTCATTCTACACAGAATGCTATGATCTTGTATGATTTTTGTTTTACTTATGATACATGCCCTCTATGGAGTAAACAGTTCACTTTATAGTTTCAGTTAAGCCCGTTAATGTTGCACTATTCTAAATATGGGAACGCTGCCCTAGCATAAGATGGCCGGGGAAGGCATGTGAGCGCGGTGCGCATGCGCTGGGTGACGGCGCCGCGCTGTCATGCCGTGGCCGACGAGCTATGGATCCACGCCCCATTATAGTAAAGCTGCGCATGCAAAGGCACGGAATGCCGGGACGTGTCTGATGTGACGTGGAACGGCATTTCCGTGTCTGCTCAGTCAATCTTTTTACAAACAGATGATCTCGTGGAGACATGACAGTGGAGGCGGAGGTGAGCAGCACAAGGACGGCCCACTGAGGTGAAACTATGTAATAATTTTGTATAAACTGTGTACAATGGCGCTTAATGTATATTGGGATGTGATGGTTTGTGTTATCACTGGACACTAGGTATACACAGATTGAAGTATATTACTATTGATGATGTATATGTGCACTATGATATAGTTTGTTATGCTATGTAAATGAGACAGTGATGTCACATTGTTTTTTGATATAAAAGGAAGTGATGTAACACATTGTAACTGCTTGAGAAAAGCCTCATTGTGAGGCTGAAACATCGCACTTTTGAACCTGATGGGTGAATAAATACAACCTAAAGGATTTTTGGAGTGCCACTTCTTCACTTGTTTACTGGATGTATCCTGGTTTGGGGTCAAGACCTGAGAGGCAGAGCACCCTCTGTCGAGCTATAAGCTCTTGGTTTCATACAGTGCCGATTTCTCCACACCTCTGGCCTTTTTTGTATGTATACTATATGTTTTTTTTTTTTTTGCTCACACGGCAGATAGACAAATGAAGAACAGGAAATTGGAGGGAAAGACCTTAATTGAATAATGAAACCACAACCAATTAAGGTCAAACCACTTGACCTACATTCCTTTGATGTTCTATTACCTATTTGACCTTAATTGACTGTGGTCTCATAATTCAGTTAACCTTAGTTTGCCCCAAATAGGGCAGCTACCGTATATTTCAAAACTTTTTTCTTCCATTCATATGGCCCCAGTGACTCCCTGCCGTTCCCCGCTGCAAATATTGTCATTGCAAGCGTGGTAACTGGAAGTCAAGAATTACAACTCCCATCATCCCCTACATACAAATGTAAAGATTTTTCACATATATAAAAAGATAATCCCAAATCCCACATCCATGGTTACATATTCCCTTCTACAGTTTACAGCAACGAAAAAGTCCTTTCCATCCTACTGAAATTATAGCTCCCTTCCATGTCTTCCTGCATATGCAGAGAATTGGAATTACAAGAAGAGTTTTGCAGTAATTTGTCATTTGAAACCAGCTCATTTTGTATAATTATAACGACATTGTCCTTCACAATTACATTAAATACATAAATACATTATTGTCCAGGCCATCTGCCTCCACATATTACAATTTTAAGTATCTTTAATTTCTGATAGAAGACCTTTGTAAATTTATGGATTGATGGTAAATTAGGGAAACAGCATTTTTTTTGCCTACTGTATTATACATATTACTGATGTCCCTGTCCTCGGCTTGTCTCTGACCCCCGCAATTATTCATGGCAGCACATCTAAATGCCCCTAAAAATAAAATAAAAGGGGCTAAAAAGGTAAAGTGAAAATAAAAAAAATATATGATTTGGAACGAAAACTAGAAAAAAATTATGAAATGCACTCCTCATTATTTTTTTTAATATTGAGCACTGAAATTTCTGGTCCCTGCCCGCTCCCGAAAATTTTAAGACAAAAAAAAATTAGATTTTTCAATTTATGTTGGCGGGCAGGGACCTAAACATGTAGCCGACAATAATAAAAATGTAGACAGGGGCAATTTAAATGTAAAAATAATATACTTTTTATAGTTAATATTTTTTTTTTTTTTTTAGTATTGTATTTTTACATTGTGTTTAACAAAGTGTGTGTGTATGCGTGTTTTCACCTTTTCTTCTCTATTTTTTTTTTAGGTAGCATCACTACTCCCAGCATGTAAAAAACTGTTCCATGATTGGAGCTGTAGTACCTTTACTAATAGACAGATCACCCCGGGTGTCACTCCTAACACCCGATGCAATTGTCCTTTCTTTTTTTTTCTTTTCCTCTTAAATAAATGTATTGCAATTACTAAAATACATAGAGACAGATATCATATCATCAAAATATTATACAAACAGAAGGGGGAAAAATGTAATGTAAAAACTAAAAATAATACATTAATAAATAATTAATCTTCTAGTCCATCCATTCTGCCCAGATCATTCTGTGTTTATTTAAACCTTTTTTTTTAACTACCACAACGCCAGTTTTCATACCTTTGCACTTTTTTGGACCAACCTACACCATTCTATTATATTTGGTCCACGATTCCCAAAAAGTTTTTTCAGGATCAATACAATAGCTAACATAAAAATACGATTCAGTAACTCTCATCCCTTTTTAATTTTACTCAGATCCTCTAAAATAACCTCTGTTCCCAGCCAGTCTCTCTTAATTCCTAATTTATTTTGAATTGTCTGTAATACCTTGAACCAGAATTCCTCCACCTTTGGGAATGCCCATAACAGATGGATTAAAGGGGTATGCCGGCGTTTAGACATCTTATCCCCTATTCAATGGATAGGGGATAAGATGCCTGATCACGGGGGACCCGCCACTGGGGACCCCCGTGATCTTGCACGCAGCACCCCAATTAAAATCAGTCCCCGGAGCATGTTCGCTCCGAGTCTGATAACCGGCGACAACAGGGCTTGCGGCTTGTGATGTACCGCCTCCGCCCCAGTGTGACGTCACGCTCCGCCCCTCAATCCAAGCCCTATGGTCGTCACACGCCGTCAGCTCTGTGGTCGCCAGTAATCAGACTGATTTTAACTGGGGTGCTGCGTGCAAGATCACGGGGGTCCCCAGCTGCGGGACCCCCGCGATCAGGCATCTTATCCCCTATCCTTTGGACAGGGGATAAGATGTCTAAGCGCCGGAGTACCCCTTTAAGTCTGCTTCAGCTGTCCCATACTTTGGGCAATCATCCTTCTTCCAGCAGCCCATCTTTTTTTAGACTTAAAGGGGAGTAATATAAATTATGTATTATACTCAGTTTCATAATTTGATGTCTTTTATTAATAGAACATTTTTAACATTAAGCAATATTCCCTCCCATGCTTCCCTTGCAATCGGGAAAAATATGACCCCCCACCTCCTCTTTCCTCTTTTTGTTTTCCTGAAAAGTGAGAGGTACAGTTTTAAGGAATAACATATATATATATATATATATATATATATATATATATATATATATATATATATAGTTTAACTTTCCAACTCCAACAATATTTATGTAATCTTTCAAACTATGTGTATAAATCCTAAATTGTTCCTTTTTGTCAGTGCATCTATATGCTTCACACAGTGGCATATTTAATCCCCTTTATTCTCCAAAAGTCACTCCCCAAACCTTTTTTAAATTGATCCAATTCTACATTATCCCATATCACTGTATTATTAATACTACCCTAAGCTTAGCTATAATAGTCCTTTGGGGACTAAACAATGCAGTCAAATCCTGCTGTCTCACCAGTTCCTGCAGCCAGGCAGAGCAAAAAGATCTGCTCCAGCCAATCACAGCTATCTGCTGGAAATATGAATAATAGGTATAGATATGGCATATACACATACTACAGTGGGGCCAGAGAAGAGTGGCCAGCCACCCGCATCTATACATTATACAGGATGATTGCAGCAGGTGTCAGGAGTGACACCCACTGTGATCTTACCTTTCCTGCAGGTATTACTGCTCCCAACATGGAGCACACTCTGCTCCATGCTAGGAGCTGCAGTACCTGCATTAATAGACAGAATGCAACAGGTATCAGAAGTGACACCCACTGCAATCTGTCTATTAATGCAGGTACTACAGCTCCCAGCATGGAGCAGAGTGTGCTCTATGTTGGGAGCAGTAGCACCTGCAGGAAAGGAAAGATCACAATATCCCAGCATGCCCAACTCCCAGCATGCCCACACAGCAAACAGCTGTCTGGGAGTTGTAGTTGCATACCTCCAGCTGTTGCATTACTACATCTCCCAGCATGCCCTTTGGCGATCAGCACATGCTGGGAGTTGTGGTTTTGCAACAGCTAGAGGCACACTGGTTGGAAAATACTGAGTTAAGTAACAGAACCTAACTGAAGGTTTTCCAACCAGTGTGCCTCCAACTGTTGCAAAAGTACAACTCCCAGCAAACTGTCAGGGCATGCTGGGAGATGTAGCTATACAACAGCTGGAGGAACGCAACTACAACTCCCAACATGGAGAGTCAGCTGTTTGCTGTTCGTGTATGCTGGGATTGTAGTTTTGCAAGATTTAGAGGGCCATGTTTTAGAAAACTCCCAGCATGCATGGTCTGTCAGTGCATGCTGGGATTTGAAGTTTTGCGACATGTGGAGGGCCACAGTTTGGAGATCACTGTGCACTGTGTGGTCCATGAAAATTTAAAAATGTTCATTTGCACAGCCTACTGTTCCAAAGATCTGTCAAATGCCAGTGGGGTGTAAATTCTCACTGCACCCCTTATTCAATTCTGTGAGGTGTGTAGCTTCCAAAACAGGGGTCACATGTGGGGGGTTCACTGTTCTGGCACCACGGGGGCTTTGTAAATGCACATGGCCCCTGACTTCCATTCCAAATAATTTCTGTCTCCAAAAGCCCAATGCCGGTCCTTCTCTTCTGAGCATTGTAGTTCACCAGCAGAGCACCTGATGTCCACACATGGGGTATTTCCATACTCAGAAGAAATGGGGTTACACATTTTTGGGGGGGCATTTTCTCCTATTACCCCTTGTAAAAATGTAAAATTTGGGGAAAAAACAGCATTTTAGTGATTTTTTTTTTTCATTTACACATCCGACTTTAACAAAAAGTCGTCAAACACCTGTGGGGTGATAAGGCTCACTCTACCCCTTGTTATGTTCATTGAGGGTGTAGTTTCCAAAATAGCAGGCCATGTGTTTTTTTTTTTTTTTTTTGCTGGTTCTGGCACCATAGGGGCTTCCTAAACGTGACATGACCCCAAAAACCATTTCAGCAAATTTTGCTTTCCAAAAGCCAAATGTGACTGGTTCTCTTCTGAGCATTGTAGTTCGCCCACAGAGCATTTTATGTCCTAATATGGGGTATTTCCATACTCAGAAGAAATGGGGTTACAAATTTTGGGGGGCATTTTCTCATATTACCCCTTGTAAAAGTGTAAAATTTGGGGAAAAAACATAATTTTAGTGAAATTTTTTTTCATTTACGCATCCGACTTAAACAAAAAGTTGTCAAACACCTGTGGGGTGTTAAGGCTCACTGTACCCCTTGTTACGTTCCTTGAGGGGTTTTGTTTCAAAAATAGTAGGACATGTGTTTTGTTTGCTGTTCTGGCACCATAGGGGCTTCCTAAATGCGACATGCCCCCCAAACACCATCTCAGCAAAATTTTTTTCCAAAAGCCAAATGTGACTCCTTCTCTTGTGAGCATTGTAGTTCACATGCAGAGCATTTTATGTCCTAACACGGGGTATTTCCATACTCAGAAGAGATGGGGTTACAAATTTTGGGGGGCATTAACCTTTGTAAAAATGGTAAATTTGGGGAAAAAAATGCACTTTAGTGAAAATAATTTTTTTCGTTTACACATCCGACTTTAACAAAAAATCTTCAAACACTTGTTGGGTGTTAAGGCTCACTGGACCTCGTGTTAAGTGCCTTGAGGGGTGTAGTTTCCAAAATAGTATGCCATGTGTTTTTTTTGCTCTTCTGGCACCATAGAGGCTTCTTCCTAAATGTGACATGCCCCTCAAAAACCATTTCAGAAAAACTCACTCTCCAAAATCCCATTGTTGCTCGTTCCTTTCTGAGCCCTCTACTGCGCTCTCTGAGCACTTCACATACACATATGAGGAATTTCCTTACTCACGAGAAATTGGGTTACAAATTTTTGGGGGCTTTTTCTCCTATTACCACTTGTAAAAATTCAAAAACTGCATCTACAAGAAGATTTTTAATTTTCTCCTTCACTTTGCTGCTATTTCTGTGAAACACCTAAAGGGTTAACAAACTTTCTGAAAGTCATTTTGAATACTTTGAGGGGTGCAGTTTTTATAATGGGGTCATTTATGGGGCATTTCTAATATGAAGGCTCTTCATATCCACTTCAAATCTGAACTGGTCCCTGAAAATTTCCGAATTTGAAAATTTTGTGAACAATTTGAAAATTGCTGCTGAATTTTGAAGCCCTCTGATGTCTTCCAAAAGTAAAAACAGGTTAACTTTATGATGCAAACATAAAGTAGACATATTGTATATGTGAATCAATATACAATTTATTTGAAATGTCTATTTTCCTTACAAGCAGAGAGCTTCAAAGTTAGAAAAATGCTAAATTTTAAATTTTTTCATGAAATTTAGGAATTTTTCACCAAGAAATGATGCAAGTAGCGACAAAAATTTACCACTATCATAAAGTAGAATATGTCTCAAAAACATTCTCGGAATCAGAATGAAAAGTAAAAGCATCCCAGAGTTATTAATGATAAACACTTTGGGGACGGAGCCCATTATGACCCTAAAGACAGGAGCATTTTTTGCAAATCTGACCACTGTCACTTTAAGCATTAATAACTCTGGGATGCTTTTACTTATAAATTTGATTCTGAGATTGTTTTTTCATGACATATTCTACTTTATGGTAGTGGTAAATTTCCGTCGATACTTGCATCATTTCTTGGTGAAAAATTTAAAAATTTGATGAAAAATTTAAAAATGTTGCATTTTTCTAACTTTGAAGCTCTCTGCTTGTAAGGAAAATAGACATTCCAAATAAATTATATATTGATTCACATATACAATATGTCTACTTTATGTTTGCATCATAAAATTGACATGTGTTTACTTTTGGAAGACATCAGAGGGCTTTAAAGTTAAGCAGCAATTTTCCAATTTTTCACAAAATTTTCAAAATTGGAATTTTTCAGGGACCAGTTCAGTTTTGAAGTGGATTTGAAGGGTCTACACATTAGAAATACCCCTTAAATGACCCAATTATAAAAACAACACGCCTCAAAGTATCCAAAATGACATTCAGTAAGTGTGTTCACCCTTTAGGTGTTTCACAGGAATAGCAGCAAAGTGAAGGAGAAAATTCTAAATCTTCATTTTTTACACTCGCATGTTCTTGTTGGCTCAGTTTTTGCATTTTTACAAGTGGTAATAGGAGAAAAAGCCCCCCAAAATTTGTAACCCAATTTCTCTCGAGTAAGGAAATACCTCATATGTGTATGTCAAGTGTTCGGCGGGCGCAGAAGAGGGCTCAGAAGGGAAGAAGCAACAATGGGATTTTGGAAAGTAAATTTTGCTGAAATGGTTTTTGGGGGCATGTCACATTTAGAAAGCCCCTATGGTGCCAGAACAGCAGAAAACCCCACATGGCATACCATTTTGGAAACTACACCCCTCAAGGCACGCAACAAGGGGTCCAGTTAGCCTTAACACCCCACAGGTGTTTGACAACTTTTCATTAAATTCAGATGTGTAAATTTTTCACTAAAGTGCAGTTTTTTCCCCAAATTTACCATTTTTACAAAGGGTAATGGGAGAAAATGCCCCTCAAAATTTGTAACCCCATCTCTTCTGAGTATGGAAATACCCTATGTTAGGACGTAAAATGCTCTGCCGGCGAACTACAATGCTCAGAAGGGAAGTAGCGCCATTGAGCTTTTGGAAAGAAAATTTGTTTGGAATAGTAGTCAAGGGCCATGTGCATTTACAAAGCCCCCCGTGGTGCCAGAACAGTGAAACCCCCCACATGTGACCCCATTTTGGAAACTACACCCCTCACAGAATTTAATAAACGGTGCAGTTAGTATTTACACCCCACTGGCGTTTGACAGTTTGATAAAATTTTTCATTTTCACGGACCACTGTTCCAAAAATCTGTCAGACACCTGTGGGGCGTAAATGCTCACTGCACCCCTTAATACATTACGTGAGAGGTGTAGTTTCCAAAATGGGGTCACATGTGGGGGGGTCCATTGTTCTGGCACTATGGGGGCTTTGTAAACACACGTGGCCTTCAATTCCAGACAAATTTTCTCTTCAAAATCCCAATGGCGCTCCTTCTCTTCTGAGCATTGTAATGCACCCGCAGAGCCCTTAACATCCATATGTGGGGTATTTTCTTACTCAGAAGAAATGGGGTTACACATTTTGGGGGGCTTTTTTCCTATTTTCCCTTGTGGACATGAAAAATTTAGGGTAACACCAGCATTATTTTTTTTCATTTTCCCATCATATTTTAATGAAAATTGGTCAAACACCTGTGGGGTGTTAAGGCTCACTATACCCCTTGTCACGTTCCGTAAGGGGTGTTATTTCCAAAATGGGGTCAAATGTGGGTATTTATTTTTTTGCGTTTATGTCAGAACCGCTGTAAAATCAGCCACTCCTGTGCAAATCACCTCAAATGTACATGGTGCACTCTCAATCGTGAGCCTTGGTGTGCGTCCACAGAACATTTTACGCCCACATATGGGGTTTTTGTGTACTCAGGAGAAATTGTGTTACAAATTTTGGGGGTCTCTTTTTCCTTTTACTGCTTGTGAAAATAAAAAGTATGGGGCAACACCAGCATGTTAGTGTAAATTTTTTTTTTTTTTTACACTAACTGGCTGGTGTGACCCCCAACTTTTCCTTTTCATAAGGGGTAAAAGGAGAAAAAGCCCCCCAAAATTTGTAGTGCAATTTCTCCAGAGTACGGAAATACCCCATATGTGGCCCTAAACTGTTTCCTTGAAATACGACAGGGCTCCAAAATGAGAGAGCGCCATGCGCATTTGAGGACTAAATTAGGGATTGCATAGGGGTGGACATAGGGGTATTCTACGAAAGTAATTCCCAAACAGGGTGCCTCCAGCTGTT
This sequence comes from Hyla sarda, assembly GCF_029499605.1. Classification (NCBI taxonomy): domain Eukaryota; kingdom Metazoa; phylum Chordata; class Amphibia; order Anura; family Hylidae; genus Hyla; species Hyla sarda. Next base: position 231,234,324 of record NC_079191.1, read on the forward strand.
GCTAAACTCCCAGTATGCCTGGACAGTCAGTGGCTGTCCAGAAATGCTGAGTGTTGTTGTTTTGCAACAGCTGGATGCTCCGTTTTGGAAACACTGCCGTACAATACGTTTTTCATTTTTATTGGGGGGGGGGGGGGGACAGTGTAAGGGGGTGTATATGCAGTGTTTTACCCTTTATTTTGTGTTAGTGTAGTGTATTGTAGTATTTTTAGGGTACATTCGCACTGGCGTGTTACGGTGAGTCTCCCGCTAGGAGTTTGCGCTGTGGCAAAAAATTAGCTGCAGCCCAAACTTGAAGCAGGAAATTTACTGTAAATCTGCCTGTGTACCCTGTACGTTCACATGGGGGGGGGGGGGGGGGCAAACCTCCGGCTGTTTCAAACTTATAACTCCCAGCATGTACTTACAGACCGTGCATGCTGGGAGTTATACTTTTGCAACAGCTGGAGGCACACTGGTTGGAAAACCTTCAGTTAGGTACTGTTAACTAACTCAGTATTTCCCAACCATTGTGCCTCCAACTGTTGCTAAACTACAACTCCCAGCATGTACTGACAGACCGTGCATGCTGGGAATTGTACTTTGCAACAGCTGGAGGCACACTGGTTGAAAAACCTTCAGTTAGATTCTGTTACCTAACTCAGTATTTTCCAACCAGTGTGTCTACAGCTGTTGCAAAACTACAACTCCCAGCATGTACTGATCGCCGAAGGGCATGCTGGGAGATGTAGTTATGCAACAGCTGGAGGTACTTAACTTCAACTCCCAGCATGCTGAGACAGCTGTTTGGGCATGCTGGGATTTGCAGTTTTGCAACATCTGAAGGGCTACAGTTTATAGACCACTGCTCCAAACTATGACCCTCCAGATGTTGCAAAACTACAAATCCCAGCATGCCAAGACAGCAATCAGCTGTTTGGGCATGCTAGGAGTTGTAGTTTTGCAAGATCTGGAGGGATACAGTTTAGAGGCCACTGTATAATGGTCTCAAACTGTAGCCCTCCAGCTGTTGCAAAACTACATATTCCAGCATGCCCAAACAGCTGTCTGGGCATGCTGGGAGTTGTAGTTTTGCAACATCTGGAGGGTTACAGGTTAGAGACCACTGTATAATGGTCTCAGACTGTAGCCCTCCAGATGTTGCTAGGCAACTTACCGGCTTCCGTAGGATCCGGGGAGCTGTCCTCGATCTGCTATTGGTGGTCGTGTCTAGACCACCAATAGCAGGGATAGGAGGGGTGGCACCCATGCCACCTCACTCCTATCCCTTCAGGGGGATCGAAGGTGTCTTAGACAACCGCAATCCCCCTTGTATTCCGGGTCACCGGGTCACCATAGACCCGTATGACCCGGAATCGGCGCAAATCGCAAGTGTAAATTCACTTGCGATTTACGCTGATCGCCGACATGGGGGGGGGTCTAATGACCCCCCCAATGGCATTTGCACGGGGTGCCTGCTGATTGATATCAGCAGTCACCCCAGTCCGGTCCCCGCCCGGCGTGCGGCGGGGACCGAAATTCCCACGGATGTATGGATACGCCCTTCCTCCTTAAGGACCAGGACGCAAGGGCGTATGCATACACCCTTCGTCCCCAACAGATTAAATTGGTCAGAATTGCAACAAATGCTCCCATCCTTAGGGTTATAATGGGCTCCGTCCCCCAGGGGTTAAACTCATTATTAAAATACATTACTAATAAAAAAAATTCCACAAATTTATTCGGATCGAATCAAACTTTTTTGAAAAATTTGGCGAATTGGTCCAATCATATTTTTTTGAAAATTTGCTCATCTCTTGTTGGCACCCCTGAAATTTTTAAAGAAAATGAAGTATTTCTTACAGAAAAGAATTGCAGTAACACATTTTTTGCTATACACATGTGTATTCCCTTTGTCTGTATTAGAACTAAACCTAAAAAGAGAGGAAAAAATCTAATCATACATAATTTCACGCCAAACTCCAAAAGTGGACTGGACACAATTATTGGCACCCTTTCAAAATTGTGGAAAAATAAGATTGTTTCAAGCATGCAATTCTCCTTTAAACTCACTTAGGGCAAGTAACAGGTGGGGGCAATATCAAAATCACACCTGGAAGCAGATAAAATGTAGAGAAGTTTACTTAGTCTTTGCATTGTGTGTCTGTGTGCCACACTAAGCATGGACAACAGAAAGAGGAAAAGAGAACTGTCTGAGGATTTGAGAACCAAAATTGTGGAAAAATATCATTATCATTATCAAGAAGTTTGCAACCCATGGCACTGTAGCTAACCTACATGGGCGTGGACCGAAGAGAAAAATTTATGAAAGGTGTCAATGCACGATAGTCCAGATGGTGGATAAGCAGCTCCAAAGATATTCAAGCTGTCCTGCAGACTCAGGGAGCATCAGTGTCAGTGCAAACTATCCGTCACCATTTAAATGAAAGGAAACGCTATGGCAGGAGACCTAGGAGGACCCCACTGCTGACACTGAGATATAAAAATCAAGACTATAATTTGCCAAAATGAACTTGAGTAAGCCAATATCCTTTTGGGAAATGTCTTTTGGACAGATGAGACCAAGATAGAGCTTTATGGTAAAGCATATCATTCTACTGTTTACCTAAAACGGAATGAGGCCTATACAGAAAAGAACACAGTAATTACAGTGAAATATGGTGGAGGTTCAATGATGTTTTGGGGTTGTTTTGCTGCCTATGGCACTGGGTGCCTTGAATGTGTGCAAGGCATCATGAAATCTGAGGATTACCAACGGATTTTGCACTGTACATTCCAGTTTCAGAAAGCTTGGTTTGCGTCTGAGATCTTGGGTCTTCCAGCAGGACAATGACCCCAAACATATGTCAAAAATCACCCAGAAATAGATGACAACAAAGCGCTGGCGGGTTCTGATGTGTCTGGCACGTCCAGATCAAATCCCATTGAACACCTGTGGAAAGATCTTAAAATTGCTGTTGGTAAGATGCGCCCTTCCAATAAGAGAGACATGGAGCAGTTTGCAAACGAAAAGTGTTCCAACATTCCGGCTGAGAGGTGTAAGAAGCTAATTGATGGTTATAGGAAGCCACTGATTACAGTAATTTTTTTTACAAAGGGTGTGCAACCAAATATTAAGTTAAAGGTGCCAATAATTTTGTCCAGCCCATTTTTGGAGTTTGGTGTGACATTATGTCCAATTTGCTTTTTTTCCTCCCTTTTTTGGTTTAATTCCAGTTGCATTGTATAGCAAAACATGTGTTTCTGCAATCCTTTTCTGTGAGAAATACTTAATTTTCTTTAAAAAATTCAGGGGTGCCAACATTTACGGCCATGACTGTATTTGAGAGCTAACACGATATTGCTATAATATGAATAAATTATTTTTTTTTTATTTTTTTTATTTACATATAGATATATGTTGGGTAAGTGAAGTTGCAGTGTTCAATAAGCTTATTTTTATGTTGCTAAAAGACTTGCTTACTCTGAGATACATACTCAAAAGGACAATGCTCAGTGAGTATTCTTTGTGAAGTAGGTTCCCCACCATCTACCTTTCTCTTAATGTTCTAGATTATGTTCTTTTCCCTCCCTTGAATTTCAGAAGTACTCACAAAGATATATTACATACTGTATGTAAATAAATCTCACTTGCTCTGACATTACTATAACACTGTAGGACCAAATAACACAAAGATTTTCACTTCTGTATTTATTATGGAGCAATACAAAATGTATACACAATGAAAGACTAATAATAGTTCATACTTAAATTAAACAGATTTGTAAATTACTTTCATTTAAAAAAAAAAACTCTTAATACTTTCAGTACTTATCAGCTGCTGTACGCTCCACAGGAAGTTCTTTTCTTTTTTTAATTTATTTTTTGTCTGACCACAGTGCTCTCTGCTGACACCTCTGTCCATGTCAGGAACTGTCCAGAGTAGGGGATAAGATGCCTGATCGTGGGAGTCCCGCTGCTGGGGACCCCCGTTATCTTGCACACGTAACCCTGTTTGTAATCAGTCCCCGGAGCATGTTCGCTCCGGGTCTGATTACCGGCGACCACAGGGCCGACGGCGTGTGATGTCACACCTCCGCTACTGTGTGACGTCACGCTCCGCCCCTCAATGCAAGCCTACGGGAGGGGGCATGATAGCTGTAACGCCCCTCCCATAGACTTGCATTGAGGGGCGGAGAATGAGGTCACACGGGGGGTGGAGGCGTGATGTCACACACCGCTGGCCCCGTGATCGACAGTAATCAGACCCGGAGCAAACACACTACGGGGACTGATTACAAACGGGGTGCCGTGTGCAAGATCACAGGGGTCCCCAGCAGCGGGACTCCCACGATCAGGCATCTTATCCCCTATCCTTTGGATAGGGGATAAGATGTCTAAGCACTGGAGTACCCCTTTAAGGCCCATACTTGTTGGCCACCTAATGCTGGAACTTGAGCAGCGACATTGCGAGAATTACACTGTTAACTATGCCCTTTGACATTGTTTTACACATAGTTTAAGTGTGCCTGTCATTTCAGGTAGCCTTTTAGTTGGGCTTTTGGTGTACTTGAGGAGTAGCACTATTTCTGACCATTAACCTCTTAAGGACCAAGGGCATATGGATACGCCCTCACACCCTGGGCCTTAAGGGCCCAGGGCATATCCATACGCCCTGGCATTTTCCCGTCTCTGCCGCGCGCCGGACAGAGATCGGAACCGGATGCCTGCTGAAATGCTTCAGCAGGCATCCAGGGCAAACGCCGAGGGGGGCCATGTTGGCCCCCCATGTCGGCGATCACCGCAAATTGCAAGGGAAATCGCCCTTGCGATCTGCGGTGATACCGGGCTGATCGGGTCTCTGGGACCTGACCGCCCCGTAATTTCGCATGATCCCGGCTGTCACAGACAGCCAGGACCATGCTAACGTATAGGAGCGAGGTGGCAAGCCTGCCACCTCCTCCTATTCCCTGCGATCCGTCGGTTAGTTAACCGACCAATCGCAGGGGGGGGGCGGTTACTTCCTCCTGCCCTGCCCGGCCCCTTGAAGTCCGGAGAGGACGGGAGGAAGACCGGAGGACACGGCGGGGGACGGGGGAGTGCTGGGGCCTGGCCCCGGTACTTACCTCGTCCCTGAAGACCCGGATCCTGGCGATGAAGACGGCGGCGGCGGCGACAGGTGAGTGGATCTTCAGCCGCGGTGGGGCCCTTTACAGCAATGCACGTCGCCGTAAAGCGACATGCATTGCTGTAATGAGACCCTCTATACTACAACTTCCAGCATGCCCAGACAGCCCTTGGAGTCTGGGCATGCTGGGAGTTGCAGTTTTGCAACATCTGGAGGTCCACAGTTTTGGGACCACTGTGCCCTTCCAGATGTTGCAAAACTACACATCCTCAGCATGCCTTTACTGTCCAGGCATGCTGGGAGTTGTAGTTCTGTAACATCTGGCCCTTCAGATGTTGCAGAACTACAACTCCCAGCATGCCTGTACAGTTTTGGCATACTGGGAGTTGTAGTTTTGCAACATCTGGAAGGGCACAGATTGGGAACCACTGTATTAGTGGTCTGCAAACTGTAGTCCTCCAGGTGTTGCAAAACTACAACTCCAAGCAAGCTGGGAGTTGTAGTTCGGCAACATCTGGCTCTAAAGATGTTGCTGAACTACTACTCCCAGCATGCCTGAGAATGTTTGGGAGTTGTGGTTTTGCAACAACTGGAGGCACACTGCTTGGGAAACATTGTCTGTTTCCTAACTCAGTGTTTCCCAACCCGTGTGCCTCCAGCTGTTGCAAAACTATAACTACCAGCATGCACTGATAGACTGTGCATGCTGGGAGTTGTAGTTTTGCAACAGCTGGAGATCCCCCCCCCCCCCTGTGAATGTACAGGGTACATTCACATGGGCAGGGGCTTACAGTGAGTATCAGGCTGCAAGTTTGCGATGCAGCAAATTTTGCGCGTCAGCTCAAACTCGCAGCGGTAAACTCGCTGTAACCCCCCGCCCATGTGACTGTACCCTAAAAACACTACACTAACATAAAATAAAATAAAAAGTAAAAAAACACTACATATACACATACCCCTACACAGCCCCCCTCCCCAATAAAAATGAAAAACGTCTGGTACACCACTGTTTCCAAAATGGAGCCTCCAGCTGTTGCAAAACAACAACTCCCAGTATTGCTGGACAGCCGTTGACTGTCCAAGCATGCTGGGAGTTTTGCAACAGCTGGAGGCACCCTGTTTGGGAATCACTGGCGTAGAATACCCCTATGTCCACCCCTATGCAAATCCCTAATTCAGGCCTCAAATGCGCATGGCGCTCTCACTTTGGAGCCCTGTTGTATTTCAAGGCAACAGTTTAGGGCCACATATGGGGTATCGCCGTACTCGGGAGAAATTGCCTAACAAATTTTGGGGGGCTTTTTCTCCTTTCACCCCTTATGAAAATGTGAAGTTGGGGTCTACACCAGCATGTTAGTGTAAAAAAAATGAATTATTTACACTAACATGCTGGTGTTGCCCTATACTTTTCATTTTTACAAGAGGTAAAAGGGAAAAAAGCCCCCCAAAATTTGTAATGCAATTTCTCCCGACTACGGAGATACCCCATATGTGGGCGCAAAGTGCTCTGGGGGCGCACAACAAGGCCCAGAAGGGAGAGTGCGCCATGTACATTTGAGGTGATTTGCACAGGGGTGGCTGATTGCTACAGAGGTTTCGACAAACGCAAAAAAAAAAAAACCCACATGTGACCCCATTTGGGAAACTACACCCCTCCTGGAATGTAACGAGGGGTGCAGTGAGAATTTACACCCCACTGGTGTCTGACAGATCTTTGGAACAGTGGGCTGTGCAAATTAAAAATTTTGTACAGCCCACTGTTCCAAAGATCTGACAGACACTAGTGGGGGTAAATGCTCACTGTACCCCTTGTTACGTTCCTCAAGGGGTCTAGTTTCCAAAATGGTATGCCATGTGGGGTTTCTTTGCTGTTCTGGCCCCATAGGGGCTTCCTAAATGCGACATGCCCAAAAAGCCAAATATGACTCCTTCTCTTCTGAGCATTGTAGTTCGCCCGTAGTGCACTACAGGCCAACTTATGGGGTACCTTCATACTCAGAAGAGATGGGGTTACAAATTTTGGGGGGTATTTTCTGCTATTAACCCTTGCAAAAATGTGAAATTTGGGGGGAAACACACATTTTAGTGAAATTTAATTTAATTTTTTTCATATGCAAAAGTCGTGAAACACATGTGGGGTATTAAGGCTCACTTAATTCCTTGTTAAGTTCCTCAAGGGGTCTTGTTTCCAAAATGGTATGGCATGCTTTTTTTTTTTTTTTTTGCTGTTCTGGCACCATAGGGGCTTCCTAAATGCAACATGCCCCCCAAAAACCATTTCAAAAAAACGTACGGTTCGTACGGTTCTGAGCCCTCTACTGTGCCTGCCGAACACTTTACATAGACATATGAGGTATCTGCTTACTCGAGAGAAATTGGGCTACAAATATAAGTATACATTTTCACCTTTTACCCCTCGTAAAAATTCAAAAATTGGGTCTACAAGAACATGCAAGTGTAAAAAATGAAGATTGTGAATTTTCTCCTTCACTTTGCTGCTATTCCTGTGAAACACCTAAAGGGTTAAAAGGCTGACCGAATATCATTTTGAATACTTTGGGGGGTGCAGTTTTTATAATGGGGTCATTTGTGGGGTATTTCTAAGATGAAGACCCTTCAAATCCACTTCAAACCTGAACTTGTCCCTGAAAAATTATGAGTTTGGAAATTTTGTAAAAAATTGGAAAATTGCTGCTGAACTTTGAAGCCCTCTGATGTCTTCCAAAAGTAAAAACACATCAATTTTATGATGCAAACATAAAGTGGACATATTGTATATGTGAAAAAAAATTAAAAATATTTTGAATATAAATTTTCCTTACAAGCAGAGAGCTTCAAAGTTAGAAAAATGCAAAATTTTCAAATTTTTCAAAAAATTTTGGGATTTTTCACCAAGAAAGGATGCAAGTTACAAATTTTTTTTTACCACTATGTTAAAGTAGAATATGTCACGAAAAAACAATCTCGGAATCAGAATGATAACTAAAAGCATTCCAGAGTTATTAATGTTTAAAGTGACAGTGGTCAGATGTTCAAAAAATGGCCGGGTCCTAAGGTGTAAAATGGCTGGGTCCTTAAGAGGTTAAACAACTTGTATGTGGAGCAGTTTGCACAAATTTTGTTACTTCTAATATTCAGCTATCTCTGAGCAAATGTGTGAAAACTAGCCTCTATGATATCTCCCATACATTTCAGATTTGTAAGAAAAAAAAAAAATGAAAAGACCGGAGAATGAATGCCACAATGCATTATTCTAGATATAAGGGTCCCCCAAGTGGGGATTCAGCAGGTTCTATAGATTGGCAAATTACCTTGAACAAATATAAAGTGTATCTCCGTGGTTTCCCTGAGAGTTAGTCTTTAGAAGAAATGTAACCCCTTTCTCCTCCCTCCTTTTTTTTCTTCTTTCTTTCTCCACATTGACAGGGATGTTTGGGATGGGGTAAAATGTATCAGTGTATTGTCTATTTTTGACATAATATGTTAAAATGTGTACATTACTGAAAATTAAATAAAATAAAAAAGTACTATTTAGGGTATGTGATAAACGAAAAGTATCCTTCCAAGCCAGAAGGTCCCAGAAACAGCCACTGGTTGTCCTTTAAAGGATCTGTGCAAAAGCAAAGAAAATTGCCTTTTCTTTCCAGGCACTTAGAATCCCAAAAGTTTTGTCAGGAAACGTGGAAGTAAAGAAATAACTTTAAAATGTTATTCGATACACCAATGACACCTTTCGGGGTTGCAAAAAGAAGGGGTGCAACCCCAAAATATGTCATTAGAAGAAAAGTTGATGGTGTTTCTATACTTTCACAGTCAATGCCAATTCTTTTGGAATTCTGAGAAACTTGACTAACAAGGCCATTCTCTTCACTTTTGCACAGTCCCCTATATTGCACACACACACACACACACACACACACAAAATAAGGTATATATATGTATATATATATATATATATATATATATATATATATATATATATACATATATATACCTTCTAAGGGCACCATCTCATACATCCCACTCAGCTTTCCCCTGGTAAACTAATCAAATTAATTTGAGCAGGATAGTTCAGATTTATCTGGCACTTCAATTGGGAACGCAGTATTGCCAAGATAGGGAAATGTGTCTTGCAGTATTTTTCCATGCAATCTGCACAAATAGGGCACTGGATACATAGACAATTGATGCACTTTGCCAGCTGGCACATTAGTTGTGGCAAGTCACTGAGCTAGATCACTGTATGTGACGGCACCTTAATAAAACATTAAAATCATACTCTATGTCTATAAACCTATATTATGCATTGTAATGTCCATATATCTGTATTTTGTGTTTCCTGGTTTTGGTCCTGTTCAGACTTTAGGTTTGTGTCTGAACAGTTTTTGTGTTATTTCTCCCTGGTTTGGGAAGAGTTAATGCTTACAGCCTATGGCATCCCGGGTGGGGTTATGTAGACCCTAGCTCTGCTGGAACTCAGTGCTGGTGATTAAACCTGTATTCTGGCCATGGTGGCTTAATGTTCACTGTTTGTCTGTTCACATATCCTGAGTTTCAATCATAGTTATCTGTCCTGTATGACAGATAGATTTTAGCCTGCTTTGTTTTAGTACATTTGTCAGGTTTTAGTATTTGTGTATGTTCGTTCTGCATATGCTTTGTTTTGCCTTAGTCTGTATTCACACTGTGCATTTTGTCTATCCTATCTTGACCTTATTTGATCCTTCAACTCTGAGGATAGCATCCTGTTCTGAGCCTTATGCTATTCCATCTATCTAGAAGTGAGTGAGTCTTGTGCCTGTACCCATGCTTGCTTGTATTTAAGATTTTTGTTTCCTCCTAGGCTAGTATCCTGATCGCTCGGTGGAGAGTGCCCGCTGGCTAGGAGCCTATTTGGCTTTGATATTGGTTTCCCTCCATGCTTGGAGTATGGTGTCTTGTGTGTTCCTTGTTTTGAGTCCAGTGTGAACAGTGCTCTTGATTTCCAGACCCATTTGGTGTTCTGACATTCAGTTTACCTGTTCATCTCCTGCATATCCTGGTTTTGTCTGCTGTAAACTTATTCAAATCGAGTCTTCTTCATATTATCATATCTGCCGTTAATCTTGATTCTGGTTTCTGAACTGTATGTTACTATGCTATATCCTGCTTTGTTTGTACTTATATATCTGTTTGTTGGTTATTGTATTTCTATTATGTCCCTGACTTGGTTCTCAACTTCAACGCCCATGCACCTTAACGCTGGGAAAGGACCAGCTCCAAGTTGTCGATCCATCATTTTGTATGGATGGGCAAGTAGTCAGGGGAAGTGGAATTGGGACAGCTTTAGGGCTCACTTCTCCCTCCCCCAGTCATGATATGCGTATAACCTTTCAAAAACTGCAAAGTGCAAAATAAATGTTCTATATCCCACCAACTCTGCCCTCTAAACTGGTTAAAAGATTCCAGAATATAAATAGACCTATAGTAAGTAGGGTCACATAGGACAGTTCAAAGTTCCAATATTCAGGGACATACAAGAGCAATTGTTAATCTTCAACAGTTTGCTTCCACAGACCTCTGCAATGATATCTGTATTTCTTCAGGTTGGTATGATTAACAATATCCAACTTGTAAAGTTTCCATCATGTTTACTAATTTAAAAAAAATAAAAGCTTAAATATTTTTTCTCAAAGCTTTAACATTTTTTTTTTCTGTCTGCAAATTTGTATTGGGCTGATTTTCTGCAGCATAAGCTTTAGTTAATTTAGTTCAGTACAATTTTGGCATTGATCGGACATTCATTAACATATATTATTAGTTTAGACTTTTATGTGTACATTTTTCACTAATTTGACTCACTAATGAGTCATTTGAATTTTTATCATGAGTTTTTTTTATATTTTTATTGCATTATTGCAATGCATTGAATTGATTTAACTGTTATTTGCTAGCTAAGACCATCAGAAGGCCTCGGGCTGCCATAAGAATGGATTGGTTCCCTAATCTTTTTTCAGGGAGCTGATCAGATCCCTAAAGTCCCAATGAGGACCCACCATACTGTTTAAATAACACAGTCTTTCATAAGAAAAACAGGTAGCCAGCACTGTTCACTTTATACCTCTCACTTAATGGGTTTCACAGGGATGCTTTTTAAAGTGACCAGTGGTGCTCTACTTATAAGAAACAAGTCCTCCTTCTCATCCACGAAAACTCACCGGGTCTTTTTGCTTCAAAATTTTTGCAATCTTTACAACTGTACATGATTGCAACCGGAATGGACGCCAGTCTGTTTGTGCTCTAAGTGGCAAAAGTTGTTTCCTGCTAATGGAGTGCTTCAAATGACTCTTTGATAGTAGATGATTTGCTGTCACATTTTTTCTGAGATGCAATGAGCTAATCAGATTGGCCATCACTAAACCCATTCAGACACAAAACCTTTCAGCCTTATGCCATTCAAACTAATAGTTACTGACAAAGGCACAAAATGTCACTAAAATGCAAAAGACAATGTTAACTTGAATATTCACAAGGAAATACACTATAAACTAATGCTGTGAAAATTTCAGAATGGGGTGGACATTTCCAACAGAAAAAAATAATTATTCAGTATTAGTAAAAGGAAGACTATATACTTTGTAAAATGTAAAATGCAATAGTTGTAAACTATTTTTTCTAAAGTAGAAAAGTAAAGAAAAGTAGAAAGGTACATTTATTTCATAAATGGAAAGTAAAAGAAAAATGAAACACTTCATATCACACCCACATATAAATGAGATTTTCAAAAAGTATTTCAAAGACCATTAAAATTATAATGCTTTTTAAATTGTTTCTACAAGTTTAAGTACATTAGCCGTGCTGTGTTTTACATTTTAAAAGGGGCAGGAGTCATAAAAGAAGCTTTTCTAGCTTTTTTTGTATAGCTTGTTCACTCAAACTTAACGTAAAGTATATATTGTTTGATCATGTAATCACGTGCAATTCTTTTATTTTTTTAGATTTATTTTCAAAAGATTTAACACATTTGTTCAAGAGCCACATCACATTATAATAGGATAAACTGTTGTATTCAACTTATGCAATTTAACTTATAAATTATGTCCAATTAGCTGTGAAAGAAGAAAGAATGGCATGTATTTTATCAAGTAGAATTTTAAATTGGAGAAAAGTCAAGTACACTTTGTTCAGAATTAATTAATAGTTACAAAGGCATGAATAAACATAACCTGTATGAATAAATCCATAGGCTTGTGTCAAGTAAACTTCAAAACACCCACAGTCTATAAAACAGTGAGATCACATGGGAAATGTAAGTGAACACAAAAAGCGTAAATACTTTTTTTTTATAGTATTGTGCAAAAGTCAATAGCCCCCTTATATGTAATTTATTTTTAGTCAAAATAGCCAATAGCAAAGTGCTATTCCTTTTTTTTTACAGAAGAAAAGAAGCATAAAACATGAAAGAAAACAGCACTGACAGTAAAACACTTTTTTGTGATTTTTTTTTCCAAATTTCATCTTAACATCTATATTATAAAATAATCCTGACATTTTGGAGTTTCCATTCTGACCACTAGGTCTAAATTAAGCAGAGAATTTTGTGTAAAGATAATTTCCTAGCAGTGCCCAGCTTGTCAACCCAGACAAGAGTGCATTGAAAGGTGACACCATAAAGCTGGAGTTCCACCATTCACAGCAGTGTTCACTACCCCACCTCCTCGTAGAATTACCTCAGAAAAGAACACATTAAATGTCCAGTGGCATCTAATTCTGATTCACAATGTACAACAAATTAAATTAATAGAAAAAAATTTAATCAGAAAATAGAAACAGATTAGAAAAATAATGTCATGTTCATAAATTGGAAAAAAAAATCAGTATGTAACTATAATCCGAAAAATAAAAATCTAGGTGGATAATTTAACTTGACTAGTTTATTAAGTGCAAATGGTCTAAAACGAACAGAGAAAGGTAAGATTCACAACATCATCATTTAGTATTATTATGGAGTCCTCGTCAAAGACTTAGGATAGGTTCACACAGTGTATTTTATGCATATTTAATTGAAAAACTTGTGTCCATAATATTGCAAAAAAAGTGGGCCCATATTTCCAAAATGAATTTGCTCTATATATGTCAATGGGAAATTAGTTAATTGTACACACAGTTTAAAAAACAGATGTAGTTTTAAATCTGCATGAATAAGTGAAATGTTACAAAGCATGCTCCGTGGTTCTAAACTATCTAGCTGCGCTGTCTATGCTGACAACAAATCTGTGTCAGTGGATTGTCAGGGTTTCAATCAGCCATCCGCAATGCAATTTAGGGGTGCAAATTGGTTGCCATGGCATCTGGAGGCGTTCTGAAGGTCTCGGTGGCTACCATGATGGGTCAACTATTATTACCATAGGCAGGCTGTACTAGTAGATTGCCACGCTTTTCATGTTTGTAAGCTTTGCACTCACTCCTTTAATCCACTTAATTGGGAGTTATCGCTCCTTTTGCGTACATATTTTGCTTTATTTGGTCTCTATTGTTCAGCCCTACCAGGGGGTTTCTTCACAGCATATAAAATCTTACACCAATATGGTTATTAACAATTCTTCACTAAATGTAAAGTACCTTAACAGTCATTTTGGTCAGAATGCCATAAATTAAAATGTGACATCATGTTTGCTCAAGAAACCCACCTGTTGGAGTCTGACACTTCTAGGGTCAAAAATACAAAGTTCCCATTTATTTTTTTCACCCCAAATACTACAAAAAAATGTGTACTCATTGCGATCAAAGACTCTGTAGCCTGTAAGCTAATTAATGTCATCTATGACTTATATGGCCGTTAGTTATTGTTGAATTGCGATATTAATAGTGCCAAATTTACCATTGTAGCAATTTATGCCCCAAACAGGAAGCAAGGTAAATTTCTGGCACACAGTCTGAATGTTATTTCCAAGAATAAATATGGTGCACTATTGATAGCAGGTGACTTTAATAAGGTCCTTTCACCTTAATTTGATAAAACTCCTCATAAACCTTCAGGAAAAAATACTGTTATTTATAACCTTTTATTTTAAGAAGACCTTTCTGACTCATGGAGATCTTTGAATGCTAATGACAGAGATTACACTCCCCCCCCCCCCCCACTCTTATCAAATGTACTCATGTATTGATTTAATTGTGGTCGATAAATGGCTCCTCCAGAGTGTATTGTCCTAGGCATTATAAGCTGGTCGGACCATGTCCCTGTGTCAATTACAGTAAATGAGGAGTTTAATAAACCTTCTATTTCCCTTTACTAATTGGTGCGCCCACAAGTTACGAGGGGCGTTATGGTGTGCCCAAAGTTATGAGGGGCATTTGCCTCAAATTAGCTTTCAACCAGAAAAAATTAAGAATTTTGAAAACTGCTGACCTTACGAGTAAAAACGCTACAGAATTATCACAAGTTATCAAGGGACATTAAACTATTGACAGAACTTAAAACCCTTTGATTTCAACTTTATCAGCTCTTATACTACACATACGATTTTTACCTCAAACGTACTAATACTCAATATTATTTGTAGGGTAATAGAGCAGGCAAAATGCCCTTTATTTATGCACCTGGTGGTGAGAAAGTCCTTAACCCACAAGCTATAGCTGATGTTTTAGCTAATTATTATAAAATTTACAACTTGATATAAACACTCATCAACCAACCTTCTCTTATCAATGCTTGGCCTGAACCTGAACCTCCCAACCATTACCACTGACATTTTAGACAATTTAAATAAACCTCTTTCAGATACTGAACTTGCTTCATTTGAAGCCAAATAAGTCCCTGGACCCTGATGGTGGAAGAGGAGAATATTATTAAAAAAAAATCAGAATATTCTTTCTCCTCATCTATGTTTAATGAAATATTCCATAAAGGTTAATTTCCCCCTGAAATTCTCAAAGCCATTGTTATTACTTTACCTAAACCCCAAAAATCCCAAGATAGGCCCTAAAACTTTAGACCAATTTTATTATTAAATATAGATTTGAAACTATACGACAAAATTTTGGCTAATGGGATCAATTAAATTCTTCCCTTTTTAATTAAAAATGACCAGGTTGGCTTCATTCAACAGAGACAAACTGTGGATGGAACGATTCACTTTATTGACCTCATCTATCACGTGGCGTCCTGTTGGATGCCTTCTCTGACATTAGCATTGGATGCGGAGACGGCTTTCGACGGGATCCATTGTGGCTACTTGGACTTTGTCCTTTCTAAATTTGGCCTATGCAATAATATTAAAAAGGCAATTTTAGCTCTTTATTCCCACCCATCAGCTTTGGTATTCACATCTGGGTTCCTCTCACATAATTTTAAAATTACTAATGGGACTTGTCAGGGGTGCCCATTGTCCCCTTAAATTTTTGCCCTCATGATGGAGCCTCTGGCTGAGAAGATAAGAAATAATCCTTCAATTTCGGGTATTGAAATGGGGAAAAGAGCACCGCATTGGTCTTTTTGTGGATGATCTAATCATTAGAGATGAGCGAATCAAAGCTGACTAACCCGAACTCGTTTCGAATTTCATGAATTATTCGATTTGCAACGAATCGCTTCATTAAACTCCATTTACTGCGGTCCAGGCTCCAGAGCATCTAAAATGGCGGATCCACATATCAGTACATGGGGCAAGGAATGCTGGGAAAGCAAGAAGGCAAGGCGGGAAGAGAAGTAGACGGGATGACCCTGAATCACATGCAGGATCAGCAGCCAGTAACCGTGTGATGTCACAGCCCTATATATTCGGCAGCCATTTTACGGCTCGTCATATCATTCATTACATTGCATACAGATAAGACGGACATCGCTGTTTGTGTTACACAGAGAAGCTCATTCCAACAGCGTTTCACATCCTAGTCACATCAGCGTTCTGGTGGACAGAGAGCAGTGTTTTTTTTCACTGAAAAGGATTTTTACTGCAGCATTAACCTCCTAGTCACTTTCTCCAGCATTGTATTACAGAGAAGGGCAGATAGCTGTGTGTTGCCTCTTACATTTCAGCAAGCTGCCTCAACTTCATAAACCTTAGCAGAGGAGGCAGGAATAATTTTTCAGCCTAATTCTGTGTCTTTGTTCCACAACAAATCATCTCCTGGTTATACTAGTCTGTAGAAGGTATAATACACAGCAGTCCATTTCTAATAGTCTTTGACAGAGTGAAATTTTGTGTTTAGTACACAGTTTTTTGTGCAGCAGTACTGTTGTGTACTGTTGTGCAAAAATATTTTTTTAACGAGTACTGTACCGCATTTTTCTGCCTTCATAAGTGCATACCACATACCACAATGTACATCTAAGTAGTGTACTATTTTGTACCTGTTAATCTGTCAAGGGCCTAGATACTGTAAAAGTCCAGGCAAAAGTAATCACCGGCTGGTGTTTTACTCAAATAATTTTTGAAGCGTACAGTAGCACATTTTTCTGCCCTCATAAGTGCATACCACATACGTACATCTAAGTAGTGTACTATTTTGTGCCTGTTAATCTGTCAAGGGCCTACTACATACTGTGAAAGGACAGCCAAAAGTAATCACCGGCTGATGTTTTACTCAAATAATTTTTGAAGCGTACAGTAGCACATTTTTCTGCCCTCAAAAGTACATACCACATACGTACATCTAAGTAGTGCACTATTTTGTACTTGTTAATCTGTCAAGGGCCTACATACTGTGAAATGACAGCCAAAAGTAATCACCCGCTGGTGTTTTACTCCAATATGTTTATTAAGCATACTGTAGCGCATTTTTCTGCCCTCATAAGTGCTTACCAGATACATACATCTAAGTAGTGTACTATTTTGTACGTTTTAATCTGTCAAGGGCCTAGATACTGTGAAATTCCAGGCAAAAGTAATCACCAGCTGGTGTTTTACTAAAATATGTTTTTTTAAGCGTACTGTACTGCATTTTTCTGCCCTCATAAATGCATAACTGCATACCACGTAAGTATTTCTAAGTAGTGTACTATATTGTACCTGTTAATCTGTAAAGGGCCTAGATACTGTGAAAGTCCAGGCAAAAGTAATCACCAGCTGGTGTTTTACTAAAATACATTTTTGTAAGCGTTCTGTGCTGCATTTTTCTGCCTTCATAAGTGCATACCACATACGTACAGCTAATTAGTGTACTATTTTAGGATGGGACCCTAACATGATAACTCACCTCTGCTGTGCATATAGCCTCTGACTGTGTGACATGTTGGATCAGCCATTGACTAAACCACCTCCAGTCTGAGAGGAGTGGGGTGCACGGCTAAAGAGGGTGCCACACCCTCCAGTGCTGAGAGCCTCCATTTTTTGACCTAGAATGCTGTTGCAACTTTCTTTTTTGTACATTTTGTATTTGCCACAGCAACGGGCACCTATGTATTAGGTTGTTGTGCTGTTTCCAAATGGCGGAGGACAGCACAACCACTGTAAATCTTGAGATAGTAATCCGGGTGCAGTAGGAAGGAAGCGTGGTCCCAGTCGCAGACCACATCCATAAATTCCAGCAATAAATCCAACAGCACTCACGGGTTCAAGTAAAAAACACAACGGTGTTTATTTAAACCATGTTCAAATGCCACAGCAGCAGGCACCTATGTATTAGGTTGTTGTGCTGGCAATTTTTCCTTTTGTTTTTACTGTGTACTATATTGTACCTGTTATTCTGTAACGAGCCTATATACTGTGAAAGTCCAGGCAAAAGTAATCACCAGCTGGTGTTTTACTAAAATGCATTTTTGTAAGCGTTTTGTACTGCATATTTCTGCCCTCATAAGTGCATACCACATACCTACATCTAAGTAGTGCACTATTTTGTACTTGTTAATCTGTCAAGGGCCTAGATACTGTAAAAGTCCAGGCAAAAGTAAACACCGGCTGGTGTTTTACTAAAATTCGTTTTTTTTTAAGCGTACTGTCCCGCATTTTTCTGCCCTCATAAGTGCATATCACATACCTACATCAAAGTGGTGTACTATGTTGTGCCTGATAATTAGTGTTGCTCGCGAATATTCGCAATGCAAATTTTATTCGCGAATATCGCATATTCGCGAATTCGCGAATATTCGCGAATATAGCACTATATATTCGTAATTACGAATAGTCTTTTTTTTTTTTTTTTTTTTTTTTTTTCACAGTACACATCACAGTGATCATCCCTTTCTGCTTCCAGCTTGTGTGGTGTAAAGAAGGCTCTAATACTACTGTGTGAGACCGGTGTGCGAATTTTCGCATATGCAAATTTTCGGTTATGTTAATTTCTGTATATGCTAATTTTCACATATGTACATTTTCGCATACGCGAATTTTCACATATGCGAAAATAAATCGAGAATATTACGAATATGCGAATATTCGCGAATATATGACGAATATTCGCGAATTCGAATATGGTCTATGCCGCTCAACACTACTGATAATCTGTCAAGGGCCTACATACTGTGAAAGGGCAGCCAAAAGTAATCACCGGCTGGTGTTTTACTCAAATAATTTTCGAAGCGTATAGTTGCACATTTTTTTGCCCTCATAAGTGCATACCATAAACGTACATCTAAGTAGTGTACTATTTTGTACTTGTTAATCTGTCAAGGGCTTATGTACTGTGAAAGGACAGCCAAAAGTAATCACTGGCTGGTTTTTTAGTCCAATACGTTTATTAAGCATACTGTAGAGCATTTTTCTGACCTCATAAGTGCATACCAGATACCAATCTCTAAGTCGTGTAATATTTTAATCCTGTTAATGTGTACGTTTATTAAGCGTACTGTTTCGCATGTTTCTGCCCTCATAAGTGCATATCACATACCTACATCTAAGTAGTGTACTATTCTAAACCTGTTAATCTGTCAGGGGCCTAGATACTGTGAAAGTCCAAGCAAAAGTAATCACCGGCTGGTGTTGTACTCAGATACTTTTTTAAGTGTACTGTAGCTCATTTTTCTGAACTCATTAGTGCATACCACATACCTACATCTAAGTAGTATACTATTTTGTACCTGTTAATCTGTCAAGGGCCTAGCTATTGTGAAAGTCCAGGCAAAAGTACACACCTGCTGCTGTTCTAGACGAATACTGTTTTAAGCGTAGTGAAGCATATTGTACTCCCCTCATATACGCACTAAGTATGTCAGGCAGAGAAGTGCCAGAACGTGAACAGATGAGTGGTAGAGGCCTAAATTCATCATGCAGAGGTTGCAGCAGACTAGGGGTGAGTGGCAGCTGGAGTGGCAGTGAGAGGCCTAAGCTCCCAGTATAAGCTAGCGGTCGTGTCTCGACCAGCAACCCATCTGCCATCATTGATTGATTAACACAGTCATCCACTTTATCACAAGTGACATTTGATACCCCCAGTCAACAGTCGGTGGGTTCCTCAGACACAACCCTCAGTTGGCATGGCCCGGGAGCAGTCCCTGTCCTTCCATTGCCTCTGTCCTATGCTGTTATTTCCCCTACAGACGTATCTTATGCTGTGGATTCAGCTCCACTATTCACTGAGGACGATCTAAAAGAGGACAGTCGGCAGCTACTGCCAAGCCAAAAAGTGGAGGAGACGCTAGTCGGGCAAGTAGTGATGAGCAGAGTGACGTGGAAAGCGGTGTTGCCACGGTTCAGGGTCCTGAAGCACACATTGTTGAGGAATCTGAGGAGGACATGAGTGATGTGACACTTAATGATGAAGGGGCTTCATTATCATCAGGAGAAGAAGTTGCAGGTTGCCCGTGAGGCAGCAGCTAACCTAGCAAGGTGGTAGCATGGTTGGCAGTCAGCATGGTGGCAGAAGTGGAAATTCTGAGCCAAACGTGCCCGTGGAGACCACCTGCTTAGCAGTGGCGTCGCTAGGGGGGAGCCAGAGGGGGCCATGGCCCCCCCCTAGATCAGGCCGTGCCCCCCCCCCCCCCCCGCTACTATAGTATTGATGAGCGGGAGCTGTCAGCCCTGGCTCCACTGTCCCCTCACCTGCAGCATTTGCAGCATATGAACCGCGGGGACACCATCCTCTGCAGGCTGCCTGTCAGTACTGAGGATGGTTCGGTCTCAGCATCATTCAGTCTGCAGGCATTACACTGTGCAGGGGCTGGGAAGAGATAAGCTCCTCCCCCTCTCACTCCTCTGTATTTCCTGCAGGCCAGGCTGAGTTTCCTGCACCTCCACCACAGGCCCGGACACCCACCCAATGCCTCCAGACCCCCCTGCCCACCCTGATGCTGCCCTTCATGGTAAGTAACTTTGGGGTGAAGAGGAGGAGGGGGGGCAGGAGACAGTGAGAGGTAAAGGGGGACTCTTAAACGTGTTTCCCAGCAGAGGTATCTAACTGTAGTAAAACTACAGCTACCAGCCTGTATTTGGCTTTGTGGGCATACTGGGAGTTGTAGTTTTACAACAGCTGGAGGCACCCTGGTTGGGGAACACTGATCTATCTGTCTATCTCTCTCCTATCTATCTCCTATCTATCTCATATCTATCTATATCATATCTATCTATCTATCTATCTATCTCTCATATCTATCTATCATCTTTCATCTATCTATCTATCTCATATCTATCTATCATCTATCTATCGCATATCTATCTATATCATATCTATCTATATATCTATCTCTCATAAGAAGAAAATGGAAGCAGCTCAACCCAAAAATAGAAAGAAGATGCCAGGTGCCAGCAGGTCGTTGTCCCAGGTAACGGGTCAATTGTAGATACCAAGCAAAAAATTCTGCAGCACTCCAAATGCAGTGAAAAGATGGTGGATTTATTTAGCCCAACGGCATTTTTTGCTTGGTATCTATCTCTCATATCTATCTATCTCATATCTATCTATCTGTATCATATCTATCTATATCATATCTATCTATATCATATCTATCTATATATCTATCTATCTATCTTATATCTATCTTCTATCTATCTATCTATCTATCATCTATCTCTCTCATATCTATCTATCTATATCTCCTATCTATCTCTCATATCTTTCTATCTATCTATCTATCTATCTATCTATCTCATATCTATCATCTATCTCTCTCTCATATCTATCTATCTCCTATCTCTCATATCCATCTATCGCATATCTATCTATCATCTATCTATCTCATATCTATCATCTATCTCTCTCATATCTATCTATCTATATCTCCTATCTATCTCTCATATCTTTCTATTTACCTATCTATCTCTCTCATATCTATCATCTATCTCTCTCTCTCATATATATCTATCTCCTATCTCTCATATCCATCTATCGCATATCTTTCTATCATCTCTCTATCTCATATCTATCTATCTATCTATCTCATATCTATCTATCTCTCATATCTATCTATCTCATATCTATCTTTCTATCTATCCCACTGCTGCCAGCATCTATTTTTCATTTATTTACAGCCTATTTAGACGCCGAGACAGGAGATAAGTTATAGATTGTGGGGCATCCGAGCGCTAGGACCCCCTACAATCTCCTGAACAGGGCCCCTGCAGTCTGCTGTAAGGGGGTGTGCTGAACCCTGCACAGAGTGCCGGCCGACATGCCCCCTCCATGTATCCCATGTGTTGGCTGCGGCTTCCTGCGGGGGACATTGGAATGGCCACTTCCGGCAGACTGACAGGGCCCCATTATGTGCCCCTCACTTATTATGCCCCCCCTGTCTTGGAGGGGCACATGACAGGGGGCATTATATGTGAGGGGAACATAACAGGGCATTATAAGTCGAAGCACATTATATGTTATCAGCCCAAGACAGGGGGGCATTATAAGTGAGGGGCACATGACAGGGGGGCTCCTCACGTATAATGCCCCCCTGTCATGTGCCCCTCACATTTAATGCCCCCCTGTCATGTGCCCCTCACATTTAATGCCCCCTGTCATGTGCCCCTCCCTTATGCCCCCTGTTATGTACCTCTTACTTAAAATGCCCCCTGAGGGTGCAGGACAGGGGGCATTATATGTGAGGGGAACATTGCAGGGGCATTAAATGTGAGGGGCATATGACAGGAGGGCATTAAATGTGAGGGGCACATGACAGGGGGCATTAAATGTGAGGGGCACATAACAGGGCATTCAATGTGAGGGGCACATGACAGGGGGGGCATTACAGGCCCTCACTTATAATGCCCCCCTGTCTTGGGCCCCTCACTTATAATGCCCCCCTGTCTTGAGCTGCTAACATATAATGTACTTCGTCTTATAATGCCCTGTTATGTGCCCCTTACTTATAATGCACCCTGTTATGTGCCATTTACATAAAAATTCCCCCTGAGGGAGCAGGACGGGGGCATTATATGTGAGGGGAACATTGCAGGGGCATTATTAGTGAGGGGCACAGCACAGGGGGGAATTATATGGTAGGGGCACAGGACAGAGGGCATTATTATTATGAGGGGGAACAGGACAGGTCATAGTTATATGTGCAGGCACAGGATGGGGCATTATTACTATATATGAGGGGCACAGAGTATAAGGAATTTCTGGGGTAGTACGGTTTTCATTAGCCACAATACATCACGGTATTGTATTCATAGGGATATTTAGAGTGTACATTGTATGGTTGTATTATATTCTGAGGTTACAGTGTGTGGCAGTATTATATTCCGGGGTACAGTTTGTGGCAGTATTATATTCAGAGGCAAAGTGTGTGGTAGTATTATATTCAGGGGTACAGTGTATGGCAATATTATATTTAGGGGTACAGTGTGTGGCAGTATTATATTCAGGGGTACAGTGTGTGGCAGTATTATATTCAGGGGTACAGTGTGTGGCAGTATTATACTCAGAGGGTACAGTGTGTGGCAGTATTATATTCAGTGGGTACAATATGTGGCAGTATTATATTCATTGGGTACAGTGTGTGGGCAGTATTATATTCAGTGGGTACAATGTGTGGCATTATTATATTCATTGGGTACAGCGTGTGGGCAGTATTATATTCAGTGGGTACAATGTGTGGCAGTATTATATTCATTGGGTACAGTGTGTGGGCAGTATTATATTCAGTGGGTACAATGTGTGGCAGTATTATATTCATTGGGTACAGTGTGTGGGCAGTATTATATTCAGTGGGTACAATGTGTGGCAGTAATATATTCATTGGGTACAGTCTGTGGGCAGTATTATATTCAGTGGGTACAGTGTGTGGCAGTATTATATTCAGTGGGTACAATGTGTGGCAGTATTCAGTGGGTACAATGTGTTGCAGTATTATATTCAGTGGGTACAATGTGTGGCAGTATTCTTCTGTGGGTACATTGTGTGTCAGTATTCAGTGGGTACAATGTGTGGCAGTATTATATTCATTGGGTACAGTGTGTGGGCAGTATTATATTCAGTGGGTACAATGTGTGGCAGTATTCAGTGGGTACAATGTGTGGCAGTAATATATTCATTGGGTACAGTGTGTAGACAGTATTATATTCAGTGGGTACAATGTGTGGCAGTATTATTCAGTGGGTACAATGTGTGGCAGTATTATATTAATTGGGTACAGTGTGTGGGCAGTATTATATTCAGTGGGTACAGTGTGTGGCAGTATTATATTCAGTGGGTACAATGTGTGGCAGTATTCAGTGGGTACAATGTGTGGCAGTATTATATTCAGTGGGTACAGTGTGTGGCAGTATTATATTCAGAGGGTACAGTGTGTGCCAGTATTATATTCAGAGGGTACAATGTGTAGCAGTATTATATTCATTGGGTACAGTGTGTGGGCAGTATTATATTCAGTGGGTACAATGTGTGGCAGTATTCAGTGGATACAATGTGTGGCAGTATTATATTCAGTTGGTACAATGTATGTCAGTATTATTCTGTGGGTACATTGTGTGTCAGTATTCAGTGGGTACAATGTGTGGCAGTATTATATTCAGTGGGTACAGTGTGTGGGCAGTATTATATTCAGTGGGTACAATGTGTGGCAGTATTATTCTGTGGGTACATTGTGTGGCAGTATTCAGTGGGTACAATGTGTGGCAGTATTATTCAGTGGGTACAGTGTGTGGCAGTATTATATTAATTGGGAACAGTGTGTGGCAGTATTATATTCAAAGGGTAAAGTGAGTTGTAGTATATTCGGAGGGTACAGTGTGTCAGAATTATATTCAAAGGATAGGATGTTTGGCAGTTTTATAATAATACTTGTTTTCATATAGGTTCAGAGGTTCAGAGGTTCAGAATCCGCTGACATAGTGAGGAGCCATCTGGGCATCAAGTTCTTCAGCGAGAACATTTAGCTGGACCCGGTGGTATGTACCATCTGAATTAGATAAGGAAAGACTATAGAGAAGACGTCACCTATAGTCACTGATATCATTGTGTATTGTCCTGAATGTCCCATCAGAGCTGTAGTCACTTGTAAGTTTTGCAGTAATGATGGGTGAAACAACAACTCCCAGCATAACCTCACCACTACTTAGGTCACACTGGGAGCTGTAGTTTTAAATAGTAAAAACTTCTTTAGCGCTTTCCCATTCTGTGGCAATTGGTTATTTGATTATTATACTGGATACATTTAATAATATTGTAAGTTCTTTAAGAAACACCTTATTTTCTGTCCACCAAAACGAAATTCTCTAATAGTGCCCCTCCCGAGACTAGACTCTGGATCCGCCCCTGGTCCCGATACAAGTATCGGGGCCAGGGGTGGACTGACCGGCTGGGTAAAGAGCTCGCTGCAGCTGCTGGGGATATGCCTGCGCTGCTCCTGGTCTGCGTATCATTAGCAGAGACAGGCAGAGCAGGGATGAAGGCACCTGATGATGGCTCCGCCCCCAGCACAGGAGAGGACGG